>NC_073245.2:11260000-12510000 GCF_029281585.2 Gorilla gorilla gorilla | reverse complement strand
GTCAGCAGTCTAGCATGGTGTGGCTGGATTCTCTGCTCAGGGTCTCACCAGACTGAAATCAAAGAGTCAGCAGGGGCTAAGGGTCTCACCAGACTGAAATCAAAGAGTCAGCAGGGGCTAAGGGTCTCATCTGGGGTCTGGAGTCCTCTTCCAAGCTCACTTATTGTTGGCAGAATTCATTTCCTTGTGCTTGTAGGACTGAGGTCCCTGTTTCCTTGCTGGGTGGCAGATGGTGGCCACACTAAGCCTCTCAAGGGCTCCCACATTCCCCATTACATGGTTCCCTCCATCTTTAAGCCAGCAGTGGTGTGTTCAATCCTTCCCGTGTTTTGAATATCTGTGACTTCTTCTGCAACCAGCCAGAGAAAACTCTTGGCTTTTAAAGAGCTCATGTGATTAAATTAGGCTCACTCAAATAACCTTGGAGTGATACCTCATTCCTAGGTTCTCTCCATACTCAAAGGGGAGGGGATTATACAAGGTTGAGAGTCATTTAGGGTCATTCTTAGAATTCTGCCTACCACATATACAAAAAGCAACAAATCAACAATGACAACAAAAACTTCACTTAGGGAATTGGGGAGATTGGGAAATGTTGGTCAAAGGATACAAAATTTCAGCTAGATAGGAAGTATAAATTCAAGAGATCTATTGTACGACATGGTGACTATAGTTAATAACAATGTATTGTATACTGGAAAATTGCTACGAGAATAGATTTTAAGTGTTCTCACCAAAAATAAATGATAAGTATAGGTATATGAGGTGATACATATGTTAATTAGCTTGATTTAACCATTCCACAATATATACACATTCCAAGACAGCATTTTGTACAACATAAATATATGCAATTTATATTTGTCAATTAAAAGAAGTAAATTTTTAAAAATTCACCTAAACCTACCACAGGAAAATTTACACAAATTCTTCAAGAGAATAATAAAAAAAGAAACATTCCCAAATCACTTTATGAGGTCTAATATTGATCCCCAAATATAAGAACATTATAAGAAGGATATTTACAGTCCACTATCTCAAAAATAGATGCAAAAATTCTAGATAAAATATTCACAAATCAAAATCAGATGATATATAAAAAAGATAATACATAATAACCTAGTTGGGTTTATTCCAAGAATGCAATCTGGTTTAACATTTGAAAATAAGTCAATATAATTCACCACATAACAATCTTAAATTTGTATGTGCCCAATAACATGGCATTAACATATATAAAACAAAAATAATAATTACAATGAGAAGAAGACAATGGCAGGAGATTTAATTGATCTCACTCAGCAATTGATCATGCTACCCTAAAATTAGTAAGATTATAGATAATTTGTAGAATACAAGTAATATTTTGAACCATGCAAATAATATAAAAATTTAGGAAAATTAACCATATTCTAACTAAATAAAGCAAGTCCCAAGTGATGAAAAAGTATCAGTTTCATACAAAATATACACTATGATCACTATAAAATTATACTAAAAACCAGTAAAAAATGCCACCAATCTTTCTATATATTAAAGTCTTGAAAATTATTCATAAATAACTTGTAGATTACAAGGAAATTAGAAAATACCTAAAAATAAATAATGGCAATGTATATCAAAGTATTTGGAATGCAACTAAAATGGTATTGAGAGGAAAATTTATAAATGGGTGTTGTGTTATTGATGTCATTTGAATGTCTGTCCCTTCCAAATCTCATGTTGAAATGCGATTCCCAGTGTTGGAGGTGGGGCCTGGTGGGACATATTGGATCACGAGGGCAGATTCTTCATAAATGGCTTAGCACCATCCCCTTGGTGACAAGTGAGTTCTCACTGGGTTAGTTCACGCGAGATATGGTTGTTTAAAAGTCTAGGACCACTCCCAATCACTCTCTTTCTCCTGCTCTCGCCAAGTGATGTGCTGGTTCCCCTTCACCTTCCATCATGATGTTAAGTTTCCTGAGGCCCTTAACAGAAGCAGATGCTGGCACTTTGCTTTCTGTACAGCCTGGAGAACCATGAGCCAATTAAACCTCTTTTCTTTATAAATTACCCAGCCTCAGGTATTTCTTCATAGCAACACAAGAACAGCCTACTACAGTTGTAGACTTGCTATGGGCCAATAACTCCTTTGTGCCTCCCATTTTTCTCCTGTTTGAACACAGGCATGTCTATAGCATTTATCTTATGCCTGTCCCACCATTTTATGTTTGTTGTGTTGGTGCAGATAACATCTTTTCAGTCTCATGGTAAAGAGAACTGCACTCAAGGAGTTGTATTTAAAGAGCTACTCCCATGGAGCTTCATCTGCACCTGAACTACTGATTTAGAGTGAGAGTTTGGAATCTGAGCTGATGCTATGCCAGAATGAGATTTTTAGAGGCCTTGAGGAGGGGCGAGTGTATTCTGCACGTGGAAGGGATGTGAATCACTGAGGACCAGAGGGTTCAATGTGGTAGGCAGCCTGTGAGGTGGCTCACATGATCCCTGCCTCTGGTATTTATTATTGTGTACCATAATACCCTCCCACTGAGTGTGGGCTTGATTTAGTGACTCACTACTAAGGAATAAAATATGGCAGAAGTGATGGAATGTCATTTCTGAGATTAGGTTATAAAAAAATGGTGGCTTCTATGTGGGAAGCTTCTTTTTGCTCTATTTCCTTCTTGGATTCTCTCCTTCTGGGAGAAGAAAGCTGCCACCTTATGAGCTTGCCTATGGAAAAACTTATGTAGAAAGAAACTGATGTCTCTGGCCGATAGCCACTGAGTACCTGAACCTTGGGAACAGCCACATAAGTAAGGTTGGAAGCAGATTTTCTGAGGCCTGCCAGAAGCCACGTGAGTAAGCTTGAAATTGTATCTTCTGAGATCTGCCAATAGCCATGTGAGTGAGCTTGGAAGTGGATCTTCTTCAGTGCAGCCTCAAGATAATTGTAGCCTTGGTCAAAACCTAGACTGTAGGCTGTGGGAGAGCCCAAGCCAGAACCACTTCTGGATTCCTGACCCACAGAAATACTAATAAATGGTTGTTGTATTCAGCAAAAAAATAGGGAGTAACTTGTTACCCAGCAATAGATAATGAATACAAACCCCAAGAAATTAGAAGGAAAGAAATGAAACATATAAGATAGAAATTAGTAATATAAAAATAAAGATATAAAAGAAAAAGACCTGAAAGTGAATGTTTTATAGTAGAGTTATTCATAATAGTTTCCAAATAGAAACAACTGAAATGTCCATGAGCTGGTGAATGGATAACAAACTATGATATACTCATATGGTGGAATATTAACAATCCCATTGTAATTTTCAATTCCATTTCAGCAATAAAGGGACAAATGACTGATAAACTACACGAATGAATTTCAAAGACATTGTACCAACTGAAAGAGGTTAGACACAATAAAACTGCATACTACATATTTCTATTTATATGATATTCTGAAAAGGGCAAAACTTTGGGAACAGAAATCAGAAATCAATCATTGGTTGTCAAGGGCTGGGAGCTGGGAGAGGAGATTGCTTGCAATGTGGGTACTAGAGAAATTTAGGGGGCGATGGAAATGTTCTATATTTCAGTTGTGTGGTGGTTACCTGATCATACATTTGTCAAAAGTCATTGAATTGTATACCTAAAAGGAGTAAATTTTACTTGATGCAAATTGTGCCCCCCAAAAGACTGAATTAAAAAAAAAAAGACATTTCAGAGAGAATCAGTAAAGCCAAAAGTTTTTTCTTGAACAAAATAACTAAAAAAGACAAACTTTGCTGTAAATGAGACAAAAAATTCTACTGTAATGCAAAAGGGGATACACCTTTAGATACACTGTGATTTTAGAAAATAAGAAGTGACTGTATTTAAGTCACTAAATTTTAAAATGTAAGTTGAAATGGAAAGTTCAGGATAGTGAGGGTTATGTAGGTAATAAAATTGGGGAAAATCAGCTAGAGGACTTCAATGTATATGTAATATTTCATTTTTTAGGCATGGTGATGAGCAAGTAGGCTCATTCATTATATCTTTTCATATGTCTGAAATAATTTAGTAGTTATTTTTAAGGGGAAGTATCATAAGAGGTTTACAGACTGAATGCTTGCTATGTAAACCTAAAGCACAGCTTCCTTAAAGACCTTATAATGTACATTAGCAGTTTTCAACCCTAGCTGCATAATAGAATCACCTGGGGAGCTGCATTAGTCATCTACTGCTATATAACAAATTACCCTAAAATGTTAGAGGCTTAAAAAAACACACAATTATTATCTCACTGTTTCTGTGACTAGCATTTTGGGTATGGCTTAGCTGGGTCCTTCGCTTCCAGGATCTTTCACAAGGCTGCAACCAAAATTTCTGCTTTGGTCTCATTTGAAGGTTCGACTGGGGAAGAATCTGCCTTAAAATGTGCTTATGTGAGGCTGGGCGTGGTGGCTAACACCTGTAATCCCAGCACTTTGGGAGGCTAAGACAGGTGGATCATGAGGTCAGGATTCAAGACCAGCCTGGCCAAGATGCTGAAATCCCGTCTCTACTAAAAATACAAAAATTAGCCAGGCGTGGTGGCACATGCCTGTAATCCCAGCTACTCAGGAGGCTGAGGCAGGAGAATTGCTTGAACCTGGGTGGCAGAGGTTGCAGTGAGCTGAGATCATGCCACTGCACTTCAGCCTGGGTGACAGAGCAAGACTCCATCTCAAAAAAAAAAAAATGCTTATGTGGTTGTTGCTGGGTTGCTGGACTAAGGGCCTCAGTTCCTTGCTGGCCATTGTCCAAAGGCCACACTCAGTTCCTTGCCAGGTGGGCGTCTCCAATCTGTCAGACTGCTTCATTAAAGCACCCAAACCAAGAGGGGAATCAACAGAGAATTCTGCCAGCAAGGTGGAAATCACTATCTTTCATAACCTAACCATTCTATATTCTATTTGTTAAAAGCAAGTCTCTAGGTCTAGCCTATATTCAAAGGGAGGCGTTACATAAGGACATGAATACCAGGAGAGAAGGATCATTGGAGGTTATCATAGAAGTCTGCTTTCCACAGAAGCTTTTAAAACAGAGATAACAAGACCATACCCTCAGAGTCAAATTTATTTGACTGGGGGTGAGCCTAAGATCTGGTGTTCTTAAAGTCCCCCAGGTGATTTTCACATACATCCAGTGTTGGAAGAGAAGTACATAAACTTGTCATCCAGTGGGGCCTTGCCAGCCAGCTCCTGCAGCATAACTGAGGGTTCCTCAGGGATCACGTAGACATCCTGGGTTGTGCAGGCAATGGCAATTAAAGATAAACAAGGCTCATTCTTACATTCAGAGCTGTTTAATTTCATAAAGTGGTATTGAGAGTTTGTGGCAAAAGGAAAATGAATATAAGGAGAAGTTTCGTTAAAGTTGCGTTCAAGGCCAGGCATGGTGGCTCATGCCTGTAATCCCAACACTTTGGGAGGCTGAGGTGAGCAGATCGCTTAAGGTCAGGAGTTTGAGACCAGCCTGGCCAACATGGCAAAACCCCATCTCTACTAAAAATACAAAAACTAGCCGGGTCTGGTGGTGCGTGCCTGTAATCCCAGCTACTTGGGAGGCTGAGGCACGAGAATTGCTGGAACCCAGGAGGTGGAGGCTGCAGTGAGCCAAGACTGTGCCACTGCACTCCAGCCCAGGACATAGAATGAGGCTCTGTCTCTCTCTATATATATATAAATAATTTTTTTTAAAAAGTCATGTTTGAGCACTTCTACTATTCTTATCCCTGGACCCTCTGGTTCACTATGCTTCATTTTAAAACATCCATGGGTCATGGGGATATCTCTGAACCTTAGCTTATGCTGAAAACCCTTGAGCCCTGAAGCTCTCTGTGTCTTTGACCAACAGGACACTTCCTTTAGATGTGCAATGAATTTGGATGTGTCTGATTCCCATATGGCCAATTTCCCATCATCCTAAATAAGAAGGCATCTTGAGACACCCCACACCCTAATTGCTGTTATCCAACCTGTCATCAAGACTTGTCCGTGCACTTCACTCTGATTCCTCTCTTTTAATCCATTCCCATTGATATTACCCAGATCTAGCACTGACCTACCGCAACAGGCTCCTACCTGGTCTAAGCCTCTTCCCTTCTCCCCTATTTCCCTTCTTCCCTTCTCCTTCTTCCCAAGCCAAGGCTCCTCTTTCCAGCAAAGCATCTCTCTCTCTCTCTTACTCTCAACCCACTCCAATATGGTTTTCCCAATCACCTGTCAATCAAATCAAGGTTCTCTAGCACGAATGGTTCAGATCTTGGCTGCTTCATTGGAATGCACCAATCACTAAGTTTTTATTGTTTAAAATAAATGTTCCCTCATAAAAATATTAAAAACTTACATAAATTATACCAAATTTAATGTTCTCTTTTAAAAAGCAACCGAGTGTCCTTAAAATTACTCAACTTCCCCCAAACCTGCCTTTTATGGACCACTGCATAGCAAAATTTCAGAGATGTCTCATAGGCCTGTGGCATTTAAATGTGCTCTCTTCTCATGGAATAAAAGCTTCCAAGAAGAAAGCCAAGAGCTTTGTGAAGGTAAATTTCCCCATTGACTACCGAGGAAAACATTTCATATTTACCTGACTATGGAGGAGATAAATGAGACTTCCTATTAGCTTTTGACAATATTTTCCCCCTGGGGAGAACCAGACTTGGTGTAAGAGTGTTTGTGTACGCTTGACAGTGACGTTTAAAATGCTAACTTCTGGGTCAGAGAGTGATATTGGCATAAGAATATATGTAGGGCTCAGTGGACTCAGAACCCTTGATTTCTAGGTGTGTTTATGAAAGAGTACAAAGGCTAGTTAATGACATATTTGTAAGCACACATTTTGAGTAATATAGAAAAGAATTCAACAATTTTATGAATAATGTAACACTCCTTTGCTACCAAAGGCTATTATAATGCATGGTCAACCTCCTCCAATAAATCTGATTTAATTCACATTATGTGAAAGGTTTTTAATGTCCTGAAAGTGGCTGTGCAGAAAAGTTAAGCATGTAACTGCAGATAGAATTGACTTCAATATGCTCACAGAACCATTTATAACAAAATAGGAGTCAGTAAGTCATCGAAGAACCAATTAATACACCTGTGAGGAAGAAAATACTAAATGCACACATACTGTTCCTCTGAAAGCTGTTAAAGTAGACCCACTTGTGTACCCAGCACCAGCACCAAGTATTTCAGTCAGGACTGTAGCAATTGTAGCAATTGCTGTGCTCAGTGCTTAGTGAGCCACAGGCTCCTTGGAAAAGACCCTAAGCCATCACTCTGGGGACCTGAGATCCAATTCACAATGATCTTATTGTGTGACTTTGCACAAATTGCTTATTACCCCTTTTTTGTTTCTCAATTAATCATCTGTAGATAAGAATCTATTTATGTCCATAATAAGATTATATCTGGGGCCAGGTGTGGTGGGTTATGCCTGTAATCCCAACACTTTGGGAGGCTGAGGTGGGAGGGCTACTTGAGCCCAGGAGTTCAAGGCTGCACTGAACCATGATCACATCACTGCCCTCCAACGTGGGCAACAGAGTGAGACCCTGTTTCTGAAAAAAAACCTCCTTAAAAGATTATATATGGGAGAATAGTGAGGAGTGATAGTCAAATCCAAGTTTTTTTGGTGATAAATAATGATATAATGTATTCTATCCCTCTCTTTTTTCTGAGAGTAAAAGAAAAAAACTCATTGAAACATTAATTCTCCACTGATCTTAAGGTAAAATGAGAAGTAGAAAAATGTAAGATTCACCTACTAATTAAGGAACAAAGTATTTTGGTTCCATTCTTTGTACTTAACTATCTGGGTAATTGATGTGAGTACATTAGGTCATAGGTTGGTGCAAAAGTAATTGTAGTTTTTGCCATTACTTTTAATTTTATAAATTTACTTTTCATGGCAGTAATTTATAAATTACTTTTAATGGCAAAAAATTAAAATTACTTTTAATGCAAAACAATTACTTTTGCACCAGCCTAATAGCATTTTAAATGAATGACTGATTCTTTGTAAAACAGGAAGTATTTGGTTGATAATTGATGACGGTGGTCATAAGCCTTAACTCTATCCAAAGATTTAGGAAGTTCTTTTCTTACCTCTGGGATTATGACTAGACCAAATATTAAGCCAAAAAGGACAAGGTTAACTCCATACATCCATCGGAGAAAGATGAAATACGATGCCACTGAAGAACCAAAGTGACCTAGAGAGAGAAAAGACGGTGGGTATGAGTGCTGCAGAAGGAAAAAATGGACACTATTGAGCACTTTATGTGTGTGGTGGATTCAATTTTCACATCAGTCTGTTGAATGACACCTGGATCTCCCTTTCTTTTCCTGGATAAATAACCTGAGGCTCTTTGGGGTTAACTAACTTGCCTAAGTGCCCACAGTCAGAAAGTGAAAAAGCAGAATTTAAATCTTGGTCTGGGATGAGGGCGGTGGCTCACGTCTGTAATCCCAGCACTTTGGGAGGCTAAGGTGGGTGGATCACTTGAGGTCAGGAGTTCGAGACCAGCCTGGCCAACATGATGAAACCCTGTCTCTATTAAATATACAAAAAAATTAGCCAGGTGTGGTGGCCCAGACCTGTAATCCCAGCTACTCAGGAGGTTGAGACAGAAGAATCGCTTGAACCTAGGAGGTGAAGGTTGCAGTGAGCCAAGATCACACCACTGCACTCTAGCCTGGGCAACAGAGCGAGACTCTGTCTCAAAAATAAATAAATAAATAAAAACAAACAAACAAATAAATAAATAATAAATCTTGGCCTGACAAGTTCAAAACTCATTCTTTTTTCCTAATACAACAGAACCAATGAAATAATCTATTCAGAGGGCCAAGGAAACAATCCAAGCTGTTGGGAAACGCTTTAGGAAACCAATTAAAAAAACAGTGACACCAGCATACTCACTTTCAATGTCCTTGATCTTCATTTCCCAGGGGATACATTGAGTCTTGAAATTATCAAAGTCTCTCTTAAATTTGACCCATTTCTGAAATAAAAGAGGTAAAACTCTCAGTTCCTTAACATGTCAACCTGGAGCACAAAGGGGCATGATGAGGGGCACGAGGAGGCCGACAGGTCAGCATGAGTCAGCATGGGTGAAGCTGCTGTCTTGCAGTCCCCAGCTCCTGCTGTCCTTGAGCCCAGGCTGCCAGAGGCAGGTGTTCAAACCTTTACTTCCCCAACGTCAGGCCTGGAGTGAGAGACAAGTGAGGGCCACCCCTTACTGTGCTGATAAAATTTCTGGTTTGGACAGTTTATAGATAAAGTGAGAAATTCTCTGTACGATTTCTGATTTGGAGGGTCCGATTGAGTTAGCAACCTCTGATATGACTTTCTTCAACTTAAAACAAAAATTCAAAGGTAGAAGGAACTCTGGCTACTCTCAGACCCACATCTGGCAGACAGCCAAGTGCCTCTCTCTGATAGGAACTGTCGCAAAATTGCAAGGGTGGTGCAACTGATAAGGAGATCTCAACCCATAGCTGAACATTCTTCTCCTGGGGGAACAACAGCCTCGCTTTTCTGAAAAGAGTCAGAAAGGCATGTTGCCCCCTCCTGTGATCTGTTCCCAGCTAGACACCCAGACTATGTACCAAACAGAAACCTGATCAGCCGTCTTTCTATGGCTGGGTGTTGTTTTGCCAACTCTCCAAGGGACTGCTCTCCACCAGCCCCACATTGTGGAAACAAATCCATTTGGAATAAAACAAATACTCATAGAAAGCTGAGGTAGAAATACTCACAGAAAGCATAAGAGGTAGTAGAGAGCAGATCCTAAGATCAGTTCCCATTATTATTATTATTGTTATTTTGAGATGGAGTCTCACTCTGTTGCCCAGGCTGGAGTGCAGTAGCGCCATCTCGGTTCACTGCAACCTCCACCTCCCGGGTTCAAGCTATTCTCCTGCCTCAGCCTCCTGAGTAGCTGGGATTACAAGCATGCACCACCACGCCTGGCCAATTTTTCTATTTTTAGTAGAGATGGGTTTCACCATGTTGGCCAGGCAGGCCTTGAACTCCTGATCTCAAGTGATCTGCCCGCCTCGACCTCCCAAAGTGTTGGGATTACAAACTTGAGCCACTGTGCCTGGCCCAGTTCCTATTATTAAAAGGTCTCCTCAGAACTTGTTCATGGAGGACATGAGATTTTCCCCTGTAAAGTCACTAAAGTCCGCACCTGTGAAAAGAAGGGGCAAAAAATAAAGTCAGCAGAAGATGAAAGGGAAACGTTTCTCTTTTCAGACATGGTCTCACTCTGCTGCCCAGGCCGAGTGCAGGTGGCGCAAACATGGCTCACTGCAGCCTTGACCTCCTGGGCTCAACTGATCTTCCTGCCTCAGCCTCCTGAGTAGCCAACACATTCGGCTAATTTTTTTTATTTTTTGTAGAGACAGGGTCTCACCATGCGGCTCAGGCTGGTCTCAAACTCCTGGGCTCAAGTGGTCCTCCTGCTTTCAGCCTCCCAAAGTGTTAGGATTTCAGGTGTGAGCCACCGCATCCATCAAAACGGGAAAAATTTTGTGAAGGAATCAGACAGGCTTCCAGACCTGGTTTTCCAGATATAGTTTTGACCATCTCCTGACTGAATGATTGTATAAAGAAGGGAACCAGCTGTCAGAAGAGGGAGATGGTCCCAGATGCAAAAGAGAGGAGAAGCCCATCAGCAGACTGGTTGATAACAGTGGCAAAGATAGGAAGGATATGGTGATTGGCAGAAAACAGACACGGGGCAGCCCAGTCTCATTGCTTCATCCGCCCTCCCTAGCTCTGACACTGTGTTCAAAAATACTCTTTGGGCTGGGCGTGGTGGCTCATGCCTGTAATCCCAGCTTTTTGGGAGGCCGAGGTGGGTGGATCACTTGAGGTCATGAGTTCAAAACCAGCCTGGCTAACACAGTGAAACCCTGTCTCTACTAAAAACAAATACAGGCTGGGGACGGTGGCTCACGCCTGTAATCTCAGCACTTTGGGAGGCTGAGGCAGGTGGATCACCTGAGGGCAGGAGTTCAAGACCAGCCTGGCCAACATGGTCAAACCCTGTCTCTACTAAAAATACAATACTTAGCTGGGCGTGGTGGCAGGCACCTGTAATCCCAGCTATTCAGGAGGCTGAGGCAGGGGAGTCACTTGACCCAGGAGGCGGAGGTTGCAGTGAGCCAAGATCGCACCACTGCACTCCAGCCTGGGTGACAGAGGGAGACTCCATCTCAAAAAAAAAAAAAAAAAAAACAAGAAAAACCCCCAAACCCAAAAATACTCTTTGACTATTTGGCTTCCTAGGTAGGTCTGCCTATACAGAGAGCATTTGCCTTGAGTATTTTGGTTTCTATGGCAGTGACTTTCACTGCAAATTCACAGATAGGAATTGGGATGATGGTTTAGCTTCTCGTATAACTAACTCAGCTATCAAAAATAAAAGGCATGGCTGCTGTGGACTTGAAATTTTCCATCTTGCATCACTTATTTCTTCTTGTAAGTTAATAATCCAGCATCTGGTTTCATGTAGCAGTCTCATAAGCTTTATTAATGCGAGTCCTCCCTCAAGAGATGGATCCCCTGTCAGGGTGCCGATAAAATCAGTGTAAAATATAGGCTTGCAAGGCTGAGGACCAGCAGGGGTAATGAACATTGCCAAGTGAGGTCCCTAGAGGCACAGCCTGCCGGTCAGTTCCTTGGCAACCACCTGACAGCCCCTCAAGGCTGTGGATATCTCGGACGGAAAGGTGAGGCCCCGGAACTGGAGCAGAGGCAGACAGAGGCCTGGGAGATGCTCTGGCACGGATTCTCTTATCCTTCATTGGTTGACAGAGTCAGAAAACTGGACTGGGGCATGGGCAGAAGATTCCAAGCCCCTTTCTCAGGGCTGTGTGAGGTGGTTGCTGCTGGTCCTAGGATGGGTTGTTAGTTGTCATGCTGTCTTGCCCTCCAGCTATACATAGGAAAAAAGTTTCAAGTCATGGTGGAGCAAGACACAGGCAAGCTACGTGTCCTGTCAATAAAATCAGGATCTGGGTGACTAAAATGAAAACAACCGGTGAGGCCTGGGAAATATTATTGCAGAACAGGGAAAAAGGGACACCATTCTTTGATATTTGTGGAAAACATTTCCTCCAAGATACATACATAAATTCTAGAAAGCAGTTCAGCATTCCTAATAGGATGCAAGAAATATGGCTTCTAAAGTAAAGGATATCAATTCGAAAAGAATATAGATGAGATATGGAAGGATTACAAGAAAGCTAAGAGCTTAGTCATTGAACGAAAAAAACATTAGACAAAATAAAGACTCTAATTGACACAGAGGAAAATGGATTCCATGATATTGAGAATAAACCTGATAAATTTCTGAGATTGCAAAGAGAAAGAAGCAAAGAGCTAAAAAATAACGTGGAAAAGTAAATATGGAGGATGGGGGCGGGGGGAGGCAATCCTTTTCCTAAGGGGGAAGCTAGAACTATGTGAACAGAAACATGGTTTAACAGAATCATTTATCAAAGATGTATTTGTCTAGAGACCTGCTGTACAACACAATGTTTACAGTTAACAACACGGTATTGTGTACTTAATTAGTTAAAAAGCTAAATCTCAAGTGTTCTTACTGCAATAAAAAAGCAGTGAATACAAATTAAAGAAAGAATAATAACCTATTTTTTTACCCAATAGATTAGCACAAAGTTAAAAAGACGGTAACATTCATAACTAGTGAAGATAAGCCATTCTCCGACTTTGTTCCTTTGAGTATGAGTTGCTATAGATTGGGGAAAATAGTTTGAAAAATGTGTAGTAAAAGTTAAAGTTAAAATATGCACACTTTTGAACTAGCAGTACTATTTGAGGGACTGTCTTGTTGTGATTTTAAAAAACACATGGATCCAAGATAAATGTATAAAGATGTTTGTTGAAGCATTGTTTGTCACAGTAAAAATCTAGAAAAAAAATATACTTGAACAGCACATTCTTCATTGGAAAAAATAAGATGTGAGTGTGCAGTTGGTAAGTGGTAAATAGTCTCTAGACAAAATTAATAAAATGACCTATAGAGAGTTGTCTGGCAAGTATAACTGGAAAATGAGAAAAAATAATATTAGGAATAAGAAAGATTGAGGCCGGGCATGGTGGCTTACTCCTGTAATCCCAGCACTTTGGGAGGCTGAGGCAGGAGGATCACCTGAGGTCAGGAGTTTGAGACCAGCCTGGCCAACATGGTGAAACGTCGCATCTACTAAAAATACAAAAATTAGCCGGGTATGGTGGCACATGCCCATAATCCCAGCTACTTGGGAGGCTGAGACAGGAGAATTGCTTGAACCTGGGAGGCAGAGGTTGTAGTGAGCCGAGATCATGCCGCTGCACTCTAACCTGGGCGACAGCGAAAAAAAAAAAAACAAAAAACAAAGGAATAAGAAAGATTCAAACCCAACAGACATAAAAAGTAATTACAAATTTATGGGGCTACCATATGCGACTTTCTGTTAACACATATGAAAATTTTAATGAAATGATTGAGTTTCAGGAAGAATATGAATTATTGAAATGATCTCAAGAAAAAGTTAAAACTTGAGTACATCAATAAACTGAATACTTGAAAAAAATTTCAAGGTATTGTATAAAAATGGCTCTCGATCTCTACTATTGAAAGGTTATCATCTTTAAAATTAACAAAAAGTGTATTATCACACTCCCAAAACTGATTTACAGCATAAAGAGGAAGTAATGCTATTCATTTACAATGATAAAGCAAGTGCAGTCCTAATGTTAAAATCTGCCAAGATACTGCACATGCATACACTTGTGTACAAACACACACAAATTCAGATCAATCTTATGAAAATGTATGTAAAAATCATAAATAAAATATCGGAAAATCAAACGTGTCTGTGGAATTAAAAGTAATGTACCATGACTGAGGTTATCCCAGAAATAAAAAAAATTAATAACATAAAGGAAAAGGTGTTTAATAAAACCTAATTATCTATTTCCAATGAAATGGAAGTCTTACTAAACAATAA
Organism: Gorilla gorilla gorilla; assembly: GCF_029281585.2. Classification (NCBI taxonomy): domain Eukaryota; kingdom Metazoa; phylum Chordata; class Mammalia; order Primates; family Hominidae; genus Gorilla; species Gorilla gorilla. The sequence continues at coordinate 12,495,952 of NC_073245.2, read as the reverse complement.
CTAGACAATAATTTTTTATGGTGACAAAGAAAATGTATTTCAAGCCATCAACTCCCATCAGCTTAGTGTGAAAGTCATTAGAGTCATTCTCACTAAAGTGATGCAAAGATGAGGATAAGGAGAGCTATGATCACCATTATCAACTGATGCTGTTCTAGGATTGCTAGTTCACATTTTAGAATTGGAATGAGATGTCACGTTTAGGAGAACCCAACAAAAACATCTTTATGAACATAATCAGATGAAAAAGATTAGAATTAATAAGAGAGAGGCCAGGCGTGGTGGCTCACGCCTGTAATCCCAGCACTTTGGGAGGCCGAGGCGGGCGGATCACGAGGTCAGGAGATCGAGACCATCCTGGCTAACACGGTGAAACCCCGTCTCTACTGAAACTACAAAAAAATTAGCCGGGCATGGTGGCGGGCACCTGTAGTCCCAGCTACTCGGGAGGCTGAGGCAGGAGAATGGCGTGAACCCGGGAGGCGGAGCTCGCAGTGAGCCGAGGTCGCGCCGCTGCACTCCAGCCTGGGCAACAGAGTGAGACTCCGTCTCAAAAAAAAAAAAAAAAAAAGAAAAGAAAAAAAAACAGAATTAATAAGAGATACCATAAGAGAACCAGATATAAAATTAGCATACAAATTTGTAGCTTTCTTACATACTACCAATAACTAGTTATTAAATAATTGAAAAATGATCGTATTTGCAAAAGCAACTAGGCTATCAAATGTGCAGAAATAAAACATGGAAAAGATCTATAGGGAGAAAATGACAAACTTTGCTTAAGGATATAATATAGGCTTGAGAAATGTATGGTATCCTAGATGTGAAGACTAAATATTGTATAGATAAGGAAGTCCCAAATTAAATACAGGATTAAAAGAAATTCCAACCAAAATCTCAATACACTATCTCAATACACTATGGTGGAACTTGGCAAAGGGATTTTTTAAAATGCATGTAGAAACATGGGCAAGACAGCCAAGACATTTTTTTTTTTTAAAAAAAACAAAGTTTTATCAGGGTGTGGTGGAGTGCACCTGTAGTCCTAGCTACTCAGGAGGCTGAGGCTGAGGCTGGAGGATCTCTTGAGCCCAGGAGTTCAAGGCTGCAGTGAGCTCTTGAGCCAAGGAGTTCAAGGCTGCCACTAAGGCTGGAGTGGTGACGCTGCACTCCAGCCTTAGTGGCAGAGTGAGACTATGTTTCTAAAAACAAACAAACAAAAAACCAAAGGTAAAAGGGGGAACCTAGAACTACCAGGCATTTGATGTCATTGAGGTAATGGCATCAAATGATTGTTCAGAATAAAAGCCCTGAAACGGGCTCTGTACAAGAATTAAGGGAATGAGAATGGTAGTTTTTCAAATCAGTGGGTAAAGGAAGGATACTTCAGTAAGTCTCACATTAAATATCCAACATGAAACATTACCCTAACTTAAATCAGATGCCCGGGTTATGATACAACTCAACAAAACAGAGCTGCCCCCATCCCTCTGGGGACATCGCTGTTTATCATCCACGTGACCCTGATCACACCACAGCCCTTCTGGGTCTCCACCAACTCAACCTGTCCTGATTTGGGGTTTGGAAAATAAAATCCCAGTGGTTTTAACATCATTAGTTCTCTAAGTGTATTCACTGGAGAGAAGACAAGTCTCAAATGTATTGAAGCCCTCACAGTAAGTATGGAGAAATTGGCAGGATACTATTGGTTTCCATGCCTAGATGGATCAGAATGGTCAGGTGGCCCTCACACCCAGGATTCTGGGGGCAGCTGGACACAAATGGCGAAGCTGGGCAGGTGCCTAAGTTGGTCCCCAGATTCCAAAGCTGAGCAAGCCCTCCCAACAGATTAACTGCCCCCACCCCACACACCTTGGCCATCAGCATCTTGTAGGCATATAGTCGCTTGCCTTTCCCCTTTCCCAAGGCACCTTCATACTTCTCCACAAATTCCTGGGCCTCCCTGCTTAGAAAAAAAAAAAAAAAGCAGGAATTCAGTTAGCACCTAACCAGAGGAAATCTGAATTATGAAGGCTCAAACACATGTGTGAAGGCTTATGTCTTTGTATACCCCTGGTTAAAATATAAATTCCATGAAGGCACGACATTCTGTCTGTTTTATCCACTGAAGTTTCCCAAATGCTGAGAAGAGTGCGTGGTACATAACAGGCATGGTAGGCAGAACTGTGGCCCCTGTGACCTTCGTCTGCTGGTTTCCACCCATGAATATAATATGTTACATGGCAAAAAGGACTTTTAAAATGTAATTAAGATTACTGATTTTATTTTATTTATTTATTTATTTTTAGAGATAGGGTCTCACTGTGTTGCTCAGGCTGCTCTTGAACTCCTGAGCTCAAGCAGTCACCTGCCTCGGCCTCCCAAAGTGCTGGGATTACAGGTGTGAACCACCATGCCCGGCCAAGATTATTGATTTTAAAATAAGGAGATTATTCTGGGTCATCTGCATGGCCCCAGTGTAATAAAATAATATGAGCCCTTAAAAACAGAAGAGAAGTTTCTTAAGAAATCTCCAAATTGCTTTCCACGATGGTTGAACTAATTTACATTCCCACTAACAATGTGTAAGTGTTTTTTTTGTTTGTTTGTTTGTTTTTCCCCACCCTCACCAGCATCTGTTAGGTTTTGACTTTTTAATAATAGCCATTCTGACTGGTGGAAGATGGTGTGTCATTGTGGTTTTGATTTGCATTTTTCTGATAATTAGTGATGATGAGAATTTTCTCATATGTTTGTTGGAGGCTTGTATGTCTTCTTTTGAGAAGTGTTTGTTCGTATTCTTTGTCCACTTTTTAATGGAGTTATTTGTTTTTTGCTTGTTGAATTGTGTAAGTTCTTTACAGATTTTGGATATTAGACTTTTGTCAGACGCATAGTTTGAGAATATTTTCTCCATTCTGTAGGTTGTCTGTTTACTCTGCTGATAGTTTCTTTTGTTGTGCAGCAGCTTTTAGTTTGATTAGGTCCCATGTGTCAATTTTTGTTTTTGTTGCAGTTGCTTTTGAGGACTTAGTCGTAAATTCTTTCCCAAGGCCAATATCCAGAATGATATTTCCTAGGTTTTCTTCTAGGATTTTAATAATTTTAGGTCTTACATTTAAGTATTTAATCCATCTTGTGCTGATTTTTGTGTATGGTGAGAGGCGGGGGTCCAGTTTCACTCTTCGGCATATGTCTAGCCAGTTATCCCAGCACCATTTATTGAATAGGGAGTCCTTCCCCATTGCTTGTTTTTGTTGATTTTATTGAAGATCAGATGGTTGTAGGTGGGCAGCTTTATTTCTGCATTCTCTATTCAGTTCCATTGGTCTATGTGTCTGTTTTTGTACCAGTACTGTGCTGTTTTCCTTACCGTAGCCTCATAGTATAGTTTGAAGTTGAGTAATGTGATGCCTCTGGCTTTGTTCTTTTTGTTTAGGATTGCTTTGGCTGTGTGGGCTCATTTTTGGTTCCTATGAATTTTAGAATCTTTTTTTCTATTTCTGTGAAAAATGACATTGGTAGTTTGGTAGAAATAGCACTGAATCTGTAGATTGCTTTCAGTAGTATGGGCATTTTAATGATATCGATTCTTCCAATCCATGAGCATGGATTTTTTTTTTGGTATTACCTATGATTTCTTTAGTCATTGTATTGTAGTTCTCCTTGTAGAGATCTTTCACCTCCTTGGTTAGATGAATTCCAAGGTATTTTATTTTATTTTATTTTATTTTTGTGACTATTGTAAATGGGATTGTATTATTGATTTGGTTCTCTGCTTGAATGTTACTAGATCAAGAAATGCTCTTGATTTTTGTACATTTGTACATTGATTTTGTATCTTGAAATTTTGCTGAAATTGTTTATCAATTCCAGGAGACTTTTGGCAGAGTCTTTAGGGTTTTCTAGGTAGAGAATCATATATTCAGCAAAGAGAGATACTTTGACTTCTTTTCCTACTTTTATTTCCTTCTTTCCTGCCTTTCATTTTTCTCCTCTTGCCTGATGGCTCTGATTAAGACTTCCAGTACTATGTTGAATAGGAGAAGAGAGAATGGGCATTCTTGTCTTGTTCCAGTTCTTAAGGGAAATTCTTCCAGTTTTTGCCCATTCAGTATGAATTTCACTATGAGTTTCTCATAGATAACTTTTATTATTTTGAGGTATGTTCCTTCAATGCCTAGTTTGTTGGAGGCTTTTATCATGAAGGGATATTAGATTTTATCAAACGTGGAGCAGGAATATTCTTGACTCTCTGTGTCTGGGGCCCCTCTGGAGGGGCTACACAAAAAGCATAAGAAGGAAATGAATTCAGCCAACAATCAGTGAGCTCAGAAGAGAACCTTAGCCCTGGATGAGAACTGCAGCCCTACTGATACCATAATTTTGGTGTGATGAGACCCTGAACAGAGAATCCAGCCATGCCATGCTGGACTTCTGACCTACAGAACTGTGCACTAATTAACGAATGATATTTTAAATTCTTAACCTGTGGTAATTTGTTGCAATAGCAATATAAAATTAATACATATGTTCCTTGATGTACAAGGGGTTATGTTCCAATAAAGTTGTAACATATTTACATAAAGTTATTGTAAGTTGAAAACATCATTAAGTTGAAAATGTACTTAATACCTCAAAAAGGCCATTAAGTAAAAAATTGTAAGTTGAACCATCATAAGCCCATATGCTCCTCAACTTATGATGGAGTATATCCAATAAACCCACTGTAAAGTTGAAAAATTATAAGTTGAACCATTGTAAGTCAGGCATCATTGGATAGGTATTTGTGGAACACATGGATGTTGACTGAGTGAGTGAATGAGCACCCTGTTAAAGTTGGATGAGAAACAAATGAATCAATTTGTCTATTAAATATTCTGCAGTGATTGCTGGACCTGGTGAGGACAGCCTTTGAGAACAGATGGTTAAATCTTCAGGAACTTGGCCAACCAGTTGTTAAACTGTTAGTAGCTTTGAGTTGGCCATGGTGGGAGTATTTAGACCACGGAAATCAGCAAATACTATGACCAGGGCTCCTCCTCCTGTCCCACACCTCAGAAAACTAGTTTATCAGCAACCACTAGATAAACCCAATCATGCGAGTGAAGAATGAAGTCCGTCTTAGGACAGATGGAAGAAGGTGTTGTGGAGCTGTGTGTTTCTGGCTGCTATTGCTACAGTCACCACTGCTCCTACAAAATGCCTACCCCACTGTTCCTGCTGCCTCCAAGGTACAAGTGTGGACAGTTGATACATGTGAAGTTGCATTCTAACCTTGAGGCTGGCTTTATTGGGATGTCTCAGTGTCTCAGTGCTAGTGAGGCTGCCTGTCTTACTCCTAAACCCAGGGTCAAGAACTGGGCTGTATGTCCTCCTCAATGGGATCTTCTCCCTGTTCCCCCTCTTGGCAGGAGATGTCCTGCCAGTGACTTATCAGTGAACACCAATACCACTGCAACAACAAAGAATGGTTTCACAATATTCATATTTTTGTCTTCTTCCTGTATTTTACAAGTGGGCAAATACTCAAAAGCACTTGGAGTTCTATGAGCTTAAATGTGCCAGGTTTTAAGATTTAGCAGCTTCAGTTAACGATTCTCAAAAGTAGGGGCAGCTCTTGCGCCTGAGCCATTGAGCCCAGCAGCAAATGCTTCTCTTCTCTCTGTTCAGACTCTGTGTCCAGACATCCAGCAAACCCCCAAGAGAACAGGGGACCCTACCAAAGGCTAGTTGCAAACTATGAAGACCAGTCACTGTGAAGAGTCCACCTGGTTTATGAATTTCCATGGGCACAGCAAACTTTTTTTGAATTCTGTGAAGATATATAAATAATAACAAAGGCACAAAGGGCATGCCCTTCGTGGTTTCTGATGAGAAGTTTCTTGTCATTATAATTGTGTTTTTTTCCCTGTAGGTAATGTTTTGTTTCTGTCTGACTGCCTACAAGTTTTTAGAAGTTTGACTATGATGTGTCTTGGAATGAATTTCTTTGCTTTGGGTTTATCCTGTTTGGGATTTGTTTTGCTTCTTGAATCTGTAAGTTTTGCCAAATCTGAGACAGTTTTAGCCATAATTTCTTTGAATACTTTTTCAGTCTCACCCTTTTTCTCCTCTTTTTCTGGAATTCCAACGATACTAATGTTATGTCTTTTATTATAGTCCCACACATCCTTGAAGTTCTGTGCATTTTTTTCCAGGCTATTTTCTCTCTATAGTTTAGACTGGGTAATTTCTCTTGTTCTATCTCCAAGTTCACTGAGTTTTTACTCTGTTCTCTTCATTCAGTTGTTGAGCCCACTCACTGAGTTTTAAAAATTTCAGTTATTGTATTTTTTTACTTCTAAAAAAAATTTCCAGTTGTTCCTCTTTATAGCTTCTATTTTTTTTCTGAGATTGTTTTTTTCATTTGTTTCATGCGTTCACAATTGCTCGTTGGAGCATTTTTATGATGGTTGCTTTAAAACCTTTGTCGGGCAAGGTGTGGCTCATGTCTGTGATCCCAGTGTCTTGCGAGGCTGAGGTGGGAGGATTGCTTGAGCCCAAGAGTTCGAGACCAGCCTGAGCAATATAGTGAGACCCTGTCTCTACAAAAATAAAAAATAAAAATAAATAAAATAAAACCTTTGTCAGACAATTCTAACATCTCTGTCATCTTGGTGTTAAAACCTGTTGATCATCTTTTGTCATTTAGTTTGAGGTCTTCCTGGTTCTTGGTATGGCAAGCGATTTTTAATTGAAACCTGGACTTTTGGATATTATAAGACTCTAGGTATTATTTAAATCTTATGTTTTACCAGGCCTCCTCTGACTTTGCTATGGTAGTTGTAGGTGATGTTGCCTGATTACTTCCAGGTGGGGGTGAAAGTCCAGGTTCTTCATTTGGCCTCCTTTGACACCTGAGGCTGAGGAGAAGCTCCTTGTTACTGCTGAGCAGGGATGGGGTTCAGGCTTCTCACCAGGCCTCCACTCAAGCCTGGTTACTTCCAGGTCATGGTGAGAGTCTAGACTCCCCACATGGTCCTCACCGAAACCATGGGGAAAAGGAGGGATCGTTACTACCTGCTGGGGATGAAAATTCCTGCTTCCCACTCAGCCTTCTCTGACACACCCTGGTTAGGGGTATTGGGGCGCCTTGCTTTGGCCTGGCAAAGGTGGGTATCCAGGCTTCCCCACTTGCCTTTGCTGCCAGGGTTGGCAGTGGGGGCTGTTGTTTTTTCTGTGGTATTTGGCTGGAGAACAGTTATTGTCCAAAAGTTTTCTGTCTTGCCAGTCTGTTTCTTTCCTGGTCCTTTGGCTAGAAATAGCAGGTTTTTCTTGGGGCATTTTTTTTGGCTGCCTCCATTGGAGTTTTGGGGTTGCCAGCTTTTCCAATAGCCAGTCTGGGATATAGAAGGTAAAAAAGAAAATCCAAGGAACTCCATGCCCTGGTCATCCCTTTGGTCCTGAGGTTCTTAGCCAGTTTTCCTTCTTCTTTCTACCTTTTCAAACCTTCTTATATTTGCTTTAAATATGGCATTCAGGGTTTCCATTGTACTTAGTGGGAAGAACAGGGAAAAGCGTCTCTACTCCATCTACCTAGAAGCAGAATTCCTCTAACCACTCTGAAGAAGGAAAGCAGTTTGGGTAGTTTTTCTAAGACATCAGGCTTTGGACAAAGCTGAGAGACAGACCTGATCAATTCCATGATTAAAGCAAATATCCCTGATTCATGGGCACTAGAAGTTGTTATGCCAACTTCACATCCTACTGTGTATCATTATTGATGATGTCCACATGCTTCTCTGATTCATCTTTGTTCCCCAACCTCATCTCTCAGGGCTCAGCATAGTGTCAGGCATAAAAGATGTTCAAGCTTTAATAATAACAGTAATCGCTATTTATTAATTGCATATTATATGCTGGGCACTTAATAAAAATATTTTGAAATTGTTTGAACAACCCTGTGAGGTAGATGTTATTATTCCCATTTTACAAGTGAGAATTATTAGGCTCAGAGAGGTTAAGGGAAGGAAGTGACCCTAAGAGGGATTGGGTAGCCAACCAAAGTCTCCAGATGTGGCAGAGGTGTGAATTCAGGTTTGCCCCAACTCACTGCTGTTGCTTTTTATGTCCAGCCAGCCTTTTGTTTTCATATGTTTTTTGGAGACAGAGTCTCACTTTGTCACCAAGGCTGGAGTGCAGCGGCATGATCTCGGCTCACTGCAACCTCCACTTCCTGGTTCAAAAAATTCTCCTACCTCAGCCACCAAGCAGCTGGGATTACAGGCACACACCACCATGCCTGGCTAACTTTTGTATTTTTAGTAGAGATGAGGTTCCACCATGTTGACCAGGCTGGTCTTGAACTCTTGACCTCAAGTGATCTGCCCGCCTCAGCCTCCCAAAGTGCTGGGATTATAGGTGTGAGCCACCACACCCAGCACTAGCCAGCCTTTTTAGATAGTCTACAGTAACCATGCTCAGGTCAGCCAGTGCCTGACTGGGCCAGAGAATGGGGCCCCCACACTACGATTTCTAAAAGAGAAGATGTAGTATGGGGATGCTGTCTGCAGCTGGAGACTTTATTTTCAGAAGAAGAAATCATACTGGTAGCAAAGGGGGTGCATTCTCGAATGTCTGGTAATTCTGGAGAGACGATTACAAATTAAGAGAGCAGGCTCTGTAATCCCAGCAGTTTGGGAGGCCAAGGTGGGAATATCACTTGAGCCCAGAAGTTCGAGACCAGTCCTGGCAACATAGCCAGACCTTGTCTCTAAAACAACAACAACAACAACAACAACAAACAAAAAAACAGTGCAGGCTCTGGAGCCAGAATTCCTGAGTCCAAATCCTGGCTGTGCCACTTAACTTGCTGTGTGGTCTTAGGCAAATTACTCAATTGCTGTGTGCCTCAGTCTTCTCATCAGTAAAATGGTGACAATAATGGTAGTACCGACATCACAGGGTGATTGTGAGGATTCAATGAATTGTTATACATACCACACTCAGAACAGTGCCTGGCACAAAGGGCATGCCCAGCAAAGACTGGCTGTATATAAAAAGGAATTGATAGTAAATGATGAAAAAGAGACAGCTCTGAAAACAAGAACAGCATCCAGTCAAGAGAGTGGACAGTGCCTTGGAATGAGAGGGACAGTAACTCAATCAGCCTGCTTGTGGGGAGGGGCAATGGGGACCTCCCTGCAGAGGAGGCACTTGGCCTGAGTCTTACAAGGTGTGTAGGAATTAGCAAGGAGAGGTGGCAGAAAGCACCGATCTTCTAGGCAGAGGCACCAGCTTGGGTGGAGACTAGAGGCTGGAGAGCCTTAAACCTGAGTCCACGATAAGGAGCCTTGGGGAAGGGAAGAAGCTAGGAAGAGACAGGAGGGAGGTCCAGGGAAAGGAGACCCACTATTTGCTGGGGAGACCCACTCCAGTGAGAGAGGCATAGGTCTCCTTGGCTTCTCAGGCCTTAGCTTCTTCCTATCCTGTCAGCCCCAGGAACTCTGCCCCTCAGAGGCAGGAAGGAGATGTCAGATTTCTCCTCTGGCAGCTGAGGAGACCTCAGGGATTGTCACAGTCCCTGAGACTTCCAGCCGGCTGGAGATCTCATTTCCATAGGCATCAAGGCTGCACTTTTTCCACTGTTAATAAAAGATGTGTTCTGGTGACACCTGAGTGGGAGTGAGGTTCTATTAGAGTGACAGATGGCTGTTCTGCCCTGCTGGCAGGAGAAGGAGCCCAGCTTGGAGGGAGCAGGGAGAAAGGATTCAAAAAGAGGAGGCTGAGGGTCGGGCGCGGTGGCTCATGCCTGTAATCACAGCACTTTGGGAGGCCGAGGCAGGCGGATCATGAGGTCAGGAGATTGAGACCGTCCTGGCTAACACGGTGAAACCCTGTCTGTACTAAAAATACAAAAAATTAGCTGGGCGTGGTGATGGGCGCCTGTAGTCCCAGCTACTCAGCAGGCTGAGGCAGGAGAATCGCTTGAACCTGGGAGGCGGAGGTTGCAGTGAGCCGAGATTGTGCCACTGCACTCCATCCTGGGCGACAGAGCGATACTCTATCTCAAAAAAAAAAAAAAGAGGAGGCTGAGAAGGAAGACAGTCCAGAGCTGAGTCTAGCTTCCACACTGTTGCCACTCACCACATGGGACATTTAAATTTTTAAAATTAATTTGTTATTTTATTATTTAATTGACAAACGGGCCAGGTGTGGTGGCCCATACCTGTAATCACAATACTTGGGGAAGCTGAGGTGTGAGGATTGCTTGAGTCCAGGAGTTTGAGATCAGCCTGGGCAACATAGCGAGACCCTGTATCCACAAAAAAAATTTAAAACTTAGCCAGGTATGGTGGCATATGCCTGTAGTCCCAGCTACTGGAGAGGTTGTGGCAGGCGGATCCCTTGAGCCCAGGAATTCAAGGCCACAGTGAGTTAAAATGGTGGACTGGACTCCAGTGTGGGTGACAGAGCAAGACTCTGTCTCTTAAAAATAAATTGTATATATTTATGGTGTACATGATGTTTTGATATATGTATACATTATGAATTGTTAAATCAAGTTAATTAACATACGCATTACCTCCCATACTTGTTTCTTATATGTGGTGAGAACACTTATAATCTATTCTTAGCAATTTTCAGGTATCCAATATATTGTTATTAATTATAGTCACTATGCTATACATAAATTTAAGTTTAAATAAAAGCTAAAACAAAAAAATCAGTTTTTCGGTTACACTAATCTGTTTTAAGCACTCAGCAGCCACACGTGGTAGTGGCTATATGTTACATAGTGCAGATTTAGACTGATTTCCATCATTGCAGAAAGCTCTGGTGCTCAGCAGCACTGGCCTAAAGCATAGGCCTGGAGGCACTACGAGGAGGTGTTTCTTCTTGCAGCCATATAGGAGATGACGTAATAATTTGCAGGGCCGTGGGGTAAGCTCTGTTTTCCTTGTCAGGGTCGGCCCAGTGTTGGTGTAGCTAGATCTTTACTGTGCCTGTTGGGGTAAATACTGCAAAAACATGGCTGCCAAATTGCTCTGCTTAATAAAGGGTGAGGAGTTTGAAGTGAGCAATGAGTAAGCTCATGTATGAGAGGAGCCAGGGAGCATGGGCTTCCTACAGAGGAAACGGGGGGAGTGTCACTCCCAACGCTGTGGCAAAAAAACAGAGGGACCTTGGGGAAAACGGTCATGTTGGATAGGAACTTTTTAGCAGAAACTCAAAAAGTATGTAATATGACTACTGCTGTTATTTCTTTTCTTTTCTTTTCTTTTTTTTTGAGACAGAGTCTCCCTCTGTTGCCCGGGCTGGAGTTCAGTGGCATGATCTCAGCTCACTACAACCTCTGTCTCCTGGGTTCAAGCTATTCTCCTGCCTCAGCCTCCCGAGTAACTGGGACTACAGGTGCCCACAACCACGCCCGGCTAATTTTTGTCTTTTTAGTAGAGATGGGGTTTCACCATGTTGTCCAGGCTGGTCTCAAACTCCTGACCTCAAGTGATCCACCTGCCTTGGCCTCCCAAAGTGCTGGGATTACAGGTGTGAGTCTACTGTTATTTTAAAACTGCAGCAAAGACCCCAGAATCATCAAATGCTCCGTGCATCAGCTTTTTGCATGGAAACCAAAGAAGTGGCTGAGTAGAAAACAGGAGTCGAGTGGCATGGGCAGGAGGCCTGTTGCCATTCACAGAGTGATATTCATGTTGCATGGGGGCCAGCTTGGCCTTGTGCCAGGCAATGGGGATGTGACAGTGGCTCAGGCAGACCCTCTCCCACTCACTGTGCAAATCACGCAAGCGAGAGTGTGTACACATGGAGAGACACTGGGTGCTCCAGGAACATGAGAGAGAGCTGCTCTTGAGGAGAAGGGGTCTAGAAAGCTTCCAGGAGAAGGCATGTCTCTGTTGGGCTGTGAGGGAGGCACAGAAGCCACGAGATGAAGTGTGGCATGGGATAAAAGGGGCAGCCAGGCAGGGGAAGGCATGGGCACAGGTCGGGAGTCCTCTGAGTCTTCCATGGCTCCCCCTCTAGGCCCTGTGGTGCTGGCGAACAGCACGGCTGCCTTGGCTCTCATGGGGCTCCCTGAGTGCTGTTCTCCTCGCTGGAGCAGCCCCCTTCACATCAAGCCCCTTTGGGGAGGGGGAGGGCTCCCATTCCCATCAGAAGGAGCTGTGGACATCAGAAGGCCCTGGCTGACCCGCAGCCTGCTCACCTGAGCTCTGTCAGCTTCTTCACCATGGGCCAGGGCTTGCTCCGCATGGTGGCAATGAGCTTCTTTTTTTCTTCCACCTGCTCCAGGATCCGGGCCAGTTCCTCCTCGGACAGGGACTCCCCACCAGAGGCACTGGAGGCCAAGGAGGATGATCTGGAGGCAGAGCCAGGGCAGAGGCAGAGGGAAGTTGGAAAGGAGGTGGTGTCCTCAGGCGCTGTGGAATGAGGAGGGGCCCATGCAAGATGGCACCCCTTCCCCTGCTCAGAAGCCATTAGTGACTCCCATTGCCTGGCAGCGGAGGCCAAAATTCTACCCTGTAGCCCAGGGCCCTAGAGGGCTGCCTCCCCATCCTCCATTTCTCTGAGTCCTCCCACAAACGACATGCCAGCTCAGTGCTCCCCAACAGAAATAGGACACAAGCCACTTACTGTAATGCAAATTTTTCTAGTAGCCACGTTGAAGTGGTAAAAAGCAATGGATTAAAGCAATTTTAATAATATAGTTTATTTAATCAAATATATTAAAAACTGGAATTTAACCTGTAATCAATATAAAATTATTAGAGATATTTCAGTCCCTTAAAAAATACTGTCTTCAAAGGTCGGTATTCATTTTGTACTCATACTGCAAGGCTATTCGGATGATAAACTTTCATCAGATATATTTAATTTCTATTTATATTTCATAAGTTTATAGGTGAAAAAAGTAGATTTGCCCAAATTGTTTTAGACATACTTAAAAGATTCCCAATAACTGAATCAGGTAGCAGAATATGGTTTTCCTTTGATATTTGTATCTGCATTGACAACAGTAGTTTGTCTTTTTGTAGAAGAACTGTTTTGGCTTCAAAGTCAAATCAAATCAGTTTCAAAACTACATCTGTCCAAATTAAGTAAATTCACCAACTCTTATGTCAACTCAGTGGCATTAACATTGAGTTACAATTAAATGAGAAATTCAGTTGCTCAGTCACACTGGCCACATTTCAAGTGCTCAGCAGCCACATGCAGCTAGTGGCTGTCATATTGGACAGCAGGGCTGTGGAGAATTTCCAGCTGGGGACCTCCCCATCTCCCAGATAATACTATGTGCTCAGTTGTCACAAAATCCAAGTGTCTGTGTGTGCTCCCTACAGCCTCCAGCCTATTCTGACTCCATTTTTTTTTTTTTTGAGACGGAGTCTTGCTCTGTTGCCCAGGCTGGAGTGCAGTGGCGCATTCTTGGCTCACTGCAAACTCCACCTCCTGGGTTCACACCATTCTCCCACCTTAGCCTCCGGAGTAGCTGGCACTACAGGCACCCGCCACCACGCCCGGCTAATTTTTTGTATTTTTAGTAGAGATGGGGTTTCACCATGTTAGCCAGGATGATCTCGATCTCCTGACCTCGTGATCCACCCACCTCGGCCTCCCAAAGTGCTGGGATTACAGGCGTGAGCCCCCATGCCTGGCCTCTGACTCCTTTAGTGATAAAAAATAGTGACTCTCAGCTGAGTGAGACAGCGCCCAATCGGGTAGGTAAAGGAAAGGACTAAGGAAGGGTTATGGCTGGGCAGCCTGAGTGTGTTTCATAAATGGTAGTATTAGGGTGTGGGCTTGGGTTACTGCAGGTTTTAGAGACAGGTTTGCAGCAGCCTCTGGGTGTTTTAGCTTCTGATTAACTCCTGGGGAGCAAAGAAGAAGTTTTAGGATGCCCTTGAAGGTTGAAAAGCCTAGAACACAGAGATTTTTTTTTTGCCATACTTCATGCACACCCAATTGATGATATCTGCCTTTGAGTCTCTGCGTAGGGTGTTCCCACAATTTGGGGTGTTGGACATTCAGTCATTGCTTATTTAGATTCCACCTGTTATTCAAAGCCTCACTGGGATGTTCATCTTCTCCATGGAGGAACCCTGATGGCCCAGCACCCCGGGAATTCAGCGCTTCATCAAGTCCTGTCTTGCATGCATATTGCTTTCTGCCTTGTCTTAGGATTACCAATGCCTATGTGTTATCTCCTCTGCCACACTGTCAGTATCTAGGCAACAGGAACTGAATGTTTTCATCTCTCTAATGCCCTGGCATGGCCCTCAGCTGAAAATGACATAAATGAGTCTGTGGCCCATTGGGACGGTACAGGCTCCCTCTAAAGTTCAGGGCACCCAGGGCCCATCAACGGTGCATTCACGTTATTTTTAAATGGCCAAGGGCACGATGCACCCTTTACCTCTTTAGCTCATGTCTGGGAGCAACCAGAGAGTAGACAAAGGCTGTAACCAAGCCAGGATGGTTGGCATGGCGACAGGAAAAAATCAGTGGCCTTGTTTAAGAGCCTCTCTGTAAAGGTGGAGAGGAAGATGGAGCACCCAACTGAGGCTGTGGGCAAGAAGGATTTGCTACAAACCACCGGGAAAGAGCATCGACTCTTCACCATTATCCTAACATTCCCAACTGTTGCAGAAGAATTCCTGTTCTATCACAAGGAATTCTTAAAACAATATGAGCAACGAATAAGGCATCTGTTATCCTCAATGATTGCAAAAGGGAGGCAAAGAGAGAGACACTTATTAAAATTGATAACAAAAACATGAACCCCAAATCTTCACTTTCTGATGCCATAAGCTGGCCCTGTCCACTAACCCACACGTGCTAGTTGGTGCTAATGGTAATGGAACAAAGGAGGCAAAACGAATAAAACCTCCAAGCTCCAGAATTTCAGAGCTGACAGCATCCTTGAAGGTCTCCTAGACCAGTGCCACATTTCCAGAATAGGAAACTGACCCAGATCCGGAAGCCGGAAAGAGGTGTGCTTAAGCCCTCAGATGGTTCCTGAATCCAATTTTGTTCATGTCTCTCAGCTCCTCCTCTTCAAGAGCTGGGGTGAGTCACCAGCTGAAATTCAGGGGACGCGGGATCTTGTCCCACCCTGCTGCCCTGTCACCTCACCACCCGCGCTCCGCTTCACCAGTGTGCCATGAGACGCTGGAGTGGAGAGCCCGTGGCCACTCCACCTGCGCGGACCCGCGATCTTCATCCCGGTTCTGGGATAAAGAACCCACCGCAGAGTGGGGCAGTGGTAAGGGCTGGGAGACACGGAAGCCAGAGCGAGGGCACGGGCTGCCTCTCACCAGGGAGGGGGACATCAGTCCCTCATGGGGGAAGGAGAAGGGCCGCCAAGGAGCGGGAGCACGCGGAGCGAATGCCCAGAATCAGAGCCACGACACACCTGGGTTTCTTCTGCCGCTTCGACTTCTCCTCCTTCCTCGGAATCTGCTTTTCCTTCTTTGGGGCTGCTGTCTGCTCCTTGAAGGAAGCCCTCTCGTCCCGCTTTCTCCTCCCCTCGCAGGTCCTCTCTGCCTTGCCCCGCTCCTGCTCCCCCAGCTCTTCTCTGTGTCTCCTGCGCCCTGTTTGCTTCCTCCGGGGAGACCCCGGGCTTGGGCTGCCCCCGGCGCGCTCCTTCTGGCTTCGCTGAGCTCCGCGCCTGCCTGGGGTCCCCTCGGCTTTGAGAGCCCGCTTGCTTGAGGATCTCCTTCCCAGCCTGTCACCTGCAGGGGCGGGAAAATGGACAGTTCTGGTTCCAACGGTCCCAGGCCCAGGAAAATGTCCCTGGCCGTGAGAAATCAAACGTCCAAGATAATTCCGAGAGCTTGTGAGCTCTGCGGGGCTCAGAACAGGACACCCCAAAATATGGCACCTTGGTATGTTGAGTATTTTAAGCTGAAGGAAACTAAGAAAACTGCAGAAGCAGGAAGGTCACTCTCTGGCCTTCTCCCTCTCTTCTCCCTTGAAGACCTCCTGTGACAGGTGTCCTGCCCTATACTCAAGGAAAGGAAAGTCACACAGAGAGGCCAAGAGGAATAGGAACAAACAGGCCTTGCTACTTCCCCCTGGTTGATGACCATGACATCATATCCTTCTGTCCTCCAATCATACTTCTGCACAACTGTCCATAAAAATACAGTTTTCCCTGTATATTTGGGTCTTCGTTTCTGAAGGCTCTTGTGTTCCCTAAAACTTACATTAAATAAAATTGGATGCTTTTATCTTGTTAATCTGCCTTTTGTTATTGGGGTCTCATCCACAAACCTTGCAATGGCTAAGGAAAGAAATCTCTTCTCCCTCTAGGTCCAAAGGCCACCTATTCTGAAAGCTTCTGGTCTGGGTGAGAATGACTGCCTTGGTGGGGGCACACTTTCATCAGTTTTACCTCCAGGGGCCCTACCAAATTTTCACTGTGAGGTCAGGAGTTGGAGACCAGACTGGCCAACGTGGTGAAACCCCATCTGTACTAAAAATACAAAAATTAGCTGGGCGTGGTGGTGCATGTCTGTAATTCCAGCTACTTGGAAGGCTAAGGCAAGAGAATCGCTTGAACCCGGGAGGTGGAGGTTGCAGTGAGCTGAGATCACACCAGTGCACTCCAGCCTAAGTGACAAGAGCAAGACTCCATCTGAAGAAAACAAAATAAAATAAAAATAACTGATTAATATGTTAACAGATCTAATGGATAAAATGGACAACATGCAAGAACAGATGAGTAATGTAATCAAAAAGATTGAAACTCTAAGAAACAATAAAAAAGAAATGGTAAAAAGCAAAAACACTATAATAGAAGTAAAGAACACCTTTGATGGGCTCATTAGTAGACTGGTCACAGTCAAGGAAAGAGTCAGTGGGCGGAGGATATGTAAATAGAAACTTCCCAAACTGAAAGCAAAAAGAAAAGAAATTTCAGAGATGGAACAAAATATCCCCAAACTCTGGGACAATTTCAAAAGGAGTAGCATATGTGTAATGGGAATGCCAGAAGGCAAAGGGAGAAAGGAATAGAAGAAATATTTGAATTAATAATTGCTAAGAATTTTCTAATATTAATGACAAACACCAAACCACACATCGAGAAAGCCCAGAGAACATCAAGCAGGATAAATGACAAAAATCTCCACCTAGGCATATCATATTCACACTGCAGAAAACCAAAGACAAAGATAAAATCTTGAAAAAAGCTGGAGGAAAAAACTCACCTTACCTATTGGTATAAAGATAAGAATTACACTAGATTTTGCTCCAGAAACTGTGCAAGTAAGAGAGTAGAGTGATATATTTAAAGTGCTGAAGGAAAAAAAACAAGGACAGAATTCTGTATCCATCAAAATTATCCTTCAAAAGTGAGGAAGATAGACTTTCTCAGACAAACAAAAACGGAGATAATTTGTTGTCAGTAGACCTGCCTTGCAAAAAAAGTTTTATTTTATTTTCATTTAGAAACAGGGACTCTGTTGCCTAGGCTGGAGTGCAGTGGTGCCATCGTAGCTCACTATAACCTTGCACTGCTGGGCTCAAGTGATCCTCCTGCCTCAGCCTCCCAGCTAATTAAAAAACAATTTTTTTTATAGATGGAGTATCACTATCTTGCCCAGGCTGATCTCAAACTCCTGGCCTCAAGAGATTCTCCTGCCTTAGGCTACCAAAGTGCTGGGATTACAGGCATGAGCCACCCCGTCCAGCCCCTCAAAATGTTAAAGGACGTTCTTCAGAGGGAAGGAAAACGACGTAGGTCAGAAACTTGGATTTACATAAAGGAAGAGCATTCAAGAAGGAATAAAGAAAGAAAAAATAGGCCAAACCTGGTGGCTCACGCCTGTAATCCCAGCACTTTGGGAGGCTGAGGTGGGTGGATCATGAAGTCAGGAGTTCGAGACCAGCCTGGCCAACATGGTGAAACCCCGTCTCTATTAAAAATACAAAAATTAGCCAGGCATGATGGCACGTGCCTGTAATCCCAGCTACTGGGAAGGCTGAGGCAGGAGAATCGCTTGAAGCCAGGAGGTGGAGGTTGCAGTGAGACGAGATCGCACCACTGCACTCCAGCCTGGGTGACAGAGCAAGGCTCCGTCTCAAAATTAAAAAAAAAATAAATAAATAAAAAATAAAATCCTTCTTTTTAAATTCCTAACTGACCTAAAAGATAAGGGTTTGTTTAGGATAGCAATAGCAACAATATGTTGGATAATCATAGCTTATGGATAAGCTAAATGAATTACAGCAATGTCAAAGAGATGGGAGGGAGACATTGGGAATACCCTTTTATAAAGTACCTGCGCTACCCATGAAGAGATATAGTGTTATTTAAAAGTGGACTTGAATTAGTTAGAAATGCAAATTCTAGAACAAACCTTTTTTAAAAAGTAAAAAGGAAGCAAAATTAATATGCTAACAAAGGAGATAAACTGGAATCATATTAAATGCTCAGTCAAAACCGCAGAAGGCAGAAAAAGAGTGGAAGATAAAAATAGGAACAAAGAACAAGGACATCAAAGAGAAACCAGCAATAAATATGGTAAACATTAACCCAACTATATCAATAATCATTTTATGTGTAAATAATCTCAGTACACCAACTAAAGAAAGAGATTGTCAGAGAATGGATCAAAACCCAAGACCCAAGTATATGCTGTCTATAAGAATCCCACTTTAAATATAAACAGACTTATAGATTAAAAGTAAAGGGCAGAGAAAGATAATCGTGTTAACCCTGATTATAAAAAAAATGGCTTGAGCAATTGTATTAATTTCAGACAAAGCAGATTTCAGAGCAAGTAAAATTATCGGGGATAAAGAAGGGCAAGACCAGGTGTGGTCGCTCATGCCTGTAATCCCAGCACTTTGGGAAGCAGAGGCAGACAGATCGCTTGAGCCCAGGAGTTTAAGACCGAAAAATAAACAATAAAAAGAAGGGGCATTACAAAAGGGTCAATTCTCCAAGAAGATGTAACAATACTTAAAGTGTATGCACCTAACAACAGAATGCCAAAATACATGAGGCAAAAACATAATAGAACTGCAAGGAGAAAGGCCGGGCTCGGTGGCTCATGCCTGTAATCCCAGCACTTTGGGAGGCTGAGGTGGGTGGATCACCTGAGGTCAGGTGTTCGAGACCAGCGTGGCCAACATGGTGAAACCCCATCTCTCCTAAAAATACAAAAATTAGCTGGGCATCGTGGCGCATGCCTGTAATCTCAGCTACTTTGGAGGCTGAGGCAGGAGAATGGCTTGAACCCAGGAGGGGGAGGTTGTAGTGAGGAGAGATGGCACCATTGCACTCCAGCCTGGGCGACAGAGTGAGACTCCATCTCAAAAAACAAAACAAAAACAAAAAAAACTGCAAGGAGAAATAGATCAATTCACTACTATAGTTGGAGACTTTAATATTCCTCTATCAACCACTGACAGAGCCAGCAGGCAGAAAATAGTAAGGACATAGTTGAACTGAATAGC
Organism: Gorilla gorilla gorilla; assembly: GCF_029281585.2. Classification (NCBI taxonomy): domain Eukaryota; kingdom Metazoa; phylum Chordata; class Mammalia; order Primates; family Hominidae; genus Gorilla; species Gorilla gorilla. The sequence continues at coordinate 12,476,488 of NC_073245.2, read as the reverse complement.
ACTATTAAACAATTGGATTAAATTAATATGTATAGAATGTATCATCCAACAACAACAACAGATCCTTCTCAAGCTCATATGGAACATTCACCAAAATAGACCACATGCTGGACCATAAAACACACCTTAACAAATTTAAGACAATAGATATCATACAATATACTCTCTCAGATCATAATGGAATTAGAGTAGAAATCTCTAACAGAAAGATAGCTGGAAAATACCAAAATATGTGCAGATAAAACAGCACACTTCTAAATAACACATAGGTTAAAGAAGCCTCAAGGGAATGAAAAAATATTTTGGACTACATCTAGATGAAAATACAACTGGTCAAAATTTATGGGATGCAGCAAAAGCAGTGCTTAGAAAGAAACTCATAGCATTGAATGTATCTATTAGAAAAGAAGATCTAAAATCAATACGCCAAGCTTCTACTGTAGAAAACTAAAAAAGAACAAATTAGATCCAAAGTAAGCAGAATCAAAGGAATAATAAAAATTAGAGCAGAAATCAATGAAATTGAACACAAGAAAACGATGGAGAGAAGCATGAAATCATAGAGAGGTTCTTTGAAAAGATTGATAATGTTGATGACCCTCTAGCCAGGCTAACCAAGAACAAAGGTGAGAAAACATACATTATTTATCAATTTATTTTTGAGACAGGGTGTTGCTCCGTTGCCCAGGCTGGAGACATAAATTATTAATATCAGAAATGAAAGAGGGATCATCACCATTTATCTCAAGGACATTAAAAAGATAATAAAGGAGGCTGGGCACGTTGGCTCATGCTGTAATCCCAGCACTTTGGGAGGCTGAGGCAGATGGATCACCTGAGGTCAGGAGTTTGAGACCAGCCTGGCCAACATGGTGAAACCCCCATCTCCACTAAAAATACGAAAAAATTAGCCGGGTATGGTGGCGGGTGCCTGTAATCCCAGCTACTTGGGAGGCTGAGGCAGGAGAATCACTTGAACCCAGGAAGCGGAGGTTGCAGTGAGCTGAGATGGTGCCATTGTACTCCAGCCTGGGCAACAAGAGCAAAGCTCCATCTCAAAAAACAAAACAAAACAAAGGATAATAAAGGAGTATTGCAGACAACGTGATGCCTATAAATTTGCTGGCCCAGATGAACTCGACAAATTCCTGGAAAAACACAATCTACCAAAACTCACACAGCGAAATAAGTAATCGGAATAGGCCTATATTTATTAAAGAAATTGTCTCGGCAATTAATAACGTTTTAAATAGAAAACACCAGGCCTAGATGATTTCACTGGTGATTTTATCAAATGTTTAAAGAAGGAATAACACAATTTCTTTAGCATTTCTTCCAGAAAATAGAAGCAGACGGAACACTTCCTAACTCATTTCATGACGCCAGCATTCCTCTAGTACAAAAACCAGACAAAAACGTCACACAAAACAGACCTGTATCTCTTATAAACATAGATGCAAAAATCCTTAATAAAATAGAAAATTGAATTTGAGAACATATAAAAAGAGTTGTATACCAAGGCCGAGTGGGATTTAGTCCAGGTAGGCAAGACTGGCTCAACATTAGAAAATCAATTGATGTAATCCATCTTATCAACAGCTAATGAAAAACAATCACAGCATCATATCAATAGATGCAGAGAAAACATTAAAAAAATACAACACCCATTCATGATTTAAAAAGTTCTCAGCAAACTAGAAATAGAGGGGATAATTCCTCAACCTGATGAAGAATTGCTACAAAACCCCTACAACTAACATCATACTTAGCGGTGAGAAACTAGATACTTTCCCCTCAAGACTGGGAACAAGACAGGGATGTCTCCTGTCACCTGTTCAGCACTGTGTTGGAAGTCCTAGGTAATGCAGTAAGACAATAAAAGGATATTAACAGTAGACTAAATGGGAACAAAAAAATAAAACTCTCTTTGTTCACAGATAGTATAATTGTCTATGTAGAAAATCTCAAAGAATTGACAAAAACAAAGCAAAATAAACCACAAGAACCTCCTAGAACCAATAAGCCATTTTGTAACAAGGATGCAGGATGCAAGGTTAATATGCAAAAGTCAATTACTCCTACATGCCAGCAATGAACAATTGAAATTTAAAGTTAAAATCACAACTCCATTTATATTAGAACTAAAAAAATGAAATACTTGGCAGGTCACGGTGGCTCATGCCTATAATCCCAGCACTTTGGGAGGTCAAGGTAGGTGGATCAGTTGAGGTCCGGAGTTCCAGACCAGCCTGGCCAACATGGTGAAACCCCGTCTCTACTAAAAATACAAAAATTAGCTGGGCATGGTGGCACGAGTCTGTATTCCCAGCTACGTCAGAGGCTGAAGTGGGAAGATCCCTTGAACTCGTGAGGTGGACATTGCAGTGAGCCGAGATTGTGCCACTGCACTCCAGCATGGGTGACAGAACTCTGTCTCAAAAACAAACAAACAAATAAATGAAACATATATAAATCTAACAAAATATGTGTAAGAGCTATATGAAGAAGACTACAAAATTCTGATGAAAGAACTCAAAGAACTCAAAGACTTAAATAAATGAATGTTCCTTGGAACGAACATGGAACATTCAACATTATTAAAATGTAAGTTCTTCCCAGCTTTCTCTGTAGAGTTAATGCGATCTCAATCAAAATCCCAGCAAATTATTCTGTGGATATTGATAAACTGATTCTAAAGTGTTTGTTTGTTTGTTTAGAGACAGGGTCTCATTCTGTTGCTCAGGCTGGAGTGCAATGGCACGAATATAGCTCACTGCAGCCTTGAACTCCTGGTCTCAAGCAATCCTCCCACCTCAGCCTCCCAAGTAGGGGGGACTACAGGTGCACACTAACCATGCCCAGCTAATTTTATAATTTTTTTTTTAATAGCGTCTCTGTATTGCCTGAGTTGTTCTCAAAGCCCTGGGATCAAACAATCCTCCCAGTTTGGCTTCCCAAAGTGCTGGGATTATAGGCGTGAGCTACTGCACCCAGCCCTGATTCTAAAGTTTATATGGAAAGGCAAAAGACCCAGAATATCCAGCACAATCCACATCAAGACTCTAAAGCTCTACTTCATACACATCAACACTATAAAGGTACAGTAATCAAGATGGTGTGATACTGGTGAAAGAGAATTAGATCAATGGGATGGAATAGAGAGCTCAGAAATAGACCCACACAAATATAGCCAACCTTTGACAATGGGGAAAGGATAGTTTTTTCAACAAATTGTGCTGGAACAACTGGGCACCCATAGGCCAAAACCAAAAATCTAGATACAGACCTTATGCCTTTCACAAAAATTAACTCCAAATGGATCGTAAACCTAAATGTAAAACACAAAGCTATAAAACTGTAAAAGATATCAAAGGAGAAAATTGAAATGACCTTCGATTTAGCAATGACTTTTAAAATACCACAACATAAATGAAAACAAAAATAAAAGCAAAGAATAAAATACAATACCAAAAGCATGATCCATTAAAGAGAAAAATTGATGTTTTAATTCATTAAAACTAAAAACTTCTGCTCTGCAAAAGACAATGTGAAGAGAATTTAAAAAAAAACAAACCACAAACTAGTAGAAAATATTTGCAAAACATGTATCTGACAAAGGACGTGTATCCAAAATACACACATTAAAACTCAAGAATAAGAAAACAAACAATTAAAAAATGGAAAAAAGATCTGAGCAGACATCTCACCAAAGAAAGTATACAGATGGTAAATAGGCATATGAAAAGATGCTCAACATGGTATGTCATTAGGGAACTGTGAATTAAAACACCAATGAAATACTATTACATGCTTATTGGCAACACAAAATGCTATAAAAAATGTAGAACAACAGGAACGCTCATTTATTGCTAGTGAGGATGCAAAATGGTACAGCTACTTTGGAAAACAGTATGGCAGTTTCTTACAAAACTAAACATAGATTGACCATAAAATCCAGCATTTGCACTCCGAGGTGTTAACCCAAATGAGCTGAAAATTTATGTCCCAAAACAGAAGCCTGCACACAAATATTTACGGCCACCTTATTCATAATTATCAAAACTTGGAAGCAACTAAGATGTCCTTCAATAGGTGAATGAATAAACAAACTGCGGTAATAAATACAATGGAATATTACTCCGTGATGAAATGAACTTTCAAGCGATGAAAAGACATGAGGGAAACTTACATGCATATTTCTAAGTGAAAGAAGGCAATATGAAAAGGTTATATGCTGTATGATTGTAACTATACAGCATTCTGGAGAAAGAGACACTCTAGAGACAGCGGAAAAAATGATCAGTGGTTGCTGAGGGTTCAGTGGGAGGGAGAGAGGGTTGAATAGGTGGGCCACAGGACATTTGGGGGCATATTATTCTGTGTCATACTGTGATGATGGATACATGATATATTATGCATTTGTCAAAACCTATGGAATCTATAAAGAGTGAACTCTAGTGTAAAATATGCACTTTAGTTAATAATGTATCCGTATTGGCCCATCAGTTGTAACAAATGCAGCACACCCAATGCGACATGCTAGGAGAAACATTGGGTGAGGGGAGGAAAGAAGGTTGTACATGGAAACTCTATGTAAGTTTTTTATTTTAATTTTTATTTTTTTGAGACAGGGTCTTGTTCTGTCGCCCAGGTTGGAGTGCAGTGGCACAATCTCAGCACACTACAGCCTCTGCCTCCCATGCTCAAGTGATCCTCCCTCCTCAGCCTGCCGAGTGGCTGGAACTATAGGCATGCGTCACTGCATGGAGCTAATTTTTTTTTTTTTTTTTGAGACAGAGTCTGGCTCTGTTGCCCAGGCTGGAGTGCAGTGGTGTGATCTCGGCTCACTGCATCCTCCGCTTCCAGGGTTCAAGTGATTCTCTTGCCTCAGCCACCAGAGTAGCTGGGATTATAGGTGCGCACGACTATGCCCAACTAATTTTTGTATTTTTAGTAGAGACGGGGTTTTACCATGTTGGCCAGGCTGGTCTCCAACTCCTGACCTCAGGTGACCTGTGCAACTCGTCCTCCCAAAGTGTTGGAATTACAGGCGTGAGCCACTGCACACAGCCAAAACTCTGTAATTTCGGCAAAATTTTTCTCTAATCCTAAAACTGCTCTAAAAAATGAAGTCTGTTTTTAAAAAATGAAATGATTGCTGAATGAGATGCTCTGAGGAAACTCTCAAGGAGAAGTTTTTCTGAAGGTAAAGGAGTTGCAAACTTCAGAAGGATAGGAAAAATATTTTTCCTATTTGGCTGGAGTGCAGTGGCGTGTTCTCGGCTCACTGCAACATCTGCCCCCCAAATTCAAGGGATTCTTCTGCCTCAGCCTCTTGAGTAGCTGGGATTACAGGCACACGCCACCATGCCTGGCTAATTTTTGTATTTTCAGTAGAGACAGGGTTTCACCGTGTTGGCCAGACTGGTCTCAAACTCCTGACCTCAAGTGATCCGCCCGCCTTGGCCTCCCAAAGTGCTGGGATTACAGACGTGAGCAACCATGCCTGGCTGGAAAAATATTTTTTAAAAAAGTCAAAAAATCATCAATAGCAACAATGATGACGACAAAATAAAAGAGCTCATTTAATTGGCTGAATTAAGATATTAAGTGCTTAGGCTGGGCACGGTGGCTCGTGCCTATAATCCCAGCACTTTGGGAGGCTGAGGAGGGAGAATAATTTGAACCTAGGAATTCAGGACCATCCTGGGCAACATAGCGAGATCCTGGCTGTACAAAAAAAACTAAAAATTTAGCCAGGGTAGTGGTAAGTGCCGATAGTACTAGCTACTTGGGAGGCTGAGAGAGTGGGATTACCCAAGTGAGCTGTGATGGCACCAGTGCACTCCAGCCTGGGTAACAGAGCAAGACCCTGTTTCTAAACAAATACAAAACCAAAAAACCAAAAAACACAAATAAATTTTAAAAACCCCAGAAATTAGGTAAAAATTTGGCAAATGAACTAATTTATTATGTTTCATTTCATAAAAACAGCTATGCCTTCTTTGGTTTTTCAGCATTAAGTAAAAGACTAGCTTACATTTTTATTCTACTTGAGTATGTTGTTTCTAGACTTATATAGGTTCCTTGATCAAATATATTAGCATTACTTCTATTTGATGTTGAAGGTTACAAAATACCTAAATTTGTGCTTAACTAAAATGATTCATTACTCTGAACATTTTTGTGAACAGTAATTATATTTTGTAGTATGCCAGCTTGGAAATTAATACCCAAGATTTTTAGGTATTATAAAGCCTTGAACTGGTATTGAGTTTATGGATATTGATTAGATGCCTAATTTCTTTCTTTCTTTTTTTTTTTGAGATGGAGTTTCGCTCTTGTTTCCCAGGCTGGAGTGCCATGGTGCTATCTTGGCTCACTGCAACCTCCGCCTCCTGGGTTCAAGCAATTCTCCTGCCTCAGCCTCCCGAGTAGCTGGGATTACAGGCATGCTCCACCACACCCAGCTAATTTTCTATTTTTAGTAGAGATGGGGTTTCTCCATATTGGTCAGCCTCGTCTCGAACCCCTGATCTCGGGTGATCCACCTGCCTTGGCCTCCCAAAGTGCTGGGATTACAGGCATGAGCCGCCACACCTGGCCACTAATTTCTAATTAAGAAAGGATTCTGAAACATTGATTACTAAACATAATTTTAAGTTTATTTACTTTTGCTTCTTTTTTTAAAACATGCCACAGAGAAGTTATATGTTTGGGCCTGTTAACACACATGTTCATATCTGCCCTTTTGAGAAGCTGTATACAAGATGTGTGTGTTTGTCAAAAGTCGTGTTGTGTACCTTCAGGAGCTCTGCTAGTCTAAAATGCTGATGTGTGACAGTTGACAATTATCCATCCTCCCAGTTTGTTCTGTGAAACAGAAGATCCTTTGGCTAAAAGTTATAATTAAATGATACTCTATTATGATCAATCTGGATACAGAGGTACAACTTTGCATGCAAAGTAATAAAACGTGTTTTTGTTAAGAAAAAAAGAATAGTTTTGTCCTAAAGTAAAATGCCTAGTTGTTCCAGAATAGTAAAGAGAACAGTGAAGGACAAAACCTGAATGGAAATAGAAAATAGCAGAAAGTTTGCAGAAAAGAAATTTTATTTAAGATAATAAAGGTTCTTCACTTATGAAAGAGTTAAGGTTCTTAGTGGGTGATCACCTTACCTTCTAAGCTTGTTTTTAAATATTTTAAATGTTTTATTGCCACTTTCAAATGAGTAGCCAAATGTTATTCCTGTGTTCAACTCTCCACCAATTTTGTTTGTTTTTAAGATTGACTCTCAAATGAAGTTAAATACCTTTCAGAATACCTTTTTACCTAAGACTACCTTTGAGATTTCCCAGAGGGCTCCTAGAAGGCCACAGAGACTTGTTCTTTCACCTTATTTAAAATACGGGTGCCAGAAACAATTAGGATTATTTGATACATTGTTGTTAGGGTTTTGGGGGAAGCTTGTCAAATCAGAAGAGACGTTTAGCCTTCTCTAGGTTAACTTGTGTAGGTAAAATGTTCAAACATTTCAACAATTATGTGTTCTATATCCAGAGATTTGTTAATTCCTCCATTGTCTATGGTCTGTTTCCTTTTGTTAGAGTCCTGGTGGTGCTCTGCCTGATGTTAGACAACAGTAGAATTATCAGTTATAATTCAGTTATCATTTAAAATGTTTATTTGGACACAATGTTTCCTCTTTAATTTGAATCTAGCCTCCTTCAGGCCAGTGCTTTTCTATTGGAGATGAACATCAGACGTATCTATGGACTTTTATTAAAATATAGATGTTTAGGACCTATTCCATACTTACTGAATCTTTTTACTTGATATTCTTCGTATAGTCTTGATATATTTTTCTTATATGTTTGATATTTTCTTGGTATGTCATGTACATTATGTTTTTAGATAATTATATGTTATACTTCAAGATTTTTTCTCTGTAAAAATTATGGTTATCCATCTTTATAAATTAGATATAGTGTACATCATCTATTAAAACATGCTTAATCATTACAGACATTTTGACCAAAGCTTTTAGAATGCCTTCATTGTTTGTTTTGCATGCTATGGAAGCATCCAAATTTTCCCGTCAGTTTCATTGTCATGAAATGTTTCACTTTTGAAAGTTTTCAGTAATAAGTTACCTTCAACCATTTTAAGTCTGTGTCACCTACAGATACTATTTGTTTTGCCCCAAAGCTTCCTTAAACTCTCCAGAGTTTTTGTCTTCAACAAAGAACTATTTTAGAACCCCAGTTGGAAGGACTCTATTAGGTAATGACTAACATGCTGGTGAAACTCTTAAAGAGTTGATCATGTCCTTCAACTCAAGAGACATACACCATCCTTAAATTACTAGAAAACCATTCCTATTGGTGACCTCAAGCTAAAGATTCTTAGGAGACCTCCCAAAGCAGACAGCCTCAGATGTAGAAAGCTTATGCCCAAGATCTACAGCTTATGCCCAAGATCTACAGCTTATGCCCAACTCTGCAGGTTACTACTCTATAATCGATATTCCTCTGTTTCCTATTCTTTTACCTGCCTCCTATCCTCTCCCTGACTTAAGGCTACTTTGGTTATGTAAATTATAAGACTTCTATTTTTAATATTTCTGTTTACATCCTTAATCATTCCTTGGTATGAGTTTCGTACCCAGCTACAATTAACCCATGAACTGTCTAGGGTGCACATTTTTCTTCAGGAGCCACCCAGTTTCATTTGGTTCCAGTTCCTTTTAAGAAATCAGTTGGTTTCCTGGGTAACTGGACTCAACCATTGGATGACTTTTTAGATGGCAACTCCACAATAGGTCAGGTGGGGAGAAATCCAAAACCTTCATCATGTCCTAGAAGGGCCCTGCCTCCATAAAACACTACTTGGGGACCTTTTGTGAGAGCTAGTCTTTGTGATCAGACTTTCACTGACAGAATTATAAGCGGATTGGGGAACAAGTGGTATATTTTTGGAGACTGTCTACTTTCAAAGATCTTACAAGTAAGACATTAGTTTTATTTTTTCCTCCCTTTCTTTCTTTCATTTCTTTCTTTTTCTTTCTTTCTTTCTTCCTCTTCCTCTTCTTCTTCTTCTTCCTTCTTCTTCCTTCTTCATCTTCGTCTTCTTCTTCATCTTCTTCTTCCTCGTCTTCTTCTTCCTTCTTCTTTCTTCTTCCTTCTTCTTTCTTCTTCCTTCTTCTTTTGTTTGCTTTAGATCTACTTAGTGATCTCAAAACTACATAATTAACTGCTTGACACCAAACTATTCATGATGAATGGTACCAACAGTTTACAGCATTATTTGACAATCCCATAGGAGTATTCTGGCCAAAACCAGATGACTGAATGGCCCCCAGTGACAGATACTGGATAAGGAACAGAAGCCTTCTGACTATTACTCACAAACTAGACAAGAACTTGTTACCTTTGTAAACTAATACCTACTCTCAGAATTGTCTATGATATCATCTATTAATTTGTTCTCTAGGAAAATGAGGTCAGTAGATCATTTCATTGAAGAAGGAGAAAAACTGGGCCCTGGTTTGAGAACTGAAATCCTAAGTACCCTAGGGGTATTCTAGATTTCTTTCTTCTCCCCTCAAGACACTTCTTTTCATACTTTATGTATGTATGCATGCCTTTATGTATGTATGTATTTACTTATTTTTGAGACAGAATCTTGCTCTACCACCCAGAGTGAAGTGTAGTGGAGTCATCATAACTCATTGTAGTCTCAAACTCCTGAGCTCAAGTGATCCTCCCATATCAGCCTCCTGTGTAGTTAGAACTACAGGTGTGTGCCACCATGCATGTCTAATTAAATTTTTTTTTTTTGGTAGAGACAGGGGTCTCATTATATTGCCCAGGCTGCTCTTGAACTCCTGGCCTCAAGTGATCCTCCTGCCTCTGCCTCTTGAATAGCTAGGACTACAAGTATGCGGCACCATGCCTGGCTAATTTTTAAATTTTTTTGTAGAGATGGAGTCTTGCAATGTTGTCCAGACTGGACTTGAACTCCTGGCCTCATGTGATCTTCCCACCTTGGCCTCCCAAAGTGCTGGGATTACAGGTATGAACCACTGCACCCAGCCTTCGTTTCATAATTTACAAGAGATCTGCATAGTAGGGTAAATGTAGCATGCTGTGGTTGAGAGAATAGCAGATGATTTAGACAATGCCATAAGGCCATAAAACTCACTTGTCAAGAGGTTTATGAGATTGGGTGGGTGGGTGGTCCAGAACAGAACTGCCTTAGATAGGATATTGATCTCCCAAGGTGGGGAATGTGTGCTGTTTTAGTGGAAGAATGCTGTACTTATATTCCTGCAGACCTCTCTGAAATCTTTGATATTACTAAAAAGATCTAGGAAGTAAACAAAGAAATCAGAAATTGGGTAATTTGATGAGTAACCTCATATTTGGTTACATGGACTCTAGATTCGGGATGAGATCTACTTTCTTGTTTAGTCAGGGCACTCTTAGATCCTGGCTGAGAAGTAGATTATACAAACTCTGATGACAATCCTTCTCTTAGTATTTGTCTCTCTGCCAGCATTCAGATGTGGGATCTCCAGAGTTTTAAATGCTGCTGCACTGCTGCCATCATTCAAATCATCCAGCAAGGGTTATCCACTAAAAAGAACTGGAAAATCTGGCTGGGTGCATTGGCTCATGCCTGTAATCTCAGCACTTTGGGAAGCCAAGGCAGACAGATCACTTGAGGTCAGGAGTTCGAGACCAGCCTAGCCAACATGGTGAAACCCCGTCTCTACTAAAAATACAAAAAAAAAAAAAAAAAAAAATCAGCTGGGCATGGTGGCGAGCGCCTGTACTCCCAGCTACTTGGGAGGCTGAGGCGTGAGAATCGCTTGAACCCAGGAGGTGGAGGTTGCGGTGAGCCAAGATCATGCCATGCACTTCAGCCTGGGTGACAGAGGGAGACTCTGTCTCAAAAAAAAAAAAAAAAAAAAAATCTGACATGCAAGTTGAAACAGCTGCCACCAGAAACTGGATGTGAAACAACTGTTAACAGACAATTGACATGAAATGATGACCTCTCAAATACTGGTGAATATCTAGATTGACATACTGATGGCTTTTCCTTCAGCTTGGGCTGAAGAATGACCACAAAGAGAAATTGAGAACTTAAACCATCTTCCCTCATACTGAGTCTGGACACAGAGAGCCCAGCTATACCTTAGTGTCTGTATTAAGATGACTTTGTGCTACGCCTCTGCTTCATGAGCATGTCTTTATTTTTCTAGGCATCTCCTACCCAGGCAAATGTTGATTGTTCATTACAGGATTTTCCCAAAGACCTGTCAATTCTTCAATTTGGGCTCTAAGATTCTTTGAATGCCTCACCTCAAAATCCTGGCCATGCTGTTTATTGTGGACTGTTATGTTGTGATTCTCACCCAGTCTCATTCCAGCTCTCACTTTGAAAGACCTGCCTTCAATCAAATTTCCAATTCTCAATAAGTTCCGGCCTTACCTTCCCCTCTGTAAGATACTGCCAAAGCTTTGCCTGCTATAAGCAATAAATCAGTTTTGTCTTATCAACAGGTTGTGGGGTGTTAGGGAGCCAGCTTTGGACAATAACTTAGATAAATGTATTTTGTTTTTATTTTATTTTATTTTTGAGACAGACTCTCACTCTGTCACCCAGGCTGGAGTGCAGTGGTGAGATCTTGGCTCACTGCAGCCTCTACCTCCCAGGTTCAAGCAGTTCTCCTGCCTCAGCCTCCTGAGTAGCTGGGATTACAGGTGTGTGCCACCTCGCCTGACTAATTTTTGTATTTTTAGTAGAGACAGGGTTTCACCATGTTGGCCAGGCTGGTCTCAAACTCCTGATCTCAAGTGATTCGCCCACCTTGGCCTCCCAAAGTGCTGGGATTACAGGTGTGTGCCACCACACCTGGCCTTGTATTTTGTTTTTAAAAAGAAAAACACAAAATACTAAATACTAAGTATATCACTAAATATAATATACTAAGTATAAAATACTAAAAATACAAAAATTAGCCAAGCGTGGTAGTGCTCGCCTGTAGTCCCAGCTACTCGGGAGGCTGAGACAGGAGAATTGCTTGAACCCGGGAGGTGGAGGTTGCAGTGAGCCAAGATGTGCCACTGACTCCAGCCTGGGTGACAGAGCGAGACTCTGTCAAAAAAAAAAAAAAAAAAAAATTGTGGACTAAAGAGAAAAGACTGTAAAAATACAGAAAGAAAAAGGGAGTGATAAATTATGGCTGGGATGGTTGGAAATGCTTCACAAAGAACTGATGTTTATGAAGGAGACTAGAAGACGCCATCCCAAAATATGCCACTTCGGCATAAAGATTATTTCAAGCTGAAGGCAATTAGATATATGTCGCTCCTCTGCCCTTTTGGACTAAAAGCAGGACATCTATTTCCATTTGGAAGGGGTCTCCCTCTCCTATACTTGGAAGATAACTACTCCAGAGACAACTCTTAGCACCTGAGAAGACTCTTACCTGCTTAACAAACCTTACTGAATAACACTTATTTACCACACGTTTCCTAGTCACCGTCCATAACTTACCCAGAAGCCCCAAAACGCCTTTCCTTTGTCAAGCCTCTTCTCCACACTCTATCACCCTTTAAGATGATATATACCTCTAAGATGGTATATAAGCCCCAAATTCTAACCACCTCCTTGAGTCATCTTCTTTGTGAACTCTCATTTGTACATATGTAATTCAATCCTTTTTTCCCCTCTTGTTGATCTGTCTTTTGTCAGTTTGATTCACAGAGCCTGTAGTCACTGAACCTAGGAAGGTAGAGGAAAAAAATTCTCCTCTCCAACATTTACTCTCAATTTTTTTTTCAAATAAGAAAAATTTTTAATCAAACATGAGACTAATGGAAAGAACTCACATATCAATATGGGGGAGGACACAAAGACTGTTAAGCAAAACTTATGAACAGGTAAGTTACTAATGGGGAAGTGCAACTAGGAAACAGGGGAAAATGCAGTTTTACTAGTTATCAAAGGAAATTTAAAATAAGTCAATAATGGGATTTCCTGTCTTGTTTATAGTATTACGTTTTTAAAATTTTTTATCCAGGACTAATGAGACTTGTTAAAATGCATATTTATTACTGGTCGCAATATAAATTGTAATGCAGCTCTTTATGCAGTTTGGCAACATGTAACAAGAGCTTTAAAATACTTTCTTTTTTCTTTTCTTTTTTTTCTTTGTTTCTTTTTTTTTTTTGGTTTTGAGACAGAGTCTTGCTCTGTCGCCCAGTCTGGAGGGCAGTGGTGCAATCTGGGCTCACTGCAACCTCAACCTCCCAGATTCAAGAGATTCTTGTGCCTCAGCCTCCCGAGCAGCTGGGATTACAGGTGTATGCCACCACACCTGCCTAATTATTGTATTTTTAGCAGAGAAGGGGTTTTGCCATGTTGGCCAGGCTGGTCTCAAACTCCTGACCTTAATTAATCCGCCCGCCTCGGCCTCCCAAAGTGCTGGGATTACAGGCGTAAGCCACCACGCTCAGCCTAAAAATGCTTTCTGATCTGTTAATTCCACCTGTAGGAGTCAACCCAAGCCCAAGAATCTTCAATGCAACATTATTTCTATTATAAAAATGAGAAATAACCTAAATATTCAGTAATAGAATAATGAATTAACCTGTGATTTATCTACTATGTGGAATATTTTACAGCTCAATTAAAAATAATTACCATGAAGTCTTTAATACATACTTAGGGGCTACTCTGAATCTTGAAGGATGAACAGGAGTTTGCCAAGAGAAGAAGTGGGTAGAGAAATGGAGGGGGTGATTGTGGTAGCAAGTTAGGAGGATTCCAGGCAGAGGAAACAGGGGATTGAGGGGCCCCAGCAGAAATGCCAGGGAGTCTGGGGCATAGGCGTCCAAGGCAGAGCTGCGTCCCGGGTGTGTTCTGGTGTGGGAGGCAGGAGGAGAGGGGTACACGCCCACAGGAAGCTGGGTTGAAATCTGGAGGGTAAGGGTGTGATAATGGAGCATGTTTGCTGGGGCAAGGTCTGCATCAAAGGGTCACACTAGCAACATGGAAGAAGGTGATGTGGGGAGGGTGACACTGCTCTGCAGCTGCTACAAGGAAGGTCTTGTGAGCATACTGGCTGTGATTGCTTCACTTATTTTAAAGGCAAAAAGAGGCACCAAACATGGGTCTGAAGCCATCATTAATAATCTCCATGTCTTTTTTTTTTTTTTTTTTTTTTTTGAGAGTCCCTCTCTGCCGCCCAGGCTGGAGTGCAATGGCACCAACTAGGCTCACTGCAACCTCCGCCTCCCAGGTTCAAGCAATTCTCTCACCTCTGCCTCCCAAGTAGCTAGGACTACAGGCATGCACCACCAAGCCTGGCTAATTTTTGTATTTTTAGTAGAGACAGGGTTTCACCATGTTGACCAGGCTAGTCTTGAACTACTGACCTCAAGTGATCTCCCCACCTCGACCTCCCAAAGTGCTGGGATTACAGTCATGAGCCACTGTGCCCGGCCATGTCCATGTCTTTGAGACTCGGTTTTAAAAGCTGAGGTTTCTGCCAGGACTGATGAGATAACTGGCATAGGTGCATTGAAAAGTCTTGCGGCCAGGCATGGAGGCTCACACCTGTAATCCCAGCACTTTGGGAGGCTGAGGCGGGTGGATCACGAGGTAGGAGTTTGAGACCAGCCTGGCCAAGATGGTGAAACCCGGTCTCTACTAAAAATACAAAAATTAGCTGGGTGTGGTGGCAGGCACCTGTAATCCCAGCTACTTGGGAGGCTGAGGCAGGAGAATAACTTAAACTCGGGAGGCGGAGGTTGCAGTGAGCTGAGATCACATCACTGCACTCTAGCCTGGCAACAGAGCAAGACTCCATCTCAAAAAAAAAAAAAAAAAAAAAAAAAAAAGAAAAGAAGAAAAGAAAAGAAAAGAGAAGAATAGTCTTGTGTGCTGTTTGTGGGAGTGAGCTAAGAGAACCTGTCCTGTATTTATCATAGAGCAGGTTTCCTTAGCCCACTCCTGCCCCAACCTCTTTCTTCTTCTCACTCCCTATGGAAAAATAGTCTTTGATAAGACAATGCAAAGAAAGACTATTTTTGCATAATTTATCCAGGGTAGGAAGCTAGTCAGTGTTAGCCAGTGAGGGATGATTTGTCTTACAAATGCTCCAGCGCAATGCTCTGGAAGGCAGTAGCCCCCTGTTGCAAAAGGGACGGAGCAAAACAAATATTATCACAGCCATGACCCCTAAGAGAGCTCTAGGACTGAGTTCAGTGCTCAGAAAGGGCAGAGAAGCAGAGACCAAGGCAAGGGATCATAGAGAAGTGTTCCCTGGGGTCCCATAAAGATCAGCTCTATGTTGCTTGAAAGGACTGAATAGGAACGTCATTGTTTGCATCCTCTTCTGAGCTCTCTCTGTGTCCTCAGTCAGCTAATACAATGGTTTTCATTGTGGTAATGAACTGTACCAAGCATACTTCCCAGCACTGTAGATATAATTGGTGTTACAATTTTTTTTTCTGAGCTGTAATTCCTGCTGTAATTTAGTTCTGCAGCTGAACGAAATTCACATGGAATGTGGAAAACAAGCCAGAATTTGCCCTTCAATCTTCCCCAGACCTCTTCTACACAGAAAATAAGCTGTTTTTTTCTCTTTCATAATCGGTTTTCAACAGACTCCACATAATGCATAATTTAGGAACTGGAAAGGCAGCTGTCTTGCTAGGAAGGCCTCCAAGCCCAGCACACGCTCTCCTAAACGTAACAGGCCTCCTCCTATGTAGCACCTGACTCGGTCAGAGAATTCACAGTGCAAAACACAGGCCGAGGAGAGGCTGCAGCAGCCCTCCAGTCCCATGATGTCAACAGTTCAGTGCATTTACCAAATGATACAGGAGGAGGGAGAGTTCTCATCCTTCTTTTCAAGGAACACAGTAACAAACTGTAGCTATTCTGAGAAAAGAACATTGTATTCTTAAACTTTTATTCCCTCCTGGTAGAGTATAAAGGGAAGGATGAGAATATCAGGTCCCGTCGCAGGTGACTCCAGAGGAGATTTAAAATGGAAACCTTCGTGGGGCTGGGTTTCAGTTAATTTAATATATTCCCAATGTTTAACTTTACTGCACCCCTTCACCACTTAGATCTGTGAAGTGAAAATTCTGACAAATTTCCTGTGTTCTATGGGAAAGGGAAAATGGCAGAGGCAACGTGGAATATTTCAGTAGGAAAGGGTTTGTGTTGTAGGCAAAATGGTCTTCCATTTCAGTCCTACTCAAGGACTACTGCTCACAGGGGAGTCCCACACAGCACAGCCCTGCAGCAGAGGCAGAGGGAGGCCAGGCTGGGCGCGGAAGGGACGGCATCTGGATGACAACGAGGGGAGTGGGGTGTGGAGAACCAGCCTGAGCATCCTACAGGCAGTGGTCACCACAGGAGCACCGTGGCCCGACCCCCGGGAGGAAGGTTTCTCGTCTGGCCACCCTGGGGCATAGAACTTTCTCACATTTGCTCCTTCGTCTTTGGATTGAGATAAAGAGTGGATGAGGCAGGCAGGTGGGGTAGGAAGAAGGGACAGTGGCTGAGGCAAGTTCCGGGATAGGGGCCAGGAAGGGCTGTTGAGATGCCATGGCTGCACCCCCTGCCAGCCTCTGCCCAGCTCTTCCTTGCCTCCTGCTCCTGGGTCTCTCCCCTTGTAACACAGCTGCCTCACTGAAGCTCAGGCTCCCGACAACCAGGCAGCAGCGGGTCACAAGAGTGGAAAGGGCAGATGAAGTGGCTCCTGGGGCCAGCTCCCTACTGGCCAGAGTGGGGCCAGGACAGGGCCCTCCCACAGGAGGGAGTGGGAAGGGCCCTCCCTCCCAGAATGGGGGAGGAAGGAGATCTCTTCCAATCCCCCAGAACCCCATCACTCCCCAAGATTCTGGTTTCTTGCCTACTAGCGTGGGGCGCAGGACCCAGCCCTGCCTGGGATGTGAAGGGGGAGAAAACAGCATTGCATCCATAATATTTTGTGACATGAAGATGCCCAGCCTGTGAGTGTGGCTTCTGCCCCTTTCCTCTGAACCCTCAGTCTCAACCAAGGGTTTTCTCTCCCGCCTATGGCTTCCTTGGGCTCTCCCACTTCTCCTGGAGCAAGTTGGCTCCCTCACCGGCTCACGGGAGAGCTGTGGTCACACTCCCAATGGGAAGGTGATGGAGCACCCATTATGCCTACTACTTTTTGGAGGTTAAGAGTGTTCCCCCTAGAGTCTGGGGGCCTGGATGTGAGTCTGGCCACACCACCCGCCAGAAGCCTGCACCGAGCTTCCCTGCCCTCTGTCTGGTGAATGTTCACTGCTTCCCAAGGCTCAGCTCAGAGTGTCACTAACCCTGGGAGTCTCCCCTGACACCGAGGGCTGAGCAGCACCTTCTCTGAGTGGTACTCTGCCCCCTCCCATGTTAAACACCTTGCCTCCCAGGAAGGCTCCATGCAGGGTGTTGAATGAGAGGGAAGGAGATGAAGGAGAATGTTGGATGGGTGGCTGGACTGTTGGGCTACGCAGAGGGCACCCAGGCACTGCAGGCTCCCCAGAGACCCACCACCCCATCTCACCTGTGTGTGGAGAGCTGATCCTCACCCGCCCTTTCACTCCGCCTCGTGCTGTAAGAGACAGGATTGCTGACAAATGGCTGACCTCTGGAGAGTCCCCCTCCCTGCAGACCCCTGGTCACTGTGGGACCCCTCAGCTGGTTTGTGGCTGCCTCAAACTGGGACCCAGCTCCAATGATTTTACTCAGCAAATTATAGAGTCCCCTGCCTGTGACATTTGTCTGATACTGTCAGTCATGAGGTCAGAACATCCCCCAGCCCCTGCCCTGGACAGAGACAGAGACAGATAGAAATCTGCTGAGGGGCTTGCTAGGAACAGGCAACCCTAACCGAGACAACAGATGGCTGAGACATCCCGGCAGGCTCTGAGGAGCATGCAGCGGCCGTGACAGTCTCCAGTGCTGGCCTGAACACAGGTGCTGTGCACAGGTTGTCTTGAATCCTTTCAGTAGCCCTGCAAGGAGGTGATGACTACCCCCATCTCATGCGTGGGGATCAGAAAGGTTGAATAACCAGCCGAGGTCGCTCAGCGCGCAGGGGGCAGGCCCTGGACTCAAACCCAGCTCCTCCCTATGCCTCTGAACACCACATGTGCTTCCCCCATCCCCTGCTGCTGCCCAGGAACCCTGTGGGCGGGCCCCACAGGATCAGGACGTGGACTCACCTTCCTCTTTCAGGCCCTTTACCTGGTGGCTCATGGTCAGCAGCACTGCTGGGGTCCCGCACAGGCTCACGCAGCGTGCTCCTGTATGCACGCCTTCAGCCTGGGCTGCTTTCCTGCCCTCATGGTGGCTGGCCTCCCCTCCTAGACCTGACAGCAGGCAGGGCTTCTTGGTTTGAGATTGAATGTGGAGGTGGGTGAAGTTTGGGGGAGAGAGACGGGTGAAGGAAGGCGGCGAGTTCCCAGCCCATCAATCCGGCCACACACTCCTCTTCTCAGGTTTCCCTGCAAAGAGGCAGCGTGGCCTCGTGTTTCAGGCATCAGTTATACATGAGGGGCCCTGGAGGGGCCAGGAGCTGCAGGCTTATCTCCTGGCAATGATGCCGCTGGCACTCTAGCCAGAGGAGGTGTGAGGAGCATCCCAGGCCCTCTCCCACTATCTTGAGTCCCTGAGTGGGACAAAGCACCAGGGAAATTCTAGAATGTTTGTTTAAGTTATTACTTGGGCTTCTGTTTAAAATGCAGATTCTGGCATGTGGTGGTTCACACCTGTAATCTCAGCACTTAGGAAGGCAGAGGCAGGAGGATTGCATGAGCCCAAGAGCTCAAGACCAGCCTGTGCAACGTAGTGAGACCCCATCTCCACAAAAAGAAAAATAATAATAATAAATTTTTTAAAATAAATTGCATACTCCCAGGAGTGGCACTGGGCGTTGGAATCAGTCAGTCTGTGCCAGGCCCTGGGAGCCTGCACTGTGGGTCCTGCTGCAGGCGTCCTGAGCCCACACAGATGAATGTTCCCGCTCAGCCCCTGCCCCCTCCCTCAGCAGCTTTTCCTCCCTGGCTTCAGGGAGGCACAGATTTGGCTGCTTTGAAAACCATCACTGAAGTGTCAGAGGGACCCTCTGGAAGGCAGTCATAAGGTCTCAGAGTGTGGAGTTCTTAATCTGGAGTCCCTGGAACCCCCAGAGCTGTGGATGGAACTCTGTGGGTTTGTGAATAGTGATGGAGAAAATACTACACTTTCACTTTTCCTAGCCTTAACTGCGATTTAGCACTTCCCTCAATCATGAATGTAAGCAAAGACGTGATTTTTGTCTCAGCAAAAGTCACAGGTATTTTTTTCCCCAATTAAACCACTGGGGATGTCTCAAAATATCTTACATGTTATCACAATTTCAAAATTATGATAGTTAGAGACCTGCCATGAAATCTTGTTATTTAATTAGGAAGCATATATTGTCATTATATGAAAGATATTTAAAGCGATTTTGATGCCTATTTCAGGATAATTGGTCTCCTTTGTAATCCTAGTGTTTTATTTTATGGATTTAAAGTCTATGTTCTGAAAAGCGGTCTGTGGCTGGGCGTGGTGGTTCACGCCTGTAATCCCAGAATTTTGGGAGGCCAAGGCAGACGGATCACCTAGGGTTGGGAGTTCCGGACCAGTCTGGCCAACATGGTGAAACCCCATCTCTACTAAAAATGCAAAAATTAGCCAGGCGTGGTGGGATGTGTCTGTAGTCCCAGCTACTCAGGAGGCTGAGGCAGAATTGCTTGACCCAGGAGGTGGAGGTTGCAGTGAGCTGAGATTGCACCACTGCACTCCCTGGGTGATAGAGTGAGACTCTGTCTCAAAAATAAAAATAAATTAAAAAAAATGAAAAGGGGTCTACGGACCTTACCAGGATGCCAAAGGATTCTATGACACAAGAGAATCAAGAGGCTGCCCCAGGGCAAGTCTCCCGTGGGTGTCAAGGACAGACCTAGCCTCTGATCATGCCCATGTACTTTCTCAGGGGTCAGGAGTAGGAGTGCCTGTCCTCATGCAAGCTTGGTGAGGGAAGGGGCAAAGGAGCTACCTCTAAAATGCACGTGCAACAGTTCATCTCAAGCTTTTAAGCTTTTCTCTTTGTCCCTCAACCTTGGTCTCCCACCCAACTGGTTCCTGCAGGGCCTCCCCAGTCCCCGGGGCATGAGGGCAGTGGGAGGATCTCAGTTGCATTCTCTGGCATCCATACTGCAGGACTGCAGCAGCAAATCCCTCTCCCCACCAGGGCCATCCCAGTGCAGGACCCCGGTCCATGTGAGAAGCAGCTCGGGCAACTGTGCAGCCACAGGACAGCGTGGCCCAGAGGACCGGTGAGTAAGGTTTCTGCTGGGGGTGCCCCAAGCCCTCTCCCCTGATGAGTGAGGACCCCCAGCAGCCCTTTACCCTGCTCTTGTTGTTCTCTGTTGCCAGAGGAGAAAGGCTTTCTACAACACCTTCATCTCCGGAGAGAAATTCCCTCCAGATAGGACTGTCAAATTCCCTTGTCCACACAGTCGATAACTCCACTTTTCTCCTCACAGATAAAAATGAGCACCCACTGGGGTCAGAGTCAGTTCTCGGCTCTGGGGATTCATCAGCAAATGAAACAGAGACCCTTGTCCTCAGGGGCTGATGTGTTTTTGCTGTCTGGTGGCTGGGTTTAGCTCTTGGTGTCTGAAGGAGTGATCTAGGAATTGGCAGATTTCTTCTCTCTCGCAACAAACCCTGCTTTCCACAATTATTTCTAAGGAATTCAAAAATCCAAGTTTGGAAGTCAGATACCGAACACAGAGTATTTTGCTTTTTTCTTTGCACGCCACTTAGATCAATTCCAATGCTTCCTGAGATAAATACACATTCAGGAAAGAGGGAGCAGGTCTCACATCAGAGAGTGTGCGAAAGAAAACGACAGTGATGTCTTAAAACTATTATCCTCGTGGCATGTGTGTTGCACACTGCTCTGTGCTAGGTCCTGCCTGGGGCACTCTTGCCCCAACCTCTCTCTTTCTCACAACAGCCCGGTGAGACAGTGTTGTCACTCCCATGTGTCAGATGAAGAAAATGAAAAAACGCAGAGCCCTTGTGTCTCCTGGGCAGGTCTGTGACAAGAGATCAATTGAGTCTGGGTCTGGAAGTTGGGATATGTGGCTTTGACTTGGGCTGACCATTAAATCCCCAAGTGCCTTCTTGTGAAGGTCACTTCTGGGCTGTGGTTTCCTTGTTGTTCAGGGTTAGATTCCATAGTGGATACTGCCAGTGATCTGCCCAGATTCCCTCTCAGAGCAAGTGCACCCATCCTCCAGGGCTAAGGCACATAGCAGACCCCTTCTATGGAGGAGAATTGGCCTTGGCCGAGCAGGGGCTGCTGAACCCTGAGGTAATCCCATCACCATCCCCGGGTTAGCCTACAGCCACGGATGGATGAACAAGGAAGTATGACAGCCCGGCCTCTGTCAAAAATGGGAACAACTTATTGATGTCATTCGCATCCCAGAGCTTCCTGTGAGACGAGCCAGAAGCTGGACTCCAGTGGGGTCTCTGCTCATCCCCTTCCCCTGCCCGGTCCTGCTTCTTGCCTCTTCTCCTGACAGCACCCTCCACCCCCGCCTGCCCCATCTCAGGCTCTGCTGTTAGGGAACCAGGCCTAATGTTGCCTTTTCTAGAAAGGCAGCTGCTCGTCCTCCTGCATAGGCTGGGGAGGGAACTGAGGGAGCTAGGCTGGTGGGGATGAAGGGCATGGGGAGGTGGGAGCAGGGATGCTGATGCTCACTCAGACCAAGGGGGAGACAAGGTCCAAGAGGAGGGTGGGACAGGCCTGAGCACCCCTAGGCTGGCCCATCTGCTTGGACATAGAATCCAAGGTGTATCTCTGAACCAAATGCAAGGATTCTATAACATGTCTGTCCTTCTAGCCTCCAATGACTATTAGGATTCTACTGCCTTTTCCCCAGTCTTCACTCACCCACCCCCGAGGGTTAATATTAAAAGCAGCAGAGCGGCCTACATAATTTGCAGGGCCCAGTGGAAAATGAAAATGTGGGGTCCCTTGTCCAAAAAGCAAGAAAAATGAACAGTTAAAGATACTAAAATATAAAGCCTTTCTCTTTCTGCTATTTAATGTCATTCTGAGAAAACTCAAAATTGTAAATTATTTGCATGGATCCCACTGTTCATCTGTATATCGAGCAATACCAGGTTTCAGTGCAAGTATAAGAGTACTTAACTCCTATGTGGAATCACTGAAATGACACAATTTGTATTTTGTAGCTTGTATATGTGCAGGATTTCAGGCTTATCACGACTGCAGAAATGCTGCACAAAGCCAACTCAATGGTTTTACTTCACGTCTTGGTATGTGCATTTTCTACCAATGTTTTCTGCTTTTGGCTTACTGATGAGTGAAAAAGAACTGGGGAAAACAGAAAGGAATTATGGGTTGCTCTATCTTTTCCTTTTCTTCTGGGTCATTATTGTCAGCCTACGTGGTTGGCTAATCCAGGGAAGTAACTTGAATGAAAAAGAATAGGACAGGGTCCCTTAGTTGTCATGCTTCTTAGAACACCACTGCCTTCTTTCAGTGTTTGAAGCAAGTTCTGGATTACATGGGAAGTGTAGCCCCTCTGGGCTGGAAGCATTCCTACATGTTTAACCACAGATATTACACCCCTGCCTTGTACTGGCTTTGAGTCTTGCTAAACTCCCATGCGTCGTGGGCCCACTGGAATTATGTGCTCATGGGGCATCATATATGGGATACGCAAATAGGGCAGCATATGTATCTATCTCCTCTGCTCATGTACACACCCCATTGTCCCATCAGACTTCCCCTCCTTCTCCTTCTCTCCTCCTCCTCCTTCTTCCTTCTTCCTTCTTCTTCTTCACAGGCTTAGGCTATAATGCAATGGCATGAACATGGTTCACAGCAGCCTCAACATCCTGGACTCAAATCATCCTCCTGCTTCAGCCTCCCAAGTAGCTGGGGCCAGAAAAAAGCACCACTATGCCCAGCTAATTTTTTGTCATTGTTGTTGTTTTTGAAACAGAGTTTTGCTCTGTCACCCAGACTGGAGTGCAGTGGCGTGATCCTGGCTCACTGCAACCTCTGCCTCCCAGGTTCAAGTGATTCTCTTGCCTCAGCCTCCTAAGTAGCTAGGATTACAGGTGTGTGCCACCATGCCTGGCTAATTTTGTATTTTTAATAGAGATGGGGTTTCACCATGTTGATCAGGCTGGTCTCAAACTCCTGACCTCAAGTGATCCATCCACTTTGGCCTCCCAAAGTGATGGGATTACAGGTGTGAGCCACTAAGCCCAGCCTTAATTTTTAATTTTTTAAAATTATTTTTTATTTTTGAGATAGAGTCTCACTCTGTCACCCAGGCTGGAATTCAGTGGCATGATCTTGGCTCACTGCAACCTCTGCCTCCCGGGTTCAAGCAATTCTCTTGCCTCAGCCTCCCAGATAGCTGGGATTACAGGCGTGTGCCACCATGCCTGGCTAATTTTTGTATTTTTAGTAGAGATGGGGTTTCACCATGTTGGCCAGGCTAGTCTCGAACTCCTGGCCTCTAATGATCTGCCCACGTCGGCTTCCCGAAGTGATGTGATTACAGGCGTGAGCCACCACACCTGGCCCAATTAAATTTTTTGTTTTTAGAGATGGGTCTCACCATGTTGCCCAGGCTGATCGTGAACTCTTTAGCTTATGCAGTACTCCTGCCTCAGCCTCCCAAAGTGCTGGGATGACAGGCGTGAACCACCATGTCCAGCCCAAAAGATAAAATTCTTAAGAATTTCACTATAGGCTGGACGCGGTGGCTCATGCCTCTCATCCCAGCACTTTGGGAGGCCGAGGCAGGTGGATCACTAAAGGTCAAGAGTTCGAGACCAGCCTGGCCAAGATGGTGAAACCCCATTTCTACTACAAAATACAAAAATTAGCCGGGTGGATGTGCCTGTAATCCTAGCTACTCGGGAGGCTGAGGCAGGAGAATCCCTTGAACCCGGGAGATTGAGGTTGCAGTAAGCCAAGATCACGCCATTGCACTCCAGCCTGGGCGACAGAGCGAAACTCCGTCTCAAAAAAAAAAAAAAGAATTTCACTTTCACTTTTTCAGCACAGTATTAGACCAAGTACAGGGCACTTCTGAGTGTGGAGCCGTGAGCAGCCACGCGCAGGCTGCACACTCAGGAAGCCCACCCTTCAAGACAGCCACAGCTGAGAGTTACCTGTCACTGCCTTTCTGCCAGGCACTTGCCAACCCCTTTAAATGACTTATTGAATCATCACAACAGCCATTTGAGGCAGATTGTCTTATCTTTCTTTACAGATGAAAAAATGGAGGCTTAGATGTGATGTGTCCCAGCAGTCCCTGGAGACAGGATTCAGCCCTGTTGACTGTTCTTACTCCAGAGCCCAGGCTTTTATTCCCTACACTCTTCTGACCTCTTGGGAAAAACCTGGACCACATCATATCCTCTTTTCCAAAGGTCCCCGTGTTTGCCTCCTACCTGGGCACTGGGCTGCTGGCCCTGCCCTTCAGTTTCTCTCTTGCATGGCAGCTAAGCAGCCCCCAGAGCAGAGGTCTGACTTCATCTCCACTCCACTTAAAACCCTTCGCTGGGACTCCATGGCCTAGGGGTAAAACCCAGACTCTCTAATGTGCCATCCAAGGCCCCGGAGAGCTCCAACACCCTCCAGCCCCCTCTGCCTCTCTCTTTCAGTGCAGCTATTCCTACCCACTGATGTGACTTGCTCTCATTCGAGGTACTAGAACTTCTCTTTGTCTTTGCTCCCACTATCCCCTCTGCCTGAGGCACAACTATGAAGACTGCTGACTTCAGGACATGTGGCAGACCCCTGGGCACACTGCCCACCCAGCATTTTACAATATGACTTGGAATGATGTTTCCCAGCAGAGCGATAACCCTAACAAACTGCCAGGTGGGGTGTGGTGTCTGAGCAGAGCACTCCAGCCTCTGGGAAGATTCCCTCTCTGCTCTGCCCTTGGGTTTTGCCTCATCAAGATTTGCCTTTTCTTCATGGTGGTCTTGACATGTCCGTAACTGGAAACCTCTTGATTTCACACATTTGCAACTTTTAAGGGAAAAGTGGCACAAAAATGTGTTTTTAACTTTTTGTGAAATATTCCTTTTCTTTTTCTTTATTCTTCTTAACACAATACTTTAGCTAATATTACTTGAGTAACATTTATTGGACATTCAACTCAAACATTACTCTGAAAAGTAATAATATCAGAGTGTTGTGCCCTAATGTTATCAGGATAGTGAGTGTCCCTATTGCTAGAGCTGATGAGGGTGAACTCTGTACTAATTCTCTTTCATGGATATGGCTTGCTCAGAGAAAATAAAACCCCAGGACCCAATACGACAACAACAAAAATAACATGCGCAGTCCCCACCAACAATCACAGGGTGTTCAAATCCAGGGCTGCTTTTGTCCCCAAAGCCCTTATTTCGGGAAGCTTCTTGGGCCATCTTGTTAATTTATCTCCCCAATTAGAAGTATATACATATATATATAATTAGCTGTGGGTATCTGCTTACAAAACATCCAGTGTTGCTCACGGAATGTTGTAAACCGGCACAATGGAGAGGATCCAGTTACGCCAGCTAACACCCTAGCTGGATAACGTGAGCTGGCGCTATCTCAAGGATGCTGCCCTCCACCTACGAACCCACACCAATGAGCTCAGTGCTGGGGTAGTTTGTGGCACAGGGTGGGAGAGAGGCCATAGGATTCTGGACGGTAGCGGTGTGTCCCTGAAAGCTTTGGGTTGTGTAATATGAACAGTGCTTCTAAGTTTGTTTGGTCAGAGTCTTGGTTCCTTGACCTTTCTTGATCAGCACTGAAGGTGGGGCAGAAGGGTCCTGTTTTCGAGAAACTGCTGAGGTTGTCTCTGCCATCTCAGACTCTTAGGCAGGAAGTTGGACCCATCCAGGTATCTGGGACCTGAGGGCGTCCCCCATTACTCCAAAGGCAGGGGAGGATTACTGCCAGATAATAAGCCAGACAGACTAAGAGGCACGGTCTACACAACCCACAAGGAGAACTGCAGCCAGCTGGTGACTATGGGTCATAGTTTTTTTATTCGTCTGCTTCTCCCCCACCACCCCAGGAGGCAGAGTCAGGGAAAGAAAGTAGGGAGCCTAGATTCAGGGGCTCTGTTCCTTCTGCCCATACGGGATAAGGACAACTGGAATGCTCCTCAAAGCAAAACTGTTAAACAAAGTCAACCCCCATTTTTAGATGTCGGCTGAAATCGGACACCCCATTTTTAGGTGTCAGCTGAAATCAGATGGGTGACAAGCCCCTCTTCACCCCACACTACCATAAGCAAGTTATTGAAGCTTTCTCTGCCTCCGTTTTTCCATCTGCTGGGTGGAGGTAATTCTGCTACAACTCCTGCAAGAGCCCTTTGGGGACTGAGTGAGATAATATGACCATAACCAGAACACCCCAAAGCCCTGAAGAGTTAGGAGAGCGCTCTGTGGGATTCCTGCTCATATCACTTTACTCCCAGCCTCAGTGCCTAGGCCTGCAGTGCGTCTGGGCCCCACTTTTGCCAGGCACGAATGAGCCTGCCCCTTTCTTCTGCTCCATAATGCACCTGCTGCAAAGTTCCTTACTTCACTGCCTCACGAAGGTATGGCCACATGGTGGTAGAGATGTGGCCCTCACCTTGTCAGCTGCCCCACCTCCAGCCTCTTCTGTATTCTCTCTATTGTATTGGGCTCTAGGGCTTCCTCTCTATTCCACAGAGCAGCACTAAGCCAGGCTATGATGTGCGATCGCTCATCACCAACCCTTTGGAGATAACCTGGTGTTGTGGTAGCAGAGCCCAGGACAGCAAAGTCCCCAGCAGAGACAACTTAATTGCTTTAAGTTTCTCAGCCACTTTTGCCATAGGAAATACCTCCCGAACACCTCTCCTTGGACGTTTTGAATTCTACGTACTATTTGTTTCTAGAGCTCACTCCCCCTAGCAAGATTCAGCTCATCTGATATCCTAGAATGTCAGCGTATTCATGCATACAGTTTGGAGTGGAGAAGACCTCCGCTGAGCCGGCGAGTCCCCCTTTTTTAAGATTGCTTGGGAACCAGCAGTCCTGTGGTTGGACCACTGCTCAGTGAGCTTTGACCTTAGCAAAGGGAGTGGGAATGGATGCAGGGAGATTTCACCTTTGAGATGCATGTGTCAGTGACAACATTGGTCTCCCTGTCACTTGGGCAAACTCTTTTAAGTCATCACTCCTCTAATCTTTCTCTTATTGTTCGGGGGCACTTGGGTATCTGCTCGTATTTCATTGTGAGATGCTGAAAAGCTATGTGGAAGCATTCTGCATGTGGGCAGGCCTTGCTGATGGGTAGGCCTCACTTCAGGACAGTGTTTCTCAATCTCAGCATTAGTGACATTTTGGACCAGTTAATTCGTTGTGTGAGAGCTGTCTTTTGAGTTGTAAGATGTTCAGCAGCATCCTTGGCCTCTGTGTGATAGATACCTGTAACACCCACTTGCTGCCAGGTGAGACAACCCACAGCATCTCCAGGCACTGTTAAATGTACCAGGAGAAGGCAGGGCAGGGGTGGGGGGTGTCCCTCAAGTTTGAGACCCACTGCTGTAGGGTGATGAGGCAGGGATAAGAGATTCCCACTCCCAGTGTTTATGGGCCTTTTCTTCTGGGCAGGGCAGAATTCCCAGAGAAAAATCTTCCCATTTTCCCAGAGAACACACCTTGGCTGCCAGTGTGGGAGCTGAGGAAGAGAAGGTGGCTCGGAGTCCCGCTCATCAGGAGGCGAATTTTCACCCGGTTCTCTTGTTTTCATATGGGTTCTCATCTTGCCCTTGGCTGTGTCTAAGACCCCTCAGCCTAGTGCTTTCCACCATGCCGGCATCTTAAAGAGCCAACTTTCAATCTGCAGAAGTGGGAAAACCTGAGGTCTAACTAGTCTTTTTTGTTTAAGAACAGCTTCATGGAGGTATAATGACCATACTATAAAATTTACCCTTTTAAAGTGAACAATTCTGTGTTTTTTAGTGTATTCACACATCTGTCTCTGGTTTTCACAGGTGACTGTTTCATTAAGTTTTTTGAATTTGGTGCTGACTGTGATTACAGCTTACGTTTTCCTTTTTGGTAATGTCAGAGGCATTTGAACCAGAGCAACTGGTTGAATAGGGGCTGGGTAAAATAAGGCTGAAACCTACTGGGTTATATTTCCAGGAGGTTAGGCATTCTAAATCACAGGATGAGATAGGAGGTAGGCACAAGGTACTAGCCCAGAGTGGTGGCTCACACCTGTAATGTCAGCACTTTGGGAGGCCGAAGTGGGTGGATCACCTGAGGTCAGGAGTTCGAGACCAGTCTGGCCAACATGGTGAAACCCTGTCTCTACTAAAAATCAAAAATTAACCAGGTGTGGAGGTACGCGCCTATAGTCCCACCTACTCGGGAGGCTGAGGCATGAGAATCGCTTGAACCTGAGAGGCGGAGGTTGCAGTGAGCCAAGATCATGCCACTGCATTCCAGCCTGGGTGACAGCTCCGTCTCAAAAAAAAAAAAAAAAAAAAAAAGAAAAGAATGAACAAACAAAAAGACCAAACACCTTGCTGATAAAACAGCATGCCATAAAGAAGCCTGCCCAAAACCACCACAACCAAGATGGCCAGGAAAGTGACCTCTGGTCGTCCTCACTGCTCATTATATGCTAATTATAATATTTTAGCATGATAAAAGTGTCTTTTTTTTTTTTTTAGCACCATGACAGTTTACAAATGCCATGGTAACGTCCAGAAGTTACCCTATATGGTCTAAAAGAGGGGGAAGAACCTTCAGTTCCAGGAACTGCCCACCCCTTTCCCGGAAAACTCCCGAATAATCCACCCCTTGTTTGGCATATAGTCAGGAAGTAACTACAATCAGTTGAGCAGCCCACGCTGCTGCTCTGCCTATGGAGTAGCCATTCATTATTCCTTTGCTTTCTTAGTAAACTTGCTTTCACTTTACTCTATGGAATCGCCTGAAATTTTTGCCCAAGGCCCAAGAACTCTCTCTTGGGGTCTGGATCGGGACCCCTTTCTGGTAACAGTAACACCTTTCTGGTTAATATTCTCAGCCACGTGTGCGCAAGTCCCTCTAAGGCCAGAAGCACGGAGAATGGCTCAGGGTTCGGGGCTTCATCGCCCCTGCGGTCCCCGAATCCTCGGGGCTGTGCCGAGGGACAGGGGCTCCGGATGCCAGATGCTCTCCATCCTCACCTTCCTATGGAAGCTTGGAAAAGTCCGGTCTCTGAGGCCACTGAAGCTAAAAATTGGGACTTCGCTTTTGGGCGGCAAGCGGGGAGTCAGCCTACGCGGGGTGGCGGGTGCGGAGGGAACGGGCACTCGGCGGCTGGCAGCCTGGGTCGGCACTACGGCGACAAATCGGGACTCGTTCCCTTAAGCGCGAGGTGGGGGCTTAGCCTCTGGTAGGGCGGGTGGGGATTCGGCCGCCGGCGGCGTAGACCATCACTTAGTCTTGGAGCGGAAGGCCGGGTTAGACCTAGGATCAAAAATGCTGAATTCCTTTTCTGGGGTGAAAACTGCGGGATCCGCTTCTGGAGGAAACAGCGGGGCTGAGCCCCTCGGGGAGAGGCGGGGACTAAGCCTTAGGAGCGGGAAGCCGGGAAGCGGGGATTGCATTCGACTCCGGAGAGGGGGACTCCGCTTTCGAATGGAGGGCCGGGATCTTGGCGTCCGGGCCCCGCGGAAGATCGGGAGCCAGCGGGCGCGGTGGCTCACGCCTGTGATCCCAGCACTTTGGGAGGGGGAGTTCGAGACCAGCCTGGGTGACAGAGCGAGACTCTCGCTCAAAATAAAAATAATAAGAGGGAAGGGCCAAGGCACGGAGGGCGGGCCTGTTGCAGCGCCGGGGCTGGGGTCCGGGCTTCGGGTCGTCCCTGCACCCGGCTTCCTTTCTGAAAGGCCTCCAGATCCTCTGCGAAGGCCCCCTGGGCTCCCCCGGCGGGGCCCGCGGCTCTCGCCCGCGCTGAATCTGAGGAATTGGGCCCGGAAGCTCGCGAGTCTCGGTCCTGGCGGTTCGGCCGGGCGCCCCCTGTTGGCCAAGTTGGGACTTGGCATTGCGGCAAAACCTGCGATTCGGGGCAGGGGCAGGCAGTGGGGGGACAGCCTGGAACCAGAACGCGAAACCCAGCCTCACGGTAAGAAGTGGAGACCTAGTGGACACTAGCAGGTATGTGTGAAAGCAACCTCAAAATCACACGTTCTCTGCCAGGGTAAGCATTTGTTGTGAGTTAGAGCGACTTGAGATGAATTTAAGCAGTATAATTTATCTGTCTCTCTCTGAGGCAGGGTCTCCCTTTGTCCCCCAGGCTGGAGTGCAGTGGTATGATCATGCCTCACTGCAGCCTCGACCTCCCCAGCTCAAGCAGATCCTAAGCCTCCCAAGTAGCTAGGAGCACAGGTGTGTGCTACCATGCCCAGCTAATTTTATTTTGTAGAGAGACAGGGTCTTACTATGTTGCCCAGTCTGGTCTTGAACTCCTGGGCTCAAGGGATCCTCCTGCCTAGGCCTCCCAAAGTGATGGGATTATGGGAGTGGGCCACACCAGCTATCCTAAGCAGTATTTTAAAAGAGGCTCAGAATCACACTTCGATTTTTTTTTTTTTTTTTGAGACGGGGTCTCTGTCACCCAGGCTGGAGTGCAGTGGCACGATCTCAGCTCACTGCAACTGTTACCAGAAAGGTGTCCCATCCAGACTCCAAGAGAGGATTCTTAGATCGTGTGTAAGAAAGAAAGAATTCTTAGCCAGGCGTGGTGGCGGGCCCCTGTAATCCCAGCTACTGGGGAGGCTGAGGCAGGAGAATCACGTGAACCCAGGACGCAGAGGTTGCAGTGAGCCAAGATCGCACCATTGCATCCTAGCCCAGGCCAGAGTGCGAGATTCCGTCTCAAAAAAAAACAAAAAACAAGTACACATAGCTATGGAGTGGGGTTTAGCTGGAAAAGGTGACCTTGCAACTTCAAGTCAACTTCTGGCTCCTCAAACAGTAGGATGGCAGTAAGGCAGGGAAGTTGTTTTCCCGTTTCTCACTGAGAAGATTGTGAATATTTCCATATGGATTTTCTATTATTAATGTTACTCTGATTCTTTATTTTAAAATAAAAATTCTGAATGTAAAAAAAAAAAAAAAAAAGAAAAGAATTCCCTGTGAGTCCATAAAGTGAAGGTAAGTTTATTTTAAAAAAAAGGAATAAAAGAGTGGCCACTCCATAGGCATAGCAGTGGCATGGGCTGCCGGACTGACTATACTTATAGTTATTTCTTGAGTGTATGCTAAACAAGGTGTGGATTATTGATGAGTTTTCTGGAAAAGGGGTGGGCAATTCTCGGAACCGAGGGTTCTTCCCCTTTTTAGACCATATAGGGTAACTTCCTGACATTGCCATGGCATCTGTAAACTGTCATGGTGCTGGTGGGAGCATCTTTTAGCATGCTAATGAATTATAATTAGTGTATCATGAGCAGTGAGGACAACCAGAGTTCATTTTCATCACCATTTTGGTTTTGGCCAGCTTCTTTCCACATCCTGTTTTATCAGCAAGGTCTTTGTGACCTGTATCTTGTGCTGACCTCCAATCTCATCCTATGACTTAAAATGCCTAACCTTCTGGGAATGCAGCCTAGTAGGTCTCAGCCTTATTTTACCCAGCCCCTATTCAAGATGGAGTTGCTCTGAATCAAATGCCGCTGCCACAACCTCTGCCTCCCAGGCTCAAGCGATCCTCCCACCTCTGCCTCCCAAGTAGCTGGGTCTACAGGCACAAGCTACTACACCTGGCTAATTTTTTTGTGTCTTTTGTAGAGACAGGGTTTTGCCATGTTGCCCAGGCTGGTCTCGAGCTCCTGAGCTCAATCTATCCACCTGCCTCGGCCTCCCAAAGTATTGGGATTACAGGTGTGAGCCACCATGCCTGACCTCACACTTTGATCTTAAAAGTAACTTCTTATTATGAGTCGGAGTAAATATAAATGTAATTAAGCAGCTTATGTTAAAATTGAAACTGAGCTAGATTGACTTATTGTGAACTACACAGTACGTTAGCTCAGAAAGACAGACGAACAAACTGGCTCAGAAAGACTTATCTCCAACTAAGTAATCTTTCTGTAAGTTTGAACAAATGAAGTAGGTTAAATAAAAACAGGTTGCGTCACATCTAAGGTAACTCCAAAGTACCTTATTATGTTGAAACAAAAATGTATGTTTACAAACAAGTAGAGTGTTTGCAAACAAGCTAAGAATCAGACATTCCCCTCTAAGGAAACTTCTAATGGTGAGAAAGTAAATAAAATGAGTTAGAACCAATTTAGATAAATCTAAGCAGTATTAAGGAATATGTCATTAACCTAACTTGTTATGTGGAATTAGACTCAATGTAGTCAGTACTAAGCATTTTAGGTGAAATCAAGCTCAAAATTACTCATTCATTTTACACCACACTTTTATTGCTCCTTAGAGATAATTCATATGTAACAGTTGATATTAAAACAAGTGTAGACTCAAGCATTCTCAAAAGGACCTTCTTAGAGTAACTTAGAGTATATCTAAGAGTTTATGTTAAATCAAGCTGAAAATAACTTATTCATTTTAAACAAACCTTACATGCTTCTTAAGTGCTTTGTAACTACATGTGCAAAGAAGCTGAGAAACGCATTCGTTTCAAAGTGTCCTGCTTCCCTCACTCGCTAGGGGGAGCTCCTCCAGCCTGGCATAAAGGCCGCTTTTGAGAAATTGATTTTGACCGCGACCACCCACGTCTATGTCCCAGCTTTTCCCTCCAGAAGCTGAGTCCAGATTTTCAGCTTCAGAGGCTAAGACCCCATCTTCCATTTCAGAAGCTAAATCCCCACTCCCCACACAGAAGCTAGAGACTAAGATCCTACTTCTCCATCCAAAGGCTAAGTTTCCACCATATACCCACTGGCTAGGTCCACACTTCCCTCTCCGGAGGCTGAGCCCCAATTCTGACTGCAGAAGTCATCTCTTGCCTCAGAGACTACATCCCACTACCCACACCTGAGTCTAGGTCTCTGCTTCTAGAGCTGGAAGCTGAGTCCCCAGAGGTCTCCCAACAGATGAGAGCCCTACTTCTCCCTCCAGAGGCTACATCTGGATTTGGGCTCCACAGGCTATCTCTACCTCTCTCCCTAAAGGCTACTTCTGTCTCCAGAATATAGAAAGTCCGCCGTATTCTTCCCAATGCTGAGTCCCCATCTGACTCCAGAGAAGAAGCCCCCACTGTTCACCCCAGAGGTGAAGTTTCCACTTTCTGCCCCAGAGTCTATGCCTGCCCTGATTTTGACCCAGTGGCTAAGTTCCCAATGCTCGTACCATAAACAAGGTTTCCACCATCTGCCCAGGGGGTAAGTCCACTCTTCTTCCAGAGTCTGGGTCTGGATTTCAACACCAGAGGTTAAGTACCTATCTTTTGCCCCAGAGATTACATGTTCATTTCCCTCAGCAGAGGCTACATTCTTGCTTCTCCTTCCAGATGCTATGTCCTCACCACTTGTCCCAAAGGCTAAGTCTACACTTATCCCTTCTAAAAGATGAGTTTTGGTTTCAGTTCTACAGACTAAATCCATGCCACTCATTAGAGACTTCCCACTCCAGAAGCTTCCTCCCTGCATCTCCCCCAAGAAGCTAAGTCCCCTCCCCTTGCCCTGGGGCTGTGTCCCCACCTCTCCCTCCAGAAGTGAAGTCCCCATTTTTTGTTTCAGAGTCCAAGTGCCAACCTGTGCTGCCAGCAACTGTCCCCAGTATTCTCTTCCAGAGGCTGAATATCTGCCACTTGCCCATGGTATGAGTCACCACTTTTCGGCGTAGAAGATGAGTCCCCATGTTCACAAGTGCTTTACAGGGGGTGCCTGCCCAAGTTTCTGGGACCAGAGCTGACCAATGATCTTCCCAGACCCATTTTCCACTGATTCTCTTTAAGATGAGTTAGAGCATATCTAGTAAAATAAAATAAAATAAAATAAAATAAAATAAGCAGTATATTAATGAACAAGCTCAGAATCAGACATTGTTCTGAAAAGTGATTGTAGCCTCTTAGGAATAATTAAAATGTAGCTAGGCATAGGTAGCACATATTTTAATTTAAAAAATTATTTCTTTTTAATAGAGACGGGGTCTCGCCATGTTGTCCAGGCTGATCTCTAACCTCTGGGCTCAAGAGATCCTCCCACCTTGGCCTCCCAAAGTGCTGGGATTACAGGTGTGAGGTACCACGCCTGGCTAGTAGCACATGAATTAGGTGATATAAAGGAAGTCAAGTTCAAAATCACTCATCCATTATAAATGAAATTTATACATTTAATAAATGATATATAAACTTCATAGTATATACAAACTAGCTCATAAAATGCATGTAGAATACAAACATAGAATCTTAAAGTGCATTAAATTAAGGTGAATCTAAGCAGTATTAGTGAAACTTAGCTCAGAAGCAGTCATTATCCTCCAAAGTACTCTATTATGTTGAATTAGTAGAAATATAGATTAAACTATGTACAACCAAGCAGTAAACAAGCTAAGAACCAGACTTTCCCCTCTTAATAAGTGTGAACTGGTCAGATAGAGCAGATAAAAATAACTTAGAGCCAAATTACATGAATCTAAGCAGTATTAGAGAAAATAATCTTACAATCACATGTTCTTCTCTAAATTTCCTTATTTTTTTGTGACAAATTAGGATGAACCTAGGCAATTTAAATCAGAGTCATCTCCCTATGGTGAATTCAATTAAATATATGTGAAACTAAACAGAACAGTTGAAAACAGGCAGGAAATCACACTTTCAACTAAGGTTCAGGTCCAGGTTCAGGAACATCTCAAATGAAATGTCCATTGTGTGTTAGAGCATATTTAGATGAAACCAAGCTGTTTATGTCAAATGAGTTCAGAATCTATCATTTTTCCTGAATGAGTCAGGGTTCTCCAGAGAAACAGAACCAATAGAATGTGTATGTATATGCGTATACACACACATGCACACACACATATGGAGATTTAGTATAAGCAATTGCTCCACACAATTATGGAGGCTGGCAGGCTGGAGCCCCAGGGGAGCCAATGGCGCAGTTCCAGTCTAAAGGCAGTCTGCTGAAGAATTTCCTCTTGTTCAAGGAGGCTGGTCTTTTTGTTCTATTCGGTGAGGTGAGGTGAATCTGAAGGCGAAGTCCAGAGTCAGTGTGAGTGTGAAGGTCAGGTTCATGGCTAGGACCAGAGTGAGTGTGAGAGTGAGCTGGAGGTACAGGGTCAGAGGGAGAGTCAGTGTCACAGTCAGGATTAGGGTGTCAGTGTCAGAATCATTATGAGAGCGTAGTAAAGGAGTCTGTGGCAGGGTGTGGGTAGTGAGTTGGTATGTAATGTGGGGTAGGTCACGGGGTATTTGAGGGAGTAAGTAGAGAATGAATATGGGTCAGAAAGTAGTGAATGGGTGGATTAGTCCATTTTCACACTGCTATAAAGAACTACCCAAGACTGGGTAATTTAAAAAGGAAAGAGGTTTAATTGACTCACAGTTGCACATGGCTGGGTAGGCGTCAGGAAACTTACAATCATGGTGGAAGGTGAAGGGGAAGCAAGGCATGTCTTACATGATGGCAGGAAAGAGAGAGGGGGGCAGGGAACTACCAAACACTTTTAAACCATCAGATCTTGTGAGAACTCACTATCATGAGGACAGCATGGATGAAACCACCCCCATGAGCCAATCGCCTTCCACCAGGTCCCTCCCCTGACATGTGGGGATTACAATTCGAGATGAGATTTGGGTAGGAACACAGAGCCAAACCATTATCAGTGGGTGTGGGCTGCAAGGGTAGGCACTGAGTGGTTTATAGGGGAGAGGTAGGTGGTGTGTGGGTGATCGTCAGAGCATAGGTATTGAGTGGATGTGAAGCAAGTGGTGTAGGGAAGTGGACACGGGGCTGAGAGCATGTGGTATGTTGGAAGGTAGTGTCTGTAAGGGAGGTTGTAGGTTGTGAGTGAGTGTGGAACCGGAGGGATAGCTATTTAGAAATCAGAAGTTAGAGTTTGGCACTTTTGAGTACTATTGTATATTCTGGAGTACTTTGGAGTACAAAAGATTATTTGACAACAGTTAGTGATTCTATGTTGGCTTCAGAATTCTAGATTCTACTTAATTTGCTCTAACTGGCAATAAGAAGGATCTTTTAAGAGCAATGTGACAATGAGCTCATTTACACGAATACTGCTTTTGATTCATTATAATTCTCCCAAATAGAAATAAATCTTTGAGGCTGGGCGCGGTGGCTCACGCCGGTAATTCTAACACTCTGGGAGGCCAAGGTCGGCAAACTGTCTGAGTTCAGGAGTTCAAGACAAGCCTGGTCAACATGGCGAAACTACGTCTCTACTAAAAGAATACAAAAAGGTAGCCAGACGTGGTGGCACGCGCCCGTAATCCCAGCTACTCAGAAAGCTGAGGAAGGGGAATCACTTGAGCCTGGGAGGCAGAGGTTACAGTGAGCCGAGATCGAGCCACTGCACTCCAGCCTGGGTAACAGAGTGAGACTCTGTCTCGAAAAAAAAAAAAAGAAAAAAGGAAAAAAAAGAAATAAATCTTTGAGTACTTCTAAAATTTTATTAAGGACAATATGTGATTTTGAGATGTCTTTCACATATAATGTTTCCATTTGTCTTAACTCTAAGTACAGTTTTGATGACGGTGTGTTTCTCATCTTTTATTATTATTAAAGCTTACTTTCATGTCAATTTATTCTAATAAGCAATAAAAAATTGAGGCCAAGGGCAATGGCTCACTCCTTTAATCCCAGCACTTTGGGGGGCTGAGTTGAGAGGATCACTTGAGGCCAGGAGTTCAAGACCAGCCTGGGTGACAGAGGGGGACCCCATCTTTACAAAAAAAAAAAAAATTAATAACTAGCCAGGCATGGTGGTGTGTGCCTGTAGTCCCAGTTACTTGGAAGGCTGAGGTGGAAGGACTGCTTGAGCCCAGGAGATCGAGGCTGCAGTGAGCCATGATCATGCCACTGCACTCTAGCCTAGGTGACAGAGTGCAGAGTAAGACCCTATCTCAAAAAAGAAAAAAAAAAAAAGACCAGAGGGAATTCTTCAGCAGGCTGCCCCTTTGGACTGGAACTGCACCATCGACTCTCCTGGTATATGTATATGTGTGTGTATATATATATACATATACATCAGCTGTATATGTGTGTATATATACACACATATACATTGGCTGAATGTGTATATATGTGTGCGTATATTTGTATATATACCTGTGTGTGTGTATACATATACAAATACGTAACACGTACAAATTCTGTTGCTTCTATTTCTCTGGAGCACTCAGTCTCATTCAGGAAGAATGATAGATTCTGAGCTCGTTTGACATAAACAGCTTGGTTTCATTTAAATATGCTCTAATGCACAATGAAACATATCATTTGAAATATTCCCAAACCTGGACTTGAACCTTAGTTGGAAGCATGGTTTGCTGTTTTCAACTATTCTGCTTAGTTTCATATACATTTGATTGAATTCACCATAGTAAGTTACCTTAGATATGAATGTATGATTCTGACTTAAATTGACGAGGTTCATCCAGATTTGTTGTAAGTCACAAAAAGTAATGACCGTGACAGTGACAGAAATCATGAAGGACATCCTCAATGTCAACTCACTCTCATCTTCTCCTTGACCCTGAACCTCACACCCACCTTTACCCTAACACTCTCTGGCCTTGAGCCTGACCTTTATCCTCAACCTGACCCTCAATGTGATCATAACCCTTATCCCAACCCTTGCCTTAAACCTGACCTAAGCCTCATACACTGGACCTGAATTGCACTTGACTCTCACTTTCTCAATCTCCCTTTCATCCTCAGCTAGACCTCACTCTCCCTCACTCTCACCTTCACCCTGACCCTCAGCTTCATCTTGACACTTGCCCTTGACTCTATACCAGACCCTCATCATCACTGTTGTCCTGACCCTACCCTGCTCACTCATCCTCACTCTGAGTTTATTCCTCAGATGGACTTTTACCTTGACAGTGACCTTGATCTCACTCTCATGCCCACGCTCACACTCACTGTGCACTTGCTCTCACTCTGACTTTAATCCTCACTGGGACCTACTCTGATCCTAAATCAAACACTAACCCTCACCCTCAGCCTGACATTAACAGTGACTCTGACCCTCACAGCATCACTCTGGCCCCACCTGTACCCTAAATCACAATCCCCTCCCTTTTTGAAGACAGGGTCTCGCTACATTGCCCAGGCTGGCCTCTAATTGTTGGACTCAAGCAATCCTCAGCCTCCTGAGTAGTTGGGATTACAGGAAGGCACCAGGACATTTGGCTTCTAAATCACATCCTTAACATCTCTGTGACCCTGACTCTCATCCTCACCTTGATTCCAACCTGAACCAAACACTCAGCCTGCTCTCTCCCAAACCCCAACCTTGATCATCACCCTAATTCTCAACCTCGCCCTCACCCTAGCCCCCATTCTCACTTCATCACCTCAATCTGACCATCACTCTCACTTTCTATCTCGCCCTGACATTCACCCTCACATTCACCCCTTTCTGACTCTGACCTTGACCCTCAATCTCACTCTGAGTCTGACTCCCCTCCTCCTTTCACAGCCACTGACCCTGACACTCATCCTTACTCCAATCCTCCTGATGATGCAGATACGGATCATCGCCCTGACTGTGTGATGCTCACTCTGGTACCATTACCTGAGCCTGTCTCTCACTCTCATGTTGAACCACGAAGTCTAAGGTTGAAGTTCATGCCCAAGATCAAAGTCAAGGGTAAAGGTTAAGCAAAGACCCTCAACCATACATTTCTGTTAACTACAGCTTATTTCTTGTTCATATAACTAGTAAGAACTACTGACAAGTAGAGATAACAAGATAACCCAGACTAACTAGGTAACTAGACATAATTAGAATAACTAGAGTATGTAAAAGAGAAGCTCCAGGACATACATGTGTCTCAAGTTATCACTAGTTATCTATTTAGCAGTAGTAGTTCAAAAAAGAAGTTAGAGTTGGAGTACTTTTGAATGCTTTTGGAATATTTTTTGGAATATTTTTTAAGATTCTTTGGAGAGCAATTCTGAGCTGATTTCACAAATCCTGCTGAGTCATTGTAATTCCTCCATATAACAATACATATTTTGAATGCTTTTGACTACATTTGTAAATTTATTAAGAACAATATGGGATTCTTAATGTGGTAATATATTGAGGCTAAAAAAGAAAAAAAACCAATATGGGATTCAGAACTCATTTTCACAAATATCATAAATAGCTCTGACAAATAATAAGATGAAGGTGTCTTTCTCACCTGGTTTGTTTAAAGTTTACATTAATATCAATGTATTCTAATCAGCAGTAAATTGAGTAAAATGTCTGAACTTGTGTTTACTAATACTGCAGTATGAGTCTTTTTTTCCTTTCTTTTTCTGATTTGGCTTCTTCTTCTCCTTCTTCTTCTTCCTTCTTCTCCTTCCTTCCTTTTTCTTTCTTCTTCTTCTTCTTCTTTTTTTTTTTTGATACAATGTCTCACTCTGTCACCCAGGCTGGAGTGCAGTGCAGTGGTGCAATCTCAGCTCACTTGGCTCACTGCAACCTCTGCCTCCTGAGTTCAAGCAATTCTCGTGCCTCAGCCTCTTGAGTAGCTGGGACCACAGGTGCATGCCACCAAATTTGGCTAATTTTTTGTATTAATATTCTTAGTAGAGATGGGGTTTCGCCATATTAGCCAGGCTGGTCTTCAACTCCTGGCTTCAAGTGATCTGCCTGCCTTGGCCTCCCAAAGTGCTGGAACTACAGACGTGAGCCACCATGCCTGGCCTGCTTTGGCTTCTAATTCATTAAACACACAGTATTAGTCTTACAAAAAATTTTTAAAAGATATAATATATATAATATTGAGCTTTAAATTAGACTGCTTATTTTTACAAATACTGACTGGATTCATCTTACTTTGATTTGACTAGCAACAAGAAGGTTCTTTGAGAACATGTATGGCTATGGGCTCATTTACACAAATACTGCTTTGATTCACTATAATTGCTTATAACTCCCAATAAGAGAAATTCTAAGATCTTTGAATTTAAGTACTTCTGAACTTAAGTACTTCTGAATCCTTTTGAAGATTCTTTTGAGAACACAGGCGATTCAAGCTCATTTTCATAAATGCTCCCTAGCTACATTTAATTTGGTCTTACTTGCAGAAGAAAAGTGCAGTTGAGGCAAATGTGTGTTCTTTGGCTTTTAGCTTATATAAAGGTGATATTTATCTCAATTCATTCTAATAGAAGAAATTTCACATTTAATCATTTTAACCATTTTAAGTTACACAGAGTCATTCAGTACATTCACAACATTGCCCAACAATCACCATTATCTAATTCCAGAACGTTTTCATTTTTTGTTGTTCTTTTTCTATTTATTTTCTCATTTTAAAATTTCTTTTTCCTTTTATGTGATTCTCCAATTAAGACATCCCGTTATGGCAATTCCAGAACATTTTCATCACCCCAAAAGGGAATCCTGTGCCCATTAAGTGGTCATTTTGCATTTCACCTTTCCACTAGACCCTGCTACTAATCTACTTTCTGTCTCCATGGATCTGCCTATTCCGGACATATAAATTCATTTAAGTGGAATGATACAGTGTGTGGTCTTTTGTGTCTGGTTTCTTTCACTTAGCATAATGTTTTCAAGGTTCATCCATGTTATACCATATATCAATACTTTTATGGCTGAATACTATTTGATTGTATGGATTTATCATATTTTGCTTATCCATTCACCAACTGATGAACTTTCGGATTGTTTCCACCTTTCAGCTATTCTGAATAGTGCTGATGTAAACATTCTATAAAAATTTTTGTTTGAACACCTGTTTTCAATTCTTTGGGGCATATAGCTTGGAGCGGAAATGCTGGGTCAAATGCTAATTCTATGTTTAACTTATTAAGGAACCACCAAACGGATTTCCCCAACAGATAGAACACTTTACATTCTTACCAGCAATGTACAGTATAAGGGTTCTAATTTCTCCACAACTTTGCCAAGTTGTTATTTTCCATTAAAAAAGTATTTTTATCACAGCCATTCTAGTGGGTGTGAAGTGGTATTTTTTTATGGTTTTAGTTTGTGTTTCTCTAATGATTAGTGACAGTAAGCATTTTTTTGGTGTGTTCTTGCTGGCTGTTTTGTATGCAGTTATTTCTTCAAAATGTTTATTTGAGTCCTTTGCTCATTTTAAAATTGGGTTGTTAGTCTTTTTGTTATTGAGTCATAGA
Source organism: Gorilla gorilla gorilla (assembly GCF_029281585.2). Classification (NCBI taxonomy): domain Eukaryota; kingdom Metazoa; phylum Chordata; class Mammalia; order Primates; family Hominidae; genus Gorilla; species Gorilla gorilla. The sequence continues at coordinate 12,435,010 of NC_073245.2, read as the reverse complement.
CATCTTAATATATTCTGGACATTAGACCATTATCAGATATATGATTTGCAAATATTTTCTCTCATTCTTATGGGTTGCCTTGTCACTCTTCCAGTAGTGTCCTTTGGTGCACAAAGTTTTAAATTTTGATAAATTCCAATTTCTTTTTTGAGACAGGGTCTCACTCTGTCATCCAGGCTGTAGTGCAGTGGTACAATCATGGCTCACTGCAGCCTGGAACTCCCAGGCTCAAGCTATCCTCCCAGCTCAGCCTCCCAAGTAGCTGGGACTACAGGTGCCTGCCACCACACCCAGCTATTTTTGAGGGGATTTTTTTTTTTTTTTTGGTAGAGAAATGGTCTATGTTGCCCAGTCTGGTCTTTACCTCCTGAGCTCAAATGATCCTCCTCCCTTGGCCTCCCAAAGTGCTGGGATTACAGGGGTGAGCCACTGCAACTGGCCCAATTTATTTTTCCATTTGTTGCTTCTGCTTTTGGTGTCACATCTAAGAAACAATTTTTCAGATGCAAGGTAATGAAAATTAACCCTTATGCTTTCTTCTAAGAATTTTAGCTTTTATATTTAGATCTTTATAGTCTTTGAGTTAATTTTTGTATACAGTGGGAGGTAGAGGTCCAACTTCATTCTTTTACTTGTGGTTATCCAGTTGTTACAGCACGATTTATTGAAAAGGCTATTCCTTCCCCATTAAATGGTCTCGGCATCCTCATTGAAAAGCAATTGACCATTTCTCTACAGTTTCATTTCTGGACTTTCAATCCTATCCATTGGTCTATGTCTACCCTTACGGCAGTACCACACTGTTTTAATTACTGAAGCTTTGTATTAAGTTTTAAAATTAAGAAGAGTGAGTCCTCCAACCTTATTCTTTTTCAAAATTGTTTTGGCTATTCTGGGTCCCTTAAAATTCCATATGAACTTTAGGATCAACTTTTCCATTTCTGCAAAAAGGCCATTGGAATTTTGACAAGGATAGCATTGAATCTGTAGATTGCTTTGAGGAGTAATGCCATTTTAACAATATTAAGCCTTCCAACCCATGAATGGAGTATGTAGTTTCATTTATTTGGAGCTTATACAATTTCTTTCAGCAATGATTTGTAATTTTCAGTGTACAAATCTTGTGCCTTCCTGGTTAAAGTTATTCCTAAATATGTTATTCTTTTTGATGCTATTGCAAATGGAACTATTTTCTTATTTTCAAATCGTTTGTTAGTTATAGAAATGTAGGGTTTACTATGTACAAGATCACATCATCTGTGAATAGAGATAGTTTTACTTCTTCCTTTCCCATTTGGATGGCTTTTCTTTTTCTTGTCTAATTGCTATAAATAGACCTTCCAGTACAATGTTGAACAGAAGTAGCAAAAGTAAGCATCCTTGTCTTGTCACTGACCTTAGGGGAAAAGTTTTCAGTTTTCACCATTGAGTATGATGTTAGCTGTGGGTCTGTCATAATTGCATCCCATGCTGTGAATGTAGGCTTCGAGACTGCTGAAGAGCCAGGGAGGAAAGCAGGGCGAGGGGCAAGTAAAACATTGCAAAATTTTCCTAATTTTCTCTTTTATGAATAGACTTCATTTTTAGAGGAATTTTATGTCCACAGCAAAATTAAACAGAAGGGACAGAGATTTCCCATTGATGTCACCTCTGTCCTTGTATTTTTAATTCAACTGTTCCATAGATTTTATTCACGTGATGAATAACAGTCACATGGAGCACAGAGGGATGCTGAGGGAGGGCTCCAGATCAAGGGCTGGATTTGAAACTGTCCCAATTGTCCCACAGAATTGATGTTTATGGTTTGAGTAAACAGAAATTGGTCCTTCCAGGCCAGGTGCGGTGGCTCATGCCTGTAATTCCAGCACTTTGGGAAGCTGAGGTGGGAGAATCACCTGAGCCTAGGAATTTAAGATCAGCCTGGGCAACATGGTGAAACCCCATCTCTACAAAAAATAAAAAAAAATTGCCAGGTATGGTGGCATGTGCCTGTAGTCCCAACTACTCGGGGCTGAGGTGGAAGACTCACTTGAGCCCAGGAGGTTGAAGCTACATGAGCGGTGATCATGCCATCGCACTCTAGCCTGAATGAGAGCAAGACCCTGTCCAAAAAAAAAAAAAAAAAAAAAAGAAAAGAAAAAGAAAAGGAAAAGGAAAAGGAAAGAAAAGAAATGGATTCCCCCAGTCTTAAAACTTGAGAAGGTCACATTTGTCCTGAGTTCCTTTCTCAGGAAAACCAACCATCAGGCCTCCCAGATAGTATCAAGGAGCTGCAACTTACCAAATCATTGCATATGGACAATGAGAACCCACACTCCTCATCAGTCATGATTGCCTAACCAATCACCTCCTTCCTGTTCCAACTTACCTCTCCCTAATTTCTGTTTTCCCACACATAGTTACATTTCTTCCCTGCTATACAAACCCCTGATTTTGGTCAGTCACGGAGATGGATGTGAGACTGATCTCCCATCTTCTTGGCTGCAGCACTCAATTAAGCCCTTCTTCCCTTGCAATACTCGTCTCAGTGATTGGTTTTCTGACTGGCAACCAGCAGGACCTACACCCAACCCCTGGTGTTTCAGTAACAGATTCTGCCCAGTACTAACACGGCAGCCTCCAAGACAAGAGAAGGGAATTGGTCCTTTCTGTGAAAGGCAGGACAGAATATCAAGAAATGTTTGTCTGTCTCCTGGCTCACAATGGCCTTGGGGCCATGTTCTCTAGCTCCTGAGTACTGGAGAACAGAGAAGTCTCAGAAGGCTGATATTGGGAAGGTGAAAAGAAATAAGAGGATGGAAGGAGGTGTTGGAGAAAATAAAAACAAAATCTCCTGCTAACCCAGAAAATCCCCTTCACAAACGTAGAAAAGGAGAACAGTTTTATTACCAAATAATATTGAACTGGACTGGGAAGCACATTGTAAACAATCTGCTAATCAGATGCCAGACAGAAAGAGATCTTACTTTTTATCTAGTTGGGCAGATACAATCTATTACAAACATGTCCTGAAAATTAATGGTAATTTGCCCCTTTGTAAGAGGATTTGACATTGTTTGCTATACAATTTTTCATAATTCATTCTAAATTCACCTGGTAATTGGAGTAGCCATCTACACTAGTTAATTGCCTTTATCAAAAAGAAAAAATAAAACTTTTATCTGTGACAAGCGGGCGGTTACGAGTTTGGAGCTAGGCACCTAAGCTAAACTCCCAAGGTGACAGGAAGATAAGGGCACTATCTTCTTCACTGTTTACATTTCAAAGAGATGGCTCATCAGGCCTTTGGGGGAAACATTCCTCTTTTGTAAAGTTGGCAGGTGCTTATTCAGCCTTTCAAAAGTATCAGGTACATATCAAAGGAGCACTTATACATACATTTCTCATGGAAATACTCCAAGGGCGTGAGGTCAGGTTTATTTCCCCTTCAGTAACAAGTAAAATTTAATTCAATTTGTATTTGCCACTAAGATTTAAACGCTCCTCCTATGAGCTGAAGGTCTGATCTGCAAACCCCTAATTGCCGTGTTGCAGAAGGTACCAGCGTAGCCCAGTTTTAAAAATATTATTAGTTTTAAAATATATACATTTAACTCCTGGGCTCAAGCCATCCTCCAGCCTCAGCCTCAGCCTCTCTCGGGGTTACAGGAATCCCAGGCGTGCGCCACCACGCCCGGCTCTAGTAGCTCAGATCTGAACCGGGATCTTAGACAAGAGGCCAGAGAGCCAGACTCCAGCCTGAGTGAAGCTTCCACCCTCCAGAAACTGGATGAGAGTCTGTCACTAACTTTGAGGACTTCGACAAGAGGAAGGTGACTACAGGCCACCCACAGGAGTGCACTGGTGTTGAGGGTAAGGGTTCAACTGAGACGCTGGGAGGCGGCTTTGCCCTGCCTGTGTGTCACAGGCAACACGAAGTCGAATCTACATAGTGCTCACGCAAGGTAGTTCGCGTGCTATGGAGCCTCAGCCCATGGAATTCAGGTGGTCCGGTGCAGTAAACTCTACCCAACACACGCCTGACAGCGCGTTGCTCCTGCTAGATTCGCCAATCGGAAATGACTTCTCTCGTTGACCCCAGCTTCCGGAAGCGCCTGCGGAAGCTGCCGCAGAGGCTTGTGGGGAGTGTAGTCTTTTTTTTTTTTTGCAGAATGGGCCAAGGGGACAGAGACTTCACTCGGGAGCCAGAACCTGTTTTCAACATGGGTATTTTAAGAAGAGACGGAGAGGCTGTCACTGCAGTGGCCACTGTCCTGGAAAAGTAACCGTTGCATGGCCCAGAAGTGGCTCTGTGGCGGCCAATGGGAGCCGAAGCCTGCGAGGATGTTGGGAACTGTAGTTCTGGCGTCGGTCGGCGGCCGAGGTCCCGGGCACGCTGGCTCTGGTGAGCGCGGCCTCCGCGGCTCCTTGGCCCCAGGATGCCCTCTCTCGTGGGGAAAGGAGGGTCGGGAAAGGCCGAGCGTAGGTTAGGACGCGGGGTAGAGTGTGGCCGATGGGGAGTGCGGGTTGGAGATATTTGGTTTTTGGAGGAGGGGGCGCAGCTCGCGGTGCTCATTGGGGCGAGGCGATGGGGTGAGCCCCTGCTTGCCCGGACCTCCGCGGACCTGTTTTCCCCCCGGGGGGGGGGGGACGAAAGTGACCTAGAACTCTAATGTCTGTCTTGAACCAGGCGGGATTATTCTGGGTCAACCAGTTTTCGAATAGGGAGGGCGGCCCCAGTCGTGCGTCCTGGGGTTTATTTGGGCTGTGGGGTTGAGTTCTGCCAGGGCCAAATGGACCAACATCCCCGCGGCTGGGGTGGGGACGTGGCTAGGTCCGCACATCCCTGGGTGGTTTTTGGCTGGGGAGCGTCTTGAGTCCTGCATCACCGAGTTTTTCTGTTTTTTGGGTGGGGCTGGATATGTCCCAAGTGGTGACCGGGGTGGTTAGGGGGAGGCCATCTCAGGCCTTGATGCTTGATGGGCCTTGGTTTATTAGGGGTTGGGGGGTTGGAAGTGGAGGTGAGCTTGACGTGGTCAAAATATCCTGAGAGGGCCTGGGCGAGTGTCTTGGGTCAGGAGTCCCTGGGGTTTTTAGGGAGGTGAGGGAGGTTTCGTCCTCTGATAGTGGTGGGCTGTATCACTCTGACAGGCATCTAGGCAGCTCTTTCGAATGGGGGCAGGCCTTTTCTCTGGGACCTGTTGTCTCAAGATGTGTCATGTGGGAGGTGCCCCCTGTGCTTTGTGGCAAAGTTCCTGGGTTTGGTCGTCATCTGGGTGGCCCGTCTGGCTGACTCCTTTCCTGGACTGCTTTTCCCTCACATGTTAGGGCCAAACATCTGGTTTGGGGCTGTGAAGGGTTAGGTATGGTGGGGAACTCTGACGGCTTCTAGTCAACAATCCAAATCACTTCTGGCGTATGGTGAGTTCTGGGTATCAGGCGTTTAATTTTATTTTTAATTTTTTCGTAGGGACAAATTTTAAACCTACCTAGTAGAGCTATTCAGTGAACTGCCACGGACCTGTCACCAGATTCCACATTTGTTAACTCATGGCCACTTTTGTTTCATCTACATCCCCTCAACCCTATGTGTGGATACACTTTGAGAATTGTCAGACCCCACAGGGATTGGTCATTGCTGACATCATTACTGGCCCAGCTGGCTGGCTAAGCGTGTGGCGCTCCACAGCTAGACTTCAAATCTAGGCACTTTCTAGCATTGTCAATTTGAGGAAGGTATAGAACTCATGGAGCTTTGGGGAGGTAAAACTTGCATGGTGTCTGGAATTGTGTCTGGTATACAGTAAGAGTTTAGTAAGTGTTAACTATTACTAATGGTATTATAATTTGAGGCCCATAGGCATTAAAGGGATAAATATGTAATAGCAGCTTGTCAGGGCAGACTGTATTCTGATGTCCCCACGTGGCTCTGTCCCCTAGAAGCTGTTTACATTATTCTCTTCTCTGACAGATCTGAGGCTTATTTTGTTAAAGGAAAAGGAGGCCTGCTCTTTTTTTTTTTTTTTTTTTTTTTGTGAGACACAGTTTCACTCTTGTTGCCCAGGCTGGAGTGCAGTGGCACGATCTCGGCTCACCGCAACCTCTGCCTCCCGGGTTCAAGTGATTCTTCTGTCTCAGCATCCCGAGTAGCTGGGATTACAGGTGTGCGCCACCATGCCCAGCTAATTTTGTATTTTTAGTAGACACGGGGTTTCTCCATGTTGGTCAGGCTGGTCTCGAACTCCTGACCTCAGGTGATCTGCCCGCCCCGGGCCTCCCAAAGTGCTGGGATTACAGGCATGAGCCACCGCTCCCGGCCGGGCCACTCATTTTATTTTTTTATCTTTTTTTTTTTTTATTATACTTTAAGTTTTAGGGTACATGTGTGCAACGTGCAGGTTAGTTAGATATGTATACATGTTCCATGTTGGTGTGCTGCACCCAGTAACTCATCATTTAACATTAGGTGTATCTCCAAATGCTATCCCTCCCCCCTCCCCCCACCCCACAACAGGCCCCGGGGTGTGAAGTTCCCCTTCCTGTGTCCATGTGTTCTCATTGTTCAATTCCTACCTATGAGTGAGAACATGCGGTGTTTGGTTTTTTGTCCTTGTGATAGTTTGCTGAGAATGATGGTTTCCAGCTTCATCCATGTCCGTACAAAGGACATGAACTCATCATTTTTTATGGCTGCATAGTATTCCATGGTGTACATGTGCCACATTTTCTTAATCCAGTCTATCATTGTTGGACATTTGGGTTGGTTCCAAGTCTTTGCTATTGTGAATAGTGCCGCAATAAACATACGTGTGCATGTGTCTTTATAGCAGCATGATTTATAATCCTTTGGGTATATACCCAGTAATGGGATGGCTGGGTCAAATGGTATTTCTAGTTCTAGATCCCTGAGGAATTGCCACACTGACTTCTACAATGGTTGAACTAGTTTACAGTCCCACCAGCAGTGTAAAAGTGTTCCTATCTCTCCACATCCTCTCCAGCACCTGTTGTTTCCTGACTTTTTAATGATCGCCATTCTAACTGGTGTGAGATGGTATCTCATTGTCATTTTGATTTGCATTTCTCTGATGGCCAGTGATGATGGGCATTTTTTCCTGTGTCTTTTGGCTGCATAAATGTCTTCTTTTGAGAAGTGTCTGCTCATATCCTTCACCCACTTGCTGATGGGGTTGTTTTTTTCTTGTAAATTTGTTGGAGTTCATTGTAGATTCTGGATATTAGCCCTTTGTCAGATGAGTAGATTGCAAAAATTTTCTCCCGTTCTGTATAGGTTGCCTGTTCACTCTGATGGTAGTTTCTTTTGCTGTGCAGAAGCTCTTTAGTTTAATTAGATCCCATTTGTCAATTTTGGCTTTTGTTGCCATTGCTTTTGGTGTTTTAGACATGAAGTCCTTGCCCATGCCTATGTCCTGAATGGTATTGCCTAGTTTTTCTTCTAGGGTTTTTATGGTTTTAGGTCTAAAATTTAAGTCTTTAATCCATCTTGAATTAATTTTTGTATAAAGTGTAAGGAAGGGATCCAGTTTCAGCTTTCTACATATGGCTAGCCAGTTTTCCCAGCACCATTTATTAAATAGGGAATCCTTTCCCCATTTCTTGTTTTTGTCAGGTTTGTCAAAGATCAGATGGTTGTAGATATGCGGCATTATTTCTGAGGGCTCTGTTTTGTTCCATTGATCTATATGTCTGTTTTGGTACCAGTACCATGCTGTTTTGGTTACTGTAGCCTCGTAGTATAGTTTGAAGTCAGGTAGCGTGATGCCTCCAGCTTTGTTCTTTTTGCTTAGGATTGACTTAGGGCTGTTTTTTGGTTCCATATGAACTTTAAAGTAGTTTTTTCCAATTCAGTGAAGAAAGTCATTGGTAGCTTGATGGGGATGGCATTGAATCTATAAATTACCTTGGGCAGTATGGCCATTTTCACAATTTTGATTCTTCCTACCCATGAGCATGGAATGTTCTTCCATTTGTTTGTATCCTCTTTCATTGAGCAGTGGTTTGTAGTTCTCCTTGAAGAGGTCCTTCACGTCCCTTGTAAATTGGATTCCTAGGTATTTTATTCTCTTTGAAGCAATTGTGAATGGGAGTTCACTCATGATTTGGTGCTCTGTTTGTCTGTTATTGGTGTATAAGAATGCTTGTGATTTTTGCACATTGATTTTGTATCCTGAGACTTTGCTGAAGTTGCCTATCAGCTTAAGGAGATTTTGGGCTGAGACAATGGGCTTTTCTAGATATACAAGCATGTCGTCTGCAAACAGGGACAATTTGACTTCCTCTTTTCCTGATTGAATACCCTTTATTTCCTTCTCCTGCCTGATTGCCCTGTCCAGAACTTCCAACAATTATGTTGAATAGGAGTGGTGAGAGAGGGCATCCCTGTCTTGTGCCACTTTTCAAAGGGAATGCTTCCAGTTTTTGCCCATTCAGTATGATATTGGCTGTGGGTTTGTCATCGATAGCTCTTATTATTTTGAGATACGTCCCATCAATACCTAATTTATTGAGAGTTTTTAGCATGAAGGGCTGTTGAATTTTGTCGAAGGCCTTTTCTGCATCTATTGAGATAATCATGTGGTTTTTGTCTTTGGTTCTATTTATATGCTGGATTATGTTTATTGATTTGCATATGTTGAACCAGCCTTGCATCCCAGGGATGAAGCCCACTTGATCATGGTGGATAAGCTTTTTGATGTGCTGCTGGATTTGGTTTGCCAGTATTTTATTGAGGATTTTTGCATCGATGTTCATCAGGGATATTGGGTCTAAAATTCTCTTTTTTGGTTGTGTCTCTGCCAGGCTTTGGTATCAGGATGATGCTGGCCTCATAAAATGAGTTAGGGAGGATTCCCTCTTTTTCTATTGCTTGGAATAGTTTCAGAAGGAATGGTACCAGCTCCTCCTTGTACCTCAGGTAGAATTCGGCTGTGAATCCATCTGGTCTTGGACTTTTTTTAGTTGGTAAGCTATTAATTATTGCCTCAATTTCAGAGCCTGTTATTGGTCTATTCAGAGATTCAACTTCTTCCTGGTTTAGTCTTAGGAGGGTGTATGTGTCCAGGAATTTATCCATTTCTTCTAGATTTTCTAGTTTATTTGCGTAGAGGTGTTTATAGTATTCTCTGATGGTAGTTTGTGTTTCTGTGGGATCAGTGGTGATATCCCCTTTATCATTTTTTATTGAGTCTATTTGATTCTTCTCTCTTTTCTTCTTTATTAGTCTTGCTAGCGGTCTATCAAGTTTGTTGATCTTTTCAAAAAACCAGCTCCTGGATTCACTGATTTTTTGAAGGGTTTTTTGTGTCTCTATTTCCGTCAGTTCTGCTCTGATCTTAGTTATTTCTTGCCTTCTGCTAGCTTTTGAATGTGTTTGCTCTTGCTTCTCTAGTTCTTTTAATTGTGACGTTAGGGTGTCAATTTTAGATCTTTCCTGCTTTCTCTTGTGGGCATTTAGTGCTATAAATTTCCCTCTACACACTGCTTTGAATGTGTCCCAGAGATTCTGTTATGTTGTGTCTTTGTTCTCAGTGGTTTCAAAGAACATCTTTATTTCTGCCTTCATTTCATTATGTACCCAGTAGTCACTCAGGAGCAGGTTGTTCAGTTTCCATGTAGTTGAGTGGTTTTGAGTGAGTTTCTTAATCCTGAGTTCTAGTTTGATTGCACTGTGGTCTGAGAGACAGTTTGTTATAATTTCTGTTCTTTTACATTTGCTGAGGAGTGCTTTACTTCCAACTATGTGGTCAATTTTGGAATAAGTGCGGTGTGGTGCTGAGAAGAATGTATATTCTGTTGATTTGGGGTGGAGAGTTCTGTAGATGTCTATTAGGTCTGCTTGGTGCAGAGCTGAGTTCAATTCCTGGATATCCTTGTTAACTTTCTGTCTTGTTGATCTGTCTAATATTGATAGTGGGGTGTTAAAGTCTCCCATTATTATTGTGTGGGAGTCTAAGTCTCTTTCTAGGTCTCTAAGGACTTGCTTTATGCATCTGGGTGCTCCTGTGTTGGGTGCATATAGATTTAGGATAGTTAGCTCTTTTTGTTGAATTGATCCATTTACCATTATGTAATGGTCTTGTCTCTTTTGATCTTTGTTGGTTTAAAGTCTGTTTTATCAGAGACTAGGATTGCAACACCTATCTTTTTTTTGTTTTCCATTTGCTTGGTAGATCTTCCTCCATCCATTTATTTTGAGCCTATGTATGTCACTACATGTGAGATGGGTTTCCTCAATACAGCACACTGATGGGTCTTGACTCTTTATCCAGTTTGCCAGTCTCTGTCTTTTAATTGGAGCATTTAGCCCATTTACATTTAAGGTTAATATGGTTATGTGTGAATTTGATCCTGTCATTATGATGTTAGCTGGTTATTTTGCTTGTTAGTTGATGCAGTTTCTTCCTAGCCTCAATGGTCTTTACAATTTGGCATGTTTTTGAGGTAGCTGGTACCGATTTTTCCTTTCTATGTTTAGTGCTTCCTTCAGGAGGTCTTTTAGGGCAGGCCTGGTGGTGACCAAATCTCTCAGCATTTGCTTGTCTGTAAAGTATTTTATTTCTCCTTCACTTACGAAGCTTAGTTTGGCTGGATATGAAATTCTGGGTTGAAAATTCTTTTCTTTAAGAATGTTGAATATTGGCCCCCACTCTCTTCTGGCTTGTAGAGTTTCTGCCGAGAGATCAGCTGTTAGTCTGATGGGCTTCCCTTTGTGGGTAACCCGACCTTTCTCTCTGGCTGCCCTTAACATTTTTTCCTTCATTTCAACTTTGGTGAATCTGACAATTATGTGTCTTGGAATTGCTCTTCTCGCGGAGTATCTTTGTGGCGTTCTCTGTATTTCCTGAATTTCAGTGTTGGCCTGCCTTGCTAGGTTGGGGAAGTTCTCCTGGATAATATCCTGCAGAGTGTTTTCCAACTTGGTTCCATTCTCCCCATCACTTTTAGATACACCAATCAGACGTAGATTTGGTTTTTTCACATAGTCCCATATTTCTTGGAGGCTTTGTTTGTTTCTTTTTATTCTTTTTTCTCTAAACTTCTCTTCTTGCTTCATTTCATTCATTTGATCTTCCATCACTGATACCCTTTCTTCCAGTTGATCAAGTCGGCTACTGAGGCTTGTGCATTCGTCACGTAGTTCTCGTTTTCATGGTTTTCAGCTCCATCAGGTCCTTTAAGGACTTCTCTGCATTGGTTATTCTAGTTAGGCATTCGTCTAATTTTTTTTCAAGGTTTTTAACTTCTTTGCCATGGGTTCGAACTTCCTCCTTTAGCTCAGAGTAGTTTGATCGTCTGAAGCCTTCTTCTCTCAACTTGTCAAAGTCATTCTCCATCCAGCTTTGTTCCGTTGCTAGTGAGGAGCTGCATTCCTTTGGAGGAGGAGAGGCACTCTGATTTTTAAGAGTTTCCAGTTTTTCTGCTCTGTTTTTTCCCCATCTTTGTGGTTTTATCTACCTTTGGTCTTTGATGATGGTGACATACAGATGGGGTTTTGGTGTGGATGTCCTTTCTGTTTGTTAGTTTTCTTTCTAATAGTCAGGACCTTCAGCTGCAGATCTGTTGGAGTTTGCTGGAGGTCCACTCCAAACCCTGTTTGACTGGGTATCAGCAGCGGAGGCTGCAGAACAGTGGATATTGGTGAACAGCAAATGTTGCTGCCTGATCGTTCCTCTGGAAGTTTTGTCTCAGAGGAGTACCCGTCCGTGTGAGGTGTCAGTCTGCCCCTACTGGGGGGTGCCTCCCAGTTAGGCTACTCAGGGGTCAGGGACCCACCTGAGGAGGCAGTCTGTCCATTCTCAGATCTCCAGCTGTGTGCTGGGAGAACCAATACTCTCTTCAAAGCTGTCAGACAGGGACATTTAAGTCTGCAGAGGATTCTGCTGCCTTTTGTTTGGCAATGCCCTGCCCCCAGAGGTGGAGTCTACAGAGGCAGGCAGGCAGGCCTCCTTGAGCTGCAGTGGTCTCCACCCAGTTCAAGCTTCCTGGCCGCTTTGTTTACCTACTCAAGCCTCAGCAATGGCGGGCGCCCCTCCCCCAGCCTTGCTGCCGCCTTGCAGTTTGATCTCAGACTGCTGTGCTAGCAATGAGCGAGGCTCCGTGGGCGTAGGACCCACTGAGCCAGGCGCGGGATATAATTTCTTGGTGTGCCGTTTGCTAAGACCATTGGAAAAGCGCAGTATTAGGGTGGGAGTGACCCAATTTTCCAGGTGCCCTCTCTCACCCCTTTCTTTGACTAGGAAAGGAATTCCCTGACCCCTTGCACTTCCTGGGTGAGGCAATGCCTCACCCTGCTTCAGCTAACACTCGGTGCGCTGCACCCACTGTCCTGCACCAACTTTCTGACACTCCCCAGTGAGATAAACCTGGTACCTCAGTTGGAAATGCAGAAATCACCTGTCTTCCGCGTCGCTCGCGCTGGGAGCTGTAGACTGGAGCTGTTCCTATTCGGCCATCTTGGCTCGTCTCATTTTAAACTTGGGGATTTCTAGCCTCCATATCTGGGTGGTAGGAGACAATCCTGAATCTCACACTGCCTCTTTCATCCTCAGGTCCACCTTCTCCAATCCCTGCCTGCTGGGAGAGGACGATCTCTTGAGAAAGGAAAGACTTCTGTGCTCCCGAGAACCTCCTATCAGGTAGGTACCACTTACCTTTCACATTCCCATAGTGTCTTTTCTGCTCGAAACCATGGCTGTATTTCCTTTGCCCGTCTGACATCTTGTACCCTGAAGTGTTCCAATTGAGGCTCAAGGCCTTGCTTGTTTTTCTACAATACTGGGGTGATTTTAAGGGCAAGGATCTCCACAGGGAATATTACCCCAGACTGGTACTCTCATTCAGGTTACCACCATCCTTGCCCCAGCCATATTTCATCCTGGCTGCTGGATTCCCAGGGATTTGTCAGCTACTGTGAAATAAAAAATGATGGTAATTAGCATTTATCGGGCCGTTGTTCTGTGCCAGGCAACTGGGTTTATAGTCTCCATAATATTTTAAACTCTCAACAATTTGAAAGTTAGGAATCAAAACTCTGAATTGATAGAAGAAGTGGCATGTTAAGAGGTTAAGAAATTTACTTGTGTAATATGACCGGGTTGGGTAGAATTAGGATTTAGAGCTTCCTCAGTTACCAACATTCTATAATCCCTGTTTCATTGAGCCCCCCACCCCCTCATTTTCTTGTTTTTGCTGCTGGAGTATTTGGAAGGAAATCCCAGACATCACATAATTTTACCTATAAATACTATCATATGCATTTCCAACAGAGAAGGACTATTTGTTAAAAATGTAACCATAATACCACATTCAACAAAATCGACAGTAATTCCTTAATGTCTTAACTCTAGATTGTTTTAAAATCTGCCCATTTCTTCTACAAAAGTGCTATTGCTTAGTTCAAACTGTACACACTTAACAATTCAGGTAAGAACTATAAGAGGGAGAAGTATCTGGAATTCAGCAAGGCCAATTCTCCCACTCCCTTTTCTCTTTACCTGTTGCTGATTTCTGTTAATGACTGTGTCTTCCATCCCTGGTCACCAGCCGGAGCTCTGAGTCTTTCTTGCCACCTTGTTCTTCCTGAAATTCTCATCCTTCTAATTAGTGATGGAGTCCTCTCAATTCTACCTTGGAATACCCCTTTATTATTTTCCCCTCATCTCACTGTTGTGCTACCCAAATTTTCATCTCTTCTCCACATTCTAGTTCACTTTCCACCCTGCCTTTTAAGTTGCTCCTCTGAAGGAAAAATAAGGATCATGCCACTCACCTACTCAAGAGGGCCATTTCTTATTACCTACCTTCAACTCTGTCCAAACTCAATAATTAGAGTGTGAGGCCACATGCGGTGGCTCACGCCTGTAATCCCAGCACTTTGGGAGGCTGAAGTGATGGATCACTTGAACTCAGCCTGGGCAACATGACAAAACCCCGTCTCTACTAAAAACAGAAAAATTATCTGAGCATGGTGCTGCACACCTGTGGTCCCAGCTACTCAGGAGGCTGAGATGGGAGGATGGCTTGAGCCTGGAAAGTGGAAGTTGTAGTAAGCTGAGATCTCACCACTGCGCTTCAGCCTGGGTGTGGGCTCTGGAGACAGATTGCCTAGATTCAAAGCCTGTCTTCACCGCACATTAGCTGTGTAACCTTGGAGACATTATTTCACTCTCTGTGCTTTCTACTCCTCATCTGTATAATGGAGAAAATAATAGTGCCCATCTCAGGGAGTTGTGAGGAAGAAATGTGGTAATTCCTATACGGCCTGGCAGATAATTCCTATAAGGTAGTGCCTGGCACATAGTATATGCTTACTAAATATGGACTGGGATTGTTAATATTGATATCTGATTAATATCTGAATTATCTCTCAGCTCACCTTTTCAGTCTTGTCCCTACCACTTACTCCCTTTGTTGTAGTGCCCTTGTAGCTGTGTGGGAATAGATTCCATTCTGTGCTGTTTTATTCCTCTGTGGTTTTCTACTTGGCAATTGAACTATTGATTTAGTCACACATTTACTCCATTGCAAAGCATGCCTTGATTTTCTCAGGGAAAGTTGTCCTCAGCCTCTTCTTTAGCACCAAAGCACTTTTTATTTTTTTGGAGACGGAGTTTTGCTCTTTTTGCGCAGGCTGGAGTGCAATGGCACTATCTCGGCTCACCGCAACCTCTGTCTCCTGGGTTCAAGTGATTCTCCTTTCTCAGCCTCCCAAGTAGCTGGGATTATAGGCATGCGCCACCACGCCCGGCTAATTTTGTATTTTTAGAGGAGACAGGGCTTCTCTGTGTTGGTCAGGCTGGTCTTGCACTCCTGACCTCAGGTGATCCACCCGCCTCAGCCTCCCAAAATGCTGGGATTACAGGCGTGAGCCACCACGCCTGGCCTAAAGCACTTTATATATGAGTACTTTCCCTCACTGGACCATGAAGTGGCTCTTTAAGGATCAGGGACCTCTTGCTCATTTTGGGTCACTGACACAGTGCCTAACAACTAGCAGGACTAAATCAGTCTTTGTGAGCATTTGAGCAGCCCGGCTTCCTGGCTGTGGAGGAGCCATATGAAGGAGCCGGGGCGGGTGGGTACAGGGGGGTTCAGATTGAGAAGTAGGTTGGGCCATTATTAAGAAAGGCCAGGATACCAAGTTAGTGAGTTGGACTCACTCTGTGGCCATCAGGGAACCACTTGAAGGTTTTGAGCTACTTTTGAGTGTGATCTCTCCCTTCAGCTATCACCCCATTTCTCTGCTTTCCTTTATTGCAAAACTCCCCAAAAGAATGGTCTATACTTGTTGCCTCCAGTTCTATTTTTCCATTCTGTTTTAAATCCTTTTGTAGCTCACCCTCCAGAAACTGTTCTTGTCAAGTTCACCAGCAGCCACTACTGTGCTAAACACAGGAATGAATTTCCAGTCTTTATTTTACTCCATCTTCTTGGCAGCAATTCCTGTGGTCGATCTCTTCTTCCTCCTTGACACACCTTGTCACTTGGGTCCAGTACTGTATGTACCTCTCCTTTTCTTCCCTCCCTCACAGGCTACTTCTCTGTCTTCCTTGACGGTTCTTTTTTTCCCTGGCCTCCTAACTGTGGAGTCCTCCAGAGCTTAGTCCTTGACAATTCCTCCATCTTCCTCCTCTGCCTTGGTGATCTCCTCCACTCTGAGGACTTTAAATCCATCTATATGACTCTAGCGTAGACCTCTTCCTTCCCCTCCAGTGTTGGATGACTAATTGCCTACTTGTAATCTCCACTTGGATCTGTATTTAGCATCTCAAATCTAGTCTCAAACATCAAACTTTGTTCTTCTCCCCCAAAATTTGCTCCAGTTATAGCTTTCCTCACACCTGTTGATGGTAAATTTTTTTTTTTTAGACAGAGTTTTGCTCTTGTTGCCCAGGCTGGAGTGCAGTGGTGTGATCTCGGCTCACCGCAACCTCTGTCTCCCGGGTTCAAGCAATTCTCCTGCCTCAGCCTCCCGAGTAGCTGGGATTACAGGCATGTGCCACCATGCCCGACTAATTTTGTATTTTTAGTAGAGATGGGGTTTCTCCATGTTGGTCAGGCTGGTCTCAAACTCCCGACCTCAGGTGATCCGCCTACCTCGGCCTCCCACAGTGCTGGGATTAAAGGCATGAGTCACCGTGCCTGGCTGATGGTAAGTCTTATCCTTCCAACTGCTCCAGGCAAAAATATTAGAATTGTCTTTGATTTTTTTTCATCTCACAACTGACATACAATAAGGAAATTAAGGATGTGATTGCTATTTACCACCTCCACTATGTCCACTTTCGTCCAAACCACCATTATCTCCCACCTGAATTATTTCAACAGCCTTTACAGGATTTCCTTGCTTCTCTCCTTGTTCCCTGTCCCCTTTGTCTGTTCCTAGTCTACCAGCCAGAGACATCTTTTAAAATGTAAATCCAAGCTTGTTATTCCTCTACTCCAAATCCTCCAATGGCTTCTCATTTCCCTCCACATCAAAACCAGCATGCTTAAGGCTGCACATGACCTGTGCCCTGGTACCGCTGTCGTTGACTGCTCTTAACTGCCACCACTGTGTTTCACTTACACCCTCCTGCCACAGTGAACTTGTTATTTCTGAAATAGCAGGGCTCACTCCTGCCCTAGGACCTTCAACGGGCTGGTTTCTTTCCTTATAGTTCTACTGACACAGTTGCCCACATGAATCACTCCCTCACATTGTTCAAATCTCAAGTAATCACCTTTAAAAGGCTTTCCTTAAATACTCGATTTAAAATTGCAACTCCTCCAGTCTCTGCCACTGGATCCTTCTGGTGCCCTCAGTACTTATCACCATCTGATATCTTGTGTCTTTTCTGAGGTATATTTTTTGTCCATCTCCTTGCCCCTAAACCCCACTAAAATGGCAGCTACACGAGTGCTGGTATTTTTTCTGTTGCATTTGTGGCAGTGTCCCAAATGTTGGAAATCTGCACTTAGTATCCGGGCATGGTGGCTCACGCCTGTAATCCCTTGGCTTTGGGAGGCCGAGGCAGACGGATCACAAAGTCAGGAGTTCGAGACCAGCCTGGCCAACATGGTGAAACCCCATCTCTACTAAAAATTCAAACAATTAGCCAGATGTGGTGGCAGGTGCCTGTAATCCCAGGTACTTGGGAGGCTGAGGCAAAAGAATCACTTGAACCTGGGAGGCAGAGGTTGCGGTGAGCCAAGATTGCACCACTGCACTACAGCCTGGGCAACAGGGTGAGACTCTGTCTCAAAAAAAAAAAAAAAAAAGAAAAAAGAAAAAAAAAAGTCTGCACTTAGTACAGATCTTGCTTTATAACTGTTAGCTACAGATACTAGTGTTACTAGGAGAAAGGCTTTGTCAGCTTCAGCTACGTTATACTGCAGGTACTATAGGTTGGCTTTAGCTTTGTACCATGACTTTTTACAGTAGAACCACAGTCCCTCTGGGGACATGCTGTTCTCAGAACAAAAGAAATGGTGGAATTATGCAATGCTTAGAAATGGCATCGTCGCTTTCACTCACATTCATTTTCCAAGGCAAGTTACAAGGTCAAGCCTGATGTCTGGGACAGGGAAGTACCATCCTTTTATAGGGCAACAAATAATTGGGAATGATGATAAAATCTACCACAAAGGCCTCTTTTGTTCTAATCACTAGAATTATATTAGCAAAAAGACTGAGAAGCATTTCATCTTACAAGAAGCTTCACAGTTTAGTAAAGACAGTCACGTAAATAGAGAAATTGCAATATGGTGTGATGTCCAGGTTGGACAGAAGAGGGAGTGGTCATCTCTGCCTATGGTGTTGAGGGATGAATTACAAGAGCTGCTTAGAGACCCCAGCTAGTCTCAGAAGGGTACTAGGCAACAATAGGCCTGTAGTCATTTGGGCTGAAATCCTGGACAGCGTCTGAGGAGCTTTTGAAGGTGGGATAGCTCCTAATACCACCTGCCTTCTTTGGGACCACATCAGTGTAGGACTTTGACTTGGGCCCATCAGGATACACAAATGCACATCTGTGGTAAGGTCATGTGGTAGACATGCATAGCAATGGAAGCTAGGAGGTTATCTCTTCAGAGTAATTGTGAGAACTGGAGCTCTCCCTTAACTAAGAAGGACTGAGTTTTGATCTCTTAAACTCCTCACAATACAGGGACATAGGGATTTTTTTTTTTTTTCTTGAGACAGGGTCTTACTCCTGCCGTCCAGGCTAGAGTGCAATGGCATGATCTCAGCTCACTGCAGCCTCGACTTCCCGAGCTCAGGTGATCCTCCCACCTCAGCCTGCTGAGTAGCTGGGACTACAGGCGCACACCACCATGCCCAGCTGATTTTTGTATTTTTCGTAGAGATGGCATTTCGCTATGTTGCCCAGACTGGTCTTGAGCTCCTGAGCTTAAGTGATTAGCTTGCCTTGGCCTCCCAAAGTACTGAGATTACAGGTGTGAACCACCGTGCCCATCCAAGACACAAGGAACTGAATATAGATGGAACCTTGGGTTGGGGCAGGGGAATCAGAAGCTGAGTTCTGCACACCCCAATTGGTCTACAGGAAACAGTCAGAGGCTCTTTCTCCACAGGCATTATGCTATATTCTGTCTTCTCTCTGACTCAGGCTTCAGGTAGTAGCAGAGACTGATCCAAAACATAGAGTTTGAATCTGAGGTGCAGAGGCAGAAGAAGTAAAGTTTGAGAGCTAAGGGAGAGTGGCAGAACACAAGCAGGAGGGCCTAGAAATGAAGGTAGAGTGAATGAAGGTAGAAAATCCAGGGAACCCATGTAGATGGAGACTCCGTGTTTGTTGAATGAGGAGGGTGTGAGAGGACAGGATCCCTGTTGAAGAGGCATAGGCCTAGGGCCCACAATAAAAGCCCCAGCAATAGCAAATTGCTTCTTCATCCCACAGGTCCTGGCTGCAGGGAAACAAGCTGGGCCTTTTACAATTAAGGTTGGAAGAAGTCACCACAGGCAGCAGAACTCCATCTTGAGATGAAATAACATCTACCTGGACCTCTGGCAGAATTTCAAGGCACACACTGGGCTGACTCTGGGGCCATGATGTTGCCTTATCCTTCAGCACTGGGAGATCAATACTGGGAAGAGATTTTGCTTCCAAAGAATGGGGAAAATGTAGAGACTATGAAGAAATTGACCCAAAATCATAAAGCGAAAGGTGAGAATTGTTGAGGGAGCCGGAGAGATGAAGAGGAAGCCAAGGCTCCAGGTTCACCTGAAAATGCTTCAGAGGTCACCTCTGAGTGAAGTGACTACTTCCTTCATCCTAAGGCTCAGAATAGCTGCTCAGGGAGCGTCATGGTGGGGGGTGGGGGGTGGGGGGGTCTGGTTTCTCACAGCTTCTTTTTCTTTCCCTAGGCTTGCCTTCTAATGATACTGACTGCCCCCAGAAAAAGGAGGGAAAGGCCCAAATAGTGGTGAGTTGGGGTTACATTTTTTTTTTTTTTTTTCCTGAAGTGCTGGCTCATTTTCCAGAGAATAGACATATATTCTCTTTCTTGGGAAGGGAAAAGGCGGTCAACATCTGGGTAGATGAGTGAAGCATTAGGCTTTCTTGAAAAAAGTTGTTAAAGCACATAGCAAAGACAGGGATTTTACAGATCCCATTTAGTAACCTGAGCTTTTAAAAAATGCTCATTCCAGACCCCATCTGTTCACTCCCATTTTTCTCTGTAATCCAAGTTTTCTTCCATTCTCTCCTCTAAATCTTTACCACTCCCTACTGCCCAGCACAAGCCCCAAGTCCATGATGCTTTTGTTCCTTCTGCAGCCCATTCTCTGCTGTTTCATCTCTGAATTCCTTCATTATGAATCCTCAAAGTCACTGTCTTAAACACAGCCTGAGATTTACAAATTAATTCACAAATCATTTCTCCAGTGAAATCATATATGTCAAGTGCCTAGAATGTGTTCTGTGCTCAGTTATGCTCCTCACAGGTTTTAACAGAAAGCCAGGCAGACAGTAGTGCTCAGAAGAACTTCATATGGAGAACCATATATTCTGACGAATTACATCAACTTCCATATCCAGGCTCTCCAGGGTCACCAGCTGTGCTCCACACACCGGGAAGATTGATGGTGGCTTGCTATACATTAATTTACTGGTTGTTTGTAGGTACCAGTTACATTCAGGGATGTGACTGTGATCTTCACAGAAGCAGAATGGAAGAGACTGAGTCCAGAGCAGAGGAATCTATACAAAGAAGTGATGCTGGAGAATTACAGGAATCTTCTCTCATTGGGTAAGGCTGTGTTCTTTCCTTTCCTTCATTAATTCAGTAGAGATTTATTGATCACCTAATATGTACCACAAAAAAATGTTCTAGATACTTACAACACATTAGTAAACAAAATTGTAATCCCTGCCTCCATGGGGCTTACTTTCTAGTGTAAGGAGACAGACAACAAACAAAAAGCCTCATATACAGGGATATTATAATATGGTACGTTAAAAGGTGATAAGTGCAACATAGTAAAAAATAATGAAATAAGGCAGGATAAAGGGGTATTGGGTGTGATAGGGTGGCTGGCTGAAGTTTAAAACTGGGTATTTGAAATCAGTGAAGAAGTAATATTTGTCTAAAGACATAATGTGGTGAGGAGGTTAGAACTGTAGGTATCTAGTGTAAGAGCATTTCAGGTGAAGGGAATTATTGACACGAAGACCTTAATGAAGGGATGTACCTGCCCAGTATATGAAGCTGCAAGGAGGCAAGTGAGGCTGGGGGCATGGTTTGCAAGGGGGAGAGTAGGGAGAGATGCAGCTCTGTGACATAAGTTAAAATTAAGAGTCAAGTTTATTGTGGTTTGGGGGTTTCATAAACTATGTTTTTTTCTTTTTCATTTGTTTACAAACCTAAACGAGGTCAGGAGATCGAGACCATCCTGGCCAACACAGTGAAATCCCATCTCTACTAAAAATACAAAAATTAGCTGAGCATGGTGGCATGTGCCTGTAATCTCAGCTACTTGGGAGGCTGAGGCAGGAGAATCACTTGAACCAGGGAGTCAGAGGTTGCAGTGAGCCGAGATTGTGCCGTTGCACTCCAGCCTGGTGACAGAGTGAAACTCAGTCTGAAAAAATAAAAAAAAATAAAAAATAAAAAAATAAAAAATTATTTAAATCTGGGTTGATAAATGTTATCAATTGCAACATAACTCTAGATCAGGGGTTGGCCAACTTTTTCTGTAAAGGGCCAAACAATAACTGTTTTTACAGGTGATAAGCCCTCTGTAACAACCCTTAACTTGCCATTGAGTTGCAGCCATAAACAATACGTGAACGGATGAGCATTGATATGTTCCAATAAAACTTTCTTTATAGACACTGAAATTTGAATTTAATATAATGTTTATGTATCATGAAATATTACTACTCTTTTTACTTTTTTCTAGCCATTTAAAAATGTAAAAACCATTCTTAGCTTGTAGGTGATACAAAAACAGAGGACTGGATTTAGCTTGTGGGTAAGTCATTTTCCACTCCTTGTTCTAGATCAGTGCTGTCTAGTAGAAATATAATGTGAGCCACATAGGTAAGTTTAAATTTCCTAGTAACCACATTTTTACAAGTATAACTACAGGTGAAATCAACTTTAAGACTATATATATTATTTAATCCAATATATTAAAATATCATTTTAACATGAAATTAACATAAAACTTATTAATTAGGTATTTTACTTATTTTTTTGTACTGTCTTTGAAACCTGGTTGTATTTTACACTTAGAGCACATCTTAGTTCAGATTAGCCATGTTTCAAGTGCTCAGTGAACACATGGCCAGTGGCTGCTATACTGGATACTACTGTTCTAGATATTCCTATGTTTCTAGATAAAACATGTAGAGAAGAATCACATTTTTGGAGACACAAACCAGTTTCAGGGAGAAGTTTCTTTGGGAGTTTGCTCCAAATGGCGTGGCTGTTTCCCTGATATGATTTAATCAGGTTTACTTTCTTCCATTTTCGTCTTCTTTGATGTGTTTTGATCTGATTTGCTCTGGTTTGAACTAGCGCCCATCTGACCTGGCTCCGTCTAAATCAGTGTAGATTCATCCATTTCCGACTCGTTCTGTGTGTGTTTTTCCTTTTAAAAAAATGATTTATAATTTTTGTAAATGGTTTTGTGTGTTTTGATTTGGCCTTAGCTGGTTAGTCCAACTAGGTTTTGTTTTTATTTTTCTCTGGTCATACTGTTTTCTCTTCCACTGTTAATACGTATAACTGATTCAGAGGAAAATGTTAAAAATGACCTGGTTCATAGCCAAGTGTGGTGGTGGGCACCTGTAATCCCAGCTACTCAGGAGGCTGAGGCAGGAGATTCACTTGAACCCAGGAGGTGGAGGTTGCAGTGAGCTGAGATCATGCCATTGCACTCCAGCCTGGGGAACAAGAGCAAAACTCCATCTCAAAAAAAAAAAACCAAAAAAACAAAAAGCCCATAAAACAGCAAACAAACAAACAAACACACAAACAAATGACCTAGTTCAAATGAATCTTGATATTGAAAACCTGGATCCCAACTGCATTCCTTGAAATTGTTTCCTTTGTCTTGCTTGACACCATAATGTTCCGCAGTCTCCAGCCTCTTATGTCTCTCTTTTGGGCTATTCTCTTCCTTCTTTTTCTTTTCTTTGGACTGCAGGGGTCCATAGGAGTTAGTGTCACATACTCCTTTTCTGTGTTTATATTCACACCCTTTAACAATTTGTGAACTTTAATGATTTTCCCCACCACACATTATAATGAAGCCATTATCTATCGCTGTCTCACTTGTGCTTCATCCCCATATTTCTCCTTGCCTGCAACCACAAGTTGCAAAAAACTTGTGTTATAAAAACTTGAGAGCATACTGTTTTTCCTCCTAAACCAGTCTCTCTTTTTCTTTCCTCTTTCCGTTTTCCCCTTTTTTCCCTTTTTCCCCTTTCCCCTTTCCTTTTCTTTCCTTCTTTTATTTTATTTTATTTCTTTTTTTTCAGACAGGGTTTTGCCATGTTGTCCAGGCTGGTCTCGAACTCTTGGGCTTAAGCAATCCACCCACCCCAGCCTCCCAGAGTGCTGGGATTGCAGGTGTGAGCCATGGCCCGGCCCGAGTCCCTTTTTCTCTCTTTCTTCACATATTCATGTTAATGTCTTTTCTTCAAGGGCATTGTTAGAAATAATGGGCCAATTCTTTCTGAAATAATCTTTAAAGCCTTCACAGGGGAGACAATTTAATAAGCTTAGGCCAG
This sequence comes from Gorilla gorilla gorilla, assembly GCF_029281585.2. NCBI lineage: Eukaryota > Metazoa > Chordata > Mammalia > Primates > Hominidae > Gorilla > Gorilla gorilla. Next base: position 12,411,770 of record NC_073245.2, on the reverse strand, counting down.
ATAATACTGTGATAAACAACCCCAATACTTTAGTGGCTTATAATAGCAAATGTTCATTTCTCACATTACCTCTTGGTTACTTCAGGTGTGGTTCAGCTATTTTGGTTCTGGGATCCAAGCAAAAGGAGCAGTTTCCGTCTGGATCATGGGGTTCTCAAGGTATAGGGAAAAAGAGCAATGATGGGACCACATCCTGGCTCTTAAAACTTGTTTGAAAGTGCATTAACTTCCCACTAACCTTCATTGGCCAAAGCAAATCCCACAGCTAAGTCTGATGTCATCGTGGTGGGAAAGATAATCCTTCTTCAGAGATGGGCTCAGTGGGGAGGAACAGCAGATATTATGAGCAAAATACAGTTTGCTACAAGAGGGTAGCTTAGGTTGAATCTTAGAAATAAGTGTTCGTAGGGCTGATAGGTCAAGGAGGAACATGAATTATCTAGACTTAATAGTTATTAACACATTACCAGCTTGCATTATCATTCACTTCTCCCTTTCTGGCCAAATTATTTCAAAGTTAATTCTAAATATCACGACACCCTTAAATATACCACATTTCTCTAAAAAGTGAAAATGGATTCTTACATAACCACAATACCATTACTACATTCAACAAAGTTAATGGTATCTAATACGAAATCTGTGTTAAAATTTCTTTGATTTAAAAAAAATTTATATATATTTTGAGACAGGGTCTCACGTCTGTCATCCAGGTTGGAGTGCAGTGGCATGATCATAGCTCACTGCAGCCTCGACTTCCTGGGCTCAGGTGATTCTCCCATCTCAACCTTCCTAGTAGCTGGGACTACAGGTGCATGCCACCATGCCAGCTAATTGTTTGTATTTTCAGTAGAGGCAGGGTTTTGTCATGTTGCCCAGGCTGGTGTCAAGCTCCTGGCCTAAAGTGATCCACCTGCATGGGCGTCACAAAGTGCTGGGATTACAGGTGTGAGCCACAATGCACGGCCTCAAAAAATATTTTTATAGATTAAAATCAGGTTGTCACTTATCCCTAAGGTAATTCATAAAGTTAGCATGTCCCAATAAAACAGTGAAATTCTTTTCTGAAATTCACATGGAAAAATAAAGGTGGAAAAATAGGTAAGAATACACTGAAAAATAAAAGCTCTAACAGGGTACTATCTTTATCAGACACTAAAATATGCTACAAAACCTTTAGAATTAAAATGTGTCCTTTGATTGAAGCTGCAAGGAGGAAATAAAGAAAGAAAACATTGTGGTGCTGGCCCATGACTAGACAAATAGACCAGTGGAATCAGGGAGCAAGTCAAGAAGTCAACCCAAGTACTTATGGAACTTTGGTATGTGATGAAGGTGGCATCTCAAATTCCTGGAGTAAAGATGGGCATTTTAATAAATGGTGTTGGGCAACTAGATATCCATTTGGAAAAACATAACATTGGACCATATACCACACACCATACACAAGAAGAATCCCAAATGACTAGAGATCTAAATGTGAAAAATTAAACCATAAACACACTAGGATAGGATGGGGGTAAATATTCTACCACCTGGACATAGGAAAAGGTTTTCTAAATTTGGCTAAAAATCTAGATGCCTAGAAGAGAAGAGTGATAAGTTTGACAACTGTAAGCAAAGTCAAAAGAAAGGACTAATTTCCAGGAAATATTTGCCACATACAGTATATCACATATAAAGAGTTATTTTCCATAACATGGAATGAATCTTAAAATTCAAAGAGAAGAACCCTAAAACCAGATAGGAAGAAAATAGGCAAAATACCTAAATAGATGATTCACAAAATAAAATATAACATTGTCCCTTAAATGTTTGAAAAGGTGTTCAACTTCACTTCTAATTAGATAAATGCAAATTAAAACTACACACCATTCTTAACATACCATTGGCAGCATTTGAAAAGGTTGACAGAACACTTGGCTAAGCTGAGGGCTATAGGCAACCTTATACACTGCAGATGGCAATGCAGAAATGCTGCAGCCATTATGGAGGGAAATTTGGCAACATGTAACAAAACTATATATGCATATGCTTTGACCTGGCAATCCTACCTATAGGAATTTACCCTGAAGATTCATCTCCAAAGATATTACACTTGTACAAGGTTATTCATTATAGCATTGTTTCTATATAAAAGATCAGAGTAACCTAATTGCCCTTATGTAGTAAACTGGTTGAAGAAGTGATGATACATAACTTCCAAAATGGGGAAGAGCTCCTCTGAACTGATAGGGAGTAAATTCTTGGATATATTAAGTGAAAAGAGCCAAGTGCAAAGAGTGTTTTTAAAAGTGAGAAATTATGAGCATATGCATATCTGTTTCTTCTTTTTTTCTTTTCCCACAAAGTAATACAGGGTTAATAAACCAGAAACTAATGAGATTGGTTAGCTGTGAGGTTATATGTGGGATTTGGCTGGAAGGCTATGGAAAGGAGAGGCATGCCCTTTCGGAATAGTTTTGCACTTTTGGAGCGTGTTAGTGTTTAAATACTCAAAGAAAGGAATTAAATCAACAAAGAGAGGGGAAATCCCTACAATCGAATACAAAGAGAAACAAATCTACCTAACTATGTTCCAAAATAATAACACGACCACAGGTAACAGGGGAAAACAACCCCGTTAACAGAGAGCTTTGACCATACTCCATAGTAAAATGAGGGTTGGCAAACTAGGGTCTACAGGCCAAATCTGTCTCACTGCCTGTTTTTGTAAATAAAGTTTTTTTGGAACAATGAATTATTTGTGGCTGCTTTTGTTATACAATGGCAGAGTTAAGCAGTCATGATAGAGACCATGTCACCTACAAACCCTAAAATATTTACTCTGGTTCTATACAGAAAAAATTGGCCAACTCCTTCTCTATTGACAAAGAAGAAGTGCATGAACTATATGGACTATATTTTGTATATTTGTGTTTTGTAAGGATGTGGGTCCACAATTCTGAAACTATATTCCTTGCATTTTTTTTTTTTTTTTTTTTTAAGATGGAGTTTCGCTCTTGTTGCCCAGGCTAGAGTGCAGTCGTGCAACCTTTGCCTCCCGGGTTCAAGCAATTCTCCTGCCACAGCCTCTCGAGTAGCTGGGATTACAGGCATGTGCCACCACGCCTGGCTAATTTTGTATTTTCAGTAGAGATGGGGTTTCTCCTCATTGGTCAGGCTGGTCTGGAACTCCCGACCTCAGGTGATCCACCTGCCTCAGCCTCCCAGAGTACTGGCATGAGCCACTGCACCCGGCCTTATTCCTTGCATTTTAAGATTAAGCAAATGAGTAAATATATTGATGATGCAAGACAGATCTCTCAACTATATAGTTCTTTAGAAATATATACTGAATTATTATATAGCAAAGGGGCATGATAGAAAACAGAGTTCCTCAAAATGGCCTCAGTAAATCTAAATTATCTTTAGTGAAATGATGATACTTTCCTAGTAAGGCGTAGGGATTAGAATCATAATGAGTATACATGGGGTCCCTTTAACAGGGTGTTAAGTGTAAGGAGCTTTTGGTTCCAGTGTTTAACACAAAATAGACACAAATGAGATTTCTTCTGCTACTGAAATGCTTCTCAGTGATGTAGGGTGTTACATCACTGCCGTATATATATTCAGACTGCAGTCTGAATGACTTGGTATGCTTCTAGATAATCCAAAAAGATGGCAGCGAATCACAGTCAAAATATCAAGGCAAAAAGTTCACGTCACAAAGTACCAGAATGACCACAAGTCTTATAAGAGATGACGGGTCAGAAATAGAAACAAATAATGAGTTACTTTGAGAACCCAAGTAAACCAAACAAACTCAGGGAGTGCTCAGTGACAGCAAGCAGAGCCTGACAGCTGCTGAGAGCCTCACCCATGGCAAGGCTGCCAGACAAGCAGCTTTGAGCACATACGGCTCAGTCTACACACAGCTGTGTTCCTCTGGCAGTCCAGCAGTTCCAGCACTGGTCAGTGCCTTGTCAGAGCAACCAAAGGGAAAACACATTGTCAAAAACTAAAACAAAGACCACAAAAGGTCAAAAAATCAAATGGCACAAATCATTTACTTAACAGGAAAGGAGACACAGCAGTGAAGAAATTCACTGTATAGTTTGGCAAGGGGGAAAAATAAAAGGTTTTACTGTTAGGGAACAGTTTCATGATGGTTATGCTAATTAAGGTTTGAAAACTAGCATTCCGGATAGGATAGGATGAGTTTTTAAGGACAGATACAGTTGATTATAAAGATTCCAGTGTTCATTAGTTAGGCAGAAGTCTTCAGTTAGGCCCAGTAGGGTCTGGGGCCAAGTACATGGTCATTTCTCAGCATCAGTTGGATAGATCATGTTGTGATGAAATACAACATCTAGTTTTGATATTTTGTAGGCAGGTGCTGCTGTAAATGAAAAGTTTTTCTTTTTACTGATTTATGAAAAGTGGAAAGAAAGGCAGATTTTGTTGTTTTGGCTTGGTGCCAGAATCCTAAAATCATGGACCATGTCTTTCTTGTTCATTACTGAATTCATAATACTTAGTAGAGAACCTAGTACTTTGGCATTTTCTAATAAGTCTTTGTTTACAGGTGGGCAGCCTGAAATTTATATTGTTTTATATACAATAATTTCTTTAACCAGTATTCCATACACTTTCTCCTACATTCGGAAGCCCTCCAGAATGAGGGACTTTTTATGTCTATCAGACCCTTTTTTATATAATAAGAAAAGTCATGAAGGAGATTTCCATATGTGTCATAGAGACCACTATCTCCAAGCAGAACAAAGAGCTGTGGACAGTATATACCAATGTGCATGTCTATGGCTTAGGAGAAGGCTAACTATAATTGAAGCTGTTTACAGAGCAGAATACTCACTTGAGAGGTTCCTGGTTTCTCAAGATATTTTTGGTATGGATTTTCTGGATTGCAGTAGAAAATGTGATGGAATGTAAAGGAATCATTGTTCAGAAGCAAATTGTGTTGTACTTATATTATCAATTATAGGCATGGCAGTAAAACATTCTCTGTCCTAAGACAAGGCAGAACAACTCAGCAGCCCTACTTATGGCTACTCTAACTGAAAACTTTCATTCTTCAGCAGAACCAAAGCCAGAATTCTACACTTGTTCCTCCTGCCTTCTGGCCCTCTCCTGTCAGCAGTTCCTCAGTCAACATGTACTTCAGGTCTTCCTGGGCTTATGTGCAGAAAATCACTTCCATCCAGGGAGTTCTAGCCCAGGGCATTGGAAACAGCAGGGGCAGCAGTATTCCCATGTAAGCTGTTGGTATGAAAATGCAGAAGGTCAGGAGAGAGGAGGTGGCTCCAAACCCTGGTCTGCAAGGACAGAGGAGAGAGAAACCTCAAGGGCATTCCCCAGCCCACTCCAAAGACAGTCAGCAAGTCCTAGAAAAGGCAACATGGTGGTAGAAATAGAGCCCAGCTCAGCCCAAAGACCAAACCCTGTGCAGCTAGATAAAGGCTTGAAGGAATTAGAAACCTTGAGATTTGGAGCAATCAACTGTAGAGAGTATGAACCGGACCATAACCTGGAATCAAACTTCATTACAAACCCGAGGACCCTCTTAGGGAAGAAGCCCTACATTTGCAGTGATTGTGGGCGAAGCTTTAAAGATAGATCAACCCTCATCAGACACCATCGTATACACTCGATGGAGAAGCCTTATGTGTGCAGTGAGTGCGGGCGAGGTTTTAGCCAGAAGTCCAACCTCAGCAGACACCAGAGAACACATTCAGAAGAGAAGCCTTATTTGTGCAGGGAGTGTGGGCAAAGCTTTAGAAGTAAGTCCATCCTCAATAGACATCAGTGGACTCACTCAGAGGAGAAGCCCTATGTTTGCAGCGAGTGTGGGCGAGGCTTTAGCGAGAAGTCATCCTTCATCAGACACCAGAGGACACACTCCGGTGAGAAACCCTATGTGTGCCTGGAGTGTGGACGAAGCTTTTGTGATAAGTCAACCCTCAGAAAACACCAGAGGATACACTCAGGGGAGAAGCCTTATGTTTGCAGGGAGTGTGGGCGAGGCTTTAGCCAGAACTCAGATCTCATCAAACACCAGAGGACACACTTGGATGAGAAGCCTTATGTTTGCAGGGAGTGTGGGCGAGGCTTTTGTGACAAGTCAACCCTCATCATACACGAGCGGACGCACTCTGGAGAGAAGCCTTATGTGTGTGGTGAGTGTGGCCGAGGCTTTAGTCGGAAATCACTCCTCCTTGTCCACCAGAGGACACACTCAGGGGAGAAGCATTATGTCTGCAGGGAGTGTAGGCGAGGTTTTAGCCAGAAGTCAAATCTCATCAGACACCAGAGGACGCACTCAAATGAGAAGCCTTATATTTGCAGGGAATGTGGGCGAGGCTTTTGTGACAAGTCAACCCTCATTGTACATGAGAGGACACACTCAGGAGAGAAGCCTTATGTGTGCAGTGAGTGTGGCCGAGGCTTTAGCCGGAAATCACTCCTCCTTGTCCACCAGAGGACACACTCAGGGGAGAAGCATTATGTTTGTAGGGAGTGTGGGCGAGGCTTTGGTCATAAGTCAAATCTCATCAGACACCAGAGGACACACTGACAGGAGAAACCTGTGTATGCAGGGGTCATGAACAAGACCTGAGTGACCAGTCAAGCCTCATGTTACCCCAGAGAGACACATGGGGAGTAGACCCTGTGTACGCAGATTGTGAGTGAAGTTCCAGAGATGTGTCAGCCCTTATCAGGCATGGGAGGGACACGTTCAGGAGAGGAGCCTTATGAGTATAGAGTATGGGCAACTGTAGCCATCAGTCAGCCTTGAGCATGCACAAAAGGACACACTTAGGAGAGAAGTTTATGTGTAGGGACTGTGGGAAGGCTTTAGCAATAATCAACATTTACCAGACATCCAATGACAGCCTCAGGGGAAAGCACCCTTGTCTGGGGAGTGTTGAGGAGCATCAGTAAGAGAATGGACACTCAGGCACAGAGTGGCCCTCAGGAAGGAGGTCTTTGTTTGTAGGATGTATGGGCAAAGCTTTTGTGATCACACACCACAGGGAGAATCTGCATGTGGGGACACTGTGGAGCTCTGCCCAGATGACCTTTTCAGGGGTAACACCCCAGCTGCTTGAGAGAACAGTGTTGCTGCTGGCAGAGATGCATTCCAGAGATGCACTCCGCTCTGGAACTCACTCTCAGCCACAGGGAGCTGCACGCACCACAGGGGCAGTGCACCTTTTCAGGGGTAGCTTCTGGCCCCAACCCTTGACTCAACGGGGACAACTCCAGAAGGTCATTCCAGATCCAGAGATCCCCATCGAACTGAAGGATCACTGGGTTGCAGACACATTGCAGGTCAGCTTCTTCCTCTGCCCAGTCCTGCCCTCACTCTCCAATGAATCCTCAATTTTCCGTCTCGTTGTCTCTCCAGATAATTGATTCTAAGACATGTTAGGTATATAAGGAGTGTAGATAAGGCTTCAGCCATGAGTCACCCCCCAATAAGCCCCAGAGTATATTGAATAGAAATTCTGCATGTGTGGGGAGAATGGACAAGGACTTAGGAAAAAGTCCTCATCAAAGAACAGCTTTTTTGGGACAAGCTTTACATGGGTGGGGAGGGAAAATGTGAAACACATTAGCAATAAGTTAAACCTCATCTTGTACTAAAGGAGGACACACTCAGGGAGAAGACCTCTGTGGGCAGGGCTTGTGGGTGGAGCTTCATCCCGATGTCACTCCTCAACTGACTTAGGAGGACAGTCTTGCTACCCCAAGTCACTACCTCACTCACCTCTGAGGGGTTTTCAGGAAATGTCTTGACTCCCCCATGTACTCTGTATGTGAGCGAAGATGGCAGTAACTGTTAAATAAGCATTCTTTTCTACTTGGAATCAGATGAAATAAAAATTAGGCTTTATTTAAGTAATCAAAAAATGATCAACTCGTTTTATTTTCATATACCAGTTCTTTCCCGTGTTTTCTTATCCCTTTGTTTTAGTTCAAAATTTCTTCAATAAGTTCAGGCTGTGTAGCTTGGCCACTCATCTGACTGAAAGGGTGCAAGGAATTCAAATTCACAGTCAGGGTTTCCTGCATAAATTCAACCCTTGAGAATCAATCTAATAGATTTTTTTGGAGAATTTGATCCTTTTCATGTGGAGGAGTGATTAGGTTCTAGAGACAGGCCAGTTGCAGGGAGGGGATTTTCCAGGTCTCCAGGGCTGGGTTGCCTCTTCTCCAGACTGATCACTTTCTTCAGCTTCTGTGAAAGCTTCCTTCCCTAGGTATTCTCTCTCTCTCTTTGTGTCTTTCTCTTTCTCTCCCCATCTTGCCTTCTCTCTTTTTCTTTCTTTCTGCAGGTGTCTTTGCTGAATACTTCTCTATTCCACTGAATTTTTGCAGTCCTTAATGATCTGCTCATGTCCTCCAGTTCCAGGGACCCTTTAACCACATCCCCTCTGCAGCCTTCCAGATTGCAGAGGCAGGTCCTTTAACCATGCCCAAACTGTTCTCTAGTCATGAGTCATTGCTTTGGGCCTCTTAGCTCCTCCCCATGTCAGATCAACAATAATAGATGTAAAGACCCCTAAACATAGCTCCGATACCATGTCCCCTTGGCCCTCCAATTCTAGGGCCCAGTCCTGCTAATGATACCCACACATCATCCCTTTAATAACTGGTCTGAGGCAACCTAGCCATACTCCGTCCATTGTTTTTCAGGCCAAGGATCTGCCCTTTAGCCACACCCTTTTAAAATCTTCCTCCCTCAGAGCCCAAATTGCCCAGACTTTTGAATAAACTCCACATGCCCTGGCTCTGATTTTCTGTCTTGGGCCAATAACTATTCACTGGAGAGGGTCTTCCTAGGCTCCAGCAAATTTGTTTGCCCAATTGGAGTTTGCAAGATCCATAAAATGCATATCAGGCTTGGAAAATTAGAAGAAGCATGAAGTGTTTTGGACACCTCATTCAAGGAGAGGATGAAAAAAGAAAGAGTTACTGGCTTCAAGGCCTCTCCCCACTTGCCTCCCCCAGGCATGAAGTTAGCTGTCTTAATCTGTTTTCTGCTGTTATAACAGAATGTCACAGACTGAGTGATTTATAATGTACAAAAATTTATTTGGCTTATGGTTCTAGAGGATGGGAAGTCCAAGAGCATGGTGCCAGCATCTGGTGGGGGCCTTTATGCTGCATCATCCCATGGTGAAGACAGTAGAGCAAGCGAATATGTGAGACAGAGAGCAAAAGGGGGCTGGAATTACCCTTTTTATCAGGAGCCCACTCCAGTATAACTAATCCACTCCTGTGATATTGGCATTGTTCTTGAGGGCTCAGCCCTCGTAACCTAATCATCTCTTAAAGGTCCCATCCATAAATCTCATCATAATGGCAATTGAATTTCAACATGAATTTTGGAGGAGACATTCACACCATAGCATCAATTATGCAGTGGCTCCTCAGAGTCAGGTCTGATGAGGGAAAAGGATGTGCAAGTCTGGGAGTGTGGGCCCCCACCCTTTTCCAGAACTACCCCTATAACACCAACTTCTGATCAGAATTGGAGGCCACTGAGGGAAAAGTATATGCAGGCATATAATCTCTAGGGTTTTGAAGAGGGAAGGGGTAGGCCCTCCCCATTCCGGACAATCCCAACATTCCTCCTACCATTGGGAAAGAAAAAAGTAAACAAGAAAACCAGCTCTTACTTTTGAAAAAAGGAGTGGAAAGAAAAAAATGATGCAGAATTATTGTTTTTTACTGAAATCCCCCATAACCTATAGTGACCTCAGATGTGGCCCAGGGAAAGGGCTGCCTGCCCTAGCCCAGCAGAGGGAGAGGGGCAAAGATGTCATCTTTCCAGCCCTGGAAGGGGCTTCCTCAGGCTGTGCTCACTCCCCTCCTTTGTTTCTAGGAAGGGTCACTATCAGGACCTTTCCACTCCATCCCAGAAGGAAACAGAATTGAAATGTACTAGAGTTTCTCTCAGAAGAAAGAGAGATGCAAATTCTCCACTCCAGGACTATGGCTTTGGTGCCTAAGAAGGAAGAGTTCAGTTTTTGTGTATGAGCTTATTTCCAACATGAGATGGGTGTTCAAATGCCTGCAGCATCCAAACAAGTCCTATTAAGGAGGGGACCAGATTGGGTGGGGTGGGGGGTACTTCAGAGAACTGGGGGACTCAAACTAAAGTCAAATTGCTACCTGCATCCTTCCTGGCCTCACCATCTAAGCCTCACTCCAAGAAGTCTTGAGCTCCACCTCTTTTTGGCCTTTTAATTTAGCTATCCATGTCCTACCCATTTTTTCAAACCATGGTCTTGAGTTCAGAACCCACCATCATTCTACCTCACTTTTAGTTTTAGAATTTTTTTTTATATTGATTTTTGCTGAGTTTTCTGAAAAATTGGTAGTGGATTGCCAGGCATGGTAGCTCATGCCTGTAATCCCAGCATTTTGGGAGGCCATTGTGGGAGGATCACTTGAGCCCAGGACTTTGAGACCAGCCTGGGCAAAATAGTCAGACCTTGTCTCTTTGGGGAAAAAAAAAAATCAATTTTAGTTTGGAAACATTTGACCTAGTAATCACAATGAGCAGAAACAACGAAATCTGACCAAAAAACTTACAGAAATATGACTACCTGGAGTAGTCATAAGGTGGTACCTTGTGTGATGAGTCCACAGAAAGGATTTGGGTTGAAGGGACTTTCAAGATGGCAGGCAATCTGACAGCACCTGGTTGTGAAATTAGGTAAAGTGATTCAGATTAAAGGTGAAATAATTTATACATGCAAGCTCTAACCTAATTTCAAAATATCTGTGCATATATTTCTCCTATATCCAAAGTAAGTTGGCCGGGCGCGGTGGCTCACACCCGGTGCTGGGCTCAAATCCAAAACTCCCAAAGTGCTGGGCTCAATCGCAGCACTTTGGGAGGCTGAGGCAGGTGGATCACCTGAGGTCAGGCATTCGAGACCAGCCTGGCCAACATGGTGGAACCCTGTCTCTACTAAAAATACAAAAATTAGCCAGGTGTGGTGGCACATGCCTGTAATCCCAGCTACTTGGGAGGCTGAGGCAGGAGAATTGCTTGAACCTGGGAGACGGAGGTTGCAGTGAGCCAAGATCACACCATTGCACTGCAGTCTGGGTGACAGAGTGAGACTTCGTTTCAAACAAAAACAAAGTAAGCACATATAATTTTTTAAATCATTTTTTCTGAAAGAGAGCAAATGGTAGAGGATTCTTGACAGACATGAGATTCTCTCATTGCATAATCTTTTTCCATACCATGTTATGCTTTTTTACTTTCTCTAATATGCATGAAATGTGTAAGGGATAAAATCTGCATTCTCGTGGAAAGATTATTTTTATCTAGCCCCATATCTTATTCATTAATTTTAACCTAGAAATCATTTTGGAGAACAGCCAAACACTCAGCTGCTGTTTGATTAAAGAGAAATTTGGGACTGGTTGGAGCATGACATTCTAGAATCCCAAAAAAAAAAAAAAAATTAATGAAACAAGGTTCCTAGAGTTCTACCTAACTAGTGTTCTTGAAGGGTAAAAGCATTCCTTCTGTGAGTTATGGGGCAATAGTTGATGACTAGAAAAATCTCACAAAGCCAGGTTACACATGAGGAGAGGTGATGCTCCTATCTGCTACTGATGCAGACCCAAGGCCGAGTCCAGCTTCCCCAGCTCGGTCCACTCTCAGGTAGAGCAGTTGCTCAGCAGCGCCCTTACTGCTGCCAGCCATCAGTTCTTACCTTTTCCCTGCTTTCCAATTCCTTTGGGAACTAGAAAGCGATTTTTTGGCTGGGAGAAAGAGAGCTGAGTTTTGTGAATTTTAATGCTACTTAAAATCGTTTTTGTCTTAGCTTCCTCTCTTCTGTGTCTGTTCTAGTAACCTGTAACCTAGGTTAAAGAGGAAGGGCCTGTACCTTCTCCTAAGTCACGGCCACTAAGCTTGTCTTTTTTTTTTTTTTTAATGGAGACAAGGTTTTACTATGTTACCCAGGTGGTCTTAAGCTCCTGGGCTCAAGCAATTCTCCCACCTTGGCCTTCTAAAGTGTTAGGATTACAGGCATGAGCCACTGCATCTGGTCACCTGTCTTGAGAGAAAGGCTCAACCTGTAAAAATCTTGGAGTAAATAAATTGTGCAGTATTGGAGGTACACTTGACATAGCTAGTAAGAATATGAAAACATTTCCAATCAGATTTTCTGCTGAATATATTGGCAAAGGAATTTCATATGGGGCTGGAGATCTAGAAGAGATATTGCAGAGAATCTGAGAGGAAACTTAAGAGAATGAAAGGAAGTGTGATAAACAGCACTGAGACCAGTAAAAATTTGGGAAGTCAGAAGTATTGCAGTTGTCCAGGCAAAATTTATAGCAAGCTATGGCAACAGCAGAGTGGACTGAAAGAGAAGATAGACTTCATAGGGTTTGTCTCCAAAGCACTTGGTGATTGCCTGAATGTAGAAGACAGGCAAGAATGTAAAAGAGGACTCTCACAAACACAGCTTTCGAACAGTAGACACATTTGCAAAAGAGAAAAAGTTCTCACCACTCCAGGAATCCAAGCAGAAAGTCAACACCCCTCTTATCTGTGTTTACCATAAGAATAGTTTCTTCTCTAGAGGGTAAGTCAAACTGGGTATCCTCTTTTTCCCATCTGCGTCCAGGATTGTGCCTTTCTATGTGGTAGAGTACGTCTGTGTGTGTATGTGAAATTGTGCCAATTATCAACTTATTGTTTGAGCTTCAAATTCTCCTTGTGTTGCCTGGTCTGTGAAAATGGATCTGGGCCCTTTACGTGTTTCCTTTGCCAGCTGGCATAAGGTTTATCAGTAGAGGGCACCAGAGCAACACTGCAGGGAGAAGGGCCCTCTTTCTTGGGTCAGGTGGCTCTTTCACCAGGTCCTGGAGAGTACCTGTTTTTTTTCTTTTCTATTTTTTTTTTTTTAAGATAGAGTTTCGCTCTTGTTGCCCAGGCTGGAGTGCAATGGCGTGATCTTGGCTTACTGCAACCTCTGTGAGAGTACCCATTTTTACTCTACTCCATGGCCAGTGAAGTTTTCTCCCATGCTAAATGCCTGCAGGACACAGCTTTTTTTACCAATTGGCCACCATAGGAGTATGTTTTGTCCAGCTCTCCACTCAGGCACTGGTGGCTCAGTTGGGAGCCTAAACAGCACAGGCCTGTGCCCCAGCCCAGGCCACTGCTATACCCTCTCTGCAGCCCCACTGGTACAAATGCTAGGGGCCCCACGGGACTGGCCGTCTAGCAAGCAGACCACCTGACCTCCTCCTGTGCAGAGGCTTGAGCCTCCCAAGCCCACATTGACCCTCTCCCCAGCTCTAGTGCATGCACACCAGGGCCCCAGTAGTAGCCACTGTTGGGTCTCCCAGCCCAAGCTGTACACAGAAGTGTGCTAGGTTCTTGCAGCTCTCCAGCCTCCATTTCCAGCAGTGCCCACAGCAGTGCCTTGGCCGCCTCCGCTCATCCGCCCATTAACCTTGGCTCCTGTTGTTTCCTTAGGCCTTCCCCACACAGACACCATGTGATCCAGGCCTTGTGTCAACATCAACACCCCAGCTCTCTCTGTATTCCCAATTTCCTCTGTGTACTATTTGCCAGCTTTGGCTTGCTTGTGCCCCAGAGGGTTATTTCTGCTTGCCTAGTGACTGTGGACCAACTCTGGCCTGCACAACCTTCCCCCTCAAACTTTTCTGCTATCCAGTAGGCTGCAACCACAACTCCAAGAAGGACTGAACCCTAGCCTTGGGGAGGGAACCCTCCTTCCAAGTTTATCCTTGGGTAATCCCCCTCAGCTGTAGGATTTTCTTTTTGTATTTACATTTATCTTTGGAAAATAATTTTTTTGGGGGGTGGGGATCAAGTCTTGCTTTGTTGCCCAGCCTGGAGTGCAATGGCACGATCTCAGCTCACTGCAACATCCACCTCCCTGGTTCAAGCATTTCTCCCTGCCTCAGCCTCCTGAGTAGCTGGGATTATAGGCACCCACCACCACAGCTGGCTAATTTTTGTATTTTTAGAGATGGGGTTTCACCATGTTGCCAGGCTGGTCTCGAACTCCTGACCTCAGGTGATCCGCCTGCCTCAGCCTCCCAAAGTGCTGGGATTAAAGGCATGAGCCACCATCCCTGGCAAAATAATTCTTTAATTTAAATTACTGTATGGTTTCTGTCTCCCTGTGGAACGCAGATTGATACAAGTGTGAAGGTATATGTGTGTGTTTTTAAAATGAGGGAAAAGACATGAATTTTGACTGCATATATTTAGTGAGCCCAGAGATAAGCCAAATAAATAATGCAAGTCAAAACTATTAATTATGAATACTCAGCTGGGGCTGTGACCCTGAATCTAGACACAGAAATCTAATGGTCTACATCAGAGGTTGGCAAACTACAGCCTAAATGCCAATCCTTGCTGATCACATGTTTTTGTGTGGCCTTGAGCCACACAAAATGTAAATTTTGGTCTTTACATTTACATTTACACAAAATGTAAATGGTCTTTACATTTTAAATGGTTGCAAAGAATTTAAAGGATAATAATATTTTGTGACATCTATTTGTATCCATAAATAACATTTTATTGGAACCCAGCCACACTCATTTGCTAGGTATTGAGTATAGCTGCTTCCATGATACATGGTAAAGTTGAGTAATTGCAACAGAGACCAAATGGCTCGACAACCCTAAAATGCTCTCTGCCCTTAACAAAAAATTTATTGGAAACTAACCAGTCTTATACATATTTAAAAAAAGTTTGCCCGCCCCTGATCTAGACCGAAACTTGGGACCATTTTATCAAGTAAAGACCAAATGAATTGCCTGTTTAATCCCCAGCTCTGAATTCATGACCCCTTTTCCCTTATTTGTAGATTGGCAAACTACTTGAGTTGCAAGGCATCTAGAATAGCCAAAACAACCTTGAAAAAGAAAAAGGAGGAGGATTCACACTTTTTCTGACTTCAAAACTTACTATAAAGCAAATGGTAATCAGGATAGTATAGTACTGGCATAAGGACAGCCATATAGATCAAAGGAATAGAATTGGAAGTCCAGAAATAAAACCATGTGTCAATGGTCAAATGATTTTCCACTAGGGTGCCAAGATTATTCAGTGGGGGAAAGAAGAGTCTTTTTAACAAATGATGCTAAGCTAACTGTATATCTACTTAGAAAAGAATACAGTTTGACCCTACCTTATACCATATATAAAATATGAACTAAAAATGTATCAAAAATCTAAATGTAAGAGCTAAAACTATAAAACTATTAGAAGAAAACAAAGGGGTAAATCTTCATAATCTTAGATTTGGCAGAAAAGATTTTTCTTATTGCACCAAAAACATAAGCAACAACAACAACAAAAAGATAAATTAGACATCATCCAAATTAAAAACTTTTGTTCAGGATATTATCAAGAAAGTGAAAAGGCCAGGCATGGTGGCTCATGCCCGTAATCCCAGCAGTTTGGGAGGCTGAAGTGGGTAGACTGCTTGAATCCAGCTTGGGCAACGTGGTGAAACCCTGTCTCTACAAAAAAAAAATAACAAAAATTAGCCACCGTGGTGGCATGCATCTGTAGTCCCAGCTACTCGGAAGGCTGAGGTGGGAGAATCGCTTGAGCATTGGAGGTCAGGCTGCAGTGAGCTGTGATCGCACCACTGCACTGCAGCCTGGGTGATGGGGTGAGACTCTGTCTCAAAAAAAAAAAAAAAGACAACTCACAGAATGGGAGAAAACCTGCATAAATCATATATCTGACAAGGAACTTGTATCTGTAATGTAGAATTCTTACAACTCAATAATAAAAGTCAAACGGTCCAATTAAAAAATGAGAAAAGGATCTGAATGGGCATTTCTCCAAGGATGATATATAAATGGCCAACAAGCACATGAAAAGATGTTCAACATCATTATTCATGAGGGAAATGCAAATCAAAACCACGATGAAATTGATAGCACTTCACATTAAGATGGCTTGAATCAAAAAGTCAGATAATAACAAATATGGGTGAAGATTTGGAGAAATCAGAACCCTCATACGCCACTTGTGGGAATGTATCATGGTGAAGCCACTTTGGAAAACAGTCTGGCAGTTCTTCAAATGGTTAATCAGAATTATCATAAGACTCAGAAATTCCGCTCCTAGCTGGATACCAAAGAGGAATGAAAGCATGTCCATGTGAAAACTTGTACACAATGTTTACAGCAGCATTATTTATAACAGCCAAAAGGTGGAAGCAATCCAAATGTTCATCATTTGATGAACTGATAAAATATGGTAGTTCCCTCCTTATCTGAGGGGGTTATATTCCAAGATCACCAGTGGATTCATGGAACGGCAGATACTACCAAACCCTATATATACTATTTTCTCCTATACATACATAGCTATGATAAAGTTTAATTTATAAATTAGGTACAGTAAGAGATTAACAATACTAATAGAACAGTTATAAAAATATACTGTAATAAAAGTTATATGAATGTGGTCTCAAAATATCTTGTACTGTACTCACCTATTTTTATACTGCAGTTGATTGTGGGTAACTGAAACCGCAGAAAGTGAAAGATGGATATGGGGGGACTACTGTACATCCATACAATGGAATGTTATTTGGCCATAAAAAGGAATGGAGTATTGATACGTGTCATGACATGGATGAGCCTTAAAAACATTGTGCTAAGTGAAAGAAGGTAGTCACAAAAGACCACGTATTATTATATGATTCCCTTTATATACATTTTCTAGAATGTCCTTCATAATATTCATCCTTCTGATAGACCTGAGTGTAGGTTCAGGTCTCTGCTCACATACCACTCCTCAGAGAAGTTTCCCCTGACCACCTAGCCAAAATTGTACCCTATCCCTCTCAGTCCTCTGCCTTTATTTATTTTTTTCATATCACTCTAATGTTACATTGCATACTTATTTATTTGGTTTACTATGTCTTTCTCAGTAGGATGTAAAGCTCCGTGAGGGAAAGGACTCTATCCCAATAATGGTGCATGGCCTTAGTAGATGCTAAATAAAAATGATTTTAAATGCATGCATGAATGATGTGTTAGGCAGCTGGGTAAGGTGGGGGCAAATGAACAGCTGAGGAGCCAGACGGACCTATATTCCCACTCTGACTCTGCCACTTTGGGCAACAATTCATTTCTATGAGGCTTCACCTCTTCATCTACAGGTGACAGGAAACGGGACAACAGAACATACCCTTTAGAGATGGTGTGAAGATGACAAAGCACCAAGGTGGAAGCTTTCCTTGCTGGGTTTGAGGAACAGCAAGGAGATTAGTGTGACTGGAGAATGATGAATGAGGGGAATGTTGAAGGAGATGAATGAGGTTGGAGAGGAGTGCAGAGCTAGATTTTATTCCATGTGTGCTGGGAAGTTTTTGGTAAGTGGAGACCAGGGCATGATATCATCTGATATCCCAGTACGTTTAGAAGGATCCCTCTGGCTGCTGTGAGAACAAGAAAGGAAGCAAAGAGACAAGTTACGGGCTTGTTCAATGATCCAAGACAGAGATGATGGTGGCTATGACTAGAGTGGACGCAATGGAGTGGGTGACAACAATCATATTCAAGATAATTTGAAGGTGGGGGCCACAGGATTCGCGGATGAATTTGATTATTCGATGGCAGAGAAAGAGAAGAATGAAATACGCTTCAAATTTGTCATTTTCTTTTTTTTCTTTTTTAATCCAAGAAACTTCGGGGATGGGCAACACTGGTGAAGTGGTTTTAGAAACAGTGAATAGAATCAAGAATTCAGTTTTCAACATGTTAAATTTGGTATACCTATTAGACATTCACATCACGCTGGCAGCTGGATATAAAGGGCCAAGAGTTAAATGAAGAGACCAAGGTTAGAGGAACAAACTTGAAAGCCTTGGGTGTATATGCTGTATTTAAAAGTCATAGGAAGGGCCCAGTGTGATGGTTCACGCCTGTAATTCCAGCACTTTGGGAGGCCAAGGTGGATGGATCAGGAGTTCGAGACCAGGAGTTGAGGTCAGGAGTTCGAGACCAGCCTGGCCAACATGGCAAAACCCCGTCTCTACTAAAAATACAAAAATTAGCCGAGTGTGGTGGCACAGGCCTGTATTCCCAGCTACTCGGGAGGCTGAGGCAGGAGAATCGCTTGAACCGGGGAGGCAGAGGTTGCAGTGAGCCGAGATTGTGCCACTGCACTCCAGCCTTGGTGACAGACTGAGACTCTGTCTCAAAAGAAAAAAAAAAAAGTCATAGAAAAAAAATAAATGTCATACGACTGGATGCGATTATCAGCAAATATGGATAGAGCCCTTATTTTGTGCTAAAGTGTTCTAGGCACTACAGCAATGAGTAATACACAAAGAGAAAAATTCACACCCTTATGGATCTTACATTCTAATGGGGAGGGGATAATAAAATAACTAACAAAAATATACAGCGTGTTAGATAGCAAGAGGGAAATACAGGAGAGATGAGGATGAGGTGGGTGGGAAGGTTACAGGATGGCTAGGGAAATCCTCACTGGGAAAATGTTATTTAAGCTTAAATCTTGAAAGAGGTGAGGGCAGCAGCCTTCTGGTATACCCTGGGGACTACCATTCCAGGCAGAGGCAAAAGCAAATGCAGAGGGGCTGAAAAAGGAGCACGTCCCGCCAGTGGAGCGAAAAGCAAGAACAGTGACTGTAGAGGAGAGAGCCGGGGAGGGTGATGGGAAATGAGGACCGAGAGGTTAATGGGAAAGGCGGGGTGAAGAGAAATTAGTGTGACACAGAGCACCTCTGAGTACGGATTTAAGCTAGGAAGGTGTCCAAACAGGAACTTAAGGCTCTCCTTACGTCAAAGCGGATGTTAACGCCCAGTCCCCAGGCCCCGCCTCTGCTCGGCAGAAGCTCCGCTCCGGGCCCGGAACTCCAGGGCTACTGAGCTGGACCGGAAGTAGGTTTCTACCCGACCGCATTTTACGTGGTGCTGCATTTCCGGTAGCGGCGGCGGGAAATCGGCTGTGGGAGAGAGGCTAGGCCTCTGAGGAGGCGAATCCGGCGGGTATCAGAGCCATCAGAACCGCCACCATGGTAAGGAGGGCACAGGCTGGCGGCGCGGGAGCTTCCGAGTCTGTTGTGGAGTGGGAACCGCGACTGATCGGGGAGGAAGCCGTGGGTTGGAGCCACTTAGGGCGGTGGAGGCCTGGGCCGAGGCCGCTCGGTCTGGGCGGGAAAGACCAGGACCTTGGCGGTTCCGCTAGGCATGGGGTCGAGGAGAAGGTTGGAACCGGTGTCGGAGGCCGAGGTCGCTCGGCAGGGGCGAGGGTAGAACCGCGGCTCTCGACACCGCTGTAGCCATAATTCCTGGGACCCAGTAGGCACTAAGTTAACTTTTGCCGAATAAATATATGTCCCGGGCTTCGGAGCAGGCACTGGAGCCGCAGGGGGACCCGGTAAAAGGCTCAGACTTGTGGAAGTTTGTGAGTCCGAGAAAGAGTTGGCGGAAGTGGGTGGAAGGGGCTCGTGGACCACGCTAGAGTCTTGCTAGGTCTGCTGGATGGAGAGGAGGGCGGAGGAGGGTGATGGAGAATGTTGGAGGAAGAGTTCCACGCAGTTGCTCATCATGTTTCCGTGTTTGCCTGTGCCTGACTTCTCAGGCGCTGGGGCTACTCTCGGAAATGTGTTTGCTTCCTTCACAGAGGTAGTTGGGGACACATAATATAATTCAGTGTGGTCATTCGGTAAAAGTAACGGCAGCGGGGCGGGGTAAGAATGTTTTCTCAAATAGATGGTTCCTGAGCAGATTCCTAAAAGATTAGCAAGAATGTTCCCGGCGAAAATGGGGGGAATATTACAGACCCGGAGAACTGAAGGAACAAAGGCTGAAGGGTAACAAGATTTTAAAAGTTACTGGATTTGTCTGCGTTTGTTGACTGAGAAAAAGTTGCTGGAGGAGAAAGAAGAAAGAAGGGAAGACGGGAAGAATTGGCAGGAGGCTAGTTACTAAAGGCCTTGCATGTTAATTTTACCTCAGTGGTGGTGAGGCATGTCATTGAAGGATTTAATTTAATTTATTTTTATTTTTTGGAGACGGAGTTTTGCTTTTGTTGCCCAGGCTGGAGTGCAGTGGATCGATCAGGGTTCACTGCAAACTCCGCCTCCCGGGTTCAAGCGATTCTCCTGCCTCAGCCTCCCAAGCAGCTGGGATTGTAGGCACCCGCCACCACACTTGGCTAATTTTTTGTATTTTTAGTAGAGACGGGGTTTCACCATGTTGGCCAGGCTGGTCTCGAACTCCTGACCTCAGTTAATCCACCCACCTTGGCCTCCCAAAGTGCTGGGATTACAGCAGTGAGCCACCACACCCTGCCCACTGATGGATTTTAACCAGCAAAATGACATAAGCTTAGTGGTGTTTAGAAAGATTGCTCTAGCTCTGGCATGTATATTCGATGGGACTGGAAGCAGGGAAACCTGGTAGGATATTGTTTGGATAATTGGTTAGAATAGGCACTGGATTCATTTTGTCTAGGTTCCAACACAGCTTCCCAGCTGTGAAACTGGGCAAGTTACTTAACCTCTCCTAGCCTCAGTGAACTCATCTGTAAAATAGGGAGAATAATGGGCCCAACTTTGGGGATTAAATGAGATGTACTGTGCTTATCACAGTGCCAGATACACAGTGAGCACCCAGTAAACATTAGTTCAGCTGGACCAGTGAATGTTGCCCTAAAGGTTCAGATCCCTTGTGGTTAGAAGCTGGTTAAAATGGTCATTGAATGGAAACTGAACCACCTAACCTGAGGGAGGCTCGCAGTATCTTTGTGTGGAGTCAAGTTTTGTTTTTGTTTTTTTGAGATGGAGTCTTTCCCTGTCACCCAGGCTGGAGTACAGTGGCATGATCTCAGCTCACTGCAGCCTCCACCTCCCAGGTTCAAGTGATTCTCCCACCTCAGTCTCCCGAGTAGCTGGGATTACAGGCACCTGCCAGCACGTGTGGCTAATTTTTGTAATTTTAGTAGAGACGGGGCTTCGCCATGTTAGCCAGGCTGGTCTTGAACTCCTGACCTAAGGTGTTCTGCCCACCTCGGCCTCCCAAAATGCCGGGATTGCAGGAGTGAGCCACTGAGCCCGGCCATGGAGTCAAGGTTTTGATCTGCATATTTGCAGGTTCAGAACTTTGTTGTCTGAGCTCACAGAGATGAACAGAGGTCCATAGAAGGCACTTGGTGGGTTAGGACTTGGGTATAGCAGTCGGACTGATGGGAGGATGATATACAGATCAAATGCCAGGTGATTTGTTTATAGAGAGAAATACAACTGCTTAGGGTACCTGACGGTTCACAAAGTGATACCTATAGAGTCACTTCTTTATTTTAGCACACTGGAGCCCAGGTTATGAAAGCAGAAATGTTTGTTGGGTTAAAGACCATTATATGTCCACACTGGTTAGCACCCTAACCATCAGAAGTTTCCCTCTGCCAAATATAGTCTTGGAGGCACACTAACAAATTCTTGATATGTGGATATCATTTTTCACCTTGAAGCTGATCTCCTTCCTGATAACAAGCTTCTTGTTGATTAGATTTTTAGTTTCAGCCCTATTCTAGCTCTTCCTTTACTCAGTGTTTTTAATGAGATTTGAATGTTCCATAGCACTTGAGTCACATATCTATAATCTGCACAGTGGTAGATGGCTCTAGTATGTATGCATTGGATTATTTTGGGGACACCCTGTACTCTCATCCCTGCAACTGACACGACATGGAGAAAGGCAATTATAATATGAGAAAGACCGATTTCAAGGGAAGAGGGAATAGCAGATTACTGGGTAGAGGTCAGGGCTAAAACAGGGTGGCATGGGAGAATTCCTAGGAAAAGGCTGTGGGTGGAAGACTGAGCTAAGAATCTGTTGAGAAAGTTGGACACATGGACAAGAACGCCATGGGAAGTTTTGGGGAGGGCCAGAGGTGTTGGGTCCAAAAGAGCAGAGTCTCATCCCTGTCCGTTTCTCCTTGCAGACGGTGGGCAAGAGCAGCAAGATGCTGCAGCATATTGATTACAGGATGAGGTGCATCCTGCAGGACGGCCGGATCTTCATTGGCACCTTCAAGGCTTTTGACAAGCACATGAATTTGATCCTCTGTGACTGTGATGAGTTCAGAAAGATCAAGTGAGGAGTGGACTGTGGGGGGCGGAGACTGGAGGATGGGAATGGATTGAGTGGGTGGGCCAAGCAGTAGAGGTGGTGATGTAGCTAGTTGGTTCTTCTCTGTTTATTCTCCAGTTTTAGAGGGCAGACTTAAATGGGGACATTGAACACTAAGAAATCTTTTTCAGTCCAGCAAACCTTGCTCTCTAGGTCTAGCAAAGTACAAGTTGTGAAGGGCTGCTAGGCTTTTTGTTTCTCTGACTTTGTGTGCCCCTGGGTACTGGGGTAAAGGGCTCTCATGTTCTCCCCACAGGTGTGTGAGGGGGGAGAGCTTGAGTTTCTGGCCTCATTGCCTATTTGTAAAGCTGTAGCCTAAAGGGCTCTCCCAATGCAGCCTGGTCTGAAACTGCTTTAAGAAGCCTCTGACCCTCTTCAGGGTAAGTGCTCAGCTCCCCATGTGGGTTTGGGGCCAGTGATTTTTGTTGGCATTTATACAAACAATTGGAGGTATTTTCTACTTTGCTACAATTCCATAAGTTATTGGCTAACTCCCTTGCCTTGAGTCTCACAGATCTTAAGCTTTTGGCCCATTAAAAGATATGATTTAGCTTCCCATCATGTTTTACATTCAAGGCTACTTGAGGCACAAAAAGATGATGTGACTTCCGTGGTCATCAGCTCTTTTGTCATATGCAGTGTCCATATTATTTTGTCACTCACTTTGAATTCCCTTTGATTCTCCTTGGGGCTGATTTCTTCCGTGACTCAAGGTCAAGAAGTATAGTTTAAAAATGTGGTAGGGATGCCTGGGTGCCAGGTACGTATTAGAGAGGGGCCAACAGATGAGCGTGGAGCTACTCCAAAGTTCCCTCCTGATTATAAAAAATGTTTATTGGAAAATATTTTTGAAAATACAAAGAAGTCTATGAATAGAAACTAAAATACCCCGAAGGGTTTTTTTCTAATTACGAAAGGACAATACATGGTTATTATTTTAAAAAATAAGAAAATGTGAGCCAAAAAAGGGAAAAACTGTCCATCCACAGACAACCAGTTAATATACTGTAAAATATCAAAACAAAATCTTTTGAGTTCTTTTTTTAAATCAGGCTATTTTTTCCCCTTTATTTTTAGGATCTAGCTTTAGCTTTTTTCCCCACTTTCCTATCCTGTTGCAGTTATTTTTCCTACTTCACATTTATATTTTGTTCATCTTTTTCTGGTTGTTGCTTTTTGGGGGTTTCTGTTTTTATGCTTTTGAGGAATAGATATGAAATTTCAATTTCTGTGTATGTGAAATTTCTCTTAACCTTTTCCTTCTATGGCTTCTCCTATTTCTGATGTAAGATGAGGGGCAGAATTATAGGCCTGTGAGGTTGAATTGATATTAGAAGGACACTGCACGTAAGTGAGGTGGGTGGGAGTCATTTGATTGGAATTGTTTAGGCAGCCTCCTGATGTTGGCAAGACCTTAAGCTGAAGGGAGGGAATAGGGTCCTAAGAAAGAAGACTTGGCTGAGGGAAGGGCCTTCACAGTTGCTGTGGAATAGCATTTGGGCCCGGGCTGGGCTTTGTTGACCTTGTCCTATCTCTTGGTCAGTGTGTCCTCTTGGCATGGTAGGAAACAGGTAGATAGCCACCTAAGAGGTTATGTGTTCAGCCTGTAGAGACTATCCAGGAGGGCTATCTTGGGAAAGTTTGTGTACTGTTTGTTAGGAGATGCAGTATAAGCAAATCTTGGAGGCCACTAGGCAGGTGAACTTTACCCACCTCTAACACTTTTTTTGTTCCTTCTAAACCTCTCTTTAGGCCAAAGAACTCCAAACAAGCAGAAAGGGAAGAGAAGCGAGTCCTCGGTCTGGTGCTGCTGCGAGGGGAGAATCTGGTCTCAATGACGGTAGAGGGACCTCCTCCCAAAGATGTAAGTCAGAGCAGGAAGCCTTGTGGAGGAGGGGAGGCCCTACCGTGAGCCAGGCTCTGTGTTAGATTCTGTTTCATTGCAGTTCTCACAGGCATCCTCTGGATTTTGCCCCCTTTTTCAGATAATAAATGAAATCTTAAAGAGGTTACCCTGCAAGAGGCCGGGCGCGGTGGCTCACGTCTGTAATCCCAGCTCTCAGGGAGGCAAGAGGCGGGAGGATAGCTTGAGCCCAGGAGTTCGGGACCTGCCTGGGCAATATAGCGAGACCCCATTCTCCAGAAAAAGGAAAAAAAAAAAGACAAAAAAAAAAAAAAAGAGGTTACCCTGCAAGAAAGAAGTGGAAAAGGGGAACTAGAATTTGGGTATCTCTGACTTTAAAGCTCTTCCTGTTTCTCAGTTGATGTACATAGTGAGTCAGTGGAGGAAGCACCTGAAGCCATCTGGGTCAGTTCTTAATGTGACGACAAAGCCTAGGTGGACCTTAAAAAGTTGTAACTCCGAAACAATAGGATATGTGTGTATTTTGTTTTGTACAGTTACAGTTCATAGTTACTGAGAATCTACCTTGCGCCAACCACTTCAGTATTTTATTTGATCCTTTAGGTCTCTTTAGAGATAAATTCTTATCTTATAAATAGAATAAACCAGGGCTTAGTAACTTGCCCAAGGTGCCACAGCCACTAAGTGGTGAAACTGACATTTGATCTCAGACAGTCTTGATTCTGTAAACACCAAGCTACACATAGAAACAGAGCAGGCTTTAGAGACCTAGTCAAATTTGTTTTCCCTTTCCCTTTTTCATTTGAAGGGTTTTTTTTTTTTTTTTTTAGATTTTTAGACGGAGTCTCGCTCTGTCGCCAGGCTGGAGTGCAGTGGCACGATCTTGGCTTATTGCAACCTCTGCCTCCCGGGTTCAAGCGATTCTCCTGCCTCAGCCTCCCGAGTAGCGGGGATTACAGGTGTGAGCCACCACGCCCTGCCAAGACGTTATTTTAATCAAAAGAGAATAATCCTTTTAACTTTTTAAAAATCCACATATATTATCTGGATTTTTTTGTACTTAACACATAGTGGGCATATATTACGTTGTTCTGTGTTTTCACTTAATGTTAACATTTTCTAGTTGCTCAACACTTTTAAAGTCAAGTTAATGACTGAAAGATTTTCTCAAATGAGTACAGAGTAGTTTATCCTAGTCATTTTCTTTTTTGGAGATTTTTACGTTTCTGCCTTTTCCAGTTAAAAATATCTGCAAGGGATGTTAGCATATCTTGGTTCAAAGTCCATGTACATATTCAAATCTCTTAGTACCTTCTTCCAGTAGAATTGGCTGGTCTAACATAACCCATTGTAAACCTTTGTGATCACAACCAGTTGTACCATAACCATGTCATTTGCAAATAAGGCAACTCAGCCTGGGATTGTGGGATTATTTGCCCATTGTCACCTAGCGGATTAGAATCAGCTGGGAATGGATCTCATGTCCCTTTAATGCCTTGCCTGCTGAACCCTGAGTGGAACCCTGGCCCTTTGCTCTTGGTTTAACTTTCACAGGAGTGCATATAGGTGGTTGAGTTGTGGCATGTTTCTCTAGACTTACTCTTAAGTTCTACCCTGCTTCAGGGATAACTCATAGTCTTGGATGGAGGAAGAATGGTGTTGGCACACATGGAGAGGTAGTATTTATAAGCTATTTCGATAGTATTTATAAGCTGTTTTGAGGGGCTCTCTTGGCAATGATATTCCAGAGTATACTTCTGATCTTCAGACCACTGGGCATCAGAGCATATTTGTTTATTTTTCAGACTGGTATTGCTCGAGTTCCACTTGCTGGAGCTGCCGGGGGCCCGGGGATCGGCAGGGCTGCTGGCAGAGGAATCCCAGCTGGGGTTCCCATGCCCCAGGCTCCTGCAGGACTTGCTGGGCCAGTCCGTGGGGTTGGCGGGCCATCCCAACAGGTGAGGAGTTGGGGAAAGGGTACCACCTCCTGGTGGCTAAAATAAAGGATAAAGGGGAGGGTCCATAGTTTTAAAAGGGTCCAGAGTGACCAACCTGTGATTGTCAGACTATCAGTGTTTCACTGTGGTTTATACATGGCCCTAGAAGCAAGTGAAAAGGATAATTTGCCATTGTAAATTATGTTGATGCTATTAAAGAGATGTACGAATTAGCCAGCTGTATTTAAGGAAAATATTTCCATGACAGCATTTGAAATCATGAGTCATATTTGAAAATGCAGTTGCCTTCTCTCACTTGGACTGGACATGCTTACATTCAGGTCTAGAAGATGGGAGTTGGGCATTCAAGCTTGATCTTTCCCGACATGTGGTTTTGGATAGGAAGTCTGGTGCTGAGAGTTGTAGCATTAAGGGATTTGGTGTCTGTTATTTCCCACTGTCCTTCCCCAAGTTGGGGAGGAGAGTGGGAAGCTGCATTGTACTGTACTCTTCTAACTCTTTCTTCTTATGTCCTCTTAGGTGATGACCCCACAAGGAAGAGGTACTGTTGCAGCCGCTGCAGCTGCTGCCACAGCCAGTATTGCCGGGGCCCCAACCCAGTACCCACCTGGCCGTGGGGGTCCTCCCCCACCTATGGGCCGAGGAGCACCCCCTCCAGGTGAGGAGCCCATAAGGAGACCAGTGCTAATTGATAGAAGATGTCTTAGCTGGATTAATGATGAGATATAACCTTGGCTGAAGCTGATGATGAGTTTGTATAATTAAGCAGGATTACTCTGAGATCCAGCGTGGCTGACTGATGAGACTAAGTGGACAAGAGCCATTGGGAGCCCTGGGTGTTAGGCTCAAATGTCAGTTTTCTGGGAGCTGCTGAGAGGGTGGAATGGTCCATCTGTCTCAGAACTTGGTGGAAAGCTTTGTAGTTTTTTTGCTACCTTTTCAAGATAGACACTTGAGCTATATTCTTGGGGCTTTTCTCTTGCAGGCATGATGGGCCCACCTCCTGGTATGAGACCTCCTATGGGTCCCCCAATGGGGATCCCCCCTGGAAGAGGGACTCCAATGGGCATGCCCCCTCCGGGAATGCGGCCTCCTCCCCCTGGGATGCGAGGTAAGTGCCTGCAGTGGTGACTTTGGCTTCTTTCCCTAGAGCCTAGTGGGTTAGGAAATGGAGGGAAGATTGCATTTAGACCATATCCCATGGGCTTTCAAGCCTTAAATCTAGGGAAATGCAGAAAGGAAAGAGAAGAGGGAACATTTCTTAAATTGGGCTTACCTCCCCTCTTAGAACAGTTAGAGCAGCCCTGCACCCAGGATGTTTCTCAGTATCTAAGGCAGCGGCCTCAGGACACTATGAAATAATGCATTCTGAGGATCCCTAACAAAAGTTATGAGATTGTCTTATGCTCTTTGGTTTGACAGTGCCTAGTAATTAAGAGGGGGCTCTGGGCTTTGCTATACTATTATGGATTTCTCTTTAAGTTCAGTTGGAGAAATTCTGAGATCAGTCCCCACATGGATGAGAAAATAGGCCCCCAGGGAGTTTGGACTCCAAGCCCAGTGTTCTTTCCCCATAAGATAACCCATGGGCAAACTTGGTGACCCCTGTTTCTCTAGTCTGGATTATTCCTCTATGGGTTTTTATAGACATAGGAACCCAGTCAGCCTCAGAGTAGTCCCTAGTTAGCACATATGCCATGTATACCCCTCTCCTCACTCGATTACTGCAGGGCGTGGGAGGCTGGGGCAGGGTTGGGGATTCAAGTTGCAGATCAGGCACTGACTAAACTTCTTACTCTTACTTCAGGCCTTCTTTGACCCTTGGCCACAGAGTATGGAAGTAGCTCCGCAGAGGCGTGGGCTCGATTCCTCAGGGCCACGTTACCACAGACCTGTTTGTTTCTTATGCTGTTGTTCGTGGAGTCTCATGGGATTGTCTGGTTTCCCTTACAGGGCCCCCTCCCCCGGGAATGCGCCCACCAAGGCCCTAGACTCATCTTGGCCCTCCTCAGCTCCCTGCCTGTTTCCCGTAAGGCTGTACATAGTCCTTTTATCTCCTTGTGGCCTATGAAACTGGTTTATAATAAACTCTTAAGAGAACATTATAATTGCACCTATGTATCTTTATTTTTAGAAAAATCTTTGATATATTGGGTGCTTAATAGAGTCAAGAAGGGTTGCCTTGGAAAAAAACCCTGATCTTACCTTCTTCCCTATAAAATGTTTTACTACCCATTTGCATCTGTACATCCTCATACACTAAGATAATTACAAAATTGAACATTTTCACTTACCAGATTCAAAGATCAGTTTTGTTGAAATCAGTACCCATAATATCCTCTTGGGAAGGCACTTATCTAGATAGCTCCTCCATGAAGCAAATGCTAAAAATGAAAATTCTGCTGGGAGAGGAACAATTTTGGCATAACTTTCTGCCAGGGTCACACACATAACATATAAGCTAACGTAACTTTTGAATTGTGGTATCTTCATGAGTTCTTCCACCCAAAGCCTGTGTTCACTGAGCAGCGCTCTAGTACTTAGTGCATCCAGCTCTAAGGGTACAAAAATAAGGTGAACACTGTTGTAAAGTTACTGTGTAGGGGGAAGATAATTGTAAATGCAATCAGTGGCACTTACCACATTAATGGAAGAAAAAAGCCATAGGATCTTCTCAACAGATGCAGAAAAAACATTTGAGACGATTTCAACACCCTTTGATGATAAATACACCCAGCAAATTAGGAATAGAAGGGAATTTTTTTTTTTAAAGAGATGGCGGGGTCTCACTGTGTTGCCCAGGGTGGTCTCAAAACTTCTGGCCTCAAGGTATCCTGCCTCTGCCTGGGATTGCAGGCATGAGTCACTGCACCCAGCTCAGAAGGCAATTTTTAAACAAGATTAAGGGATTTATGAAACACAGCTAACATAATAGTGAAAGACTGAAAGCTTTACCCTTATGATTAGGAACAAGACAAGGGTTCCCACTTTGGCCACTTTCAACATTGTACTGGAAGTTCTAGCCAGAACAATTAGGCAAGAAAAAGAAGAACTGGAATTGGAAAGGAAGGGGTAAAACTATCTCTGCAGAAGATATCCTGTATATAGAAAACCCCATCAACAAGATAGCTACTAGAGCTAATGAGTGAATTCAGCAACGTTTTAGGGTACAAGATCACATAAAAACTATTCCATACACCACCAACAAACAATCTGAAAAGGAAATGGAAAAGAATTCCAGTTAGGATAGCAACCAAAAGAATACCTAAGAATCAAAGCAAGCAATACCAGAATACCCAGGAATCAATCAAACCAAGGTGAAAACTACAAATCCTGAAAGAAAACTAAGTAGATGAGGAAAGCCAACATGTTCATGGATCCAGACTTACTATTATAGTAGCAAATAATAGTCTCCAAACATTCAATGTAATCCCTATAATAATTCCAGTGGTCATTGCAGAAATGGAGAAGCTAATCCTCATATATATGAAGCTACAAAAGGCCCCAAATAGCCAAAACAATCTTGATCACATTAGAAGTCTCACAAAACCTACAAAATTGTAATCAAAACTGCATCTGGCATAAAGATAGACAATGGACAGATGAGAGTACAGAAATAAACCCTTACATAAATAAATGGTCAATTGATTTTCTGCAGTGGTACCAAAACCATCTATTGGGAAAAGAGTAGTCTTTTCAGATGGTGCTGGGACAACTGGATAACCACATGTAAAAGAATGAAGTTGGAACTCTACCTCATATACCTTCATTTATCACTCATTAACTCAAAATTGGTAAACAATCTATAAGAGCTAGATCTACTAGAAGAAAATGAGTAAGTCCTCATCACCTTGGATTTGGCAATGGATTATTGGATTGGACATTGAAAACAAGCAACAGAAGAAAAAATATGTAAATGGGACTTCATCAAAATTAAAAACTTGTACATCCAAGAATGGTGAAGAATGAAAAAACAACTTACGGAAGGGGAGAATATTTTTGCAAACGATATGATAGTCTGATATCTGTAGTTTGCTATTTGAACTATAAAAAGAATTCTTAATAAAAAAGATAACCCTTTTCAAAAATGAGAGGAATTGAACAGATATTTCTCCAAAGAAGATACACAAATGGCCAAAAAGCACATGAAAACTGGTTCAACATCATTGGTTATTAAAGAAATGCAAATCAAAACTACAATGAGATGCCGGTTCATACCGAGGATGGCTTATTTATGAAAAAAATAACTCTTGGTGAGGGTGTGGAGAAACAGGAACCCTCATGCATTGCTGGTGAGAACGTAAAATGGTGTAGCCCCTATGGAAAACAGTGGCAGTTCCTGAAAGCTGAACAGAATTACTATATGGCAATTCCACTCCTAGATATATGTATCTGTGGTAATATGAAATATATTTAGCCTTTTTTCCTGGTTCTTTTCACAGCACCTAAAAAACACTTGGAATTTCCTGTGTAATGGGATAATACGTGAGTTCATGACTTAGAGTGGGACCCCTAGCTAGCCTCAGGATGGGGCCAGCCACCAGAAAGACCAAGTGATGAGAGGGTTGGAAATTTCACTCCCACCCACCAACCTCCCGGAGCAGAGGTGGCTGGAGATAAAGCTCTATAAAAACTTGTCAACAATGAGATTTGATGAGCTCTTCCCAAAAGCTAAACTGCCCTTATAAAACTAGTGAAAGACCCTCAAGTTAAGAGGATGAGAGGGGCCTGAATTCTACCAAGAAGTAGGCCTGTGAGTTCAGAAGCAAGATGGAGTCAGCCATGTCAGATTTCTCTTACTGTCACTTTTGCAAAGGTAGTTTGATACACAGAAACTTGTATACAACTGGTTATAGCAGAATTATTCATAACAGCCCAAAGGTGGAAACAACCCAAAATATTCAACATATAATGGATAAACAAATTGTGGTATATACTGTCAACCTAAATAAACGGAGGCCATAAAAGAAAATGATACCTATTCATGAATAGGGCATTGCAATGGGAGTCCATGTGCCATACTATGCATATTCAGGGAGGTAAAGGAAGACAGATTAAAAGGAAAAACAAGGATTATGTAATTGTCTTGGGATAACTATCCCTAACTCCAGGGATTAATAATAAGTCCTGGTGGCACCAGTCTGAGGTTGAACAAGCAGTGGCCGGGCAGAAGTCCTTGCAGAAATATTTTTGTATGTATATAAGGTTGCAATGGCCTTTGTGCAAGGTTGTGTTTTTACAGTCTTTTGTAATAATTTTTTTATCATTTATGCATCAGAATCCTCCCTTCATAGCCTTTCGGCTTTGGCAGGGTTTTTTAAAAGACATACAAGTGACTCCATTTTGGTTCTGACAACTTTCACAATACATACAATGGAATATAATAGAGCTGAAAAGAAAGAAATATTGATACATGTTACCATGTAGATAAACCTAGAAAACATTGTGTAGTGTGAAAAAAGCCAGACACGAAAGATCATCTATTATATAATTGCTTTTATATGGATATTTGCTACCCATAATAGATAAATCTGTAGACAGCAGATTAGAGGTTTCCAGGGGTGGGAGCAGCAGGAAATGGAGTGCCTACTTAATGGGAATAGGATATACTTTTATAGGGTGAGAGCTGGTGGTTTTACAACCTTGTGAACACACTAAAGTTATTGAGTTGTAATTGTTAAAATGGTTAATTGTTGCTATATGAATTTCATCTCAAAAAAAAAGTTTCTTCACAGAAAAAGTTTACTAAGGCTTTTTGTTGTGGAAAGGATATTTGCAGTGGAGGAAAAGGCTGAGTAAAGATGAAGTTGGTCCAGGTTTATTGGAATAAGGACATCAGGGAGGTGAGTTTGGCATCAGCTTTTGGTAGAGCCAATGGTTGGCTCAGTATCACAGGAACCCTGAGTAGCACAAACTGCAAAGGCAGCTAGCCTCCCACTTCCCTGACAGGTGTGATCCAAAAGGGTTTTATACTCCCAGCCTGAGCTAAAAGGCAGTAGTCTTTTTTTTTTTCCCCTTGTTTTGAGACAGAGTCTTGCTCTGTCGCCCAGGCTGGAGTGCAGTGGCGTGATCTCGGCTCACTGCAACCTCGGCTTCCTGCTTCAGCCTCCCGAATAGCTGGGACTACAGGCATGCACCGCAACGCCTGGCTAATTTTTGTATTTTTAGTAGAGACAGGGTTTCGCCACGTTGGCTAGGCTGGCCTCAAACTCCTGACCTCAGGTGGTCCGCCTGCCTCGGCCTCTCAAAATGCTGGGATTGCAGGTGTGAGCCACCATGCCCGGCCAGTACTCTTATTTTTATTATACAAATAATAAGGATAATCACGCAAAGGAAAAAAAAACATAGTCACACGTTGGCTAATGGTTAGCACAGTAAAAATTCCGTATCCTCAAAACTACTCTTGAAAATCTACTCAAACTCTCTTGAAGTACAGCATATATGGTTTTGTGTATACAACCCTTCATAGAAAAATCTTAGGCACGCTGGCTTTTGAGAATCACTGACAAAGAGAAAGAACAAAGGGAAAAGTCTGTAATCAGACATGTGGGTATTCTGACCATTGTATCATTAAGGTAACTCCCAAGTCTCTGGTGGTGAAAGAAGTCTGGATGGAGAATTTGAATGTGCTCTCACCTATATGAGCTCTATTCCAGTTTTCATAGTAAGTGTCTATAACCTTAGTCCATGTCAGTAAATTGGTCTGTGGCTGCGAGGACTAAGTAAGAGAGTAAAGGCACTAGGTTTGCTGTTGAACTTAAATTTGTATTCTGGCCAGGAACGGTGGGTGGCCACGCCTGTAATCTCAGCACTGTGGGAGGCTGAGGTGGGTGGATCACTTGAGGCCAGGAGTTTGAGACCAGCCTGGCCAACATGGTGAAACCCTGTCTCTACTAAAAATACAAATATTAGCCGGGCATGATGGTACGCACCTGTAATCCCAGCTACTCAGAAGGCTGAGGCACGAGAATCGCTTGAACCTGGGGCGGGGGTGTTGCAGTGAGCAGAGATCATGTCAGTGCACTCCAGCCTGGGCGACTGAGCAAGACTGTCTTAAAAAAAAAATTGTATTCTGCTTGGTCAGGCCCACAGGCATGCTATTCCATAGTTCATGTATTCTGTTTTTTTAAAAAATATACTTAAACATGCTTATTAAAGAATGATTGTAGAAATAAAATACTGTGTCCCAGCCCCCCAAATATTCAATGCTAGCTTTTTCTCTACTTGTTGGGTTTCATCATCTTACTATATGGTCAACTCTCTATTTCTCTTAACATCAAAACATCAAAAACCTATCCCCACTCTTTGCAAACATTATGATTTTAGTATCTCATTAAATGAAACACTTAACCAATTTACTGAACCAATCCTCTGTAGTTGAACATTTAGCTTAGTTTTTTTCACCAACAAATAATGTGATGACCATATTTTTGCAAAGATTGTTCTATTTTTAAATAATTAAAAATGGAATTTCTGAGTCAAAGTCTATAATAAAAGCTTGAGTCAGTTTGCCCTGTTACAAATCGGTCACAACTACACGTTTCACAACAGGCTCCTCAGAATTAATGATTCTCATTAAGAAACACACTTTTCTAGTTTGACAGCTGAAAAATGGTACATCATTGTTATATTGTTACATTCTTTTTAAGGAATAGTTTTGACTTTTTTTTAAGAGACAGAGTCTCACTCTGTAACCCAGGCTGGAGTGCAGTGGTGCAATCTTAGCTCATTGCAGCCTTGAACTCCTGGGCTTAAGCCATTCTCCTGCCTCAGCCTCCACAGTAGCTGGGACTACAGGCACACTCCACCAATGCCCAGCTAATCCTTCCTAACTCCCTCCCCGACTCCTTCCTTCCATCCTTCCTTCCTTTCCCCTTTCCTTTTCTTTCCTCTGTCTCTTCTCTCCCCTTCCCTTCCTCCCCTCCTCTTCTTTTCTCTCTTCTCTTCCCTTCCCTTCCCTTTCCTTTTCTTTCCTTTCTCTTTTCTTTTTTTTTTTTTTTGGTAGACACAGGGTCTCACTTTATTGCCCAGGCTTGTTTTCACTTTTAAATTACCTGTGTCCTCTTTTGTATATTGTCTTTAAAAAAAAAAAAAACAAACTTGTGATAGACATTTTTCATGTTGTTACACAAGTCTTAATGATTACTAGTGGGTGTAATCTAACTTGGGCATTGCTCTTATTTTGGGAATTCATATTGTTTTTGATTTTTCGTAACTGTAAATCAGGCAATGCTGGATAATTTGCGTAAAAGTATTTTTTATTTGGCGTTTCTAAGTTTTTAGGAGCTACAATCATGATTCAAAGGCAGGGGCTGGAAAGAAGGAAACTGTCGTTTATTGAACGAGGCATGTGCATGACCTATCTCTGGAAGTCTGTATATAACGAATTGGCCAGTTTGGTTGCCTGTGGGGAAAGGAACCTGGTTTGAGAGGAGTAGAAAAGGAAGGGAGAATTTTCACTGAATACCATTTAGAACCTTTTAAATATTAAGCCTGGCGCAGGTGGCTCACGCCTGTAATCCCAGCACTTTGGGAGGCCGAGGCGGGCGGATCACCTGAGGTCGGGAGTTCGAGACCAGCCTAAGCAACATGGAGAAACCCCGTCTCTACTAAAAATACAAAATTAGCCGGTCGTGGTGGCGCATGCCTGTAATCCCATCTACTCGGGAGGCTGAGGCAGGAGAATCGCTTGAACCCGGGAGGCGGAGGTTGCAGTGAGCCGAGACCACGAAATTCCATCTCAAAATAAATAAATAAATAAATATTGAACCATTAAGCGCCTTACCTAGTTAAAATTAATTGCATTAAAAAAGTGTGAAATAATGTGCGTTTAAAAAAAAAACCCCATCAAATCCACAAGGGGGCAGCATTGCTTTACAGGGAGGAAGGGAGCCGCAAATGCGTGGGCTCAGCCTTAGCATGGGTGCTGGGATCGTGACTTACATTTTTTTCTCATTTTCTGTATTGTCCCTATTTTCTACTAAGCCCTATATAGAAATAAAATACATTTTATTTAAAGAGAGAAGGAAGTGTCAGGCCCTGTCCCTCTTTAGCCGTGTAGCCATACCTCTGTATTTAAATTCGTAAAAGTAGAATTCTGAGGAGCAAGGGGGCCGGGGTTACATTTAAAGTATTGGTAGAGGGTCGGGCGCAGTGGCTCACTCCTGTAATCCCAGCACTTGGGGAGGCTGAGGCGGGCGGATGACTTGAGGTCGAGACCAGCCTGGCCAAAATGGCAAAACCCCATCTCTACTAAAAACACAAAAATTAGCCGGGCATGGTGGCACATGCCTGTAATCTCAACTACTCAGGAGGCTGAGGCAGGAGAATCACTTGAACCCAGGAGGCGGAGGTTGCAGTGAACTGAGATTGTGCCACTGCACTCCAGCCTGG
This sequence comes from Gorilla gorilla gorilla, assembly GCF_029281585.2. Lineage (NCBI taxonomy): Eukaryota > Metazoa > Chordata > Mammalia > Primates > Hominidae > Gorilla > Gorilla gorilla. Next base: position 12,376,340 of record NC_073245.2, on the reverse strand, counting down.
GTGACAGAGCAGAGTGAGAGTCCATCTCTAAATAAATAAATAAAATACAGTAAGTATTGGTAGATATGCTGAACAGGTAGCCCTCTAGTTGTATTATTCTATGCTATTAATAAGAGTGTATACCGATGCCTGTTTCCAACATACTTGCCAATACAGTGTATTGTTATTTTGCTAGATCTTGTTCAATCTGATAAAAAATATCTCCTTGTTTTAATTGTATATGTTTAGTTATAAAGAAGGCTAATTATGTTTTTATGTAGTTAAAAAGCAGTATTTTTCTGTGAACTACTTCCCCCGCTCTAACGAGGGCAAGGAATTTGTCTATGTTGTTCCCACTGCTCTGTGCGCACAATACATATTGTTGAATGAATGAATGAATGAATGAATGAATGATAACTTTTCTGAGCTCCAGTTTCCTCAGCTATAGAATGAGGGTGTGTCTTGTAGTTGCCTCACCGGAGGGTGGCATTGACCCTCCCTCTCCATCCAACTGTGGTTGGTCATCTGCCACGGAGGATTCTACACATGTACCAAGAGGCATGAAAAGACTGACATCATGAGGCTTTCTGGGGAGAGCAGGGCAGGCTCCCTAGCAGGTCCAAAATGGTTTGAGGGAGTGATGCCTTGTATTGCAGCCCACACACAATGCTTCATGTAGGTTATGTCAGCAAATACTAGTTGACAGGAAGGAAAGATTATATCCTTGGGGGAAGGATTGGTTGGTAAAGCTGAACATATGCATATCCTGTGATCCAGCAATTCCATTCCTACATACATACCCAACAGAAATACTGACATGTGTTCACGAAAAAACAGGTACAAGAATATGTGTAGCAACTCTATTCATAATAGCTCCAAACTGGGAACTGCCCAAACAGCACTGTATAATGGACAAATTATAGTGTTTCCAAAAATGGAATATTACACATCAAAGAGCACAAAAGATCCACAATAACACACAGCGATATGAATGAATATACTATACAAAATGTCAATGACAGAAGCCAAAGGCCAAACACAAAAGCACACATACTGTGTCACTCCACTCATATAAAGTACAAAAACTCATCTTTGCTTCTACAGTTTAGGATAATGGTTACCCTGGAAGGGGCACAAAGGGAGCTTCCAGGGTGCTGATAATGTTCTGTTTCTTGATCTGAGGGCTGATTCCCTGGGTGGGTTCAGTTTGTGGAAAAAATTCAGTGAGCTGCACATTTTTGATATAAATACATTTCAATATATATGTTAAGCCCCTATAAAAATTAAAAAACAAAAGAAAGCAAAAATAGACTAGTCTGAAGGTAGTGATATATCTCCGTTGATTGTTCACAGTCAAAGATTGAATTCTTTGGTCTACTTTTTCCCCCTTTCTCACTACTGATCTTGACTAGTCTTAAAAAAAAAAAAAAGCAAAATTCCTCAATGGAGAAAAACGTACAGGAAAAGTTGCCATCTTGTTAGTTGTGGTAGTGTCTAGGTGATGAGACTATGGCTGGGGTTTTCCCTTCTCCTCCTGTATGCTTCCAGTTTACTATAATTCACTCATTAATCCAAGGCATATTGAAATGCGTACTATGTGCTAGGTACTGTTCTGTTCAACTCTCCTGGGTACAAGAGGGAACAAAATAGAAGAATTCCCTGTCCTTGATAGTTTACATTCTAGAAAGGGGAGATGGACAGTAAAGAATAAACATGTAAATAAACGATGTCAAATGGTAATAATTGCTATGGAGAAAAGTAAACAGGGAGAGTGCTGTCAACACGGATCTATTTCATTAGGGTGTTCAGGAAAGGCTCTAGTGATAAAGAGCAACTTGAGCAGAAACCTGTAGGAAACAAGGGAAAAAGCCACGCAGATATGGTTGGGAATTGAGAAAAAGAATTCCAGGTAGAGGGTAGAGCAATGGCAAAGGCATTGAGGTGGGAACTAGCCTTATTTTTCAAAGAATATCAAGAAGGTCACAATGCCAGTTACCAATTTATTGCATCTCAGCTCCAAATCCACCCTTCAGCGCCTTCTATTCAGTCTGTAGAATAGACTCTTAATAGTTTTTGTCAGCTGGCACAATGTTAAGGTTGGCCGGTAGAGGGTGCTGGAGAGACATTGGAGGAAGACAGGCTTGCTTTCCAGGTTCTGGAGTCTGGAGTTCCAGGTCTTAGCAGTTCTGCAGCCTGCCCTGTTTCCCTAGGGCCTGGCTCACAGCCTCAGTGATTTCTCCAGCACCAGGCTTCTGTAAGGAAGATGGCTTTTACAATGCATGGTGGCCATCAGCACCCAGCAACCAGCAGCTGCTTTTGGCATTACAATGCATGGTGGCCATCAGCACCCAGCAACCAGCAGCTGCTTTTGGCACCTCCTGGGATGATTTTGTAACAGAGTGCCTCTAGGGAGATGGCTCACCATGAATGGCTTTCCCTGCTATCCCATTGGGCGTATTTCCAGCAAGTTCCACCAGTGAGGCACCACAGTGACTTCTCTGAACACTGAACCACAGCATGCCCTGTCCAACGAAGCCTGGCCCTCAACCTTGTTGGGGTGACGGGAGTGTGCTCTTCCTTGGGCACTCTAGGGATAGTAGATGTCCCTTAATTCTGCAATTCCTGCATCCTTTGGCATTCTCTTTATTTCTTACTAGCTCACCCCTGTGAAAATTGACTATACAAATTGAGGCCATTCTCGTCATAGCCAACTAAATCAGAGTTGAGGGGCCAGGGGAAAAAATCACTCTGGGCACATAGCACCTACTCCAAGAATTAAATTTTCCACACACCCAGCTGCTAAATGTCCTGTTGTAACCCTAAGACCAGTGTTACCTAGAAGCTGCTGAAATAACATGCCACGCCTCTAAGACTGGTTTTACCCACAGCTGCCACTCACCAGTCAGAGCTTGCCAGCTCCCAAATCTCTAATGCCAATGAACTTTCTTTCAAAACGGTACATAACATTACTTTTTCCAGTTAAACTCCCAACCTTCTCTTTGTTCTTTGGACATACTGAAGACATCCTGGTCTATGTGTGTGTCCTGAGTTGCAATTCTTGCTTTCCAAATAAAATGTTTTAAGTGTAGAGATTCATCTCTGTATTTTTATTTTCACCTCAACGCCTTCCAATTCCTCCAACTCCCTGTTACGGTAAATAATTCTCTATATTAAATTTCCCTCCCACAAATTACTGTATGGTTTCTATCTTAGTAGACCCTGACTGATACAGTCACTCTGGCGTTAAAGGAGCAAGAGAATAAAGGGTAGGAGATGAAGTCAGAGAGGATCCAGGGTTCCTGGAGGACATTTGTTTTCACTGAGTGAGAGAGGTCATCCATGGAGGGGATTTGAGCAAAGGAATGATATGATGTGACTTAGATTTTTTCAGAAGCTCCCTGTGGCTGCTTAAAAGGAGGAGAAGGGACAGAAAATGAGGTAGGAGCAGAAGCGGTGAGACCAGTGAGGAAGCTACGGTCATATTGCAAGCAACAGATGATGGGGGCTTGGATCAGGCTGCGGTTGGTGGTGGTGTTGAGAGACAGATGAATTCTGGGTACCTCTTGAAGGTCAAACTGGCAGGATTTGAAGTTGGATTTAATGAGGTAAGGGAGAAAAATAGGGATAAAGAATAATTCAAGGGTTTGGACCTAAAAAGCTAAAATGATAGAGTTTTCTTTGACAGTGAAAGGGGACAAGAATTCCCCTTGTGAAAGGGGACAAGGAATTCCATTTTGGATTTATTAAATTACACATAACAAATCGAGGAACATTAATTTAAGAAAATCTACCAAAGGACGGAAGGCTTATGTGCTCAAGGTGATTGAGCACAACCTCTGATTAGTCATATGCTGATTCGGGGGTGACTTCTAGGAAGTCAGACAATAATAAAAACAAGAATTAAAAACAAACAACAAAACAACCCACAGAGGCATCAGCCCTCACCCAGGGCTAGGGAAATAGGTTCCACAGAATTAATCCGGCCAAATCCAGGAAACAAAAAACCAAATAACAGCAGTAACAACCACCCCTCCTGGGGAAATCAGAATTCAGAGTTGCAACAATATATTACGTAACATGTCCACTCTTCCACAAAAAATTAAGAGGCGTGAAACCCCCTCTCTTGTCTCTCTCACACACACACACACACACACACGCACACGCACACCAGGAAAGTATGACTCTTATGTAGAAAAAAGCAGTCAATACACAAAATCTCTGAGGGCACCCAGATGTTAGACTTAGCAGACACAGGGTTCACAGCAGCTATTATAAATATGTTGGCTTAACAAATCTATGGACATGCCCCAACTCCCAGCAACAGTAGAATACACTCTTCTCGAGCACCCATTGAACATTCTCAAGAATACACATGTGCTAGGCAATACAACAAATCTCAATTAATTTTGTTATATTTATATTTTTCCATCAGCTGCTTCAAGTTGAACTTTTTTTTCATAGAGATGGGGTCTTGCTATGTTGGCCAGGCTAGTCTTGAACTCCTGAGCTCAAGTGATCCTCCTGCCTTGGACTCCCAAAATGTTGGGATTATAGGTGTGAGCCACTGCACCTGGCCTGTAATTTTTTTAATTAAACTTTTTATTTTGAGGTAACTATCAATTCACATGCCTTTGCAAGAAACAATAGACAGACATACTTATATATTACCCAATTTGTCCCAATGGTAACATCTTGCAAAACTATAGCAAATCAACACAACCAGGATATATCACATCCAGGATATTGACATTGATACAGTCAAGATAGAGAACATTTGCAACATAACAAAGTTCTTTGTGTGATTGTGTTGTCTTTTTATAACTGCACCCACTCATTCTCACTCCCACACCCTCCTTAACCTCAGGAAACCACTAATCTCTTCTTTAGATCTATAATTTTGTTGTTTCAAGAATGTCATATAAATGGAATCATACAGTATGTAACCTTTTAGGATTGACTTTTTTCACTCAGCATACTTCTATGGAAGTTCCTCCAGATGTTGCAAGTGCCAATAATTTATTCCTTTTTATCACTGAGTAGTATTCTATGGTATGGATGTACCACAGGTTAACTACTCACAGGTTGAATGACATCCAAGTCGTTTCATTTATTGCTATTGTGAATAAAGCTGCTACAAACATTCATGTACAGGTTTTTGTGGGAACACAAATTTCATTTCCCTGGGATGAATGAACAGGAGTGCAATTGCTGGGTTATATGTTAGTTGCAGGTTTAGTTGTTTTAAGAAAATGCCAAACTATTTTTCAGAGTGGCTATAACATTTTATATTTACATCAGCAATAGATGAATAACCAAGTTTCTTTGCATTCTTGCCAGGAAGGAAGGTGTTGTCACAATTTTTTTTTTTTTTTGCCATTCTGTTCTTATATAGTGACATTTCATTGTGGTTTTAATTTGCATTTTCCTAATGACTAATAATATTGAACATCTTTTCATGGCAGATGGCTTATTTGCCATCTGCACATTCTATTCAGTGAAAAGTTTATGTCTTTTGGCCATTTTCTTTTCCTTTTCTTTTTTTTTTTTCTGAGGCGGAGTCTCGCTCTGTTGCCCAGGCTGAAGTGCAATGGCGCGATCTCAGCTCACTGCAACCTCTGCCTCCCGGGTTCAAGTGATTTCCAGCGAAGTTTTGTATTTTTAGTAGAGAAGGGGTTTCACCATGTTAGCCAGGCTGGTCTTGAACTCCTGACCTCAAGCGATTCGCCTGCCTCAGCCTCCCAAAGTGCTAGGATTACAAGTGTGAGCCAATGGGCCTGGCCATTTTCTTAATTAGATTGTTTTTTACTGTCACCTCTTGCTCTGAGCCTCTTTCGATGTGTTAATGGAATATTGGAATCTTTATTCATTGCTTTACCCTCAGCTTCTATTCCTTCATTTTGTTAAGGACTTTTGCATCTATATCAGTGAGGGTTATTGGTTTATAGTTTTCTTTTTTGTGCTGTCTTTGACTGGCTTTGGTATAAGGGTAATATTAACTTCATAAAATGGGATGGGAATGCCACCCCCCTCTCTTTTCTGGAGGGGATTGTGTAGAATTGGTGTTAATTTTTCTTTAATATTTGGTAGAATTCTCTAATGAAATAATCTGGTCCTGGAGGGTTTTTTTGAGAGTTAGAAAATTACAAATTAAAACCTTAATAATAATAGGGCTATTTTAATGATTTATTTCATATTGAGTGACTTGCAATAGCATATTTTTCAAGAAATTGGTCCATTTCTTTTAAGTTGTAGAATTTTCTCTTTTTATTATTTTGATGTCTTCAGGGTCTATGGTGATATCCTGTTTCATTCCTGATATTGGTAATTTATGTGTTCTCTCAATTTTGGGGGATCAGTCTTGCTAGAAGTTTATCAACTTTATTGATCTTTTCAAAAAATAACTCTTTGTTTCATTTCATTAATTTTCTCTATTGTTTTTCTGTTTCTTTCTTTCTTTCTTTTTTTTTTTTTTTGAGACGCAGTCTCACTTACTCTGCCACCGAGGCTGCAGTGCAGTGGTGCGATCTCTGCTTGCTGCAACCTCCGCCTCTTGAGTTCAAGTAATTCTCCTTCCTCAGCCTCCCAAGTAGCTGGCATTACAGGCGCCCACCACAATGCCCAGCTAATTTTTGCGTTTTTTGTGGAAACATAGTTTCACCATGTTGGCCAGGCTGGTCTCGAACCCTTGACCTCAAGTTATCTGCTTGCCTCGGCCTCCCAAAGTGCTGGGATTATAGGCATGAGCCACCTCACTCAGCCTGTTTTTCTGTTTCTTATTTTGTTGATTTTGATGATTATTTCCTTTCTTATGCTTCCTTTGAGTTTAATTTGCTCTTCTTTTTCTAGACTCTTTTTTTTTGAGACAGTGTTTTGCTCTTGTTTCCCAGGCTGGAGTGCAAGGTGCGATCTTGGCTCACTGCAACCTCCACCTCCTGGGTTCAAGTGCTTCTCCTGCCTCAGCCTCTTGAGTAGCTTGGATTACAGGCATGCGCCACCACGCCCAGCTAATTTTGTATTTTTAGTCGAGACGGGGTTTCTTCATGTTGGTCAGGCTGGTCTGGAACTCCCAAGCTCAGGTGATCTGCCCGCCTCGGCCTCCCAAAGTGCTGGGATTACAGGCGTGAGCCACTGCGCCCTGCCGGATGGCAATCTTTTATTGAATGGTGCTGCTCCTTGTGGGGCAGGGCTAACTCATAGGCAGTGCACCCAGAGTCGGCAAGGTGTTGGCAACTGTATTTTACCCACTTACAATTACATGCAAATTAAGGGGCAGGTTGATGCAAATTGAGGGTGTGGGCTACTTAGAACTTTGTAGGAAAGGAGTGGTAACTTCTGCACTGTTGCCATGGAAAGGGGCAGTAACTTCTGCGTCGTTGCCATGGCATTTGTAAACTGTCATGGCACTGGTGGAAGTGATTTATGCTAATGAGCAATGAGGGCAACTAAGGATTACTTTTGTCACCATCTGCTGGTTTCAGCCAGTTTCTTTACTTCATCCTGTCTGGATCAGATACTATTTTGTTCAGCAGGGTTGTGACTAGAAAACAAGTTCTGCTGGTCTCTAACCTCAAATTAATCTGTTTTCAAGTTTGCTTATTCTTTCTTCTGTCAGCTCAAATCTGTTCTTGAGCCCCTCTATTAAAATTTTTATTTTATTTATTATATTTTTCAACTCCAGAAGTTCTGTTTAGTTCTTTGGTATGGTTTCTATCCATTATTGATATGCTTTATTTGGTGAGCCATTTCCTTATACTTAAAAACTTTTTTTACACATAGCTTTTTTTTAGTTCTTTGAACATATTTAAAACAGCTATTTAAACTGTCTAGTAAATCTAATATCTGGTCTTCCTCAGGAACAGTTATCATTGAGTTTTTAAAATTTTCTTGGGTATAGGCTATATTTTCTTAGTTCACTGTATGTCTCATATATTTTTTGAAAACTGGACATTGAAAATAATGTGGCAACTCTGGAAGCCAAAGTTCACTGCTCTCCAAGGGCCTGTTGTTATTTTTGTTGTTCATTCAGTGACTTTCTTGTATTAATTCTTTAAAGTTGTGTATTGCCACTGGAGTCTCTGCTCAATTAGCTTGGTAGTCAGCTAATTACTGAACACAGATTCCCTTAAATGTCTTGAACCAATAAGCTCCCCAGCCTTTGGGGAGGAGCTCCTTGTGTATGTTAGGACATACCTTCAATTCTCAGGCAGGAAGTTTACAGCTATTCCTTATCCTCTACTTCCTTCTTGTGTAGCGCCTGTGGTCAGCCAGAGGTGAAAATTTAGGTCATCTTAAGTTATTCCTAGGCAGGTGTATAGGAATAACTTAGGAAGCCCTGGGCAGGTGTACAGCCCTATGCATACAAATGGCCTCCTCGATTTCCAAATGTATGTTGGAGCTTTTTAAAGTCTCCTGTGGACATCTCATTTCTCATCTTTTAATATTTTTGGTCAGCTTTTTGTTTACCCTATTTTAGGTAGCTTTGATGCCCCAACTTTAGGTAGTTTTGATGTTAAACAATTTCCACTGCTTGTTTTCAACATATTCCTAGGGGAAAGAGTCTATTTGTACTGAGCAAGCTCTGAGTCAGCTCAAATAAAAAGAAACCCTACAAGTGAAGATTTTAGGGAACCACCAGAGAGGTCAAATAATAATCATTCACTGAGAATGATGTTTTGGAGGAGCTCAAAACCTGTTCTTCCCTTTCCAGTGTCTGCCAAGCTACTGATTTTCACTATAATTGCAGGGATGTTGGTTTTCAAGACAACCAAGGAGATGGGAAGTTAAAACACTACAAAGAGGCCGAGCAGGGAGGCCCATACCTGTAATCCCAGCACACTGGGAGGCTGAGGCAGGTGGATCTCTTGAGCCCAGGAGTTTGAGACCACCCTGGGCAACATGGTGGTACCCTGTCTCTACAAAAAGTACAAAAGTTAGCTGGGCGTGATGGCATGTGCCTGTAGTACCAGCTTCCCAAAAGGCTGGTGGGAGGATCTCTTGAGCCCAGGAGGTGGAGGTTGCAGTGAGCTGAGATTGGGCCACTGCACTCCAGCCTGGGTGACAGAGTGAGACTCCCTCCCAGAAAACAAACAAACAAGAAAAAACCCACTACAAAGCTCTTACCATTCTAACTAATATTCATTTTTTTTTTAAATTGAATAAGCAATCCTCAGATTGTTGGAAGCCTTTGGTTAATTTACAGAGTTCTGAACATGTTGTTTTTGACAATTTTTATCAAGGTTCTTATTGCTTTAATGGAGGAGTGGAATTTGGAGGTTAGTACTCTGCCATTCCTGATGACATCCTGGGAATGTGGACATTTTGATGTCCCCCTTTCCCGCTCTTTTCTGGGCGCAGTGGCAAGCACCTGTAATCCCAGCTACTGGGGAGGCTGAGGCAGGAGAATTGCTTGAACCCAGGCGGCAGAATCGCTTCAACCCAGGCAGCCGAGGTTGCAGTGGGCTGAGACTGCGCCACTGCACTCCAGCCTGGGCAACGGAGTGAGATTCCATCTCAAAATAAATAAAATAAAATAAAATAAAATAAAATAAAATAAAATAAAATAAAATACAGTCAAGCAGCCATTTGCTGACTAGAGGTTATAGTGTACTCTGCATTCCCAGAATGCTCACACTTTTTTAACTTTGGGACTTACAGCTCTCACCTGAACCAACCAATCAGAGGTCATCTGCCTTGACCAATCAGGGCTCAACTGTATTGACTAATCAGAACAAAGCAAGTTTGAATCCTTCATTTGCATAAATGGACCTAATTGGGAACTGGGGTGGGAAGTTTTGCTATAAAACCTGGGCTTTCCCTTTGTTCTCTGGAAAGCATCTTCATTTTACATGCAGGGTGTGTCTTCCCAGTTTGCAAACTTTTCACTGGAATAAGTATCTTTCCTCCAAATTCCTTTTCTAAGAAATTTTGTTCACAGTGCATTTTTAAGTGTCTAACCCATTTTTAATTGAGCTGTGTGTTCCTTATAGACGTCTATTGGATATAAACTTCCATCCATTTTATGTGTCACATATATTTTCTTTCTTTTTATAGTTTGCCTTTTTACTTTCTTAGTGGTGTTTTTTGATTAACACAATGTCTTAAATTTTAATGTAGTTCAATTTATTAATGTTTTCCTTTATGGTTAATGCTTTTTTGTGTGCATCATTTAATAAATCTTTCCTATTCTAAGGTAGCAGTTTTTTTTTTTTATGTTATCTTTATTGTCTTACCCTTCACAGTCAGATTTGCCATCCACCTGGAATTTATTTTTGTGAATGCTGTGGGGTAGTGTTCCATGAAAGGACCGTATAGGTAAAGTGACCCCTGATTGTTCTGTGAAAGGGCTGGATATGCAAAGTGACCCACGAATGCAAAAGAAGCCAATAAACCAAAGAATGAGGCAGACAAATCTCGTTGGTGAGTAAGGGATGGTTTATTAGAGAACTTATGTACAGAAACCTAGTCTTAGGTGGCAGCGAGACAGGTAGATTTCCCCACTGTTACTCCCTAAAATCAGAGCTTATATACCATAGGGAAAGAGTGTATGTGTTCTATAAAGACAATGAAAGGCAACCCTGCGGAACAGGCAAGAATGCTGTGTGTGTCATAGCCTATAATTTGTATGACAATATCAAAGTTGCTTTGATTTAAAGGCAGGATTTATAGTGAGTACATGTTCTCACACTAAGGACAGTAAATAAAATAGGAATCAGGAGGCATTCATGGGACTGGGGTTAATCAGAAGTCAACATGGTGTATTAGCATCCAAGATGGAGTCACGTTTTTCTTCACAGGTACGGTTTGGATTTTAATTTTTTTCTTTCTTTTTTTTTGAGACGGAGTCTTGCTCTGTCACCTAGGCTGGAGTGTAGTGGCGCAATCTCTGCTCACTGTAACCTCTGCCTCTAGGGTTCAAGCGATTCTCCTGCCTCAGCCTCCCCAGCTGGGATTACGAGCACCTGCCATCATGCCTGCTAATTTTTGTATTTTTGTAGAGACGGGGTTTCACCACGTTGGCCAGGCTGGTCTCGAACTCCTCGCCCCAGGTGATTTGTCCACCTTGGCCTCCCAAAGTGCTGGGATTACAGGCGTGAGCCACTGTGCCCAGCCAGATTTTAATTTTTTCTGTGGATATTCAACTGACCCAACATCATTCATTTAAAAAATCTTAATTATATCTTTATTATAAATCAAATATCCATCCATGGGTCTATTTCTGGCCTCCATTTTGTTCCATTGGCCTTACCTTCCTCCTGGCATACCTCATCATATTAATCAATATAGCTTTATAATGAACCTTGATATCTAGTAGGGGAAGTCTTCTCATTTTGTTCTTCTTTAAAATACTCTTGGCTACTTTTGGGTTTTTGCATTTCCATATACATTTTAGGATAGATGGATGGATAGTAATTTTTATTGCAATTTCACTGCACCCATAGATCAATTTGTAGTCTTCCAATTCATGAACCTGATATATTTCTTCAACTATATAGATCTTTCATTTTTCTCATTAATATTTTATGGTTTTCTGGATAGAGGCCTTACACATCTTTTGTTATATTCTTTTTTCCAAGTATTTCATGACTTTTGATGCTGTTGTAATGGTATCTTTTAAATTTATTTAAAACATTTTTTGTTGCTGGTATATAGAAATATGATTACTCTTTTATATTAACCTTATATCCAGTAATTTTACTAAATTCACTTATTAATCCTACTAACTATCCTTAGATACTTTTGGATTTTTCTATAATTGTACATAATCATATCGACTGTCAATAAAGACAATTTTAGTTGTTCTTTTTCAATCCTTACCCTTTTAATTTCTGTTTCTTACTTTATTTCACTGGAAGCTCCAGTACATTGCCAAATGGAAGTAATAATAACGAACATCTTTTCCTCATTCCCAATCACCACTCCCACTTCCTGCCTCTGGGTACTCAAGAAATGTTAAGTGCTGGCCGGGCGCAGTGGCTCACGCCTGTAATCCCAGCACTTTGAGAGGCTGAGGCGGGTGGATCACTTGAGGTCATGAGTTTGAGACCAGCCTGGCCAACATGGTGAAAACCCATCTCTACCAAAAAATAAAAAAATTAGCTGGGCGTGGTAGCACATGCCTATAGTCCCAGTTACTCAGAAGGCTGAGATGGGAGAATCACTTGAACCCAGGTGGTGGAAGTTGCAGTGAGCTGAGATCGCGTGACTGCACTCCCTACCTGGGCAACAGAGTGAGACCCTGTCTCAAAAAAAAAAATAAAAATAAGAAAATAAAAAAAAACAACGAAGAAGAAGAAATGTAAATGCAAGTGCATCACCATACCACCCTCTCATCTATCCAGGTCAGCTCTGAGGTTATGGAAATGGGGTTTAGCCCTTGTCTGGAGATTAAAAAGGCCTCAGTCTCCCCTAAGCATAACCTCCCTGGGTTCACACAGCTGAAGAGCTCAGCCCATTCCCTGTTGGCATCTTGGTTGACGACAGTTCTGGAGAGCAGGGGGAGTAAAGAGGGGCAAATTTCTAGGCTGGGCTGTGTCACTTGACCTGGTCTAGTGAGACAGGATTCTGGAACCTCATCCAGTTCTGGAGGCATCCTAAAATTTGAGAGATTATTGGGGAGTCCTGTAATCCAAATAAGTTCCCTTGCTAATACTTTAAATTTCCCCAAGACAGTAATACTTAATCCTGTAATCTGTATTAAGTATTGCCTTCTCCAGATACTTCTCTAAAAATGCAAATGCCTTTGAAAGAGGGAAGAAATGAAGTCAGTGTTACATAGTGTACAAGTGTCAAACAGTTGCTATAATACCAGCAACACACATGCACATACATGCATAAACATACGCTGTATGGCATGTTCACCGAACTGCCCTTCTCTCATTCCAGAAAGACATTGGGGAAATGTCCCAGGCAAAGAAAAGAAATGTCCTTTATGTGGTTGTGCACATGGGCTCTGGAGCTAGACTGCCTGAATTCACTGTCTGCTTCGCCATTACCAACTTATTAATCTATGAGAAGCTACTCAACATCTCAGGGACTCAGCTTCCTTCTCTGTAAAACAGAAATAACAATACTATCTATCTAATTGGCACATGATAAGCTCTCACTAAATATTGTTGTTATTAGACAATATTAACTCCCTGCCTCCCATGCCTATGTTTGATGCAAACCAATTTTACAAATAGCAATAGCCAACCTAGACTGCCACTGCTTTCTAAGGTCTATTCAATGGCCATCTTCATTCAGCACTGTGATGGTCAGTTATAATGTGTCAATTTGACCGGTCCATGGGGTGCCCAGGCATTTCATCAAACGTTATTCTGGACACTTCTATGAGGGTTTCTTGGATGAGATTAACATTTAAATTGGTAGACTTTGAGTAAAGCAGATTGCCCTCCCTGATGTGGGTGGGCCTAATCCAATCAACTGAAGGCCTGAATGGGACAATAGGCTGACTTTCTTCTGTGTAAGAGGGAATTCTTCCTGCCTCACTGCCTTCAAACTCAGCTTTCCCCTGCCTTTAGGCTTGAACTGAAACGTTGGCTCTTCCTGGATCTCAAGCCTGCTGGCCTTTCGACTAAAAGTACACCATTGACTCTCCTGGTTCTCAGGCTTTCAGACTCAGAGTGAGCCTACACCACCAGCTCTCCTGGGTCTCCAGCTTGCCAACTGCAGATCTTGGGACTTGTTAGCCTCCATAATTCCATGAGCCAGTTCCTTGTAATCAATCTCTTCTGTCCATATACACATGCTGTTAGTTTTGTTTCTCTGGAGAACTCCAATACAAGAAACACCATCACTTACACCACTCCTCTCCTTTGCTTCTTTCAACATAAGAAACAGTCATAACCTCCTTTGGCTGACCAAGGAATAGGAGGCCAGGAATCTTTCTGAAGGACATCCCTTTAGGCCTGAAGAAACTACAAAGATGACTTGAATGAGAAGACATTGGAGTGGTCAGAGTCAAGTTATTGGCCTCTGAATCTTCTTCTTTGGTTACTGTCTAGGGATTGAAGGTCAGGGCAACTGACCAGGTCAAGAAGAGGGTGATAAGCTGCAGGACACTTCGGGCACATTGGCTTCACTCTGTTCCTTAGACGCATCTGGCTCATCTCTACATCAGTGCTGTATGGGTCAGCATTCTTTGTCACAAGGAAAAGAAAGTGACTCTTGATGGCTTAAGCAAAAGGGGATGGGGAGTAGAAATTAAGCACACATTGGAGAGGATGCTAAGAGACAGACCAGACCTAGGGAACACTGGATCCCATTAATTTCCAGAGGGTCAAGAAGCAGGCAGCAGGAAACAGCATGGCAGATTGTATACTTCCAAAAATAGCTACAGCAATATTTCCAGTCCCATAAGCTCTTCCAGAATCTTTCCACCTCTTATGATGTGTTGCAGTCTATTGGAACAGGGAGGAGCTGCCTTGATGAATAGAATGTGGCAGAAACAACACTAGGTGACTTCCAACACAAGGCCATAAAGGCGAGATGGCTTTCCTCTGGTGCTCCTTCTCTCTGGATATGCTTGGCCTTGCAACCCAGCTACCATGTTGTGAGGAAGCCCAGGCCACGTGGAGGGGTCATGGGTAGGTGTTCTTGCTGACAGCCACAGCTTAGGGCTCAGCCAACAGCCAGCGTCAACCACCAGCAAGGTGAGTAAATGAGCTTTCAGATGATTCCAGCCTCCAGTCTTTGAGCCACCCCAGCTGTTGCTGAGTTGACCAGAGATGACTTGTCCCCACCAAGCCCCACCCAAATTGCAGATTCAAGAACAAACTGTCATTATTATTATTATTTATTTTATTTATTTATTTTTTTGAGACGGAGTTTCGTTCTTGTTGCCCCAGCTGGAGTGCAACGGTGTGATCTCGGCTCACCACAACCTCCACCTCCCAGGTTCAAGTGATTCTCCTGCCTCAGCCTCCCGAATAGCTGGGATTACAGGCATGCGCCACCACGCCCGGCTATTTTTGTATTTTTAGTGGAGATGGGATTTCTCCACGTTGGTCAGGCTGGTCTGGAACTCCTACCCTCAGGTGATCCGCCCACCTTGGCATCTGAAAGTGCTGGGATTACAGGCATGAGCCACCATGCCTGGCCAATAACTATCGTTATTTTAAGGCTTAAGTTATCATTTGCTTGTTACCCAGCAATTGGTAACTGGAATACAGCAACTGTATCAGCAGAAATCACCTGGTTAGAAGACTGCCTAGGGCACTACCACCACCGCCACCTTTAGTGCCTTCTGAAGCTTCTCTCCATTCTGATCTCTTAAGATCCAAGTTCCAGGAGGGAGCATATGTACCATCTGAGTCAAGGCACCCACTGTGGGCTGTACTGAGGGCAGGCTGCAGAAAGATCTGTCTTCCTCAGCCTAAGGAAGAGAAAGGGGCAGTGGGAGATGGGAGCCACGGGTCACCCTCCCCACAAGACTTTGTGGGAAAAGAGATTCCCCATGAGTGTTATTGAAAAGGCCTCAAACTGATGCATGTGGCCTCTGCCTGAAACACAGTTCTCTACGTCTTTGCACAGCTGGCTCTTCGTGTGCAGTAAAGCATAGCAGCTGAGAGTACAGTCTCTGCTGGCCTGAGTTCAAATATCAGGTCTGCATCTTATGTGCTTGCAATTGTGTATAAAGTGGCTTCATTTCTCTGTGCCTCAGTTTCCTCATTTGGAAAGAGGAAAGAATAATAGCACCTACTTTCTTACGTTACTATGAAAATTAAATAAATATGTGTAAGGCACCTGAAACAGTTCCTGGCAGGTAGGAAGCACGTTAACTAAGTTAAATTTTAATCGTTATTTTTATTGTAATTATTAACATTTCAGCTCAAACATCACTTCCTCAGAGAGTCTTTCTCTGGTACCTCCATCCAAAGTAGGGCTATCTTGGCTGGGTGCAGTGGCTCAGGCCTGTAATCCCAGCACTTTGGGAGGCTGAGGCAGGCAGATCATCTGAGGTCAGGAGTTCGAGACCAGCCTGGCCAATGCGGTGAAACCCTGTCTCTACTAAAAGAAAAAAAGAAAAACAAACAAACAAACAAACACTAGCCAGGTGTGGTGGTGTGTGCCTGTACTCCTAGCTATTCGGGAGGCTGAGGCAGGAGAATTGCTTGAACCCGGGAGGTGGAGGTTGCAGTGAAGCAAGATTGCACCACGTCACTCCAGCCTGGGCAACAGAGGAAGAGTCTGTCTAAAATAAAAAACATAAATAAATAAAGTAAGGCTATAGGGCTATCTTAACTCCACCACTCAGGGAGAGGTGGCTGTCACTTTTATTTTCTTTTTGGCACTTATTCACTAAATTTAATTAGCTTATTTATTCACGAATTTGTCTACTTGTTTACTTTTATTTCTCACTGTACTTTTCATATCTTTTCAAATGTGATTAAACACCTGTCTCCACCAGCTAGAGGATAATCTCTGTGAGCACAAGCCTAGGCAACCTATCATGTCACTGCTCTGTTCTTGGGGTTTGACAGAATGTAGGTGGGGGACATGGAGACACATGGCTCAGAACCCCCTCAATGGAGGGCTCATTCCTCAAACTGCTGTGAGTGCTGCAGGCAGATGACCCTTAGCTGTCAGCTGCTCCAGGGCTGGCCCCTGCTGTAGAGAGCTGTCTTAGCCAAGGTCACGTCCCTTCCTGGGTGAATCGCTAACAAAGGCAGGCATAGGAAGGCCCAGCCATCTTGGCCCAAACTGGACAACTCAGATAGGCCATTCTAGCTCCAGAGCTGCCTGGGGTCAGGACAGGCTGTCTCTGGGCCTGCACCATGATTCGATTCCTTCCTCTGTGCACTCATGCTCCCCCACTCCCTTCCATGGGTGTTGAACCCTAGATCACTCTTTGATCAACATCCTGCATCCTAAACTCCATCTCAGAATCAGCTTTCTAGGAACTCAGCCTGCAACAGCCGAGCTCGAGGCATACAGATAGCTGGCATTTGCTGGAAGGATGTGTCTGGAGCCATCACAAGGGGAAATGGATCTGGGACACGTGGAGCCTCCCTGCGGGAAGGAGCATCTTTACATGTGGAGAGACAGATGGCCTCCTGTTCCAGGGAAGATGCTTACAGTGTTCCTTTCACTTGTGGCAGATGCATAATGGGAGAAAGGAACCCGCATGATGAGAGGAGGGATCCCTGGTCAGTCGCTCCATAAGGATTGGGCTATGAATGCAGATTCTCACAGCGTGACAGAGCTAAAAAATCCAGGGGGTCACCATGCTTCTCAAATATTTCTACCCAAGTATCTCAAAGGGAAAGGAAGGTGAGCGCAGATCCCTGGCTCAGGGACAGGCTCTCTTCACCCCGTGACCAGGGATGTGGGGAAACTCAGATCAGAATGGAAATCCAAAGCTAAGGCCAGATCCATCTGGGACCTGAGTGAGTTCAGGGGTCAGCCAAAGCCTGAATCAGGGCTCAGTGTAGGCTCAGAGCTCAGTCTTGGATCAGAGCTCTGTTTGAGGTTAGGGCTTAGTCTGGGGTCAGGGTTCACTTAGTCAGGATTGGAGCTCAGTCATCTGAGGTTGGCATGAGCGCTCAGTCTGGGGTCAGGACTGTCTGGTACTGGACCAGGACTCTACGTGGAGCCCGAGCTCTGTCTAGAGCCAGACTCAAGTCAGGATTTAGCTATGGTAGGATCCAGGGCTTAGTGTGAGGCCAAGGTCTAGGGCTCATCTGGCATCAGGGTCATGACCTAGTTAGCCTCTGAGTCACGGCTGTCTTTGGGGTCACAAGCACAAGCTGGAGCCTCATCCTAGTTTCAGTCCGGGGCTTGTTAAGGGCTTGGCCTTGGTTCAGGTTTGGGCTTGATGCTAGGGCAAGGTGTAGCCTGGTGTCAGAGCTCAGTCCTGGAGCAAGATTTGAAGCAATGTGTTGTTCTATGGCAAGGTCAGTCAACTACAACCTGTGGGCCAAACTTGGCCTGCCACCTGTTTTTGTAAATAAAACTTTATTGCAACATATTGCAACACATCCAGGCTCATTTGTTTATGCACTAAGTATGGCAGTTTTCATGCTATAGCAGCAGAGTTGAGTAGTTGTAACAGAGATTCTATGGCCTGCAAAGCCTGAAATATTTCCTATCTGGTCATTGGCAGAAAAGTTTGCCAACCTCTGTTCTAAAGGTTTGGAGGCCCCTCTGGTATGTGAAAGCTCAGATCCCTGACCTAACTTGGTGTCAAGGGCCTTCATGAAGTTTCAGATAGTGTTTAAGAGACAGGGGGACTCAATGGAAGCAGGAGTCCTGAGACTCAGTAAAGCCCTGTTGCTGGTGTCCTTCTGAGTGTCCCATGGCCAGCAAATTCTAAGAAGGCTTTTCTCAGTCTTGAACTACCTGTTCTGCCCTTCCTGTGTTAAGCGCATGGTCAGGGTCTTGCCCTACCAGCTGAAAGGAATTCCCTACCTGCACATTTTTCTTTGTAATTTCCAAAACCACATTCCCACTCACACTCTCCCTTGGACTTCTAAGCTGTCTTCTGTCAATTTCTCTACCTCTCCCACTCACAAGCAGGGCTTTCTCATTGGCTGTTGGGGCAGCTTCTGCTTTCCACTGGGGCTGGAATAACCAGGGAGGCCACTTTTGTCCCATTAAAGTGCTACTCGAAGGCGCCAAGGGCAAGAGCATTGTACTGGAAACAGAGCTATGTGGCAGGTGGCCCTCACCACCTTCAGCTACATTCCCCTCCCTAAACACCTACAAGGGGACTTCAAAAGGTTCATGGAAAAGTAACATTAAAACATAAGCATAAAAAGTAGAAACTTTATTTCTCAACATGAGCTCTGTCAAGTTCAAGATATTTTTGTAAATAATAATACCTGCCATTTAGTCTATCCCTAAATAACTGAGGGTCCAAGGGATTTAACCATGTCGACACAGTCTTTTTTTTTTTTTTTTTTAACACAATTAACTGAAGAAAAATGGGCATCCTTTAAAGATTTTGTTTTTAAGATTAGGAAACAGGCTGGGCCCAGTGGCTCATGCCTGTAATCCCAACACTTTGGAAGGCTGAGGCAGGAGGATCGCTTGAGGTCAGGAGTTTGAGACACACCTGACCAACATGGTGAAATCCCATCTCTACTAAAAATGCAAAAATTAGCTGGGCATGGTGGCACACGCTTGTAATCCCAGCTACTCAGGAGGCTGAGGTGGAAGAATCGCTTGAACCCAGGAGGCAGAGGTTGCGGTGAGCTGAGATCACGCCACTGCACTCCAGCCTGGGTGACAGAGCAAGACTCTGTCTCAAAAAAAAAAAAAAAAAAAAGAGATTAGGAAATAAAAAGAAGTCAGATGGAGCCAAATCAGGACAGTATGGTGGATGCTTAATGAATTCCAGTCAACTCTCTCACAAAATTGCCTTTGTTTGATGAGAGGAATGAGCAGGAACATTATTGTGGTGGAGAAGGACTCTCTGGTGAAGCTTTTCTGGTTTTTTTTCTGAAAGCTTCAGCTAACTTTATCAAAACACTCATAATAAGCAGGTGTTGTTACTCTTTGGTTCTCCAGAAAACCGACAAGCAAAATGTCTTGAGCATCCCAAAAAACAGTTTCTACAAGCTTTGTACCTGACCGGTCCACTTTTTTTTTTTTTTTTTTTGAGACAGAGTCTTGCTCTGTTGCCCAGGCTGGAGTGCAGGGGTGCAATCTCGGTTCACTGCAACCTTCACCTCCTGGGTTCAAGTGATTCTCCTGCCTTAGTCTTCCGAGTAGCTGGGATTATAGGCACACACCACAACACCTGGCTAATGTTTGTATTTTTAGTAGAGATGGGGTTCACCTGGCCAGGCAGGTCTCGATCTCCTGACCTCAAGTGATCCGCCCACCTCGACCTCCCAAAGTGCTGGGATTACAGGTGTGAGCCACCGCGCCTGGCCGGCTGGTCCACTGTTGCTTTGACTGAACCATTTCCCCCTCTTGGTAGCCATTGCTTCGATTGTGCTTTGTCTTTAGGACTGTACTGGTAAAGCCATGTTCCATCCTGTTACAATTCTTTGAAGAAATGCTTCGGGATCTTGATCCCTTGTTTACAATTTCCACGGAAAGCTCTGCTCTTGTTTGCAGCTGATCTGGGGGCAACAGTTTTGGCACCCATTGAATGAAACATTTTCTCAACTTTAATTGTTCAGTCAGAATTGTGTAAGTTGAGCCCTGTGAGGTGTTTGCTGTTGTTTGTGCTGTTAGTCACTGGCCCTCTTCGGATTTGGGGCTGCAGATTTTAGAGGAATGCAATCCAGGTTGGACCCTTCCTTTATCTTCTTAAGATTATCCTAGGCAGCAATCGCCCCTCAGATCCTGGGCCTGTGTCTTCACTGAGGGAAAATCTCCCTTTGCTTAAAATCTAATGCTTTTTAGGATCAGGACTTAGGAGGTATAAATGGCACACACATGGGCCTCCACTCTGCCTCTAGCTCACCCTGTGGCCTCTGTAAGTTTCCTTCTTCTCTGTAATGGGAGTGTTGAGGGATGGTTATGTTCCAGCTCTGATACTTTTGGATTCTCTGTCAGGACTGTGGGGAGGATCCTTGGCTCTTGATGTGGCCCGGGCATTTGAAAAGCAAGGAGAGTCCAAGGGTCAGCCAGGGTGACAGCGAGGTGGCAGGGCGGAAGACGGCAGAGCTGAGTGGGCCAGGGTTTCTCTGATGCTCGGATCTGTCAACCTCCCAGCCATGGGGATGAGAGACGAAGGTTGGAGAGGCTCCCTCGGTTCTTACATCATCTATGGTTGTCCAAAAGTTTAAGGATTACTGAGTGCAACACTTCATTTTACAGAAGAGTAAACTGAGGCCCAGGAGGAGAAGGAACTTGCCTAAGTTTACGAAGTAGGGCAGAGGTTGAAGCAGGATTGACTGAGGCCTCCTGGCTCCCATGTGGAAGAGACAGAGAATGGGCAGGAGGAGGACACGGGCTGAATCCATCCCTCTCAGTCCCTCATGATCCATCACTTGGCAGTGGCCACATGGACGATCACAAAGCCCTTGATGTCTGGGAAGTGAGGGCTTACAAGGTCCACCTGCAGCTGCCTTGGGCCACTTTTGGAGGGGGTGATGTCAAACTGGACTGAGGCCCTCTCCTGAGGCTCCAGGGTAGGCACGCTGGAGGAAAAGGAGGGGAGAAAGGCAGACTGTCAGTCCTCTTGCCATTCTGAGTCTGGCCTGCCAATCCACGGCTCCCCAGGCTCCTCAGGATCAAGTTCACCTTGTGGCTTGACATTCAAGCCTTATCAACATGTTTCCAGGCCAGGTGCGGTGGCTCACTCCTGTAATCCCAGCACACTGGGAGGCTGAGGCAGGTGGATCATCTGAGGTCAGGAGTTCGAGACCAGCCTGGCCAACATGGTGAAACCTCATCTCTACTAAAATACAAAAATTAGCCGGGTGCAGTGGTGCACACCTGTAATCCCAGCTACTCAGGAAGCTGAGACAGGAGAATCGCTTGAACCTGGGAGGGAGAGGTTGCAGTGAGCCAAGCCTGCACCACTGCACTCCAGCTGGGGCAACAGAGTGAGACTCTGTCTCAAAAACAAACAAACAAAAACAACAACCAAAAAAACATGTTTCCAATTTAATTTTCTCTTCTACCACCCACATTCTTCCCATCTAGCCAGGCTAGTTTTCTGTCTGTGCCCTGAACTTCCCTCCTCTGGGCTTTCATCTGCTCTGTTCCACCTAGGATGCCTTTCTTATTCCAATCCACCCAAGGCCCAAATCAAGTTCTCTTTTTCCAGGAGAAATTCCCTGACAACATCAGCCATCAGGTGTTGACACCAAGACCTTTGCCTGGCAAACCGTCCTTACTACTTGATACCTGAAAATCTCAATTCATCATTTAAGGCTCAGCTCAAACACCAGCTCCACTGGGACTTCTTCCTGGCCCCACCCTCACTTAAGGGCTGCTTTTGCTCCCCCAGACCTTGGACAAGATCTTTTTCACAAATCACACTGTCCTCATGTGAAGGGCCATCTGTATCTGAGAGCCCTTCTCCAGGCAAAACTCTTTCTGTCCATCTTAGTGTTCCTAACAATTACACATGGGCCAGAGTACAGGTCAGTATAATCAAGGACCACGTGAGTAGCAAGTGGATGAATGGAAGAATGAAGGAGTGAATGAATGATTGACAATGAATAAGTAAATAAATGAATCCATGAACGAATGGGAACATGTGTGAATGAATGAGTGAAGCATAAATGTAGGAATAAGTGAATGAAAAAATGAACAAATGAGTGAATAAATGAGTAAGCAAATTGAAGAATGCATGAATGAATGAGTGAAGGAGAGCAAATGAATGAAAGTGAGTGAATAAATGGATAAATAAATGAAAGTATGAATGAATGATATGAGTGAATGACTGAGTGAATGACTGAGTGAATGAGTTATATAATTTGAGTAAATGAATGATTGAATGAATGAAGGAATAAATAAGTGAATGAAGGCTTGATATGTATAGTCTGTGGGCTGGTTCCTGGGGTGTCCAGAATCTCTCTCACACCCCCATCCCTGGCAACTTCTCTCTGGCTCATCCACAAGGAAGGGAGCCCCATTCCCTGCCAGCCCCCCAGGCTGGCACTTACTCGATGCTGAGCTGTTCCTGGAGAAGGCCGCTGCCCTCCACCATCAGCGCACAGTCCTTCACTCTCTCTAAG
This sequence comes from Gorilla gorilla gorilla, assembly GCF_029281585.2. Classification (NCBI taxonomy): domain Eukaryota; kingdom Metazoa; phylum Chordata; class Mammalia; order Primates; family Hominidae; genus Gorilla; species Gorilla gorilla. The sequence goes on along the minus strand of NC_073245.2, from coordinate 12,353,718 downwards.
AGGGGGTTGACTACTGTCACTTCCACTGTAACTGCCACTCCCACCATGGCTGGGCCCAGAACCTGAAGGGGACAACACCGATGAGCCATCGCGCCTACCCCTCCTCCCTCCAGGAAACCGATGGTCCTGGCTGAGTTAGAGGATGGATCATTAGTCATGTCCACCCCCGCCTCCATATACCCCATTGCTGAGTGCCACTATTGCACCCATCCCCTTATGTCCAACCCACTCCTCCCACCCTGGAGAGCTAAAGCTGGAGTTAAAGGCACAAACCCCCCCACTTCTGATGCCCTCCCCCAGCTCTGGGGAGTGGGTGCCACTAGGAACAGCATGGTAGATGCAGGCTGAGGTCACCTTGATGGTGATGAAGTCCTCTAGAGTAATGTCCTTCTCCACCAGAAGCTTCTCTCCTTTGGTGACAAGGCACATGGCAGCCAACAGGATCTTCTTGTCCTCTGTCAGGTCTTCTTTATACTTAGAGTAAGATATTGTAATTGGGATTCTCTTCTCTGGAAGGGAAAGCAGAAGTGGGAGTTGGGGCTTCATGTCTTTCTTCAATGGCACTGGGAAGAAGGAAGGGAATGCACAACTAATAGCTCCTTTCTCTCTGGTCCTTGCAACCATTCTGAGACAGGCTTTATTTTCCTCAGTTCTCAGATGAAGAAACCTAAGGCCCAGAGTGGGTATTTTCCTTTTCAAACTCATATAGGAAGTAAACCAAGAAATTAAGATGAGGTGGGAGTCAAATTTAGGTCAGGGGGCTACCACAATACCAGATAATTTCTCCAAGAGCCCCCAGAGATGTTTCCAAGCTTTCCCTACTTATTCAAGATGGAAGTCTCTCAGCCCATCAACCATTCATCCCATCCTTCTCTGTTTATTGAGCACCTACTATGTGCTAGGCACAGAGAAGAGGAAGACCAAAGGCATGCCTCAATCTTCCAATCCTGTGAGGCCAATTCCCTACAACTTTTCTAAATGCCCCCCTCCATGAAGGCCCAGTCCTGGTCAGCCCCACCAACTGAGGGAAGTCTTCACTGACACCTCCTCCCAGTGCTCTCATGCGCTCTGAGCTCCTGTGGTCCTGGCCATCTCTGTCTCCCTCTCACCAGTCACAAACATCCTGCCTAGGTGTTCTTTTCTTGTAAGCATGGATCACCATAAACCTCAGTCTTTTTTTTTTTTTGGAGATGGAGTCTCGCTCTGTCGCGAGGCTGGAGTGCAGTGGCATGATCTCGGCTCACTGCAACCTCCACCTCCTGGGTTCAAGCAATTCTCCTGCCTCAGCCTCTTGAGTAGCTGGGACTACAGGCACATGCCACCATGCCCAGCTAATTTTTGTATTCTTAATACAGATGGGGTTTCACCATGTTCGCCAGGATGGTCTCGATCTTTTGACCTCATGATCCTCTCGCCTTGGCCTCCTAAAGTGCCGGGATTACAGGTGTGAGCCACCATGCCTGGACCATATTTTTTTTTTTTTTTTCTGACTACTACATATTCTTTCTTTTAGGTTCAATGTGCTCTTTCTGGTTTGCTCCCAGGCCCTCTCATTCCCTATTGTTCTACTCCCACTGCTTCCTTTATTTCTGTTTTCTTCCTGACTCTGAAGGCATCTGAGTTTTTAACTCATGGAAAAGGTCCTTAAAGGGCTCAACTTGGCTTATGTGCTCTGCTACCCCAGGGCTTTGCATATCGTAGATTCTCCTGAATGCCAGTAGGCTGATTCATGTGTTAAAGTATGAGTTTGTTTTATGGGCTCCCTTAGTTCAGTAGGTCATTATTGGAAGAACCTTTATTACAATAACAGTAATAAATAATAATTATAGGCCGGGTGCCGTGGCTCACGCCTGTAATCCCAGCACTTTGGGAGGCGAAGGTGGGTGGATCACCTGAGGTCAGGAGTTCGAGACCAGCCTGACCAACATGTTGAAACCCTGTCTCTACTAAAAAAAATTACAAAATTAGCAGGGCGTGGTGATGTGTGCCTGTAATCCCAGCTACTTGGGAGGCTGAGGCAGGAGAATTGCTTGAACCTAGCAGGTGGAGGTTGCAGTGAGCTGAGATTGCGCCACTGCACTCCAGCCTGAGTGACAGAGAGAGACTCTATCTCAAAATAGCAATAACAATAACAATAATAATTATAATTATAAAAGCTAAGTTTTACTAAGGGATTAAAGTGTACTGCACTTGGAAGCGCTTTCACAGATTGACTTATTTAATCCTTAAACAATTCCATGAGCGGGTATTATTATTTTTATTTTATTGATTTATTATTTTATTGATAATATATTATTATTGATAATAATATCAAAAACACTGATAATAAACATAAATTGAATGTTCATTAGGTAGTAAGAATGATGCCAAATACTTTATATACATTATATCATTTACTCCTTGCTTGGTGATAGACCACGGTTCTCCAAGTGTGGTCCTGGGACCAGCAGCATCAGCGTCACCTGGGAACTTGTTAGAAATGTAAATTCTCAGTCTCCAGCATGAAGAACCATCATATGCCACCATATGATACACATGAGCAGAGCTTTGGGCATCAGCTCAGACCCTGGGAGAAAGGAGGAGAAAAGTAGCCCTTTAAAATGTTTGCATCAGGGCTTTTTGAAGTTCTCTGACTCATAGACACCACTAACAATCTAATAAAAGCTGAGACCCCTTTCCCTAGAACAATGGTTCTCAATAGCACCATCACTCAGCTGGGCTAACTGACATCTGTAGAATATTGCATCCAACAACAGCAGGATACGCATTCTTCTCAATCTCATACGGAGCATTCACCAAAAAGGATCACATTCTGTGGCATAAATGACACATTAACAAGTTTAAAATAATAGAAATTATGCGATATATGCCCCCAGAACACAATGAAATCAAACTGGAAATCAATGACAGAAAGACAGCTGAAAAATCTAAAATACTAGGGATTAAACAACACAATTCTAGAAGAACACATGGGACAAAGAAGAAGTCTTAAGAGAAGTTTAAAAGTATTTCGAAGTAAATGAAAATGAAACTACAACTTATCAAAATTTGTGGGCACATGCCTGTAGTCTCAGCTACTTGGGAGGCTGAGGAGGGAGAATCACCTGAGCCTGGGAAGTTGAGGCTACAATGAGCCATGATTGTGCCACTGCACTCCAGCCTGGGTGACAGAATGAGACTCTGTCTGAAAAGCAAAACAAAACAAACAAACAAACACCCCTCCCCCAACACACAAACTTGTAGGATGCAGCAAAAGCAGTGCTTAGAGAGAAGTCTATAATATTCAATACATATGATAGAAAAGAAGAAGGATCTAAAACCAATAATCTAAACTTCTGCTTTAGGAAACTATAAAAAGGAGAACACGTTAAACTCATCTTAAGCAGAAGAAAAGAAATAATAAAAATTAGAGCAGAAATCGGTAAAATTGAAAATCAGAGATCAATAGAGAAAATCACCAAAACCAAAAGCTGGTTCTTTGAAAAGATCAATAAAGTCAATAAGCCTGTAGCAAGGCTGACTCAGAAAAAAAAGAGAGAAGGCACAAGTTACTGATATGATAAATGCAAGACAGGACATCTCTACAGATTCCACGGACATTAAAAGGATAGTAAAGGTAACAAGTTTGGGGAGTTAGGAAAAAAACAGAGAGTAAAGGAATATTATGAACAACTTTATGCCCACAGGTTTGATAATCTAGATAAAAGGGACCAGTTCTTGAAAGAAAAAAATCTGCTAAAATTCACATAAGAAGAAACAGACAACATGAATAGGCCTATATCTATTAAAAAATGGAATCAGTACTTAATAACCTTCCAAACCAGAACACATGAATCCCAGATGGGTTCACTGGTGAATTATACCAAGCATTTAAGAAAAAAAAATTATAGCAATTCTCTACAATCTCTTCCAGAAAATGGAAGCAGAGAAATACTTCCTAATTCATTCTATGAGGCCAGCATTACCTTAATGCCAAAAACCAGACAAAGACATTGCAAGAAAAACAAAACTACAGACCAATATGAACATAGATGCAAAAATTCCCACAAAATATTGGTAAATTGAATCAACAATGTATAAAAAATTACATGCTATGATCAAGTGGGATTTATTCTAGGCATGTAAGGCTGGGTCAATATTAAAGGTCAATTAATATAGTCCATCAAATCAACAGGAAAAAATAACATGATCATATCAATAGATGCAGAAAAAGAATTTGATAAAATCCAACACCCATTCCTGATAAAGCTCTCAGCAAACTAGGAATAGAGGAGGAATTTACTCAACTTGATAAAGAACATCTACAAAAAACCTACAGCAAACATTGTCCTTAATGGTGACAAACTGGAAGCTTTCCCATGATGATTAGGAACAAGGCAAGGATGTCCCCTCTTACTATTCCTTTTCAACATCATATTGGAAGTCCTTGCTAATGCAATAAGATAAAACAAGGAAATAAAATGTATACAGATTGGGAAGGAAGAAATAAAACAGTCTTTGTTCACAAATGATATAATTGTTATGTAGAAAATCCAAAAGAATTGTCAACAACAACAAACAAAAAATCCTTGAACTTATGAGTGGTAATAGCAAGGTTACAGGGTATAAGATTACTAATATACAGAAGTCAATCACTTTCTTATATACCAGCAATGAACAATTGGAAATTAAAATTAAAAACATAATACCATTTATGTTAGCACCACCAAAAATGGAACACTTAGGCATTAATTTAACAAAATATGTACAATATCTACACAAGAAGAACTGTAAAACTCTGATGAAAGAAATAAAAAAACTAAATAAATGGAGAGATATTCCATGTTCATGGATAGAAAGGCTCAATACTGTCAAAATGTCAATTTTTCCTAACTTGATCTTTAGATTCAATGCAATCTGAAGAAGTTATTTTGTGGATATTGACAAACTGATTCAAACTTTATGTGTGGGTGGGAGGCAGGAATGAAGAGAAGTTGGATAATGGGTACAAGATAGTTAGAAAGAATAAGTTCTAATATTTCATAACACAGTGGGGAAATTATAGTTAATAATGATTTATGGTACCTTTCTAAATAGCTAGAATAAATAAATTGTATTGTTTTGAACACGAAGAAAAGATACAGATAAATGTATAAGGTGATGGATATCCCAATTACCCTGATTTGATTGTTACACGTTCTATACATGTATCAAAATATGTGTACCCACAAAATATGTACTACTATGATATATCAATTAAGATTTTTTTAAAGAGCCATGACATAAAAAAGTTTATGTCAAGAGGCAAAAGACCCAGAGTAGTCAGTACAATTGTACAATTGTACAATATTGAAGGAGAGGAACAAAGTTAGAGGACTGGCACTACCTGACTTCAGGTACCTTTAAGATTTACTATAAAGGTACAGTCATCAAGACAGTGTGGTATTAGTGAAAGAATGGACAAAGACAGGCATACCTTATTTTATTGTGCTTCATTTTATTGTACTTTGCAGATATTGCATTTTTTACAAATTGAGGGTTTGTGGCAACCCTGAGTCAGGCAACTCTATAAGAGCCATTTTTCCAAGAGCATGTGTTTGCTTCTATGATCAGTGATTTTTTTTTTTTCTTTAAGGCAAGGTCTTGCTCTGTCACCCAGGCTGTAGGTGCAGTGGTGTGATCATAGCTCACTGCAAACTTCCAACTCTTGGGCTCAAGCAATCCTCCTGCCTCAGCCTCCAAGTAGCTAGGACTATGGGAGCATGCCACCACACCCAGCAGGTATTTTTTATTTTAATTTTTTGTAGAGATGGGGTATTGCTGTGTTGCCCAAGCTGGTCTCAAACTCCTAGGTTCAAGCGGTTCTCTCACTTTGGCCTCCAAAAGTGATTGGGATTGGGATTACATATATGAGCCCCTGTGCCCAGCCCTTGATCAGTGATCTTTGAGGCTACTATTGTAACTGTTTGCTGGCACCACAAACCATGCCCTGTAAGATGTTGAACTTAATTAATAAATGTCGTGTGAGTTCTGACTGCTCCACTGACTGGCCATTTCCCCATCTCTCTCCCTTTCCTTGGGCCTTCCTATTCCCGGATACGCAATAATATTGAAATTAGGCCAATTAATAAACCTACAATGGCCTCTAGGTGTTCAAGTTAATAAGAGTTACGTGTCTTTCACTTTAAGTCAAAAGCTAGAAATGATTAAGCTTAGTGAGGAAGGCACATAGAAAGCCAAGATGGGCCAAAAGCTAGGCGTCTTGTGCCAAACAGCAAGGTTTTGAATGTGAAGGGAAAGTTCTTGAAGGAAATTAAAAGTGCTACTCTTGAAGGAAACTAAAAGTGACATAGGAATGATAAGAAAGCAAAATAGCCTTATTGCTAATATGGAGAAAGTTTTAGTGATCTCCATATAAGATCACACGAGCCATAACATTCCATTAAGCCAAAGCCTAATCCAGAGCAAGGCCCTGATTCTCTTCAATTCTATAAGGATTGAGAGATGTTAGGAAGCTACAGAAGACAAGTTTGAAGCTAGCACAGGTTGGTTCATAAGGTTTAAGGAAAGACGCCATCTCTATAACATAAAAGTGCAAGCTGAAGCAACAAGTGCTGATGTAGAAGCAACAGCAAATTATGCAGAGACTCTAGCTAAGATCATTAGTGAAGATGGCTACATAAAACAACACATTTTCAATGTAGAAAAAATAGCTTTATATTGGAAGAAGATGCCATCTAGGACTTTCATAGCGGGACAGAAGTCAATGCCTGGCTTCAAAGTTTCAAAGGACAGGCTGACTCTGTGCATTAAGGAGCTAATGCAGCTGGTGACTAAGTTGAAGCCAATGCTCATTTAAATTTCTAAATCCTAGGGCCCTTAAGAATTATGCTAAATCTACTATGCCTGTGGTCCATAAAGGAACAACGAAGCCAGGATGATAGCACATCTGTTTATAGCATGGTTTACTGAATATTTTAGGCCAACTGTTGAGACCTACTGATCAGAAAAGAAGATTCTTGTCAAAGTATTACTGCTCATTGACAATACACCTAGTCACTCAAGAACTCTGATGGAGGTGTACAATGAGATTAATGTTATTTTCATGCCTGTTAACATTCATTCTGCAGACCATGAATCAATGAGTAATTTTAACTTTCAAGTCTTTTTATTTAAGAAATACATTTCATAAAGTCATAGCTGCCATAGATAGTGATTCCTCTAATGGATCTGGGCAAAGTCAATTGAAAACCTTCTGGAAAAGATTCACCATTCTAGACACCATTAAGTATATTCATGATTCATGGGAGGAGGTAAAAATATCAACATTAATAGGAGTTGGAAAGAAGTTGATTCCAACTCTTATGGATGACTTTGAGGCATTCAAGATTTCAATGCAGGAAGTCACTGATGATGTGGTGGAAACAGCAAGAGAATTAGAGTGCAGCCTAAAGATGTGACTGAATTGCTCCATCTGATGGTAAAACTTGAACGGATGAAGAGTTGCTTCTCATGTGTGAGCAAAGAAAGTGTTTTTCAAAGATGGAATCTACTCCTGGTGAAGATGCTCTAAACATTGTTGAAATGGCAACAAAAGATTTTGAATATTACATAAACTTAGTTGATAAAGCAGTGGCAGGGTTTGAGAGGATTGACTCCAAGTTTGAAAGAAGTTCTACTGTGAGTAAAATGCTATCGAACACCATCGCATACTACAGAGAAATCCTTCGTGAAAGGAAGAAAGTCATTCAATGTGGCAAATTTCATTGTTGTCTTATTTTAAGAAATGGCCACAACCACCCCAACCTTTGGCAACCTCTACCCTGATCAGGTAGTAGTGTTGCGATGGTGTTTGATAGCATTTTACTCACAGTAGAACTTCTTTCAAACTTGGAGTCAATCCTGTCAAACCCTGCCACTGCTTTACCAACTAAGGTAGCAGCCATCAACATTGAGGCAAGACCTTCCACCAGCAAAAAGATTATGACTCAGTGAAGGTTCAGATGGTTAACTTTTTTTTTTTTTTTTTGAGAAAGAGTCTCCCTTTGTTACCCAGGCTGGAGTGCGGTGGCAGGATCTCAGCTCACTGCAGCCTTGACCTCCCGGGCTCAAGTGATCCTCCCACCTCACTTTTGAGTAGCTGAGACAACAGGTGTGTACCACCATGCCTGGCTAATTTTTTTTGTTTTCTTCCTTTATTTTTTTTTTTTTTGTAGAGATGGGGTTTCACCATGTTGCCCAGGTTGGTCTTGAGCTCTTGAGCTCAAGTGATCCTTCTGCCTCAGCCTCCCAAAGTTCTGGGATTACAGGTATGCACCGCCTGTGCCTGGCCCCGAATGTTAGCATTTTATAGCCATAAAGTATTTTAAAATTAAGGTGTATATATTTTTTAAAAGAAATAATGCTATTGCACGCTTTATAGACTACAGTATAATGTAAATATAACTTTTATATGCACTGGGAAACCAAAACATTTGTGTGACTTGCTTTATTGCAATATTCCTATTATTGTGGTGGTCTGGAACCAAACCTGCAATATGTCTGAGGTATGCCTCTAGATCAATGGAATAGAAGAGAGTTCAGAAATAGACCTGCACAAATATAGTCAGTTGATCTTTGACAAAGTAGCAAAGGAAATACAATGGAGAAAAGATAGTCAACAAATGGTGCTGAAGCAACTGGATATCCACACAGGGAAAAACAATCTAGACACAGGCCTTACATTCTTTACAAAATTTACTAAACTGAATCATTGACCTAAATGTAAAATGCAAAACTACAGAACTCTTAAAGATAACATGGGAGAAAATCTAGATGACCTGAGATTGGTAATATTTTTTTTTTTTTTTGAGATGGAGTCTTGCTCTATCGCCCAGGCTGGAGTGCACTGGCGTGATTTTGGCTCACTGCAACCTCCGCCTCCCGGGTTCAAGCGATTCTCCTGCCTCAGCCTCCCGAGTAGCTGGGATTACAGGCACCCACCACCACGCCCAGCTACTTTTTGTGTTTTTAGTAGAGATGAGGTTTCACCATGTTGGCCAGGCTGGTCTCAAACTCCTGATCTCAAGTGATCCACCTGCTTCAGCCTCCCAAAGTGCTGGGATTACAGCCGTGAGCCACCACATCCAGCCGGTAATTTTTTTTGATACAATACCAAAGGCATGATCCATGAAAGAAAAAATTGATAAGTTGGACTTTATTAAAACTAAAAACTCTGCACTGCAGAAAACACTGTGAAGAGACTGGGAAGAGAGGACACAGACTGGGAGAAAATGTTTGCAAAAGACATCCGATAAAAGACTGTTATCCAAAATACACAAAGACCTTTTAAAAACCAGCAATGAGAAAATGAACAACCCAATTAAAATACGGGCAAAAGATCTGGACACCTCACCAAAGAAGAGATACAGATGTCAAATAAGTATATGAAAAGATGCTCAATGTCATATGTCATTAGTGAATAGTAAACTCTGATATACTATTACACACCTATTACAATGTCAGTAATCCAAAACACACAATACCATCTGCTGGATAGAATAGGGAACAACAGGAATTCTCACATATTCCTGGTGGGAATTCAAAATGATACAGCCACTTTGGAAGACAGTTTGTCAGTTTCTTACCAAAACATACTCTTACCATAAGATCCAGCAATTGTGCTCCTTGGTATTTACCTAAAGAACTGAAAATTCGAGCCGGGCACGGCGGCTTACGCCTGTAATCCCAGCACTTTGGGAGGCCGAGGCAGGTGGATCACGAGGTCTGGAGATCAAGACCATCCTGGCCAACATGGTGAAACCCTGTCTTTACTAAAAATACAAAAATTAACTAGGTGTGGTCGTGTGTGCCCGTAATCCCAGCTACTCGAGAGGCTGAGGCAGGAGAATCACTTGAACCCGGGAGGCGGAGGTTGCAGTGAGCCAAAATCGCACCTCTGCACTCTAGCCTGGTGACGGAGCGAGACTCTGTCTCAAAAAAAAAAAAAAAAAAAAAAAAATTAAAAACTCAAGCCCACACAAAAACCTGCATAAGGATGTTTAAAGCAGCTTTATTCATAATTGCCAAAACTCGGAATCAACCAAGATGTCCCTCAGTAGGTGAATGGATAAACTGTGTACATCCATATAATGGAATACTATTTTGCAATAAGAAGAAATGACCCATCAAGACACAAAAACCGTAAGGGATCCTTAAATACATATTGCTAAGTGAAAGAAGCCAATCTGAAAAAGCTTAATTACACTGTATGATTTCAACTAGATGACATCATGAAACAGGCAAAAGTATGGAGACAGTAAAAAGATCAGTGGTCACTGGAGGTTCAGGCAAGGGAAGGAGGGATGAATAGGTGGAGCACATAGCTGGAACATGGGGATATTGGGGGGGTGAAACTATTCTGTATGACTGTGGAATGTTAGATACATGTCATTATACATTTGTCAAAAGCCATAGAATGCACAACACAGAGTGAACCCTAATATTCACTATGAATTTTAGTTAATAATACTGTGTCAATATTGGCTCATTAATTGTAACAAATGTACCACACTAAAGCAAGATGTTAATAACAGGAGGAGAGGCGTGGTGGTGGGCAGGGATATGGGAACTCTCTGTACTTCCCACTCAAAGTTTTCTGAAAACCTAAAACTACTTAAAAACCTAATAATTTAATAAATTATATGTTTTAATAGTCTATCATTTGGCCAAAGAATTTCACTTTTTTTTTGTTTGTTTTTTTAGACAAGAGTCTCGCTCTGCTGCCCAGGCTGGAGTGCAGTGGCGCGATCTCGGCTCACTGCAAGCTCTGCCTCCTGGGTTCACGCCTTTCTCCTGCCTCAGCCTCCTGAGTAGCTGGGACTACAGGCGCATGCCGCGACGCCCGGCTAATTTTTTTGTATTTTTAGGAGAGACGGGGTTTCACTGTGTTAGCCAGGATGGTCTCAATCTCCTGACCTCGTGATCCACCTGCCTCGGCCTCCCAAAGTGCTGGGATTACAGGCGTGAGCCACTGTGCCTGGCCCAAGAATTTCACTTTTGTGATATAGTCTAACAAAAGTCCAAAATCCAGAGGAAAAAAAAGATTTCTTTTTGCATCAAAATGTTCACTTGCTTACCTGACACTCTGTAGATAAACAAAAGTTTAGTGTTATTTTTAATAGCAATAAGCTGATAACTACCTAAAAGAAAAGATAGGTCACCATATATTTACTTAAAGATCTGTTAAATTCTATTTATTTAAACATCTATTAAAATGATGTTTGTGAGGAGCTTATAAAAATATTTAAAATACAATGCAATATGAAAAGAGCAGGGCATTAATGACTATTTGCAATATTTAACCAGAACTGTTTTTCAAAAAGCAAACAGGCATTAAGGATTTGGAAGTAAAATACATTAACAGTTTGTAGGTGGGTGGTAGAATCATAGGTGATTTTTCTCTTTTGCTTTCCAAATTTTTATGAATATGTATTACTTTTAATATGAAAAAAATTGCTGAAAGCCAGAGGGAAGTGTGTGTTAATTAAAATTTTATGATGAAGTGTTATTTTGTGATTTAGACTTTGTGAAAAATAAATGACAAAAAAAGCTAAAAAAGTGTGACACCTCCTTCATACATTTTCACACCCTGTGAAAATCCACAAGCTTCACTCACCAGAAACTGGCCCAGAGCAACAATTTCTTTGTTTAATTGAATCCTTAGAATTCAGAAGGTATGTGAAAGGAGAGAGAGGCAAAGGAGAGATAGAGATACAGAGATAGACTGAGAGAGAGAGAGAGAGGAGAGATAGAGAGACAGATGAAAAAGCCAAAGGGACAGAGACAGAGAGAGAGACAGGGAAGGAGAGACAGATGGAGAGAGAGATACGGGCAAAAAGACAGACAGACAGACTAGGAAAAAAGTGCAAGAATAATCAAAGAGGATACATTTAATAAATCATCCATGAAGTGCTATGTGTTCAAGTATTACGAAAAAATCCTTTAACCTCCGCTTCCTGGGTTCAAGTGAGTCTCCTGCCTCAGCCTCCTGAGTAGCTGGGACTACAGGCGTGTGCCACCATGCCCGGCTAATTTTCTTGTATTTTTAGTAGAGATGAGGTTTCACCGTGTTAGCCAGGATGGTTTCGATCTCCTGACCTCGTGATCCACCCGCCTTGGCCTCCCAAAATGCTAGGATTACAGGCATGAGCCACCGCGCCCGGCCTCAATATATTTTTAAAGAAACAGTTGGAATAAGGTCAGTTAAAAAAATACAAAAACCTTTAAAAAGACTGAAACCATTCTCTTCTGCTATGAAATACTAAGGATAAATTTTAGGCAAATGTACCATTAGGTGTGTTGAGCATATCTGGTGTGGGCTGACCTGACCATTCCATAACCTGCAGTCAAGCAATTGCATCAGCTGAGTAAATGTGCACTGTGGTCAACGTTCCTGGCTTTGAACCCTGGCTTTGCCCCTTCCTGGTCTTGGTCAGGAGTGTGTCTCTCATGCCAGACTGCCTGGATTTGGGTCCTGCAACTATGCACACTGACTGTGTGACTCTGAACTCGTGACTTCACCTTTCTTGGTGTGAGTTTTCTCCTTTCAAAGATGGAGCTAGCACTAGTACCACACACAAGGTGGCTGGAGGGATTATGCTGTCACATGCAGAATTCTTGGGACAGGGCTTGGCACATTTAAGCACTTAATAAACATCTCTGGCCTGGTGCCGTGGCTTAAGCCTGTCATCCCAGCACTTTGGGAGGCCAAGGCGGGCAGATCACTCGAGTCCAGCCTGGGCAACATCATGAAACCCCCTCTCTACTAAAAATACAAAAATTATCTGGGTGTGGTGGTGCACGCCTGTGGTCCCAGCTACTCAGGAGGTTGAGGCAAGAGAAGCCCTTGAACCCGGGAGGTGGAGGTTGCAGTGAGCTAAGATCACACCACTTCACTCCAGCCTGGGTGACAGAGTGAGACTCTGTCTCAAAAAAACCCGAAAACCAAAACAAAGAAAACCATCTGTTACCAGTCCAGCCCTCTCCCACAGAACACCTGGAGCCAAATGGGCTCCAGATTTTTTTTGGATTTTAGAAAAGTAATGCATGGCATATTCCATATATGCTGAAATACCCCCAGCATGTATTTATTTGGTGTGTAAATATTCATTCTAATTAAAAAAATAGAAACTATAAATCACATTTTCATCGGATTGCCACCAGATGCATATGGACTTGCATTACTGTTATTACTGTTTTGCCCCTCCGAGTCTCAGTTTTCTCATCTCTAAAGTCGGGACAAGAGGCAAGGCACTGAGCACAGTGCTCAGGAATGTCCCCTTCCTTCCTGGGGATGAATGCAGTCCTGGGAAATCCCCCTGACCTCCACAACCCTCCTGTAAAAGGAGGTGGCTTGGCCTGATTCCACCAAGCCAGGGTGCACTTACCTTCTTGCGGCCCCAGCCTCACGGCGTGGGATTCATGCAGGATCTCTGCCACTGGCTTGCGGGTATAGAGGATGGTGGCACCGCTCAGGTTGACCCTCATCCGCTGGGCCCGGGAGGTGAGGTTGGCCAAGCACAGGGCCAGTCTCAGGTCGTGGCCCAGCATGGGAGGCTCTAGCACCTTGAACTTGCCAGCGATGCTGGGCTTGGTGGCGGGCTCCAGGAGGTCGTCACGCCAGAGACAGCGCCCCCCAGCCCTGCGGATCCAGGTTCTCCTTCCAGAGGCTTCCACGCCGAACAGCCTGTTCACCGCCTTGCTGTACACCTGCCTCTCTTTCCGGGACCCTGCAGGACATCACACAACGTCAGCGGCAGGCACCCCCTTGCTCCTTTAATTTACCATGGCTCATGGAAGTCAAACTGGCAGTTCAAGAGCCATATGCACACCGGCGCCACATGCCTTGTGTTTGATTCTCTATGTAAATAAAGTTTTAAATCAGTTGCCAGGAAATTTCACATAAAAATGCAAATTTCCAGCTTCTCTGACAGCTGGGTCAAAAGCCTCATATAATAATGATAGCTAGCACTTTTGCAGATTTGCTATGTGTACTATAGCACTTGGTGCTGTATTTTTTTTTCTCTAGGAGGTACTACAGAGGTATTATCATCACCCACATTTAACAGACAAGGAAGCCGAGACACAGAGAAGTAAAGTAACTCCTCAATCACACAGCTTATGGGGTAAGTGAGGCAGCTGGGACTTGAACCAGGCAGTAAAGCTCCAAATTCCATTCATGCTCCCTTATCACTCTCTACATGGCAATAATGGTCTTGAGGCAGGAGGCGGGACTTGACTCAGGAGCTGGGGCTCAAACTCAGGACTAGATTAAAGACGAATGGAAACAGGGAGGAGGCAAAAGCACTTCTCTATAAGACATGCCCACCAGTGCTATGGCAACACCCAGAACTTACTACCCCTTTTCAAGGCAATCACCTGGAAGTTACCACCCTTTTCCTAAAAATTTCTGCATAATCTGCCCTTTAATTTGCATGTAATTAAAACTGAGTATAAATATGATTACAAAACTGTAGGGTATAACAACTTCATTCTTTTGCATGTGGGTATACAGCGGTCCCAACACCATTTGTTGAAAAGACTATTTTTATTCTTTCTCCATTGAATTGTCTTGACACCCATGTAGAAATCAATTGAACATAATTTTAAGGGCTTCTTTTTGGACTCTCAGTTCAATTTCTTTGATCTATATGTCCCTTCTTATGCCAATGTCACACTGTCGGGGTTTCTGTATATTTGTAGTACTTTTTGTTTGTCTGTTTGTTTTTGAGACAGGATCTCACTCTGTCACTCAGAGCTGCTATGCTGGGCATACTGCCTATGGGGTAGCCCTGGCCCACAAGGAGCAGCACCTTTGCTGTTGCTGCACACTGCTGCTTTAAGAAAAGTGGCTAACACCACTGGCTCATCCTTGAATTCTTTCCTGGGTGATGCCAGGAACCCTCCTGGGCTAAGCCTGCATGCCCTACCTCAGTCTAGAGTTGAGCAATAGCAGCCCCCACTAGAGGGAATGCACTCTCTGGTTGTCCATGATCTTCACCCTGCAATTCTCACTCATGGGATTCTATCGGTGGGGCTCCTGTAGACATGTGAGTTTAGGGCCCCTGATACACCACTTTCCCCACTGCTAGCGCAGACCTCTCTTTTGAGCTCCAGAACAATACAAAGAACCGGACAGCGCCCCCCAGGTGTCTCACAGGTGCCTCAAATCCAACCAAACCCACCAACTGCCCAGCAGCATTCCTCATCCCAGCCAACGGTGCAGCCATGAGCCCAGGTGTACAAGCCAGAAGCCTGGGGGTGTTCTTGACTCTTCTCTCGCGTTTATCACTCACAACAGAGCCCTCACCAGGTCCTGCTGAGCATCCTCCTTAGGCTCTGGAATCTGTCCTCTTCTCTCATCTCTCTTCCCCCATCAGACCACCATACAAACCGCCTCACCATGAGGTCAGTGTGTGAACTTTTATTACTGTTTTCATTACTCTGTCCCTGCCAGCTTCAGTTTTCCTATCTGTAAAGTGGGGACAAGAGGCCCACAAGCAAGGCACTGAGCACGATAATCAAGAACGTCCCCTCCCTTCCTGGGAATGTAGGATCCATCCCATTCCAGTTCTGTTTCCACTCTGATGATTCCAAAATCCAATTCTGATGGTTCTCCTTCCCTATTTGAAACCTGTGGCATGTGGTCCTCACACCACTCTCCCCTGAAGGTACCCTGATATCGTGTGACCCTGGTCTGATCACTTGGTGATTACTTGATGTTGCTGGAAACACCAAGGTTCTTTAACATTCCACGTTTTATTATTAAAATGTATGTGAGTTCTGCTACTGTACAATGTATTTTTACTATGAAAATGTTTCATTTCCCTGCCAAAGAATGTAATGCCACCTTCTCATGGAGGCCTTCTCTGACCACCTGATGTTTTAAACAACTTTATTGAGATATAATTCCATAACACACAATTCACCCATTTTAAGAGTGCAATTCAATGTTTCTTAGTAGTTCACAGAATTGTGCACCCCATTACCACAATCTAATTTTAGAACGTTTTTTCACCACCCCCCCCAAATTCTGTAACCATCAGGAGTCACTTCCCATTCCTCCCCACCCCAACCCCAGCCCTAGGCAACCACTAATATAATTCATAATTTGCCTATTCTGGACATTTCATATAAAGGGAATCATACAACACGTGGTCTTTTGTGAAATTTTTCCGCTTAACATCATGTTTTCAAGGTTCGTTCACATTGTAGGTAGCATGTATCAGTACTGCGTTCCTTTTTATTTCTGACTAGTATTCCATTGGATGGATATATATTTTATTTATCTATTGATGGGTATTTGAGCTGTTTCTACTTTTTATCTATTTTAAATAATGTTTCTATAAATATTCATGTAAAGTTTTTGTGTGGGTGTTTGTTTTCATTTCTCTTGGAAATGTAGCTGGGCGTGCAGTTGCCGGGTCATGGCAACACTATGTTTAACATTTTGAGAAACTGTCAAAGTGTTTTCCAAAGTGGCTGCACAATTGTAAATTTCCACCAGCAATGTATGAGTGTTTCAATTTCTCCACATCTTCACCAACACTAATTTTCTATCTTTTTGATGACAGTAGTTCTAGTGGATGTGAAGTGGTATCTCATTGTGGTTTTGACATGCATTTTCGTAATGACTTAATGATGTTAAGCATCTTTTTATGTGCTTATTGGCCATTTGTATATGGTCCTTGGGGAAATGTTCATTCACATCCTTTGCCATTTTAAAATGGGATTATTTATTTATTTCTTTATTTTGTAGAGATGGAGTCTTGCTATGTTGCCCAGGCTGGTCTTGAACTCCTAGCCTCAAGTACTCCTCTCGCCTTGGCCTCTCAAGGTTCTAGGATGGGCCAAGCATGGTGGTTCATGCCTTGGACTTTCAGGTGCTCTCAAAAAAATTATTTTTTTTATGGTTGAGTTTTAAGAGTTACATATACATATATTTTAGATGAGAGTGCTTTATCCATTCAATACATGATTTGCAAATATTCTCTCCTATTCCATGGGCTATCTTTCCACTTTCCTGATGGTGCTGTTTGCAGGACAAGTTCTTAACTTTGATAAAGTCCAATTTTTTCCTTTGTTACTTGTGCTTTTGATGTCGTTTCTGAAAAGGCTTGGTCTAACCGAAGATCATGAAGATTTACTCCTATGTTTTCTTCCAAAAGTTTTATAGTTTTAGCTCTCACATGTAAGTCTATAAACCATTTTGAGAAATTTTTGTGTATCGTGTGAGATAGGAGGCCAACTTCATTCTTTTTATTTCCCTTTTTTAAAAATTTTTCATGTAACCAGTGGGGTATAACAACTTCATTCTTTTGCATGTGGGGATATACAGTGGTCCCAACACCATTTGTTGAA
Source organism: Gorilla gorilla gorilla (assembly GCF_029281585.2). Classification (NCBI taxonomy): domain Eukaryota; kingdom Metazoa; phylum Chordata; class Mammalia; order Primates; family Hominidae; genus Gorilla; species Gorilla gorilla. The sequence continues at coordinate 12,336,339 of NC_073245.2, read as the reverse complement.
AAGACTATTCTTATTCTTTCTCCATTGAATTGTCTTGACACGCTTGTAGAATCAATTGATCATAATTTTAAGGGTTTATTTTTCAACTCTCAGTTCAATTTCTTTGATCTATATGTCCATTCTCATGCCAGTATCACACTGTCTGGGTTACTGTATATCTGTTGTAATTTTTGTCTTGTCTGTTTATTTTTGAGACAGAATCTCACTCTGTCACCCAGGGTGGAGTACAGTGGTGCAATCATGGCTCATTGCAACCTCAACCTCCCAGGCTCAAGCAATTCTCCCACCTCAGCCTCCTGAGTAGCTGGTAGCCATGCCACCACACTCAGCTAATTTTTAAAATTTTTTGTAGAGATGAAGTCGTCCATGCTGCCCAGCTGGCCTGAAGGGAGATTTCCTGAACTGAAGGGAGTCTCCTGACTTGGCCTCCTAAAGTGCTGGGATCACAGACATAAGCCACCATGCCTGGCTGTAGTAAGTTTTGAATTTGGGAAGTATGAGCCCTCCAACTTCTTTTTCAAAATTGTTTGGGCTATTTGGGGTTCCCTTGTGTTTCCAAATGAATTTTATGATCAGGTTGCTAATTTTGGGGAAAAAAACTCAGCTGTAACTTTGACAGGATTTTGTTGAGTCTGTAGGTCAATTTTGAGAGTATTGCAATTTTAACAATATAAACCCTTTCAATCCATGAAAATGGGATGCCTTTTCATTTATTTAGATCATTAATTTCTTTCAACAATGTTTTGTAGTTTTAGCATGTAAGTCTTGCTCTTCTTTTGTTGAATTTATTCCTAAGTATTTTATTCTTTTTGATGCTATTGTAAATGGATTTATTTCCTTAATTTCATTTTTGGATTATTCATTGCCAGTATCTAGAAATCTGATTAATTTTTGTATATTGATCTTGTGTTCTGCAAACTTGCTGAACTTGTTTATCATTTCTAACAGCTTTTTAATGGATCCCTTAGGATTTTATATATACAAAATTATGTCATGTGCAAATTTCTTTCCAATTTGGAAATTTCTCTATTTCCATTTCTCCCTTCCTCTCTTCCTCCCTCTCTTCTTTTGTCTTCTTTCTATTTTAAAAATTGTGATAAAATACATATAACATAAAATTTACCATCTTAACCATTTTTAAGTGTACACTTCAGTGTCATTAAGTACATTCATATTGTTGTGTAACCATCACTACCATCTATCCAGAGCTCTTTTCATCTTGATTGAAACTCTGTACCTATTACACAATAATGCCCATTCTCCCCAGATCTTAGCCCCTGGCAACCACCATCCTACTTTCTGTCTGTATGAGTTTGGCTACTCTAGGTACTTCATAGATATAAGCGGCATCATAGAATATTTGTTCTTTTATGTCTGGCTTATTTCACTTAGCATAATGTCCTCAAGTTTCATCTGTGTTCCAGCATTTGTTGGTATTTTCTCTCTTTTTAAGGCTAAATAATATTCCATTGTATGTATATACCACATTTTGTTTATTCATTCGTTCAGTGATGGACACTTGGGTTGCTTTCACCTTTTGGCCATTTTGATGAGATTGGGCGTATTCAGGGCAGTATGGCTATAGATGTTTTGGCTACTTTGAATAATGCTGCTCTGAACATGGGTGTACAAATATCTCTTCGAGGTCCTGCTTTCAATTCTTTTGGGCATATATCTAGAAGCTGAATTGCTGGGTTGTATGATAATTCTATTTTTAATATTTTGGCAACATATTCAAGACATCAGTGCCAAATCCAACATCATGAAACTTTTCTCCTATGTTTTTTTCTAAGAATTTTATAATTTTAGCTCTCACATTTAGACCTTTGATCCATTTTCAGTTAATTTTTCTATATAATGTAAGAGTCTAACTTCAGTCTTTTGCACATAGATATCCAGTTTTCCCAATACAATTTTAAAAAAGATATCTCTTTCTTTTTCTTGCTTAATTTCCCTGGCTAGTACTTCCATAAAAATGATGAATCAATATGACAAAAAAGGACATCTTTGTCTTGTCCCTCATTTTGGGGTGTAAATGTTCAACGTTTCACTATTAAGTATCATTTTAGCTGTAGCTTTTTTATAGGTGACTTATCAGACTGAGGAAGTTTACTTCTATTCTTAATTTGTTGAGTGTTTTTTTTTATCATAAAGGGGTATGAGATTTTGTCAAATGCTTTTTCTGCATCTATTGAGATGATCATGTTATTTTGTCCTTTTTTCTATTGATACGGTGTGTTATATTAGCTGATTTTCAATGTTAAACCCATCTTGTATTCTTGGGATAAATCCCACTTGCTCATGGCATATAATCTTTTTTATATGTTGCTGAATTCAGTTTATCAGTAAACTGAATTCATTTCATATTCATGAATTTTTGCTTTCATTGTTGATTTTTGCTTTCACATTCATAAGGGAGATAGATATGTAGTTTTCTTTTCTTCTGATGTCATCTGGTTTTGGTATCAGGATAAACTGACTTCATAGAATGAGTTGAGAAGTATTCCCTCATCTTCTACTTTTTGGAATAATTCATGAATAATTGATATTAGTTCTTTTAATATTTGGTAGAATTCACCAGTGACATAATCTGGGCCTGATTATTTCTTTGTGGGAAGTTTTCATATTACTAGTTCAATATGAACTATTACTAGTTTTTTTACTTGTTGTGAATCTATTTAGATTTTCTATTTCTTTTTGAGATAGTTTTGGTAACTGTGTCTTTCTAGAAATTTACCCATTTAATCTAAAGTTATGTAATATGTTGTCACACAGTTGCTCATAGTATCCCCTAATAAACTGTCATTAATTATAGCAATTCTGACTCTAAAAGTGTGGGGGTTTTTCATACCAACCAATTCTCCAACTCTCTGGACACCAACTGGGTCTCCTACAATTCAATTCAATTCAATTCTAACAGTAGCTACCTGGAGTTAGCATCAGACTCCACACGTTGAAGGGCTCAGTCCCACAAGACTGAGACTTCAGACTCCAGTCACAAGTGTTGGTTACTCAGGGTTACTCACACTTCTGTCCAACTTTGCTACAGATTTGGGGTTCTCATAACTGGCCCCAGCCTTAGGTTTCATAATTTGCTAGAGTGCTTCACAGAACTCAGAAAAACAGTTTACTTACCATTCCTGGTTTGTTATGAAGGATATAACTCTGGAAGAGCCAAGTGGGAGAGATACACAGGGCAAGGTATGGCAGGGGGCAGGGGTGGTGTGGGGTTTCCATCTCCTCTCTAAGCATGCCACCCTCTCAGCACCTCAATGTCTTCCCCAACCTGGAACCTCTCCAAACCCCATTGTTTAGCAGTTTTTACAGAGTTTCATTACATAGGCATGACTGATTAAATCATAGGCCTTAGGTGATAAACTCAATCTTCAGCCTCTCTCCCCTCCCTGGAGGTCAGAGATGGGGTTTAAAGTCCCCAATCCCTAATCATGTCTTGATTTTTCAGGCAACCAGCCCCCATGCTGAAAGTGATCTAGGTGCCCCTAGTCATCTCACTAATGTGCTATATAGCTGATGCTCTTCTCATTCTGAAGACTCCAAGGGTTTTAGGAGCTGTGTGCCAGAAACTGGGGATGATAACCAAATACTTTTCTTTAAAAACCACACTCTATAGTTCTTTTCATTTTTGTAGGGTTGGTAGTGACATCCTCTCTAATTTTAGTAATTTGATTCTTCTCTTAGTCTAGCTAAAGGTTTATCAATTTTGTCAGTCTTTTTAAAGAATCAACTGGTTTTCTTGATTTTCTTTTATGATTTTTCTGCTCTTTATTTCATTTACATTTATTTCCACTTTAATCTTTCTTGTTTCCTCTTTCTGCTTTTTTAGGTGTTTAGTTTGCTATTCTTTTTCTAGGTTCTTTTTTTTTTGAGACAGTCTCGCTTTGTGATCCAGGCTGGAGTGCAGTGGCCTGATCTCGGCTCACTGCAACCTCCACCTCCCAGGTTCAGGTGATTCTCTTGCCTCAGCCTCCCGAGTAGCTGGGACTATAGGTGCATGCCCCCACACCCAATTAATTTTTGTATTTTTAGTAGAGACAGGGTTTCCCAATGTTGGCCAGGCTGGTCTCAAACTCCTGACCTCAGGTGATCTGCACACCTCGGCCTCCCAAAATGCTGGGATTATAGGCGTCAGCCACCATATCTAGCCATTTTTCTAGGTTCTTAAGGTAGAAGATTAGGCTATTGATTTGAAATCTTTCTTCTTTAATATAGGTTTTAGGGCTATAAATTCCCCACTGTGTACTGCTTTAGCTGCATCTTATAAATTTTGGCATATTGCATTTTCATTTTCTTTCACTGAAGAGTATTTTCTAATTTGACTTGTGATCTTTCCTTTGGCTCACTGGATATTTAGATGTATGTATTGTTTAATTTTCACATATTATAAATGTATCAAATTCTCTTCTGATACTGATTTCTAATTTAATTCTATTGGAATAAGATTATACACTTTGTATGATTTCAATCCTCTTAAGTTTACTGAGGCTTATTTTATGGCTGAGCATATGGTCAATTCTGGATAATGCTACCCTTGTACTTTCCAAGAATGTGTATATGTTGCTGCTATAATGTGGAGTCTTCTATAGGCGTCTGTTAGAGTCCACCTGATTTTAAATGACAAATGTTCGCTTCCTCTCAACCAGTCCCTAAACTCTTTCCCTTCTTTATTTTTCCCCAAAATACTTATCAGTAGCTGAAATACTAGTTATTTTATTTATTTGTTTATTTTTACCTGCCCCACTAGAATGTCAGCTCCTTTATCCTTTAAGATAAAGATCATACGCATTTTGCTCACTGGTTGCCTGGCACTCAGTAAATGCTCAATAAACACATGCCAATAGAAAAAAATGTGAAAATGTGGCTTATATGTCCTGTAGCTTCACATAAGCCAGTCCTGCAATCAACAAAGCAAGGCCCTTCTTGATACAGCTCAGACTCCTTATGGCATTAAAAGCCCTTCATATGCTGTTGGTCCCAATTCACTCATTCCGTGAATCTGTACTGAGCACCTACTATGCAGTTGATGCTGCTGTAGGAGTTGGGGATACGGCAATGAACAAAACAGTCAGGCTTCCTGCCATCCTAGAACTCTCAGTCTAGGAGCATTCTAGGGAGACAACAAAGATTCAAGCAAATATCAAGTTGCGATATGTGCTTAGAAGGAAGTCAATAGGGTGCTGAGACCCCTGGCCAGGCAAAAGTTTGGGGTGAAGTCAGCAGGTCCTTCCCAGGCAAAGAAAGCAACTTGTGCCAAGTCCTTTAGGAATAAAAGAGCATGTTGTACCCAGGGGCTCTGAATCTTTGTGCTCTAGCATGTGTCCTGGTTCCACAGACAGAGCAAGGGCTCATGACTCAGAGAGGCACAAGCCCCTGTCGTTTCATCTATAGAATACTGCTCATGCAAGTCAAGGATGTCTTGGCTTGCCTGAGCAATATTGCCCAGCATGAGTCTGGAATCCTGTTGGACTCTGTCTTCCTGGAATGCCTTCTCAACCTTTCATCTCCTGGCTAAATCTTACTCCCTTCAGCATTCCCTCCCATAGGCTGCTTTTCCTGATACCTTCTGCCCTGGCCGAAGAGACTCCTCCTCTTTGTTTCTTCAGCCTCTGGATGCCCCAGTAGAGTGCCAGTCACTCCGAATTATTCTGTGCTGTCAGCTCACCATGTGGTGAGTTCTCTGGGGACTTCTCTTTGTCCCCTTGCCTCTGAATCATGCCTGACACTCAGGAGGGTCTCTACTTTGAGAGCACATGAAAAAGCCTACCATGCTGTATGGCACACCAAGGCCACTCAGCGAAGATGCGAAGTCTAGCACAGCAGGGAGGGCAGAGGCCCTAAGAGTAGACTGCCTCATTAGAATTCCAGCTCTTCTGGGCTTTGGAAACTTGGGGAAGTTACTTAACCTCCCTGTACCTCAGTTTGCTTATCCATAAAATGATTTTATTTTATTTTTTGAGACAGAGTCTCGCTCTGTAGCCTGGAGTGTAGTGACATAATCTCTGCTCACTGCAACCTCCGCCTCCTGAGAGCAAGCAATTATCTTGCTTCAGCCTCCTGAACAGCTGGGACTACAGGCAACCACCACCACGCCCAGCTAATTTTTGTATTTTTAGTAGAAATGGGGTTTCGCCATGTTGGCCAGGCTAGTCTTGAACTCCTGACCTCAGATGATCTGCCCACCTTGGCCTCCCAAAGTGCTGGGATTGCAGGTGTGAGCCACCATGCCTGGCTCATAAAATGATTTTAAAATAAATATTAAATGAAATGATGCATGGACATTGCTTACCATTTTGCTTAGCAAGTTCTAGATACTGTTACTATTATTTTTGTTAATCTAAATGTGAAATCACGTTGCCCACAGTAGGCAGTCAATACACAGTAGACAATATTATAATTAAATAGTGGCAGTGCAGTGCAGAGTGAGGAGCATGGGCTCTGGGTTCTGCAGGAGAGTTCTCCCTTACTAGCTATGTTCCCTGGCTGGATCAACTTGCCTCTCTGTACATCTGTCTTCTCCTCTGTAAAATAAACTTTGTACTAGTGTCTCACTTAAAAGCTCATGGTAAGGGCTTTGTAAACATTTGTTAAATAAAATGACTACATAACATATGAAAATGGCCAGCCCACAGCAGGCGCTCAGTAACAGTGATTGCCATCACTGTCATCATGTAACAGGATGTTAATTTCTCCTGTGGCCATGGTTTTTTTTTTTGAGGAGTTTCACTCTTGTTGCTGAGGGTGGAGGGCAGTGTGCGATCCTGGCTCACTGCAACCTCCGCCTCCCAGGTTCAAGCAATTCTCCTGCCTCAGCCTCCCAAGTAGCTGGGATTACAGGCATGGGCCACCATGCCTGGCTAATTTTGTATTTTTAGTATAGACGGGTTTTCGCCATGTTGGCCAGGCTGGTCTCGAACTCTTGACCTCAGGTGATCTGCCTGCCTCGGCCTCCCAGAGTGCTGGGATTACAGGTGTGAGCCACCGCACCCAGCTGGTCATAGGTAAATCTTAGGACAAAAGACCCACAGACCTCATGTACTTTTTTTTTTTTTTTGAGACAGGGTCTCACTGTGTTGCCCAGGCTGGAGTGCAGTGGCACAATCTTGTCTCACTGCAACCTCCGCTTTCCAGAATCAAGTGTTCCTCCCACTGGAGCCTCCTGAGTAGCTGGGACTACCGGCATATGCCACCATGCCTGGCTAATTCTTTTGTATTTTTTGTAGAGATGGGGTTTTGCCATGTTGCCCAGGCTAGACCCCACGTTCTAAGTTCCAGAAGCTCCCAGCTGAAGGGACCCAGCAATCAATCTGCAGGTCTTATCAGAGAGGTGGCAGCTCAGAAGAGGCCTTACCACATAGTCCCCTCATCCACAGCCCATCCCCAAGACAGTAAGAAGACGGCTAAAGTGGAAGATGTCTTTGACAGTCAAGAAAGTGCCATGTTCCTGGAGATAGGAGCTAAAGTGTGAGTTGGGGGTGTAAATAGGTGTTTAAAAGAATCAGTGTTAAGGTTTGGGGGTATCTTCAGCAAGAAATGACTGGCTGATCAAGATTGGGGGTGCCTACAGAAAGGGAAGTTGGTATTCTCCTCCCTGTGGGAGGTCTGTTTATCCCGTCTTACTTACTAAGCCATGTACTACCTGAGCAGGGAGAAGAGAACTGAAGGGAGACAGCAGGTGGGAGACAGCCAGTCAAGACTGCTCCTCCTACCCACAAGTGTCAGGTTTCAGTTCCCAGCCTTGGAGTGGGACACAGTGGAGGTTAGGGTTGGGGGCCACAGCCTTGTAAAACCTCTGCAGAACTTGGGGACAAAAATCACCATGCATCAGAAAGAAGCTGTGTTGAAAGGACCCAAATAGCACAAGAAATCAGCAGTGTCTAGAGGAACAGCACAGGAATTAGTCTGGATGGCAGCAGGTTGTGATGGAGCCACCATCTGTCCTCAGCAAGCATAGATAGGAAACTAGGGCAGCAGCACCCACCCACTTAGCCAGCACTGAATCCTCACCCAGTTAAGACAAAGGCATCTGCTCTCTTCTCTCCTCTTTGCCTCCCTCTTAGCCTAACAGTGCTCTCAGCATTGGTTGCACACTAGAGACCACCTGGGAGCTTTAAAAAGCCCCAGTGCCAAAACCACATCCCGTAGAGACTACGATTCAATTAGTCAGGGGTGGAATCTGGCCTGCTGTGGTAGATTAAAAATGGCCATAATGCCTTGCAACTTCCCACCCCTTGAATCTGGATTGGGCTCATGAATTGCTTCGACCAATAGAATGTGGCAGAAGTGACATGGTGCACATTCTGAGCAGGCCTCTAGAAACCTCACAGCTTCATCTCTCACCTTCTGGGAATGTTGCTGCTATTCAGAAAAGCATGGGCTGGCCTGTTGGGACATGAGAGGCCAGGTGGGAACACAGACCCAGCCATCTCAGCAGTCCCACATGACACACATATGTGAGATCCCAGCCAGCACCACCTGGAGAAGATGAACCATCCCAGCTGAGCACAGCCCAAATTGTTGACCCACAGAATTGACCAAATAAGTAATTATTGTTTAAGATATATAACTGAAACAGCTCCCTGGATAATTCAAATGTGCAACAAGGGGCTAGGTGCAGTGGCTCACGCCTGTAATCCCAGCACTTTGGGAGGCTGAGGTGGGTAGATCACCTGAGGTCAGGAGTTCAAGGGCAGCCTGGCCAACATGGTGAAACCCCGTCTCTACTAAAAATACAAAAATTAGCTGGGCATGGTGGCGGGCACCTGTAATCCCAGCTACTTGGGAGGGTGAGGCAGGAGAATCGCTTGAACCCAGGAGGCGGAGGTTGCAGTGAGCCGAGATCACATTATTGCACTCCAGTCTGGGCAACAAGAGTGAGACTCCATCTCAAAGAAAAAAAAAAAGTGCAACCAGAGCTGTAAAATATGATGCTAGAGAGCAGAAAAGGGAGGCAAGGAGGTGTTCAGAGCAGATTGTGTCTCCTCTTTAGCAACCTTCCAGGGTCACTGCTCTAGCTTGTGCTCAGGGGACAGGAGGAGACAGGGTCTAATTCAAGTTTGAGCTTGAAGTCATAATTACTTGGTGACATGGTTTTAACAAGCAGAAATGGTTGAAAATATGTTAATCAGATCACAACATTGCTAAGGAACCTGTTACACAGTGGGAAAGGGAGATTTTTAAAGTATATAGTTGGAAGCAGCTATAAGAAAAAATACAACAGTTTTGTTTTTGTAGCCTAACAAGTAGAGGCTTTTCAATGAACCAATGGCCATAAATTGGTATCACGGCACAGGCCCTGGCAGATGCTAAACAGGAGATGCTATTATTATTAGTCTGAATTGGGCCTGTGCCATGCGTTTGTCCTAGGTGTTCAATAAATAATACCTGCTACTATCATCATTATTGTTACTAGTAGTGATTATTGTATGTGAACATACCTAATGCAGTGCCTGGTATATGGCAAGTGTTCAAGGAGATGTAGCTATTATTATTACAAATGGGAAATCTTCTAAGGTAGAAGAGGTGCTTAGTAAACAGAGGAAGCTATTAATGTAGCCTAAATAAAGGCACTTGGCTCAGAGCACAGAGACAACGTAAATGGAAGCTGCTGTCAGCGTCATATACATGGGGTGAGGCCTGGCTCCAGGCCACCTGCAGTGGGCCCTCTGCAGCTGATGGGCCATCCTGGGGAAGGTAATAAAGGCCGCCATGTGGCCCTTACCTTCCGGATACTTGTAGAGGTCGGTGATGTCCACGCGGGAGTCACTGCCCACCGCCTTGGTGCTGATGCATCTCCCAATCTTCTTCGTGTTTGAGTATACACGCTCCCGGCTCTCATCCTCGTGCCACAGCCAGGTGATGTAGTCAGCGTTGACCTCCGCAAACACGAAGGGACCATCATGGGCCAGGTGCACATCACCCTCACGGATGGCGGTGACTGAGGCTGGGCCGCACCGGAACACACCTGGGCAGGAGGGGTGGGCATGAGCAGCATGGGTAAGGAAAAGCAGGGGTCTGGAACTTACCCCACCCAACTGAGCGTACCTTCACTCTCCTCCTGGGGGGTGGCATCCAGAACCTGCCAGCCATTGTAAGAGGGGCCTAGGTCCTGCCGGGCAAACCAGCTCTCATTCCAGACATGGAAATTCCTGCCACAGAGAGAGGATGGGTGAAGCTGCCTAGAGTGCATAGGAAGGGAAGAGCCTACTGAGAGGCAGGCCCTGGGCTCCCTACTTTCCATAAGAACTGTGGCTGCATGTTGTTAATCACTCATTCAACCACATTAATGAGCACGCAGCATTCACAGATGTTTGTATATATATGTGTATGTGTGTATATAGATGTGTGTGTATATTTATCAAGAACCTGTTTTTCAAGGTACTGCAACTAAGACAGAAGATCTTTACTCTCATGCTGCTTACATTCTAACAAAGGAGACAGGCAAAGCTAAGTCAGCAGATAAATCAAACAAATGCAAGTGACAATAAATGTTAGGAAGAAAAAGAGGGGCTTAAGCTAGAGAACAACCCCTAGAGACCTACTCTAGGTAAATGACATTGAAGGTGAGACTTAAGTGAGAAAGAATAAGCTATAGGAAGAGTGAAGGGAACAATATTCTAGAAAGAAGGAACAGCATGTGCAAAGGTCCTAAGTGAGACAACAAAAGGCCTTGTGTGTTCAAGGAGCAGAAAGTATTTAAGTATCTCTGGGATATGGCCAGCAGAGGGGGTAGGTAGGGTTCTGATTATGCAGAGCACCATAGACTCTGGTAATTCCAGCCTTATTTTTAATTCCCCGTGTTAAAGATGAGAATATGAGTAGGAAACATGATATCACCTGCTCAAAGTCTTGCAGAAAGAAAGGAGCAGACAGAAACCCGATTCCCGGTTTGCCTGACTTGGCATCTTTACAGCCGGCCTCAGAACTCCTCTTCGGCAGGCAACTGTCTTTGTTGGGGAAAGTATCTTGATTAGCATTTGGGGATTAAAGGTGGGACCCTGATAACCTGGGTGGTGACAGAGTCCCCAACATCAAAATGAAGTGTCTGTGCTTTCTGCATGAAGAAAAGAGAAGAATGCGAGTATTTTGTGCTTCCAGGGCAAGGGAATGAAGAGAACCAAAAAAGAGGAGAGGCCAAGGGGAGCAAAGAGATGGTCTGAGCTGGAGGCCAGCTCGGGAAGGGCTCCTGGCACGCTCCCCTGGGGAACAAGGATACAAGGCTCTCTGTGTCTCTGTGTTGTGTTTTCTTCACTGTCTCTCCTAATCTTTATTTTTAAATTTTTATTTATTTATTTATTTTGAGATAGAGTCTTGCTCTGTCACCTAGGCTGGAGTGCAATGGCACAATCTTGGCTTACTGCAACCTCCGCTTCCCAGGTTCAAGTGATTCTCACGCCTCAGCCTCCCCAGTAGCTGGGGAGGTGTGTGTCACCACACCCGGCTAATTTTTTTTAATTTTTATTTTTAGTAGAGATGGGGTTTCACCGTGTTGGCCAGGCTGGTCTCGAACTCCTGACCTCAACTGATTTGCCAGCCTCGGCCTCCCAAAGTGTTGGGATTACAGGTGCGAGCCACCGCGCCCGGCCATCTCTCCTAATCTTTAGAAAGTTGGCTTTGAGTGGCAGACTTGCACATGTGTGAACAGACATTTGAACAAGGTTATTCACTGAAGCCTTGTTTGTAAAGGCAAACTTGTTTTTAACTGAGGCAACTGAAATGTCCATCCATATGGGATGGTTGGATGAACAATGGCTTTTTCATGCAATTGAGAGGCAGACTGGGTTCATACCCTTATGCTTCCCACTCACTAGCTGTGTGGCCTTGGATGGGTTACTTAACCTCTCTGTGCTTCAGTTTCCTCATCTGCAAAATAGAATCAATGATCTTAACTTATTCACAGGTTGTTTGAAGAAATACATGAGTTAATCTATATATAGCACTTAGAACTGGACCTGGCACAGACTAGGTGCTTGGTGGGTGTTACGTTATTACTTAAAACATTATGGAAAATAAGGAAAACTCTTTGTGTATTTACGTGGAATTGTTAAATGTTCCAGCAAGAACAGTATCACATAAAGCTGCCAATACTGTTTAAGCAGGGAAAAGGCGGGGAGGCACTGTAGGTATGTATGTGCTCGTGTCTGCAGAGCATCTCTCTGACAGGAGATGTAGCAGACAGTGATAGTGTTGCCTCCAGGAGGAGGATGGGGAGGCTGGGGAACTGGGCGGGAGGGAGACATCACTGCAACCCATTTTGTACCTTTTGAATATTAAACCACATGAATGTTTTTCCTATTTCAGAAAATTAAGTAAGTTAGAATGAATTTTTTTTTTTTTTTTTTGAGACGGAGTCTCACTCTGTCACCCAGGCTGGAGCGCAGTGGCATGATCTTGGCTCACAGAGGCAACCTCTGCCTCCCAGGTTCAAGCGATTCTCCTGCCTCAGCCTCCAGAGTAGCTGGGACTACAGGCGCCTGCCACGATGCCTGGCTAATTTTTGTGTTTTTAGTAGGGATGGGGTTTCACTATGTTGACCAGGGTGGAGTGTAATGGTGTGATCTCAGCTCACTGCAACCTCTGCCTCCTGGGTTCAAGCAATTCTCCTGCCTTAGCCTCCTGAATAGCTGGGATTACAGGTGTGAGCCACCATGCCTGGCCTGGAATGAATTTTTTAAAGCTTTATGTGAAGAATTTTGTTTCAACTGAGGAAGGAGTCTGTTTCCCACCTGAGACACACAACACGGAGAACCGCAGCTGATACGGAAGCAGGAGCCTGATCCAGAGGTACCTGTGCAGATGGAGTTCCCACCCCACCCCAGGAAGCCACAGATTCCCAGACAGAGTAGAACCAGGCCTTCAAGGCAATCAAATCTTGAGGCCCCTCCTGACCTCGGAGTCTACATCCTTGACCTCAGACCTTACATCTTGGAAGAGGCACCACTATCCGCAGGGCGCCTCTCACTCCCTCCAGAGCCGGCTCAGATTCAGGAGAGCTGGGGTCTGGGCCTGCCGCTCCCTGGTGGTGTTATGGAAGATGATGCCTTGCTCCACCTGCTGGGCTTCCAGAGCCCTTGGGCCTAGGCTGGGGGCAGGACCCACCACATGCTGTCTTCTGTCAGGTCCTCCAGGGTCCGCCCGAAGGAGTCCACGTATTTGTCCACACTCAGGTTCTGGTCTGTGTCGTGGGCTGAGTTGAAGTTGGACACGACCCGTGTGGCTATCCCCAAGCACCTGAGGACTGCAGAGCAGAGAGGCTCGGAGCAGGCGGGACCCTGGCCCCTGAGAGAGGGGCCTGGCTTCCACAGCAGGCGCCCTGGCTCATTTGTGGCCAAAGCCCTCTGCCACCCCATCTTTGTCTGTGTGTCTAGTTCATCAGGTTGTGGGGCTGAGACTCCCATCTCCACTCTCAGAAATGCCACCATCTCCTGCACGTTCTCTCAAGGACTTCAGGATACGCTGTTGCCACCTCATGTGAGTAGACAGGCTTTGAGGCTGGCAGGAACTTGGAAGCCATCTAATAGAGCCCTCATCTTCCCGAGGGGACTGGAGGCCAAGGGAGCCACAGGGCTTGCCCAAGGCACTCAATGAATGAGAGACAGAGGGAGCTAGGACTCCTTCAAGATAAAAGATCAGATATGAAGGAAATAAATTCTCTGGCTTCTCTCTTCATTAGCCAGACTTCGCTCTCCCTGTCAATGAATCCATCAATGAAGATGGGTTGCAGCATATGCAAATATATGTAAATACATTTAGATAGAGGAAGCTGGGGGAGGGGCCCTTCTCTCCCAGGGTACCTGTGCACATGACTCCCGCGAAGACCCAGCACTGGCCGTACTTGACTGGCTTGTACCTGCCCTTGAGCCACTTCTGCAGAATGGCCACGCTGCCGCGCCAGTGCAGCGGGCTGGTGCCGCCGCCGTACTTGCCCTGCCACTGTCCTTGCACCACACCTCGGTCATTGTTGCTGTTCACCTGGGCAGAGGAGGTCACAGGTCCACAACCAGGCAGGGCTTCCTACCTCAAGAACCGCATCGTGGTAAAATCCTCTCCAACTTTGGACCACCAGGTCCATCGGGGTCACTCTTGCTTTTTAACTGTCTGAAAATTAGGGGCATCTGTTGCCTTAAAATACCTACTTCCTGGTAGCACTTGTCATTTTCAATTATCTTCCATTTGGATACTGTGTTGTAAAAATCATTACAACTTTAGAGCGTTTCCTATGTTAAATGATCTGTTTTGGGGGACTGTTGGCATAATCATTATAGGGACAGCTAACATTTATTAAATGCTTATTGTGTGCCAGACACCACTATGCCAAGAATTTTGTGCACACTATATTAACCTGTTGAAGTTTACAATGTAGGTTTCATTATTCTCTTTTTTTTTTTTCAGATGCAAAAACTGAGCTTCAGAAGCATTCAGGGACCTGCCCAAATCACACAGCAAGTTAGTCCAAGTGGTGATCCATGAGTCTAGGACTTGGACTTGGGAGCCTTGAGTTCAGGACTTTCACTGTCCTCAGGGCTGTGATGCTCTGCTGTTTGGGATTGTCACTCATGTTAATTCTCTGTGCTCCAACTGCTCTCTGAGGTCTTGAGGAATTGAGAGTATCAAATAGGAGAAATATAGCTTTGTGCAATTTTGGAATCTCAGATACCCACCCACTGACCTTAATACCTGCATGTGGTAGAGGGAGCTGGTGGGCCCTGCAGACACCTTTTGGGAGGAAACACCATAGCCTGAGGTCTGTGATAGGTTAAAGTTGTCATGCCTCCCACGGAGAGGTGGGTCTATGTCCCACTCAAGAAGAGGGTTCCTCTTGAGTCTGGGCTGGCCTGTGACTAATTTGACCACTGACTATGGCGGAAGTGATGTTGTGCCAGTTTCCATGCCTAGACCTTATAAGACTGGGAGCTTCCACTTCCTCTTTCTTGGAAGAATTGCTTGGGGCAGGGAGGTGGGGGTGGGGAGCCATTGCTATGCATGAAACTGCCATATTGTGAGGAAGCCCAAGCTAGCCACACGGAAAGGGTAGAAAGAGTGATGACTGGTGGGTCCCAGCTGCTCCAGCCACCCCAGCCCAGGACCTGACATGAGGGTGGGGAAGCCATCCTGGACATTCCAGTTCCAGGAGGCATGACATGGATGGCAACCTAGGAACTGCCAACCACCAGAACCAAAGCCCCAGACAGAGGTCCTCTTAAACCATCCCAGACATATGCAGTCATTAAGATATCCCCAGAAGAAGCATCTTGGAGTGGAGACAAACCATTCTCATGGAGCCCTGCCCAAATTCCTAGTCTAAAAAACAGTAAGCATAATAAAGGGTTGTTTTACACCACTGAGTTTTGGGGTGGTTGGTTCTGCAACAACAGCGAATTAAAACAAGGGGTGATGGGAAGAATCACAGGTTGTGGCCCCGGGGTTGGCTGGGGGATCCTTGAGGAAGTACATGTGCAGGGATGGAGGGGCTTCTCACCATGGCACTGATGACCCTGGTGACGTAGATGGGGTTGTGGCGGCAGGACACGTCGGTGGCTGGGTTGTTTTGGTGACCGGGGCTTCGATCCAGGATGGAGAGGCAGATGTTCAGGATGTCCTCCTCAAACTGCTCCCCAGAGAGGCTGTGCTTAGAGGCTGCGCTCAGTCACCCATATTCCAGGCCTTCCCACAGCCCTCACCCGGTCAGTCACCCCATCTGTGCAGGGCAGTTTGCTGCCCCCTCCAACCACCAGGGGCATCACAGAGCACCCCCTAGTCTTGGAAACCCTTCCTCAAAGAGTCACCTGGGGAATCAGAACCTCAGCCTTAATCATGCCTCTCCCCTGCTCAACAATCTCCTGTGGCTCCTGACTACCCACAGTAAAGTCTGAGCTAAAATCGGAGGCTCTGGAGCCACATCCACCTCGCTGATATGCTCATTTGGTCTACATGATGTTTTCAAACACATTTGAATTAGTTAACAACATTTAAAAATTGGGGAATTTTTGCATACGCATTTAGGTTTCTGGTCTCTGATAATTTGGAAGGTCTGGCAACAAAAAGTGGGTGCTGAGTAGTGGCTACCCCTTAGGTGGACCCTAAACTCTTCACTATATCTTCCCTGCCCAGCACCGGAATCCCAGAGGCTTTAAACCCCTGGCCTGCAGGGCAGTGCGTGACTCCTCAGCCTGACAGTCAAGTCCAATCTTTCTTCCACTGGGCACCCGGAGCTCAGGCAGACAGAAGTCCTCTAGCAGACTCAGGACTCCCTACTTCCCACGTCCGTGCAGCTCTGCCTGCTCTTCCCTCTGCCTGGGAAGATCCTGCCTCACTGTAGAGACCCAATTACAATATCAGGTAAGCCTCCACAATGGCCGAAGTGGAGGTTCCTTTCACCCTCTTCTGGACTCCCTTTGCTTCCATCCCTATCATTCTGACTTTTTCCTTCCCCTATTGCACCTGGTATTGGAACTACTTATCTAAGCCAGTGGCTCTTAAAGTGTGGTCTCAGGCCAGCAGCATCAGCATCACCTGGGAACTGGTTAGAAACGCACATTCTCAGGCCCTGCCCAAGACCTACTCAGTTGGCAGCTCTGGGGGTGGGGTCCAGCACGCCATCCCTCCTGGGATTCTGATGTACGCTCGTGTTTGAAAACCACTGATCAGAGCTATTCATTTTTCCGCAACCATACTGACCTGTTCTGTGTCCAAACCTTGTCCAAAGCACCTCCCCTTCCCCAGGACCCAGTGCAGGCCCTGGCCCAGTGAAGAGTGGATGAATGAATGAATGAGTGGGTTTCTCTAGGAGTGAGCCCCCCTTGTCCCTCCTGAGAAGAGTGAGCAGACAGAGGGACTCCAGTCCCACCGACCTCCCCATGCCCCAGCCCACATCCTTGTCTGGCCTGTGCCCCTGGAGACCTGCCCGTAGTTCCAGCCCTGGGCTCGTATGTGCTTCTCCACGCCTCGGAAGATGATGCCGCTGTCGTTGAGCACGTACTCCTGTCTCTCCTCCTCTGAGGCCAGAAACACATCGTCCTCTGAAAAGCAGTCATCAGGCCCGGTGTGGACTGGGGCTCTGGCCTTGCTGGCCTGGGGAAGGGGCTGCATCAGGGATCAGCAGCAGGACAGCGCCCGGAGGCTGACTGGGGCAGGAGAGGTCAAGAGGGGGCTTGCAAGCTCCCGTGCTGCCTCCCTGCCAAACTCCATCCCTCCTGGCAAGTCTTTATCCAAGCAGGGACCAATCCCGAAACAGCCCAAGACTGAAGAGTTTTATGGGACCTGACAGCTTTGGGTGGGCCTCCTTGATGTCGGTAGTAGCCTCATATTTCTCATATTTCCTTCTTTTTTTCTTATTTTCTTTTCTTTTTTTTTTTTCGAGATAGAGTTTTGCTCTTGTTGCCCAGGCTGGAGTACAATGGCGCAATCTCGGCTCACTGCAACCTCCACCTCCTGGGTTCAAGTGATTCTCCTACCTCAGCCTCCTGAGTAGCTGGGATTACAGGCGTGTGCCACCACAGCTGGCTAATTTTGTATTTTTAGTAGAGACGGGATTTCTCCATGTTGGTCAGGCTGGTCTTGAACTCCCCACCTCAGGTGATCCCCCTGCCTCGGCCTCCCAAAGTGCTGGGGTTACAGGCGTGAGCCACTGCACCCGGCCATATTTCTTAAATATTAATAATAATACTGATCCTGGCCACCCCTTACTAAGGCCTTATGATGTATCTCATACATTACAAGTATTAGCCCTATGGGTGTTCACCATAGTCATAAGAGGTAGGCACTGTTATTTTTCCCATATTACAGATGAGGAAATGGAGACTGGTAGAGGAGAGCAGCTCAGCAGAGCTGGGACTAAACCAAGGCAGTCTGATTCCCAAGTCCTGGCTCTTACCCACCCCTGGGCCTCTCTTGCCCACTGGGTCCTGTGGCACAGGCTTTGAAGCACCTGCTACCAGGTTTCTCTGACCATTGCCTACCTCTGCCTAGGCTAAGTTCTTGCCCAGCTCTTGGCATTCAGCTTCTTGTCCTTTAACCCACCTCCCAGGCCCCCTCCAAGGGCAGGCTCTCCTCTAAGGATGTCTTTTGGAAAAACCTCTGCATTGGACTTGGCCACTCCTACCTGCACACCATGGGTTGAAAAGGAGAACAAACTCGCCCAGCCTCCGGTTGCTGTGTTTGCGGTGAGAGGAAAGCCTGATGCTCAGCAGGTAGCGGCCAATGACAGCACTGGGAGGGCTGGCGAGACTGACGGTCAGAGTGTTCTCCATCTGAGCCTCCCTTGCTGCTGTCCAACCCTCACCCCGCTCCAGCTCCGATGTCTGGAACACAGCTTTGGTGTGGAGGGCCTCAGAAGCCCGGGGTCCTGGAGGAGAGGAGAGGGAATCAGGAGACCCTTCCCCTGGGAAACCCAGCTTTAGAGAAGTGAAAAAAGCTACAGGCCTGGAAGCCCCACCTTCACCCCCTGAACTGCTGGGAGGCTTTGGGAGAAGGACCTGACAAAGAGCAAGAAGGCCAGTGGCCAAGTGAGGGTCCACCTCAGCTGCCCTGACATCCCAGCCACTTCCAGGCCAAGGAGAAAGTGACAGCATCCTTTGAAACCAAAGTCTGCCTATGTCGGGCCAGGAAAGGAAAGAAAAGCTTGGGCTTCAAAGTGCTTGATGGGTTTTCATACCCTTCCAGAGCCCTGGGTGTCTGGTACACACAGGGTTCCAGAGAGGTCATCCCATCCATCCCACTGTCTGCTAGCAGCACCTCCCAACCACCCCCAGAAAGCTGCCACCAGAAGCCTCCAGGGTTCAAGGCTCCGTCTACCTACAGTGACTTGCTTACCCCAGAGCCTGAGCTGCTGACTGCAAGGTCTTATGTTACTGGGTCATAAGACGGGTTCCTCCAGCTGCAGACGAGAAGAGGGCGCTGGCAAGCCCAGTTACCTGTCTCCACTGTGAAGATGAGGATCTCCTCACAGTCCAGGGCTCTGCTCAGCTCCAGCGTGAGGCTGAACGACTGGCCCCTGCGAACCACCAGCTCAGGGCAGGGGTACTCCTGGGTGTGGTGGGCTGCGCCATTCCTCGACCGCTGCCAGTCCACCTTGGTGACTCTGATCCCTAGGTGGGGAGAGGAGAGGGAGATGAGGCCACGGCCTCCTGTTTCTCACCCACTCTGAGCTTGTCCTCCCATTCATTCCCGGCCAGTCATTTGTTCATCCAGCTGCTATTTATCATATACCGGCGATTCTCTGTTTGTTTGTTTGTTCTGAGACAGGGTCTCACTCTATCACCCAGGCTGGAGTGCAGTGGCGTGATCTCAGTTCACCGCAACCTCTGCCTCCCAGGTTCAAGCAATTCTTGTGCCTCAGCCTCCCGAGTAGCTGGAACTAGCAGGTGCACATCACCACACCTGGGTAATTTCTTTGTATGTTTTTGGAGAGATGGGGTTTTGCCATGTTGGTCAAACTGGTCTCGAACTCCTGACCTCAGGTGATCTGCCTGCCTTGGCCTCCCACAGTGCTGGGATTACAGGTGTGAGGCACCTTGCCCAGCCTCTTGGTCATTAAGTTCTGTAAAATCACTGCAAAGGTTGAATTAATGAGAACTGGCCCATTGCCCTTAGGGAAAATAAATACAGGTTTAGGTTCCTGTGAGCCTCTGGTCCCAACTTATTCATCAATTGATCAGTATATAACCTTATTATATGTGCGTTTCTGTTTAAAGATACATTATTCAGGATGGGCTTGGTGGCTCGTGCCTGGAATCCTAGCACTTTGGGAGGCCGAGGTGGGCGGATTGCCTGAGCTCAGGAGCTCGAGACCACCCTGGGGCCAACATGGTGAAACCTCGTCTCTACTATAATACAAAAAATGAGCCGGGCGTGGTGGCGGGTGCCTGTAATCCCAGCCACTCAAGCAGGAGAATCGCTTGAACCCGGGAGGTGGAAGTTGCCGTGAGCTCAGATTGCACCACTGCACTCTAGCCTGGGCCACAGAGCAAGACTCTCCCTCTCAAAACAAACAAACATAATTTAATATATATTGTTGATTCATTAATATTGAACTTGTGGCCAGCAGCGCTATAGTTCATGCCTGAATGTTCACCTAACACATATTTTTCGTGTAAGGCATGTCGCAGCTTTCCTGTTCCTAGGAACATGAGACAGCACTTCAGTCCTATGCTCAGCGGCCATTTTAAACAGAGAAATCACCAACAAAAAAAGCACAAAAATGCAAAAAAACCCTAGTTTTAAATGAACAGAGAAAGGTTATTTGTTTATAGTATGACAGCTGAAACGAAGAGGCAGAATATTGCCTGTTCAGCTTCAGCTGGGAATATGCATGTCAGGTCAGGTGACAATTTTTCTGCACTCTGTGCATGTCTGTGAATGGCCAAGAAAGTGCAGAGTATAGATTTTGGCTTTAAAAATAAATATTAGCAACGTGCATATACAGAATCCACAAGTGCTGAGGATGGACTGTATAATCTCTATGCCAGGCTGGTGTCTGGTGCTGAGGATGTAGATGTGGGCTTGCCCTCAATGCATGGTGCGGTGAGACTGTATGGCTCAATGGTTATGAGGAGATCCTCTGGGGGCAGCTGACATGGGCTCAGATTCTAACTTGGCCACCTACTGGCTGAACCACCTTCCTTTTTTTGAAACAGAGTGTCTCTCTGTCACCCAGGCTGGAGTGCAGTGGCGCAATCTCGGCTCACTGCAATCTCTGCCTCCCAGGCTCAAGTGATCCTCTCATCTCAGCCTCCCAAGTAGCTGGGTCTGCAGGTACATGCCACCATACTCAGCTAATTTTTTGTATTTTTGGTAGAGACCAGGTTTCGCCATGTTGCCCCAAACTCCTGAGCTCAAGCGATCTGTCCACCTTGGCCTCCCAAAGTGCTGGGATTACAGGCGTGACCACTGTTCCTGGCCCGCCTTCTTGACCTCTCTGCATCTCAGTTCCCTGCTCTGCAGAATGGGAATAATGCCTGTGGCGTGAGTGTGAGGATAATGGCCCCTGTCATTTAGAGTCCTCGTAACATGAGAGCTCAGTCATTGTTACTTATTATGTTCCAGGGGTGACACCTAAGTAGATGAGTCCACATAACTAATTCTTGCTTTGATACATGCTATCGGGGAGAAGGATGGGAGCTGAAAGAACACTAACAGAGGGCTTGGCCTAGTCTGAAGGGGCACAGGCAAGGCTTCCTCCAGAAGGCGGAATTGAGGCTGAGTCTTAAATTGGATGAGTGTCTCCAGGAAAGAGTTGAGTGATGGATCTAGTCTCAGTCCAAGCATCCTCTTCCCCTATTCAGGGTTCATTCATTCAAGTGCTGGGCATTGTGCTGGATGCTACAGACCCAACAGTCCATCAAATACGCACTGGCCCTGACATCATGCAGTTGATAGCCCAGTGGAGAAGACTGACATTAAGCAGATAGACCTCAAACATTTAGGGTCCAGCTTTGAGATGAACCCTAAGGGAGAGGCACTGGGAGTCCCAGGAGCAGAGAACACCTAAACTCAAGTAGTTAGATTAGCAAAACTATTCGCCAGAGTACTATAAGCAACAGCTTAAAACTCCAGGATGTGTGCAGGCTTGAATTCTAGCCAGCAGCTATGGCGCTAGGCAGAGAGACAGGAGGGAGCACGGTGACTTCTAAAATTTGAGAGAAAGCAGATGTGTGGGGAAGGCAATGAGGTTGGAGGAGCCCATAGTCGGCAGACCACCAATGCTTGGAGTGGGATGAAGAGTCTGCCTTTTATCCTAAGGGCCATAGTCAGCCAAATATTGTTTTAAGCAAAGCTGTGATGTAATCAGATTTGCACCTTGGAAAGATCATTCTGGTGCCATGTGGAAGATTAATTAGATATCTGGTGAGATGCTTTAGTAAGCAAAGGGATGTTCCAAGAAACTGCTGTTTCATCTTGTCAAACATCTGCTCCCAAATCTCCACTGGATGCCCCATCGTCTGTTATGATCTGTCCAAGCTGCTTCATCTTGGACAAGGAACTAGGCAGGATCCCATTGCTTTCCACTCCTCCAGCTCACCCCCAACCCCCTCACAGCTCAGTTACTCTTTGCACTGGCTGCATCAGACTCTACCTCCACAACCTCCTGCCCCGACGTCACACATATCTCTTTCCTGCCTTGTGCTTTTCCTAAGGCCCCTCCTGGTTGGGGTGCCTGTGATTGTCTTCTGAGATGTTCCTGCCTCGGCCCTGCCACCAGAGTTCATCTCTCCTTTGTCCAATCAGCTATTAGATTTGGGATAATACAAACAACAATAATAAAATCTTTGTATGTATTCAAGTGCTTATGCCTCCTAACATACACCTAAGGGAGGTACTATGGCCCCTTTCATTTTCTAGATGCTGTCATGCTCACTGGGTTCCCTATTTCACCTCCCCTGTGCCCCCACCCCTGCGTATCCTCAGGGCTCATTCTCGACATGGAAGCCAGAAGGATCCTGTTAAAATCTAAGATCACTTCGTTGTTTTCAAGCTCTCCATTGGTTCCTGTCTCTCTCAGCAGAGTTGAAGTCCTAACAATGACCCACAAGCCCTTCAAGATTGAGCACGTTGATATCTTTTTGGGCCTTCAGTTTCTCTTCCCCTCTCTCATCCCTTTAAGCCACACTGATCTCCTTATTTCTCTTTGAACCTGCAGACAGGCTCCCTCTTCAGGGCCTTTGCACCTGCTATTCCCTGTATGTGGATCACTCTCCTTTCAGATTCCTGCAGAACCTGCTCCCTTGCCTCCTTCTTCAAGTCTTTGCTCAAATGTCACCTTTTCAGTGGGACCTTCACTGACCACTCCTTTATAAATTGCAAATCACCCCTACTCTCCTTCTCCACTATTTTCCTCCATGGCACTTACTGACATCTTACAATATATTTTATTTCTTTATTTTAATTGCCTACCTTCCCTTTCAAGAATATCAACTGCATAAGGGCAGGGAGCTGTGTGTGTTTTGTTCTTTAGTGAATCTTCAGTGCCTGATACATGGAAGGTGCTCAACAAATATTTCTTAAATATATTAATGAATGAATGAGGAAACTGAGGGAAAGAGAAGTGAAATAACTTGCCAAAGGGCACACAAACAAGCAAGGGCTGGAGTGGAGTCTGTGGGCATCCT
Organism: Gorilla gorilla gorilla; assembly: GCF_029281585.2. Lineage (NCBI taxonomy): Eukaryota > Metazoa > Chordata > Mammalia > Primates > Hominidae > Gorilla > Gorilla gorilla. Next base: position 12,313,219 of record NC_073245.2, on the reverse strand, counting down.
GGCTTCCAGCTGTTGACCACTGGGTCAGTGGTTATACTAGTTTTATTGTGATTGACATAAGAAACAGTTTTAAATGTTCCATACTCCGTATGCCTGCAAACATATATACATGCACAGATAAAAACTGAAACAAAAGTTTCATTACTATTTCCCCGTATTATGAATGATGAATACTGAAATTTATTTTCTTTTTCTGTCAAGGCTCTCTACCCAAAGACCACCAGGAACACATCAGTACAATGAACAGGAAGGGCTCATCGCTCATGGCAATGACAAAGAATGCTCACCACAAAGAATCACGGAACATCTCGGGAAGACAATATTAGAGAGGACTTACAGGATTGCGGCTTGTGTTAGGTGGTTTGGGGAGAGTTCAAAGAAGCAGGGCTTTGCTTGGGATTGGAGGCTTCTCTGGGAATGAGGCAAGTCTATGTCTGAGTATCTTAATAGTCCTTATGTAGAAGATGGGAAGAATGAATCGAGGCTACTGTCATAAGCAGTAAAGAAGCAGCTGTTATTCATATTAGCCCATCTATAGGGCTAATATGTCAGTAGATCGAGACCAGAAAGTGGCTTAGACAATGTTCATGTTTTTGTCTGTGTTCACTCACGATTATGGAGTGGCCTTGTTTTGTCTTGATTCACTACAGTCGCATGATGGCATCTGATCACTTCATCATGTCTTCTGGTAAAGTTTCAGTAAGCATTTACATACTTAAGTATGTTTAGTGAAAAATTGATTTCCTCTTATTTACTATTTATATTATAGTTAGGATACAATTTTTTAAAAAGTGGAGTATAGAGGTAGGTAAGATGTGTCAATTCAATTTCAGGTTGGTGAAGGGACACTATTAAATACTTGTTATGTTGAGAGGGAGGGTATTACGGACAAAAAAGTTGATGTTTTACTCATCTATTGCTTCTTAACCAATCTGTTTAACCCAGAGTTTAGCTTGGAAAAATGATAATCATATGTTATCTTTCATGGTTTTTGTGGGTCAGGAATTTGGGCAGAGCTCCACTGGCCAGCTCTTAATTGGAGTTTCTTATGGGGTTGCAACCATATGTTAGCTGGGGCCATGTTCATCTGAAGGCTTGACTGAGGCTGGAGGGTCCACTTTAAAGGTGACTAACTTACATGGTTGGCAAACTGGTGCTGAATACAGGTTGAGACACCTTGGTTCCTTTCCATGTGGATCTGTCCATGGGAATGCTTGGGTGTCCTCCTGGCATGGTGCTTAGTTTCCCCTGAGCAAGTGACCTGAGAGACCACGGTGGAAGATGCAATGCTTTTTATGACCTAACCTCAGAAGTTACACAATGTCACCTCCACCTTATCCTGTGGGTCAAGGCAGTTACAAAGGCCTACGTAGGTTCAAAGAGAAGGAACATGCCTCATCTCTTGCTGAAAATGTACCAATGTCATGTCCCATTGTAAAAAGAATATTGAGCTGAGATGTATACTGATATGACCACCCTGTGAAATATAATCTGCCACAGTTGAGAACCACTGAAGTTATATCACCAGGTACTCCCCACCAAAGGACACTTGTCATGCAACTCTTGGCTGTATCTTATTTGATGCCAAGCATACAGGAAATGTCCAGTAATTGTTGGCTAGACCATTGGATAGGTTTTATTTAATAAATCTTCCTATGAACCAAGTGCTTTTCCAAATATTTTATAAATATTAGCTCATTTAATCTTGATAAACCATATGAGGGAGGTACTACTGTTAACTCAATGTCACAGATGATAAAACTGAGGTACAGAGTTACACAGCCTGTTTTTTTTTTTGTTTTTTGTTTTTTTTAAATTTGAGATAGGGTCTAGCTATGTTGACCAGGCTGGTCTCCAACTCCTGGCCTCAAGCAATCCTCCCATCTCAGCTTCACAAAGTGCTGGGATTACAGGCATGAGCCACTGCACATGACCCAGAGTTACACAGCCTTCTAAGTGATGGAGCTGGGAATCTGCCTCCTGAGTTGGTGGCTTGTCTATCCCCAGGCTATGGTGCCTTTATCTTTGACCCCATAGGAGTCACAGCCTAGAAGTTACAGACTGTAAAATTCAACATGAGCTTCACCACAGGCATCAGATCAGTGGCTTGTGTGGGCAAGTGTCTGGACAGGGCTGGTCAAAATGTTTGGCTTTTTAAAGATTCCAGCATCTTTGTACAATCTTTTAGTTAACAGCATATGGCAGATTGATTTTCCAAAGGTGGTTGCAATAATATCTCCCATCCCACATACTCTTCTTTCAATATGATGTTGATACTCCTCTCATTGCAGAAGTAAAGCATATATTCCCACCCTCTGGACCTGGAAGACTTGTGGCTAAGACAGAGTGACACGTTGTGACTTCTAAGGCTAGATTATAAAAGTTAATACAGCTTCTTTCTGGTTCCCTTGGGTTGCTTGCTCTTAGAACCCAGCCACCATGCAATGAAGAAACCCAAATGGCCCATGGAGAAGCTCACCTGGAGAGGAACCAAGGCTTCCAACCCACAGCCCCTGAGCTCCCAGCTGACAGACAGAACTATTTGGAAGCCATGGGACTGAGCCATCTGGCAAGTGGGTCCTTCAGCCCCCAGGCAATCTGCCCCAGATGATGCAGACGCAAGCTGTCCCTGCCGAGCTCTGCCCAAATTGCAGGTTCCTAAGCAGGAGAACGATTGTTGTCTGAAGCCCCTAAGTGCTGGGGCAGTTTGCTACACAGGAACTGATAACTGAAACATGGAGAGAGCCAAGATTCTTGTCTAGACCACAACAACCTCCCAACTGCTCTCCACCTGTGAGCTGTCTGGGCTGGTGCTGTGGTCTCAATAACCAGGCTTGAGATTCATGGAAAATACTAGTTTTAGCTTAGCCTAGGCCAGAAGCCCCTGCTGGCATCATGATATGGGGATAATGACTGAACATGTGGGTAGGAACTCACATAGCTGACACATGTGTCCCAAGATCGGGAGCTCCTACAGCCCCTGCTGTGGTGAGTGAGCACTGTGCAGGACCAGTGTTCAACAGTGACCCCATGTGGCATGAGCTGGAACAACAGTTCCAGGGGGCTTTCCCATTACCCTTGCCAATTCTCACAACAGAAAGTAAAACCAAATCTTTCACATCAAGTTAACCCCAGTCATTCTAGGGCAGGCACAAACTTCTGAAACTCCAAAACTTTGAGCTCCGATGACCTTGGTTTAGTCAGAAAACACAAGCAGGACCCTCTCCCCCAACCAGGTACCTTGTACATAGAATTGTGAAGTCTAATATCAGCAGAGCTGGAAGAGCCATTAGGAGCTCAGGTCTCCATTTACTGACATATAAACTGAGACCCAGAAATGGGAAGAAAGGGACTTCTTGCCTGAGGACACACTGGATTTGTAGCCCACAATTCATGTTGCTACTTCCCAAGCAATGTATGTAGGGACAGGCCAGAACAGGATGCTATTTTTTCACTGGATGAGTCAGAAGCAGGTGACGAGGTTGCTGGATGGTAATTATCTCAGCCCTGGTATGCCCCAGGGCTGGATACAAGGGGAGTTTGGGATTGGATGAGGGCTGCTGGACCCTGGGTCATGGGTTCAAGCCCCATGGATCCTGCACTGGTTTTCCCCCTTCCCTGCCACAGCCCAAAGCAGCTCCCATCACCCTCTGAGGCATCTGCATCCTTATCACAGACGGGCAAGAGGAGGTGGTGGGATGAGTCAGAACTGCCATTATCATCATTGTCCTGGAATCTCAGAGACCATCTCTCTCACAACTTCCTGCCCAGGCGCAAATTCTCTTGGCCGAATTCTTGGTGGATACTTGATCATGGTCCCAGCTTGCCATACCTCTGAGAGGTAGCTCACTCACCGCCCAATGTTAGAAAGCCCTTCCTTCTGCTGAGCCAAGCTCTTTCTTCTTGCAACTTCTCCCCATTTGTCCCTATTTTGCTCCCTATTAACCCCATAGAACACACTTCTTCTTTTGCTCCTTGATGGGGTTTTGCAGAAACCACCTAGAAATCCCAATCTGCCAGCCCCCGGCACATCCCCTGCCCAACTCTACACTCACCCCATAACCCAGGAGGTCACTGTTCTGATCCCTGTGGAATCTGTCCCTGGAGCTGCTGCTTTGGTGATCTAAGTCGTCCACATCCATCAGCATCACACCTCCATGACCTGCCATATGTGGTGTAATGGCCAGGGCTGGGGTCCAAGATTCTGCAGGGGGAACTACCAGTGATTTCAGATAAGTTCTGTCCTAGCCAGTGTCCTTCTTAGTCCTCATGGGGACAGTGAGACTGACAGGCATGGGGAGAGGCTCCTAGGTATATGGCAGCCCAAGGCAAGGAGATAGATGTGCACTTGGGATGGTTTCTAGGCCCCTTGTCAAAATAAACCCAGTATCACCCCTTCCATGTGCTCAGCTCAAATTCTTTTAAGACAGAGGCTTCTGTCCCTTATCTGTGATCAGGGATGCTGTGTTATAGTTGTTTGCTTACATATGTCTCTCCCTCGCTGGACTGAGAGCTCCATGAAGGCGAAGGCTGAGTCTCCTCTTCCCTGGGTTGCTAGAACCTGGTTAAGGGCCCAGGGCATATTAGGTGCTCAGTGAATATTGGTCGGATGAATGAATGAATCTCCTTCCCCATCCCTTGGCTGGGGTATGGAAGGGGGAGCTGATGCTCTGCAGCGTCCTTGGGCCCGCCCTCGAGGATCAGCACCCACACCCTGTCAGCTGCTCACGCTCCGACTGTCCACACCCCACCCACCCCATAATCCCTCTCTCAAGCTGTCACATTCCAAAGCCTGCCTTTCCTTCTTAACTTCTTTCCTTCCACAGAGTGAGAAAGAGGAGGGTGTGTGAGGCCTCTGACATGGGCAGGCAGACTGGCTACTGACCACCCACCCCCACCCACTGCCTCTCTGGGTCTGTTTTCTTCTCTGCAAAATGACCCAGAAGGAATCTTATGGTTTGGATAGTCTGGTTTGCTGAAGCAAGTGCCTCTGATTACCCCCAAGGACTCCTCTCAGCCCTCCTCCCTACAAGACAACCCCCACCTCAACACCTCCCCCCTCCCCAGCCAAGAGAGTGCTGATGTGAAGATTGTCACATAGGCTCTAGGACATGGTTTTCCTGCACTGGTTTTCCCTCTTCCCTGCCACAGCCCAAAGCAGCTCCCATCACCCTCTGAGGCATCTGCATCCTTAACACAGACGGGCAAGAGGAGGTGGGATGAGTCAGAACTGCCATTATCATCATTATCCTCGAATCTCAGAGACCATCTCCCTCACAACTTCCTGCCCAGGCACAAATTCCCTTGGCTGAATTCTTGGTGAATACTTGATTATGGTCCCAGCTTGCCATACCTCTGAGAGGTAGCTCACCCACTGCCCAATGGAGGGGATGGGAGAGGCAGCATCTGCTCTAAGACTGCTCCAGTTGACAGTGAACCCAAGGCCCTGAGGACAGAACGGGCAGCCTGTTTTCAGCCCTGGGGGCCTTCACCCTTGGGGTATGCAGGATGAGCTCCCAGCCCAAGGCTAAAGGCTCGCCAACCCCAGGGCTGAGGCTGTACCCCCCAGGCACAGGGAAAGGATGTGGTAAGAGTGTTCCCTCAACCTGCCTGTTACCCCAAGCCTCATAGCCCCTCCAGCTTATCTGCTCTCCTCCCCTTCTCCCTCTCATCGTCTTCTCAGTGCTTCCTTTCACTCTGCACAGCAACTAGAAGCCTGATTTCAGAGGCACACACTTGAGCTCACATGCAGGCTTTGCCCCTCTTTGGCTGTGTGGCAAGTGAGTGAGCTCTGAAACTCAGTCTCCTGGTGATAATGAGGGTGATGATCATACCCGCCTCCTCACGTTGGGAGGATTAAGTGAAATAATTCACATAGAGTATTTAGACTGGTACCAGGCACATACTAGGTTCTCAGGAAATGTGAGTGGTATCATCATTACTATTTACACAAGACCTCCTAGCTGCCATTCCAGTGCTCTGCCAATTCATGACATCCTGAATCATCTACTTGTTGGCTGTGTGGCCCTGGATCTGAGGATCCGATTTCCTTCTCTGGAAAGTGGCAATAATAATATCTTTCGTCTAGGGTTTGGAGGAAGATTAAATGGGGTAGTGATTATGCATAGGGTAGTGATAAAATGCACCACTTAAACTAGGAAATTCTGAGAGTGAAAGGAGAAGCCATTAATAAACACGCTAGGGCAATGGGCTTCCACCGGGATCAACGTCTCCCTATTCATCAGGTACGTAGCCTGGTGCTGGGTCCACAGTGATGAGCTCTACGAACAGGGATTTTTTTTTTCTTTTTGAGACGGAGTCTCACTCTGTCGCCCAGGCTGGAGTGCAGTGGCACAATTTCTGCTCACTGCAAGCTCCGCCTCCCGGGTTCATGCCATTCTCCTGCCTCAGGCTCCCAAGAAGCTGGGACTACAGGTGTCCACCACCATGCCCGGCTAATTTTCTGTATTTTTAGTAGAGATGGGGTTTCACCATGTTAGCCAGGATGGTCTCGATCTCCTGACCTCATGATCCGCTCACCTTGGCCTCCCAAAGTGCTATGATTACAGGAGTGAGCCACCGCGCCCAGCCTACAAACAGGGACTTTTACATCATCACCTCCTTTCCCCACATCTCCCCCATCACTTTGGTCCTCCCCTCCCCAATTCCTACATGCACGGGGTTTCTTGTTATTCTCCCCTCTTTGCCTCTCGCTTAAGCGACTGTATGGCCCCAACAGCCTCAGAGTGTTTTTCAGCTCAACCTGTTCAATCCATCCCATCACTATGGAGATACTGAGGTTCAGAGAGGAGGAGAGACTTTTCTGAGTGTCAGCATGTCATTTTCCCTGCTCAAGCACCATGGAATCTACAGCCATCTTGTTGGCATTGAAGGTCCTTGACAGTCAGGCCCTGCCCATCACTTCTGGCCCTCTGACCTCCTCCCCAACTCATTTGCTCACCAGCTGGCCCCAGAGCTCCACCTAAGAAAGGGAAGGGTCCATGTGCAGAACATTGCCTCCTGCCGACTTAGCTCTCCACCCATCCCCACCCCTAAGCCTAGCTCATCCATCTTCCTCCTCCTGCCCTTGGGTGATACCAGAGAGCTGAATGATACAATCCTCCCCAATTCTTTGTCTCAGGCCAGTGGGCTTGAGCCCTGGAAGCTCTGTTGAAGCCAGCGGCATCTTCCAGACTCTGGACTAAGCATAATTGGTTTTTAATGGGCCCCATTATAATCCTATGCTTAGTACGCATCATGGGCACCTGAACTCCACGACTAAATGATTTATCGAGAGTTGCCTGGGGCCTTTCTGGGGCCACTGCCCCATCTCTCTTTCCTTCCTGGTCTTGTTGGAAGCTGCTGGCCTCTCTTTCACCAGGAGGCAGTGACTCATCAACTCCAACCCAATGTCCCAGCCAGAGCCAGCCTCACATACAGTATTCCACTCAATTCTTGGAATCTCTGAGCTGAAAGATGATTGTAATTTAATCATGGCAAAAGGGTGACCTCCTTTGCCAACACTGATCAACTGGTACTTAAAGAGCTGGGTTGAGCATTCTGGGGCCACATCCAGGCTCCAGAGGGAAGAGCTCTGGGGTCAACTAGGGGTGTCCACCATGGATGGAGTGAGGGAGGGGGGATAGAAGGAGCTCCAGGAAGATGAATACACTTTCCATCTAGGATCTGATGTCTCAGTCATTCAGGCACAGAGTGTGTGGTAGGCAGGACCTACTGCTCTGAGGAACAGATCCTCCCAAGAAGCCAAGGAGACCCAGAAGGCCCAGGAATTGAATCCAATCCAACACTTAGTCCATTTACACAGGCATGACAACTGCAATGCTGACATTTCACAGACGGAGAAACAGAGCCTCAGAGAGAGGAGCCCAGCAAGTTAGTTACAGACCTGACAATGGGCATCACCATCAACTTTTTTCCTTCCTCAGAAATTAACCTTGGCACTGTCAAGTTTAAGTCTGATAGGTTTCAAAGGCCCAGGGAAGAGGGATCATCTAGGTGAGCTTTGAGAAGCAGATCTTGGAGGAACAAAGGCAATCCCCTCTGCACCAGGGCCATCAGGGAGGCAACCCCAGCTCTGGAAACAGGCAGTCTGGGCTGTGAGCTGGGGTTGGCAAGGCCTGGTCTTCAGGAGAACAGACCTATCCTAGGAGCCTGAAGGGCCCAACACGTCCAGCAATGCTGTTAACTGCCAGGAGGAACTATGAAGAGGAAGCTAGACTATGATGAGGAAATTCAAATATCTGCCTTTGCAAGTTAAAAAAATATTTGATTCATAAAACTGTCACATAATGCTGAACAATTAAAACTGGCAGACACAGACTCAGAAACACCCCTTGAATACCTGTGAGTGTAGGACCCCTGGTTCTGCTGACTTGCTCATTACCGGGCCCCAGCATCTAATAGACAAGTTCTTGCAGAGGGAGTTTGCTGCTCACTATATTGAGGTCGTGGGGGACACATTATCTTTCTTTCTTTTTTTTTGAGACAGGGTCTCACTCTGTTGCCCAGCCTGCAGTGCAGTGGCACCATCTTGGCTCACTGTAGCCTCTACCTCCTAAGCTCAAGCGATCCTCTCACCTCAGCCTCCCAAGTAGCTGGGACTTTGGGTGTTCACCACCATGCCTAGCTAATTGTTGTATTTTTTTGTAGAGATGAGGTTTTGCCACATTGCCCAGGCTGGTCTCAAACTCCTGAGCTCAAGAATTCCACCCCCTTCAGCCTCCCAAAATGCTGGGATTAGAGGGGTGAGCCACTGTGCCCGACCCACATTTTCTGAGTCTACTGTTTACAAGTCCCCACCTGAGATGTGTGGTGGGAGAACAGCACACGTGGTCTCACCAACTCCTCACAGCAAGGCTGTGAGATAATTTGCATTATAATCCCCATTACACAGATCAGAAAACAGAGGTACCAAGGGCAAATTTTCTTGCTCAAGGTCATATAGCTGTTTTCACTTGAGCCACAGCTGCTCTTGCCCTCAAGTGCTTGGGGTGGGAATCAGGCGAGGATGCAGCCGGTGGGGGCCTCTCACTCCTTCCCACCCAGGCCACAATTCCCGACTATGCCCAGAAACGTCTCTGGATCCATGGAATGTGCGTGGGGTGCAAGGAGATTTTCTTTCTTCTGCCCCTGCCTTCCTGTGCCTGCCTCCTTCAGTCCTGCGAGGCACAGGGGTGAGACCTGGCCCCAGCCCAGGAGACAGCGCCTGAGCCAGCCTCTGCCATGGGCTTGCCGGGTGGCTTAAAGCTGGCTTTTTCATCCTGGGCCTCATGAATACACACGAAGAGTTCATGTGTTCATGGTGGACTATCCAGCTGTAAAATCCTATCGATGATCAAACGTCATCCCACAGACCCGTGTTTCTTGAAGCCCCTCTCATGAGCCCTGGTGTCCCAAGGCCCAGGCTCTGCCCACTTACCTGCCATGCGAAGGCCAGCCGGACTCCTCTGTTCCTCCACACAGCAGTGTGTGCACCGTCAGGACAGTGTGGCGCGTCACAGCAGCCAGCCAGACCAATTTTAACAAGGAAAACCTTGGGACACTCCTAGGCAGGAAAGTCAGAATTCAAAAGAGGAGGCGTGGCCCTCCACCCTAGCAGCGACACCCAGGAGACACAAAATCATCCTGTAATTGCACCTAGAGGGGTTCACTGTGGGAGTGGCTCCTGCCAAGAGACCTTGGAAACATGGAGTTGCGAGTGGGACTGTGGAGAAACTGAGGCTCAGAAAGGTCACAAGCCTGGCAAGAAAAAGAACGGGGAAAGAGAGAAGACTGAGGGAACTCGGATTTATGGTTGGCCGTTCTTAGCCCTCACAACAACCCTCAAATGAGAAAAAACAGGCTCAGCGCCAGGACCCCGAAGTACATGGTTGCACACTGCAGAGCCGGGTCAGCCTGTGGCTCCCTCTCCCCTCCTGGGTGAGACCAGAAGATTTCTGGGCCCGCAGCTCCTCTCTCTTCTGCAGGCATCGAAAGAGGCAGAGGTCCACGATCCTCCTTCAGGGCCACTAGACTCCCCTGGTGGACACTAGACTCTTGAGAGGAGGTAGATAAGAAAAAGGGGAGAGCTGGTTCTGACTCAGAAGCTAGGCCCATCTGCCTTGACTTTGTAAGTGGCCTCCAGCCAGGAGCTTAGAGGCCTGGTGGCCATGGGTGTCCCGTGACCTTGGACAAGACCTCTCCCCCCCTGGAACCCTGGTGTTTCTACCTACAAACTAAAGGGATTGGACTCAATTATTCTTCAGGGCCATTCCAGCTCAAAGTCTAAGATTCTGGGCTTGAAGGTGCTGGAATTCAAGGCATCTGAGGTCTTTTGTTAATGAAATAGAGGGGATTTTATTTTCATGGAAGCTGGTGGGGTAGGTTTCTTTTTGCCAGAGAAATGCTTTGATGGATGACTTCGGGCTATCGGAGGCTGGATGTGGCCTGGGCCAGTGAGGAAGGGGAAGTGGGAGGGGGTAGAATCGAGGGAAAGAGACAAGGAAGGGCAAGGAGACAACCGTGTGCTGAGCGCAGTAGGATGAGGCCGCTCCCTGGGATCACCCCAACATTCAGGAAACTGTATAAAAACCCCAAAGTGTTTGATGTGGTTAGATTTCTTACAGAAAGTGGCAAAGAGGCTGAGTTCTGCTTCCTGGTTTCACGCAGATCAAGCATCTTTAATGAGCTGTCTGCAGACCCACATAGCCTTATAATTACTGACACCTGGCAACAGCCCAGGGCAGCTCCTTCCTCAACACCCTGCAGGCTGCTGCCCTGTAGACCCTGGGCCCTGCTGAAGCTGCTTTTCTGCCTATGCAGGGTCAGGCTCCTCCCCACTAATGATGGTCTTATTCAGGGCCCTTTTATCTTTCATCCTGGGCTTGCCTGGATGGGAGCTCCCAGAAGACAGGGGATCAAAATCACTGCCTGCCCCACTCCTCGAGACCCCAAATAATAATTCATACTCCTCATTTTTTTTTTTTTTTTTTTTGAGACAGGGTCTCGCTCTGTCACCTAGGGTGAAGTGCAGCGGCACGATCTCAGCTCGGTGCAACCTCTGCTTCCCGGGTTCAAGCAATTCTCCTGCCTCAGCCTCCTGAGTAGCTGGGACTACAGGCGTGTGCCACCATGCCCGGCTAATTTTTTGTGTATTTTAAGTAGAGACAGTTTCGCCATGTTGGCCAGGCTGGTCTCAAACTCCTGACCTCAGGTGATCTGCCCACCTCAGCCTGCCAAAGTGCTGAGATTACAAGTGAGAGCCACTGCACCCAGCCCATACTCAGTTTAGAAGTGAGCATCATAGCCTGGCAGTAGAGTCCTGGGTTCTGTTATCTGTGGGCCAAACTGGCTGTGTGACCTTCAGCAGGTCACTTACCTTCTCTGGACCTTATTGCCTTCATCTGTAAAATACGGGTGTGAACTAAGTGTTACCAGTTCCAGCATTCTCTGATTCTGATGATCAGGCTAGAGATGACAGACAGGAGCCAAAGCCTTGGGCGGCTCAGGGTACCCCAATGCCAGGCATAAAGTGGGTGCTTCACAAATTGAAATCTGTGCCTGGGGAGTAATCAGATGCTTTAAAAGCAATTTAATTGCTCTTCTGGCTATAGAGATAATACATACTCAGGTACAAAATTCAAGCAATATAGGGAGTGAAGAAAGTATACATGCATATGGCTGTATACACATGGCAATAAATTTACATGAATCGCATCATACACAGAAGCTGTTTTGTAACCCGTCCTTTTTGCTTGACCAAACATGGTGCTCTCTTTTCTTTTTTTTTTTTTGAGACGGAGTCTTGTTCTGTTGCCCAGGCTGGAGTGCAGTGGCTCGATCTCAGCTCACTGCAAGCTCCACCTCCCGGGTTCTCACTATGCTTCTGCTTCAGCCTCCCAAGTAGCTGGGACTACAGGCACCCGCCACCATGCTCAGCTAATTTTTTTTTTAAATTTACTTTTAGTAGAGATGGAATTTCACCATAGCCAGGATGGTCTCAATCTCCTGACCTCGTGATCCGCCCGCCTTGGCCTCCCAAAGTGCTGAGATTACAGCTTTTCAAATCATAGAATATAGCTATGCATTGTCATTATTAATGTCATCTCTTGTGTGAATTTACATAATTTTACTAACCCTTCTTAAATTTATAAGAATTTAGGTCATTTCCACTTTTTTGCCCTTATAAAGAAATTTAAGTTTTTGCATGTATTTTTGTGTGCTTCTATGATGGGACAATTTCTGCCAAGTGAAATTGTTGAGAGGAGCCATTCTTCAAGACAGCAATTCCATGTGCAGGAATTTGTCCGACAGATGGATCCAAAAGTGTGGAAAGATTTAAGTACAAGGATATTTATTGCAACATTAATTATAACAGAAAGAGTGAAAACTCTCCTGTCTTCATTAATGGGATAAATTATGATCTATCCATGTGATAAAATACTATGTAGCTATTTAAAAAGTGGAGGCAGACTGATACACGTGGATATGAAATAGTCTCCTAGGTACATTGCCTAATTAAAAACAAAAAGTAAGGTGGAAAAAAAAAGGAGGTGGTAGAAACGAGAAGTCAGGGAGAAACCTAATTTTTGAACTCTTAGAAATGTTTGACTGTGGGTATATACTACCTTTCAAAAACATTATTATTATTATTTTTTAAAATAACAAGCCAGGCATGGTGGTGTGCACCTGTAGTCCCAGCTACTTGGGAGGCTGAGGTGGGAAGATACAGCGAGCCCAGTTTGGGTCCAGCCTGGGCAATGTACCAAGACTCTGTCTCTAAAAACAAATAAACAAGCAAAATTATGATATATTTTGCCAAATTTCCCTCTAGATACATACATATTCTCAAACCACCATTTTTATTCTGTGGCACTCCTCATTCCAAAGGCCCTGTGGCTTCTCACTCCCAACAAGGTCCTAAGTTCAAACTCTTTATGGTGGCCTTCAATGCCTTTTGCAATACCTTTTTTTTTTTTTTTTTTTGAGATGGTGTTTCACTCTTGTTCCCCAGGCTGGAGTGCGGTGGCACGATCTCGACTCACTGCAACCTCTGTCTCCCTGGTTCAAACGATTCTCCTGCCTCAGCCTCCTGGGTAGCTGGGATTACAGGCACGTGCCACCATGCCCAGCTAGTTTTTGTATTTTTAGTAGAGATGGGTTTTTCACCATGTTGGCCAGGCTGGTCTCGAACTCCTGACCTAAAGTGATCTGCCCACCTTGGCCTCCCAAAGTGCTAGAATTACAGGCATGAGCCACCACGCTTGGCCAGCAGTACCATCTTAATTTATCCCAAGTCTCTTTGTTGCTCCTCATGAATATTTGGCCTCACACAGGCTCGGCAGCACCCCCCCAGAATACCCACAAGTCCACCATGGCATGAAGATGCTGAACAAGCTACTTCCGGAAATCATGTTCTTCTATCCTATGTGCTCAAGTAGGAGACCACAGCCAACAGTCAGAGTCATGACTCTAAAGTTTAGTAGGTTCCTGGCATGTAGTAGGTGCTCAATGTATGAATGTTTAGATGGGTTACCTGTAGTTAGATGGTTGCCTAAGATCTTGGCTCTGGAGTCAAACTGCCTCGGTCAAATTTCAGCTTCATCACTTAGTTCTCTATTGGCAAGTAAGTTAACCTTTCTAGGCCTCAGTTTTCTTATGTGTAATGTGGGGATAAAAGTAGTGCCTACCTCATAGGGTTGTTGTAAAAATTAAATGTGAATATATGTAAAGCACTTAGAACACTGCCTGGCACACACCCAACAAATATTAGTTGTAATTATTTTTACTTTCTTCTTTTTATATTCTGTATTGCTTTACTTTTCTATACAAATCTGTATTATCTTTAAAGTCAGCGGAAAAAAATAAAAATTTCTCATTCATTTTGCCCCTTTTTCCCATCCTAAAAACTGAATTCCAGCTCCACGTCCTTCCAGGAAGCCTGATTGCCATAGTCTCCAGGGGTCTTGACTGCTTGGAGCTCCTGGGCATGTCCATCATCTGTCCCTCTGTCTGTCTGTCCACGCGCCGCACACTGCAGTGGCTTGTTTCCTTCCCACCACAGCCTCCTTGATGAGGATGTCTTGAGGGATTCAGGTCTCTCTGTCCTCCCATCTGCTCCCCAGCACCAAGCCCTAAATCCAATGAAGCGGAGGTCATGCTAAAGCACCCTGTCCTTTGGGGAGGAGTTCAGAGAAATAAGGGTCTCTTGATGGGGAGTGAGGATGGAAGAGAGGCTTTCTCCAGGGAGCCAAGCACAGATGCCTGGGCAGCGCCCCTCCCCTTTGATCTGTGATGAGTTGTTCACATGCTTAAGACACCAGTAAAGTGTGGATACCAAGCAATTTTTTTTTTTTTTTTTGAGGCAGGGTCTTGCTGTCTCCCAGGCTGGAGTGCAGTGGTGTGATCTTGGCTCACTGCAACCTCTGCCTCCTGGGTTCAAGCAGTTTGATTCTCCTGCCTCAGCCTCCTGAGTAGCTGGGATTACAGGCGTGCACCACCACGTCCAGCTAATTTTTTGTATTTTTAGTAGAGACGGGGTTTCGCTCTGTTGGCCGGGTTGGTCTCAAACTCCTGGCCTCAAGTGATCTGCCCAAAGTGCTGGGATAACCGGCTTGAGCCACCATGCCTGGCCTGAATTTTAAAAAATATTTTAACATTTAAAAAAAAATCAAAGGACTCACCTTGGGAAAATAAAAACTGTGTTGTGTTTACTTAATTTCAAGTTTACTTTTGTTTTAATTATATGGATTGGAAGGGCACCATGATTTTTTTTAGGACTCAAAGCATCTCACTAGCCCTGAACGTACAGTGGAATTTTCCAGAGGCTTCATGATATACAATGTTTAAAAAATTGAATGCAAAAGCAGCTATGAGAATCCAGCTGTTCTCTATTAAGCCTGCCATTTAGTTAAAGAAATTTGCAAAAAAAAATTTATATCTAAATCAATGCCACTCATACTAATGCTATTTTTGTTCTTGGAAAGTACAGTTATTTTTCATAAATACATGTTGTATGTGTTAAGATGCAATAGGTTTTTTAGTTTCTAAGTGAATTAATGCATACATTTTTGTAAGTTTCTCATTGTTAGCTTCCAAATCAATAAAAAAAACTATAGGTATAACCCACATGAGCAAGTGCTCTTTGGCATCTCAATAATTTTTAAAAGTGTAAAGGGGTCTTGAGCCCCAAAAGATTGAGAACTGCTGGCCTAGAGTGCACTTCCCCTCTAGGATTCCAGGCCTGTCCCTTAAGAGAAAACTTCAGACTGACCCAAATCACAGGGGAGGGAGCCTGAGGCTGTGGACTCAAGTAAAGATGAGGCTGAGGGCCAGAAAAATCCAGAGCAGCTGTGCCCTGTGGGTGGCACCCCAGGCCTCTCTGCTGCTTGGAACCCCCATATCCAGAGCCCCACGGGTCCAGCAACCACAGACCTGGTACCGCCCATGGGTGAGTTCCAAGGGCCAAGCAACCAGCTGGACACAGGATCCCCTGTGCACTCTGGCTGGGAGTCACCTGTGTTGTTTTGGGAATTCATCCTCACAAGACAATGAGTTAGAACAACCTATCACAGCTAGACCTGGACTGGTCGGGCAGCAGGGTGTCCCTTCCCCTCTCTGGGCCTCTGTTTACCTGGCTATAAAATGGAAGATGATACTGCTCCCTCTCACCCTTGGGCAAAGTCATCGGGCAACTAATAAAAGACTGTGCAGCTCTAACTCACCTCTACATCACCTCATCCTTAGGACCATGCCTGTAGCCGGTGACATAGGTGATAGGCAGCTGGCGTTCATGCTCTTGCAGGGAGGTGCTCACCCAGTTGGAAGGCAAGATGCTCTAGTACTGTCATCAGCAGACCTTGTCCTTGCCCACCTTATGTGGGCCAGAGCTGTGCGGCAAGCCTGGAGGTAAGAGGTGGCCTCATCCCTGTCACCTGTGTCCTATTGTGGCCTCGTCTGTCTTTCCATACATCACACATTGCTAGCACCTACGAGCGGCTCTGAAGCTGCAAAGACTTCAGAGCTCACTGTGTCACTGCTTTGGATGCTCAGGAATCACCTCACTAATGATCCCCTCTTCATTCATTTCTTCCATTCTGCATTCATTAATTCCTGTCAAAACTCATTCAGCAAACACTTCTTCATGCTCATTGAAGGGAGAATCACTGTGGAACCTGTTGAGATGTCAGTGGTTCTAACACTTTTGCTATCAACTTCTCGATGTCATCTGATTCTAGATCCTCCCCTTGGTTCAGTTCGGCTCACTCACTCTGTGATGAGGATAGTGTTTTTGAAATATTTTCAGTCATATTTCTGGTAAATTATGTTGACCTGAGGTTCCCCACCCACTGAAGCCAAGAGTCTCTGTGCTTCCGGGAAAGGGCAGAGGAGACTAATTATAATCGGTCATCATCTAGCACTGACTGCCCTATCAGGTTTTTTGGTTTCTGTTTTGTTTTGTTTTGTCCTTCATAAGACAATGTTGTTTTTAAAGCTAGGCTTTGCCAAGAAAGGGTTTAGTAAACTCTTTAAGTTTCCATTAACTATCAGGATCCAGGCTTAATGAATCATAGCTCATTGTAGCCTGGATCTCCTGGGCTCAAGTGATTCTCCCACCCCAGCCTTCCGAGTAGCTGGGAGTACAGGCATGTGCCACTATGTCTGGCTAATTTTTACTTTATGTTTTGTGGAGGCAGGGTCTTGCACTGTGCTGCCCAGGCTTGTCTCAAACTCTTGGCCTCAAGTGGTCCTCCTGCCTTGGTCTCCCCATTTGTTGGGATTACAGGCATGAACCACTGTGCCTGGCCTGGATATACCATTTCAGGGAAGTCCTTTCTACCAGGGCACTGAGGGGAGCCCACCTGTGTTGAGTATGGGGAAGAGAAGTGAGACCAAGGAAGGAGAAGCAGGCAGATTTTCTATCTGATTTCACCTTTCTGGGGCAAATTTCCATAGTTTCAGGGAAAAGCCAAAATTAAAGGGCTTTTGCCAACCAACCTATGGTAGGAAAAACATCAGAACAGTGGTTGCCTTTGGGGGTGGTTAGAGACAGAGATTGGAAAGGGGCATGAGGGGAGTTTCTGGAGTGATCATTTTTTCTATATTTTGATTGGAATATTGGTTACATAAGCATTTATTAAAATGCAGCAAATGTACACTTTAGATTTGTACATCTCATTATATGTGAATTTAACACCAAGAAAAAAACTGTAAACAAATTTCAAACTCTAGTTAACCATAGGCATGCTGAAGTATTCAGAAGGAAGTGTACCAATGTCTGCAATTGACTTTGAAATGCACCAAAAATTTCTTGGTTGAATGGATGTATGGATGGACAAAAGGATGGATGGAAGAGTGATAAAATAAGCATAGTAAAATGTTAATGGTAGAATCCTAGGTGAGGGGCATATGGTGTTCACTATTAAATTCTTTTAACTTTGCTCTATGTTTGAAAATTTTCATAATAAAATGAAAAAAGGGTTTTTGCTTCATGTAGCATCATGTTTTCTAGCTGTCCAGTTCTTTTTATTGTTATTAATTTTTTTTTTTTTTTTAAGAAACAAGGTCTGTGCTATATTTCCCAGGCTGGACTCGAACTCCTGGGCTCAAAAGATCCTTCCATGTCAGCCTCCTGAGTAGCTGGGACTACAGGCGTATGCCACTGCACATGGCTTGCAGACCCTTTTGAATGCCTTTGCTGTATTTTGCAAATTTCCAGCCTCAATAGTCACACCATCCAAAGCCAGAACACAGAAAACTCAAAGCCCAGCCTCCCTGGTAGGTAGGATGCAGGCCTGCCACATGCACTCATCAGATCAAACCCAGGCAAGCAAGACTCCGGCTCAGAAGTGTGCAATTGGATGGCATGGATTACCTGCAGGAGGCAGGTCTGTTGGCATGAGTGGTGGCAGAGACCAGCTTCCATGGGGATCATGGTTTACTAGTAGCTGCAGGATGAGTTCCTGCCCCAGAGGAGCATTGGCAGAGCAGGGGCAGGAGCGTTGGTAGCAGCTTCTATTTCCTCGTCAAGCCGGTTCTGAGGTTCTGGATCTTATTCCTGGAAGCTGAGTGCTCCTGATGATTCTGTGGGTCCTCCTTTATCCTTTTATAAATGCATTTTTGCAGACAGAGGAGCTTGAGAGGTAGGCCTGAAACAAGCCTCCTGTCCACAGCAGGCAGGGATCCAGAAGTTCCCATATGGTCAAGGGAGGGGAATGGAGATGCTGAAAGGACTTGTTGACCAGCAGTAGCCTGGAGTTGGGACAGAAGCCATGGAAAGTGAGGACTTCTCAGCTGGAGGCACAGGGCAGGGACCACAGCCTCCAGTGCTGGGAGCCAGCACCACATCCAGAAGGCCAGTTGTGATCAGACACACATCAACTGTCACCAATCAAGGACCAGGTGAAAGCAGACAAGTCTGTAAACACAGAACATGTGGGTCCCAACCTCCCTCACAGAAGCCCCCATTCCAGGCTCCCTAGATGCAATCCTGGAGGAGAACAGAAGGAGGAGGAGTCTGAGAGATTAAGCACTTACGCGGCAGGGGCTGGATTATAATTACAAGACCGCTTGGACTGGAAGAGTCTAAGGTATGATTAACCCAAGTTTGAAAACGTGTTTTTTTCTGGAACCCAGCAGGACCAGGGCTCATAAAGATTAGATCAGTGATAAAAATAAAGTCATCTTTTCATTACCCATTGGAGAACTGCAGTGCTACCATTTACTGTGCACTTTCTACGTGTCAGGAGCTGCTCTAATTTGCATCTTACCTACTACTAAGCACCAGTGTTGTTCCCACTTTTCTGAAGGGAAAACTGAGGCTCAGAAAGAATATGCATACTTCTCAAGTTCACAAAGTTGATAATGAATGGAGTCAAAAATTGAACCCAGAGAGTCTGAGTTTAGTATCTGTATTCTTAACCATGGTGCTAGCGCTACAATGGGCAGGGATGGACATGGCAGAAACACAAGGAGGTTGCCATGCTCTGGCTTTGCTGCTCCAGTTATCACTTTGTTCAAGATTCTGCACTTCATTTGGCCAACCACCAAGCCTATGTTAGTGCCTATGTGGGTGAGGCATTGTGAAAGAGTGAGGAGTTAGACCTGATCCTGCTACCAGGCATTACCTTGCTCAGAATCTTTTCATTCATTCATTTATTTCAGATGATAATGGTGGGGAAGAGGGAAGGATTAAAAATGAATAAGACACAGTTTCTAGCCTTAAAGGAACTCATTATCTATAAGAAAGAAAAACAAATACACAAAAGTGACAACCCTTTGAAGTGGATGATTCCTAAGAAATACATTAACAGAGAGTTGTGTTAGCTCAGAGCTGGGAGAGGACATTTCCAGCAAAACTTTCCTGGGAAAAAGAATGAAAGTAATTTAATTCTGTTGGGAGAATGATGTTCTTCTTGTAAATTCTAAGTGTTTTTTAAGGAAATCAGTTGAAAAAAGTATGCTTACAATCAAATCCTCAGTCTTTCCTGTGTTTAAAGAATGTTTCAAACTCTCAAGGAAGAAAAAGATGAAATGGCTAGGAGTGATAATCTTCCAGCTCTGACTGTGTCCTGGCCAGTACAGCCTGGCTCATCCTCAGGCCAGTCACTACAGAAAGCCAGACATGAATGCCGCCCCCTAAAACACAAAAATGCCTTACCGAGAGCTTTGCAGAACAGAGGAGTAAAAGGGCTTCCCGGCATAGATATTGGAGTGAACACCTGCAGTCAGTTCCTGAAGCCTCACCAGTATGGCAAGAAGGACTTCGGAAGAATCAGAGAGAAGGTAACAGCAGCAAAACCTTGAAAGCTCAAAAGCAGGGGGAAGACAGGCAAATAATGAGCAGATCTGAAAAACAAACAAACAAACAAACAAAAAAAACTATTTCTCACCTGGCAATGAGAAATCCAGGCCGTGGTGAAAACCAACCCAATCTTCCTTTGCAGCAAGCTGAAAAGCTCTGGAATTTGACAGATACCTTTGTAGATGGAGCTTGGGATGGAGGGGTTTGTGTAAGAAAATAAGAATTGGCTGAGAGCTTATTTATGAAGTAGTGGGTCCCAGGTCCCCTCCACATTCTGTGAGCTGAATCACTGCCCCTTCCCTGGCCCAACAAAAGTCTGTGGCTTTGTTCTTCAGTGAGAGTAAAAGAGAGGGTCTCTGGGCTGAAGCACAGCAAGCTCAGCTGAGGTCTAGGGTCTATGCTGAAAATGGGGTATTCAAGGGACATTTGTCTACTGGATGCTGAGGCGCTGGCTCACCCACCTCCACCTGCCCACGTGCTCCACCATGATGCCGGCAGCCAGGAGGAAACAGTGCTCACGATTCCATCAGCTTCAAAGGAAAGACTTAAAGATACTGACATGAGAGTTTCCTCAGCTCCACAGCCCTGTGTAGTCACCCTACAAGGACACCCTCAAGCACACACTTAGAACTTCCAGTTTTTTATTTGTTTGCTTGTTGATGTTTGAGAAAGGGTCTCACTCTGTTGCCCAGGCTGGAGTGCAGTGGCGCCATCTCAGCTCACTCTCACCTCAACCTTCCTGGGCTCAAGTGATCCACCCACCTCAGCCTCCTGAAGAGCTGGGAACACAGACACGCACCACCACACCCGGCTAATTTTAAAATTTTTTGTAAAGATGGGGGTCCCACTATGTTGCCAGGCTGGTCTTAAATTTAGCCTCAAGCAATCCTGCCTCAGCTTCCCAAGGCACTGGAATTATAGGCGTGAGCCACCACACCCAGTCCCAATCAGTTTTTTTAGCCCCTACTTTTAAATATCAGCAGAAAAGATTTGCCAGACATCTAAAGAAAATTTCTAACATGAAAGAGAAAGGAAAAAAAATAAACATACTAAAATAAGAAGCTTAGAGGAATCAGCCTATTTGAGGAGAAGAACATTCAGGAAAATAAACTATTCTTGATGTTTTCAGAGCTGTGAAAAAATATTGCAACCATAAAACAAGAGCGGGATATGATACAAAAAAGAAACATCCAAACCATAAAAAGCTCTAGAAATTTACAAATATGATAGTGAAAACAAAAAAATCTCAAAGTATACAGATAAGAGAATAAAGTTGAAGCTATGGCTCAGCAAGTTGTTTAAAAAGAAGACCAAGGATGTCCAAGAGAGAAGAAGACAATCAGAAGGCCAATCCACAAGGTCCGATATTACAGCAACAGGAGTTTTAGAAAAAATGAGAGACAGAGATAGAATAAGAGCCAGCAAGGGAGTGATGGGGTGGGCAGCGTGGGGGGAGGGGTAGTGTGTCAGCCAAAAGGGAGGAAATTATCAATAAAATATTTTAAGACAAATTTTCAGAAACAAACGACATGACTTTTCAAATTGAAAGGAGTCACTGAAAGTCAAGCATAATGGGTAATGGATGAAAATGGGCACTTGCCAAGCCCTGTGAAATTACAGCCTGCTGGAGACATAGAGAAGATCCTATGGGCTTCCAGAGGAAAACAATAGATCAGGTACAAATGATTGGGATTTGAGGTGTCTTTGGTTTTCCCAACAATAACACTAGAGTGCAGACAATTCCAAGGGAAAATCACTTCCATTGTAGGATTCTATACCCAGCCAAACTATAAGCCAAGTGTGAAGATAAAATGCATTTTAGACATGCAAGGTCTCAAAAGATCTGCCTTTAAGGGCCCTTTCTTGAGAAGCTGTTGGAGGATATCCTGCAACAAAGAAGGAGTAAGCTAGGTAAGGAGAAAATATGTTTGCTACATGAAACAATGGAACCAACTTAGGATACAAGTTCCAGGGTGATGCTGAAGGGAGACCCAGGATGACAGCTGACAACTGGAGGATATCCTGCAACATTAAAGGAATAAGCCAGGTAAGAAGAAAATATATTTGCTACATGAAACAATAGATCCAGCTTAGAAGGAGACAGATTCCAGGGCGATGCTGAAGGGAGGCCCCAGAACATCAGCAGGGAATTTGGTATAAAAACCAATCAGTCCAGGGCACAACAGATCAGAAGACTCCAAGCAAAACTTCCTCAGGATGTCAAATCTGATAGAATACCTGGTGTGTCTAAAAGTCTTGAGAGGCTATTTAAAAAATTAGTGAATGTTTGGGATTGAAATAGTAGTGGGTGTATAGAAAACTAAGCCAATATAAAGGCTAGACTTTGAATCATTAACTCCAGGGAAGGGAAAACAAAATGTTGCTGAGGAAAGGAAAAGTAAACATGATTTTACTACATGGATCAACTGTGAATTTACAAAGCTTAATAAGGTAAGCACCTGATAGTAATGTAACCAATGTTATGACTTAACAGTACCGGGAGGATGGGAGATGGGAAGGCTATACTTGGCATGATGGTGGTAGGAATATGAGAGGGGTAAGCTCTTATTTACCATAGGGACAGTTGTCACTATTTTTCTGGCAAATCAAGAAGTAGCAATTATTTTCCTCAGAGCATGTTATTTAGAGGTATGAAGGTAAATTTAAAAATAATTAGGTAAAAAATTTGAATTTATCTTGTAACTTTGTGTAGCAAATTCCCACAAACTTAGCAGCTTAAAAGAACATCTATGAAAAAAGTCATTGTTTCTCAAAAGTTCAACAGAATTATCAAAAAACCCAGAAATTCCACTCGCAAGTATACACCCAAAAGAAGTAAAACTTCCAATAAGCACATGTACAGGCATGGTTATGGTAGTAGCATTTACAATAGCTGAAAGGCAGAAACAACCCAAATGCCCATCATCAGATGAATGGATAAACGGTGGAATATGCATGGAGTATTACTCAGCCGAAAAGTGAGACAAAGTACTGATAACATCTTACAACATAGATAAGCCTTGAAAACAATTGTACTAAACCTTGAAAACATTATACTAAGTGAAAGAAGACAGACAAA
The DNA here is from genome assembly GCF_029281585.2 of Gorilla gorilla gorilla. NCBI lineage: Eukaryota > Metazoa > Chordata > Mammalia > Primates > Hominidae > Gorilla > Gorilla gorilla. The sequence goes on along the minus strand of NC_073245.2, from coordinate 12,290,339 downwards.
AAGTCATATATTGTCTGATTCCTTTTATATGAGATGCCCAGAATAGGTAAAACGATACGGAAAGCTGATGGTTGCCAAGGGCTGGGTTGGAGGCGGGGAATGAGGAGGAGTTGCTTTATGGGTATAAGGTGCCTGTTTAGGGTGATGAAAATGTTTTAGAACTGTATGGAAGTCACCATTTGCACAAATGCCTCTGAATTGTCCTAAATCCCACTGAATTGTTCACTTTAAAGTGGTTAATTTTATGTTATGCGAATTTCATATCAATTAATAAAACATGTAATCTAATTGCCCAGTATTATTCTGGGTTAGTGTGTGCAGCACTCCACTAACGATGTAGAATTATACCATGAGGTAGAATTATAATAACCTTAGTTACTTTTTTACATTTATTTAGGCAATTCTATTCTTTCTCTTCAATTTACTCCATTCCAAAAAATGGAGTAGTACGCGCCTTTTTCTTTTTTTGAGATGGAGTTTTGCTCTTGTTGCCCAGGCTGGAGTGCAATGGCGCAATCTTGGCTCACTGCACCCTTCGCCTCCTGGGTTCAAGCGATTCTCCTGCCTCAGCCTCCCGAGTAGCTGGAATTACAGGCCCCCACCACCACGCCCAGCCAATTTTTTGTATTTTTAGTGCAGATGGGGTTTCACTATGTTGGCCAGGCTAGTCTTGAACTCCTGACCTCAGGCGATCCACCCACCTCAGCCTCCCAAAATGCTGAGCGTGAGCTATCATGCCCGGCCGTTCCTCTTTAAAAACAAAACAAAACAAATAAACAAACAAAAGAACCCTAAGAGTGGAGGAAGGGGTGTGCTTATTGGTGGTGTCTTTTGAAAATGTTCTGGGTCCTTTTAACTTGAGTTATCAACTAAATAGGACAAGTCTGTATTCTGCAGCATGAGGAAGAATATCCAGAAATCATGACCTTGTCTACGTGAAATAAGACTCTGTTTCTGAAAAACAAAACAAAAACACCCCATGCATTTACTATTCCACAGTTTTGGAAGGTCCAAGCTATTTAATTGGATTCTCTGCTGATGTTCTCACATGGCTGAAACCAGGCTGCTACCCAGGGCCGCTTCTCATCTGAGGCTTGGGGTCCTCTTCCAAGCTCATGCAGATTGTTGGGAGAAACCGGAAGTTGTAGGACTGAGGTCTTTGTTTTTTTGCTAGCTGTCAGCTAAGGACTGCTCTCAGGTCCTAGAAGCTACCCACAGTCACTTGCCAAGTGGCTCATACAGGCTTTCTTCCAGGCCAGCTGAAGCAGGTCTCTCTGATTTCCTCTTCTGCAACCAGACAGAGAAAACTCTTTGCTTTCAAAGAGCTCACCTGATTATATGTGGCCTACCTAGAATACTTTTCCTTTGGCCATAAATGTGACATAGTCATGGGAGTGATATCATACTCATAGTTTCTATCCACACTCAAAAGGGAGGGCATTTTTTAAGGACAAGGGTCATTGGTGGTTATATTAGTCAGGGTTCTCAAGAAAAACAGAGCCAATTGATTTTATTTATTTATTTATTTATTTATTTATTTATTATAAGGAATTGGCTCATGTGATGATGGAGGCTGACAGGTGCTAAGATATGCGGGGTGAGCCAGCAAGCTGGAGACCCAGGACAGCCAACGGTATAGTTCCAGTCTGAAGGCCAGCAGGCTCAAGAATCAGGAAGAGCTGATGTTTCAGTTTGAGTCTGAAGGCAGGGAGAAGCTGATGTCCGAATTCGAAGTCAGGCAGGCAGGAGGAATTCCCTCTTGTTCAGGGGAGAGTCAGCCTTTTTGTCCTATTCTGGACTTCACCTGATTGGATAAGGGCCACCCACATTAGAGAGGGCCATCTGCTTTACGCAGTCTACCAATTTAAATGTTAATCTCACCCAAAACACCCTCTCAGAAACACCTAGAACAATGTTTGACCAAATATCTGAGAACTCCATGGTCCAGTCAAGTTGCCACATGAAATTAACCCTCATGGTGAGCATCTTAGAATTCTGCCTTCCGTAGAAAGGGAAAGAAGTAGCTACTGGAGAGGGGGCAACTGGAGGAAAAAAAAGTGGATGGGTGATGTTTTCCATGCCAACCTTGTAGAGATATTTGACTTGTACTTAGACCTGGGCTGTACACCATATCCTTCCCTATAGGGTCAGGAGCCTGTGGGGACAATGGGCCATGTCCACATGGAGCCTGTGACCCCATCTTCTGTCTAGACCATGTCAGGGACCACTGAATACCCTGATCAAACAGCTCTGCGCCTGCACGTAAATTGTGAACTGGTCTCTTTCCCAGGCTAGTCCTCTTGTTGGTGGACTGAACACTGCTGTGTGTACCTCCAGATCTGAGAAATGGACCAGGGCAGCTATTTGTGATGGGTACCGATAGCACTTGAACATGTTGGCTGAGGTGTCTTTTTAAAGTTAAACTTTCAATTTTGGGGTAATTGTAGATTCATATGCAGTTGTGAGAAATAACACAGAAAAATCCCAGGTTACTGTTTACCCAGTTTCTCCCAATGGTAACACCTTGTAAAATGACAGTACAGTATCACATTGAAATTAACATTGATACAACCCGTCAACCTTATGCACATTTCCCTAGTTTTTACTCCTACTGATGTGTCTGTGTTTATTTGTATGCAAATATTATCACATGTGTAGGTTTGTGTATCCACCACTACAGCCAATGTATAAAACAACCCCATCACTAAAAGCATCTCTTATGTTCTTTTTTTTTTGAGACAGAGTCTCACTCTGTTGCCCAGGCTGGAGAGCAGTGGTGTGATCTCGGCTCACTGCAAGCTCTGCCTCCTGGGTTCACACCATTCTCCTGCCTCAGCCTCCCTAGTAGCTGGGACTACAGGTGCTTGCCACCCCACCCGGCTAATTTTTTCTATTTTTGGTAGAGATGGGGTTTCACCGTGTTAGCCAGGATGGTCTCGATCTCCTGACCTCATGATCTGCCCGCCTCAGCCTCCCAAAGTGCTGGGATTACAGGCGTGAGCCACCGTGCCCGGCCTCTTGTGTTCTTTTATAACCACATCAACTTCATCAACTTCTGTCCTACACTCCCTCTGTCCTACTGGCAACCACTACGCTGTTCTTCATTTCTATAATTTTTGTCATTTCAAGAATGTTATATAAATAGAAACATATAGTATGTAACATTTTAGGGTTAACTTTTTTTCCTACACAGTGTAACTCCCATGGGATTCTTCCAATTGTTGTATGTATTAATAGTTTGTTCCAAATGTTGGCCAGGATGCAGAGAACCAGGATCAGTCATACATTTCCAGTGAGAATATAAAATAATACAGCGTCTCTGGAAACAGGTTGGCAGCTTCTTACAAAACTAAACATGCAATTTCCCTGTGACTCAGCAATTGTCCTCGTTGGCATTTAACCTAGAGAGACGAAAACTTATGTTCACACTAAAACCTGTATATGAATGTCCATAGCAACTTTATTCTTAATACTCCAATGCTGAAAACAGCCAGTCCTTCGGCGGATGAATTGTTAAACCATGGTACATCTATACTGTGTTCCTCTATGGAGCTACAAAGAGGAACAAACTATTGATATGCATGACAAGTCAGAGAATAGTATTACCCTAAGAGAAAAACCAGAGAAAAGCAGTAAAAAACAAACAAACAAACAAACAAAACTGGGGTAGTGCTTTCGTTTTTATTTCCTGCAGAAACCCGAGCCACCTTCAGTTGCTATCCTGGGGCTGGGGCTGGGTAACCTTCCTCTGTTGGGTGTGAGCTGTAAGATGCTTGGCTGCTGTGTTGTTCCTCCAGTCCTGGGATCTCTAACCAGTTCATCTTCTTCTTACCACCTCTCAGAGTTCTCCTTTTGTTGCCTCTTGAGTTATTTCTGGGGCTTATTGTTGTACTCAGTGGGGACAAGTGGGGTGATCAAGTCTATGATATGTTGTTTAAACTGGGAGTCCCAAGGTGTCATTTTATACTCTGAAGGGTGGCACAGAGCCACAGGTGGGGAGGAAGATAGAGATGATCTAGGGCCAGGGGTAGGGAGCTTTTTCTACACTATTATTTATGAAACAAAATTGGAGCTGTCTAAAATTTACACTGAGTCTTCTAGGTCATTTTGAATATACATATTTGTCAAGGCTGGAGTAGACAATGCATATTTTTTAGCAGCTTATTAACATGACTTATGACTTTTAAATATTTGCATACCAAATTCATAAGCCTCCGTTTCTACTCCTGCCCCAGCCTGGCAATTGCTAAGGGCAGGCCTGATAAGTGTGTAAGTCATTAACAAAAAGTAAAAATAAAAATACTTTCTTTAAAAGGGGGAAAAACATTTTCTCGTTTCACCTTTTAGTAAGCTGATTAGAAAAAGTGAACTTCGGGGCCAGGCATGGTGGCTCACACCTATAATCCCAGCGCTTTGGGAGGCTGAGGTGGGAAGATCACTTGAGACCCAGAGGTCAAGCAATGTGCAGCATAGTGAGACCCTGTCTCTAAAAAAATTTTTTTTTTTTTTAAATTAGACAGGCGTGGTGGTGAGTGCCTGTAGTCCCAACTACTTGGGAGGCTGAGGCAAGAGGACTGCTTAAGCCCAGGAGTTCAAGGTTACAATGAGCTATGATGGTGCTACTGCACTCCAGCCTGGGCAACAGAGCGAGACCCTGTTTCTAAAGAAAGAAAAAAGTGAACTTTATTTTTATTTCATTTTTTCTTTGCATGTTTTTGAAAGACTCGTGAGGAATATGATGGGTGGTCCACTTGGAGAATGAGGCCTGGTGTCAGTTCAGAGCTGGGTCTGGCTTCTCATAAAAGATAGATATTATTGCTTAGTATGATGCTAAGAAAAAGTGGGCAGTTGCCTTAAAGAAATATATTAAGTAACAAAATTAAGTAAATAGAATATTCTAGGGCCATGGAAGAATAAGAAGCACCAGGAATCTGCCTCCTCACCTAGGCAACAATTGAACTGCCAGACTCTGTCTGATATAACTATTTTGAAACTCTGGAGTCTACCTAAGGCTTGTAAATGCCAAGAGAAGGTTTGGATGGTAAATTGCAATTAATTTTACTAAATTTTAGCTTTTAGTGCAGTAGCAACTACCCATTCTCCATGGTAGGAAACTTTGCACTCATTCTGGGAGCAGCTTAAAAGAGCCAGAGTGGGCAAAAGGGACCCTGTCCTCCAAATATCAGGAATCTGTGCTCTGATTGCTGATTGCTGCTTCTAATCACAGAGATGCAGCCAAAAAGGTGGCAATCATTGTTGTTACACCTCCTCTCATTGCTGCAAGCCCCTCTCCCTCCAGCTGAAGCAAATTCCAGGGTACTTAAAGGGGTGGGACATCTGACTTTCCCTTCATTTTTCTGTTTTTGTGCTTTTGGGGACCAGACATTAGACACTAGGACATTCAAAAGCAACTGTATTTATGGAGGAAATTAAAAAACGACTGCACATGCTCCCAAAAGCATTGGGTCAGCAAAGACCCAATACAACCTTAAATTTATGCCTTAGGCTGATTTTCAGCACAGAGACAGTCTGTAAGAAAAAAAATCAAAAGCCATAAACAAAACAAAAAAACTGCAAACTCTGGGTAAGGGGGAATTGGATTTCCAGAGTTACCACATTGTTAGATTCAAATGTCCAGTTTTCAATAAAAAATTACAACGCACACAAAGAAACATGAAAGTATGGCCCACTTAAAGGAAAAAATAAATTAGCAGAAACTGTTTCTGGAAAAGGCTTGATCTACTGGACAAAGACTTTGGAATAACTGTCTTAAAGATACTCAAAGAACTAAAGAAAAATGTAGTGAAAATAAAGAACAAATGTATAAATAAAATGGAAATATTAATAAAGGAGATAAAAACCAAAAGAGAATCAGAAACTCTGGAACTGAAAAGTACAAGAAAGAAAATAAAAAACATTTGATAGAGGGATTGAAAAGCAAATTTGAACAGGCAGAAGAAAGAATCAGCAAACTTGAAGACAGGACAATGGAAATTATTGAATATGGGAAACAGAAAAAAAAAAGATTGAAGAAAAGTAAACATAACCTAACAAACCTGTGGCAGACACCATTAAGTGGGCCAACATAAGCACTGTGGGAATCCCAAAAGGAGAAGAATGAGGGAAAGGGGCGGAGAAAATATTTTAAGAAATAATTGCTGAAAACTCCCCAAATTAGATGAAGATATGAATATAAACATCCAAGAAGCTCAATGAACTCCAAGTAGAATGAACTCAAAGAGACCTACACCAAGACACATTAAAATCAAACTCTCAAAAATCAAAAACAGAAAATCTTAAGAGCAGCAAAAAACAAGCAACTTATCACATACAAGGGAATCTCAATAAGATTAAAAGTAAATTTCTCATTAAAAACTTTAGAGGCCCAAAGGCAGAGAGCTGATATACTAAAAAGGCTAAAAGAAAAAAACTATCAACTAAGAATCTTGTATCCAGCAAAACTGTCCTTTGTAAGTGAGGGAGAAATTAAGACATCCCCAGATAAACAAAAGCTGAAGGACTGTGTCACTGCTGAACCTGTTCTAGGTGAAATAAAAGGACACTATATAGTAACTCAAAGCTGTTTGAGGAAATAACAATCTCGGTAAAGGTAAACATATAGGCAAGTATAAAAGCTAGTATTATCGTAACAATGGTTTATAACTCCTTTTTTGTTTTATACATGATTTAAGAGACTAATTTTGTGACATTTACAACTGAATGGGTGGGGTTGGAACTGTAAAGATGCAGTTTTTGTGTATTAATTAAGTTAAGGTGGTATACATTCAAATTAGAGTGCAGTGACTTTAGGATGTTAAATGTAACCCCCATGGTCACACCAAGAAAATAGCCATGGGGTGATTTCAGTTATATGAGGTACTTAGAATTGTGAAATTTATAGAGACAGAAAGTAAAATGGTAAATTCCAGGGGTTCAGGGAAAAGGGGAATGGAGAGTTATTGTTTAATGAGTATAGAACTTTATTTTTGCATGATGAAAAGAGTTTTTGAGATGAATGATGGTGATGGTTGCACAACAACATGAATATATTTAGTATCACTAAACTGTACATTTAAAAATGGTTAAAATAGGCAATTTTATGCTATGCATATTTTACCACAATAAAAAATTGAAAAAAATTTTAAAAAATTCTATTTTAGGGAGGAGATGGAAATGTTCTACATCTTGATTTGGGTGGTATTTACATGGTGGGTACAATGATCAAAACTCATCAAATGTAGGAAGAATCAATATTGTTAAAGTGGCCATACTGCTCAAAGCAATGTACAGATTCGGTGCTATTTCTATCAAACTTCTGATAATATTTTTTTACAGAATTAGAAAAACTATTCTAAAATTCATATGGAGCCCAAACAGCCTGAATAGCCAAAGCAATCCTAAGCAAAAAGAACAAAGCCAGAGGCATCATATTACTCAACATCAATCTATACTACAAGGCTATCAGTAACCAAAACAGCATGGTACAGATACAAAAACAGACACATAGACCAATGTAACAGAATAGAGAACCCAGAAATAAAGCCACACACCTACAACCATCTGATCTTCGACAAAGTCAACAAAAACAAGCAATGGGGGAAGACTCCTTATTCAATAAACGGTGCTGAGATAACAGGCTAGCCATGTGCAGAAGATTGAAACTGGACCCCTTCCTTACACCATACACAAAAACCAACTCAAGATGGATTAAAGACTTAAATGTAAAACCTAAAACTACAAAAACCCTAGAAGAAAATCTAGGAAGGGCCCTGGCAAAGATCTTATGACAAAGAAGACAAAAGTAATTGCAACAAAAACAAAAACTGACAAATGGGACCTAATTAAGTTAAAGAGCTTCTGCACAGCAAAAGAAACTATCAACAGAGTAAACAGACAACCTACAGGATGGAAGAAAATATTTGCAAACCATGCATCTGACAAAGGTCTAACATCCAGAATCTATAAGGAACTTAAACAAATTAACAAGCAAAAACAAACAACCCCATTAAAAATTGGGCAAAGGACATAAACAGACACCTTTCCAAAGAGGACATATATGGGGCCAACAAACCTATGAAAAACTGCTCAACATCATTAATTATTGGAGAAATGCAAATCAAAACCACAATGAGATACCATCTCATACCAGGCAGAATGGCTATTAGTAAAAAGTCAAAAAAATAACAGATGCTGGTGAGTTTGTAGAGAAAGGGGACACTTGTATACTGCTGGTGGGAATGTAAATTAGCTCAGCCATTCTGGAAAGCAGTTTGATGATTTCTCAAAGAACTTAAAATAGAATTACCATTCAAACCAGCAATCTCATTTTTGTATATATACCCAAAGGAATATAAATCTACCATAAAGACACATGCACGTGTATGTTTATTGCAGCACTATTCACAATAGCAAAGACATGCAACCAACCTTAATGCCCATCAACAGTAGACCGGATAAAGAAAATGTGGTACATATACACCATGGGATACTATACAGCCATAAAAAAGAATGAGATTATGTCCTTTGCAGCAACATGGATGGAGCTGGGGGCCATTATTTTAGTTTAGCTAACACAGGAACAGAAAACCAAATACCACATGTTCTCACTTATAAGTGGGAGCTAAACTTTGAGTATACATGGACACAAAGAAGGGAACAATAGACACCAGGGCCTACTTGGGGGTGGAGGGTGGGAGGAGGGTTAGGATTGAAAAACTACCTATTGGGTACTGTGCTTATTACTTGGGGGAATGGAATAATCTGAACGTCCATCCCCCATGACACACAATTTTTCTGTGTAACAAACCTGCACGTGTACCCCTGAACCTAAAGTAAAAGTTAAAAATAACAAAAACTCATCAAATGGAACACTTAAGATTTATATTCTATTGTATGTTAATTATATCTCAATAAAAGTATAAAAACATTAAAAAGTTAAGTAAAGACAGAATCAATAGTTCTCAGAGAAAGGTGAAAATTGTGAGGACGTTCACAACTCACAGAAGTTTGGGATTTATAGATCACCTTGAGGCCACCCTCTCTGAGAGTTCATGAAGCCTTATGCTTGTGAAGAAGCCATTGCTGGTGACAACAGTTGGGTAATAATAACAACCCCCTTGTTAGTGCTTTCAGCACATTATAATTTACACCAACATTTCAGGTATATAATCCTATATGACTTTGCTCAAAGAGGCTGAAAAATATGTGTAATTATTGATGCCTATCTTGGGAAACTGCCCTCCAAAACACTCCAAAGGGGCTTGGCAACTGTGGGGTGGTGACTCTGTAGAACAAATAAAGCTTTTGCCTCCCTTGAGCAAACCCCATGGAATGCAATGCCTGGACACCGTGCTGGCCAGACCTGGCGTTGCTGATGTCAAGAGGCTAGAACAAACCTGCCCACCGAGTTGGGTCATTGGTTAGGAAGCTGGCCCCCCTCCTACAGGTGCCGAGAGGATGTGAGGAGAAGGGTGCAGCAGGTACAACACGGGAGGGTCTTTGTCACCATGTCTTTCACTCTTTTCTCTCACTCTCAACTCCTACAGATACGTATATATTAAACAACAAATCAAAAGTGTATAAAGTGAAAATAAAAGTTTCTTCATTCCAATACCACTAAAATCCACCCTTCAAATTCACCATGGTTAAAAGACAGTGATTCTTAAATTCTTTTTCTGCTCTAAGCTTTTATTTTGAGTGATCTCATCCATGCCCATGACTTTGAATATCACCTGTAGTTTGATGTGTTTCATATCTCTTATCTTCTGAGTTCCAGAAAACAATAACCAATGTCTACTGGAGAAACTCCACCAGGATATCCCTCCAGCACCAAAAACACATGTCCCAAGCTGTCTTTTTGTCTTCCCTTAACGTGCTTTGATGGTGTCAGTTCCTGTCTTCCAACTCCGGCTGGAAGCTGTGGTCCTCTTCTACTCCTCCTGCCCCTCAACTCCCACATCCAATCACCATGGCCTGTTTATCTTATTTTTCTCATACATAAAGAATTTAAAATATTGTATGAAGTCAACTTTTCCCTGAGTCCAGATGGCTTTCAGAGGTGAGGAGCAAAAGGCTAAGATCATTGAGAAGCACAGGGAAGGAGAGCTTAGGGTAGTGACTGCCACACACATTCCACAAACAAGTCTTCAAGTGTCTTGGGAGACATGTTAGGGCAGGGTGAGGGGTGTCTTAGTTTGGGTTTCCTTGGAAGCAAAACCCTAAGATAATCATGGGTACATATAGTTGATTTGGGAGGTGAGTCAAAGAAGCAGAAGTGAAGGAGCATTAGGAGTGATACTGGGAAGGGAGGAATGTCGGTCAAGTGTTTGTGAATGAGTAGATCACTGTGGGTAACTGGGTCTCAGTCTTACTGGGGACTGTCTGAGAAGCTGTATGGAATACATCCTAGAACTGTCCCTCTAGAACTGTAGGGCTGATACCAGTCTCCATTGGTTGTGGGTCACCTCCAGAGGTTAACACCCCCACACTTCTGGAATGCTCAACACATGGCTGAGCAGTCTTTTCAAGCTCCTCTGAAAGCAAAGCAGAGAGATGCCATGGCATGCACTTGATATGGGATGTTAACAGTGGTATACGGAGGAAGACATAGTGCATCACAAATGTTTACTACAAGGGGAGGTAGAGTGAGCCCAGCTCCTGGCCCCAACACCCACTAAATCATAGAACTTCTCTGACTATTTTATGTACGTCAAAGTTTCATTAGTTGTTTGATTTGAAGAAAGCATTTTGCAGCTGGAATCATTTGAAAGACACTGTTCTTTACAGTGTGATTTCGGCCTAATTAGTAGCTTCACTCTGTGTGCCCCTACTTGACATATATGACTGTATATCCCCAATTCTCTGGCAGATACTGAAATTCCAGCAGTAAAATCTCAAGCACTCATTCTATTCACATGAAATCTCTGTTAAGATGCATGTACCCCTGACTGGACCCTCTCTGAGCTGCCATTTACATTTAATGTAATTAATGATAAAATAGGATTTACATCTGCCATTTTGCTATTTGTTTTCTGTCCCGAGTCTTTGTTCTTTTATTCCTCTGTCACTGACTTATTTTATGTTGAATATTTTCTAGTGTACCATTTTAATTTCCCTGTTATTTATTTCACTATAATTCTTAAGTCATTTTCTTAGTGGTTTCCCTGGGGTTAAAATTAGCATCTCAACTTTAGAAATAATCTAGTTTAGATTAATACTAACTTAATGTCAATTGCATACACAAATTTTGCTTCAATAACACTCAATTTCCTTGCCCTTCCATTGTGTAATTATTGTCATACAAATTACGTTTTTATACATTATAAACACATAAACATAGTTTTATAATTATTGCTTCATGCTGTTGTCTTTTTAAAATAATAGATTTTTAAAAAAATTTGTGGCAATATATACGTAACATAAAATTTAGCATTTTAACAATTTTAAGTGAACACCGTTCGGTGGCATTAAGCACATTCACATCGTTGTTCAACCGTCACCACCATCCATCTCCAGAACTCTCTTCATCCTGCAAAACTGAAACTCTGTACTCATTAAACAATAACTCCTCATTTCCCCCTACCCCAAGCCCCTGACAACCACTATCATCGTTTTTGTCTTGACGAATTTGACTACTTCAATAACTTACATGAGTGAAATTATACAGGATCCTGTGAGGAATTGTCATACAGTTTTTCATAGTGGCTGTCCTGTCCAAAGTGCCATTTTTGCCAACACAAATTATTTTCTGTGGGTTTTTTTATAGCAGCCATCGAAATGAGTGTTATTTTCTTAATTATTAGTCATGTTGAGCATCTTTTTATGTGCTTATTGGCCATTTGCATATCTTCTTTGGATAAATCTCTCTTCAAGTCTTTTGCTCGTTTTAAAATTTTGGATTGTTTTTTGTTCTTGAGTTTTAAGGATTCTCCATACATTCTGTATATTAATCCCTTATCAGAAATGTGATTTGCAAATATTTTCTCCCATTCTTTGGGTTGCCTTTTTGCTCTATTGATAGTATTTACAAAGTTTTTGATTTTGATGAAGTCCAATTTGTCTATTTTTTTCTTTTATTGCTTGTGCTTTTGGTGGCATTACCAAATCCAATGTCATGAAATATTTGCCCTCTGTTTTCATCTAAGGATTTTATAGTTTTAGCTCTTAGATTTAGTTCTTTGGTCCATTTTGAATTTGTTTTGTATATGTTATTAGGTAAGAGTCCAACTTCATTCTTTTGCATTTGGATATACAGTTTTCTCAGCACCAATTGTTGAAAAGACTGTCTTTTCCCCCTACAGAATGGTTTGGGCACCCTTGCGAAAAATCATTTGGCTATATGTGTGAAGATTTATTTCTGGGCTCTCTATTCTATTCCTTTGAGTCCATATGTCTGTCTTTAATGCCAGTACCACACTATTATGATTACTGTTGCTTTGTAGTAAGTTTCAAAAAAATCAAATAGGAAAAAAGAGAGTTACAAAAAATAATACACTTGTACTATCTTTTATATTTATCTAAGCAGTTAACTTTACCAAGAATCTTTATTTATGTGGATTCATGTTACTTTCTAGTGTCCTTTTATTTCAGCCTGCAGATTCTTTTTAGTATTTCTTGTGGGGCAGGTTGGTTAGTGATAAATTCTGTTTTTATTTATTTGGGAATGTCTTAATTTCTCTTAATTCTTGGTTGACAGCCTTGCTCTTTCAACATTTTGAATATGTCATCCCACTAATCTCTGGCCTCTATGGTTTCTAATGAGAGGTCACCTTTTAACCTTATTAAAGATCTGTTATATATAATGAGTTTATTTTTAAATTTTCAGATTCTTTCTGCCTTTGAACTATTTGATAATAATATGTTTAAGTGTGAATTTCCTTGATTTTCTCCTATGTGGAGTTCATTAAGTTTCAGAAACATTTTATCCATTATTTCTTCAAATATTATTTCCATTTCTTTCTCTCATCTCCTCTGAGACTCCCATTATATGTACATTGGTGTGCTTGATGGTGACATACAGGTTCATTTTTCTTTATTTTTTTTTTCTGTTTCTTAGATTGGATAATCTCAATTAACTTGTCTTCAAGATAATAGATTCTTTCTTCTGCCATCTGAAATCTGTTGTTGAGCCTCTCTAGTCAAAATTTCATTTTACTTATTTTATGAAAAGTCACTGTGCTTTTCAATGCTGGAATTTCCATTTGGTTCTTATTTATAATTTGTATCTCTTTATTAATATCCTCTATTTGGTTAGACATCACCCCTATACTTTCCTTTAATTGTTTAGACATGCTTTCTCTTAGTTCTTTGAACATATTTATAAATCTGATTTTAAAGCCTTTGCCTAGTAGGTACAATATCTGTTTCCCTTTGGGGACAGTTTTTATTAATACTTAATTTCTCAGTACGGACATATTTTCCTGCTTCATGTGTGTCTCATAATTTGTGTTGAAAACTGGACATTCTACATAATAGAACCTGGGAACTCTGGAAATCAGATTTCCACACTTTTTTGCTGTGCTGCTATTGTTGTCACTGTTCAGTTGGCTTAGTGGTCAGCTAACGATTGGCTGGAAATTCTCTTAAATTCCTTGATCAATAAGTGTTTGTATCCTTTGCTAAGGGGCTCTCTGTGTGTGTTGGGGCACATCTGCATCACTTGGCAGTTCTACAATTTCTGCTTTAGCCTTTGCTTCCTGCTGGCATAAGACCTCAAGGCCAAATATATTTGAAATATTGAGGCTTTCTCGAGGCCTCACACAAGCCTGCTCACAAAACAGCCTTCTAGATCCTCAGGAATATGTCAGATCTTTTCAATGTGGTCATTTCACTTCTCACATCTTTCTTTACGTTTTTGGCTAGGCTCTTGTTTGACTAAATCGGTGTCACCGCTCCAGGCAGCTGTGATGTTAAACAGGTGCTGCTGATTGTTTTTGAAAAACACTTTGGGACTAGGACTTTTCCTCCAGGGCAAAATTTAAGTCAGATTATGTAAAAACAACACCTTTCCAGGGAGCTGCAAGTTGAATCAAATAGTGACAATGTTCTGGGGATGAGGCTACATAAGGAGCTTCAAACTGGTCTGCCCCATCTGGTGGCTGCGTTACTGGTTTTTAAAGATATGGGTGATTGTGAGGCTTCTGGGTTATAAGGCTACAGAGAAGAGGAAGGGGGAGGGAAACAGGTCAAATTACAAAGTCACAAATCTTGGTGTTTTTATTGAGATTTTGCAATTTTCTTGAATGAATGCTTCTCAGATTATTGTAAATTTGGTTAATTTTGAGTTCTATAAAATTGATTTTGACAATTTTTGTCAGCATTTTCATTGCTTTTACAGAGGTCCTTATTCCTGAATTTCCATCTCCAGAATATGCATTGTATGTATGTATGTATGTATTTTCTGTTATGGAAAATTTCAAATACATACACAAATAGAGAGAATAGGATAATAAAGTCCCATGTACCCATCAAGACAGGTTCAACAAATTTTAACATATGGCTGGTTTTGTTTCATTTTGTTGTAGTCTGCATCCCAAGAAAGCAGAGGCTCAAGTGAAGATGTAGACACTTTATTAAGGAGGGCTTTCCTAGAGAAAGAGCCAATACTAGGGTGTTATTGAGCTAGCCACTGCTAAGTGCAACTGATTGCCTTTTTTTTTTTTTTTTGAGATGGAGTCTCGCTATGTCACCCAGGCTGGAGTGCAGTGGTGTGATCTCAGCTCACTGCAACCTCTGCCTCCCAGGTTCAAGTGATGCTCCTGCCTCAGCCTCCTGAGTATCTGGGATTACAGGCATGCATCACCACACCTGGCTATTTTTTTTTTTTTTTTTGTATTTCTAGTAGAGATGGGGTTTCACCATGTTGGCCAGGCTGGTCTTGAACTCCTGACCTCAAGTGATCCACCTGTCTTGACCTCCCAAAATGTGAGATTACAGGTGTTAGCCAGTGCACCCAAACTCCCAAATGATTGCCTTCGATAAGTCATTATAAGCTGCTTTTCAGGGCTGTGCGCCTCTGTGAGAAAGGTGGAAGAATGTATCCATTGAGCCCTATCTCTTTGATGAAAGGATCATCATGCAGGGTATTAACTCCTCTGTACTTCCAGTTTGAAGTGTGTGTCTGCTTACGGGTGCAAAGGCAGATGCAGTCAGGTGACAACACCAGTTCCTGCAGCAGCGACTGGCACAAGTGACAGGAGAGGCCAAGAGACTGAAAGGCCTGATACACATCTGCATGTTACCCCAGCTCCCTGTCCCCGCCTCCCATGTTGGATTAGGATCTGCATTTATAACAAGCTTCCCAGCTGCTCTCAATGTCCTCTGGAGGGCGCTTATCTCACTCCTTTTTTTTTTTTTTTTTTTGGAGACGGAGTCTCGCTCTGCCTCCCAGGCTGGAGTGCAGTGGCACGATCTCCGCTCACTGCAAGCTCCGCCTCCCGGGTTGCACGTTGAAATCACTATGTTCCTGAGTCTGGCGTTGACTAGTTGTTAAATTCTGAAGGCTGGCTGTAGTAACTAGGTCTCCCTCTGCTGGTCATAATTAAGATTTCAGCAGGCTGTCCCCAGCCCTCAGCATCCTTGAGTCTTAACATTCCAGCCACAGCTATCCATGCCTACCCCTGTGATTCTCCAGAAAAGGGGGCCTCTGCTGTGCTCTAGGCAGATCCTCAGATCCCTCAATGTAGGCATCTCCCTGATGTCACAGACTCAGCCCTGATTAGACCACTTCTGACTAAAGAGAAATCCAAATCTCACCTCTTTCAAAAGTCCTCTCAATTACCTCCAGTCAGAATGAATTGTACTCTCAAATCCTGGTGCTGTGGGGTGGCAGTAACCACTTTGACAGAGATGATGCTTTAGCCAATGCCTGGCCCTGGCTGTAATAATTCAATCTGATCTTTACTGAGCACTTACTATCTGCCAGGTGCTATTCTAAGTGTTCAACATATAGTAACTCACCCATCATCATGAGTCTATGAGGTGAGCACCATTATTATCTGTGTTGTGCAAACGAGGAAACTGAGGTGCAGAGAGTTTAAGTAATTTCCCCAAAGTCACACAGCCAGTTAAGGGGCAGAGCCAGGATCCCTAGAACTTCTGGTGCGATAAATATTATTTGTATTATGGCTGTACCCACCGAGGCACTGTTAAGGCCTTGACATCCATGATCACATTTAGCTTTGCAGATGAGAAGCTGGGACTTGGAGAAGAAGAGGAAGACGTTGCAGCTGACCCGGGTCCCCCTGTGCCTCTGCTCACCAAGTCTGCCCAGTGGGCCTCCTGCATCAGACACATCTGTATGCCATAAAAATGCTTATTCCTCGTGAGTCTCAGCCAGTGAGCTTGGGGATGGATTGTGAGAATCTGCATTTTAATAAGCAGCCCCAGTTGATCCTGATTCACACAGAAATTTGAGAAACCTTACCACCCTGCCCATCCCCGTCCATTAGAGCACATTCTACCAGTCACCTTAGATAAAAACTACTCGAGTGTGGATCTCTTTTTCTTTGTAATGATTAAAAATGCCTTCTCTGCAAGTAACAGCATCTTTGACAATGGTGGCTTAAAATCCTAAAGATCTTTATTTGTTTAGTTCATACAGTGTCCAGAATTTGACAGTCTCAAGACTGGTGTAGCAGCTCAGCAGTGGCGCCAAAGAGCCTCGTTCCTTCGACGTCTGTGTTTCACTATCTGTGACTCTTTGCTGTTTTCTGTGCCTGTTGCTTCATTGCCACCAGGTGGTTGCTGCAGATCCAGGCATCTTGTCTAAATAGTTACTTTCCCAGATTTTGTTGCAGCGAGGGCATGCTCACATGACAGGCTTAGCCTAGTGGATGTTCTCACCTGGAATTTTTACTTGGGAGCTGGTGTCAAGAAGAGGGCATGGTGGGGACTCCATTCTGGGGGACAATGGTGATGGCCCTTGTGGCCAAAATGGATTCTCCTGCCATCTTATTCTTAGGTCAAGCAATGATGTCCTTACCTGATGGGTTTTTTGGTGCAATTTTGGCTGCAGTGCTTGGCTTCATGGTCACTCTTTGCTCCTGCGTGTTTTCTAAGCCTGATTCCCTAATATTTCCAGCTGGTCTGTGAGTTTCCTGATATCCGTTCAATATTTTCTCCTCTCCTTGATTCAGCCAGTGAATGTCCACTGCTACAGACGGACTTACCAGGCTTGGATCCTTCAGGTCTCAGCTGAAACACAATTCCACAGAAATGTCCCCAGGGCTCAGAGAAAAGTTGCCTATTATTCCTGGAACAAAACCTGTGTCTTTCCTTCATCACACTTATCACAGCCTCTCAGCACTTTGTTCGATTACTTGCATTCTGGCTCCCCACTAGGATAGAAGCTCCATGGAGCGACGGACCACTGTCTCCTCGTGTGGATAACATAGAGCCTGACACACAATAGCTGTTCAAAATTGTTGTGGTTGAGTAGATGAATGGATACATGAATGGTTGAAGCGGGCTTGTTTTGAGATGGGGCTGACCTGGGAGTCACCAGATGGGCAGATAAGCCCCTTGCTTCGGGTCACATTCCTTCCTGCAGAGTCATATGGAGACTCCAGTTTTGTTCTTTTGCCATCGTTGACCACAAGAAGGCATCATGAAGAGAAAACCCTATTCTTAAGCAGGGTCACAAGGGTTGTCCCTGCCCTGGGTGGGGAGGGTGCACGCCACCCCAACAAACACCCGCTAGCCAAGCATAACAGGGAATAATAATAAAATAGTAATTAGATATAGACTGTAATTTGGCTCTGATGCTTGTGCATAATGCCTAGTTAGACACTAATAACCCTGGAGATAATAGGGGGACATTAATGATACCAGGGAGTTTTTCACCAGGCTGACCTGTGTTGGGGCTTATTCCAGTTGCTGTTGTTGCATAACAAACTATCCCTAAACGTAGTGGTGAAGAATATTCATTTATTATTCTTATGGGTGAGTATTTCCGACAGGGCACAGTGGGGATGGCTTGCCTCTTCTCCACACTGTCTGGGTCGCAGCTTGAAGACTTGAGGGCTGAGGATAACTTAGTGTCTGGCGCTGATGTTACCTAAAGGCTTATTTAGTCACATGATTGGTGGCTGATTAGCTGATTTGTTGGCTGAATGCCCACATAAGGCATTTCCATGTGATCTGGACTTCCTCATAACATGGTGGCTAGGTTCCAAGGGTGAGCGCCGGTGGAGGTCGGGGCGGGTGGGGAGAGAGAGAGAGAGAGAGAGAGAGAGAGAGAGAGAGAGAGAGAGAGAGGCAGAAGCCATATGGCCTTTATAATTGATCAGAAGTCACATAGGATCACTGCCACTGAACTCTAGCAGTCAAGGCAGTCTCAAAGGACAACCCACATTCCAAGGGAGAAATTAGACTCCACATTTTGACTGAGACAGGAGAGCATATAGAATTAGAAATACTACTGTGGCCATTTTGGGAAAATATGACCTGTTACAGCCCCCCTCCCCACCCACCCGGCACTGCTCTAACCCACTAAATTGGGATTAATTCCAGCCAGTCGAGGTCAGGCTCTTCCCGGTCCTTTCTATCTGCCTCTCAGCCTCATGTCACTCTGGTTCATTAATACATCTTCCCTTCTCATGTTTCTCCCCCTGCCTGAATTTGAGGAAATCGTAACGTTCTTCAAGGCCAGCTCTTATGAGAAGTCCTCCCTGATTGCTCTGGCCTCACAGCTGGGCCTTAGGGCTTCTTTTCCCTCTGAAACCTGCTTTTCCTTCCAGGACTGGTGTGGAGCTCTGAGCACCAGGGAATGTTATCAAAGAAGATGCAGCTTTGGCATTCTGGACTGAGGCCAGGATCGCAGCACAGTGATTAGGGAGTCAGACACAGAGAAGTGGCCGAAGAGGGGCCAGAGTGAGACTGGAGAGGAAGGAAGGAGCTTCCCACATCACAGCTCCCTAGGGCCCACCTCATGGAGGAAGAGCAACAGAGCTGTGCCCCGTGACACCTGGAGTCCCTGAATTGCTCAGGTGGAAAAGCACTGGTGTCAGTTGCATGCTTCCTTCCCTCACAGCCCATAGCCAGTCCCTCATCACATCTTGTGGGCTCTGCCTTCTCCACTTCCCACCTACCCATCGCTACCAAACTGGACCACGCCACCCTCATCTCTTACCTGGGTGGTTACAACAACCTCCTCCATGGACTCCCCACAGCAGCCAGAGGGTTTCCTTTAGAACACAAGTCATATCCTACCTGGGCTTCCCATCTCAATCACAATAGAAGCCCAAGTCCTTATAACAGCTTTCAGGGCTCCACAGGATCTGTGTTCCCCTCCAGTTAACCTTACCTTCACTTTTCCACTACAGGACCATTGCCTCCTTTATCTTCCGCACACACGCCAGGGGTACTCCCAACTGGCTTTGCTCCCCTGCTCCAGAACCTGCTCCTTCAGACGTTCACATGGCTCTCCCTCATCATTCATGCCAAATTTCTACCCAAATACCACCTGTCAGAGAGCCTGCCCTGCCCATCCCGCCCCCGACATACCCCCATCCTGACTTTTGTTCATCAGTGTACCAATCATTACTTGAATTTATATTTTTTATTTGATTATCCATCTTATCATCTATCTCCCCCTACCTTCTCCCACTTCCATCCCACTGCCCGCCTTCCCACCCCCTTGATGATAAACTTTCAGAAAGCACTAATCATCTGTGCTGAATCTCCAGAACCTGGTCACAGGAGGGGCTCATTAATCACCTGTGATTCAATGAGATCTTGACCATATAACTTAATGGCCTGGTGCCCTTGGGAGGTCACATATTGCAGAATCAGATGAGGGGGATTGCCAGTGTCAAACATAAGATACCAAAACCTTTTTATAGAGTTATCCTCCCTACCCCTACATGCATTTCATGATTAAACAGAAGGCTGGTCAATTAGCCGGGCGCGGTGGTGGGCACCTGCAGTCCCAGCTACTCGGGAGGCTGAGGCAGGAGAATGGCGTGAACCTGGGAGGTGGAGCTTGTAGTGAGCAGAGATCGTGCCAGTGCACTCCAGCCTGGGCGACAGAGCGAGACTCCCTCTCAAAAATAAACAAACAAGCAAACAAACAGAAGGCTGGTCATTCAGTCTGAAGCACTGTCCATCAGATGATTTTACAAATACCTGTAATTCCCCTATCTACCAGTAGAAGGTGCCCTACTCTCATTCCTAAGGGTTAAGAAACACTGGAAGGGGCATGCTTCATACTGACAACAGGCATGTCCTCTGGGGGAAGGAGTGGAAGAGGAGTGGGGAAGGGGGAACTGTCTATTTTTTCACTCTCTTACCGGCTTACATATTTAAGGAATTTTTATAATGTGAATATATTTGTATAAAAATAGTTTAATGCATCTATATACTTTTAATATTTTAATAGAGAAAGCACATTTACGACAGAATGGCCAGAAAGTCTGACTATATAAGTAATATTACTTAATTTTGTTCCAGATTGAACCGCCTTGATTACATCTTCTGAGGCATACTAAAACTGCAGTTTTATTCCATGAAACTCAGAGGCACAGATCTTCCAAGGCAGTGTGTGAGAATGATGGAGTTGCTGCATAGCACTCCACTTCCATTGCAGTTTTGCACAGCACAACCAATTATGCCCTGAGGAGGGACAACACATTGAACGTATCATGTTAAGGTCACTGACCATATAATCTATTGTAATGTGACATCAATACATCATTTTATATATATTTACCTGTTTCCACCTGTAGATTGGCAACCATTGACACATAAACAAATGATTGCAATAAAGTATGGTAAGTGATTATAAAGGTATGTGAAGACTAGTATGAAAGCAAGGAATGGAGAGAATTTGCTCTAAGCCTCAGCTTCCCCACCAGTACCAGTGTGTAATAATTCCACCTTTGAAGGTTGCTGGGAGGAGATATGACATAATGTCAGGGGGAGTCCCTGGTACTAACATTCATTGTAATGGGATATGTTGAATTCAGCTCTTTGAGGCTGGCTTCCCCAGGCAAGTGTGATCAAGGTTGGGAGGAGGAGTGGTTTAGAGCCAGAAGTAGGACGGGTGAAGAGGCTGCTTCTGGGAATAGGGATGCTCATCAGCATAGGAATGAGAGAGCCAATAAACTAAGCAGTTGCAGGAAAGGAGATTGGGAGGAGGCGTCCAAGAATGCCTCCCTAGGGCTGGGTACCACAGCACAGACACACTTCCTTGTTTCTGCTTCATTTTTCCTCTGTATCTCTTTGTAAGCCTGTGATGGGATTTATCACTGGATACCTCTTTAGAATTTGTGTAGGTAGTACTGCATAACATACAGATTAGGCACTAGAGCCAGTCTACCTGGGTATGAATCCCAGCTCTGTCATTTACTATTTTGTGATCTAAGTAACTCTCGAAATATCTGCTTCCTCATTTGTAAAATGGGAATAATATTAGTACTTTCCTCAAAGGATTGTTGGAAGGATTAAATAAATACTTATGATAACCTTAGAAAAGTGACTAGCATATTTTATACTCTCAATGAATATTACATATTAAAATTCAATCAGTCACTTCATTCATTCATTCATTACCAATTTCATTTACTTTTTGGCTCTTTTATGAATTCTTATGGGTGCTTATCTACACCAGGTACTATGCTAAGTGTGGAGAATGTAGGGCTAAAGAAGACATGGTTTTTGCCCATGACAAGCACAAAGTCTAGGACAGGGGAGGAGAGACGTAGGCCAGATGACTTTAAGCCAAGTGGTCCAAAAAGACAATGAAGGGAAAGCACAGAGAGAAAAAAAGAGACCTCGTGAGTTTGGATGCAGTGATGTGGGAGGAAGATGGGGAAGGTTTTGCAGGAGAGGAAACATTTGAACTGAGCACTGGAGAGTGAATAAATATTTTCATGGTGATAATTAATATAATACAATAATAAATAATATCCTATGCTGTATAACAAACCACATGAAAATGTGGTGACAAGACAACAACCAGTTCTATGGCCAGCAATTTGTGTCAGGCTCGGCTGGAGAGTTTTCTACTGAACTTCACTCCAAACTCAAATTTTAAAATAGATATGGGGATACTTTGGATATCTATTTCTTCCTCAATGGGTTATGATAGTTTGTGTCTTTCAAGGAATTTGTTCATTTTATCTAAGTTGTCAACCTTTTTTTTTTTTTTTTTTGAGACAGTGTCTGGCTCTATTACCCAGGTTAGAGTGCAATGGCCCGATCTTGGCTCACTGCAACTTCTGCCGCCTGGGCTCAAACCATCCTCTCACCTCAGCCTTCTGAATAGCTGGGACTACAGGTGTGTGCCACCGTGCCTGGCTATTTTTTTGATACAGACAAGGTCTTGCCATGTTGCCCAGGCTGGTCTTGAACTCCTGAGCTCAAGTGATCCTCCAGCCTTGGCCTCCCAAGTCTACAGGCATGAGCCACCATGCCCAGCTAAGTTGTCAAGCTTTTTATGCATAAGTTTGTCCATAATATTTCTAAATTATTCTTCAAATACCTATAGGGTCTCTTATTCCTGATATTAGTAATTTGTGTCTTTCTTATTCTTTGCTGATCAGTCTGGCTAGAGACTTATCAATGTTATTCATGTTCCGAAAGAACCCACTTTTAGTTACATTGAATTACTATTTTGTTTTTCTATTTTCTGTTTTATTGATTTATGCTGTTTGGTATTTCCTTTTCCATTTATTTTAGATTTTAGGTTTAATTTCTTCATTTCTTTCTTTTTCTTTGAGACGGAGTTTTGCTCTTGTTGCCCAGGCTGGAGTGCAATGGCGCAATCTTTGCTCACCACAACCTCTGCCTCCTGGGTTCAAGAGATTCTCCTGCTTCAGCCTCCTGAGTAGCTGGTATTACAGGTGCCTGCCACCACGCCCAGCTAATTTTTTATTTTTAATAGAGACAGGGTTTCTCCATGTTGGTCAGGCTGGTCTCGAACTCCCGACCTCAGGTAATCCACGGGCCTTGGCCTTCCAAAGTGCTGGGATTACAGGCATGAGCCACCATGCCCGGCCTGGTTTAATTTCTTCACTTTTTAGCTGCCTAAGGTGGAAGGTGAGTTCATTGATTTTTTTCGTTTCTAATATAGACATTTTAGTGCTATAAATATTCCTCTGCTGCATCCTATGCATTTTTATATGCTGTGTTTTTAGTTTAAAATACTTTATAATTCTCTTTAAAAATTTCTCCTTTGACCCATAGGTTATTCAGAAGCCTTTTCTTTAGTTTCCAAATGTTTGGAGATTTCCAGATATATTTATGTTATTGTCATCTAATTTAATTTCGTTGCATTCAAAGAACATTGAGACTACTTATAATTTTTATTCTTGATGGATTGATTCTTTTATCATTCAAAAATATTCTTTTTCTTTAGTAACAATCTTTGGCTATTTTGTTTAATATTTGTATAGCCACTCCAGGTTTGTTATGGTTACTATTAGTATGGTATATAATTTGTATTCTTTTACATTTAACCAATTTCTATTCTATATTCAAATTTGATTTTTTGTAGCAGTATATAGTTGGGTCTTGCTTTTTTATCCAATCTGACAATAGCTGCCTTTTAATTGGGTGTTTGGGCCATTTACATTTAATGTGATTATTAGTATGGTTGGGTTTAATCTACCATATTGCTACTTATTTTTAAAATCTGTCTCAACTATTCTTTGTCCCCTTTTCTCCTTTTCTGCCTTCTTTTTCTATTAATTGAGTATTCTTTACTATTACATTGTGTTTACTTTGTTGGTTTATTACTGATAACTGGGTTTTCTTGTTGTTTTCTTTTTTTTTTTAGATGGAGTCTCACTCTGTTGTCCAGGCTGGAGTGCAGTGGTGCGATCTCAGCTCACTGCAGCCTCCACCTCCCAGGTTCAAGAGATTTTCCTGCCTCAGCCTCCCAAGTAGTTGGGATTACAGGTATGCACCACCACACCCAGCTAATTTCTGTATTTTTAGTAGAGACGGGGTTTTGACATGTTGGCCAGGCTGGTCTCAAACTCCTGACCTCAGGTGACCTGCCTGCTTCAGACTCCTGAAGTTCTGGGATAACAGGCGTGAGCCACCATGGCCAGCCTGTTTTCTTTTCTTTTTCTTCTCTGTCTTTTTTGAAACAGGGTTTCACTCTGTCAACCAGGCTGAAGTGCAGTGGCACCATCTCGGCTCACTGCAACTTCTGCCTCTCAAGTTCAAGTAACTCCCCTGCCTCAGTCTCCTGAGTAGCTGGGACTACAGGCACGTGCCACCACGCCTGGATAATTTTTTTTTTTTTTTTAAAGTAGAAATGGGGTTTCACCATATTGGCCAGGCTGGTCTTGAACTCTTGGCCTCAAGTGATCTACCCATCTTGGCCTCCCAAAGTGCTGAGATTGCAGGTGTGAGCCACCATGCCGGCCTTCTTGTCTTTTACTGGTTTCTTTAGGTTTATAATACAGATCTTTAACTTGTCACAGTCTGTCTTCATTTAATATTTTATTACTTCATGTATTATATAAGAAATTTACATCAGTGTATTTTTTTCCTTCCTGGCCATTGTGATATTATTTTCATACATTTTACTTCTACAGTGTTGCTATTATTTTTGCTTTAAATGTAGAGGATGCCACCACTGAATTTCTTAGTGATGTTGATGCCTCTGTCACTACTCATTTCTGATGGCCTTGGTGAATGGTGGGTGGGTCCCCTGGGCCCTCTGAGGGAACACAATCCTTTGCAAGATGTCTCCTGGCCCCTCATAATATGTCAACCCCAGCACGCCCATTTCCCTGAGCCTTTTAATTCTTTCCTCTATCATGCAGCATAGGAATTCAGCCATTTCAACTGTACTTAGCATAAGTCATCACTTCTTCCAGATGTTTGGAGCCACTAAGCCAGTTTGCACCAGCTCTCAGGATCCTCACCTGGGTGTTAAATCTCGTATCAAAAAAGAATGGCCCCAAGTCAATAAATTCTTCATTGTTTAGGCTCCTGTTACGGCTTCCTTGATTAAGCACCCTCAAATCCACTCCCAGAGTTCTCCCGTGATCCTGCTGTCACATGATCCTAGTTTTTCGGATCCTTTGGACTATAGTCTCTTTATTTCTTTATCAGATATGGCACATCCCCAACTGAGTTACACTGCATCTTAACATGACATCAGCCTGGAGGCCAAGAGAAGAGGCAGAAATAAATCCTGAGTAGGGCCCCTGCTGCAGGGGAGAGAATTCTTCAGTGTCTTCCCATATGGGATAGGAGGTGGGGAGAGAAGTTACTGGATCTTAATAGGAAGGAGGCCAGGCCTGTCTATGGGCTCTGAGGGTCCAGAGGAGTTTGGAAGTCAAAATGTTTGAGGGCATCCACCCAGATGTACCCAATCCATATTGCCTGGGATAATATGGGATGAGGATGGGTTCAAGGCAGCTGGACGGTAAGTGATTCAACCCCAAATCCCTAATTTACTGACTGCTTTTTTTTTTTAAGAGATGGGGTCTTACTGTGTCATTCAAGCTGAAGTCCAGTGACACAATCATAGCTCACCGCAGCCTTGAACTCCTGGGCTCAGGCAACAAGCAGTACAGAAAGCCTGCATTTAAACACTGGTGACACAGAGACCATCACTGGCTGCATTACATCAGCACCAGTGATACAGACGACTGTCACTTTTCTTCTTCTCTCTCTGCTCCAACTCTGAGGGATCAAGCAACTCCCCAGTTCGGGGAAGGAAGGGAAGGAAGGTGAGAGATGGACAGTGCCTGCTCTGCAGGCGTAAGTAAGGCCTGCGCTGCACCCAGGGGAGAAGCTTTGAGCTGGATGTGAGGTTGAGGTTTCTATTTAGATTCTACTTGTCTCCTGAGTTCAGAAAATGAGGCAGAGTTGTCAAAATGGGATTAATCAGCACAAGCGACAGGAAAGCTAATGGGATTTGCTTGAGGTTATTTTAAGGGACAAAGGCTGAGGAGCCATCAGAGTGTGTATAAAGGCAGAGAAGGTTCAGGCTGAGTTAACAGCGCTGTGGCTGGCGGCAGCACGCATTTGCTCCTGGCCACAAGAGGAGCGTGGAGCCCCGTGTGAGCAGAGGCTGGGCCACCCCCGGAACCAGCTCTGCCAGAGGGTTCCAGCAAAAACTGTGAAGTCCCCTCTCACTCTGATGCATGTAGAGAGGCCTGGAAAGTTTGCCCAACCACACAGAGAATGTTTGAAGCCTTCTGTGACCAGGAGCTACCTCCCAAGGCAGCCTCATCTATTTTTGGACATCATATTAGAAAGTTTTCCTAAACTGGCTTGAAATGTTTCCCTATTTTTGCACCTACAGCCTTGCAGATCAAGTCCACTCCCTTTGGACATTGAAACACAGAGAACATGGCCTCCTCAAATTTATTCTCTGCTCCAGAAGGTCACGGCCACAGCCTCCTCTCTCCTTCACCACCTTAGGTGCAACAGCAGTCAGGTAGAGTCGGTGCTGTGTGATCGCACTTATTTAACATTTATTTTGAGTTAGGGTGTGAGTGCTGGGGCAGGTGGCTAACCATCCCCTGTCTTCTGTGGTGGCGTGAGAGAGAAGCAGGAATGCCCCGTGCAGGTTGGGGATCAGCAAACAGTCTAGACCATCTTCTCTCTTGTATCCCGTTTGGAGAGTCCCTGGGTCAGGGGCCAGTCCATCCTGCAGCATTGAAGGGCGTGAGGAATGAGCAGGGCTGTGGGGCTCACAGAGCAGGCAGCCCTGGGGAGAAGCGGCCAGGGAATGTGCAAAAGTGATCAAGTCATAGGACAGGGTGGACCCAGCCCCAACCTGGGGGAGAGGAGAGGGGGATGTGCTGGAGCCTGGAGGTCCATGTCTGGCAGCCTTGGGAGATGGATAGGGTTTCCCAGGCTGGACAGCATGGGCGGGGGGTTCATTCCATGGTGAGCTCTCCCTGCTCCGTGTCATCCAAGTTTGTACGGGAGGCCACCAGGGCCCTTCATTCGGCTACATCGATGGACAACATGGCCTTGATTGCAGGGAACTTGTTGCAGGAGAAGTCGGCGAGCAGTTGCTTGGTGCCACTCCGGGTGGGCAGGATCTCAAAACGGACCCGGGACCGCTCCTTGGGCTGTAGGGTTGGCACGCTGATGGGGAGGGCACAGATCAGTGTTGATATGAGACACACGGACCTTGGGCTAGACGGGCCTCCTGTGACCTCCTGTCCTGTTCTGATGGAGGCTGGGCAAGGCCACTGCTTCTTTAGCTACCTCTAGCTGTCTCTCTGGGTTACGGGGCCCCTCCAGCCCTGGAACACTTCAGCAGGGGAAGCGGGAGGGGATCCCATGATCTCCCAAATATTCTAAGCCCTGAAGGCCAGCTCTTAGCTCTGGTGACCTGGACTTCTCAGGAGTTCAAGTTTGGTGAACCCCCAAACCAAATGCAAAAGCAGATTCTAGAGTTCCAAGACCCCCAAAAGAGTAAAGAACCCAAGGTCAGAGGGAGCACTGTCTGTCCCACCCAGGGGATCTGGAGGGCCCCCCGCCCCCTCCCGCCCTCCCGCACCGGCCACTTAGGCCCAGGACTCACTCGATCTTCAGGTTACCCAACAGCAGGCCGCTTCCCTCCACCATCAGCACGCAGTCCCTCACCGGCTCATCCAGTGGATTGGAGAAGAGCATCTGCACGTTCACAGGCTTCCGCACACGAGCCTCGTTCAGTACCTACGGGGGAGAGGGGCTGCAGAGTCAGGACTCCAGCTGCTCAGCCCCTGCCTGCACCTTGGTGAGGGCTGGGCAGGGTGACTGAGTGAGGGGGGTGATGTCACTGAGGATGAAGAAGGGGAGACCATTTAGCCCTCCTAGGTGCCAGGCACATTGTGTCTGACGCCCCCTGCCCCCCAATACACAGGATGGTCCCAGGACATTATCCTGTGCTGTGGATGAGAACCTCAGCTTTGAGGGGGAAGGGGCCCCCTGCAGCAGCCAACAACACTGTTACTTCCCTGCCCCGACTCCAGTTCAGACCCTGCTTCCCAGGACAGCCCAACCTCACTGTGGGCTCTGTGAGGGTCAGGACATTTTTCATGCTGAATTTATTTTTTGCAAGGACAGGGTCTTGCTGTGTTGCCCAGGCTGGCTTCGAACTCCTGGCCTCAAGTGATCTTCCTGCCTTGGCCTCCCAAAGCACTGGGATTACAGATGTGAGTCACTGTGCCCAGCCACTTGCTGGATTTAATATTACTTTCCTTGGCTTTCCTGCTTATGGGTCCTGTTTCTTCCCTTAAAGTTTGAACCTCCGTCTCTGGGAGGCCCCACAGGTGTTGAAAAGGGCAGCCCCAGGCCCTACAGCTGCTCACACCCTGGCTCACACTGTAGCTCCTTTAACTCTTTTTCCAGGAGTTGGGTCCCCCCAGCTCAACCCAGGCTACTCTCCTCTGCTGGCACCCCAGTCTACCAATGTCCTTCTAAACTTCTAGAGCCCAGAGGTTCCCTGTGCACCATTTATAGTCTGAGCGGAGCTCTAATACCACACGGTCCTTGCTCAGGGATCAGAACAGGTGAAGGCTGGGTTTGGGGTCAGAAAAGCAATTTGGACTATTTATTCAGACCAAAAGATGAAAGCTGTTGTGTTTCTGCCAAGAAACAGCCGTAATTCATTCTGGGCAGACAAGTCATCTCTTTGCGCCTCAACTTCCTCATCTGATAAAGAAGGACAATCATCTCTTCCCTCCCAGAAGGGGTCAAATGAGATCAAGGATGGGGAAGAAAGCATTTTGGACATAGAAATGGACATTTTATGGCTATTGGATTTCTTCTTCTTTTGAGGATGACTGGAGGTTGCTGGGTTTTGTTGTTGTTGTTGTGTTTTGTTTTTCTTGTCACTAATCCTCAGAGCAACCATTTTACAGTGACAGAGCTGAGGTTCAGGCTGATTCAATAACCTGGAACATTCACACACAAGGAAACAGCAGAGCCCAGCTGGATCTAAAGCCTCTGCTGTTTCTGATAGGTCTGCAATACCTCCCAGTAATTTGTGAATAATTGAAGCATTTTAGACATCATGGTCTATATTTTCATTTCTTCCATGAAACTCATTTAAGTGTATGACATAATTTGAAGAGTGCAGCATAATTTTATGCTATTGGGTTATAACAAAGCTATACAGATGTTGCCACATTTTTCATGGTGATATTTAATTTGAGATTTCCATGCTTTTTTTTCTTTTTTTAATGCCGCTTGCCACTCTCTCCTATTGACCCAACTCTGTAAATGTGCCCAGAGGAAAGGATAAAAGCCACTAAAAACCTGAGTTTGCTTGTCACAGATGATGGATCAATTGGGAGGGCATCACCCTTTGGAAACAATGTTCAGATTGTTTTTGGCCTGGTTTTGTGGTCTAAGGTCCTCAGTGCTAATTGCCAGTCAGTACCAGGTTAGATAATGGGGTTTTACCCAAATTATTATCTTTTCACAGAGATCACCTTCTCCAGTTTAAAAATCCGTGCTCTGCTCTGAGTGAGCTAGGCATTGATCCGTTCAATAGAGACAAGAATGTCTCGATTAGGTGAAGGCTTAGGTGGAGGAAAGAACGTGGCCTCGAAGAAGGAAGATCAGGAGTCATTTAAAAAGATTAAATTTTTAAAAAGAGTCAGTGATGGCACATTTCTAGCCTTATATATTCTGATTTCCTTTCTAAAGATATTGTAGTATCTTAAAGATAAGTAGACTTGCCCTGGAAATCTGGAAGATGTATAGCAAAAGTGTTGAATAAAAGATAATGCTGGAAGAAGGTTTGAGGATACTGGATAAGGGAATATAATGGGGAATACACTGGGGAAAAACACTAATTTTTTTTTTTTTTTTTGACAGAGTCTCACTCTGTCAGCCAGGCTGGAGTGCAGTCTCGGCTCACTGCAACCGCTGCCTCTCGGGTTCAAGCAATTCTCCTGCCTCAGCCTCCCAAGTAGCTGGGATTATAGGTGCCTGCCACCATGCCTGGCTAATTTTTTATATTTTTAGTAGAGACGGGGTTTCCCCATGTTGGCCAGGCTGGTCTCGAACTCCTGACCTCAGGTGCTCCACCCGCCTCGGCTTCCCAAAGTGCTGGGATTGCAAGAGTGAGCCACCGCGCCTGGCCAAAAACTAACTTCTTTTAAACACTGATCACTTTAGTAAAGAATGTTCTCATAACTGAACTGGCAGCCACCCAGTATCATTTTCTAGCCTCAGGAGTTGGAATGGGCACTCTGCTGTCCACCATGTCTAGAGAGATGGGGAGTGTTTCTCAGAAATGTCTTGTGAAGCAGGAGAGGCTGTCGCACGCAGGGCACAAGCCTGGACTGACTTTCCTGTGCAGGGAAGAATGCAAGTCCAGAGCCAAGGGGATCTGTTCCAGTCCTGCCCCGAGGAAGGGGCTATTTCTCTTTTACAAATAGTGGCTATCCACTAAGACATTGTGCTAAGGGAGACAGTGATGAACTCAGAACAGAGGTAATGCCTGCCCTCATGGAGTTTACGGTTGGGTAGGGATTCACAACCAAATAATTGCACAAAGAAAGATAATATTCCAGCTGGGACAAATGCCTTGAAGGAAAAGGACAGAATGTTCTGAGGGTGTATAATTGAGATGAATTTGGGAGCCTAATTTGGGAGCTCAGGAAAGGCTTCCCTGAGGAAATGACACTCTGCAAGGGAAGTAATTTATTGTCCCAGTGACAGAGTTGGAGCAACTGAGACTCAGATTAAGGGACCTGCTCAGTGTCACCACTGATCAATGGAGGGGTTTAGATACAATGCCAGATCCATTTGGTTACATGGCCCAAGGCCTGAATGACTGCCCGTCTCAGCCCCCAGACTGGCTGCCCAGTCACTGACTCTCTAGCCCCTAAGGTAGGGGACCAACTCCCCCATCCTGAAGCACAGTCCAAACTAACCAGGACAGTAAAAGGGTGCAATTGCAGGCCAGCTGTGTGGGAGAACCGGGCCCCACATCAGAGCCAGCATCCTAGATCCCCCTGCCCTTTCTGAGGTCAGGAACGCCTGCAGCCAGCTTACAGCTTAAGGAGGGGCGGGCCAGGGCAGCCGTGATTATCTGGCTCTTCCTGGTTTCTGGGGCTTGGGAAACCTGTGGCATTGTGATTGTACAGGGAAAGGCAATTTCTATCTAGACAACTGGGGCAGACGGTGGGTACAGCAGATGAGAGAGGGCAGGGCCTGGCCCATGAGGCTCTTGATTGGGCCCCAAGGGAAAACCTCATGTTCTCTGTCCGTTTGTCTGCCTGTCCTTGTCCAGCCTTTTACCCTTCAGACCTATACTCCCTGGTTCCAGCACCCTTCACCCTGGGCTGTGGGGATCAGGCACAGGGGCTACAGGGTGAGGGACAGGCTTGGAGTCCGCACAGGTGCTCCTACCAGTGCTGAGGAAGACACAGAGTGGCACGAGGGGCCTCCCACAGACCTGCAAGCCCCACCTTCCTGGGCTCCTGAGAAGGAGCCTGGGGGTGAATGCTGCAAAGTAAAGGAAGCCCTATGAGCAGAGAAAGAGGGGTCTTTGTTCTCAGCCACTTTGAAGATGCTGTTGCTGGCTGGTGATGTACCAGGACGCCTTGGAGGGGCATGGGCTGGGAGTCCCAGGTTCTGAGGCCTAGCCTTGACTCTGGCGGTGGCCAGCTGTTCCCTTCTCTCTGGGCCTTGGTTTACTTGTGTGAAATGAGAGTATAGGAGCACGTGACTAGGCTCCTAAGAGTCCACGATTCTGTAACTCCAGGGTCTAGACAGGGGAGAGATGCTGTGGGTCAGGCCTGTTTCGGATCTGTCCATGACAGAGGGCTGGGCTGTGGCCCTGACACATCAGCTGGCTGTGTGTGAGACCCACACCTGTGCCTGTCTGTGATTCTCAAGCCTGGCATGGCCCAGAACACAGCAGATGCTCAGTAGCTGAGTGAGAAGGGAATGAGCTGAAAAGAGTCCGTCCAGGCCCCTCCTCAGCTGATGCCCCCAGTGGTTCTGAACTAGAATCTGAGAAGCAGCCAGGCAAATGCACGCGTTTATCTCACCAGACAGGGAGCAGGAACACGGGCCTGAGTGGGAGCTCTTGGCTATTTGGCAGAGGCTGGACCGAAGCTGGGCCCAGTTCTCTGCCCCTCCCAGCAAGAAAAAACTCTCCTTTGCCGTCTGGGAGAGCTGTGGCTCACAGGGACAGTGGGGCTCCTGGGAGCTGGGCTGGCTGGGGGCAGAACCCCCTCCCACAGGATGGGGAACCCCATTACCTCCAGGGTCAAGGTGGGGTTGTCCAGGATGACGTCCCGCTCCACCACCACCTCAGACTCATCTGGGACCTTGCACACCGCTGTGATCCGGATCATGTTGTCTGACTTCAGGTACTTCTCATACTGAGCGTACGAGATCTTTATGGGATGCTCTGCCTCTGGAAGGAGAAGCCAGGGAATCCGAGTGAGGGGGAGTGGGGATGGCTTCTGAACCTTCCTCAGAACAGATGCCAAGCCAAGGCAGGGTGAGCTGGTGGGAGGATCTGCAGCCCCAGGCTTGACTGAGCCCTCCTTGGGCCAGGTCCTGTGGGAAGCGTCCCCTGGTCAGGGTGGGCTCCAGAGCAGGGGGCAAGGAGGCCCCAGGACTCTCTCTGGCTGGGCAGATTCCCAGGAGGATGGGCTCACAGGGGCTAAAGATACCGCTGCTTCCTCCCCACTCCGAAAAATGTTGGAGGGCAAGTGTCCTTTTTTTTTTTATTTTTTAAATTATTTGTAGAGATGGGGTCTCTCTATGTTGTCCGGGCTGGTCTCAAACTCCTGGACTCAAGTGATCCTCCCGCCTTGGCCTCCCAAAGTGTTGGGATTACAGGCGTGAGCACTGCTCCCAGCCACAAGTGTCCTTCTGAGGGGCAGTGGAAGAATACAAATGCCACCTGATTGCCAACAACAGTAGCAATCATGACAGTAACACAATAATAGGTAGGAAGGGAAGCCAGGGTATTGGCTAAACAAACGCTTAGGATCCTCCCCGTCACCTAATAGCCTGGGGTTCTACCGCCACAGCATCCCCTTCATTCCTCTGGTCTGGTCTCTAGTTCTTCTAAATCATCCACACGCCAGCCAGACAAAGCTTTGGAAAGCTGTTTTTTGTTTTGTTCTGTTTGGTTTTCTAAATCACTCTTCTTCTGTGTCACATGCCACTTCAAAAATCTTCTGTGGCTCCTCATTGCCTTAGATAAAGTTCAGACCCCTCAACCTGGCCCTGCATCACCTGTCCCTTAAAAGAACCTTCCACACTTCTTGTTCTGCAGACAAAACAGGCACCTTTTCGCCCCCATATTTTGACTCACATGGTTCCCCCAGATGCAAATGCCTCCCCTGGCTTCTCTCCATGCATCCGGCTCCTTCCCCCATGCTTTAAGTGCTCTCTTCTGACCCTGTGAGCCGCGGGGCCCTTTCCCTACCCTGATGGGCTTAGGTGCTCCCTTCCCTCAGGCTGTCATGCTGGGTGGCCTGGGGGTGCCCCAGCACCCACAGTATTACATACTCTTGTAGGTAAGACTGTGAGGAGGAAGCTGCCTCTGCTTTTAGCACTGAAGGAATTTGCCATCCCTGCCCCAAATGTAGAGAGGACAGGCCCTTGCATCAGCTGGTCCAACCCTCACCGTCAGTGACCTCCGAGGTTCAGAAAGGGAGGGAGACTTAACCAGGGTCATCTAGCAACTACTTGGCAGACGACCAGACTCTAAGACCACTACACCTGCCTTCTCTCTCTTTTCCATTCCATTCTGCAAAACGGTTTTTTTTTTCTAACTATTTCCATCCTGTGAATTTTTTTTGATTTCCAAAATTAGCTCTTTTGTCCAGCCATGGTGGCTTATGCCTGTAATCCCAGCACTTTGGGAAGCCAAGGCAGGAAAATTGCTTGAGGCCAGGAGTTTGAGACTAGCCTGGGCAACATAGTGAGACCCTATCTCTACAAAAAACTTTAAAAGTTAGCTGGGCATAATGGCATGCCTGTAGTCCTAGTTACTTGGGACTACAGCTACTTGGGAGGCTGAGGCAGGAGGATTGCTTGAGCCCAGAGTTTGAGGCTGCAGTGAGCTATGACCACTTCAGCCTGGCAGACAGAGCAAGATCCTGTCTAAAAACAAAACAAATAAACAAAAACAAACAAACGAACAAACAAAAAAAGCCTTTCTTTGAGTTTCTAAGGTCAATAACAGCCAGGCAGTTGCTTCTGATATTGAAAAGATTTCTGCTAAAATTCTGCCAGAAGACAGATTGCTAGGGGATGCTGCTTTCTGACAGGTGTGACACCTCTCAGTTTCTCTGGAGACAGAATTCTTTCAAGATGGGCAGTATAATTAATCAGTTTCTATTAGTTCCTTATGTGAAGCAAATAACCACCCTGCCCTGTTAATCCGGCTTGTAAGTCCAAACTTTTCATAACAGCTTGAAGGATTTTACCAATGTGGGCACACCTGCATTCTAATCCTTCCACAGCACAACCTTTATCTGCTCCACCTTGTTCCCTTCCCATCCCTGCTACCCAAGGGCAAGGAGTCGCTGTTCCTCCCAAATGCTCAGACTTCTAAGAAAACCTGTCACTGTTGTCAGGATTCCAGAAGGTCCACCCACCCCGTGGCAGCTGTGGGAGAGCTGTGGGCCAAGGTTTAGGGTCCCGTGGTCATTGCCACCCTCCTGAGGTCAAATTTGAAAAGCAATTTGTTGTGGGAGTGGGGGTGAGGTGGGTAAGAACAATACAACATAGAAAACAGGGGGTGGCTCTGGACTCAGTATCAGGAAACCTAGGACCAAGACTCAGCACTGCCACTACTATCTATGATACTTTATCTCTGAAGCAAGTCACAAATCTCTCCCAGCCTCACTTTCTGCTTCTATAAGATGGATACTGAAAATCTGCCTTTTTTTAGACGGTCAAACTGTGTGAGGTGGTATATACTTGTAAGGGATATTGTGCCATAGCTATGAACTGCCAAAGCCTCCCTCCTTCCTCCCTTGGGGTGTAAAAGGATTTTGGTTGGCACCACCCTGACATTTGGTTGGCATCACTCTGTTCATAGAGACAGCAACTTCCAAAGCATTAATACATGGCTTAACCACAGGGGCCGCTGGCTGCTCCATTCTTAGCTGACTAACCTGGAGCCCAGCAGATACCCTGCAGCCCCAGAAGGCCATTGGCTACCTCGGATTCATGGATCTCCTCCAACTGTGGGATGCGTTACCTTCCTCAGGGTCCAGGGACATTGTGGCAGAGTCCTTCCACACTTCATGTACAAGCGTGCCGTTGTAGATGATGGTCCAGGCTGTCATGTTCACTGTCGCTGTCTTCGTATCCCTGCTCAGGTTTTTGAGCAGTAGGACCAGGTTGACTTCTTTGCCTACTGCCAGCATGCCAGCGACCTTCAACTTCCCGACGATGCTGGGCTCCTGTTCCTCTGTTTCCAAACCCATTGAAGACGTTGCACCAAATGACGCATTGGGTTTAAGTTTCCCCAAAGCCTTTTGGAACACTTGTCTTTCCTGGTCAGAGCCTGTGTGGTGGGAAAAGACAGAAACATGCCAGGGATGTGATGGCAAGCTGGGCAAAGGACAGTACCCTGCCTGGACAGGTGGCCTAGGACTGGTGCTGGCTCCATTGCTGCCCTAGCAGGCATTCGACTTTCGCAGGTCTCCAGCTCGCCTGTCTTAACCGGAGACTCACAGACCAGTTGGTCTCTGGCGCTTTTCTAATCAGCTCTAAATTTCCCAAAATCTGTAGAAAAGCTTTATCAGCACCTGCACACAATTACTATGTGGCTTGATCATTTGCTTGCATTAATTAGGTTAGATTCCATTTTTTTCTGATAAAATGTCTTTTGTGAGACTTAAAAAACAGATAATTTCAAAATAAATCATAAGAACTGAGCTGAAAAAGATTAGAATACATTCATAAGCCAAAAAACAAGGTGATGATTTAGAACTGACTTAATTAAAAAAATTTTTTTGGTAAACCATGTTCTTCTGCCTTGTTTCTAAAGGTGCTTTGAGAGTCAAGGAGTGACATTTTGATCCGTGCCGGTTGACAAGGACTTCCCATGGTCGGTGTGGTTCCAAGTTATGACTAGTTGAAATTGTCCAGAGATTTCAGTTTTCAAAACTGCAAAGGCTGGATAAAAAGATGGGGTTTTTGACTCTGACTCAGGCTATGGGCGCTGCTGAGTGTGATGGCATAAGTAGCCCACAGAGAATGACAGGGATGTACCTGAAAATGGCTCTCAGGGCACACAGAGCTGAGTAACCGACTGCAAGCCTCTGAGCCAGGGCTGACTGAGCCGTTCACAAAAGGCTTGACCTGAAGATAGATCTAGGAGAAGGTGTTGACCTTCCAGGAACACAGGTACACAAGGAAGAGTGACCATGTTGACGTCTGCAGACCACACTTACATTCTCCCACCTTCCCCAACAACCTGTGAAATGCTTAAGGCACTGGATGACTTTCTTTTCTTTTTTCTTTTTCTCTCTCTCTTTTTTTTTTTTTTTTTGTGGCAGGGTCTCACTCTGTCACCCAAGCTGGAGTGCAGTGGCATGATCTCAACTCACTGCAACATCCACCTCCTGGGTTCAAGAGGTTCTCCTGCTTCAGCCTCCCGAGTAGCTGGGATTACAGGCGCCCGCCACCAAGCCCAGCTAATTTTTGCCTTTTTGGTAGAGACAGGGTTTCACCATGTTGGCCAGGCTGGTCTCAAACTCCTGACCTCAGGTGATCCGCTCACCTTGGCCTCTCAAAGTGCTGGGATTACAGGCATGAACCACTGCACCTGGCCCAGATGACTTATTGTAAGCATTTTACGATACAGCAAGCCCCTTCCCATAAATTACATGTGATTTGCAGAGACTTCAGAGGCCAACTCGTCCTTGCCTATCAAGTTAAGGCCCTAAGAAGAGACACAACTTGTCCAGACCACTCTGAGATGGACTGGGCCAGTCATCTGCAGAGGCAGAGAGGGGGCCAGTTCCCTGGTGTCTGGACCCCTGGTCTAAGTTTCCTCCCACACACCCTGCTAAAAAGAAGGCAGGCAGCCAGATTACCTAAGCTGGTAGTTCCTGGTGGGCTGGGTTCCTTTTGATGCCTTCCCATCCTCTAGTCCAGCTGTAAGTTCAACCCAGAGCTGAAGGCAGTGCACGGATCTGAGCCTTCTGTGCCTGGGACCTTGAAGCAGGTGTGTTTGCACAATGAGGCTCGGAGCCTTGATGCCTATATAGGTCACCTGCTGGGTTTACTCAAGACTAAGCTTCCTCCTGCTGTTTTCTCCCTTTGCTGTTGCTATTGCATCAATACTTAGCAACCTATTTTATGAGCTTTTCCTCCCTGGGGCCCTCAGAGAGAAGCTAGAGTCATTAGGTAAGAAGATCTGGGCAACATCAGGCAGGGTGATCTGTCCTGTCGCGTAAGGGCTGGGGCATTGCTAGGAGTCCTTCGGGGACCCCCTCCCCCACCCCCACAATGGACCTGCCCATTCTCCATTGTTTAGGAGGTTTGGCTGAGACAGCCAGAGATCAAGGTGTGGGGTAAGGTAAGGAACCCCACAGGATCGTACAGTCATGTAAGCAGCGCCTGCAAAATAGTCACCTTGGGAAGTCGTTGTTCCAGTGAGGCTATAGAGGTTCAAATTGATAAAGATCACCACTATTTATCAAGTCTTGACTATATGCCAGGCATTGCACTTGGCACTTTGTATACCTTAGCTCATTTAAATCCCGCTGAAGACAGGCATTGCTCTTCTCATTCTTCGGGTGAGGAAGCGAGGGCTCAGAGATCAGAGGAAACTTGCTCGAGGTCACACAATTATGGCTGGTAGGGCTAGAGTTCACCTTCCGCCCCCGAGTTTTTGCTCCCTGGCCCCCTATGCTTGTTTCTACGTCATAACATTGTTGAAAATACTTGTCCTACATCCCCACACCTCCAGCCCATCTACAGTGTCCTCTGTTGCATCCCCAAGGCCCAGCATGAAGCAGGCACTCAGTATGGGGCTCAGAATATGTTTATTGACTGAGCAAAGGTCTATCTGAGCTCAGTCCTGGGAATGACCTGCAGAGGAAGACTGGGGCCAAGTTGAGGCCACCAATCTCATAACCCTAAAATTGTGCCTCCAAATGTTCACAAATACCAGCACCTGGGGGGGCACCCACTTGGACTTGAAGTCAGACCCCATCACCTGCGCTCAGCTTTCCTTTTTTGTAAACTCGGCCAACACCAATAGCCAACCGTCACTTAGAGATTCAGGGCTTACTTTGTGGGTACTGTGTGCACCTTTATGAGGATGCTTTTCTTGACCCCTCAGAACCAACTGTGAAGATCAATGGAATGAGCAATTTCAAAGCATTTTAGAAAGTGTGAAATGTTGACCCCATTTAGGAGTGACTGTGGCCTGCAAGAGCAAGCACTAAATTACTTTTGGCTGTTTCTAAAAATGAACTTTGTCTTCAAACGCAGAACTTTTATCATCATTGAGAATGCTCCAAGAGATGCGCTGCTGGTTTCAAAAGAAACGCTGGGCAGTGAATGTAATTAAGTCGAGGCAGCCTCGCAGCAACTGGCTTTCCAAGGTGACTTTAGGGGGATGAGCAGTGTAGCATGCCTGAGATTTCAGGAGCTCAGGCATTCATACCATGTAATCACACCTCATCTGGCTTCTTGGGAGACCTCCAAATGTGCACAGTGCAAGCTCAAGTCTCTGGGTTTCTTTGTCCCTTTCTTTGTTCAGATGGTTTTCTCCCTGAGTTTCTCGGAGGCTAAGGGAGCAGACTGATGGAGAAATCTCTCCCAAAGCCCTTGGGGGCCTTTCATGGGGGCCATGTCTCTCCCTGTGATGTTCAGTCACGGTGCTGTCACCCTAGCTGTGTAGTTGAGACAGGAACACAGCTGGAGATGGGCTGGGTTGACAGCCACCTGTGCCCTGCAGCAAACTTCCACTGGCACAACGGCTGCCCATGATGGTTTTGTTCCCTCCAGAAACAGTCCTGGGAGGTGGGTGTTAGGTGCTAGGGAGCAATCCTATCATTCAGGCAGAACTGGCTGCCAGTGCGGGGGAGGTGAGGACTTTTCTCCTCTCCAGCCTCAGAGCCATCCTCCCACAATAGAACCTCTCGCGGCACTGCCTCGCCAGCGTCCCTCCTACCTTCTGGGTACTTGTACTTGTCCGTGACGTCCATGCGAGCATTGCTGCCCACCGCCTTGGTGCTGATGTACCTGCCAATGGTGTGACTGTTCACGGAATTCTTCCACGGTTTGCCAGTGGTGTCGTCGTACAGCCAGGTGATGCGGTCGGCATTAACCTCCGCGAAGATAAAGGGCATGTCGAAGTTCAGCTGTACATCACCTTCTCGAACACCAATGACCGAAGCGGGGCCGCACTGGAACACCCCTGGAGGCCAAGATGCAGAGGCTGGATATATGCCAAGGCCGCAGCCTGCCCAGTGCCCGATTCCCCAGGGCCTTCCAGGACCACTGCAAACCCCTGCCTCTGCCCCGCCCAAATTCCTTCACCCCTGACTGTGTGTCCCACTCATTTGGCATTCTGCAGAGACCCTCCTGGGCTATGATTCTCTTGCTGGTCGAACTCAGCCTCTACATAAGACTACACAATTCCGCATTCCGGGTGCCTAATCCATGCTGACCCACTGTCCTTGGTCTGTTTCCTAAGGAGGAAAGTCTTGCTTTCTCGTGCTCAGGGTGGCTGCCTCTTTTCTACCTCTGCAAATCATTCTGGCCTAGAAGCTCATCACCTTCCTATTCCAGGAAGACTTCCCTGAACAGGCAGCCTGCAGGGACCTCTTGTTCCTCTGAGCTCCCAAGCCTGACCATGTCTTCCCTCTTCTTAGCACTCAGCATAGGAAGCTTAGATAGATAGATAGATAGATGTCAGTGACTTTCAACTTTTTTCACCACAACCCCTAGAAAGAAATACATTTGACATCTTGGCACACATATGATACAGAAACAAAAGTTTCACAGGACAATGGTCTTTAGTCTAACTATGTCTTTTTTTTTTTTTTTTTTTTTTTTTTGAGATGCAGTCGCGCTCTGTCGCCCAGTCTGGAGTGCAGTGGTGCAATCTCGACTCATTGCAAGCTCCGCCTCCCGGGTTCACGCCATTCTCCTGCCTCAGCCTCTCTCAGTAGCTGGGACTACAGGCGCCCGCCACCACGCCCGGCTAATTTTTTTTTTGTAATTTTAGTAGAGATGGGGTTTCACCATGTTAGCCAGGATGGTCTCGATCTCCTGACCTCGTGATCCACCCACCTCGGCCTCCCAAAGTGCTGGGATTACAGGCGTGAGCCACTGCGCCCAGCCTAGTCTAACTGTATCTAATGAGCCTTGATAATTTATGTTCTTTTCCCTGCTTTCCGTTCCATTCCATTTCATTTTCTTTTCCTAAGATGATGGACACAGCCCACTAACTAGATTTTATAACCACTAATGGGTTGCAATGAAACTTTTGGAAAATTGTGGCCTAGCAAATGTCTCAGTTACCTCCAAGCCCCCAAATCTAGTAACGTGCACTGATTCTGGTAGAGGAGCTAGGGGTTGGGGGTGCGGGAAGACTTAATTTTTATTGTTAGTCCTTTTAGAATAGTTTGAATTTTTTTCAACTACATGCACATATTACTTCATATATCATATATATATATATATATTTTAGACGGAGTCTTGCTCTGTCTCCCAGGCCGGAGTGCCACGACATGATCTCGGCTCATGGCTTTACCTCCATTTCCTGAGTTCCAGCGATTCTCCCACCTCAGCCTCCCAAGTAGCTGGGATTAAGGCATGTACTATCATGCCCGACTAATTTTGTATTTTTAGTAGAGACAGGGTTTCACCATGTTGGTCAGGCTGGTCTTGAACTCCTGATCTCAAGTGATCCACCCTCCTTGGCCTCCCAAAGTGCTGAGATTACAGGTGTGAGCCACCATGCCCAGCCCCATAAATCACTTTTTAATGTTTCAAAGAACAACTGAAAATGAGGGTAACAGACAAGACTTGCTCTAGAGGTCAGAGAAGGGAAGAGGAAAGGCTCCAGGAGAGCCTGGGACCGAACCCCTGATGGGGCAGGAGACAGAGGGAGGCCAGAGGAGGAAGCAGAGGCCCGGGATACGGATGGCAGAGGCAGCCTGCCTAAGGGGGAGCTTGGTGTGGCAGAGAGAGCTGCTGTGGGTGGTGACCAGTGGAGAATGTGGACCA
Organism: Gorilla gorilla gorilla; assembly: GCF_029281585.2. Taxonomy (NCBI): domain Eukaryota; kingdom Metazoa; phylum Chordata; class Mammalia; order Primates; family Hominidae; genus Gorilla; species Gorilla gorilla. The sequence continues at coordinate 12,249,185 of NC_073245.2, read as the reverse complement.
AACCCCAAGGGCAACAGGTAACCACAAATTTTCTGTGCTGGGAAGGAGAGGCTGCTGCAGTTGGTGAAGGAAAATCATTACTGGCAGAGGAAGGCTGCTCTCTCTGCCCACCTGGCCTGTGCCAAGGCTCTGTGCAGCAACAGTGGCCATTGTGGGTGCAGGGCAGGCACTCATTTAAACAGCAGCCCGAGCCAAGCAAAATTAGCAGGGGAGATCTATTTTTAAACTATTTTTGTTTTAATCCCATCATGCATTCCAGAGGGAGAGGGCTTTGGAGTTACTTCCCTATGCTGCTGTCCATGGCTGTAAATAACTGTGAGGCTCACGACTTAGAACCACACCCAGAGAAGTTACCTTGGCTCCTTTCCTGCGGGGTAGCATCCAACACCTGCCATCCACCGTACGAGGGGCCCAGGTCAGACCTCACAAACCAGCCTTCATTCCAGACATGGAAATTCCTGCAGATAGAACCAGAGACTGCAGCGCTTGCCCAAGACCACACAGCAGATGAGTGGCAAGACAGCACATCTTTGCCCCAACAGTGCAGCATGACAACATGCATCGAGTGAGTTTGCCCTGTGACAGCGGTTATGCTAAGCCCTGGTGAGCATCGTCTCGTGGAAATCCTCACAGCACTGTGAAATAGGTACTATTTTTATGCCTGTTTTATAAAAAGGGAAACTTGGGCTCAGAGAAGTTAAGCATCTAACAATGGCAGGGTCAAAATGTGGACCCATGTATGCCTAACTCAAAAGTCAAAGCCTTGACCAGCATGCACCTTTCTAAGGAGCAGAACGAATCCAGATTGGAGCCAGCCACCCAGGGGCAAACCCACACAGCTTCCTCCCTCTGCCTGGTGGGGTATGCTTCTGTGCTTGGTGTTGGCCGAAAATGAATGGGGTTGCTGCGGGAGTGGCTGACTTACCTAAGAGCCACACCGTCTCTTGGCTGGGATCTGAACTGAAGAATGACACCTGCCAGTCCTCAAACGTTCTTTGTCTTGTGTCTCAATTTGTAAGCCTCAGTCACCACTCACCCCTCACCAGGCACAGCCAGGTAGCCAAGGTCTTACTCATTCTGTCCCCCAATTCTGCCCTCTTCTCTCCTCTCCACTCCCATGGAAACTACAGTCACACTGGTCTTGGCACTTTTCAGTTCAACATGAAGAAAATATAAGTTCAACATAAATCCAAGTTCTAGTCAACGTGGAAAAAAATATTTCTATACTCATGAGGTGGAAAAGATAGTTCTAAGCAGACCACCCATTTCAGAAAGCATAAAGGAAGAGACTCATATATTTGAGTATGTAAAAATATTGAAGTTACATGTAAACAAACAAACAAAAAACCTGTAGTTCTGTTTCTAGTATGGAGGATAAGCTCAAAACAGATGAATCCTTTTGCATATAATGATAAACTGTGGGGAAAAAATGAAAAACTAGAAAAGACACCTGAGCATGATCAAAGCACTATGATTTTAGAGAGGAATCAGAATGTAGAGGAAGCTGCACTTTTTATGAGTTTGCTCTAAGGAAAGGCCACTGTTGGGGTAAAGTACATGGAGCAAGAACTCAACAGGCAGCCCACAGCTTTCTGATCTGAGGAACCAGGAACAGGGCCTGAACCAACCTGGGTTGCTGGAGAGTGAGGGGGGAATTCTGAAAAGAATCAAGGAAGCTGCCCAAACCTCTAGGTGACCCTCAATCATGCATGGATGAGGCAGACCATGAGCCGTTCAGCTGGAGGTAAAAGCCCTGAACTGAGAGCAGAGCCACTGCCTACCGCAAGGGAGACAGTTTGCATGTTGAGTGACCCAAGATAACAGAATTCAGACACATCCAACATCTGGGGTATGAGCCAAAATTACTCAACAAAGAACCAGGAAAATGTGGTTTATCCTCAAGGGAAAAGATAATCCACAGAAACCCACCATAAAATAATCCAGATGTTGGAATTGTCAGACAAAGACTAAAGCAGCTACTAGAGCGAGGCTCAATGAAATAAAGGAAAATATGCTCATAACTAATGAAAAGAGATAAACTTTGGGCAGAGAAATAGAAAATATGAAAAAAAGAACCAAATGGAAAAATTTTAACTGGAAAAAGGACAAATATCTGAAATTAAATGATAAATAAACTTAATAGCAGGATAGAGATGACAGAGGAAAGAGTCAATAAATTTGAAGATAGATGACTAGAAATTATCCAATTTGAAGGCAAAGTGAGACAAATGATTGAAAAAAATCAGTAAAGCAGAGAAAATATATCCAACATACATGCTAGATAGAGATTTACTGTATCAATATTGTAATGTACTTACAAATTGATAAGAGAAAGCATACTTTCCTTGAACTAAGTGATGAAAAAACAAGAAATAGAGAAAGAAAAACATGCCCATAAATAGCAATGAGCAGGCAATTTTTAGAAGAAATACAAATAACCACCAAACATACGAAAATAGTTTTAACCTCAGTACTATTAAAAGAAAATTAAAATGACAAAGAGATAACATGACAGAGATACATAGATGACACCTATTAGACTGACAGAGATTAAAGCATAGGGTGATACTCGTTGTGGTGCTCATTTCCAGGTGGGAAAACAAGCACTGTCATACCCCACTGGTGGGAGCTTAAATTGCTATGACCTTGTGGAAAGCAATTTGGCAATGAATATAAAAACTTGTAAAAATCTACATACTCACTGAGCCTGTAAGTCCACATCAGGGAATTTCTCCCATGGAAAAACTCACGTAAGTGCACATAGATGTATATCTAAAGGTGTCCACCGAGGCATTGTTTGTAATAGCAAAAATGTTGGAGCAAAAGTTCATCAACAAGGGAATTGGCAGATAAATGGTGGCAGAGCCATGGAACGGGATATCAAACAGCTGTCAAAAAGGACAAGCAAAATCAATCTAGTACTTACATGGAGAGACGTCTAAGAGATATCATGAAATAAGAAAACCAGTATGACCAAACATCGTGTGTTCACACTCATAAGTCAAGGCTAAGCTATGAGAATGCAAAGGCATAAGAATGACGCAATGGACTTTGGGGACTCAGAGAGAAAAGGTGGGAAGGGGGTGAGGGATAAAAGACTACAAATTGGGTTCAGGGTATACTGCTCAGGAGATGGGTGCAACAAAATCTCACAAATTGCCACTAAAGAACTTATGTAACCGAATACCACCTGTTCCCCAAAAACCTATGGAAATAAAAAAGGAAAAAGAAAAAAAACCCATGTGTATATATGTAGATGCATGATAAAGCCGTTCATTAAAAAATTATACATAAAACATTGGAGAACGTCTACAATAATTCTATTTTCTTAGATATCCACCATTAACAGTTCGGTGTGTGTGTTATATATATAGTGCATACAAACTAAGTTTTATGTTACTTATTTCTATAATGTTTTTATTTTCTATCATGTGAATTACTCATTACTTCTATAATTAGAAAATATATGTAAGTTGGATGATCATAGCTAACACAGTGTTAATACAGAAAGTTGAGTCCTGTGTTATTGCATATATTAACTTATTTAATCCTTACAACACCCTAAAAGACAGAAATAATTATTATTCCCCATTCAACAACTCTGGAAACTGAGGTTCAGGGAAGTTAAGTGACTTGAGAAGGTCTTACAGTGAGTAATTAAGCAGAGTGGGATTTGAATCCAGGCAGCTGGGGTTAAAAAAGGGAAACAGGTTAACAGTAGATTCCATTTTATGTAACCTGATTTTACATAGGTTCCATTCCATATAACAGAATATGATGCACTTATGATGTATTTGAAATGATCTTATTTTTGAAGATTTTTTAATGACATAGGGAGAATGCTCATGATACAATGTTTAGTAAGAAACACATGACTAAAACTAATGGTGAAGTGATTGGTTTCGAGGTGTGGGAAAAAGTGGGATGTATCTATTATATGCTCTGTCTTCTACTCATGCCTTGTAAAATGTATCATCCCAATTCTGTAAATAACAATAACTTATAGAGAAAAGATGAATGGAAAACTACCAAGTGTTGAAGGTATGTGAATAAGATCAGAAATGATTTTTATTTCTTTATGTATTTTGAATTTTTTAATAATTATTTTTAAAAGGGCATCATAAAAATGATCTCCAGGATCCAGGGAGTCTTTTTGAACAGGCCTTCATGATCGGTTAGAACTCACCAAGGAGAAGGCAAGGGAAGGAGTGTGGGAAGATGGTCCTAGGTGGGTGAAAGGGGAAAGGGAGGGATGAGAAAGTGAATAAGAACACCAAGTTTCACATTCAATTTGCTACTGGCAGAGCACCCAAGGGGAAGGGCAGGCTGGTTAAAAAAAAAAAATTGATAAGTAGCTGTATTTTAATACTTGCTTGCAAGGCAGGAATTTAAGGCAGAGCAGATAACAACTACGTCCTGGTTCCTCCCTCATGCAAAAGCCAGCCACTTCAGTTACACAGAAATATTTGGGATGTGCATCTTTCCATTGCCCAGTGGCGCCATGTGGAAATTCCGGTGTGGGTTTCTGGTTGTGTGCCACACTGTCTCCCACCCCCCAACCTCGGGCTCCACTCCTTTCCTGAGGGTTTCAGGAGCATGAGCTCAGGAGAGGACAGGCTGCAGGCATCAGAACTATCCAAGGCATTTATTGAAAAGTGCAGATTTCCGCTGCTCTCATCTTTCCCCACACAAATTAATTCTCATGCAGTCTTTGACGTTTATAAAACACTGCTCTACAGACACCAACTGAGCTATGCTTACCTTTGAATTCACAGAGTTAGGAGACCTTGCCTAGAAAGTGGCCCCAAACCCCGCCCTTCTGTAGGTAAACTCCCATTTGTCCTCCCAAAGTTTGTTCAGATACTACCTCTGCCAAAAAAGCCTTTCCTGACACGCCAAGAGAGTGCCAACAATACCTCTGTGCTGTCTCTGAATCTTGCAAATAATTCATTGATTTCATTGCTACTCCATCGTTGCCAAGCTTTTAATGTGGCTGTAAACTCCTCTATTCAGTCTCTAAGGCCTAGTTATAAAACAAAACAAACAAACAAAAACCCTCCTCCAGCACAGTTCCTGCATCTTGTTCCTCTTGGTGCCCGGAGTCCAGTGCAGATGTGCATGGAATCATGTTTGCTGAATTGAGTTGTTTCTGGGCTGAAAGCACTCTCTGTCACTTCCTCACTAAGGGCCTAGGAGCCAGTTCAGGATTAGTGGAAGCAGGTATTCAGAGGCAGAGGCCGTGGAGAGATTGCATGAGGAGCCAGGGGCTTGGCTGAGGTGTGGGTGCTGACAGCTGGAGGCACTGCCTGACTTCACCTCCCTGGCAGGGCTGGGCAGTCTCTAGGCACCTTCTACCTCAGAGTTCTGCAAAGTCTACAGGTAGAGTCAGATCTATGACTCTAGAAATTGGGGGATCAAGCCAAATGAATGAAGAAAACAAGCCAGAAAAGTCAAGATAACTTTGGCTAAACTGTTCCAAATCATTCGGCTGCTGCTCGGTGGCTGAATAGGCTCCAGAGACTTCCTTTGCAGTGGCCCCGAAGGAGGACATCTCAAAGAAGCATCCCAAACTAAGCTCCCCCGAAAAGTGTCCTCACTCTGAAGAGAGTGAATACTCCGGAACTGCGTGCCTCTTAAGCCAAAGCATTGGCATGAGCAGAGTGGCTTAGAAAAAAATTTACCCCACTGGCTGCTGTGAATCTGATTAAAAGAAAGGCCTAGAAAATGTCACTGAGGTCCCCTGATCTGGCCCTTTGTTTTACAAGTGGGAAATTGAGGTGTAGCAAAGGCAAGGAACTTACATAATGTTATGCGCTTAGAATGTCTACATGTCTCCCAGTGTTTACCCTTAGACAAGTTACTTCTCTCGGGGCCTTTGTTTTCTCATCCATGAAAAATAAATTGGGGATGAAAATAACAATGCCTACGTCATTTGTGAAGATGAAATGTAAGCACTTATAACAGTACCTGGCACACAACAATTGCTCAACAAATTATTAGTTGCTGCTGTTACTATTACTAAGCACTTCTAATGCTTAATCTCCCTTGATTCTCACATTCTATTACTTTAGGCAAATCTGGGCACGGTTCTAAAGCTTTCAACACTTTTTGGTAACATACAAAGATTCATATCAGAGGTTTTCTGTCCAAACTCCGGTTGCCCTTATAAGAATTTCACGCCAGGCAGAAACTGGCTCTTGGCTTAGCTCTCCCCTGCATGGGATTCAAGGAGGAAGGAACAGCAGGGCTCCCTTGGGAGGGCTAGCTCCCTTATAGAAAGTGGAGTGGGCTGAAGCTCCCGAGAATTTAAACATTTAAGCTGGCAAAGGACTTAAGAAATCATCTAGTCCTAGGCCAACCCTTATATTTCACATAGGAAGAAACTTGGGACCAGGAGGATAAATTGCCTTGCGCAAGCCTCACAGCAATTTGGTAGTAGGGCTGGAGCTAGTGCTTGGGACTCCCTGTCCTCATGCCCTCCAGGGCTGGCTCCCCCAACCATCAGCTGTAGGGAATGGTGTAGGGAGTAACTATCAGCTCCCTTGGCTTTCTGAGAAGGTTCAGAAAAGGGGAGAGGAAGGGAGAGGTGACAAGATCCTCAGGAACAGTCAGAGCTTCTGTGCCTGGCCCCCTCCCGTGAGGCCACAGAAATGACCACGGAGCCACCCTGGAATGTCTCCATCAGCTCGTATTTGTCCCAAAGGTGATGTTAAGCTGATGTGGGGGGCAGTGTGAATCACTAACCAGGAGACCTGGGTTCTAATTCTAAATTTAGCTTAAAAGTCTCACTTTCCTGTTTCCAGGACGCCTTCCTTGAGGATTTCCTCCAAGTTCCCAGTGTCCCTGTCTCAATCACTTGCCTGGGCATCACACACCATGCCATGTTGCTAATTAGCCTCTACTAGTGGCTTCCCCATCCCGTGTCTCCTAACAGCACCATAAAAATGCTTTCAGTGGAGGAACTGAGACTTAAGCTTTCCATGTCCCTGCAGTTCCTAATGTACAGGATAATCACAGAAAGGGTATGCCGAGGGGACCCCCAACTTGTCTCACCAACCATCTCCTTTTGTAGAAGAAACTAAAGTTAGGAGTGGCATAGCCCCAGTGATCAGAGCTGGTTGCGATGGGATTTTGGACACAAGAACAAAGAAAAGCCCAGGGAAAAGAAGACACTCATTCATGAGAAGTTGGAAAACAAAGTCTGGCCACAAGTAAGCAATATCATTAGAGAGAAAGTTGTGTATGTGCAGATCAAGAAAGAAACTCCTTAAATAAGCTTTCTCTCTCCCCTAGTAAGACCCCAGAATCCATTGACTCTGGGGTGAGTTACATAAACCTCACTCTCCTTCAGAAGGGAAGGGATGCTTTTATTACTCAATTTGGTTGCTGGCATGGAGTTGTTATTTATTTGTTTTAACAGTGTTTTCCATTATTATCTATTTTCGTTTCATTTTATACCCTTAGTTACATTAAGCACATTTCAGATAAGTTAGATATACTTATTCTGGGAATGATAAGTAATACAAACATTTTATGTATACTATCTCAAAATTGAACATCTGAAAATAAGATTACATCTGTCATACGATTATCTAGCCATATACATGCATGTGAGCAATTATGTGTGTGTGTAGCCTTTGAAATGGATTAAAACAATAGATAGATGGGTACTTTATATAGATACATATATATCTCTGTGTATCTACAGTTATAGACATCATTGCCAATTGCCATCCGGTAATAACTTGGTATATGATATAACCTTAAACAGTTGTAACAATGTCTATTTTTATCTATATAATATCTATCTATCTAGTGCTCTATGCAGTTACAGATATATGTCTACACATTTCCTACTTCCAGTGGCATCTATCATTAAATTACGTGTGTGTGTGTATTGATAGTGTGCACATGGCATACTTATGGTTAAGAATATAAATGCCCAAATATATATAAAACATTTTGGCCGGGTGCAGTGGCTTACGCCTGTAATCCCAGCACTTTGGGAAGCTGAGGCAGGTGGATGGCCTGAGGTCAGGAGTTCAAGACCAGCCTGACCAACAGGGTGAAAGCCCGTCTCTACTAAAATACAAAAATTAGCCGGGCATGGTGGTGCATGCCTGTAATCTCAGCTACTTGGGAGGCTGAGGCAGGAGAATCACTTGAACCTGGGAGCCTGAGGTTGCAGTGAGCCAAGATTGTGCCATTGCACTCCAGCCTGGGCAACAAGAATGAAACTCCATCTCAAAAAAAATAATTGTTTTCATCCAGAATCCAGAATAAACTCTGAACTTTTGATGTCAACCAAGGTATACAATAGGTGTATATATATATATGATATATATATATATGCTAAGAGAAGGTGTGTTGCTTTTCTTATTCTCTTTAAGAAAGTTTGTAAGTCATATGGATTACCCGAAATGAAACAAATGTATATTTCTTGCTGGAAAAGTCATAGTTTCAACTTGTATATTCTATAGTAGTATACGGTCCAATGGATCCCATAAATTCAGAGTGAATTTAGGAGCCCTGTCTTTCACTGGGATCAGATCCTTCGTCTGACGGCAGCAAGATAGACCAGACTAGCAGACCGCAGAGCACCGAGAAGAGGTGTCTTGGGTGCTGCTAGGTGTGTAATCAGCATTGCCAGCAGTTCCATTCTACACCCTGTGATGACATGTTACTTGCCTTGCAACTCCTGTTTGGACCTGGGTCCCAGAAGGATGGTGAGAGCGAGAAGCCACTCAAATGTGGTGCTCGAAGTTCAGGGAAAAGGTGCGATACTTACCATACGCTATCACTACCCTTGTCCAGGGGGTTTCCCATGGGGTCGTAGTACACATCCACACTGAGATTTCGGTCTGTGTCATGAGCTGAGTTGAAGTTGGTGATCACCCGGGAAGGAATCCCCAAAGACCGCAGCGCTGCAAGTCAGGGTGGGCGTGAGGACTCAGGTGGTGGAGATGGTACCTTGGCATAGCCCACTGCCACCCACTGACCCAGCCAAGACACACCACACCCAAGGTACCTGTGTTGAGGGTCCCAGCAAAGACCCAGCACTGGCCATATCGGACTGGGCTGAAGCCAGATTTTTTCCAATTTTTGAGGATCTCCACGCTGCCGTTCCAGTTCCTTGGGTCCCGGCCACCGGTGTAAGTGCCGCTCCAATTCCCAGCAAGCACACCATTGTCATCATTGCTATTGATCTGGGCAGAAACCACCCCCCCAAAATGAGTCAGCACTAATGCCTTTCCTAGGGAGACTGACGTGCAGAATTCAGAGGACAAAGTGGGGAGATGAGGAAGGAAGCCAAAGGCCGTGATTGAACTTTTCTTTGTCTTTCTAGGTGACTTGGGGATGATCATTGTAACACTTAACCCTTAGGGGTATGGAGTGGTTTACGAGTTTAGAGGTGCTTTCCCAAACAGGCCATGTTTGATTGTCCTTGATCCATACGTCATTCCTGTGCAGCAGCCTGACATGGGAAACAGACAGCACAGCTTGTGCTGTGGCAAGGCAGGGAACAACTCCAGCTTGCAGAGGACTTCTGGCAGGTAAGAATCCACAGGCTATCACTGCTGTTACAGTCTGCCTGGGAGTCCATGGTTTGAAACTCTTTTTTGGTGTATGGTCTTACAAAAAGATCACTTTATTTATTTATTTTTATTTTTATTTTATTTATTTATTATTATTATTATTTTCTGATACAGAGTCTCTCTCTGTCGCCCAGGCTAGAGTGCAGTGGTGTGATCTTGGCTCACTGCAAGCTTCGCCTCCTGGATTCAAGCAATTCTCCTGGCTCAGCCTCCTGAGTAACTGGTGTTATGTGTGCCACCATGCCCGGCTAGCTTTTGTATTTTTAATAGAGACGGGGTTTCACCATGTTGCTTAGGCTGACCTCAAGTGATCTGCCCACATCAGCTCCCAAAGCGCTGGGATTACAGGTGTGAGCCACCACACCCGGCCAAAAAGATCACTTTAGAACTTTAGCAACTAACTTCTTCTTGGAAAGAATAAAGATAGAGTATTTCTTTTCTTTCATTCATTCAGCTATTTGTTCATTTGTTAGTTTACTCATTCATTTATTCAATTTAAGGTGAGGTTCTAATCTAAGTGACACAACCAAGAGGCAGCCTGGAAAGATCACTGGACTAGAAATCGAGACCTGAGTTCCATTGTCTTTTAGGGACACACTTGGAAATATTTACAGGTGAAATTATGACAAATGTGTAATGTCTAAGATTTGTCAAATCATCTGTGAAAGAGAGGGTCGCAGATGAAATGGCACCAGCCTTGAAGAGGTAATTGCTGAAGCTTGTGATGCAGACACAGGAGTTCATTATGCTTTTCTCTCTACTTTTATGTAGGTCTGAACTTTTCCATAATAAAAGTTAAAAGACAGGAGGAGACACTGAGGTTACAAGCCCCACCTTGCCACTTGCCAACTTGATGATTGCACAAAGGTCTGTTCACCTCTCTAGGCCTTAGTTCTTCACCTTCCAATAGTGAAGGGAATTTTCAAGGGAAAGTTAGGACAAAGGCTCCCTGAGGTGTCTTTTGTAGTCAAGGGTCAGGGTTTATGAAACTTTGGCTGTCATTTATCTGAACTGTGCAATGAGAGGCTGGACCAGGATCTCTGAGGGCTCCTCCAGCCTGTGTGTCCTACCCCTTCTCCTTGGAGTGCCTGTAAGTGGCAAGGCCTATGAGAATGGACAGTCTGGACACAGAGGGATCCTTGCCCAGGACAGGCCATGCCCAGCCTTGCCAGCCCCTCAGTGCAGTAGTGAGTTCTGCACCCCTTCCAGGAGGTCCTGGGCTGTCATGGCAGAGTCAGGCAAGACAGGGCCTCCTTAGAGATGGAAGGTTGCGCAGCCCTCCCCCATCTCCTGAGTCACTGGTGCTCCAGCCTCCAAAGTGGCTATCAGCACGGTCATCTCTGGCTGAAAGCTGAGCACTTCAAAGCTCCGCAGAGGCCATAATTAGTTCACGGCCCAGCCCAGCTGGGAGGTCTGAATGGAGCATCTGGGAGGTGCAGCTGAGGAAATTGGCTCCACGATAAAGTGGTTTGGCCCTGGGGTGCGAGTGAGTCAGCAGCTGCAGGAGCCGCTGATCTCACCCACTGTCTCCTAGGCCAAAGAGGCTCAGCTTTCTAAGTCACCAGGGCTTTAATCCCACCTCTTCCAGGCCATCTGGTTTCAAGATTCTGCTCCAGGCTCACTTCCTCTCTATACCCTCCCTCGGCTACTAAGTTCCCTGGGCCCACCTTACTCCTTTCCTGCCAGGCTCAGTCTAAGACTCAGCTCTTTCCAAAAGCCCTCTCAGATGCACCCCGGATATTTATCATGCAGCTGAGAAGTTGTTCACATTTTTAACCAAGTAACTAGCTCATTAGCATGGACACATCCAACTCAAAAGTCAAGAGATCAAGAAATGCCTAAACCATGAACCATAGAAATAAATAAATAAAGGTTACAGGATTTCTGGGTAATTACTTAGTTTAAGAGGGTTAAAGTAAGGAATTCACTTTGACTTTTCGCCTTTTTTTTTGGAGACAGGCTCTTGCTGTGTCACCCAGGCTGAAGTGCAGTGGTGCAATCACAGATCACTGCAGCCTGCAACTAACGGACTCATGCAATTCTCCCAGCTCAGCCTCCCAAGTAGCTGGGACTACAGGCATGTGTCACGATGCCTGGCTCCTGTGTGTGTGTGTGTGTGTGTGTGTGTGTGTGTGTGTGTGTAGATGAGGTCTCACTATGTTGTCCAGGCTGGTCTCAAACTCCTGGGCTCAAGTGATTCTCTGCCTCAGCCTCCCAAAGTCCTGGGATTACAGGTGTGAACCACTGTGCCTGATCACGACTTTTTGCATTTTAACTTACAACTTTTTGAGCAGGTTGATCTAGGTTTAGATATTCTGGATGAATATTTTTGGAAACAGGGTCTTGCTCTATAACCCAGGCCTGAGTGCAGTGGTGCCATCATAGCCGACTGTAACCTCAAGCTCCTGGGTTCAAGTAATCCCCCTGCCTCAGCCTCCTGAGTAGCTGGGAATACAGGTATGTACCACCACGCTTGGCTAATTTTTGTTTGTTTGTTTGAGATAGGGTCTTACTCTGTCACCCAGGCTGGAGCGCAGTGGCATGATCTTGGCTCACCACAATCTCCACCTCCTGGGCTCAAGTGATCCTTCCACCTCAGTCTCCCAAGTAGCTGGGACTACAGTCACATGCTACCATGCCCTGCTAATTTTTTTTTTGTTGTTGTAGAGACAGGGTTTTGCCATGTTGTCCAGGCTAGTCTTGAACTCCTGGGCTCAAGTCATCTACCCAGAAAGTGCTGGGATTACAGGTGTGAGCCACCGTGTCTGCCTATGCCTGGCTAGTTTTTTTTTTTAAATTTCTGTAGAGACGAGGTCTCACTACGTTACCCAGGCTGGTGGCAAACTCCTGGGCTCAAGCCATCTTCCCACCTCCATCTCCCAAAGCACTGGGATGAGAGGTGTGAGCCACCACGCCCAGACTGGATGGAGACATTCTCTACACAATGAGTGCAGAGCCATAGATGCCTTCTAGGGGATCTAGTGTGTGTGTGTGTGTGTCTGAGAGAGAGAGAGTGTGTGTGATTGTGTGAGTGTGTGTGTGTTTGTGTGTGTTGTAGGGGCACACGCCTTTTCCATGGAGGCCTTGTTCTGGTCTGACTTGCACGCCGTGTGCCTTGAGCAAGCCACTTCAGCTCTCAAAGCTTGTTTCCCCATCTAGATCATGAATGAGGCAGCCTACCATCTGACACTTTGGGCTGTGCTCTGGGCTGTGGAAGAGATGAGTTAGGCAAAGGAGGTCACCACCTCCAGCTCAATCAGGGTCTCGCTTCCTTTCCCAGGAGGCCCAGTGATGGAGCAGAGCCCTAGCTTTGCATTCTCCCATCCTTGGCAGGCACTCAAAGAGCAAGCTCCCTTTTCCTCTGAGAAAGGCTTCATGATGTGGTGGAAAGGGCTTTGAAGCCGGATGGACCTGGGTCTGGCTCTGCTTCTGCCACATACTCACTGTGTGCCTCAGGCAAGCCCTGCAACTTAGAGGGGCCTTGTGCTCCAAGTTAGTAAAATGTGGATGGTTCTAACCACCAGCTGTAATTGGTGAGGCTTTAATGAGATGACATATATAAAGAGTGTGCGTGCCTAGCCCATAGGTGGTGTTCAATATATGATGACAACTAGCTGTGATCGTTTTCCTGTTACTCACCATGGCACTCAGCACCCGGCCAACGTATTTGGGGTCATTTCTGCGGGCCACATCAGTAGCAGCGTCACGGCGGAAATTCAGACTCCTATCCAAGATTGAGAGGCAGATGCTGAGAATGTCTTCTTCAAACTGTTCAGAATGAGACCATACATTACGATTAAAGAAATGACAAGGAGAGTTGGCTCAAGAAGGGAACTACACTGGCAAGAACCACAGGAACTATCAGGTCCTTTGACTCTGTGGCCTCTGGAACTGAGAGCTACTGAGGACAGCCACCATGCCCAGCCCTCAACCCCACAAACTCATCCAGAGCACTCACTACACCCAAGACCCTGTGTATTTCCTCAAAGGCAGCTTTTGAAACAACAACAACAAAAAAGAGACAGAAAAGGATAATAAATAAAAAATTATTAAAAAGAAAAAAGCATAAGACCTTGTGCAAACTCTCTTAAAGTGAATGCACCGGAGGTGACCTGGTCTAGCCGACGCCCCGGCTGCCACAAACCTCAGGAGCAAGCTGTTTAGCCTGTCTGGCCTCGATTTCTCCATCTGTATAATTAGGCCAAACTCATCTCAGAGTTTCCTTCTAGCTCTGCCTCCCATCCTTTTTTTTTTTTTTTTTTGAGACGGAGTCTTGCTCTGTCACCCAGGCTGGAGTGCAGTGGTATGATCTCGGCTCATCGTGACCTCCACCTCCTGGGAAGTAATTCTCCTGCCTCAGCCTCCCAAGTAGCTGGGATTACAGGCCCGTGCCACCACACCTGGCCAATTTTTGTATTTTTAGTAGAGGCAGGGTTTTGCCATATAGGCCAGGCTGGTCTCGAATTCCTGACCTCAGGTGATCCACCCACCTCAGCCTCCCAAAGTGCTGGGATTACAGGCGTGAGCCACTGCACCTGGCCTGACTGCAATCTTGAGCATGTTATTGAGACTCCTGGAGAACTAGTTATAAAAATAAAATCTCTTGCTAAAGTATATGTATTTGAAGTGATTTTCACAAAATAAGACTTAATTGAAGTCATTGCTTCTCAAACTGAGAAGGCCGAGCTCCTCTTGCCTTAGGTCTTTGCATTTGCTTTTCCTTCTGCCTGATGCTCTTTCCCAAGATCTCTGTCTGGTGCCCTCATCTCCTTCAGGTTCCTGATCAAAGGCTCCTTTCTAAGTGAGGCCCTCCCTAACCACGCCATAAAAAAAAAAAAATAGCCTCTCTTCCACTCCTAGGTGCACTCTATGTCCTATCCTTCTCTTTTTTCTTCCTCCCAACTTGCTCCAGTTGACTACAGACAGGGTCTGTAGATGGTCCAAGCACACATCTTTCTGATATCCAAGGCACCCCGCCCGAGGTGCTTTATTCTAATGCCTTTGTCTGGTGGATAAACTAAAAGGTGGAGGGCATCCTTGAAAGTTTTCTAAACTGACCAAATCTGAGAACTCTGTAGACTCAAATGGGGATCGCTGTAATAAAGGACCAAAAGGGTGTGGCTTGGAAAGGCTGAGTGGGCACACTAAGGAAGTGTCATCGCATTGTTACATGGAATGAAAAACAGAAGCTACATTATTGTCCCCAGTGTCTCTAGGGGGCCTTATATTTATTTGTGCATCCTGGCACCAATACTACTTCATCGCATCAATTGAGTTACGTGTGTGTTCTGTCTTGCCCACTAGATTGCGACCCCCTCAGAGATGGATCTGTCTTATTCATCTCCTTTATGCTTAGTGTGGATCCCAGGGTCTGACACATAATAGGTGGCCAATGAAAGTCTTTTGAATACATGAACAAATAGAAGGGCAGGCAGATGGACAGATGTGGGACTTCCCATTGATCTGTGGGGCAAGCTGCTGAGCTTCTTGAGTAACAGGGACATTACCCTTAGCTTCCTTATGACCCTTTTACCTGTCCAAAGTTCCAGCCAATCATGCCAATTCGGTTTGTGCTTCCCACAAAGATGATGCCGGCATCTTCCTGAACATACTCTTCTCTCTCAGCGTGGTTACCCATAAAGACGCTATCCACTATTTGATACAAAAAGCAGACACCAGGGACTAGAATCCTCGGAGGACTGCAGGGATCGTTCCTCCTCTCCTCCCACTCCTGAACCGGCCTGGGGGTTGGAGCAAGCCCCACCTTTAGCCCTCCCCTGACCCTTGGGCTGTAACTCTTCCAACTCCAATTGTGGGAACTATGAGCTGGAAAGAGAAGCTAGGATGACCCGAGGGTCTGAAAATGAGACCCCAGGGATAAGACACCTGCTCTTTCTGGCAGAAAGCTGTCTCCATGCTGTGGAACTATACTGTGGTATTGTCCCTTAAAATGAACCATGCTACGCAGTTTGTAAAAGCTCAATGTGATCTCCACAATATTCCCAGAAGAAACAGCAGGATGTCCATTTAATGGTGAGGACATTGGGGCTTGGAGAGATAGAAGGACTGCCCAGACTCAGACAGCTGCTTAAGTGTCAGAGCTCCTCATTTCTAGCTTCTGTGCCCTTTCCACAGCCCATGGACTTTCCCTAATCAAACTTGAGCCTGTGAAGATCATTTCCCCCATCCCCTTTTTCTTTTCTAGCTTAAGCCAGGGCTGAGAGTGTGGGTGGCTAGACACCTACCATTCAGCCAGGGGTTAAAAAGCAGTATGAACGTCCCAAGTTTCACAGTGGAGATGCCGCCCTGGGAGAAGATCTGGAGGGCCATTGTGTACCGTCCTATGGGTGCGCTGGCAGGACTGGAGATGCTGATAGTCAGAGTATTGCCATTGCTGGCCTGAAGCACCGCACTCCAGCCACCGCTACTACCATTGGAGAGTGGAAACACAGCCTTCGTCATGGCCGACTCTGAGGGGTAAGGCCCTGTCAAAGAAGACAGAGGTTGAGAAAACCAACAAGCACTGGTCAGACTGTGGAGAGACCAGGTTCCAATACAACCCCCCTCTGGGGGACATGAGCCAATGAAGCGCCATATTCTACCACTGGAAGTAACTGGAACAAACATACAGGCCAGATCCCTCTTGATTTGAGGATGGTGACTCTCAGGCTCAGAGATGGACAGCAACTTGCCCAAGGCCACACTGAATCAATGACAGAGCAAGGCTAGAGCCCAATGCCAGTGGCCCCAGTGTGGTCCCCATCAGTCCTTGAATGCACAAGGGCTACTCAAGTATGTGTGTGTTTGGGCAAGGAGGGGAATGAGTAGGTACCTGTGGAGACAATGAACTCCAGTCTTTCGTTAGAGCCAAGGCCTTTGTTCATGATCATTAAGACCTGGAAGTTTTGGCCTCTCCGCAAGATGAGCTCCTGGCTGGAGAACTTGTCTGTGTGATGCGCTTGTCGGTTGAAGGCCGTCTGCCAGTTGATACTCTGGACTCCTAGAGCTGTGAGGCAGAAAGGAGAACCTGAAGTCCTAGGAGGCAAGGGATGGTGGTGTGGGGGAAGGGTGTAAGTTACCAAAGAGCAGCTTTGGGGTGAGGCTTGTCAAGGGCAGAGCCAAATTCCTAGAAAGAATCACATTAAAATCCAAAGACCTTGATCTTGCATAGCAAGAACATCACAACCTATTCCCATTCAATCTTTCCAGACTCAGTTATGCCAGCTCACAGGATGCAAGATCATAGAAAATGCTCTGCCCTTTCAGACAGCTGAACCTCTGTGCATCCTGTTCCCACAGCTGAGAGTGTCTTTCCCCCCTCCATCTGCTGAGCTGTCACTCGGCCCTTAAGGAACGGGCCAAATGTTCAGTGGAGCTCCATCCAATCAACGAGGAGAACATGTCACCAGAGCACCTACGTTCTGTCTGCTTTCAGCATTTCTCATTGCTTTGTGGATGGGGGCTCCAACAGAAATGAAGGGAGGCGCCGGGCGTGGTGGCTCACGCCTGTAATCCCAGCACTTTGTGTGGCTGAGGCAGGCAGATCACCTGAGGTCAGGAGTTTGAGACCAGACTGGCCAACATGGTGAAACCCCATCTCTACTAAAAATACAAATAATTAGCTGGGCATGGTGGTTCACACCTGTAATCCCAGCTACTCAAGAGGGTGAGGCAGGAGAATCACTTGAATCTGGGAGGCGGAGGTTGCAGTGAGCCAAGGTCACGCCATTGCACTACAGCCTGGGCATCAACAGCAAAACTCTGTCTCAAAAAAAAAAAAAAAAAGAACTGAAGGGAGGAGACCTCTCTCACACCCATCACCATGGTTTGGCTTCTTTGTTGTCCCCTTGTGTGTCCCCAGACACCAAGCGTGTTTCGCCTCTCCAGTATCCAGCAAATGTTTACTTTTGCACCCTTTACCTTCCCTGTATTTGCAATGCCTCGGTATTGGCCTGGGCCTCTGATGCTAGGGAGGCTGGCGGAGACTCTGAGCAGTGTTTCTAGGCCTAGCAATTGGGGAATCCTCGGCCCAGAGGGGACTTGCAAATGCTCACTGGCAAGAGCTGTTTATAGGAGCAGGTCAAAGGCCATGAACGACCTGGATAAGACCCGAGGACAAACATCTCAAAATCCACCCTCCTGATTTACTCTCACATGGTTGTGAAGATGATGGAGCTAAACTGAGAAGGGTTTATGAGAGATGCCATGAGGTACCAGGTGTTCGTTGATATAAACTTTTTGGGAAATCTTCCTACAAGTTATGTTTAAGAGGTTACATCACCCATTCTTCTACAAACCAAACTGGTCTCTGTCTTTACAAAGAGGCCACGGCTCCGATGAGAGTGTGAAGGTACATTCCAGTGCCAGACACAGCTCTTTTTTATTTGTGTCCATCTCTCTGCATCAGAACATCCCTTCTTAATCTTTTATTCTATTTTATTTTTGAGGCAGAGTCTGGCTCTATTGCCCCAGGCTGGAGCGCAGTGGTGTGATCTCGGCTCACTGCAACCTCTGGCTCCTGGGCTCGAGGGATTCTCCCACCTCAGCCTCCCTAGTAACTGGGACTACAGGCCTGAGCCACCACTCCCAGCTAACTTCTGTATTTTTTGTAGAGACAGGGTTTTGTCATGTTGCCCAAGCTTGTCTCAAACTCCTGGGCTCAAGTGATCTGTATGCCTTGGCATCCCAAAGTGCTGGGATTACAAGCATGAGCCACTGCACCCAGCCCCCTCTTGATCTTTATATTCTGATGCCTAGCACACTGCTTGACTGTATTAGGATAATTAGATAAATAAATGGATGAAGGAATAAATGAACAAAGAAAGAAAAGACTAATATCATGAGATGACCATCATGGCAACAGCTGAAAATTTAGTCTACAAGGAAAAGTGAATATGAAGTATTCATTCAATAAAAATATTACAGCAGCTATTATTCATAGGACATTGTGTGAGGCACAATGTTGGCAGTGTACACGTGTATGAAGTGTAGTTATAACTCTCCAAGAGCTTCAGCAGTGGATAAGACAAGCATAAGTGATCATGAATGGTGGAATGGGGTAAATCCAGGAAAGGTGTATGAGAGATGCAGGCAGGAAAAAAAAATCACTTTCAGTTGTAGGGATCAGGAAAAGCTACACTGAAAATGCTGGGCCTTGAAAGGAGAGAGAATTTTGTCAGGTGCCCATAGAGCTGCCTGCATTCTAGACAGTGCGAAGGAGAGGCCCAAAGGCACAAGAGAAGGAGTGATGTTACTTGTCTGGAGCAGGGGCGCTGCGTGGAGAAGAGAGAAAGGTGAGACAGGAGAGAGTGGGGGTTGGGGCAGGACTGCGGAGGGGCTTCCACTCAAGAGCACTGGAGATGGGGCAGAGGGTCACCATAGGTACCCTCTCCAGTAAAATGCAGGCTCCCTGGGATGGTGAGCCAACCTGCCACTGGAGAGAGGGGACTCAAGAGGTGAGCTTACTCCCAGCTGAGGGTGCTAAAATTCATTCATTCAAACATCCACTCACTCATTCATTTAACAAATATTCATTGAAAGAATAAATTAATAGGTTTTTGCACCAATTCAGGGAAACTGAGACATTTGTGCAATCAACAAGGGTCTGTTGAATGAAGGGAAGAAATAAGGGAGGACAGAAAGGACAGAGGGAGCAGGGGGAAAATGAGCATTCCTGTACCTGAATAACCAACAGAGACAGCCCAGAACTCAGACACTGGCAAACACTGAGCCCTAGATGGCTGTGTACAGCTGATAGATGCCAGATCTCTCTAGGGAAATGGCCCCCAACTTTCTCCCCTCTCCTCCTGCCAACCTTGCTCACTACTTTCTGTGCATCCCAGCCAGTTGAGATTTGGTAAAGCTTTACTCACTTTAGAAAAAAGAAGGGCTGGCGGGGTGCAGTGGCTCACACCTGTAATCCCAGCATTTTGGGAGGCCAAGGTGGGTGGATCATTTGAGGTCAGGAGTTTGAGACCAGCCTGGACAATATGGCAAAACCCCGTCTCTACTAGAAATTTAAAAATTAGCCTGGCATGGTGGCGCACGCCTGTAATCCCAGCTACTCAGGAGGTTGAGGCAAGAGAATCACTTGAACCTGAGAAGCAGAGCTTGTAGTGAGTTGAGATCATGCCACTGCACTCCAGCCTGGGTAACAGAGCAAGATTCCATCTCAAAATGAAAAAAAAAAAAAAAAGAAAAGAAAAGAAAAAGAAAAAAGAAGACCTCTCAAATAAGAACCTCTGGAAATATATATTTTTAAGAAACAGGAACTCTATGGAACATGTGGTTTCAGACCACTTGAGCCTTCTTAGAGATTTTTCACCCCACCCCCAAATCCCAAAGGATGCATGTCCTTTTCCAGATAAAGCTCATTCTAGACCATGAGTCCTTTGAAAGTAGAAAGTCTGCTCCAGATGGCTGTTTGTCCAGCACAGTGGTAAGGAAAGAGGGGCAGGGTACTCAGCATCTCTTGCTGGCACCTGCCTCTCCCAACAGGCCCACACCCCTTCTTTGCTCCAGCAAAGCTCATGCATTGCTTGCTGTGGCTGTGTCAATAGTAGAGGCTCCTCCCATTCATCCCAGAGACCAATGTCTTGTCCCTAGAGAGGATGAAAAAGAAAAAACTGAGCTCCAGGGTGCCTCCCAACAGGGAAACCTGCAGAAAGAATATGAGGGGTATTTTGCACGCCCCACTAGGTCAGACCTGGGGTGACTGTGGTGGTGGAGATCATACTATTAGTTGAAGTTTACTGGGCATTTGTGTGCCAGCCATCTTTCAAAGTGTTTACGTGCATTAGCTCATTAACTCCATGAGGCAGGCACTTGTAGACGTCCTGTTTTACAGACAAGGAAGCCAAGGTGTAGAGAAACCAGGTACCTTGGTCGTTGTCACCCCACTCCACAGTGGAGGACTGCAGGCTCCAGAGCTCGCACTTGCACTCATCATCTCTGCCTTTTCTGACACCAAGCGTGAGCCCCGGCAGCACCAACAAGCCTTGCTCCCTGTTAGGGTGGCTGTGGGATGTGCGAGACTGCTCCGAGCTGGAGGAGGAGGAAAAGTGGGGCTCACTTTTGTCATCAGCCTTCTTTATGCCAACTGCTATGCGCAGTCCACAGAGCATGTTATGTATGTGGTCAATGAAATCTTACAGTGAGGAACAAAGGCTCAGAGAGACCAGGTAGAGCCAGGATTCTGAACCCAGGGGTGGCATAATGAGAAACATGTATTTGATCTCTGCTTTTTCTTGGCACAAAGTTCCTGAAACCCTTGGAACCTCCAAAATGGTGAGTGACTTCTTGTATGCTAATGAGATGACTGGTCCTGGCAGCTCCTGTATAGCCTCAGGATGGGAGCTGGTTGCCAGGGGAACCAACCAGTGACTAGAGACTTGGACTTTCAGCCTTATGCCCACTACCCACGTCCACAGAGGGGAGAGGGACTGGAGGTTGATTTCATCACCAATGACTGATGAGTTCATGAATCATGCCTATAAATGAAGTCTTCATAAAAACCCAAACCCCAAAGGATGGGGCCTGAGGAGCTTCCAGGCTGAACTCATGGAAGTGCTGGGAGGGGGGCATGGGGGCTCTGTGCCCCTCCCCACACCTTGTCCCAGGCATCTTTTCCATCTGGCTGCTTCTGAGTTGTATCCTTTCACCATAAGCTGGTCGTCTGTTTTCCTGAGTCCTGTGAGCTGTTCTAGCAAATCTTCAAACCTGAGAATGGGCTGGTGGGAACTCCCGATTTAAATCTGGTCAGTCAGAAGCACAGGTGACAACTTCTGAAGCACTGGCATCTGAAGTGGGGGCAGTGTTGTGGGACTGAGGGGTGTGTGCACTCCCTGTGGGCTGTGTGCTAACTCCAAACAGTGTGAGAATTGAGTTGAAGTGTAGGACACCCGGTGGGTGTCCACTGCAAATCGCTTGGTATGAGAACAAACCCCACACATTTGGCGGTTAAGAAGTATTAAGAGTAGTCTGGAAGAAAAAATGGTGTTTCCTTTTCACCAGGACTTACTGACTCTACCCTGTCACTGTGGTCCCGAAACCTCCTTCTGGAAGAGGGTCTCATGCAGGATTTTGAGTCCAGAAGGTGCCCTAAGTGGTGAGGGGCCCTCATGCTGCATCGTCCACCTGCTAGCATTTGGATTCCGACAGAGGGGAGAGAGCGAGCTCCCGGAAGGAAAACATCTCTTCCAAAAGAGCCGTCTTCAGGGGAGCTGGAGAAAGGGGACAGCCTGCCCTGCATCCCTGAGTAGGGGCTGCCAGCTGACAGCGTGCTCATCAAGCTTCCGGTGTGGTTCTAAACCCTTCACTGGCTCCCTTCCTCAGTCATCGTCCTGTCCCTTAACCCTAGGATTGCTCTGCCAGCCCCCAATTCAAGGATCCAATGATCCTGTCTCCCCAATCCCAAAGCCCTTGACATGTCACTCATCACAGCCCACCCTGTCAGAATGTGTAGGAAAGGAGAGGAGGGGAAGGTACTCAGCTATCTAAGGTTCTCAGGTTTACAGCTTTTTGTATATTTACGAGCCTCAGGGCTGTCTTCTGCACCTTATGTCTTCTGCACCTTATGTCTTCTGCACAGTCTGGGTGAAGGGAGGAGAAGAAGAGACAGGAGTCGCATGATTCTTATAACTGACTCATCAACGTACACACTTAAAAGACATCAGCGGGAAAAACCTTAGAGAACAATCACATACTCCTAACCCTTATTCCAGATGTGAGCACATGGAGGCCGGAGAGGTGGTTTGCCCACGGTGTGACATCTCCAAACTCTGATTCCGTGCCACCTCCCTGAGTTAATGCTTAACTCCAGTGTCAGGCCTGGGGCAATTTCTCAGATTTTTTTTCCTGAGAACATCAGTGCCAGCAGCAATTCTAATGTGGTGGACTGCCAGATAAATATCTATCCCAATGTTCACTCGCTCCTTCTTTCCTGGTAATGAAATCCCCCATATGTGCAGGCACTACTTTCCCAGGCTCCACTCTGGCTCGGTGACCATGGGGTAAATTTAGGCCAAAAGCTTTCGGCAGAAGTTATAGGTATTAACTTCCAGGAACTCTCTCTTTTAAAAAATCGAGGTAAAATTCACAGCATAAAAATTGTCATTTAAACCATTTTAAAATGTACAATTCAGGGGCATTTAGTACATTCACAATATGCAATTATCTCCACTATCTAGTGGCAGAGCTTTTTCATCACTCCCCAAAGAATCCCTCACTCCATTAGCAGGAACTCCCCATTTCCTCCTATCCCCAGCCCCTGCCAACCCCAACTCTTTCTGTCTCTATGGATTTGCCTATTCTGGGCATTTCTTTTTCTTTTTTTTCTTTTCTTTTTTTTTTGAGATGGAGTCTCCGTCTGTCGCCCAGGCTGGAGTGCAGTGGTACGATCTTGGCTCACTGCAACCTCTGCCTTCCAGGTTCAAGTGATTCTCCTGCCTCAGCCTCCTGAGTAGCTGGGATTACAGGCATGCACCACCACGCCCGGCTAATTTTTTTGTATTTTTAATAGAGACAGGGTTTCGCCATGTTGGCCATCCTGTTGTCGAACTCCCGACCTCAAATGATCCGCCCACCCCAGCCTCCAAAGTGCTGGGATTACAGTCGTGAGCCACCTCGCTCGGCCCTATTCTGGGCATTTCATAAATTAACAAATGGAACCACACAATATGTGATTTGGGTCTGACTTATTTTACTTAGCATAATGTTTTCAAGGTTCGGTCATGTTGGAGGATGCATCAGTAGCTCATTCTTTTCTTATGGCTGAATGAGAGTCTATTATATGAATATTCCATGTTTTGTCGATGCATTCATCAGCTGATGGACATCTGGGTTGTCCCTACATTTTAGCTACTGTGAGTAGTGCTGCTATGAATGTGCACATGGTAATATTTGTTTGAATACCTGTTTTAAATTTTTTTTTTTTTTTTTTAGAAAACCTCTTTATATAAACAGTTGGCAAATGCCCTTTGCCTGTTTTCTTCCTCTTCTTCCATTCTGCTGTCTGGAGTGTGGGTGTGACATGGACAAGCCTCTAGCGGCCATCTTAGACCATGCAGGGCTATACGTACCCTAGCGATGGTGGAGAGGAGACTGGACAGAGCTGGGGCCTGAGGATGGTGCCACCACCTGGCCTGCCCAGAACTGCCTGGGTCCAGGCCTTTCGTGTAAGGAAGAAATAAGCTTCTGTCTTATTTTTCTAAGCTATTGTTTTTTTGGGGGGTTCACTGTTAATCACAGCCAAACATAATCACAAATATGTTAATATAACCCCTGCCCATTTATTCTGTGGTCCCTCTTTGGCAGGGGTCACATGAAAAGCACAGAGAAAGACTCCAGACTGTGAAAGGGAAGTTGCTAGTCAGCCGTCTCAATCCTTGTCAGCCTGGCTCTATAATCGAATCACCTGCAGCCCACGGGTGAGAATGACTTGGTCGCTGGGTGTGTGATGGGGCTCCCATCTCCTGTTCCAGGGAGGACCACACCACAGAGGGGCTGACAGGGGCCCAACATGGAGTGATGCTACTCTAGTGGCTGGGACTATCCCTAGCCCCCAACCAGACTCTACTTCCCACATCTTTTCTCTAGACATAGATGCATTTTTATTTTACAGAAGTCTAGAGTTAATGAGAGCTGACGGAAATGTTAAAAAGTGGCTGGGCACGGTGGCTCACACCTGTAATCCCAACACTTTGGGAGGCCGAGGCAGGAAGATCACCTGAGGTCAGGAGTTCAAGACCAGCCTGGCCAACATGGCAAAACCCTGTCTCTACTAAAAATTCAAAAATTAGCCAGACGTGGTGACACATGCCTGTAGTTCCAGCTACTTGGTAGGCTGAGGCAGGAGAATGGCTTGAACCGGGGAGGTGGAGGTTGCAGTGGGCTGAGATCTCACCACTGTACTCCTGCCTGGGCGACAGAGGGAGACTCCGTCTCAAAAAAAAAAAAATGCTAAAAAGTATCTAGCTGAGTGGTTTTTAAGCTCTATTGAGAGAAGCCAAATCAAGAAATCTATCTAATAGTCTTTACATACATGGATCTGGAACTGACACAAGGTTTCACACGGCTAATGCTTACTATGTATCAATATACTCTGATATTTTCTCTTCTGCATTTTTTTTTTTTTCTTAATGGCTGGTCACAGTCCACTAAACTGATTTCACAACCTGCGAATGGATGGCAACTGGCAGCTTGAAACACAATGATGTAATCTAGTATGTCCACATGACAGGTCAGAAAGCTGAGGCCCTGAAAGGGGAAGCCATCTACAGAAGTCACAGAGTTGAAGCAGATCTTAGCCCAGAAGCCGGGTCTCAGATCCTGGTCCCCGACAGGCTGTGAGTCATCCCACCTCCCACCCCTGGACACTGGGAACATCTTTAGCTCCTGGCTGGCCCCTCCTCTGGCTCCAAGGACACACATGCTTTCCTGCTCAGCACCCATCTCTCTCTCCTTTCTCTCTTTCTAGCCTGTGCCATTTCCTTTTAACTTCCCCCACATATCATGACATTTTCAAGCTCTGTGCAGCACAGGTGGCACAATTTCTTGGCATTCAGGCAGAGTCAGAGACTGGTGAGGATGAAGAGAAATGAGCCCCAGATTGGTGCCTGAACCGGTGAGAGGCCCTGAGCAAGGGTCTCAATATCTCTGAATTGTACTTTTCTCACCTGTAGAAGAGGGACAGTGAGACCTGGAACATCTTCTCTCTTAGGGTTATTGTTGGGATTCAACATATACCCATCACTAGCACCGGGGCCCCCAGAGATTGGGGGAAACTAATATTGTTGGGATCCCATATGTAATGGCAAAAACAACCCAAGAGTAGAAGAGGCTTTGAGCTTTTAATGGGCTGCTATTGAGGACCTCTTATGTGTCAGACACTGAGCTAAGCATTTCACCTGCGTTATGTTTTTTAATAGTCACGAAATACTGACTATCAAAATGGTGTTGCTGTCCCCATTTCACAGATGAGGGCTTTGGAAGTCCAGTCAGGTGAAGTCACTTACTCAATATCAAACACTCAGGCAGAGGCTGGACTCAAGCCCAGACTGAAAGTCAATTTTGCCTGACCAGATATGACCCCAAGCTGCCGCCCTGTAGCCAACCAAGGCAGCAATGACTTAGACACAGGTCCTGGAGCGGCCATCCACAGCCTACTCCCTGCCTAGACACCCTATGGTCAGGGCAAAAGGAGAGGACAGAAGGACTTCTCTTCCTAAGAGAGAGTTTAGAATCTCTGAGACCAGAGGCTCTCAATCCCCGCTGCCCAGAAAAATCACCTGGAGAATGTTCTATTGGTCTGAGACCCATCCCAGGCAAATTCAGTTAGAATCTTTGGTTAGGGATGACACTGGCATTTTCTTTCTTTTCTTCTCTTCTCTTCTCCTCTCTTTTCTTTCTTTCTTTCTTTCTTTCTTTCTTTCTTTCTTTCTTTCTTTCTTTCTTTCTTTCTTTCTTTGTTTATCTTTCTATTTCTTTCTCTTTCTTTTCCTTCCTTCCTTCCTTCCCTCCCTCCCTTCTTTCCTTTCTTTCTTCCTTCCTTTCTTTTTTTTTTTTTAAATGGAGTCTCTCTCTGTTGCCCAAGCTGGAGTGTAGTGGTGTGATCTCAGCTCACTGCAACCTCTGCCTCCTGGGTTCAAGCAGTTCTCTTGCCTCACTGTAACCTCAGCCTCCCAAGTAGCTGGGACTACAAGTGCGTGCCAGCATGCCCCACTAATTTTTGTATTTTTAGTAGATGAGATTTTGCCATATTGGCCAGGCTGGTCTCAAACTCCTGACCTCAGATAATCTACCCGCCTTGACCTCCCAATGTGCTGGGATTACAGGCGTGAGCCATTGCACCCGGCCAGCATTTTCTTTAAAGCTCTCCTGGTGATTCTAATGTGCAGCAAGGACTGAGACCTCACTACCTTAGGCCTATTTATCATCTACACTTATAAAAGCTCCTTCACATGAATTACCTGACCAGAGCCACCCGGCAGCTATAGGAAGGAGGCAGGGGAGGAGTCGCTGTCCTCTTTTTACAAATAAGGAAAATCAGGCTGAGGGAGGGGAAGGCTGACTCCTTCTGACTCCATCTCTCAGCTCCTACCAAGATCCTAGGGCCTTGTGCCCTCCACTGCTAAGCGAGATTTCCTAACTTCAGCACACACCCCAGCCTGGCACGTGGGCCCTGGGGAGGAGAATGATTGCTCCATCTGCAGAGACAGCTCTGCGGGGTGGAGCCAGCGTGAAGTTACTTGAGGTGAACAGGGGAGTGCTCAGGCGTGAGGACTTTGGACTTGGGAATGGATGAAGCGGGAGTGGGGAGGACTTGTGCTGAGGCGCTTAATGGAGAGGGTCCCCTGGGAATCGCCCCTGATTAGAAAATGTAATTCATCTCATAGGGTTTTTCTTAAATCCCCCCAAGGCAAGGAGAAAACAGGCTCATGAAAAAATTTCCAGGTAATCGTAAGCACCCATGAGGTGGATACTGCAATAACCCCATTTTGGAGATGAGGAAACTGAGACACACAAGTTAAGTGACCTGCCCAAGACCGCTCTTCTCGTAAGGGGCAGAGTGGAGCCTTGATCCAGAGAGCACCTCTGAACCTGCACTCTTAACCCATCAGCTATCCTGTAAGGAATCCTACAGGAACAAACGCTGAAATACGGGCAGCTGTCATTCCCGGTGGAATGAAGCTGCTCATGGGCTGTCTCTAAGGAACCGGGAGTAGCCACTGTCCCAAGTGGAAGAAGGCCATGGAGCCGGGCAGAGAGGAGGCAGCTGGTCCTCATTTCAAACACTGAGCAGCTGGAGTCACAAGACTCTGAGCCCAGAGGGGCCATCTCCTTTTCAGAGAGAGAGAGAGTAGATATTGCCTTGGTCCCAGTGCCAGACACAAAAATATGAGGAGGGTCCAGGGAGCACCTAGAAGATTTACAGAAGAGAAGGAGGCCAGAACCCAAGAGCAATTCCTGACCGCTTCCATGGCAGGAGGGGCGACTGGTGTCCCAGCTCCAAGGAGAATGGTTTGGTGGCAGACCCAGACGCTGGGAATGTTACAGGTCCTTTGGGGGTGGAAGAAATGAGGCCTTGAGATGGGAAGTCCCTGAAACCAAGGCCAGTGCTCTGCCCGGAAAAGTAGTTGGCAAGAAAGCTCACTGCCCCAGAGGGACAGAGCCATTAGTCCCCAAAACGGAGGTTCTGGTCATTTGCAGGCAGAAGCCTGTGGTTCAGGTGTGTACCCTGAGGACTCTGCCACTAACCCAGGGCTTCCAAGTGGCTTTGGGGATGGGGAATCTTGCCTCCCCTCCACACTGAGGCCCTCATCTGTGCTCACAAACTGCTCTCCCATCCACTCTGGGGATGCCAGGCCACTTGGTGTGGATCACTGCCAGGCATTCCTCCACTACCTTCATTTCCAGCCACAGCCCAGGCTGCCTTCTCCACCAAGGGGTGGAATAATGGAACCCCTTCTGATTGCAACAAGAACCTTAAATTAGGAGCTGGACACAGAGTCCTCTCAAAGCAGCACACATGTCATCCTGATAGTCCCCTGGGTCACACTTGCTCACACTGACATTTATTTTCATGTTCCCTCTGCCCTGCAAAACCTCTCCAGACCAAGTCCAACTCACTGTCCGTGACCAAGCGCCATTCATTTTTCAGAGTCTTCCCTATCCCAAATTCCAGACAAGACTAATTTCCTTCTCTTGTTGGTCCCCGTAGCACTTGTTTTGTGTTTGTCATGCAGCTTAATAACAGTCTGCCTTGCATGCTACTTACCTAAAAAACCGGTGTTACCAAAAAATATCAGACTAAAAGCTACCGAGGACAGAACCACATCTCATTCACCTCCGTATTTCCCACTGCACCTGGCACAGCTCTTCTCCCTTAGGTGTTCAGTGAATAAATTCATTCATCCAAGAAACACTGATTGGGAACTTCCTGGCTGAGTGACTCGGAGCTGAGCTAGGAACTGCAAGTGGGACAAATTTAAGGGACTGAATGTATTCACCTGTCTCTCCACCACCTTTTCAAAATTGATTTTCTCCCAACCAGCCTCATTCTGTTGTGACCTTAGAACGTCTCTGGTTGTTAACAGAGACATTTAATCATGGCTCACAGCGGGCAGGCCATTCCTGAGAGTCCACGGGAGGTCCTGCACAGGGATGGGAGGTGCACATTCCTGGGGGCTGGGCACGTGCCTGTCCACTCCCTGGCTCTGGTTTCTTTTTGTGGAGAAAGAAAAGTCGGTACTGGAAGGAACCTCAAAACGCATTCATTTCAAACCTTTCATCTTGAAAACTTGAGGCTCAGGGGTGGCAGAGAACACACAAGCAGTTGGTCACAAAGCTCAAATGAGAAGCCAGGTTCAGAATTGCTTTTTTATGTTCCAGATGTTATGTGCACTTATGTAGGAGCTCAGCTCTGGCAGCAGGACATGGTGGAAAGGGCACTGCTGAGACCTAGCTGGCTCTGTGATGGATTCACTGTGTGTAAGGTTCCACCCCTTCCTGGGCCTCAGCCACCTCCTGGAGGGAGGGAGATGGGCTAGATGACATCTGACCTCCCCTCTTGCTACAGTGTGTAGGGTCCAGAGCTCCTCTTCTTAGCATCCCAGCCATGCTGTACATTACAGCAAGGAATGGGAGACAGGGGAGGGGGCCGAATGTGCAATCACCTGTCCCAGTTTTTGTGGCTTCCGAAGTAGCCAGCATTTGCCTGTTGCATCTGGCTCAGTGATTTCTTTGGCCAATCTTCCAGCAGCCCTAACCGCCATTCACAATATTTTACAAGTTTGACTCATATCTTGTTTGGATTTGGCGTCTCTGTCAACCTACTAGGCTGAGCACACAAGACAGACAATAATTAGCATGCTGCTTAGCAGGGGTGCTTATTAACAAAGGCCCAAATCCTCGACAGTAAGCACAGAGCGGGGGAACCTGCACTTCCTGTTGTTCTTTGTAACCCCTGTTCCCTGGTGCTCTCCTGTGGACCAGGACATCTTGTGGCACACCTGCTCCTGCTACGGGGAGGCTTCAGCTCATCAAGTCACTTACACAGAGCCTGTCTGATGCTTCTGATGTGTAGTTTAATGTGCAGCATTAGGAATGCTCCTAAGTAAGTTGATTTGAAATAAACAATGGTTTCTTTCAAATCAACTTACATGTTACCACTCTCACTCCCTGGTAGTTCTGAGATGTGCTTCTTTACTGACACTGCTGACAGCTCGATACAGCTACACTGAGAAACACGAGACCCGAGTCCTGTCTGCTTTGGCTTTACAGGTGGCGACGGATGTGTAAAAGAAACACAAACACAAACAAGGCAAAGCTTGACCTCTGCCTAAGGAGATGCGATCTCCAGCTGCACTGAACACCCTGCCCATTATTCAGAGCTACATTCCAATGATGTTCTACCCCAAGAATATGCTAGAGGGACCCAACCACCACTGAGAAATAGCCGCCTCTGGCTAGCACCCTAAAATACGAAGTCTGGCCTTCAGAGCCCCCAAGGCAGGCAGCTGTCCTGGCTGGACACCCTAGCTTGACAGGCTGGCCCAGGGGAAGCACAGGCTTCTGGCAAGGACCTGATGGAGAAGATGCCATGCACTCACCAGCCATGTTTCGCCTTCCTCTGCCTCTTCTCAGGCTCCTCTGGGAATGGCACGGACAGTGATGACAGACAGGCTGCCAAGGATTGCCTTACCATTTATAGAATCCTCTCCTACACACCCCAATTAGAATTCTAATGAGGTGGGCGAGGCACCAGGTCATTCCTGTAGTGCCTGTAAACGTTTCACTTACGACAGACTTGTCACCCAATGGACGTGCATCATGTTTGTACAAGACCAGCTTGGGGAGAAGGGGGCAGATAATAAAGAAACTCAAATAGTTCGCTTTCATAATTTTATAAAATGATGGACTATTTCCTGGATTGTAGGGTTTAGGAAATGATGACATGCTTTCCTTGCTGATCCTGGGAAGTTCTCTCTGAATCAAAGAAACGTCTCAGCAGAACCCAGAAGCAGAAAATTGTGAGGTCCTTTCTCATGATACACATATATTAGCATCTTCCACTTGCACAGGGAAGTGAGACACATCACAGTTCATTTGTTTAGGGTTGTAGTGTGGCATAAACCATCATTTGATTTGGAATTAGAAGCCATTGGTTCTGATGCTGGCCGAGCCCTGGGCGGTCTCCAACCCTTGAAGCCTGGAAGCCTTGCTTGTGGTTGGGGATAATCACTCCCACCCCTCTCAACTCACAAAGCTGTGGACACGATCACATGAGATGGTGCACATGGGAAGTGTATGCATGTCTACCGGGGGGGTTAAACTGAGATCACTCCTGGCATCGAATGTCAGTTTCAGTCCAGATTTGGGGGAAAATTGTTGTTTTTAATGAGGCAGCAGGAACAGCCTCTAACCTTATGCTTCTGCCATGTCTTTCTCAGACAGCAGGGTCCGTCACTGACCCTCACTGGGCCCACCTTGACATCAGTTTAAAGAAAGGGTGTGGAGTGGGGAGAAGCTCTGACATTCTATGTGTTTTTGTTTGCTTGCTTGTTTCTAAGGGCGTATGTTTTTTCAAAGTTCCTATTATCGATATTTACAAATATCAAGGTTTACGATGGACAAAGGAGTGAGTATATATTTTTTAAGGTGAGGCTTCAAGGATTCACGAGAGAACCGAAATGCCCCAAGGCTTTCCCCAGCATCACAGTGTGGAAGGAAGATTGAGCACCATGATGACAAGGTTGGGTCTTTAGGGAGAAGTGGGAATGTTTGATCTCGAGAAAGAGAAGACCGAATAGACAGGTGGCTTGGAAAATTGAAAAAGAGAAATCAGTGTCCTTTCTCTGTCCTTTAGGCCCCTGCAGCCTTTTGTACATCTTAGGACCTCTATTACCATATGTATCCACTGCACTGGAACTATCTGTTTATATATGTCCCCATCTCCAGACTGAGCTTCTTGAAGGTACAGGTTGCATATCATTCAAATCTTCTTCTCAGAATCTAGCACAGGGCTTGACACATGGCTGGAACATGGACATTCTTGAATAAGTGAATCAATATCACTGTAAAGATGGGAATCATAACTACCGATTTAGTGCTTACTAATAATAACTAATTGATTTAGTGTTTACTGTGGGCAGGCACTGGCTAAACACTTTACATATATTATCTTTTCTCATCTTCATAGCAACCCTATGCAAAGGGGCTATTATTATTTCCATCTTATCCCCATAAGAGAGATTAACCTGAGTCTCCAACCACGAGATTCATACCCATATGTAAATGGCTCCAGAGCCTGTGTTTGCTTAACCTTGGAGGTCAGCGCCTAAATGAGGCAGCCTTTCCCAGGCCTCTGGGGCTCTAAGACAGCTGGCTGTGCACCCATGCCAGGCAGAATGGGATGCACTGTTGGCTCTGGCAGATGACTAAGAAAAGAGCAGAGGGTAGAGAGGGACATGGAAAGAGCCCGGACCCAAGAGGAGACTCATGTGTGGTCTTGGCTCCTACCACGGGCACTAGCTGTGACTCTGGGCGAGGCCTCATGACGCCAAGTTCATCCTGCCAGAAAGCTGGAGGACAGCTCCATGAATGGCATGGGATGAATGGGTGTGAAAGTGCTCTGTATGCTTCTGTGTGTGGTCTAAAGGAAAGGAGGGGTTTTGCTTATTATTGTGGTTGTTGCTGTTGGCCTGGGAGCCAAGGAAAATCAGACCCCGGGCACTCCTTTCAATGACCTGACAAGGAAAGCTGCAGAGGTGACAGGGAGGTGGTGCTCCCCTTAAAAGGGAACCTGAAGACACGCAGTCTTGGCTCTGCCAAGTCTCCTCACCTCTCGTAGGCTTTGTTTCCTCAACTGTAAAACTGAGTGGAATTGCTCCGAGAATCAAAGGAGACAGCAAGTGTAAAAGGTTCAGCACAGCGCTGGGCACAGCCCAGTGTAAGAAGTTAGTATTAATAATATTATATTATTAGCCTGGCCAGGTGCGGTGGCTCGCTTCTGTAATCCCAGCACTTTGGGATTTGAGGCCGAGGTGGGACCTTGAGGTCAGGAGTTTGAGACCAGCCTGGGGAACATGGTAAAACCCTGTCTGTACTAAAAATACAAAAATTAGCCAGGCATGATGGTGCATGCCTATAATCCTAGCTACTCAGGAGTCTGAGGCACGAGAATCACTTGAATCCGGGAGGTGGAGGTTGCAGTGAGCCGAAATCGCACCACTGCACTCCAGCCTGGGTGGCAGAGTGAGACCTTGTCTCAAAAAAAAAAAAAATCATATTATTAGCCTGAAAGGCCCCGAGTGCCACAGGTTTTGCAAGGGGTCCCACGGGTTTGGACAGTGGTGTCTGACCACTGACCACCTGGTCTTCTCTAGGAGGGCCTGTAGCTGGTCTTGATCCCAGAGTAATGTAGTAAAAAGACCCCTGAGTTGGAGTCAAAAGACCTGGATTCAAAGCCAGGCTTTGGAACTTGTCCACTGTGTGATGTTGGCTGAATTCTTTTACTTCTTTGGCCCTCGGTATCCTCATCAGCATGATGCACACACCTTCCAGGGCTGTCATGAGGCTGAAAGCCATGGTGACATTGCGGGTATGATGCTGCTCTGTAGACAGGCTAGTGTTACACAGCCAGCTTCCCTTCTCCCCTCCACAGCTCCTCCAGCCAAGCTGCCTGTAGTCTTTGCGACTGACCAGCAGTAGGGCCCCAGTAAGAGTCTGCCCTGAGTTACTTAATGTTGGGTACTGGAGGATTGCACCATGGCCGCAGCCACAGCCCCAGCCTGCAGGCAGACTGTAATTTGCAACTGTGTCACAATTTCAGCTAAATGATTTTCAATTCATAGGTGGAGCCACCCAGCTACACACAGGATGAAATTCCTGCTTGGCCACACTCTGCGCCTCAGACCGCAGTGAAGACGAAGCATGCAGATATGGGCTTTTAAAAGAAGCCAGTTGATCACTTGCCTTTTCTCTCCCTCTAATTAAGGGATTTAGGGTTGCTGAAGATTTCACAACATGTGTAGAGACAGAGAATCTTCTGAGAAATCATCCAGCCCTTTCTAGCACGACACATGTCTCTTGACAATTCCTAAGATGGGGGATTTTTTTTTTTTTTTTGAGATGGGAGTTTCACTCTTCTTGACCAGGCTGGAGTGCAATGGCACAGTCTCAGCTCACTGCAACCTTCGCCTCCTGGGTTCAAGCGATTCTTCTGCCTCAGCCTCCCAACTAGCTGGGATTACATGCACCTGCCACCACGCCTGGCTAATTTTTGTATTTTTAGTAGAGATGGGGTTTCACCATGTTGGCCAGGCTGGTCTCAAACTTCTGACCTCAGGTGATCCACCTGCCTTGGCCTCCCAAAGTGCTGGGATTACAGATGTAAGCCACTGCACCTGGATGGATTTTACACTTCTCAAAGAAGCCCGTACTTGTACTTGAGAAGCTCTGGCTATAATATTAATTTCTAGGATGGTTCTGTTTAAGGCCTATCTTCCCCCCATTTCATATGAGCTCCAGGAGGGCAGGGATTTTGTCTGTACCAGTCACTGTTCCCTCCCAGTGTTTTGCAGGTGGGCTCTCACAAAACTCAGGTTTGGCCAGGTGCAGGGGCTCACCCCTGTCATCCCAACACTTTGGGAGGCTGAGGTGAGAGCATCATTTGAGGCCAGGAATTCGAGACTAGCCTGGGCACCATAGTAAGACCTCATCTTTACAAAAAACACATAAATGAATAAAAGAACTTGGGTTAAAGTGCACTAAAAGGACCAGAAAAGTCTTCCTTATTTGAACTGAACATTTATTTCCCTAGAGCTTTCACCCACTGACCTTCACTGCTCCCCTAGACACTCACAGAGACCACATAAAACAAAGCTGTCTTTTCCTTGGTCCAACAATGATTGTGTTCTCCCCCAAGTCTGGCAAATACTCTTTCCCTCCCAAAAGTCTTCACTTTTCTAGGTCAAACATTCAGTTTCTTCAGCCATTCCTGGTGAATCAAGTTTTGGAAGCCACCATGTTGTCCTCAACTATCTGTTGCCCTGTGGATTGTGCCATGTCCTTCCTCTGGGAAGGGAGTTTCAGTGGCTCCTCATGGCCTAATAGAGCCCCAATTCCTTAGTTTGGCAGTTGAGACCTTTCAGAATATGTTCAATCTTAATTCCATTATTTTATATTACTTTTTTTTTTTTTTTGAGACAGAGTCTCGCTCTGTCGCCCAGGCTGGAGTGCAGTGGCATGATCTTGGCTCACTGCAAGCTCCGCCTCCCAGGTTCAAGAGATTCTCCTGCCTCAGCCTCCCAATTAGCTGAGATTACAGGTGCCCACCACCATGCCCGGCTAATTTTTGTATTTTTAGTAGAGACAGGGTTTCACCATGTTGCTCAGGCTTGTCTCGAACTCCTGACCTCAGGTGATCCACCTGCCTTGGCCTCCCAAAGTGCTGGGATTACAGGCAGAAGCCATCACACCCAGCCATTTTCTACTACTCTTACATGAACTCCCCTGCTCAGTGATACATGTCTAACTCTTTCTCCTGGGGCCCAACATGATGCTCCCTCACTCCACACCTGTTTGTAAAGTGTTCCTGCCTGGGACAGCCACCCTATTCCTTATGTATGCAGGTCTCATTGTCACCAAGTCCCAAAGCAAAGCTCCATTCCTCTTGAGCATCCCAGTGTGTTGTTGTGGAAAGAGGAGTTGTAGCAAAACAAGCAAACCCAGGTTTAAGTCTCAGGGACACAGTCTAGCTGTATGAACCACCTCACTGGGCCAGTCACTCAACCTTTCTGAGCCTAAGGTTTCTCCTCTGAAAAATGGGCATGATGATACCTGCCCTGCCCACCCTGTAGAGAGTCGTGTGGAATCATGAGACGACACAGGTAAAGGCCCCTTGTAAAAGACAAAATGCATTGACTTCTTACCTCCGAGCCTTTCAAACATGCCTGTGCCACCTGTCAGGTGCCTAATTGTATTAGCGCCATTTCTAGGAACACCCTCAGAGTACAAGGTGCTCCGGGAGATGAATACACGTGTCCATGTGGTGGGCCACCATTCCTGAAGCCATGCTCTGTGCTGAGAGCTCCACACTGGTCAATGTGAAGCCGCCCTAGGGTATAGGTATTAGCATTCCATTTTCTACATAGGAAACCAGAGGCTTAGAGAGGCTAAGAAACTTGTAACACAGCCTACAAGTGGCCACAACAGGATCTGAACCCAGTTCTTTCTGACAGCAGAGGCCCTGGTCTTAATTACTATGCCTCACTATCTCTAATGAATCCTTCAATTCAGTGAAACCTGTGCCTCTGGGAGGCTCACAGTTGGGTTTTTTGTTTAGGAGACTGTTGTTATGGATCCTGGTGATGATGATATTCATAATTCAGGGCTGAACAGGGAGGCAGGGCCCCTTGGGGACTCATATCAAAGCCTCAACTTTAATGTGTTTATGCCCAAATTTTCCATTTAGGCCCAAACAAATAAAACAAAATAAAACCCTGAAGGAAGAATAGATGTCTACAAGTCCCTTATAAATCATGGCAGTGCTCGTTTTGTTGAATGCCTGCTAGTATGAAGCACTGTGTACGTTAACTGACCCCCAGTCCTTGACAGACAAGAAGAAAGAGAGCTTAAAAGACAAACTGATAAGAATTCAGAGGAGAGATTGATGTTGATTATGGAGATAAGGAAGGGCTGTTTATTGAGGGGGAGGCATTTCAGGTAAATACTCAAGGAAAAGATCATAGAGAGAGGCATCCCAGGCAGGAGGGAGAGTGAGGGAGGAGCGGATGGAGCCCTTCCTGGGGAAAGACTGCCAATGAGTTTATCTGGAGTACTCGGTGGCTGGGGACAGCAGGAAAAAGCTGCATACATCTGGCTCCAGCTTTAAACACGCAGGGGACACTCAATCCTCAGGAACCAGGAAGGTATAGCCGTGTGCAGCCCTGGCTCAACACCTAAGGCCTCTTGATGGAAGGATTGGTTTAACTGCCAAGTTGTCACGAGGCCATTTGTGAGCATGCAGCCGAAAAACCAAACAGAGAGAAGAAAAGCCACAGCCTATTGTCTGTGGTCTCTGAGGCCACAACCTGGAGGGCCAAGTTGCGGCTTGCATAAAAGCACATCAGAGGGCCGAGTGCGGAGGCTCACGCCTGTATTCCCAGCACTTTGGGAGGCTGAGGGGCATGGATCACTTGAGGCCAAGAGTTCAAGACCGGCCTGGCCAATGCGGTGAAACCCCGTCTCTACTTAAAGTACAAAAATTAGCCGTGCATGGTGGCGCATGCCTGTAATCCCAGCTACTCGGGAGGCTGAGGCATGAGAATCGCTTGAACCCAGGAGATGGAGGTTGCAGTGAGCCGAGATCGCACCACTGCACTCCAGCCTGGGCAACAGAGCGAGACTCTGTGTCAAAAAAAAAAAAAAAAAAAAAAAAAAGAGAACAGCAATGACAATGGGCAGGTCATTGGGATTGTGTAAATTCTCAGACAGGAAATGGACCAGAGAAGTCATCCAACCCAACCTCTTCATTTGACTAATGAGGAAACCCAGGTCTGCAGATAAATAATTTGCCCAAGTTCACAGAATAACCGACCCGGATCCCAGAGCCGGAAGAGAGTGTGGGAGTCATTTTGTCCAACTTCGTCCTTTTACCCATGAAAACACTAATGTCCAAATCGTCTGGAATGAGAATGCAGGCTTTCCAGCTCTCTGAGTATGGTTCTTTCTGCTATGTCATTTTAGTCACTTCCTTTCTTTCATTTGAGAAACACATCTTAGAAAGTCCTATGGGGCCAGGTATGCAAGGTTAGGGAAATATTTTTCAACATGATCAATAACAGCAAATGTTGTCGTTAACATAGTTAAGCATTTGTACAATAAGTACAAAGCTTGCTTTATACTCACCGTTTTATCTGATCTTTACAAGGCTCCCAGGAAGCAGATATGAATATACCTGCCATTTTACAGGGAGAAAGTATATGCCCAGATAGGTTGTCAGCTCTTTAAAGACAATGTCTTATTTTATTAATACTTGTTTGGAAAAAGAAAAAGAAAGCTTACTTTTCCTTCTTGTTATGTCATTTACGCATATTCATTATAGATATTAGAAAATAGAGCAAAACAAAATCATAGCATACAAACCATTTGTATTTTGTTGTACGGCATGCTAGGGCTTTCAAGTTCTTAGACTCAAATTTAAACTTTTGGATTCCAAATTTCATGTTCCTTCTCCTTCACCTCATGTTAGACACTAACAATTATAAATTTTAGTGGGGGGAAATGATTAAACCACATGTCTGCTGCATGCTTTACAGCAACTTGTACATATCGTACTTGGCTTTGTTTTTGCCATCAGAAATAGTATAAGCCGCTTGAGTATAAACGCGATTTATTAAGAAATCGAAAGGTTTGGGAAGGGGTGAAGGGCTGCCCAGGGGAGTGTGGTGAATGAATGGGGAAGGCAGAGCTGGGAGTCTGATGGCCTCAGGATCCCTCTCTAACCCATGCCCTGCGGCTCACCCACTGGTAGATTCAGAACAAGGTGCTTCCTGTGCGAGCCATTTTCTCAGTTTACTAAAGTGACAAGAGAACTGAAGGCTGAGCATGGTGGCTGGCTGGGCGTGGTGGGTCACGCCTGTAATCCCAGCACTTTGGAAGGCCGAGGCGGGAAGATCACAAGGTCAGGAGATGGAGACCATCCTGGCTAACACGGTGAAACCCCATCTTTACTAAAAATACAAAAAAAAAAAAAAAAATTAGCTGGGCGTGGTGGCAGGCGCCTGTAGTCCCAGCTACTGGGGAGGCTGAGGCAGGAGAATGGCTTGAACCCAGGAAGCAGAGCTTGCAGTGAGCGGAGATTGCACCACTGTACTCCAGCCTGGGTGAAAGGGTGAGACTCCATCTCAAAAACAAAAAACAAAAAACAAAACAAAACATCAAAAAAGCAGTTGGTTTACCCAGGCCATACCTCTGGTGGCTCCTCTCCCAAGGTAACTGATGAGTAAACAGATTTTCCACTGATGTCTCAAAGAAAAAAAAGAGTAGAAGGAGAGGAAAATTATTTATTCTGGAGTCCATTCATCCTACTACTCTATGTTTATTATGTCGTTATAGGCTAAAGCTCTCTTTAGACATTTGGGGAAATTTAAAACAACACATTTTATGGAAAGCAATTTGTATTAAATCCTGAAAAGTGTAAATTTACCAATGCATATACTAGGATGATCCATAACATTTGTTAAAGAAGTATTTTAGAAAAATGTAAGCAATCAATAATAAAAAATTTATTAAAGTGTGACAGATCCACACATAATCTATGCAGATACTTTAAAAAGATATAGATATCTTAATTATTTGACACTGAAAGATGTTCACAATATCTTTGTACAAGAAATAGCATGTATAAATGACGATATTTAAATAAATATGTATTGATGTGATACACACCCACAGCTGCTCCACAGGAAAAAGTGTCTAGTTCATATTTACTAGAATATGAACAGTGGTCTATGTGGTGTGATTAAGACATAATTTTTATTTGATTCTGTATGCAATTCTACATTTCTTCTCATTTTTTTATGATGGGGACATGTTTTTATAATCAGAGAAAAAACATATTTCCCTTTTTAAAAACATGATACTAACACAGAAAAACATTAATAATATGTTGTAATATAAAAAGTAGATTTAAAAAGTTTATTTGTAGTATGATCCAATTTTGATATATCTTTATGGCAAATGTAGGAATTTTAAAACCATAGAATGCTGTGCAACAACATACAAATGGTTTGTATTCCTTGATTTTGTTTTGCTGTAGTTTCTAGTGGTTTATAATAAATATGCATAAGTTATGTAACAAGAAAGAAAAGTAAGTTTTCTCTTTCTTTTTCTAAACAACTATTAATAAAACCAGATTTGTGCCAAAAATAAAGATATAAAATAAGATAAATATGGTCTTGCCTTTAAAGAGTTGACAACCGAAAAGAAGAGATGAAAGCAAAATGTATGTGACTAAAATATGCAAGAAGGCTCAGTAGGTTTACCTATTGAATTGATAAAAGATTCATGAAAGAGACGACATTTGGGACAGGCCTTAAAAGATAGAATGAATAAACAAAAATTGGAGGAGTCCAGGTGCAGTGGCTCATGCCTATAATCCCAACACTTTGGGAGGCCAAGGTGGGAGGATTGCTTGAGGCCAGGAGTTCGAGACAGCCTGAGCAACATAGCAAGACCCTGTCTCTGCAAAAAGACAGGTGAGTGTGAGTGGTGGCTCATACCTGTAATCCTGGCACTTTGGGAGGCCAAGGTGCATGGATCACTTGACGTCAGGAGTTCAAGACCAACCTGGCCAACATGGTGAAACCCCATCTCTACTGAAAATACAAAAATCAGCCGGGTATGGTGGCACACACCTGTAATTTCAGCTACTTAAGAGGCTGAGGCAAGAGAAATGCTTGAACCCGGGAGGTGGAGGTTGCAGTGAGCTGAGGCCATGCCACTACACTTCAGCCTGGGCTGTGACAGAGTGAGACTCCTTTAAAAAAAAAAAAAAAAATTAGCCATGCCTGGTGGCATGAGCCTGTGGTCTCAGCTTCTCGGGAGGCTGAGGGAGGAAGATTGCTTGAGTCCAGGAGTTCAAGGCTGCACTAAGCTATAATAGTGATACTGCACTCCAGCCTAGGCGATAGAGCGAGACCTCATCTCTAAAAAAGAAATTGGAGGGAAAGGGATTTGTATCAGAGAAAAGGCATTCCTGCAGCAATGTGAGTATGTCCAGGGAGCAGCATACACAAAGGGCTTGGTGGCATATCGCCACCTCCCTGATTCACTTCCTGCCGCACCTACCTACTGTCATGCTTACTGCCAAGCTCTTCCATATCTTTTCAAATAAGGCAGCTATGAAAAAGTGCAAAGTATGCATTTTCCATTCTGATTTTATCTTATTACATACTGAATTAGGTAAATAAAAATGGATTCAGCACTAGAGGACTTTAGTGAATTATTTAATAGTTTGAGAATGTATTGGCTGTTGGCTGGATTTAATTAGAAATTTTGGTCTTCCCCAGATGGATCCAACACTAAAGGCTCTTTAAGCCTCAAGGACAAAGTTGGAATTTCCCATGCAGTAAATTTAGATCTTCGTTTCATGCATCCATAAAGACAGCTGTAAATTTCAGAGGCCCAAGGGTTGTCCCAGCATAACACGGGCCTTCACAACAAGTAAATAAATAACTTGAAACTGGAAGGGTGACTTCAAATGATGCTACCACCCTCTCTACTGGAAGACAGTGTGGACAACAACAGGAAGTGGAGGATGTCTGGGAAACGTCTCTGGTCACCTCTTTGGAAAGTAAAAGTCTGGAAAGTCCAAACAAGGTTTGCTGTTAGAGATATGGCAATATTTATAGGACTTGTACACTTGTACACAGGAAACATGAAAGGAAATGGAATGATTCCTTTATGTTCCTTACGATAAGACCAGATAAGTTCCTAGCCACTCTCTACTTTCAACAGGCCCCAAACCCTTGGTCTCTCCTGACCTTCTACACTGTAGCAAAGTGGCTGGGAGGACTTCCTCTGGCTCAGAGTCTCTGTCCTGAATGGTTACATCTTGGTGAAACTGCTGCAGCAAGTTAGATACCTGAGAACTTAGAGTCTAGCTAGACTAGATTGTTGGGTCTGTCGCTAACTCATTTGGAGACCTTGGGAAATGGTTTGGCCTAAGTCAGTAGGTCTCAGCCTTTGCTTCAACCTTCACATTATCTCATGTTCTATATATGCTCACCAGAAACACCTCTCAGGCCAGGTGCTGTGGCTCATGCCTGTAATCCTAACGCTTTGAGAGGCCTAGGTGGGAGCATCACTTGAGCCCAGGAGTTTGAGGCTGCAGTGAGCTATGATCATGCCACTGTACTCCAGCTTGGGCAACAGAATGAGACCCTGTCTATAAAACAAAACAAAACAAAAACATCTTTCATTAGACATAGATTGTCAATGAGTGTGGCCACCTCCACGCATTTTCTGATTCTCACTGAGATCTCTGAACAAGATGATCTTAGTGTGTTTCACACATCCCCCTCCTTGCACTTTTAAGTCTTAGGATTCTAGATATAAATTCTCATCAAAAGAGCTTTGAAAAAAACAGGCTCCTACACAATTATGCTTGCATATACTTAGAAAGAAAGATTTAAAAGAAGATGTTAACAGTTGTTTTCTCTGGGAAAGGAATCTAGGGGCCTAATGGTTAAGGAAAAAAAGAGACTGACTCTTCACCGTATACCCATTTATTTTATTTTATTTTATTTTTATTTTATTTTATTTTTTGAGAGAGGGCCTGGCTCTGTCACACAGGTTGGAGTGCAGTGGTATGATCTCAGCTCACTGGAACCTGCACCTCCTGGGCTTAAGCAATCCTCCCACCTCAGGCTCCCAAGTAGCTGGGACTACAAGTGCATGCCATCATGCCTGGCTAACCTAGTAGAGAAAAATAAAATAAAATTTAAAAATATTTTTAAAAAGAAAAAACAAAAAGGGAACCTCTGGAAGAAGCGTATGGCTGAAGTGGACCTACAGGCTAAGTAGGTAGACAAATAAGCAGGTCTGTTTCCTCCCTTATTCCCTCCCTTCCTTTTCTAAACCTCTTTACTTTCTTGGAAATGACCTTCAGTGCCTGCCACGAACCAGCCACCATGATTGAATGGGTATTAATTCAGTTTCCTGTACTTTAGTCATTCACACAGCACCTTCTTGAGTTTTGCCACATCTGCCCACCAGCTATATCATAATTAACTTAAAGTTTTTCTTTAAATTAACTCCCTTTCCGTTTTTTCTTTAACTTACCAGCTGGGCGCGGTAGCTCACACCTGTAATCCTAGCACTTTGGGAGGTTGAGGCGGGTGGATCACCTGGGGTCAGGAGTTCGAGACTAGCTGGGCCAACATGGCAAAACCCCATCTTTACTAAAAATACAAAAATTAGCTAGGCGAGGTGGTGCGTGCCTATAATCCCAGCTACTTGGGAGGCTGAGGCAGGAGAATCGCTTGAATCCAGGGAACGGAGGTTGCAATGAGCCGAGATTGCCCCACTTTACTCCAGCCTGGGTGAAAGAGCGAAACTCTGTCTCAAAATAAATAAATACATTAATTAATTAACTTACCTAACTACTTTAGTCTTCCACTAATCAATAACATTCATAAAATGATTTGGTTTGTCAATTATTTTTCTAATGCCTATGAAACTAAACATTGACTATTAGAATTTAAAATGTCTGCCCCCGTGTCTGGGTTACACGTGCCACACTCCGGAATTCACTAGCAATAACTCATTCGGTTCCTGCAACTACTCTCTGAGTAGAAATTATCTTCCTCATCCTACACATGAGAAAACTAAGCTTCAGAGGGGTTAAGTAACTTGCCCAAGGAGATAAAACTAGCAAAGGCAGAGTAAGACTTAAAACCACTCTTGTCTCCAAGGCCTGCATTCTTCCTTTTTATTTTTTTTTTAGACAGAGTCTCACTCTGGTGCGCAGGATAGATTGCAGAAGCGCGATCTCGGCTCACTGCAACCTCTGCCTCCCAGGTTTAAGTGATTCTCCTGCCTCAGCCTCCAGAGTAGCTGGGATTACTGGCGCCCGCCACCACCCCAGCTAATTTTTTTGTATTTTTAGTAGAGACAGGGTTTCACCATGTTGGCCAGGCTGGTCTCGAACTCCTGGCCTCAAGTGATACACTCACCTCAGCTTCCCAAAGTGCTGGGACTACAGGCGTGAGCCACCACACCCCGCCCCTGCATTCTTTCTTCTAATATTGCCCTAAAGTGGAGGGAAGGGAAAAAAAGGAGTAATACAAAAATGAGACCAGTCCACAGAGGTTCAACACATTTGATCCAACCCACTGGTTCAGGCCCTGCAACAAGCCAAGCCCCAGCATCCATTCTTGCCTCCCTGGCAGATGCCTTGCTTCCTCCACCACAGTCAAGTCCTGTGTGGTGCAAACTTGGAGGGTGATTTGTGTTTGTCAAGTGGTGGCTTTGCTCTCAGTGCAGATCCCCCCGCCATGGCTCTCCTGGTGCCAAGGCTCCTGGAAGCCTTTCTAAGCCTGGCCCTTTCAGGTTCCTAACCCTGCCTTCTCACTCACCATCCGTCAGATCCCACCTTTGTGCTACCTTCCTGCCCAGGCAGACAGGCCAAGGCTTTGCCCTCATGTTGGGGCTTGGGTTTGCTATTTTAGGTAGTGGATTTATGAGAGAGGGCGTTCATTCTGTAAAGTTTGAAAGCATCCTTTCTCTTGTTACTAACACCATCTAGTTGCCTAGCACAGAGAAGACACATTCGCTTGGCGAAGGAGGGAAGGATTCTCTGCCACCTCCCCCTTGGCCCCTTCACCTTTGGTCCCCTTACCAAAGAGGAGGCTGGGGTGTGGTCCTTCCGTGAAACTGAGAGAGCACGGTTAGGGCCATGTGAGGACCTGGACTCAGTCTGCCTCCCTGCTGCATTCTCTGCCTGCCAACAGTCCGTTCTGAGTTTGGTGGTAGAGGTAAGGGGTGGAAGTGGAGCGTTAGACGTAATAGAGCGAAGGAACTAATACTTACTATGGGCCTACTGTTTGTCAAACACTGCTGTTGATACTTCATATCTGTTACCTCATCTAATACTCTCAACAACCTACAACCATAACAAACAGGTATTATTAGGCTCATCTTACAGATTAGTAAATCCAAGTCTGGAAA
The DNA here is from genome assembly GCF_029281585.2 of Gorilla gorilla gorilla. Classification (NCBI taxonomy): domain Eukaryota; kingdom Metazoa; phylum Chordata; class Mammalia; order Primates; family Hominidae; genus Gorilla; species Gorilla gorilla. The sequence goes on along the minus strand of NC_073245.2, from coordinate 12,204,855 downwards.
TCTAAATAAATTACTTAAGGCCACACAGCTACTAAAAGGCAGAGCCAAGATTTAAGCCCAGTACTGATTCCAAAGTCCACATTGCTTTCACTATACCAGGCTACCTCCTTTATGGATGAAACATAGTTACAAGGGCACTTAGAAATTATTTAGTTCAAAGGCCAGGTGTGGTGGCTCATGCCTGTAATTCCAGCACTTTGGGAGGCCGAGGTGGGCGGATCACTTGAGGTCAGGAGTTTGAGACCAGCCTAGCCAACACAGTGAAACCGTGTCTCTACTAAAAATACAAAAATTAGCTGGGCTTAGGGGCAGATGCCTGTAATCCCAGCTACCTGAGAGGCTGAGGCAGGATAATCTCTTGAATCTGGGAGGCAGAGGTTGCAATGAGCCGAGATGGTACCATTACACTCCAGCCTCAGTGGCAAAGCAAGATTCTGTCTCCAAAAAGAAAAAAGAAAGAAAGAAAGAAAGAAAGAAAGAAATTGTCTAGTTCAGTATTTCCCAAGTTGTATGCTTCGGAACACCAGTTCCTCAGATATAAGGAGAGGGAGGCCAAAGAATTTTGGAGAAACTTGGTCTAAATAAAATTAGATAGATGTCTTTACTGCAGGCCCTCTCAGAGCCTTTAATATTCAAATGCACATATGAATCTCCAAGAAGGAGCTACAGTGTGTCACATCACCCCAGTTACCCAGGGAGACTGTTTGTTTTGGCTGCAAAATATCCAAGAAACTAGTGTTTTACAGAACAGTTCGGAAAACACTTATCTGTCAGACTCCTTTATTTTACATATAAAAAGGGAGGCAGGAGACCTGCCCAAGTGATATGACAAGCTAAAGCACCATATTTCCAAACACACCACAACCTCACTCCTGTCCTGCTTTCCTGTCTCAGTAGAGAGACTCTGCTCATTTCATCAGTCATTAAAGAATGCAGTAAATACCTACCACGTGCCAGGTCTTGGGGTGAACAAGACATCATAACAAGATACAGTGGAGAGGCCACCACCTGGGAGTGTAGTAGTGGCATTAAGACTGGGGCTGCACGTGGGACTGTACCTGAACCAGGCTTAAGGGGGTAGGGAAGCCTTCCTTGGGGACTGTGCAGGTCACAGGATGTCAGCTCCTGTGAAGTGCCAGCATGTTTTCTGAGCATCTGAAATAACTGCCGCCTCACCCACACATCCATCATAAACAGGAGGGCCATTTTGAGACCAGTCCCATCCTCAAAACTCTTCTTCCTCTTGTGACAGTAAAAGAAGCAATTGGCATGAATACAGATTCCTTTTTAATTCTGCTACCATTGGATGAAATCTCTCTGCAGTGTAGGCTAAAGAGATTCCTGAGGTGCCTGACCACAGAATGATCGCAGAATGTCCGTGCAGAAAGAGATCTCAGTGACCAGCTAACCCAGACCATGTTACAAGTGGGGGAAGTGAAGCTGGAAGGGCTTGCCTTCATGGCGTTGTGGTCATGTCCAGTGTGTGTGCCTGATCTCTTGCTAAGCCACAGTTTATGTTCAGAGTGGCACTTAAGCTCTCCGAAGCGAGAAGTCAAAATGTAGCATTTGTGAGCCTGCATCCCATACGTGGGAAATAGGTGGAGGAGGGGAAGCACCCACATCCTGTGCCCTCCTGCTAGGAGCCCTCACAGTAGATCCCAGAAAAGCAACACTAGCTGCCCCAGATTCCAGGAGGTGGGTACTGGGTCCTTGTATAGGTAGACTCTGTGTGTACATCACGTTGTGCCCTTGGGTGGGTCAGTACTCTTCTCTGGGCCTGTCTCTTCACCTACAAGAAGAAGGAGGTTGGGTTTGGAATGTTTCCTTTAGCTGTAAAGTTCTGTGGATGCTCCGGGGAGGAGCTTGAAGTCAAAGACCAAAGCACCGCTGACACCACACATCCTCTCAACGCCCCTGCTCTGCTATCTCAACCTTTTAGCCCCTGGACACTTACTGGGCACATTTTCTCTCTGGAGGTTATAGAACCTGCGTTCAGGAGACTCAAAACCCAGGATGGGTGGGCCTTGCTGCTGGCAGAGTGTAAATTACAAAAACTTGCTGGGGCAAGAGTGGGCCTGATGGGGCTGCTCTGAGAGCTGCAGGGAGGGAGCATCAGCCTGCCCTGAGGGATTCTGGAGAGCATGGCCCCTCACCCACTGCTGGGCCTACAGCTGCAGCATGGACCAGGCCCAGGCCCCATAGCTACAGTGCCGAGGTGTTGAAATGGTGCTGCCTGTTGCCTTGACAACCCAGCACATGGGCCCTAGCAGTTCTCAAGCATCCGTCCCTGAAAGCAGAGACCATCCTTCCATCCTGCACTTCCTCCTTACTTAGTGGGCATTTTTCTGAGGGCAGAGGTGGGTGTTAAGTAACCATCCTAGAGGAAGTGCCCTCTGCAGTTCAGAGTATCTCTGGAGTCCAGCTCTCAGTCCAGAAACTTGGCCAAAAGGATGGCCATGATGATAACAGATCTGGAAACCCCATTCTTTTGGGAATGTGTTAAGTCATTACCCTCTGGCTGGAGATGTGTAGCTGCCGGAAATGGGAGCATCATGGTTATGGTCTCCTGTGGTTGATGAAATATGTGACAGTGAAGAGGGGTTAGCTTGGTTTGGAATGGGCTTCCAGATAGCCCAAACCTGGGAGTAGGTTTGGGCTAAACCTAAGGACAACACCTTCTAGAACTCGGATAAAGGGAAATAGTACTTCAAGTATAATGATTTGTCTACTACCCCAGAAGGACAAATGGAGGCTTAATGACAGAGACGGAAATGTTCTGGAGACAATTGGCAGACTGGCCAGAGTCAGGAGTGTTATGTTAGATGGTTCATTAAGATCCTCTTTGGTGGGGCGCGATGGTTAATGCCAGTAATCCCAGCTCTTTGGGAAGCCAAGGCAGGCGGATCGCTTGAGCTCAAGAGTTTGAGACCAGCCTGGGCAAAAAAGGAGACCCCTTTTCTACAAAAAATGCAAAAATTAGCTAGGCATGGTGGCATATACCTGTGGTCCTGGTTACTGGGGAGGCTGAGGTGGGAGGATGGCTTGAGCCTGGGAGGCAGAAGTTGCAGTGAGCCTAGATCACACCACTGCACTCTAGCCTGGGTGACAGAGCTAGACCCTGTCTCAAAAAAAATTCCTCTTCAATGGGAGTCTTGAACCCTGGAAAATGCCTAATAGGAAGATGCTTGCCATTCCCAGCAGAGGTTGTCCAGAAGTGCCTTCCTTCCTCTAAGACCATTTGTACACTCGTCCAAACACCTCTGGATTCATCAACCCACATCGTTTCCCTCACCACTGACTCTGTCATTCCTATTTTAGGGGCTTTAGTAATAAACACCCTTGAAACCATTTCTTGAGATTCTAATTTATCTTTTCAGTCTTGAAATTCCTGAAGAATAAAGAAGCTCTCTTCTCTGTTGAGACATCTGGCTCCTAGGCTGGGATTTCAATACCAGGTGCTGCTTGGGGGGTTTTCAGTATATAATGTTTTCCACTTTCTTTGCCAAGCTGGCATTATTTTATATTTGTGATTGGTGGCTCACAGATTAATCCTTCTGCTTTGATTTCTTGATGAGAAAATTAGAAATTTGGCTACTGTTCACTGCCATCTTCACTCTGCCGGGCTGTTTGAGAAGTGGAATGCTAATTTGGTGTTTTTCCATCTCTTCTAGAGAAAGTGAATAATGATTTAATTTACAGCAATATAAATGATCGGCGAGACCTGAGATACCCCCAAATCCCTACTTATTGAGAAGCTGTTCAGGGAAAGTGTGACTATTTCCCCTAGTAATATTCTGTGGTGCCTGTCCAAAAACTTATATAGGAGCATAATCAGACTTGAGCTCAGAAAATACCGGTTTTGGTCACGCTTCCCTCACTGCGATAAATCACTCAGCCTCTTTGGACCTTTGTTTTTTCGTCTGCAAAATGGAGATTGAGCCATTCATTTATTCAACAAATACCTGATTTCCTACAATGCACAAAGCACTGCGTGCAAGACAGTTCTCTAACTTATGAAATTGACGCATGCATGAATTGATTAAGTTATATCTGTAAAAAAGCTTTGTGAATTATGAAGTGCAATGTGAAGAGAAGGGGTTGTTATATATAAGATGCGATCTAGAATGTTTTTTCACTTCTAATAAAGCCCATTGTGTCCAATAGTAGGGAAGTCTTTCTGAGCAATGATCCCACTCCTTTTGTGGCTGATAGTACTGGAAATAAACAAGAACAGCCATTTTTTCTTCCTCGTGTCCTGTCCATACTGAGAAGTCTACTTATTTGTGAGACAATGGAGGCCTGCCTTCTTCTCAGCTTGAGTTCTCATCAGTTAGCTGAAAGTCTGCTTAACTACTAGGACCTCTCTAGACACAAAGAAGCTCCACACATGTCCTAAGTTGGATAAGGCATCAGGGCCCTTTTTCTGTACTGGGGAAGCTTAGGAAGGCAGCAAGATGTGGAGTGACAAACAAAAACAAAATACAAAAAAAAGAAAAAAAAATCACAGAAATTTCTTGAAGAACTAATAGTAGATCTACCATTCAATCTGGCAATCCCACTACTGGATATCTACCTAAAGGAAAAGAAGTTATTATATCAAAAAGACACCTACACGTGTTATGTTTATTGCAGCACAATTCACAATTGCAAAGATATGGAATCAACCTAAGTGTTCATCAGCCAATGAGTGGATAGAGAAAAGGTGGTACATATACACCACGGAATACTACTTAGTCATAAAAAAGAATGAAATAATGTCTTTTGCAGTAACTTGAATAGAGCTGGAGTCCACTACTCTAAGTGAAGTAACTCAGGAATGGAAAACCAAATACCATATGTTCTCATGTGTAAGTGGGAGCTAAGCTATGAGGATGCAATGGCATACAGAGTGAGATAATGGACTTTGGTGACTCCAAAGGAGAGGGGAGAGGGTTTTAAAAAATGCCATATTAGGTACAATGAACATTACTCATGTGACAGGAGCACTAAAATCTCAGACTTCACCACTATAAAATTAATCCATGTAACAAAAACCATTTGTACCCCAAAGCTGTTGAAGAAAGAAATCATCACTCATACAGACATCTTTACAATTCATTAGCCCCATAACTTTCACCTAGTTACTTAACTGATGAGCCTCCAGCTCCTTCTCTGTAAAATGAGGATGATAACATATAGCCTACTCACCATGCAAAGCTGTTGTAAAGCTTCAATGAGACAATGTTGTGAAAACACATTATAGAATGAAAAGACCATGTACCAATGTCAGGGGTCTGTTCAGTGCTTACCACCTGAACTTGCATTAGCGATGGTCATATCTGCGTGTCCCCATGCATCCAGATTACTAACATCGGCTTGGGCTACAACCACAAGTGATGGTATCTGATTTTATGATTGTTGTCTATTTAAAGAGTTTCTAACACTTCTGGATATCTACGTACAACACTTCTAAATACCTATGTAGAATCATTTTGCAGGCACAGAAGTTGAAAACTGATTTTACCTGACAGCCCAGCTGTATGGCAAATATTGCCCAATTCCTAGGAAGGGTAACTCTATTTACTTTTCCTATTTAAGCTATAATCATTCCAAAGTCATGGCCACCTACAGGTTTACAGATGTAACTTTATTTCCATCTGTACTGAGATGTAATGAGAGTACTAAGCCCTAGCACCACTCCTTGCAAAACCTCCTGGATATCTCCCCACAGTTAAATATACTGATAGACAGGAATGATAACTTAGCATGTATAACACACTTGGAATTTATGACTTATTTTATCAGTTCTCCCTTAGACCCTCCTTTAGAAAGATGGTCAATAAGACATCAGGTGAAGAAATCAGGTCCCAGGTGATACCATGAGCATGATAAATCACTGTTTCCATGGATAAGACTTGTGTGATTAATTCCTCCACTAAAATCCTGCAGAGTCGGTTGGTTTTGACATTAATAATAAAGGGGGCTGGGTCCAGTGGCTCACACCTGTAATCTCAGCACTTTGGGAGACCAAGATGGGAGGATCGCTTGAGCCCAGGAGTTTGAAACCAGCCTGGGCAACATAGCAAGACCCCTTCTCTACAAATTTTTTTTTTTTTTAATTAGCTAAGCGTGGTGGCACGTGCCTATAACCTCAGCTACTTAGGAGACTGAGTTTGAGTCCAGGAGTTTGAGGTTACAGTGAGCTATAATCATGCCACTGCACTCCAGCCTGGGCAACAGAGTGAGGCCCTATCTCAAAATAAAATAATAATAATAATAATAATGGGATCATGAGAGCTTCATCCATGGAATCAATGAAACCAGTTGGTGCTGCCGGCCTTTCAGAACTCCACTGTTAATGATTTCTAGAGGCATTTTCCTCTAGCTGGTACAAACATTTCTCTCCTTCATAGACAGGTATCCTCATTTTCTCCAAGGTGGAACAGGGAGTTTGGGGTTCTGAGAAGGGAAGTGACTTGTGTAAAGTCACGAAATGAGCTGGCTGCAGAGCCAAGACCACAGCACTGGGCACAAAGTTGGTGCCCAAGAAATAATTGATGAACGAACGACTGTATGAACCCAAATCTGGAACTCACTTTTCTCCCCTGACTATCCTCTACAAGAAGCCACTCAGATTCCAGCCACGTTTTCTCCTCTTCAGGGATGAAGCGGCTTTCCCTAAGCCTTACAAAGTCCTAGTCCTGGACTGTCCAATAAAATTGACACGTGCCACGTGTGGCCGTGAAACACTTGAGATGCAGCTGATTCAAATTAGAATGAGCTGTAAGTCAATCTCAAATTCTGAAGGCTTACTGTGAAAAAAACTAAATTATCTCATTATAACTTTTATATTGATGACATGTTAAAATGGCAATAGTTTAGATTAACTGGCTTAAATAAAATCTAATAATATCATGAAAACTAATTGTTCCTGTTCCTTTTTACTTTTTAAAAGTGGCTACTGGAACATTTTAAATTCCATTTACAGCTTTCATTTATGGTTTGCATTCTCCTTCTCTTGGAAAGCACTGTAATCTAGTCTATAGAAGTTTTGGAAAAAGAATTACATACTGAATTGTTAACCTTTCAATAACAATTACTTCTTCAGGCTAGCCAAGAACCCAGGAAACACAGGTAAGGGTAATAATTTTCTTTTCAACACAAAAGAAACATTTCTCTCTACCCTTATCCTTTCCCTAAAATTTCCACTGGACCCTCCTTAATTGTGTAACTGAAAAGCTGGGACACTCGCTGAGGTATTGGTAGTGGGCTGGCAGCTGGCTGGCCAGCCCAGGAGGTGGGATGCCTAATCAGAATAGCCACCACCCCCATCCCAGCTGCCACAGGCACAGACCTCCCGTGTGAGCAGGGGAAGTGTTTTTCAGTATACTTTTGGTGGACAAGTTTTAATAAAACTAATTACCGTAATAGCTAACGTTTATATAGCACTTTACAATGTAGAAAAATACTTTCCCGTATGTCACCACATTTTTTTTTTTTTTTTTTTTTTTTTTGAGACAGGGTCTTACTCTGTCACCCAGGCTAGAGTGCGGCCTGATCTCGGCTCACTGCAACCTCTTCCTACTGGGCTTAAGTGATTCTTCAGCCTGGGACTACAGGCATGAGCCACCAACATCCGGCTATTTTTTTGTATTTTTTGTACAGACAGGATTTTGCCATGTTGGCCAGGCTGGTCTTGAACTCCTGAGCTCAAAGTGATCTGCCTGCCTTGGCCTCCCAAAGAGCTGGGATTCCAGGCATGAACCACCATGCCCGGCTTCCTCATTTGATTCTCATGGCAACTCTGTGATATGGGCATTACTATGATCCTGTTTGACAGATAAGACACTAAACTCAAAGAGGCAAAGAGGTTAAGAGGCTTGTTCATGATCACACAGCTTAAAAGGGGTAGATCTGGTTTTAAGTCTTGGTCTTCTAATACAAGGACTTTAGCTCTTATTTCAAGGTGTTTCCGAATCCGGTGTGTGAACTCTGACTGGCCTGACCTAGAGCTCAGTGGCCTCAGGTTGTTCTTCGGCAGAACCTCTCTAGCGTAGATCAGCAGTGAAGGAAGAACGGAAAGATTCAAGAAGCAGTAGAGAAGAAAGAAACTCAGGTAAGGGAGCACATGTCTTAAACCTTAAAGAGAAACTTCTCTACTGGCACACCATAATCCCCACTGTAATTACCTTCTGTGCTGGGGCACAGAGAGGGAAGGGATCTACCATGGCTAAATCCTTTTCTTTTTTTTGGACAGAGTTTTGCTCTTGTTGCCCAGGCTGTAGTGCAATGGTGGGATCTCAGCTCACTGCAACCTCCACCTCCAGTTTCGAGCGATTCTCCTGCCTCAGCTTCCCAAGTAGCTGGGATTACAGGCGCCCGCCACCACGCCTGGCTAATTTTTTGTATTTTTACTAGAGATGGGGTTTCATCATGTTGGCCAGGCTGGTCTCGAACTCCTGACCTCAGGTGATCCACCTGCCTCGGCCTCCTAAAGTGCTGAGATTACAGGAGTGAGCCACCACGCCTGGTCGGCTAAATCCTTATTGGTGTAAGTCCTACCTACCACTGGGAAAAAGGAGGTTTTATCCCCATTTGGGAGGTGAAGAAACTGAGTCTCAGAGGTCTTAAGTTATTGATGCCTAGTGTTCTACTATTGGAACGCTAAGCTTGTGGGAGTTATTTGTATCCTACTTCTCAAGGTCATCGTCAAGGTCTGATTTTTCACACAAAAAAATTTGCGACCTCCGGCATAAATGCGTTAAGTCCGATGTCCATTCCACCACCCTAAGTTGCTTTGTGCATCAATATACAAATCACATGTATTTTTATTATCGCCATTTATTCTTGTTGTTATTAATTATTTCATAATAATATCCTTCTAGATCTTTGCATTTATTCTGCTTTCTTTGTTTGGCTTTTTAGGACACATTAGCATCTTTTAAAATACAATGTTTGTTTTCTGTTTTTTTTTCTTTTATTTTTGAGACGGAGTTTCACTCCTTTGTAGCCGAGGCTGGAGTGCAATGGTGCGATGTTGGCTCACTGCAACCTCTGTCTCCTGGGTTCAAGCGATTCTCCTGCCTCAGCCTCCCAAGTAGCTGGGATTATAGGCACGTGCCACCACTGACGGTTAATTTTTTGCATGTTTGGTAGAGACAGGGTTTTGCCATGTTAGCCAGGCGGGTCCCAAACTCCTGACCTCAGGTGATCTGCTTGTCTTGGCCTCCCAAAGTGCTGGGATTACAGGCATGAGCCACCGTGCCTGGCAGTGTTTGTTTTCTGATCAACATACTTAGGGTTATAAATTTTCCCCCAGATATTATTTTTGCTGCATCCATGGGTTTTGATATTTCCAGTATGTATAATAGTATCAAAACCTATTTCATTAATGATATTTCATGAATACCTTCATTATCATTCAGTTCTAAATATTTTATGATTTCCACTGGGTTTTCTCTCTAGCCCATGGATTACTTATAAGGATGATTTTTACTGTCCAAAACTGTTACCTATTTTTTGAATAGATAATATGTACACATAAAACAAAATTCAAGAAATAAAAAATACAGAAAAAAGTCTCTCAGAAGCTACATCTGTTTGAGCCCACGCATGTGACATAATGGAAAAGGCAAAACTGTAGGGACAGAAAACAGATCAGTGCTGTCGGGGGCTGAGGGTGGTGCCATGGCTTGGCTACAGAGGGACAGGAGAAAATTAGGGGTGACGGAAGCAGTCTATATGTGCATTGCTGTGTGCCCCCATGGCTGCATGCATTTGTCAAAACTGGGGGAAATGTATACTAAAAGGGGCGAATAGCAGTGTATGTAAATTATACCTTAATTTAAAAAAGTAAGTCTCCCTCTCCTCTCCTGCGCCTCAGGCACCTTGATTCTCTCCATAGAGGCAACCACTGTTACCAGCTTCTGAAGTATAATTTTATGGGCTATTTTATTCATTTTCAAGTGTATACCTATTTTTTAGACACAAATGGCAACATTATTTATTAATAATTTTTTTCTTTTTTAAAAAAAGCTGTATTGAGGTATCACACCATATAATTCACTTATTTAAAATGTATGATTTAGTGCATTCACAGTTATGTGGACAACACCACAATCAATTTTAGAATATTTGTGTCTCCCCCAAAGAAACCCTTTACCCTCCCATCCTTAGACAACAACTCATTTCCCCTGTACCTAGGCAACTAGTAATCTACCTTCTATCTTTATGGATTCGCCCATTCTGGATATTTCATGTCAGTGGAATCATACCATACTCGGTTTGTTTAGAGAGAGGTGGTATCCATTAGCACCTAGCTTCTAGATTCAATAGATACCGAGTTATTTGGTAAAGGTGGGGGCTATAAGATCTCTCCAATGTAAAGATACATTTATTGTTTGTAATTAGTAACAAAACTGTGGGGTGATATTTTGAGACTATGAATATTCTGTTTCCTAACAGCATATCATCTAGTGGTTTTAGTGTTCATTGAAGATGCTTGTGTAAATCAGTGAGACATTGGGATTACAAAGTAGTCATTTTCTATTACTATCGTATCTTCAGGAATTATTTAGTTCATAGTATTTCTAATTCAGACGTATTGTACACAGTTTGTTCTTCTGTTTTGTGTTTATACCTCTTTTCTCTCACTATGAAAGTCTTGGTTCCTAATAACAAATAAATGTTTTATTTTATTTTAAATATAATTAATCATATCAACATATTTACATTATCCTATAATGTACATTATAATGGTCCAGAAGTCTTATCATACCTAAAATGTTTCACATTACAGTACCAAATAGGAATGCTGGATCATAGGATAAAAGCATATATGATTTTGTTAAATAATACCAGATTCACCCAATAGGGTTTTACCATTTCGCATTCTTGCCAGCAATGTAAGAGTTTCTATTTTCTTACAGCCTCATCAGTATAGTGTGTTGTTAAGCTTTTGAATTTTTGCCAAATAGATGAGAAATGGTATATCTGTGTAGTATAGATTTTAAAAACTTTTCTATTATGGAGATTTGTGAACATCCACAAAAATAGAATAGTGTAACCAATCCTATGAACACCATCATTTAGCCCCAGCAAATACCAACCCAACCACCAATGCCTCCTCCGTTTATTCCCTTCTCTCAAATTATTTTGAAACAAATCCCAGATAATATTTTTCTTTTCTTTTTCTTTTCTTTTCTTTCTTTCTTTCTTTCTTTTTTTAAATTTAAATTTAAATTTTTTTTATTATACTTTAAGTTCTAGGGTACATGAGCTCAACATGCAGGTTTGATACATAGGTATACATGTGCCATGTTGGTTTGCTGCACCCATCAACTCCTCATTTACATTAGGTATTTCTCCTAATGCTATCCCTCCCCTAGTCCCCCACCCCCCAAACAGGTCCCAGTGTGTGATGTTCCCCACCCTGTGTCCAAATGTTCTCATTGTTCAATTCCCACCTATAAGTGAGAACATGCGGTGTTTGGTTTTCTGTCCTTGTGATAGTTTGCTGAGAATGATGGTTTCCAGCTTCATCCATGTCCCTGCAAAGGACATGAACTCATCCTTTTTTATGGCTGCATAGTATTCCATGGTGTATATGTGCCACATTTTCGTAATCCAATCTATCATTGATGGGCATTTGGGTTGGTTCCAAGTCTTTGCTATTGTGAATAGTGCCACAATAAACATACGTGTGCATGTGTCTTTATAGTAGCATGATTTACAATCCTTTGGGTATATACCCAGTACTGGGATTGCTGGGTCAAATGGTAATTCTAGTTCTAGATCCTTGAGGAATTGCCACGCTGTCTTCCAAAATGGTTGAACCAATTTACACTCCCACCAATAGTGTAAAAGCGTTCCTATTTCTGCACGTCCTCTCCAGCATCTGTTGTTTCCTGACTTTTTAATGATTGCCATTCTAACTGGCATGAGATAGTATCTCATTGTGGTTTTGATTTGCATTTCTCTGATGACCAGTGATGATGAGCATTTTTTCATATGTCTGTTGGCTGCATAGATGTCTTCTTTTGAGAAGTGTCTGTTCATATCCTTTGCCCACTTTTTGATGAGGTTGTTTGTTTCTTGTAAATTTTTTTGAGTTCTTTGAGGATTCTGGATATTAGCCCTTTGTCAGATAGGTAGATTGCAAAAATGTTCTCCCATTTTGTAGGTTGCCTGTTCACTCTGATGGTAGTTTCTTTTGCCATGCAGAAGCTCTTTAGTTTAATTGGATCCCATTTGTCTATTTTGGCTTTTGTTGCCATTGGTTTTGGTGTTTTTAGTCATGAAGTCCTTGCCCATGCCTATGTCTTGAATGGTATTGCCTAGGTTTTCTTCCAGGGTTTTTGTGGTTTTATGTCTTAAATTTAAGTCTTTAATCCATCTTGAATTAATTTTTCAAGGTGTAAGAAAGGCATCCAGTTTCAGCTTTCTACATATGGCTAGCCAGTTTTCCCAGCATCATTTATTAAACAGGGAATCCTTTCCCCATTTCTTGTTTTTGTCAGGTTTGTCAAAGATTAGGTGGTTGTAGATGTGTGGCATTATTTCTGAGGCCTCTGTTCTGTTCCATTGGTCTATATATCTGTTTTGGTACCAGTACCATGCTGTTTTGGTTACTGTAGCCTTGTAGTATAGTTTGAAGTCAGGTAGCATGATGCCTCCAGATTTGTTCTTTTTGCTTAGGATTGTCTTGGCAATGTGGGCTCTTTTTTGGTTCCATATGAACTTTAAAGTAGTTTTTATCAATCCTGTGAAGAAAGTCATTGGTAGCTTGATGGGGATGGCATTTAATCTATAAATTACTTTGGGCAGTATGGCCATTTTCACGATATTGATTCTTCCTATCCATGAGCACGGAATGTTCTTCCATTTGTTTGTGTAAACTCTTTTATTTCATTGAGCAGTGGTTTGTAGTTCTCCTTGAAGAGGTCCTTCACATCCCTTGTTAGTTGAATTCCTGGGTATTTTATTCTCTTTGCAGCAATTGTGAATGGGAGTTCACTCATGATTTGGCTCTCTATTTGTCTGTTAATGGTGTATAGGAATGCTTGTGATTTTTGCGCGTTGATTTTGTATCCTGAGACTTTGCTGAAGTTGTTTATCAGCATAAGGAGATTTTGGGCTGAGACGATGGGGTTTTCTAAATATACAATCATGTCATCTGCAAACAGGGACAACTTGACTTCTTCATTTCGTAATTGAATACCTTTTATTTCTGTCTCTTGCCTGATTGCCCTGGCCAGAACTTCCAACACTATGTTGAATAGGAGTGGTGAGAGAGGGCATCCTTGTCTTGTACTGGTTTTCAAAGGGAATGCTTCCAGTTTTTGCCCATTCAGTATGATATTGGCTGTGGGTTTGTCATAAATAGCTGTTATTATTTTGAGATATGTTCCATCAATACCTAGTTTATTGAGAGTTTTTAGCATGAAGCACTGTTGAATTTTGTCAAAGGCCTTTCCTGAATCTATTGAGATAATTGTGGTTTTTGCCATTGGTTCTGTTTATGTGATGGATTACTTTTATTGATTTGCATATGTTGAACCAGCCTTGCATCCCAGGGATGAAGCCAACTTGATCGTGGTGGATAAGCTTTTTGATGTGCTGCTGGATTTGGTTTGCCAGTATTTTATTGAGGATTTTTGCATGGATTTTCACCAGGGATATTGGTCTATAATCCTCCTTTTTTGTGTGTCTCTGCCAGGCTTTGGTATCAGGATGATATTGGCCTCATAAAATGAGTTAGAGAGAATTCCCTCTTTTTCTATTGATTGGAATAGTTTCAGAAGGAATGGAACCAGCTCCTCTTTGTACCTCTGGTAGAATTCGGCTGTGAATCCATCTGGTCCTGGACTTTTTTTGGTTGGTAGGCTATTAATTATTGCTTCAGTTTCAGAGCCTGTTATTGGTCTATTCAGGGATTCAACTTCTTCCTGGTTTAGTCTTGGGAGAGTGTATGTGTCCAGGAATTTCTTCTAGATTTTCTAGTTTATTTGCATAGAGGTGCTTATATTATTCTCTGATGGTAGTTTGTATTTCTGTGGGATTGGTGGTGATATCCCCTTTATCAGTTTTTATTGCATCTATTTGATTCTTCTCTCTTTTCATTTTATTAGTCTTGCTAGCAGTCTATCAACTTTGTTGATCTTTTGAAAAAACCAGCTCCTGGATTCATTGATGCTTTGAAGGGTTTTTTATGTCTCTATCTCTTTCAGTTCTGCTCTGATTTTAGTTATTTCTTGCCTTCTGCTAGCTTTTGAATTTGTTTGCTCTTGCTTCTCTAGTTCTTTTAATTGTGATGTTAGGTTGTCAATTTTAGATCTTTCCTGCTTTCTCTTGTGGGCATTTAGTGCTATAAATTTCCCTCTACACACTGCTTTACATGTGTCCCAGAGATGCTGGTACATTCTGTGTTTGTTCTCATTGGTTTCAAAGAACACCTTTATTTCTGCCTTCATTTCGTTATTTACCCAATAGTCATTCAAGAGCAAGTTGTTCAGTTTCCATGTAGTTGTTCGGTTTTGAGTGAGTTTCTTAATCCTGAGTTCTAATTTGATTGCACCATGGTCTGAGAGACAGTTTGTTGTCATTTCTGTTCTTTTACATTTGCTGAGGAGTGCTTTACTTCCAATTATGTGGTCAATTTTAGAATAAGTGCGATGTGGTGCTGAGAAGAATGTATATTCTGTTGCTTGGGGGTGGAGAATTCTGTAGATGTCTATTATGTCTGCTTGTTGCAGAGCTAAGTTCAGGGCCTGGATATCCTTGTTAACCTTCTGTCTCATTGATCTGTCTAATATTGACAGTAGGGTGTTAAAATCTCCCATTATTATTGTGTGGGAGTCTAAGTCTCTTTCTAGGTCTCTAAGGACTTGCTTTTATGAATCTAGGTGCTCCTGTATTGGGTGCCCATATATTTAGGATAGTTAACTCTTCTTGTTGAATTGATCCCTTTAACATTATGTAATGGCCTTCTTTGTCTCTTTTGATCTTTGTTGGTTTAAAGTCTGTTTTATCAGAGACCAGGATTGCAACCCTTGCTTTTTTTTTTTTTTTGCTTTCCATTTGCTTGGTAGATCTTCCTCCATCCCTTTATTATGAGCCTATATGCATCTTTGCATGTGAGATGGGTCTCCTGAATACAGCACATTGATAGGTCTTGACTCTTTATCCAATTTGCCAGTCTGTGACTTTTAATTGGGGCATTTAGCCTATTTACATTTAAGGTTAGTACTGTTATGTGTGAATTTGATCCTGTCATTATGATGTTCGCTGGTTATTTTGCCTGTTAATTGATGCAGTTTCTTCATAGCATTGATGGTCTTTATAATTTGTCATGTTTTTGCAGTGGCTGGTACCAGTTGTTTCTTTCCATGTTTTGTGCTTCCTTCAGGAGCTCTTGTCAGGTAGGCCTGGTGGCGACAAAATCACTCAGTATTTGCTTGTCTGTAAAGGATTTTATTTCTCCTTTACTTATGAAGCTTAGTGTGGCTGGATATGAAATTTGGGGTTGAAAATTATTTTCTTAAAGAATGTTGAATATTGGCCCCCACTCCCTTCTAGCTTGTAGGGTTTCTGCCGAGAGATCAGCTGTTAGACTTAGACTGATGGGCTTCCCTTTGTGGGTAATTCGACCTTTCTCTCTGGCTGCCCTTAACACTTTTTCCTTCATTTCAACCTTGGTGAATCTGACGATTATGTGTCTTGGAGTTGCTCTTCTCGAGGAGTCTCTTTGTGGTGTTCTCTGCATTTCCTGAATTTGAGTGTTGGCCTGCCTTGCTAGGTTGGGGAAGTTCTCCTGGATGATATCCTGAAGAGTGTTTTCTAACTTGGTTCTATTCTCCCCATCACTGTCAGGTACACCAATCAGATGTAGATTTGGTCTTTTCACATAGTCTCATATTTCTTGGAGGCTTTGTTCGTTTCTTTTTACTCTTTTTTCTCTAACCTTGTCTTCTCGCTTTATTTCATTAATTTGATCTTTAATCACTGATACACTTTCTTCCACTTGATCGAATCAGCTATTGAAGCTTGTGCATGTAGTTGTCATACCACGGTTTTCAGCTCCATCAGGTCATTTAAGGTCTTCTCTACACTATTTATTCTAGTTAGTCATTCATCTAATCTTTTTTCAAGGTTTTTAGCTTCCTTGCAATGGGTTCGAACATCCTGCTTTAGCTCGGAGAAGTTTGTTATTACCGACCTTCTGAAGCCTACTTCTGTCAACTCGTCAAAGTCATTCTTTATCCAGCTTTGTTCCATTGCTGGCAAGGAGCTGTGATCCTTTGGAGGAGAAGAAGCACTCTGGTTTTTAGAATTTTCAGCTTTTCTGCTCTGGTTTCTCCCCATCTTTGTGGTTTTATCTACCTTTGGTCTTTTATGTTGGTGACCTACAAATGGGGTTTTGTTGTAGATGACCTTTTTGTTGATGTTGATGCTATTCCTTTCTGTTTGTTAGTTTTCCTTCTAACAGTCAGGTCCCTCAGCTGCAGACCTGGAGCAAACTCCAGGTCTGTTGGAGTTTGCTGGAGTTCCACTCCAGAGCCTGTTCCCCTGGGTATCACCAGCAGAGGCTGCAGAACAGCAAATATTGCAGAACAGCAAATATTGCTGCCTGATCCTTCGTCTGGAAGCTTCATCGCAGAGGGGCAGCCACTTATATGAGGTGTCTGTTGGCTGCTACTGGGAGGTGTCTCCCAGTTAGGCTACACGGGGGTCAGGGACCCACTTGAGGAGGTAGTCTGTCCATTCTCAGAGCTCAAACGCCATGCTGGGAGAAACACTGCTCTCTTCAGAGCTGTCAGATCGGACGTTTAAGCCTGCAGAAGTTGTCTGCTGCCTTTTGTTCAGCTATGCCCTGCCCACAGAGGGGGAGTCCAGAGGCAGTAGGCCTTGTTGAGCTGTGGTGGGCTCCACCCAGTTCAAGCTTCCTGGCCGCTCTGTTTACCTACTCAAGCCTCAGCAATGGCAGACGCCCCTCCCCCAGCCAGGCTGCCGCCTCGCAGATCGATCTCAGACTGCTGCGCTAGCAGTAAGCAAGGCTCCATGGGCATGGGGCCCACTAAGCCAGGCACAAGAGAGAATCACCTTGTCTGCCAGTTGCTAAGACCTTGGGAAAAGCGCAGCATTTGGGCGGGGAGTGTCCTGTTTTTCCAGGTAGTCTGTCACGGCGTCCCTTGGCTAGGAAAGGGAAATCCCCCAACCCCTTGTGCTTCCCAGGTGAAGTGACGCCCTGCCCTGCTTCAGCTCACCCTCCGTGGGCTACACCCACTGTCTAACCAGTCCCAGTGAGTTGAACCAGGTACCTCAGTTGGAAATGCAGAAATCACCCATCTTCAGTGTTGATCACGTTGGGAGCTGCAGACCGGAGCTGTTCCTATTTGGCCATCTTGGAATGCCCCCTAATTATTTTTTAAATTAAGTATTAATTACAAATCTTTGTGTCTAAAATGTGTCTAAAAAATACTTAATTTTTAAAATAATTAATAAATAATAATTACTAATAATATTTTATATTATTATATAAATAATGTTATGTTTATATATGTCCATATAATTTATATAACATAAATATAATATTACACTATGATAATAGTTTATAATAATTTTTAATAATTAAAAATAATAATACTTAATTTAAAAATAATTAATATTATTCTGCATTCCTTTTGCTACCTCTGCCTCCCAGGTTCAAGCAATTCACCTGCCTCAGCCTCCCGAGTAACTGGGATTACAGGTCCCCACCATGATGCCCAGCTAATTTTTTTGTATTTTTAGTAGAGATGGGGTTTCAATATGTTGGTGAGGCTGGTTTGAACTCCTGACCTCAGGTGATCCACCCACCTTGGCCTCCCACAATGCTGAGATTACAGGCATGAGCCACTGTGCCCGGCCTTGCAAACTGAATATCTTGAAGATACTTTTCTATGTTTTTTGTTGTCATTGTTGTTGAGACAAAGTCTCACTCTATCACCCAGGCTGGAGTGCAGTGGCGCAACTTCAGCTCACTGCAACCTCCGCATCCCGGATTCAAGTAATTCTCCTGCCTCAGCTTCCCAAAGTGCTGGGATTACAGTTGTGAGCCATTGTGCCTGACTGCCATGGCTTACTTTTAACTATTTTGCCATGTCTAATTTTATTGCACTGTAGTTAAAGATCACGGGCTAGTTGAACAATAGTTATTTTGTCTAAGGACAGGAAAGATGTGTGTGGCTCTCTGTACAGAGCACTGCAGAATCGTGGACTATCAGACCATCGCTACCTCCTCTGGCTGATGAACTCCAGGCTCAAAGATGGTATCCTCTAAGGTTTCCTGGATTCCCTCTCCTGTTGCGCCTTTGGCTGCTCTCTTTACTTCACAGCCTGCTGGTGCTGTGCAACAGTTTGCCACTAGGCTATGCTGCTCCAGGGCAAGGGCCTGGCCTTGACCTTCCCAGGGCCTCCCCAGTCCCTGAGAGGGCGTGGGCCCTCCAAAGATCAGCTGAGCACAGGATCAGGGTGGGAAGGATGCGCACAGGCCAATGCGTTCATGCGCATTTGATTATCGTTCAGGGAACTTTGTTGTCATTTGTTAAAAACCAAATGTACAAGGTAGGTTTAGAAACCAAAGACAAGGCCTGACGGGGAGCGGTGGCTCACACCTGTAATCCCAGCACTTTGGGAGGCCAAGGCAGGCCCATCGCTTGAGCTCAGGAGTTTGAAACCAGCCAGGATAACCTGGTGAAACCGTGTCTCTACAAAAAATACAAAAATTAACTGGGCATGGTGTTGCACACCCAGATACTTTGGAGGCTGAAGCGAGAAGATCACTTGAGCCTGGAAAGTCAAGGCTGCTGTGAGCCTGGATTGCACCTCTGCACTCTGGCCTGGGTGACAGAGTGAGACCCTGTCTCAAAACAAACAAACAAACAAACAAAGCAATGCAAGGCCTTCAAAGAGAAAGGAAATAACATAGGTCCTTAGGAAATCCTGGCGACTCCAGAACTCGGATGGTGGTTTTCCCTTTCATCTCAAATTTGCAGCCAGATTTTTCTCCTCATACTAGAGCAACCTCTAGTTTAGTTACAAGGAAACTTCTAAAAGTAGTTGATTTTTCTAAAAGCCAATTCACAGACCAATATTCTGAATTAGGACAGATCCTTCACAAGTCTCCACAGTCTACTCTGATTACTGGAAATAAATTACCTTGAGCACATGTGCTCGTCTACCTGGGAGCTACTGTATCTGCTAGAATCCACCAGCACTGCCTGGAAAGCCTAAGGGGCTCCGGCAAAGCTCACTTCCCGCCTCTCTAAGTCGCTGCTCAAAATCCCACTGAAAAAGTCAGGCTGGCCTTATGCTTAAGCCTGGACGTGATTGGATACACTGTGATGTCTTCCAAGTTAGAGTTAAGTGGTCAGGCTGAGCACAGTGGCTCACCCCTCTAATCCCAGCACTTTGGGAGGCTGAGAGAGGCAGATAGCTTGAGCTCAGGAGTTCAAGACCAGCCTGGGAAACATGGCAAAACCTCGTCTCTACAAAAAAAATACAAAAATTAGCCGAGTATGGTGGCATGCATCTGTAGCCCCAGCTCCTTGGAAGGCTGAGGTGGAAGGATCTCTTAAGCCTAGGAGGTCGAGGCTGCAGTGAGCTGTGAGAGTGCCACTGCACTGCAGCCAGGACAACAGAGCAAGACCCTGTCTCAAAAAACAAAAAAATAGGGTCAAGTGGTCACAGGAGAAGCTTGCTAAAATGACATGATTATAATTATCCATTGCCAAACTAAAACCATCTAATTGTCATTAATATTCTTGGGTTGTGATAGTGAAGCTGGGATTAAGTAGGGAGTGAACGAGGTATGTAATAATAACAACCCCTCCCTTAAGTCTGTATATAGCAGGCAGATGTGACTAAAGAAAGCCCTACTTTGGGAGGACTATTTATTAATCCATTTTTCACTTTAATCCGGAAAGTATTCTAAAATGCTGAGTCCTTGCTTAGCCATCAAGAGCATGAGTGTCGATGAAGTCAATCTGTCTAAACCTTGGCTTCCTCTTTTATAAAATGGAGAAAGTTCCTTCTATTTCCCAAGTTTCTGGGAGACTGAGAGAGATCACAGATAGAGATATCAGCGATAGAGAAGATTCCTTCAATAACCACTGTGCTTGTCAAATGAGGGCCTCTGATTCTCTTGCTGTGATGATGAGGAAGTTTTCCATCCTAGCCCCTTGACACTCAGTCCATTGAATGAAAATAATCTATGAACTTTCTAGCCAGCATCATAGTAACACCAAATGAAATAATGGATGGATAAGGGTGTTGGACCATATAAAACAGTGTAATGACATCGCCACCTCCCTCGTTTCACATCCACACACCCCTTTCTTCCTGGGTAATTCAAACCTGTCCTTCATAACTCAGTGCTACCTCCCCCAGGAAGCCTTCCTGGAGTGCCCAGCCTCAGTTTTCAGGTCCGTCTGGGCTCCCAGAGCCTCTCACATGACACTGTGATGGCATGTTTGCTCATCTGCCGCCTCCTCTGGTCTGGAGGCTAAAGGGCAAAGTCTGCGTCTTTCCTGTTGGCATCCTGTGGTGGGGTGTGGTTTCTGGCACAGGGTGGGCATGCAGTAAATGCTTGTTGACAGATACTGATGGCCTTGAAGGTATTGTTAGGAGCAGAAGGCTGTAAGGCCGGGCGTGGTGGCTAATGCTTGTAATCCTAGTACTTTGGGAGGCTGAGGCAGACAGATTGTTTCAGCCCAGGAGTTCGAGACTAGCCCTGGCAACATGACAAAACTCTACTAAAAATACAAAAAAATTTAGCTGGTCAAGGCAGCATGTGCCTGTACTCCCAGCTACCCAGGGGGCTGAGGCAGGAGGATTGCTTGAGCCTGAGATATGGAGGTTGCAGTGAGCTGAGATTGCATCACTGCATGCCAGCCTGGGTGACAGAGTGAGACCCTGTCTCAAAAACAAAGATAAATAAATAAAAAGAGGAGAGGGCTCTATCTCACGAAGTACGGCTTTCACAGAGTCTTCCCCCATCTCTTGTTTGTGTGTTTGTTTGTTTGTTTTTAGAGACAAGGGTCTCGCTCTGCTGCCGGGCTGCAATGCAATGCCCTGATCATAGTTCACCATAACCTCCAATTCCTGGGCTCAAGCGATCCCCCTACCTCAGCTTCCTGAGTAGCTGGGACTATAGGTGCTCACCACCGTGTCTGGATAATTTTTTTGTTATTTTTGTGGAGATGGGGTCTTGCTGTGTTGCCCAAGCCGGTCTTGAACTTGTGGGTCAAAACATCCTCCCGCCTCGGCCTCTCAGAGTGCTGGGATTACAGGTGTGAGGCATCGCGCCCGGCCCCTCCCTTATCTCCTGACCAGATGTATTCTCGCCTTGCTCAGAACAACCCAGAGTTATTTTCTGCTGTCTTCTCTCCCACAACTTGCAGCAAGGCACTTCACCCTCCCTGGGCCAGGTGAGCACAGCACTGCTCACCTGGTGAGGAGCCAAGAGATGGGAGGTGCTTTGAAGGAACCGAACGGGACGGGCTCGCAGACGGAAAAGGCAAGACCTCTTGCTCCTTTCCCCACCTACTGTTTTCCTGTGGCACCAGGAACACATTGTAGAGACTGAGTCAGGATTAGTTCTCAGCTGACTGTGCGCTTCCCTCCCTGCTCTGGAATATCTGGCTCTTCCCTGGGCTGATTTCTCCTCCACAGAGGTCCCCAGTCATTCTCACTGGCTTCCTGTGGGTAACACACACCTTGGCAATCTCCCAGCATCCTCCAAGACAGTGGTTCTCAAACCTCACCACACACTGGGATCACTGGTGCACATTCCGAGAGACTTCTCTGCAGCCCTGCTCCAAGAATTCTGATTTGATCAGTGTGTTATGGGGCCCGTGCCTGACCCAAGTTACATAGGCCACAGCTGGGCCCACTTTAGAGGAGGTTAACATATCACTGAGAAATCAAACCAAATGGCCTTCAGAATGCCTCTAGCTTGTAACGTATTTAAGCACGTTTCCTGCTCCCCAGACACGTAGATCTTAGAAACAGATGCTGAAATGGCCGTTAGAGGTCATCTGACCCAACCTCTTCACTCAAGGATTGGGAAACTGGGGCCCAGAGAAGGTATGTGACCTGGCAGGACCAGGACTTGAACCCAGGTCTCCTAACCCTGGGTTAGGAGGTGAGCTCTCCCTTCATTAACCCAGGCCGCCTTTTGGGATAGTGCAGAGCTTTAGGGGATTAGGTAGGGCAGATTCCGAACATTGCTTTCAAATGAACTACTAAAGCTCAGAATAAATCTCCATTCACCACTGCAGAAGCCCGTGGCTCCAGAAAGCACAGTCGTGCACCTTGGCCAAAGCTGTTCATGGCTGTTGTCCAGACTGTTATAAACAGAAAAATGCTGGAACTGGTGGAATTAGGAAGGCATCAATCAGGGCTGGTGTTGAGCCCCAGCTCTACCATTTACGAGTTGATTGACCTGGGATAAATTACTTCTGTGAGCTTCAGTTATCTCATCTGGACAACTGAGTAGATGGTGGCACCATGATGATGACGCAGTCCAAGACAAAACCTGGGAGTCATCCTGGATCCCTCTAACTCCCCACCCCTCAGAGCCATCAGTCACCAAGTCCTGATGGTTTCTAACTCCTAAATCAATTTCTTCAGTGCATCCGTTTCTCTCTGTTTCTCCCGACATTGTCCTAGCTTAGCTGCTATTCTCACTACTGTGAATCACTGCTGTTCCCAGCTCATCTCCCTCCTCTAGTCCTACCCCCTCCAGCCCGCCCTCCACACCAAAACCAAAGTTTCCCTTAGAAATGAGACATCTGGCTGGGCATGGTGGTTCACACCTGCATGAGCATTTTGGGAGGCTGATGCGTAAGATCACTTGAGGCTAGGAGTTTGAGACCAAACTGGGCAATATATGGAGACCCATCTCTATGTAAATAAAAAATAAAAAATTAGCCATGGTGATGCATGCCTGCAGTCCTACCTACTCAGGAGGCTGAGGACAGAGGATCAATTGAGCCCAGGAGGTTGAGGCTGTAGTGAGCCGTGATCACACCCTGCACTCCAGCCTGCGCAACAGAGAGACCCTGTCTTTAAAAAGTAAAAATAAAAAAGGGCCGGGTGCGGTGGCTCATGCCTGTAATCTCAGCACTTTGGGAGGCCAAGGCGGGTGGATCGCCTGAGGTCAGGAGTTTGAGACCAGCCTGGCCAACATGGTGAAACCCCGTCTCTACTAAAAATACAAAAATTAGCCAGGCATGGTAGAATGCACCTGTAATCCCAGCTACTTGGGAGGCTGCAGCAGGAGAATCACTTGAACCTGGGAGGCAGAGGTTGCAATGACCAACATCGTGCCGTTGCACTCCAGCCTGGGTGACAACAGTGAAACTGCATCTCAAAAAATCATCATCATCATCATAAAGAAAAATAAAAACAAAAAAGAATAAGGACATCTCATCCTATCATCCCGTCACTTAAAACCTTCCAACACCCTCCACCTTGAATCTCCATCTTAGGTGAAATGCAAACATCTAACCAGGTGGTCTGGAGTCTGGAACCTGCCTACCCCTCTGGCCTCATTTCTCATCTTCCCTACCCACCCACCTCTATCCTCAATCCCATTCTCTGCTCACTCCAAGACCTGAAAGCTTCTTCAGGAAGCCCTCCCTGACTTTTCCCAGCCTGAGGCAGGACCCACCGCAGTGCTCCCAAAGCATTCTGAACTTCTATTATAAACACAGAAGGCTTGATAACTGCTTCCTTACCTGACTCTCCCCCATAAAAGCACCATAGGGCAGGGACCACCTTGATCTTGAACTTGATCTTCATTGTACCCCCAGGGCCAAGTACTGTGCCAGACAAAATGGTTGGCACTTCCTAAAAAAAAAAAAAAAAACAGACCAAACCTGTAAAATGATATGATATTGATTTAATAAGATAATTACACAGAGGAAACGAGGAAGCATGCACACAAACCCTGCAGTGTCTGACATGCATAAGTGATCAATAATCTGCTTTGCCTTATCCCCGTTTCCCTTGCAGTTCCTAGATTTTATGATCTGGGTTCTAGTTCAACTTTTGCTTCTAACCAGTTACTTGGTTTTTCTGGTTCTGTATTTCCTTTCCATTAATTCGACAATGTGGGCCAGGTACACAGTGGCTCACACCTGTAATCCCAGCACTCTGGGAGGCTGAGACGGGAGGACTGCTTTAGCTCAGGAGTTTGAGACCAGCCTGAGCAACATAGTGAGACCCCATCTCTATTAAAAAAAAATTATACATCAAAAAACTTGACAACATGGTCCTAAGGAGTTAAAATTATATATATTTAGGAGTCTGTAGGCCTTTTCCCCTTTCTCCTTCCCTGTTAACCTCCTCTCCCTCTAAGGATCAGGAATCAGGAAGGACGTCGCTCTTCCATAGCTCTTCCCTTGCTGTGGGATAATTAAGGAATCAGAGAGACCGAGGGGTTGAGGAGGAATTATTTAATTATTTAGGTGCACCGACCCCGTCAAATTAACATCCAAAGGACTGAGCCCCAAACAAAGAGTCAAGGTACCTTTTAAGAATTTCATGGGGTGGAGAGAGATCTGTGCAGGGGGAAGTGTATTACAGAAGCAAGAAACAAAGACAGTTATTCAATTAAGACATGCATTACATTATTTCTTACTTTCCAAGGAACAATGTGTTTTACGACTTGAGATTATCTGTCTAGTGACCTTGCAGCTGCACAGGTAGAGAAACAGGGTCTTCACAATGCCTGGGAAAGGGAAAGATAAGGCTCACTAGCCACCGAGAGAAAAACAGGCAGTTAATTTTAAAGGACTCCAGCCCTTTCTCTTCCTCAGGGGGAATTGGATTTTCTTACATACAACTGAGTTTTTGCTTACACAGTCTTTAATTTCTTTTAATTCTTGTTCCACCCCAGGCCTTCTCAGTCCATCATGGAGACCACTTAACAGGCTGCTGAAAAGATTTTTTTTTTTTTCTTTTTTTTTTTGAGATGGAGTCTTGTTCTGTCACCCAGGCTGGAGTGCAGTGGTGCAATCTTGGCTCACTGCAACCTCCGTCTCCCAGGTTTAAGCGATTCTCCTGCCTCACCTTCCTGAGTAGCTGGGACTACAGGCACGTGCCACCATGCCCAGCTAATTTTTTTGTATTTTTAGTAGAGACAGGGTTTCACCATGTTAGCCAGGATGGTCTCGATCTCCTGGCCTCAGGTGATCCGCCTGCCTTGGCCTCCCAAAGTGCTGGAATTACAGGTGTGAGCCACCGCGCTTGGCCAGAAAAGATTTTATTTTATTCATATTCCCAAGTCCAAAGAAATTCTTCCTGAGGTCAGGACTGCTCCCTTAAAGGGCATGTAATGTGCAACTACCGGATCTTGGTGTATGACAGCCCCGGGGACTTCAAGTACCTCTGTGTTTTCCAAGGCTGAGCCCTGCCCAAGTGGTGACAGGACACGTTTTGCCCACACCCTGTGCCTTGCCACTCTGCAGTCACCTTGCGTGCAGGGAGGGTGAGTGGTGGAGGAGAGGGCAGGACAGGACAGACCAACTGCAAGGGAAGCTGAGGAAAGATGCGTGCACACGCCCTTGCTGGTACTCTCATGCTGCTGTGGCTGCCAGCTGGGGGCCTGGGCCCCCTGGGCAAGAAGCAGGAAGGAAGAAGGAGACAGGAGACCTTAGCCTTCCCACGCCATGGCATTCTTCCTCTTTCCGTTCCTCTTCATTCCTCTACCCTAGCTTAACTTAAGAGTTCCGAGACTGCCCCAGAGTAGCTCTTGAGTCTACAATGGAACCAAGAAGTGACACAGAAGCAGGAAAAGGGTTAGCCACCAACTCTGGGTGTGGCAGGGAGAGCAGCCGTCACATCCTTGGGCATCCTACCAAGAAAGTACAACCCAGGGTCTCTTTATCTACAGAGACTCTGGGGCCCATGATCCCATTGTCAAATGTATACTACCGTAAAACAAAGACATTTTTAAATTCAATATGAATATGCCTGTCAGTTGCTTCAGGAAACACGGAGTTCCTCAGGCCTTTTCTCCTTAGAAGCAACACAACTCAATTTGGTCTTTTACTGAGCAACTAATTTATATAAGCCTCCCTCCCACCATCGCCAACAAAAAGAAACAAGCCAAGCCTGTCTTCCCAGGAGTTTACCACATATCTCAGGAGACAAGACATGTGTACAAATAGTCCAAGAGAGAATGAGGTAAATGCTACAACCCAATCCAGGACAGAAATAATAGGAAAAGATTGACGCTGGCTGGAAAGATCAGAAATGTTTCATGAAAGAGACCGCATCTGAGATGGACCCTGAAGGAAGAGCAGAATTTTGACAATCAATGTTTTCTCACTGGCTCTATTGATTGAGGCTGGGTTAGCTTGACTTAGAGAAAACCTCTTTGGGTTCCAGTAAAGTGTGTTTTTAGTCTCTGCTGCTGTTTTTGGATACCTTGGTAAAAGGATCTGATAAGGGTGGGTGGCCTTATCTCTCCAGGCCTCAGTTTCCTCTTCTTGGTATGTGAGATCGAACTCGGCTGCATGCCTGGCTCCTCCTTCTCTATTTTGTTCTCATTAGAGGCAGAAACACAATCCAAAGCTAAAGAAACAGGATGTGCCCTGCGAAATAATTTATTATTAGGGTATTCACAGCTCTCCAAGGCTCCTTCTAGGATGTTAATCCTAGATGTGATTTCATCATCTCCTACGTCTCCAGTACATTTTTCTGGAAAAAGAAAGAAATAATAAACAAGTTGTAGGCTGGGTGCTGTAGCTCTCACCCGTAATCCCAGCACTTTAGGAGGCCAATGTGGGCAGATCGCTTGAGATCGGGAGTTTGAGACAAGCCTAGGCAAGAAAGTGAGACCCCCGCACCATCTCTACAAAACATACAAAAATGAGCTGGGTGTGGTGGCACATGCCTGTGGTCCCAGCTACTCGGGAGGCTGAGGTGAGAGGATGGCTTGGGCCTGGGAGGTAGAGGTTGCAATGAGCTGAGAGCGCGCCACTACACTCCAGCCTGGGCAACAGAGCGAAACACAATCTCAAAAAAAAAAAAAAAAAAAAAAAAAATGCACTTGTACCTGAAAAAATTGTTACAAAAATCATGACTACATTATCATGTTGGGGAAAATTACTATTCTAAAGGCAGATTAGAAAAAAGGCAGACAATCCAACAGAAAAATAGGAAAAAACCTTGACAAGCTCTTCATGAATAAGGACATTCAAATGACAAATAAGCATATAAAAATGTGCTCAACACCATTAGTCATCAGGAAATGAAAATTAAAACCACAATGTAATAGCATACCCACTAACTATATGGCTACAGTGAAAAGAACAGACAACAGCAAGTGTTAGCAAGGACGTGGGGCAAATAAAATTCCCATACATTTCTTGTAGGTGTATAAAACAGAACAACTACTTTAGAAAAATGTTTCAGAACATTTAATAAAATGAACATATGCATACCCTATGGCCCAGCAATTCTACTCCCAGGTGTATACCCAATAGAATTACATAAACTCGCCAAAAAACAGGTACAAGAATGTTCATAGCAATGTTTTTCATAATAGCCAAAGACTGGAAACAATCCACATTTCCATCAACATAAGAATGGATTAAAAAATTATTGTTTATTTACGGAACTAGAATACCACACAATGATGAGTAAATTTAATGGATATTTAAAATGAAAAAAGAGGCCAGGTGCAGTGGCTCATGCAGTGGCTCATCCCAGCACTTTGGGAGACCGAGGCAGGCAGGTCACCTGAGGCCAGGAGTTCGAGACCAGGCTGGCCAACATGGTGAAAATCCCGTCTCTACTAAAAATATAAAAATTAGCCAGGCATGGTGACAGGAGCCTCTAATCCCAGCTACTTGGGAGGCTGAGGCAGCAGAATCGCTCGAACCTGGGAGGAGGAGGCTGCAGTAAGCCGAGATTGTGCCACTGCACTCCAGCCTGGGTGACAGAGCGAGACTTGTCTGCAAAAAAATAAAATAAAATTAGAAAAAGAGGCCGGGTGCCGTGGCTCACACCTGTAATCCCAGCACTTTGGGAGGCCAACGCAGGTGGATCACGAGGTCAGGAGTTCGAGACCAACCTGGCCAACATAGTGAAACCCCGTCTTTACTAAAAATACAAAAAATTAGCCGGGCGTGGTGGCAGGCGCCTGTAATCCCAGCTACTCTCGAGGCTGAAGCAGGAGAATGGCTTGAACTCGGGAGGCAGAGATTGCAGTGACCCGAGATCGTGCCATTGCACTCCAGCCTGGGCAACAGAGTAAGACTCTGTCTAAAAAAAAAACAAAAAAGAGAATGAACAAACTTGCACAACATCATGGATGAATTTCACATAGATCATAATGAAAAAAGAAGCCGAACGAAAAAGAGAAGATGCTACATGATTTCATTCATATGAAGTTCAAGAACAGGTTAAAAAAATTATGGTGTTGGAAATCACAATAGCGGTTACCCTTGTGAAATGATCTCCACAGGGTTGACAAAAATTACCTGCCAGGCACTGGCCAGAAATACAATTAAGCATTAGGCTACGCTTTGGCCCACTTTCTTGTTGCTGAAGATCACGTACTGCTAGTTACTGACCATTTGCTTCTGTATTGTTCCTATCAATAGGAATTCTGACATTAGCATCATAAGACTGTTTAAGAATCATTTCCCCATTGCATCCTTATTGTTCCTATAGACAGGATCTCTGACATTAGAATCATATGGCTTTTGTCTGAGGATCACTTAAGATGCTTTTCAGACCCTGAATTCCAGCAACCTGTTTGAAGACCCCTACAGATGAATGGGATCAGCATGAGACTACAGCTTCTTCATCTCCCTGCCCCATGGCGTGACCCGGCACTCCTCAATCAATCAGCAGTCTCCAAATTTTGGCCCACATCCAAACCCTTAAAAATCATAACTCCTCAAGGAGGGGAAGTTGAGGTTTCCTCCCATCTCCTCATTTGGCGACCCTATGATTAAACCTCTTTCTCTGCTGCAACCCAGAGTCTCTCCGTGTAGATTGACTTGCTGTGTGCATTGGGCAATGAACCTATTACAATTACACTTGGGGAGATGAATTAATGACTGGAAGGGGACACAAGGAGGGACATTAGGGATCTTGGATTTTTTAAATCTAGTTGACAGTTACCCAATATGTTCACTTTGCGTAAATTTATTGCGCCGTATACTAATGATTGTGCACTTTTCTGTATGTATGTTATACTTCAATAAAATCTACATAAAAAAAAGCAAGTCAGAACCTGTTTTGGCTCCATAGCTACATTTCAAATAATAGGAAAACAATTTATGGTGAGAGAGAGAAGGGGTGTTCCTATTCTCTCATTCTCTCTACTGAGATACAGATTGATTTGCACTGTAAATTACAAATGATAAAATGATAAAATTCACCAATTTCAAGTGCAGAATTCAATGAGTTTTAAGAAATATGTAGTAGGCCGGATGCAGTGGATAATACCTGTAATCCCAGCATTTTGGGAAGCCAAGGTGGGCAGATCACTTGAGGCCAGGAGTTTGAGATCAACCTGGCCAACATGGCAAAAACCCCATCTCTGCTAAAAATACACACACACACAAAACTTAGCCGGGCATTGTGGCACACGCTTGTAGTCCCAGCTACTCAGAAGGCTGATGCAAGAGAATTGCTTGAACTTGGGAGATGGAGGTTCAGTGAGCCAAAATCAGGCCACTGCACTCCAACCTGGGTGACAGAACAAGACTCTCTCAAAAAAAAAAAAAAAAAAAAAAAAAAAAAAAAAAATATATATATATATATATATATATAGAGAGAGAGTAATGTAGTAGTATACACCCAACTCTAATGATTATAAACAGTATTTCCATTACTCTAAAGAGTTCCCTTGTTCTCTATAGCCAATCCTCTCCCCACCCTGTGGCCACCACTGATCTGCTTTAGAAATTTCACAATAGTTTTGTGTTTTCAAGAATTTCATATAAATGGAGTCATGGAATCTTATCTTTAAAATTATTTTATTTAAACATTACAATGTATGGTAGGTCACAACTAGGTTGAACTGAATGTATCACAAGGCATTTGTCCCCATACACCACTCTATCCACTTCGGCAAAATACGCAGGCTCTTTACTGAATGTCCTATTTTAAAGCAAAATTGGCTGGTGGGAATCTGCATATCCTAATACCAAATAAAGATTATATAAGAGATGCGGTATACCCTGTGCAGTCCCAGAAGACAGAGTAAAGACCTGGGGGCCGTAGCACAGAAGGCCATCTGCAGCTTAATGGAAGGGAGGTTACTCCAAAAGCAAGAGTTTATCAACCCCTAGAATGTGCTGCACCCGCAATAAGTCATTTCCCTGTCCACAGTGGACAAACAGAAAGGTGAGATGTCTAACTATCAAGGTGTCAGAGAAGGCACCCAGGCAGGACACTCAACTCAATGGCTTCTGATGTCTAGTCCAAATCGAATATCACATTGTAGTTAACTGAGCTCTAAAGCAAATCACAATTTTTTTTTGTTTGAGACAGAGTCTTGCTGTGTTGCCCAGGTGGGAGTGCAGTGGTGCAATCTTGGCTCACTGAAACCTCTGCCTCCTGGGTTCAAGTGATTCTCCCCTCTCAGCCTTCCGGGTAGCTAGAATTACAGGCACCTGCCACTACACCCGGTTAATTTTTATATTTTTAATAGAGATGGGGTTTCACTATGTTGGCCAGGCTGGTCTTGAACTCCTGACCTCAAGTGATCCACCCACCTCGGCCTCCCAAAGTGCTGAGATTACAGGTGTGAACCACTGCATCCAGCTGCAAATCACAAATATTTTTTATATCAAGTAGGACAAAGCAAAAAACTACATTGGTCAAAGCATACACTTTGCAGCAACACTAGAACATCCCACTACCAGAAAGGGATATAACTCGAGATGATAGAAGCTATGAAAGGGCAGCAAAAACACATGAAACCCAATGAGAACATCTAGAAGATAAACAGCCTATTCTTTTTTCGTCATCAATTTTATAAACAGCTTCCAGGCTGTGAAATTAAAGAGGACATAGAAGAGATGTTTTTTCTTAATTTTTAAAAATATCATCCGCAGACTCAGCAGGTGAAAGAGATGTTTTTTGAGGCAACTTCTCCGTGTTCACTAGACTCTAACCTCCTCTCTCCGATTAACACAATCGGTCTGCGAAGCCCATCCATTTAAATAAAACTCAGTGAACATTAGCTGGACCTTGAAGGTGCTCAGCTAGGCATTGCACAGAGTAGAGCATAAATGAGCTACAGTACCTGCCTTTGAAGTAAAATAAGCATGTGCATAACCTCAGCCCAAAGCCAGGCTAGATAGCTGTCATGGAGGAAAGGTGCAAACTCTCACAAGGGTAGAAGGGAGAGCATGATGGCCAGAGAACTTAAGGCTGGAAGGAGAATGAGCTGCTGGACCCTAAAGAACAGTCTGGGTTGGGTGCAGTGGTTCAAGTCCGTAATTCTAGCACTTAGGGAGGCCAAGGCAGGAGGATCACTTGAGCCCAGGAGTTTGAGACCAGCCGGGGCAACATAGTGAGACCCCGTCTCTACAAAAATAAAAAAATTAGTGTCCCTTGTGGTGGTGTGTGCCTGGAGTCCCAGCTACTTCGGAGGCTGAGGTGGGAAGATTGCTTAAGCCCAGGAGTTCAAGGCAACAGTGAACTATGATTGCACCACAGGACCCCAGCCTGGGAAACAGAGCAAGACCCTATCTGTAAACAAAAAGAACAAGCTGATGTCCATAATGAGATGCTACAGCATGGCTTACTTTGGAGAATTTTCCAAAAGCCAGATCATTTGTTTGTCTTTTTAAAAAAAATCTGTCTTATGAATAAATGTACTTAACAGGAGATTACCAGGAAATGTTGGCTTTCACTCATTTTCTTCAAGGGACACTTAGAATTTACTGAAAATAGCACAAGAACAAAATGAGGCCAGGTGCAGTGGCTCACGCCTGTAATCTCAACACTTTGGGAGGCTGGGGCATGTGGATCAACTGAGGTCAGGAGTTCAAGACCAGCCTGGACAACATGGCGAACCCTCGTCTCTACCAAAAATACAAAAATTAGCTGGGCATGGTGGCGGACATCTGTATTTCCCAGCTACTTGGGAGGTTGAGGCAGGAGAATCGCTTGAACTCAGGAAGCAGAGGTTGCAGTGAGCCGAGATTGTGCCACTGCACTCCAGCCTGGGCAACGAAGTGAGACTCTGTCTCAAAAAAAAAAAAAAAAAAAAAAAAAAAAGCAAATGAGCTGGCATTCCAAATAAATGGGTTCTATTTCTAAGACTATGAAACTTTAGTTAGCTGAGCCTTGATTTCATCATCTGAAAAATAAGAGAGATGGTGCTAAATCAGTGGTTTTCACTTGTGCTTCATGGAACCTCAAGAGTATGGGGAAGCAGGGTATGACCCCAGACCCACTAGGCTCACAGTAGCCCAATTTCTGAGTCTTAATTGGGCTTCTAAGCAAGGCTTCATTTTGAATAGAGAATTTTGCTATTTTGAAAAGTTAAAATAGGCTGGGTGTAGTGGCTTATGCCTATAATCCCAACGCTTTGGGTGGTTGAGGCAGGGGGATTGCATGAACCCAGGAGTTTGAAACCGGTCTGGGCAGCATAGCTAGATCCCATCTCTGAAAAAAAAAGAAAAGAAAGAAAGAGAGAGAGAGAGAAAGGAAGAAAGAAATAAAGAAAGGAAGAAAGAAAGAAAGAAAGAGAAAGAAAGAAAGAGAAAGCGAGAGAAAGAAAGAAAATAGGGTTTGCAGCCAGGTGCGGTGGCTCATGCCTGTAATCCCACACTCTGGGAGGCCAAGGTGGGTGGATCACCTGAGGTCAGTAGTTCGAGACCAGACTGGCCAGCTTGGTGAAACCCAGTCTCTACTAAAAAATACAAACGTTAACTGGGCCTGGTGGTGAGTGCCTGTAATCCCAGCTACTCAGGAGGCTGAGGCTGGAGAATCGCTTGAACCTGGGAGGTGGAGGTTGCAGTGAGCCAAGATCTTGCCACTGCACTCCAGCCTGGGCGACAGAGCGAGACTCCATCTCAAAAAACAAAAACAAAAACATAGGATTTGCTAAATACTTTGGTGGGGTTGTCTTGCATCCAGAGTCTGGGACTAGAATGATCTCCTCAAAGTACAAGTTCAGGGCATTCCATGATTTTGTGTATTTATTTTTACTTCTTATGACATTATTATACAACAATTTATTTTCTCTACAATGTTTTTAAAATCCTCAGACAACGTTTTCTTCTTTTCCTTTTCAGCCTCACTCTTTTTTTGTGTTATTTTTCTCTTTTCTTCTCTATTTTCCATTCACTTTCCTTTCTTTTTAGATATGTGTGTAGAAGGCCAGGCACGGTGGCTCATGCCTGTAATCCCAGCAATTTGGGAGGCTGAGACAGGCAGATAGCTTGAGCTCAGGAGTTCGAGCCCAGCCTGGCCAATATGGTGAAACCATTTCTCTACTAAAAATACAAAAAATATGCATGTTGGTGCGCATGTGCAATCCCAGCTACTCAGGAGGCTGAGGCACAAGAACGTGGAAGACAGAGGTTGCAGTGAGCCGAGATCGAGCCTCTGCACTCCAGCCTGGACAACAGAGCGAGACCCTGTCTCAACAACAACAACAACAACAACAACAACAAAAACAACAACAACAACAACAACAAAAGATGTGTGTAGAAAAGAATTAACATACCATGCTGCAGACTGTTAACGTTAGAAAGCCCTGCTGGTAAGGTTGGCACTAAACTGTTTGTACAAACAACGTAGTTTATTCTGAACACCTGCTTTCCTTCTGGGAGTCTGAAAATTTTGGTATGTGCTAGGCAGAGGTGCCTACATGACTGATCAGATAAAAGCTTTGGAACCCCAGGCTCAGACAAGCTTCTCTGGAAGGCAACGTTTCACAGATGTTGTTACAGTTTGTTGCTGGAGGAATTAAGTGCATCCTTAAGTGACTCCACTGGGAGAAAACTGGAAGTCTGCACCTGGTTTCCTCCAGACTTTGACCCATGCACCTTTTCCCTTTGCTGATTTTGCTTCGTATCCTTTGACTGTCATAAATCATAGCTGTGAGTTCAATGACATGGTGAGTCCTGGGAGTCCCCCTAGTGAGCCACTGAACCTGAGGTGGTCCTGGGAACCCCCGGCACAGAGCATCATAAGTGGACCTCACTAGAAGGACCTTGGCTCTGATATATGGTGAAAGTGCTGTTTGAGAAAAGGAAGGATGAAGGAGCGGAAGATCTGTGGATATGAATGATGTGAAACCCCAGCTGAGTTACTGTCTGCTGCAAGAGGTAAAAGTTACCGATGAAATTTGAAAATGATCGCTCCAATCCCAGAGAATTGGCTTGCCGGACATCCTGGCTGCTTTTGGCAGCGCTGACTAAAGTGAGAGGAAAAATGGTCAGCTCGCTCAATGTCTTTCATTTTGTTCTATCCTCCAGGTGGGAGGAAAAAGGCCCAGCCATCCCAAAAGTTTAGCTTTGGGCCAAAGATGTTAAAAATTTACCAGCCTGGCCAATATGGGGAAACCCCGCCTCTACTAAAAATACAAAAATTAGCTGGGCGTGGTGGCACGCACCTGTCGTCCTGGCTACTTGGGAGGCTGAGGCAGGAGAATCACTTGAACCCAGGAGGTGGAGGTTGCAGTGAGCTGAGATCGCGAAACTGCACTCCAGCCTGGGCGACAGAGTGAGACTGCGTCTCAAAAGAAAAATAAATTTGCATCACTCTCTTCTCCAGGTGGGAGGAAAAAAAATCAATTCCCAGGAGCAACACTTAGATACAGCAGAGAGGAGGCAGATGGGGTGGGAGGGGGAGAGGTGCAGCCATTTCTATACACCTTTCCTTTCTTGCACTCCAGCCAGAGCTCCTGGCAGCTGTAAATGCTGAATTTATTGCTAAGGGTTTGAGTAAATATGCAACAAGAAAACAGTTTATTGTTTTTAATGGCTTCGTATTTGTGGCTATTGGATCTGGATGTATGGTAAGAATGGATGAGAAGTATTATAGGCTTTGTAATTTCATAAATGCTAGAGTGATCATCCCAATTGGGAAAAGCTGCAAAAATATATAGAGAGATGGAACACTTCTTTCTTGGTTTTTGCCACTGGTGAGCAAATTAAACTGTTTTGAGTATTAGAAATAGAGTAAGTCCCCACAGTGAGGATTTTTACTACCATGTTTGCCGATCAGAGCCTCTAGGAAAAGGCAATCAACATGAAAAGAGAGCCACTCACCAGATTAAAACGACTTTTGGAATTTTAAAAAGCAGGCTTTAATTGCTAATGAGCTCCCATAAATCATATCAGATGTTGTGAAATCTGATCCTTACAGGCTGATAATTTTCCAGCCTGCTGTGGGTCAACTTGGACTCTAAGAATGGCATGGAGACAAAGGGTTTAGGAAAGCCTCGCTTGTCATTCAGACTTGGAACACAGCGATTTGGCCCTCCAGTGTCTTGCCTTTTTTGCAGTCAAAGAAATACCCTTGGTTTTTTTGGAATCTTGCATTCTCTGCCCCTAATTGCCTGGGCTCCATGGAGCTGAAACCTGATGCTGTCTGCCATGGGCTGGTTCAGCCTCTGCTCCAGCTGTGCTGAGCTGAAGAGGCACAGGCTTGACTTTGACTCCGGGATTGCCGTAGATACTGGACACCTCTTTGGGGCCCTAAAATATGAGAACATTCTGGCTGGATTGTCTGGATCCCATACACATGTCCACAGGAAAAGGCTTATACACTGTTGGGACCATCTGAAATCAGGTGGCAGATAGGCTCTGTATTTCTGATACAGAGACCACTTGCAGTCTGACTTGAGATTACTGCTGAAAGCCGCAGGTCAGGGAGGGCACATCACAGGGACCAGGGCCCTTTGCTCACTTCTGATAGGTGGACCCTCGACCCCCTCTTGGAGATGCCTCACTGCTGTTGATTGTTGTGTTCAACTTGCAGGACTAGTCGCAGTTTGCAACAATGGACCAATAGCCTGGCTCCATGCCTCTCTGTCCTGGGACACACACCTTAGTGAGGCATTTTGGTTACTAAGTGCAACTGTGCCCAGTAGGTGAGTGAGCTTTTCCAGGCTGCTCAGGATAAAAGGGATGGGAGGTTGTATAAACCCAGTTTGAAAATTTTTGAAAATTCAGGATTCCATCCTTGACCCATTCCTGAGCATGATGTATCTTTCTGGTTAAGTTATATAAAAACGCTTTTTGATGAAAATGCTTTTGTCCCTCTTGCATACAACCCTTCCAGGTGAGAGGTCTGGATGACAGCAGGGGATGGTTTTTAAAATGTAAAGTTATGATGGCTGAATGCGACACACCGATTTTAAAACAACAGAGAGATGACAGAAACCCTAGTACCCTGGGAGGTGCAGGGGAGCAGTGAGGGCTTTAATATCCTTTGTCTTTCAGAACTGCTTCTGGAAGCTCTCCTTTCTTCCTGAAGGGAAAACTCCCAGTGCTGCCTTTCCCAATTCTGGGAGAACTCTGAACTCTGACACGCTGAGCAGCAGGGGGCGACCCAGCCCCTCCACTTCCTGAACAGAACACCCCCAGAGGTCCTGCACACTCAGAAAGCAGGCGAGCTTGTGTCACAGACAAGCTAACCATTGGTAACTGACATCCTCAGGCAGTCCCTCTGAAACCAAGGACTGAACTGATTTAATTGAATGAAACTGGAAGCCTAGGGTGGGAGCCCTGCGATGGGAGGTCACACTTGGGGCCTTGTCAACCTGTTCTGCTAATGTATGCAGC
Source organism: Gorilla gorilla gorilla (assembly GCF_029281585.2). Lineage (NCBI taxonomy): Eukaryota > Metazoa > Chordata > Mammalia > Primates > Hominidae > Gorilla > Gorilla gorilla. The sequence goes on along the minus strand of NC_073245.2, from coordinate 12,168,055 downwards.
TTGGGGCGCCCCAATAATTGTCAACTCTTTGTTTCCAGGGGTACAACATGTGCCCTCTGGGGCTGGACTTCTTGTGTGTGTATTCTCCTGTGACAACACTGCCTTAGCCCTGGAAGGGATTCAGGTCAGCTTCAACTTACTGGACAGAGCTGCACCGTGTCTGAATTGCTGTCTTGGGCCAGGTAAAAAACGTTCATAAAAATACTTTAAAGTTTACCTTTAAAGATCTTTATGGCTGATGGGATTTGTTTTAACTGGCTAAGTACAGGGCTCCTAAAAGGCATATAACTGATAGGATCAGTACCGCAGGTTGGTCTCACCCTGCTGATGGGTCCTAGTGATAATTTTGCTGTAAAGATGCCTTGTCCAGAAAAGAGTTGGCATAGCAGGCCTGAGACTGCCATTCTTAGAAAGACCTGCTCACGAGTTTGGCTTTTTTTTAGGCGGGGGCGGGGGGGGGGGGGTGTTGGCGGGTGCGGGGTGCAGTGGTGTGATCTTGGCTGACTGCAATCTCCACCTCCCAGGCTCAAGCAATCCTCCCACCTCTGCCTCCCAAGTAGCTGGGACTACAGGTATGTGCCACCACGTCCGGCTAATTTTTGTATTTTTTGTAGAGATGAGGTTTTGCCATGTTGCCCAGGCTGGTCTCAAAACTCCTGGACTCAAGCAATCCACTGGCCTTGGCCTCCCAAAATGCCAGGATTACAGGTGTGAACCTACTGCACCCAGCCAAGGTTGGCTTTTGATGGGCATTTGGGAACACAGACTTGGGGAGGGTTCTCACCATTCCCTAAGTGATCAGAGTGGCTCACTGCACTAAACCATTTGTACAAACAACATGGTTTATGCTGAACACGTGTTTTCTTTCTGGAAATCCGGAATTTTTGTATATGGTAGGCGGAGGGTACATGTGGCCATCCCCAGAAGAAACCTTGGGCACTGAGTCTCCATTGAGTTTCCCTGGTAGACAACATTTAACATGTGTTGTCACAATTTTTTGCCGGAGGAATTAGGCATGTCCTGTGTGACTCTACCAGGAAAAGACTTCCAAAAGCCTGGGCCTGGTTTCCCCTGTCTTTGCCCCATCCCCTTCTCCCTTTAAGGATTTTGCTTTGTACCTGTTCCCTGTAATAAGCCACAGCTGTGGCCGGACACAGTGGTTCGTGCCTATAATCCCAGCTCTTTGGGAGGACGAGACGGGTGGATCACCTGAGGTCAGGAGTTCGAGGCCAGCCTGGCCAACATGGTGAAACCCCATCTCTACTAAAAATACAAAAATTAGCCAGTATGGCAGCACACACCTGCAGTCCCAGCTACTCGGGAGGCTGAGGCATGAGAATCTCTTGAACCTGGGAGGTGGAGGTTGCAGTCAGCCAAGATGACAGCACTGCACTCCAAAAAAGAAAAAAGCCAAACTTGTGAGCAGGTTTCTTTAAGAATGGCAGTCTCAGGCCTGCTATGCCAACTCTTTTCTGGATGAGGCGTCTTTACAGCAAAATTATCACTAGGACCCATCACACACACACGCACACACACACACACACACCACACAAAAGAGCAAGACCCCATCTCAAAAAAAAAAAAAAGTCACAGCTGTGAGTACAACTATATGCTGAGTCTTCTGACATCTCCTAGTGAAGCAGTGGACCTGGGAGTGCTCCTGGAGACCCCAACATAGTGAGAAAAAAGGTAAAAAAGGATGAAAGAGATGTATAGGAAGGGAGAAGAGGGAAGAAGATAGTATAACACAAGAAGGTGGAGGGAAAGGGATGAGGAAGGAAACGGGGGTAAAAGTCAATATACTGGTAGAACTGAACTTAGCGGCTTCCGGGCTGCCATACCTAATGTGAATTCGAAGACTCACAAAATCAGAAGACAATCCTCAGACATCCCTGGCACAACACAATTGTCCCAGCAAAACAGAATTCCCAACACTCCCAACTCTGCTAGGAAACATGAACGAAAATCATCACAATCAATCCTTTACAGATGTGCAAGACTGAAGAGCTTTTGTCCATTTTATGGAACTTTGACACCACTCTGTGAGGCAGGCTGGACAGGGATTCACAGAGCATTTAAAGGCCTCCTGCTCCTAGAGTCCAAATTAATTGCCCCATCTGTTTGTATTTCTTTGACAAAACTTCCCATGATCTGATCTGCATTGTGTGTTGGTTTACTGTGCACATCTGCCTTTTCCACTAGACTTGATTTCCTTGAAGGGGCATGGTCTGAATTTTTTTTTTCTTGTCTTGTCTTTCTTTGGGTGAGAGATAAGATAATCTTTTCTTTCTTTCTTTCTTTCTTTTTTTTTGAGACGGAATTTCACTCGTCACCCAGGCTGGAGTGCAATGGTGCCATCTCGGCTCACTGCAACCTCCACCTCCTGGGTTCAAGCAATTCTTCTGCCTCAGCCTCCTGAGTACCTGGGATTACAGGCACCTGCCACCATCCCCAGCTAATTTTTGTATTTTTAGTAGAGACAGGGTTTCACCATGTTGGCCAGGCTGGTCTCGAACTCCTGACCTCAGATGATCCCCCAGCCTCGGCCTCCCAAAGTGCTGGGATTACTGGTGTGAGCCATTGTGCCTGGCCAAGGTAATCTTTTCTTTTCTTTCTTTCTTTTTTTTTTGAGACGGAGTCTCACTCTGTCACCCAGGCTGGGAGTGCAGTGGCACGATCTCAGTTTACTGCAACCTCCCCCTCCTGGGTTCAAGCAATTCTCCCGCCTCAGCCTCCTGAGTAGCTGGGATTACAGGAGCCCACGACCATGCTCAGCTAATTTTTGTTTTAGTAGAGACGGGGTTTCATCATGTTGGCCAGGCTGGTCTTGAACTCCTGACCTCAGGTGATCCGCCCACCTTGGCCTCTCAGAGTGCTGGGATTACAGGCGTGAGCCACTGCACCCGGCCAAGATAATCTTTTCTAGTGATAAATTCATTGTGGGAAAATAATAAAAATAAAACAAAAGTCACATGGGATCCCTATTTAGGTCAACTCTGTATCCTATTCAGATTCAAGAATAACCTGGCATACAGTAGGCATTCAATCAACATTCGTTGATCTGTTGTTAGCTAAGATTCTAGTTATGAGGACACCTTCCTCAAGGGATTATCAGGAGAATTATATGAGTATGTACATAAGTGAATTTGGTAAACTGCAAAGCATTTTTTAGATCTAAATTAGCCATTATAATAATGCATCCTCAACCTTACATTCATTTAAGAAAATATTTGAGCTGGCTGCAGTGACTCACACCTATAATCCCAGCACTTTGGGATACTGAGGCCGGAGGATCACTTGAGCCCAGGAGTTTGAGACCAGCCTGGGGAACATAGCAAGACCCCTGTCTTTACAAAATTTCTTTTAAAAAATTAGCTGGGTGTGATGGCATGCACCTATAGTCCCAGCTACTTAGGAGTCTGAGGTAGGAGGATCACTTGAGCCCAGGAGTTCAAGGCTGCAGTGAACCATGATCATGCCACTGCATTCCAGCCTGGGCAACAGACCCTATCTCTTAAAAAAAAAAAAAAGAAGAGAGAAAGAAAAAAGAAAGAAAGAAAAAACAAAGAAAGAAAGAAAAAGAGGGAGGAGGGAGGAGGGAGGAGGGAGGAGGTAGGAAAGAAGGGAGGAAAAAGGAAAAGAAGGAAGGAAGGAAAAGAAAAAAGAGAAAGAAGGAGGGAGACAGAGAGGGAGGGAGGGAAAGAAAGAAGGGAAGAAGGAGGAAAGGAAGGAAGAAAAGGAGAAAGAAAGAAAGGGAGGGAGGGAAAGAAGGGAGGAAGGAGGGAGGGAGGAAGGGAAGGAAGAAAGAGAGAGAGAGAAAGAAAGAGAAAAAGAAAGGGAAGGAAGGAAAGAAGGGAGGAATAAGGAAAGAAGGAAGAAAGGGAGGGAGGGAGGGAGAGAAAGAAAGAAACAAAGAGAAAGAAACAAAGGGGGAGGGAGGGAAGAAGGAAGGGAAGGAAAGGAGGGAGGAAGGAGGAAAGGAAAGAAGAAACGAAGAGAAAGAAGAAAGAAAGAAAGAAAATGAAAGAAAGAAAAAAGGAAGGGAGGGAGGGAGGGAAGGAGAGAAGGAAGGAAGGAGTGAGAGAGAAAGGAGGGAAGGAAGGAAGGGGAAGGGAAGGGAAGAAGGAAGGAAGGAGAGAAAGAAAGAAAGAAAGAAAGAAAGAAAGGAGAGAGACAGAAAGAAAGAAAAAGAAAGAAAGAAAGGAAAAAGAAAGAAAGACAAAGAAAATTTTGAGAAGATGACTACATTTTCCAAGTGAGCTGATGAGCCGCCGCTTGTAGGAGGGTGCCTTGATTCTCCCATTTGTAGATAACAACACTGAGGCTCAGAGAGTTGGAATGATTGACCTAAGGGTCACATAAACATGTTTTTATCTATGTCAGTCGGTGGCTTCCCCTCAGAAATTAGATTTGACTTTATAATTTATTCTCACTTAATTTCCTAGTACAGTTGTAACAGATTTTAAGTTACTAGCTTTTTCTCTTCTCTTTCCCTTTTTGCTTTTACTTATCAAAATTGTCACAAATCTTCAACACCCCAAAAAAGGCATACTATTTCTTCACGGAGAGGTGGAAAGAACATGAATATTGGAATGAGACAGACTCGGGTTTGAATCTAGGCTCTGCTTCTTATTAGCCAGGCAACTTTGGGCAAAGAACTTAATTTCCATGAGACTTAATGCATTTGCAAAGCAAGGTCAATAATGTCTATTAATGCCTTCTAAAGTTATGAAAATGAAGGATAATATATGTGGAGCACCTAGCTCTGTGCTTGGTGCCTTGTAGACACTTTATAAATGATAGCTGAGTGTTGTTGTAGTTATTGTCGTCATTACTATTATTAATAAGTTGAAACAGGAGGATAAAGAATCACAAATTTAGTGGGTTTTTTTTTTTTTTTCTTTTTTTTGAGACAGAGTCTTGCTCTGTCGCCCAGGCTGGAGTGCAGTCGTGCGATCTTGGCTCATTACAACCTCCGCCTCCTGGGTTCAAGTGAGAATCACAAATTTTGGCTGTGTTACCTATCACTTGGTAAGCGCTAGTGAAACTGGACTGGCAGGTCACTTGTGAAGCCAGCATCAAAAGGTCTTTCCCTCAAGAGACCACAAAAACAAAATATTGAAGTCAGCAACTTCCACTTCTGAGGTGAGGCATTGAGTAGATTCAACAGTCCCATCCAGGTGTGACATTTCTTTCTAGCATCAGCTTCACTGCTCATGACTCACTAAACTTGGAGACAAGGGATAGGAATTACCGAATTTGTCAGAGCATCTCATGAATGAATGTGTGTGGTAAGGACAAAAGGGGCTGAGAACCAAGCCCTGTATTGGGGTGGGGAAGGGAAAATGAAGAACTTAAAACTTCAATAAAGAGAATGAGGAAGGATCTGAATCAAGCAAAGTACAGGGGCGAAACCTGCCAGCTTGTGATCGAGTCATGGCGAGAGCTTCTTAACTCAGTTACGTCTAAAAGAAACACCAATACTTGGCGTCAGTCTTCAGTAGATAAGAAATGTGGGGAAAAAAAATAATAACCAGGAAAGACACAGGGTCAGAGAGCTGGGAGGGAGCTCAAGGTCGCCAGTGTAGTCATTTTTATACTGTGGCCCCAAGTCTTCAGAGATGCTTCCGAGACACCACAGATCCTGAAGGATTCCTTGCCAAGAGGATGGCTTGCTGTTTCGGGAACCTATACAAGCTTTTGTTCTGTTTTTGTTCCAGTTCTAAAGAATTTAAACACCAGTGTTATATACCAATGCCTGTCTTTTACAGACGAGAACCTAAAGTCCAGAGAGGACAATTAACTTGCTCAAAGTAACACAAGGGAAGGCTTGGGTCTTCAACCCATAAGTCTTGCTCTATCCCCAAATAGGAATATGAGACAGACACACTGGCTATTCATTCCAGTTTATACATGATGCCAGATGTGGGGCTCTACCTCGCCTAAACTTAAAGGAACTCTTCTTTTTTCTGGAGACAGGGTCTCACTCTGTTTCCCAGGTTGAGTGCAGTGGCAGAATCACAGTTCGCTGCAGCCTCAACCTCCTGGGCTCAAATGATCCTCCTGCCTCAGCCTCCTGAGTAGCTGGGACTACAGGCATGTCCCACCACGCCCGGCTAATTTTTTATTTTTTGTAGAGACAGGGTCTCTCTACGTTGCCCAAGCTGGTCTCAAACTCCTGAACACAAGCGATCCTCCCTACTCAGGCTCCCAACATGCTGGGATTACAGGCATAAGCCACTGTGCCAAAGTCATAATGAGAGCTCTTCTCTTGTCATTAGGAGGTGAGGTTCAGTAGGGCTTCAATGTCTGGGCAGTGGAGGGTTCCTGCTTCCTGAAAGGCGACCTCTTAAAATAGCACTTGTTTATTTACACCAGGACTGACCTCTCATCTCCAGCCTCCTGATCCGTGCTGGTCTGGCCCAGTTCCCTGTTACTTTCCAACTCTCACCTTTCTGCCCTTCTAGGCTTGTCTTGGGCCCATAAACTATAGGATTGAGTGAGAAGTGCCCGGATTTCTCCATTCCCTGTTTTACTGGCTGTCATTGGGCCTGAATGGGCTCCACCTCCTTGGAATTCCCTAATGCAGCTAATTGATTCCATTCATAAGAGTCCTCAAGTTCTTAAAGCTGGAAGAAAATTTTGAGACCATTTCATTGAGTCTCCTAATTTTATAGATGAAGAAACTGAGGTCCATGTGATTCACACAAAGTCACGTGGTCATATCAGGATTCAAATTCATGTTTTGTAATTCTAGATCCAACACCCTTTCCGATAGCCATACCATCATTCTCCCATTTAATTCAATTCAGTTTAAATCAAAACATACCTGTGGAGGCTGGGAGTGGTGGCTTAGGCCTATAATCTCAGCACTTTGGGAGGCTAAGGCAGGTGGATCACCTGAGGTCAGAAGTTTGAGACCAGCCTGACCAACATGGTGAAATCCCATCTCTACTAAAAATACAAAAATTAGCCGGGCATGGTGGTGGGTTCTTGTAGTCCTAGCTACTCGGAAGGCTGAGGCAGGAGAATCGCTTGAACCTGGGAGGCGGAGGGTGCAGTGAGCCTGTAGTTCTGGCTACTTAGGAGGCTGAGGTGGGAGGATTGCTGGAGCCCAGGAGGACGAGGCTGCAATGAGTCGTGATTGTGCCACTGCACTCCAGCCTGGGTGACAGAATGAGACCCCTGTCTCAAAAGGAAGGGAGGGAGGGAGGGGGGAAAGAAGGAAGGAAGGAAGGAAAGAAGGAAGGAAGGAAAGAAAGAAAGAAAGAAAGAAAGAAAGAAAGAAAGAAAGAAAGAAAGAAAGAAAGAAGAAAGAAGAAAGAGGAGTGAGCACATGGAAAGAACCTGGTTCCTGGATGGAATCATTCCTGAGCTGCCACCCCAGCCCTAGACTGCCTGTCCCCACACTTCTTGTTGCATGAGATAAATGAATCCCTCTTTGGTTCAGCCAAATAGCAGCACTTCTCTTATATGCAGCTGAACACAATTGTGAATGGCTCATGGGCCTTGAAAAAGTCTTGGGATTTCAACAAACAGAGGCAGAAGACAGTGCCAGGAAACGCTCAAGACAGGGAAAGCTGGGGGCATGTTCTTGACAAAGCAGGCGGAGCAGATAGGGAGGTCAGAAGAGACGTTGTGATAGGGACAGAAGACCAGGGAGGCTCAGAGGATGGATGTGGATTTCATTCTGAAAGCAGGGAAGAATTGCTGGGGGAAGTGAGCAGTGCTGTTCTTGGGGAGTTGACGCTAGTTCCTTGGCACCGAGTGAGCCTTGGGCCCCCGGATGAGCAGGCAGGGCAGCTACTGAGGAGCCTGGAGTGAGAGTGGGTGACCTGTTTCATTCCAATCTGCTGTGCTTGTATTACATTCCTGTGAGCTTAGTATCTGCACAGAACACCAGGAACCGCAGTACCGCAAACTCTTTGGCATTCTGAAGGCCCTGCTCTCACTGTGTCACTTTCCTCCCACTGGCAATTACCAGACTGGCAAACCGCAGCCAGCCGAACCTCACCCTCTGGCTTCCAAAGTGTGCCCTGCTTTGACTGCAGCATGTTGTAAGCCACAAACATCTTCGCCAAGAAATGATTAGAGAAGGAAGCTATGAGAAAACAAATGTGTATAAAAATAAGACATGGTCTTGAGTCATTGATAGGAAAATGGAAGCGGAAAAGATATCCAACCCAGAATGGCCTTGAACAAGTTCAAGGACCCACAGGCAGCTACAAGGAAGGAAGTGTTCCCTGGTTTCGTCTTTTTGTGTGAATGGATTCTCTGATTTCGATACTTGAGCCTCAGAGGCAGGTGATGCAATGGAAAAATACAATATTGTTCCCAGTCTGCCCCTGACCACCTGTTTGAGCTCACAAAACAAAACAAAACACCTACCACTCTCTAGACTTTAATCTCCCCACCTACCCACCTAGACACTGAGAGGATTGGACCAGAGAAATCAAAGCCCCATCCTTCTCAAAAACGTTCCAGCCCCCATCTCCCTGTGCAGCCAGCAGTGTCCCGGCTCTCTGCCCATCTAACATACCAGGCCTCATGTTGCATGTGTTTGACTCTGTCCCGAGTCCCCAGCTAGTTCCTCGAGGACAAGAATCCTGTTTTCCCCACAGTCAGTACACATAGCAGAAACTCAATACATCTTGACTGAATGGATTCGTGAGCTGCACAGTTGTTTCTTGATAAGGGTTTCAGGAGGGAAGCAGAGATGCTGTCAGGGCAGGAAATGGCATGTAAGTGACACTCCCAGGCTCTAGGCAAATCAGCTGGAAGAGGGAATGAAGCTAAGTTCGTGCAATTTATCAACAACTATATTCCATAGAATTAACCCACTAGACGTTTTCACCTTCTGCGAAAAAAAAAAAAAGTGCTCTGGTCAAAAAAGATTAAGAAATTTACTAACCGAATCCCACATTCCACTCATTCCTCTATGGACATGAGCCTAGAAAAGGCTCTAAGATATCTGTTTACTTTTATGTAACCTAGAATTTCCCAAACCTAGGGAACCTGTGTTCGGAAAACGCCCATAAAGCATGAACGCAGTTTGAGAAGCACTGGTTTAGTGTGAATGGTTTCTACGGTGAAGTTTTTATTTACAAACCATGTTGGGGTCTGTGAAAACCCCTTTAGGACCAAAAATCATTGGTCACTGCATAATCAAATAGACAGACAGATATAATAATTCAGATTATTATTATAATAATTATGTTATTATTATAATTATTATCTCATTCAGTTAACACCTATTCAACAGCAACTGATTGTCTAGTATGCATCCCACACAAGGGATATGAGGATAAATAAGACAGGGTCCTCTCTGCAAAAGAGCACATCCCTAAAGGGGAGGAGAAAGTACAGAATATTGTGCTGAGTACTGTAAGCAGATGTTATGGGAAGGCAGAAGAAGGTACCTGGGAGAATCATGGAAACTAGACCTTGAGTAATAAAAATAATAACATTAACAACAATACCTTCATCAAGTGCTAACCACGTACCAAACACTGTTCTAAGCACTTTATGTATATTAACCCACTTATACCTCATAACAGTCTTACCAGTTACTTTCAGTACCTACATTTTACAATGAGATCATTGAGTCTCAGAGAGGCTAAGTAACTTGCCCGAGATCACACAGCTAGAAACATGACATGGTCAGGATTCAAACCCAGGCAGTCTGGCTCCAAACTCCATACTTTTCAGCAGTAGGCTTACTTACTGCCTTTTGGGATGAGTAGTAAGTATACCAGATGGAAAAGGACAGAAACCTTCCAGGCAAAGGGAATAGGAAAAATAGCAAGTAGTTCTATGTGCATCAAACGTGCACTCTCAAATCTATGCCAGTAGGTTCTGGCTGTATCCTGTGGACTTGGGTGCTCAGATCTTTCCACTGATGTCCTTCAGGCAAGAAAGGAAAACATGAGCCTTTAGGGGAATCTGGAAGTGTAGCTTGAAAAAACCTCCACAAATTTCTTTTGAAGTCTCCCACCACCATCTGAAAAATTCATGAGAATTCTATATTTGACACCATAATAGAATTGTGTTGACTCCATATAAAACATTTTAACCACTTAGCAGTTCAATTAACATTTTTACATAGAACTCCAGGAACACATGCCATTATTTCTCTTGAGGCCTCGGGTATCCCTGGCAACCTGCTCGCATCCATGACTCCCCAGCTGGAGGCCTAGCTGTAAACAGCAGGAAGTCATTTAAGATGCCTGAGCCAGGGACGGACCCAGCACATTTGTGTTTTCAAAAGGTGACTCTTCAGAATAGCAGGAACCTAGGAATAACTTAAATATCCATCAAGAGAAAACTGGTTAAATAAATTACATTCATCCACTGGAATACTACAGTGCTCTAACAGAATGAGAGACCAGCATTTACAGATGAGAAAAGCTCTCTAAGGTAACACAGTCAATGAAAAGAGCCGAGTGCAGACCAGTGTGTACAGTGGATTCCCACTTGTGTGTGAGGTATGGAAAGCATGTATGTTTTAAGGATATGCTTTTACAGGCAGAGAAAACTTTTAGAAGGAGAGACAACAAATGTCAACAGTGAGGATCTCTGGGGAAGGGAACCACGAGAGAACTTACTTTTTTTGTTGTTTTTGAGACGGAGTCTCACTTTGCTACCCAGGCTGGAGTGCAGTGTAGCGATCTGGGCTCATAGAACCTCTTGGGTTCAAGTGATTCTCCTGCCTCAGACTCCTGAGTAACTTGGACTACAGGCACCCACCACCACACTCAGCTAATTTTTGTATTTTTAGTAGAGATGGAGTTTTGTCATGTTGACCAGGCTGGTCTCAAACTCCTGATGTCAGGTGATCCGCCCCCCTTTGCCCCCCAAAGTGCTGTGATTACAGGCGTGAGCCACCACTCCCAGCTGAGAACTTACTTTTTATTGCATATCTTTCAGTACTGTTTGGATTTCTACCATGTGCATTTATTACTTTTTAAATAAAAGAAATAGTTTGGCCGGGCGCAGTGGCTCACGCCTGTAATCCCAGCACTTTGGGAGGCCGAGGCAGGCAGATCACCTGAGATCAGGAGTTCAAGGCCAGCCTGGCCAACATGGTGAAATCCCATCTCTACTAAAAATAATAATAATAATAATAATAACAATAATAATAATACGAAAATTAGCCGAGCGTGGTGGCACGCACCTGTAATCCCAGCTACTCGGGAGGCTGAGGCAGGAGAATTGCTTGAACCCAGGAGGCAGAGGTTGCAGTGAGCTGAGATCACGCCATTGCACTCTAGCCTGGGCAACAGGAGTGAAACTCCGTCTAAAAAAAAATAAATAGTGAATCTCAGAAAGTTAAAAAGTAGTTTTTAAGAAAAAGGAAAACTGAGAAAAAACTGCTAGCAGTACAGCATAGATGATAAGTGGGGAAAAAAGAGTGATTCTAGTTGTCCCTTGGTATGTGCAGAGAGGGGGTGAAGGGAGGAATTGGTTCCAGGACCCCTATGGGTATCAAAATACATGGATGCTCAAGTCCCTTGTATAAAATGGCGTGGGATTTACGTACAATCTACACACAGCCTCTCCTGCATTTTAAATCATCTCTAGATCACATATAATACTTAATACAATGTAAACTATGTAAATAGTTGCTATACTATATTTTTAAAATTTGTATAATTTTTTATTGTATTGTTATTTAAATTTCTTTTTTAAAAAATACTTTTCTATTAAAAATAATTTTTTTATCCTAACCCAACATAGATATATTGTTATTTTTGATTGTGTTTTATTTTTCAAAGATTTTTGATCCAAAATTGGTTGAATCTGCGGGTGTGGTGTGGAACTTGCAGATACAGAGATCAATTATATAGAGAAAGACCCATTACTGGCAGGGCAAGTTAGCTCACGTCTGTAATCCCAGCACTTTGGGAGGCCAAGGCAGGCGGATCACCTGAGGTCAGAGGTTCGAGACCAGCCTGGGTGACATGGTGAAAACCCGTCTCTATTAAAAATAGAAAAAATTAGCCAGGCGTGGTGGCAGGTACCTGTAATCCCAGCTACTTGGTAGGCTGAGGCAGGAGAATCTCTTCAGGAGAATCTCTTGAACCCTGCAGGCAGAGGTTGCAGTGAGCCGAAATCGCACCATTGCACTCCAGCCTGGGCAACAAGAACAGAACTCCTCTCCAAAAAAAAAAAAAAAAAAAGAGAAAGGCCTATTACAAAGCCACTGTCCTACAGCAAGGTGACAAAATTGAACCAAGGAAGTGGCAGTAGGGCTAAGGAAGAAAACCGAGAGATATTTAAGCAGTAAAAACTCTAGGACTCGGCAACTCGTTAAGTTGCGGGGTGTATAACAGAGGTAGACATTAAGAATAAATTCGGCAATAGGAGAGACGGGGGAGCTGTTCACTAGGAACACGTGTGCAAAAGAAACAGCCAGAATGTGGGGAGGATAATGAGTTCAGTGTTGGACATGCTAGGTTTGAAGTATCTTAGGACATTCAGATAGAGGTGACCTATTAGAAAAGTGAGTGTAAGGTTTTGATCATAAACAATTCCATTTACCTTATTGATGGCAATTTACTAAGTTCTAACAATGAAGAATGAAATGAGATTACCTTTCTGTGTAGTAAAGCATCCACATAGAGGGCCTGAGATTGCTATCCTGAGAAAGGCCTGCCTCGAAAGGCTGGATCTTGGCTGACTTCTGCGAACTTGCCTGGTAAAGAGTTCCCTATACCGATATGAAACTAAATGATAAATAAGAGTGGCTCACTAGGCCTAGGTCATATTTGTGCAAACAACATGGTTTATACTTATACTGAATACCAGTTTTCCTTCTGGAAGTCTGGAGTGTTTGTACATGCTAGGCAGAGGGTGTCTATGCAGCCAACCCCCGTGTAGAAACCTTGGGCACTGAGTCTGATGAGTTTCTCTGGTAGACAACATTTTTTTTTTTCTTGAGACGGAGTCTTGCTCTGTCACCCAGGCTGGAGTGCAGTGGTGCCATCTTGGCTCGCTGCAGCCTCTGCCTCCCGGGTTCAAGCGATTCTCCTGCCTCGGCCTCCCAAGTAGCTGGGATTACAGGCATGTGCCACAACGCCCAGCTAATTTTTGTATTTTTAGTAGAGATGGTTTCGCCATGTTGGCCAGGCTGGTCTCGAACTCCTGACCTCAGGTGATCTGCCCACCTTGGCCTCCCGAAGTGCTGGGATTACAGGTGTGAGCCACTGTGCCCAGCCTGGTAGACAACATTTGTTGCGTGTTGTCATAATTTGTTGCTGGAGGAATTCAGCACATCCTTTGTGACTGTACTGGGAGAGGACTGTGGAAGCGCCTGGTTTTCTCTGGACTCCCCCACATAGCTTTCCCCTTCATTGATTTCGCTTTGTACCCTTTCCCTGTAATAAATCTTAGCCACAAGTATAACTATATGCTACACCCTATAATTCCTTCTAGCAAATTACCAAACTTGTGGGTAGTCTTAGAGACCCTCAACACGTCTTCCTTCAGGTGGGGCTGAGGTGGGAGATACACTCAAAATCTAAATCTGCACGGTCTCTCTGTTCTCCTCACCATCCACCAATGTCTCTCTGTCACAATTCCTTATGAAGATATAACTTAAATGTTCATTTTTTAAAAGCCCAGAGTTTTTCATAAAAAAAGGTGTGGCACAGTGGCTCACGTCTGTAATCCCAGCATTTTGGGAGGCCAAGGCAGGCAGATCACTTGAGGTCAGGAGTTCGAGACCAGCATGGCCAACATGGTGAAACCCTGTCTCTACTAAAAATACGAAAATTAGCCAGGCATGGTGATGCATGCTCTAATCCTAGCTATTCAGGAAGCTGAGGCATGAGAATCACTTGAACCTGGGTGGAGGTTGCAGTGAACCGAGATTGTGCCACTGCAGTCCAGCCTAGGTGACAGACTGAGACGCTGGTTCAAAAAAATAGGTGTGGTGCAAGCAAGGGGTGCTCCTGCGGCTACGCCTGTCCCATAACATGGGCCTTACTGACTCTGTAGCATGCCTCAAACCAAGCTGCTCACTTCCAAGCTTTGGCAAAATGCTTGGTGATGACTGCATGGTCCTCTGAGTGCCTATTAATTCTGACAGTCTATGCCTTTGTGATTGTTCCATATTGGAATGGTTTGAGATTCTCCTGAGACAAATCTCAACCGAGGAAACAAAGGCTGATTGACACAAAGCCTGTAAAAGGAGGTGCAGGAAGAATTTTCCACCCCTGGCCAGAGTCCAAACTAGCCCCTATTAACATGTGATGAATGAAGGGTGATGCACCCAGGACTTTTGATCTTTATAATCCCCAAGCTGTCCAGTTCAGGAAACTGCTCATTCTCCCAGCCAGGCCCTGGCTCCAGGAGGTCTCAGTCATAAAGGCGTGTCTCAGGGAGGAGCTACTAGGACAAGCAATGGTTCCTTATGCTGGCTGTACTCTGAAAACTGCCAAAGCATCACTTAGTAGTGATGCTGCTTTGAGAAACGTGGGGGTTGGATGGCCTTTTTGTGTTATAAGTCAGAATGTTCGTTGCAGCCACACCTTGTAAGGCCATATCACCAGCTGGAGTAAAAGACAAGGCCTCGCAAGCCTTTCATTGTCCACCTCCGTCACCCGAGGGACTGACTTCCTTCCTAGAGCTTTGACAGGAGTCATGTCATCTTTTCCTTTTTATTCTCTCTGACAATGCCTCACTCCTCCCAGAAAAATATAACAACGCCAGTCTTGAAAGTAACAGCCCTACTCAGCTCCAGATGGGAGAGCTTATTGGGCTATGAAGGGTACGGCGAGAATGCTACTCACGCACAGTTTCATGCGTGCGTGGATAAGTCGGTCATTGGTTTTCCCATATAATTATAGAGACCGTCTAAGTCTTTGTAAGTCCTAGCCTTTTCTTAGAGAACTCTTAGTCTTAATTCTCTCATATAGTTATCTGAGTCTAACGTTGCCTGTAATCTGGGTCTTTCTCTTGGCAGTTTACTAAGAAATCTCTACTTTCTTCTTATTCTATTTATACTCAGACTAGAATAGTCCTGCTATATTCCATTACTTTGCAGAAACACCCTTAGTTCTGAGTCATTAAAATCCAGAAAGACTCAGTTTCAAATACCACCTGTGGACTTCGGAAGGCCACATAATGTCTCTGAACTTTGTTTTCCTCACCTATGAAATAGGGGGCTATGAGGAATAAATGCAAGAATTTATGTGCCACACTTGGCCTCATGCCTTACATACAGCAAGCACTGAATACAGGGGAGCCAGTTTATTACACCACTTGCCACAGCTAAGCCTTTCTGAGCCTCCAGTTCTCTTTAATCTCTGAAGCTCAGGTTTTAGAGGCCCCCACACTGACAAAAGCATTGGCTTTTTCTTCCATTTCTTTCTCTTATCTTTGATAACTTGCTATGTATTTTCTCTTTTCTTATCTCCTTATAGATAATTCTCTGAGTAACCTGAGTTCTGTTGGCACTTGTACCCTTAGCTTAGAGATTTTTTTTTTTGAGACAGAGTCTGGCTCTGTTGCCCAAGCTGGAGTGCAGCAGTGCTATCTCAGCTCACTGCAACCTCTACCTCCCAGGTTCAAGCAATTCTCCTGCCTCAACCTCCCAAGTAGATGGGATTACAGGCACCTGCCACCACACCCAGCTAATTTTTATGTTTTTAATAGAGACGGGTTTCACCATGTTGGCCAGGCTGGTCTCAAACTCCTGACCTCAAGTGATCCACCCATCTCAGGGTCCCAAAGTGCTGGAATTACAGGCATGATCCACCACGTCTGGCCGCAATCTTTATTATAAGTACACACTATACTTCCTTCTTACCCATCCATTCTTAACACTGCCATCTTAAGTCAATCAGCATATGCTCATAGAGAATTTAACAAGACTACAGGCAGCATTTTCATGTCAAATAGGACACCTTAATTTTTCTTCAAGTGAATCACTAAGAGTTAGTGATAAATGAGGGCTTCCAGTCAAAAAAATTGTTTCCTGATTTAGTCTGAGTTTTGTAATGCCTGTAACAAGGGTGTATGATTGATTGAGATAGCTAAACAACCAATTTTCTTTTTTGGACATATGCTGCACACATTCTAGATTCTTTTTTCCTCCTGAGATTCTGTTTAGGCCTCACCCCTTCAGCAAGAATAACAATAATCATATGGCACGTTGTCTACATGTGTGGGTTTCTGGAATCTACAGAGAAAAAATAAGTGTGAAACCCCTATCACGAATCTAGCCAGGATAGCTCCAAGGAAAGGCAAAAGAGAGCTCTTAAATGTTAGAGTCGGCCGGGCGTGGTGGCTCATGCCTTTAATCCCAGCACTTTGGGAGGCTGAGGCGGGTGGATCACCTGAGGTCAGGAGTTTAAGACCAGCCTGGCCAACATGGTAAAAACCCCGTCTCTACTAAAAATACAAAAATTAGCTGGACATGGTGGTGGGTGCCTGTAATCCCAGCTACTCGGGAGGTTGAGGCAGGAGAATCACTTGAACCTGGGAGATGGAGGTTGCAGTGAGCCGAGATCGCACCACTGCACTCCAGCCTGGGCAACAGAGTGAGACTCTGCCAAAAAAAAAAAAAAAAAAAAGAGTCAAGAAACAGTAAGTTTTAGCCATCAGGAAAATACAAATCAAAACCACAAAGAGGTATCACTTCCCACCCACTAGGACAGCAATCACCAAAAAGACAAATAATAACAAGGATTGGCAAGGTTGTGGAGAAATCAGAGCCTTCCTGCAATGCTGGTGGGAATGTAAAATGGTGCAGTTGATTTGGAAAACAGTTTGGCAGTTCCTCAAAAGTTTAAACATAGAGTTACCATATGTTTCAGCAATCTCACTCCTAGGTATATACCCAAGAGAAATGTCCGCATATGTCCACAGAAAACCTTGTATATGCATATTCACAGTAGCATTATTCATAATAGCCAAAAAGTATAAATAACTCAGATGTCCATCAACTGATGAATAAATAAGTCAAATGTAATGTATCCATCTAGCAGAATAGTATTCAGCAATAAAAAGGAATGAAGTACTGATACATGCTACAACACAAATGAACTTTGAAAACATTGTGAGAAGTGAAAAGAGCCAGACACAAAAGACCACATAGTGTATTGTTCCTTTTATAGGAAATGGACAGAATAGGCAAATCCACAGAGACAGAAAGTGGATTTGTGGTTACCGGCGGCTGAGGAGGACTGGGGGAAATGGGACTGACTACTCATCAGTACAGAGTTTCTCTTTAGGGCAAGGAAAATGTCCTAAACTCAATTGTGGTGATGGGTGTCCAACTCTGTGACTGCACTAAAAACCATGGAATTGTATGCTTTCATTAGGTGAGTTGTATGGCATGTGAATTATATCGCTAGAAAATGGTTATATTAAAAATAAAAAGGCCAGGTATGGTGGCTCACCCCTGTAATCCCAGCACTTTGGGAGGCCAAGGCAGGCAGATCACTTGAGGTCAGGAGTTCGAGACCAGCCTGGCCAACATGGCAAAACCTCGTCTCTACTAAAAATACAAAAAATAGCCAGGCATGGTGGCGCATACCTGTAATCCCAGCTCCTTGGGAAGCTGAGGCAGGAGAATTGCTTGAACCTGGGAGGCAGAGGTTGCAGTGAGCCAAGATCACACCACTGCATTCCAGCCTGGGTGACAGAGTGAGATTCCACCTCAAAATAAATAAATAAATAAATAAGTAGTACAAGATCTTATCTTGATGACAAAGACCAAAGATCAAAACACAGTTTGTATAGCTGCAAGCCCTAGGCTAGTAGCAGCATGAAACTGGTAATACGTGCTGTAAGGAAGGCACTCCAAGAAAATCCAAACCTTCCAAAACAGATAAAAATGGATCATCTAAAAAGATGCTTCAATACCACCTTGCCTAGGCTGCTATAAATTATTCTGCAAACCAATCTGGATTGTTCAGGAATAATATTTATAAGTTAAAAGCTAAATCTGTATCCAGTGCTATTTAGCAGTCACACCAGGTAAAGGTGTTATTGGCCCATTGTGTCTACTTCACGCCCTGTGAACAACCCATAGGTCATTCTGATCCCTGCCTAGGAGTTGTTTATAGGATCTGATTTAGCACTCTGCCTGTAACATGGCAGCTAAAATCAGCTTAGCCATCTGTCTCAAATGTTCTCAGTTCACCTCTTCCTATGAGTAAGTAGCAAAAGTAAAAAATGGTGTTCCTATATTCAGTAATAACCAACTGAAAAAATATAATAAATAAGGCCCTACTGACAATGGCAACAAAGAATACCAAATGCATGAGACCTACATACGGAAACTATAAAATTGTACTGAAGGACATAAAACAGAAGGCCTGAATAAAAGGAACGATATTCCATGTTCTATGGGAAATTTGGTGCTGAAAAGAAATCAATCCTCTCCAAACTATCCCAAAGGTTCAATATAATTCCAGTGAAAATTCTAGTGGAAAAATGAGTGTGTGAGAGTGTTGTGTGTGTGAGCGTGTGTGGGCACGCATGCACACGCATGTAGACAAGCATGTTTGCAGGGGTTGAGGGCACAATTTGGACAAGTTAATTCTCCAGTTTTCTTGAATGAGACGATAGCCAACGGTTTTTTGGAAAACAAAAACAGTGAGAATGAAATGAAGAAAGATCTTCTACAGAATTAGAGGAACAGAATAGAGACCAGAAATAGGCCCTTGTATTTATAAGAAATTTGTAAATGGTATTGGGGTAACTAGCTAGCATAAGAGGCCATGGCCTGGCCTGCTACTGAAGAGGCCCCAAGCTGGAAATCTTTATTGCATGGTAAGCCCTTATATTAAATTGAAAAGCTCTAGGCTTATAGCACAGGTAAAAATCTGTTAACAAGGATCCAGACATCAAGACATCTAGAAATCAAGTGTAGATCACAGGGCGGTTATGGAATAGTGACACTGTCATGTGAGGCAGAGCTGGAAACTATTGTATTAATGATATGACTCCCCATAATCCTGGGTTTGAAAGCAGGGGAGATACAGCAGACTCCTATAATTCAGTCCTGGCTGTCTAAGCTCTGCCATCTCGGTGAGAATGAGCAATAGGTGGGCCTTAGGGAGCTGTGACAGCTTCCCTTTAAGGAGCTAAGTAAATGCTTGCCACCACTAACTACATGTTAAGTATCTTAATTCTGCAGACTCAGAAACTAACTGGGGTGCCCAGGTGTGGTGGCTTACGCCTGTAATCCCAGTACTTTGGGAGGCTGACGAGGGAGGATTGCTTGAGCCCAGGAGTTCAAGACCAGTGTGAGAAACATAGTGAGACCCTGTCTTTAAAAAATAAAGAAATAAAAATAAATATTTAATGAACTAACAGAGGTCTCGGCCTCCCATACCTCTCCACTGGGAAAAGTGAAAAATTAAACCTCTCTCTCACTCTATTTTTTTAAATATATTTTTTTCTGTAATTAGAGTTAAATATGAACTCTCCCTCACTCTAGACACAAAAATTAATTCCAAATAAATTAACCTTCTGATGCAACAATTCAACTTACAGGAATTTCATCTACTGAACACTCATAAAAAGTGGATCAAAATATGTAAAATAATATTTACTACAGTAATATTTCTATTGGCCAAAAGAGTAGAAACTAATAGTTAATCTATGTTGAGGACTTACTGTGGCTTTGATTGAAGCTCTTTACACAGAGTCCCTCACTTGATCTTCATAATAGCGCTATGAAATAGGCGGTATTGTTATTTCCATGTTATAGGCAGAGAAACAGTGGTGGAGAGAGGTAATGACACTATCCAAGGTCATGCGTCTGGGTTTGCACTCCGAATACCTGGCTCCAAATGTCGCTCTCTTAACTAGTACTCTTCACTGCCTCAATCCAAATGTCCATTCTTCATTCATTTATTCAAAAAACGTGAACTGAGCGCTGCCATGCTCTAGGCATTGGGATAAGCACTGGAGTCACTGTGAACAAAACTAGATATGGTCGGGTGCAATGGCTCATGCCTGTAATCCCAGCACTTTGAGAGGTTGAGGCGAGTGGATCACCTGAGATCAGGAGTTCAAGACCAGCCTGGACGACATGGTGAAACCCCATCTGTAATAAAAACACAAAAATTAGCCGGGTATGGTAGCTTACACCTGTAGTCCCAGCTACTGAGGGACTGAGGCTGAGAAAGGCAGGAGAATCGCTTGAACCCAGGAGGCAGAGGTTGCAGTGAGCCGAGATCATACTACTGCACTCCAGCCTGACAGCGAGACTCTGTCTCAAAAAAAAAAAAAAAAAGGTAGATATAGTCCCTCCTGTCATTGAGCTTACAGTCTTATGGGAGAACAAGACATACAACAATGTATACTTATAAACTGTGATGAGTGCAAGGAAGAAGGACATACAGTGCTTTCCTCTGAGACCATTTAATGGGTCACATGATGAAATGCAGGGTTTGGGGAACACTTCCCTGAAGATGCCACATCAGAGCTGAGATCTGCTGGGGGAGTAGGTATGTGTATGTGTGTGAGAGCTTGAAATGTATTAGTGACCCTGTGGCAGGAGGAAATGTGGTATAATCACTTACACCAGTCACCACAAGCACGATTTTAGGGCCCGGGCTTATAAGAAACCTAGGCATGCCATCCTTTTTGCAACCTCCAAGCCAGAGGGTACTAGAGCTTGGAAGGGTGAAGGGTTACAGCAGTTTGGGCCATGCCTCTAGGGGCTGGGAGAGAAGAAGGAGTTGATACGTTCCAGTTGCTGGGCTGGGACTTAGCATTCTTTGCGTGCAAACAGCACTTTGAGTAATTAATACACATCTGCAGGATGGAATGAGTCTGTTCTGGTCTAGAGGGAGATCACTGTAGACCAGGCCTTCAGACATGTTCCCCTCCAGAAAGGAGAGACAAAGACAGATGGGAACAAATAAATGACCAGAGACAGAACTCAGTTCCAAAGATACACCATGGTAACAGTGGGAGGTCCTGGCTGCTTCCAAAAGTCAGACAAAATCACACATCCACCTGCCCTCCACTGGAAAACAAGCTTCCCCAGACTCAATTCCCTGTTCACTCCATAAACACTTGGTAGGAACAAAGCACAGGATTGCATGTTGCAGACAACAGAAAGAAATACTGTATGTACTTCTATATCTCATAGTGTTACCAGAAAGCGGTCTTGATCCAGACCCCAAGAGAGGGTTCTTGGACCTCGTGCAAGAGAGAATTCGGGGCCAGTCCATAGAGTAAAGTGAAGGCAAGTTTATTAAGAAAGTAAAGGAATAAAGAATGGCTACTCCATACGCAGGGCAGCGGCGTGGGCTGCTCGACTGCTTACAGTTATTTATTGGTCATATGCTAAACAAGGGGTGGATTATTCATGAATTCTCCAGGAGAGGGGTGGGCAATTCCCAGAACTGAGGGCTCAGGGGTGGATTATTCATGAATTCTCCAGGAGAGGGGTGGGCAATTCCCAGAACTGAGGGCTCCTCCCCCTTTCTAGACCATATAGGATAACTTCCTGATGTTGCCACAGCATTTGTAAACTATCATGGTGCTGGTGGGCGTGTCTTTTAGCATACTAATTAGCACAGAACGGAGAGTAAGAATGACTGGAGGTCACTTTTGCAGCCATCTTGGTTTCAGTGGGTTTTGGCTGGCTTTTTTACTGCAACTTGTTGTATCAGCAAGGTCTTTGTCACCTGTATCTTGTGCCAACCTCCTATCTCATTCCGTGATTTAGAATGCCTAACCTCCTGGGAATGCGGCTCAATAGGGCTCAACCTTATTTTACCCAGCCCCGATTCAAGATGGAGTCGTTCTGGTTCAAATGCCTCTGACAATAGGGCCTCAAATTATTTTTGAATAACGAGCAGTATAAATAAATAAACATAACAGGAAAAACAAGGCATACACACATAAAAAGGTCAAATTCTACATAAAATACGTTGTGAACAGACCATATTAAAACAAACCAACCAAAATGCCATAAATAATAAAACGACTGGAAAGAAATATTTCTTAAAAGGTATAAATTATGTTTTGCCTCTCAAATGTGGAATTATATAGGGCTTTTTACTTTTTATTTATTTTTTTTGAGATGGAGTCTTGCTTTGTTGCCCCCACGGGAGTCCAATGGCATAAATTTGGCTCACTGCAGCCTCTCTGCTTCCCAGGTTCAAACGATTATCCTGTCTCAGCCTCCTAAGTAGCTGGGATTACAGTCATGTACCACCACACCCAGCTAATTTTTGTGTTTTTAGTAGAGACAGGGTTTCACTATGTTGGCCAGGCTGGTCTCGAACTCCTGACCTCAGGTGATCCACCTGCCTTGGCCTCCCAAAGTGATGGGATTACAGGCGTAAGCCCCCACACCCAACCTATAGGGCTTTTTAAAGCTACATTTTTATATTTCCCAAAATTCTAAAATAAGCACAGACTTCATTTTTTATGGCGAGATAATAAACTTTATTTAAATTAATTAATTAATTCAATAGACATTCATTGAGTGTTCTAGGTGCTAGGGATTCAGAAGTGTGTTTGGCATCTGAAGGACCGGAACGGGCAGTGTGGCTGAGGCCAAGGGAGGGAGGAAGGGAGGAGTAGGGAGTTTGGAAGGTAGCAGGATTATAAAGGTCCTTGTAAAGCATGAAAAGATTTTGGGTTTTATTCTAAATGGAATTAACTAAAACACTAAGCAAGGGTTAAATGAGGTTGGGTGTGGTGGCTCACGCCTGTGATCCCAGCACTTCGAGAAGATTGCTTGAGCCTAGGAATGAGAGACAAGCCTGGGCAACAAAGTGAGATCCTCATATCTACGAAAAAAAAAGTTATATAGGCAGTGGTGGCATATGCCTGTAATCTCAGCTACACACGAAGTTGAGGCAGGAAGGTCGCTTGAGCCCAGGAGGTCAAGGCTGCAGTGAGCCATGATTGTGCTACTGCACTCTAGTCTGGGTGACAGAGCAAGACCTTGTCTCAAAAAAAAAAAAAAAAAAAAAAGGGGAAAAAAGAGTTCAAATGCCCTTGCAGGAGAGATAGCAAAACAGTATAAAATTACATGGTTCAGATAGAGCAGTTAGGACTTCAGAGGAGGGTGAGGACGCTGGGCAGGAGCAGTTAGGGAAGGCTTCAAAGGAGGAGGAAAATGTTGGCTGGACCTGAAGGATGACGTCTCAGGCAGATGAGGAAGGTCATGTGGGCAGAGGACATGCCACAGCCCTTTCCTTAACAAAATCAAAACCAAAAGCCTACCCTTAGAGATGAATATTTTAAAGGAAGGAAGCTCTGTATTGATAATGGACAACAAGACCTTTTACTTGAGATAAAAATATGTAAAAAAAAAAAAAAAAAGATGGCTGGGAATTGTGAAAATGTTGTCTGATATACCCATATTTGCTCCTATAAGAACCCAGAGTTTGTTAAGCCTCCTGGCTCTTAAGAATATTCACACTAGGGAGGAAAAGAAAATCCCACTAGAGAGCTGCCCAGAGTTTTTGTGCTTTTCCGAACCTATGGAACAATGAAGAAGAGCTTTCAATTATTATTTTTTTCTTTTCTGCTTTCTTGTTATTCTTTTAAGTGAGACCTGCCTAGCCATCAAATACAGGCTTTTGACTGAATGCAACACAAGCATAAGGTATGTGTTCTGAAAAGACAAGCAGGGCTTGGCTCCCCCAAGTCATTGTAATGGTACAATTTTAGAGTGCTTCAGGTACAGACAAAGTGCCAGGCACAACATCAAGTCAACCATGAGGGTCACTCAACAAGCAATTACTGTACAAGGGGCCAGAGAAGCAAGGAAGGGGGAGGAGGCCAGGGCAGTGTTATAAAAGTAACTGAAGATTTCTTGTGTTTTGTCCTCCCACCAAACAGAAGGCAGCGTGGGCCCAGCATTACTGATCCCCAACCTAGCAACAGAAAGCAGCTCAGTGGGCTCATTCCTCCCTCAGATTTAACAAGAGCCCTTCCAACAACACCAGGTGAGCCTGGCAGTACTCACACAAGGTATAGAGGGGGAGTTCTGCTTCAAAAAAACTGAAAAAAGGCAGCCAAGGGAAGTGCTCTTCTTCCCTGCTGGGCCTGAGACTTCCATACCTCACAAAGAGATACTAGGGTAGTGGGGTGGCACTGGTGGGAGGAACTCAGCCATAACAAGCGGCCCAGCCCAGCCCAGTCCAGGAAGGCTCTCTATCCTCATAGGCCTGAAACTCCATTCCCCCAACCCAGGGACATAGGAGGTAGCCCGTGGCGCCAATAAAAGAAATTCTGCCGGCCGGGTGCAGTGGCTCATGCCTGTAATCCCAGCACTTTGGGAGGCCAAGGCAGGCAGATCACAAGGTCAGGAGTTCGAGACCAGCCTGGCTAATATGGTGAAACCCTGTCTCTACTAAAAATACAAAAATTAGCCAGGTGTGGTGGTGGGCGCCTGTAGTCCCAGATACTTGGGAGGCTGAGGTAGGAGAATCACTTGAACCCGGGAGGTGGAGGTTGCAGTGAGCCAAGTTCGTGCCACTGTACTCCAGCCTGGGCAATAGAGTGAGACTCCATCTCAAAAAAAAAAAAGAAAAAGAAAAAAGAAAAATTGATTCTGCCAAAAGGGCATGGCCTAAGAAGCCTCTTTGTCTCCACAGACCTGAGACTCCACTCATCAGTGGAGAGAAATCTAGTGGCCCTGGTCTGGGGAAAGTCCTTCTGCCCCCTTAAGCAGCACCAGCAAAGACCTGTGAGAGCCCCAGCAGTGCCAAATACACCAAACAGACCCAAATAACATTGTAAAGGCTCTGAGAATGAAACTGTCATGTAAACCACAGTCCACAAAAGTGGGCCAGGACCTGTGTGCCAAATGTAAACACAGTGAGTGCCTACTAAAATAAAATATTTAAATGGGACCCTGAATATCCTAACATAACAGACAAAATGCCTGAGATACAATTTTAAAAATCATCTGTTATACCAAGAACCAGAAAAATCACAACTTGGATGAGAAAGAACAACCAATCAACTGATCCCAACCAAGGTGAATTAAATGTCAGAATTATCTGAGAGGACTTTAAAGCAGTTGTCATAAAAATGTTTTAAAAATCAATTACCAATTCTCTTAAAACAAAAAATAGAAAATCTCAGCAATAAATAGAAGTTATAAAAAAGAACCAATGAAAATTACAGAACTAAAAATACAGTAACAGAAATAGAAATCTCAACAGATAATCTCAATATTAGAGGGGAGATGACGGAATAGAATCAGTGAACTTTAGGACAGACCAACGAATTTAACCAATGTGAGAATACAGAAAATGGACTGAAAAAAGAATGAACGGAGCTTCCAAGGCTTGTAAGACTATAACAAAAAAGCCAACATTTGTATCACTGAAGTGCCAGAAGGAGAGGAGAATAAAGGGCCTAAAATAGTATTTGAATAAATAATGGCTGAAAACTTTCCAAATTTGGCAGACACAAATCTACAGATTCAAAAGCTGAGCAAACCCCAAAGAGAAACCCAAAGAAATCCATACCACAACACATGATAATTGAACTTCTGATGACTGAAGACAAACAAAACATGCTAAAAGCAGCCAGGGAAGAACTATGCACCACTTATAGGGGAACCCAATAAGAATGACAGCAGATTTCTCACCTGAAACCATGGAGGCCAGCTGGAAGTGGCACAACATTGTTCAAGTGCTGAAAGAAAAGAACTGTCAGTCATGAATTCTATATCTGGCAAAATTATCCTTCATGAATAAAGGGGAAATAAAACCATTCTCAGACAAAGGAAAGCTAAAAGAATTTGACACTATCAGTTAAATCCTTAAAGATTGGCTAAAGAAAGTTCTTCAAATAAAAAGGAAATTATAAAAAAAGGAATCTTGGAGCATCAAGAAGGAAAAAAGTGCAGTGGAAACAATTAGAAATATGTGTACATACAATAGACTATTCTCATCATGAATTTTACAAGTCATATTCACCTATTCTAGCAAAAAATAAAACCCTATCTGATACTCATGCAAATTATATTTAAAATCATGGAAGGTAAATAGACCTAAATGAAAGTAAGATTTCCACGCTTCACTCAAAATGGTTAAGTCACATATGTATAGTGTAATACTGACAGCAACCTTTAAAAGAATTATACAAAGAGATACACTTGGAAGTCTTGTAAATAAATCAAGATGAATTTCTAAAAGATGTTCAAGAAACCCAAAGAAAGACAAGAGAGAGAAACAGAGGAATAAGAACTAGAAGGAAAAAACAGAAAACAATAAAATTGCACACCTAAGAGGTAATTAGTAATATCAGTAATTTATCAGCAATTAGCAATATCAGTAATATTAGCTAATATCAGTAATTATCTTAAGTGTAACTTGTCTAGATACAACAATCAAAAGATAGAAATTGGCAGAGCGAATTTAAAAAAGATCCAAATACATGCTGCTTATAAGAGACTCATTTGAAATTCAATAACATAGGTAGGATGAAAGTAAAAGAATATAATATTAATTTTAAAAAATCAGGAGTAGCTACATTTATATCTGATAAGGTAGATTCAAAGCAAAGAAATTTACTAGCGACAAAGAGGAACATTACATAATGATAAAAGAATCAATTTACCAGAAAGACATAACAATTCTAAATGTGCATGCACCAAATAACAGCAAAAGCGAAAGCAAAAAATGATAAGAGTTGAAAGGAGAAATAGATAAACCCACATTACAGTTGGGGACTCCAACATCCCCGTCTAAGCAACTGATATGGTTTGGATTTGTGTCCCCCCCACCAAATCTCATGTCTAATTGAGGAGGGGCTGGTGGGAGGTGGCTGAATCATGGGGTGATTTCCCCCTTGCTGTTCTCATGATAGTGAGGGAGTTCTCATGCGATCTGATGGTTTAGAAGTGTGTGGCACTTCCCCCTTTGCTCTCTCAGTCTCTCCTGCTCCACCACGTGAAGATTGTGCCTACTTCCCCTTCGCCTTCTGCCCTTATTGTAGTTTCCTGAGGCCTCCCAGTCATGCTTCCTGCCAAGCCCGGGAACTGAGAGTCAACTAAATCTCTCTTCTTCATAAATCACCCAGTCTCAGGTAGTTCTTTATAGCAATACGAGAACAGACTAATACAGCAACTAATAAAATGACTAGATGGAAGATCAGCAGTGATAGAGAAGAGGTGAACAACACGATGCTCATTTTACGACATGCTTTTCATCCTCTGGGAGAAACTTGGCTACCTCAAAGAGATTCGTACTTTGGGAAAATCCCTTGAGGAGCTCACCATGTCCCTACCTGCTGAGAGCACAGACAAGCATAGTACAGGCTATGTCAGAATCAGCACAGAAACTTCATATGTATAAGTATCATACGTAGGTCCTTAAGGTTGGGGGAAACCTTAAAGGTCATTAGCCCGATGCTGATCCCAATGCAGTTATTTATTTCTTAAGTTATTGCCTCCGCCAAACAATCTAACTCTGTAATGTCCAACTAAGGGCAAGAGAAGGCAACTTTCCCCTTTATGGGCCACTGTAACTAATGCTCAGTGTCAGTGAGGGAAAAAGAATCGACACCATGGCTATAGCCCATACTCCAACAGGCCTCATGACAGAAAGCTTGCTGCCTCCCATTCTTTCTTTGGTTGTTAGAAAGTTTTTTCTTATAAAATGAGAAAAATGTTTCCTACAATATTGTTAGGTAGTTCCAATTAGTACAGTTTCAAGAGGATGACAATATGGGCCGGGCATGGTGGCTCATGCCTGTAATCCCAGCACTTTGGGAGGCTGAGGTGGGCAGATCACCTGAAGTCAGGAGTTTGAGACAAGCCTGGCCATCATGGTGAAACCCCGACTCTACTAAAAATACAAAAATTAGCTGGGTGTGGTGGTACACAACTGTAGTCTCAGCTACTCAGGAGGCTGAGACAGGAGACTTGCTTGAACCTGGGAGGCGGAGGTTGCAGTGAGTGGAAATCACGCCACTACACTCATTCTGTTGACTGGGCAACACAGTGAGACTCCATCTCAAAAAAAAAAAATAGAAACAAAGAAAGAAGATGAAAATATGCATAAATTGCCCTAAAATATTTATACCCCCTCAACCAGCAAATCAGAAATGTGCACTAAGATTGATTACAGATTTTATAGCAACATTGCCTATCACAGACAAATCTTGATTAAACCTTAATGTCCGACAAAAGAGGACTGGTTGAATTAAATTACAGTATACTCATAGGATGAAATCCCATCCAATCACCTAATTAAAAATCCTATTTTAAAAGAATACTTAAAGGCAGGGCACAGTGCCTCATGCCTGTAATCCCAGCACTTTGGGAGGCCAAGGCAGGATTTCTTGAGCCCAGGAGTTCAAGACCAGCCTGGGCAACATGGTGAAACCCCATCTCTACAAGAAATACAAAAATTATCTGTGTATGGTGGCACATGCCTGTAGTCCCAGCTATTTGGGAGGCTGAGGTGGGAGAATCACTTGAGCCTGGGAGGTCAAGGCTGCAGTGAGCTGTAATTGTCCCACTACACTCCAGCCTGAGTGACAGAGTGAGACCCTGTCCCAAAAAAAAAAAAAAAAAGGACTTAATGACACGGGGAAAGGTTCATAATATATTTTAAAGTAAAAAACAAACAGGTGTTACATATACATGTATACATATACAAGTATAAACAAAATTAATAAAATAAAATATACAATTAATATGCTATTAACAGTGACTATCACTAACATTAGAGAGAGATTTATTCAGTGCTTTTGTTTTCCTTATATTTTATAAAAGTTTCACTTCTGTAATCAGAGAACAACAGAGTTTTCTTTTTGTTGTTGTTGTTTTTTCTTTTCTGAGACAGGGTCTCACTCTGTTGTCCAGGCTGGAGTGCAGTGGCTTGATCACGGCTCACTGCAGCCTCAACCTCCTAGGCTCAAGCAATCCTCTAGCTTAGCCTCCTGAGTAGCTGGGACTACAAGTGTGTGCTACAACGCCCGGCTAATTTTTACTTTTTTGTAGAGATGGGGATCTCACTTTTTTGCCCAGGCTGGATTCAAACTCCTGGGCTCAAGTGATCCTCCCACCTGTGCCTCCCAAAGTGCTAGGATTACAGGCATGAGCCACCACACCCAGCCTTTATTTTGATTTTGACTTAAGAATTTTACTCTTCCTCACAACAGCAATTGGCCTACCTCTTGCTGTCCCTTTCCTCCCATCCAGCCTTCACCAGTCCCCTGGGGCTCTGAAAGTTTGAATTCCACTGCTCTTACCTTGCCTGGCCCCAGGATGCTCCTGTCTCCCTAATTATTACTTTAGCCCAAATACAACCCACAACCCCCTTTCTTCTTTCTCTTCAGCAGGCTAAGACAGGATGGCATTTTCTAAAAACAAACTGGGAGAATGAAAAGGAAATAATTAGAGAGAATACTAGCAGCAGCAAAAGGGGCGTGGCAAGAATCGGCTTGCTCACCCAACATGCCGTCTACCCCTGTGCTGTCTAATATGGCAGCCATTAGTCACATGTGGCTACTGAGCACTCGAAATGTACCTGGTCCAAACTGAGATGTGCTGTATGTGCAAAATATGCATCACATTTTGAAAGCTTTATTTATTTATTTGAGATGGAGTCTTGCTCTGTTGCCCAGCCTGGAGTGCAATGGCACAACCTCAGCTCACTACAACCTCTGCCTCCCGGGTTCAAGCAACTCTCCTGCCTCAGCCTCCCAAGTAGCTGGGATTACAGATGGCTGCCACCATGCTCGGCTAATTTTTGTATTTTTAGTAGAGACATGGTTTCACCATGTTGATCAGGCTGGTCTCAAAGTCCTGACTTCTCAGGTGATCCGCCCCCCTTCAGCCTCCCAAAGTGCTGAAATTACAGGCATGAGCCACTGCACCCGGCCTGAAAACGTTATTTTAAAAAAGAGTGTAAAATATCTCTTAAATAATTTTTATATTGATTACATGCTGAAATGATTTTGGATATATTGGGTTAGATAAAATAAATGTTTAAACATTGATTCACCTAGGTTTCTTTTTTTACCTTTTAAAAAATGTGGCTACTAGGACATTGAAAATTATGTATGTGGCTCTATTTCCACTGGACAGTGTTGCCCTGGGGGCTCTTCCCCCTTTCTCGCTTGTCTGCCTCTCCCAGAGAGGTTCCAAAACTAAATACTCATTTTCCCATCTCTCTTTCAGCTAGGGATGGTCATAGTGACGTAGTTCTGGCCAAGTGGAAGGCTGCTGGGGTGGGGATTTGGATGGGATTCTGGGAAAGTTTTGGCTTTCCTGATTTAAAAAAGACTGACACAATACACCTATTAGAATGAGTAAAATCAGGAACACTGATGACACCAAACACAGGTGAGGATGTGGAGCAACAGACACTCCCATTCATTGCTGGTGGGAATGCAAAGTGGTACAGTTATTTTGGAACACAGTTTGGCAGTTTCTAACAAAACTAAACACACTCTTACAATCTCACTGCTTGGTATTTACCCGAAAGAACTGAAAACTTATGTGCATATAAAAACCTGCACACAGATGTTTACATCAGCTTTATTCATAATTGTCAAAACGTGAAAGCAACTAAGATGTCCTTCAGTAGGTAATTGAATAAACTATGGTACATCTAGACAATGGAATATTATTTAGTGCTCAAAAGAAATGCGTTATCGGCCAGGTGCAGTGGCTAACACCTGTAATCCCAGCACTTTGGGAGTCTGAGTCAGGCGGATTGCCTGAGCTCAGGAGTTCACAACCAGCCTGGGCAACATAGTGAAATCCCGTCTCTACTAAAATACAAAAAAAATTAGCTGGATGTGGCAGTGTGTGCCTGTAGTCCCAGCTACTTGGAGGCTGAGGCAGGAGAATTGCTTGAACTCGGGAGGCAGAGGTTGCAGTGAGCCAAGATTGTGCCATTGCACTCCAGCCTGGGCAACGAGAGTGAGACTTCATCTCAAAAAATAAAAACAAACAAACAAGAAATGAGTTACTAAGCCATAGAAATACATGGCTTGATATGTATTGCATATTACAATATGCATATTACTAAATGAAGAAAAAAACAATCAGAAAAGGCTGCCTACTATATGATTCCCATTATACAACATTCTGGAAAAGGCAAAACTATGGAGACAGTGAAAAGATCAGTGGTTGCCAGGGGTTGGGGGAAGGGAGTGATGAATAGGTGAAGCATTGAAGAGGATTTTTAGGGCAGTGAAACTGCTCTGTATAAGACTACGAGACTATAACGGTGAATGCATGTCATCACAGAAGTATCCAACCCCACAGAATGTACACCACCAAGAGTGAGCCCTAATGTAAACTGTGCACTTGGGGTGACTGTGATGTGTCAATACAGGTCCATCAGTTGTAACAGATACAGCACTTGATTCAGGGATGTTGATGATGGAGAGACGGTGGGTGTGGAGGGTGGGTAGGAGGTGTATGAGAAATCTCTGTATCTTCCACTCAATTCTGTTGTGAATCTAAGAAAAAAAAAAATCTAAAGCCACTTAAATAAATAAAGTCTTAAAAGAGAACAAGAATGTTAAAAAAAAAAAAAAGACCCAGCTGGCATTGCCCCTTCCTCCCTCTCCCATTTCTTCCCGTCCCGAATGAAGGCTTAATGCCCAGAGCCGAGGCAGGCAATTCGTGGCCATGAGAACAAAAGCCAGCCTGCCAAGGGAGGGGAGATGTGAGGCCTGAATTCTTGCTGGCAACGTTTAGCAACTGAACCAAGACCAATTCACATCTCTTGTCATGAGAGAAAAATAAAGCCCTGCTTTTCTGAAGGCACCTTAAGTGGTATTCTGTTTCTTGCAGCTGCACATATTCCTAAATGACAGAACAGACAAGTCTCCATAGGACAGGCCTCTGGCCCTAAGCCAACACATATGTAGCCTCTGTAGCTGCCACAAGCTTCCTAGCTGCCTCCTCTAGGCTCTTCCCCCTGGACTCCTCCACTGGCGCAAGGCCCCCACCTTCGTTCGTGCCCACACAGGAACTATCTCATCTCCTTGTAGATCAAGACCCAAGAGGCCCAGTTTTAAAACTTCTGAAACCCCCTAGGCTGCTTCAGTTTTTGGTCTGGGGAAACATGGTGGTGGGATACGCTAGCCTCATCTCCAGGTCACACGCCTCCAAGGGGAAGTAGTCAACACCATCAAGATCTACAGGATAATACTTTAATTACGAAAAGCACAAATTATGTATCATTGGAACCAGCAAACACATAGTAGCAGGAAGGATGCTTGCTCCCAAGGCTCTTCAGTCATCAGAGGACACACTCAAGCCCCACCTGAGTCTTCTCCCCATTCCATCGGCCATCCCTGCTCAGGATGTGGTGCCAGGGCCATTCCCAACAGCCTCTTCTGAGTAGACTCCAGTTCGTCTAATTCTCTTTCAATGGTGCTCCTGGGAGAAAAGAGAAGGCTGCTAATTTTCATGACACAAACTCTTCTCACAGCATGGAACCACCAAGACATCAAAATACACCAGCTGCCTGAACCTAAAGCGCAGCCAAACAGAAATGAGATTTTTGTGGATGCTAATAGGCACTATGCAGCCTTAGCACCAGGGATCATTTGCTCTAGTTCTAGATCCAACTTGTGTGACTGTGGGCAAGTGACTGTTATGAGAAAACCTCAGCTAAAACACCCTCCTGGTCTCAGACCTTCTGACGTCACCCTAGAGCAGTTCCTCCTCCATCGTGAAAAGCAGTTGAATTGGCAAACTGTGACTGTGACAAATGTCTCAGTAAACAGCGCCCTTCATCCAGGTGCACAGGTCCAAGCCTTGAGGTCACGGTCGATTCCTCTTTCTCTCCCACCCAACATAGAACTCATTAGCAGAACGTGTAAGGTCTGCCTTCAGAATGCATCCCAAGTCCAAGTGCTTCTCACCTTTCTTTACTATGCCAGTCCAAGCTATTGTCACCTCGCACCTGGACCCTTCTAAAAGCCTCCTTGGTCTTTGCTTCCACTCTCACTCCCTAAGTTCTATTCTCTACCCAGTAGCCGGAATGTTCCTATTAATCAAGTCCTGTCATTCCTCTGCTTTCACCTCTCCAATGTCCTCCCATCTCCTTCTGGGTAAAATCTAAAGTCCTTTCCATGGCTCCAAGGTCCTGGTAATCTAGACCTCAGCCTCTTGTCTACCTCCACTGGCTCTATCATTCCCTCCTCTCCAGCTGCTCTGGCATCCTACCTCAGAGACTGCACAGCTATTTCTCCTGCTTATAACATTTTTCCACCATTTATCAGCCCTCACTTCCTTCAGCCGTCTGTTCATTCTACATCCTTGGAGAGGCCCTGCATGGCACATATTTTACTGTCTGTCTCCTCCTACTAGAATGTAAGCTCTTTGATGGCAGGATCTTTATTTTATTTCTTGCTCTATCCCCAGCCCCCTAGTAGAGTGTCTGAGAATGTGCTGAATGAATGAATAAACACTGCAAATGCATAAATAGCTTGCTCAAAGTTCAACAATGTTGCTGACTGGCTTTCAGAGTCTCTACTGAGGAATAAAAAGCAATTTGTTCTTCAGTGTTCCAGAGATGTCACAGGGCTCACTTTGGTTGAACCAGAGGTAGGATGCCCCAAGTTCTACCTGTTTAGGTAGTTATTCTCCCCAGAAACAGCTCCTGGCAGGATGAGGGAGTCCTACGAATTCCAAAACTCCCACAGAACAGTATTTAAAAAGTACTAAATTAGAGGTTTCTAAAGGCTTCTCTAACCCAAAACTCAAATACAGTGAGTGGATCAGAAGAAGCAAAAAGACCTTCCCTGGTCTGTCCTTCCCCTATAGCTGCTACACTTCTCTGGAAGTGGCCACAGAGGGACAAAAGAAGGAATCTGATGCCCTGTGACATTATCACCCTGATAGAGTTGCAGTGCTAAACTCTGATTGAGCCCTGCTGTTTCAGAAGTGTAATGTCAAGCAATGCACTAATGAGATGAGGAAACTGCATCAAGGAAGCCAGCTCATCCTTGGGGAGATGAGAACACACTGCCTGACGTCAGCATGACACCCAACTCCTATCTTAGCACAGGCTACGGATATTATGCTGCTGTCAGCTTCATTACGGAAACAATACAGAAATCTGCAGCAGACATTACTCCCAGCTTCTGGGCTGTGAATCAATGACACCAATGCTTCAGGAGCCAAATTGGAAGGCTAGACAAAGTCATCAAACTTGAGGATTCAACAAGGTAATGGGACTGAATATGGTTTCTGGCGCAGAGCTGCTATTAGTCAGGGCAATGTGAAATTCACTGCTACTAGAGCTTCCTGGGTGGATTCACTCATTCATTCAACAAACATTTGCTGGCAATAAAGAGATCTGCCAGGCAATAAAGAGAAGAAAAAGACTACAAAAATCACCCTGCCTTTTGTGAACTAACAATGTAATAACCATGATGACAGTGCTAAAAAAGAGCAGCCAGCTGGGTGTGGTGGCACACGCCTGTAATCCCAGCACTTTGGAAGGCCAGGGCAGGAGGATGGCTTGAGGCCAGGAGTTTGAGACCAGCCTGGGCAACACAGTAAGACCCCATATTTATTTATGTATATTTTTAAAAAGAGCAGCCAACATTTTTTTTTGAGCACTTGTCCTAGCAGGTACCGCTGGATTCTTTTTTTATTTGTTTGTTTTTTATTTTTTGTTTTTGAGTCAGAGTCTCTCTCTGTCATGCAGGCTGGAGTGCAATGGCACGATCTCAGCTCACTGCAACCTCCGCCTCCTGGGTTCAAGTGATTCTCCTGCCTCAGCCTCCTGAGTAGCTGAGATTACAGATCTGCACCACCACGCCCGGGTAATTTTTGTATTTTTAGTGGAGACGGGGTTTCATCATGTTGGTCAGGCTGGTCTTGAACTCCTGACCTCATGATCTGCCTGCCTCGGCCTCCCAAAGTGCTAGGATTACAGGTGTGAGCCACCATGCCTGGCCATGCTGGATTCTTTAAGTGCAAGATCTCACGCTATCATCACAACAGCCCGGGGTATTACTGTCCTTGTTTTGAAGATGAAGAAACTGAGGCTCAGACATTGATTCAAAATCACAGCAGGGCTCAAATCCCCTGACTATAAAAGCCAATGCCCGTAACTGCTAGGAAACACTGCTTACTCTAACCTAGTGCATTAACCTAAGTAGGATAAATAGGGACCTTACACTCTGGTGAGTGAAGGGAGGGTTTCTGAAAACAGAAAGAAGGCCAGGTGCGGCGGTTTACGTCTGTAATTCCAGCACTTTGGGAAGCCAAGGAGGGAAAATCCCTTGAGCCCAGGAGTTCAAGACCAGCCTGGGCTACATAGAGACACCCCACCCGTTCCTACAAAAAATGAAAATATAATTAGCTGGGCATGGTTGTGTGCGCCTGTGGTCCCAGCTACTAGCGAGGTTGAGGTGAAAGGATCACTTGAGCTCTAGAGGACGAGGCTACAGTGAGCTGTGACTGTGCCACTGCACTCCAGCCTGGACAACAGGGT
The DNA here is from genome assembly GCF_029281585.2 of Gorilla gorilla gorilla. Classification (NCBI taxonomy): domain Eukaryota; kingdom Metazoa; phylum Chordata; class Mammalia; order Primates; family Hominidae; genus Gorilla; species Gorilla gorilla. The sequence goes on along the minus strand of NC_073245.2, from coordinate 12,132,623 downwards.
GAGACCCTGTCTCAAAAACAAACAAATAAAAAACAAAGGGCCAGGCACAGTGGCTCACACCTGCAATCCCGGCACTTTGGGAAGCAGCCAAGGCGGGCAGATTTGAGATTAGGAGTTCAAGACCAGACTGGCCAACATGGTGAAACCCCATCTCTACTAAAAAATACAAAAATTTAGCCGGTCATGGTGGTGCATGCCTGTAACTACTTGGGAAGCTGAGGCACAAGAGTTGCTTGAGCCGGGGAGGCAGAGGCTGCAGGTTGCAGTAAGCCAAGATCATGCCACTGCACTCCAGCCTGGGTGACAGAGCGAGACTGTCTCAAAAAAAAAAAAAAAAAAAGAGAGAGAGAAAGAGAAGAATATGGTGAATATGATGTTCTTGCCAATGGAAGAAGTCAGTCCAGGAGCCCAAGTCTGGGAATCCATAACAGGGGCCGGATTACACTGCAAGCAATAATGAATGTAGCTGCCAACATACATTTTATTTCCAACTGAGAAATAAGAAGGCCTCAGAGGGGAAAATTCACTTTCCCAGACTTTTTAGTGGGGTGGAGGGGTAGAATCATTCTCATCTGACCCCCGTACATCTTGACATTTCTACTTATTAGAAATTAAAGTATAAATTAAGAAGCTTACTCTCCCTTCTCAGAATCCCATAGCTTCTCATCTGTAACTTCCTCAAAGCACCTGCCACCTTCTCCTACTACCCTGGAGAGTTGCTGACAGATGCTAATTTAGTTTTACTAAATATATTACCTTACCGGAAAGGCTAAACATGCATAATAGATAATACCAGCTACCCTTTGTTGAAAGAGGCTTACAGATGGATGAGGAAACAGTGACCTGCCCAAGTAGCATTATCAAGACCAAAATCCACCTGACTCACAGCCCAGTGGTCTTTTAAGGACACGATCCTGCCTCTTCTACAGAACCATGTAAGAGGCTGAAAAACTTTGGGAAATAAAAGGAGAAATGCAGGCAAATGTTTCTGTAATCCAGCCAGAGGCTAAGAGTCCTTGTAGCAGGACAAGTGCAATCCTTTCCAACCTCACAAGGCAAACAGACGATAATAGTTGTCAAAAGACAAAAATTACAAGCAATTTAGTTTAAAATCTTAATTGGCTTATATTTGCATTCTAGAATCAGCCGATGCCTCGTTCTATAAAACAGAATGAGTGCTCTGATGAGCTGAGCTGAGGAGGCTGGCTTTATAGACAGAAAAGGGCTGAAGAAAGCAGAAACACAGAACAAAAAGCGAATTGGTTGTTTCAAAGTTATTTTCCTTGTAAAGGTTAAAGCAGAGAGGACTTCCTCATCACGCCAGCTAAAGCTGGTTTATTTGGGGATTTGGCTATATTAACTGTCTCTCTCTCCTAATTTCTAGGAAAGTCAAATAAGCAACTTAGTTTCAGCTTGGTGGCATGGAACTTCAGCATAAGTGACTCCATGTTGGGTTGATCTGTTGGGCATAGTGCAGGAGCTCAGTCCAAACCAATAGCTTCTTATAAATTTTATTTAACATAGTGATAACAACAATATGACCATGGTAATAACAGAGGCAGCTTACTATGTGCCTGGCACCATTCTAGGGACTTCACAATCTTTTTTTTAATGTCCTAAGTTCTTGAAGGCAAGGGGCTTTACAAATATTAACTACTATAATTATTATAATGATATTAAGTGGGTACTATTATTATCCCCACTTTTTAATGAGGCAAGGTTGAGAGGTCAACTAACTTGCCCCAGGCAAGCCCATGAGCACTTGCCACGTGCTAGACACTAAGTCCAGAAATTGTACTAAGTACATTTAACTCGTTTAATACTCAAAGCAATCCCAAGATACCTGCTATCATTATCACCACTTTCAGAGGGAACCAGCAGAGCTCAAGGCAGCCTGAACCCGGAGCCCGCGCTTAGCCACCAGCTGCGTGGCTGAGGGCAGGGCGAGCTGACCCAGGCTGGGTGCGCGTGGGGCGGGGGCTGGGTAGAGATCTGCTTGCTCGAGTCCTCAGCAAGGGCCGCACTGGACGTCAGCTCTGAGTGTGACCAAGGCCCTCGGCTTCTCCAGATCTGGACGCCGCAGCCCGGGAGCTCCGTGCCAGGGAGCCTCCGAGCATCGCGGGCCGCTACTGCCCCCTGCCGCCGCCCGGGCCTTGCAGGGAGAGCTTGCCCGGAGCAGAGGCGCACGGCCACCGGGCCCCGGCAGCTCCCAGCCACGACCACCCAGAGACCCCGCAGAGGAAACGGAAGCCGCCGCCCGGCACTTTCTGAATTCCTCTCTCCGCCCTCAGGTCCCTGCGGCCTCCCGTCACCTTCGTCACTTCTCGTGGGCTGGCGGATAGAGCCCAGCGGCTCCCCACCCACTTGGCTCGCAGCCCACGCTCCCAACGCCCGAGTTGCCATGGTGAAGGACGCGGGAGAAACGCCGGAAGGGGCACGGACCCCAGGGAGAGCGCGGAGGAGGCCACGCGGGTCCTTCCTCCACCTGGGCCCAGGCACTTCCGGTCTCGTAGGCGTCGGGGAAAGCTCTTTGCGGACTTCGCTGCGGGCTTAGGATCTCCGACGTGAAGGGAAGCGGGGGCTGGAGGACGCAGAGACTCTCCCTGAGCTGCTCGAAGTCCAAGCCTGTAACCCGGCTCCGGTCCTCATTTTCCCGCCGTCAGTGCTGGCGGCCTGCAGTTGCCATGGTGACGCGGGCCGCGGAGCAGGGCAAGGTCCCAAGTCGCGTGCAGTTGCTCCTCGCCGTCGCCACTCTCCTGCCCCAGGCTGTGGGTAGTAGACGTCAAAAGAGATACACCAGAGCGCGACCCAGACTCAGGACCGCCGGGGTGGGGGCTGCTTCAGGCATTGGACACACTTCCTGGGCGCCTCGTGACCGCACCCTCCTGGCCTCACACCGCGGGGTGGGTTTGCACCAGGGTGGGCCGAGCCCTGTCGCTGAGCGACTCTGACCTTTTTAAGGCCACCTAGCTTTGGGTACAATGGATGTCTCATACTGAATTTTAATCAGCTTCTTACTGGAGGACATTAATGTTTGTTCAGTCTTTGTTACTACAAAAAATACTAGAGTGGCGTGGTAATATCCTTGTATGTACGTGCACACGTGCAACTTTCTCTGTAAATTTCCAGAAGTAAAATTTCTATGTCAAAGGCCAAATGCAATTTTAATTTTCATGAATATGACTAAATCGCTCTTCAAAGACACTAGCAAATTTACATCTCCACCAAAACTGGAGTCCGATAATTTTAATTAGGATTATATCAACAGTGATGAACTGTTGCAAAAGAATTTTCCAGAGCATTTTCCATTAAACCAATTCTTTGATCAGTTTTTTTTAATACAACATAGTTAAATAGTATCCATATCCATTTTTATTTTATGGAAATTGTCTTTACTGAGTGATTCTTTTACATATAAATTTCATGATAAAGATTTTACTTCTTTAAAATTTGTATGTCGGATTTTACTTTGGTTTCCATCATTGTGATATTTTGTATTTCATGCTCATTTTATTGAAAAAGAAAAAAAAAAGGCAACCCCGACATTCAGAAGCTAGCCTGGCATCACAGGTCCACCATGTTATCCTCCTATTGTACGTAGCGTCACAAAATAACAACCTCAGATATGGTTACAGAGAGCCTGATAAAGTGAGACATAGCAAATCTACTTTGAAATTTTGTCTAAGCACAGACAAAAACACGGTCACTGTGCCACTCACAAAATACCAAACACCCGTCTTGGAGAAAATGAGTGACTGCTACTTCTTTTTTTTCTCTCTCTCCTTTTTTTTTTTTTTTTTTTTTTGAGTCAGAGTCTCGCTCTGTCGCCCAGGCTGGAGTGCAGTGGCAGGATCTCGGCTCACTGCAAGCTCCACCTCCCAGGTTCATGCCATTCTCCTGCCTCAGCCTCCCAAGTAGCTGGGACTACAGGTGACCGCCACCACGCCCAGCTAATTTTTTGTATTTTTAGTAGAGATGGGGTTTCACTGTGTTAGCCAGGATGGTCTCGATTTCCTGACCTCGTGATCTGCCTGCCTCAGCCTCCCAAAGTGCTGGGATTACAGGCGTGAGCCACCGTGCCCGGCCCTCTGCTAACTAATTACAGTTTTATCTTTCTTCTAGTTTGCCTTCTCTATAGATTAGATTTACTGAGATACCCAATCATGGAATTGGCTTCTGCTTCCTGACCACTTTCAATCTAGGGCGAATCCAACTTCCATAGGCCCTCCTTAAATTATCCATAAAAGCTCAAATCCATAATAGGTTCTTTATAACACCTCTTTTCGAAGATACCCCCCATAGTTCTGCCATGGTATGTACTCTCCCTCAGTGCAACCCAACTTGTTCAACTACAGGTGTGTCCTGGTGGTCTTTGGCTAAAAGGCATTGTCACTAGCAAGTTCTATTTTCTTTTCTTTCTGAGACACGGTCTCACTCTCTTGCCCAAGCTGGAGTGCAGTGGCGCCATCATGGCTCACTGCAGCGTCAACTTTCAGGCTCAAGCAATCTTCCCACCTCAGCCTCCCAACTAGCTGGGACTACTGGCATGCACCACCACGCGTGGCTGATTTTCATTTTTGGAGACAGGCTTTCACTATGTTGCCCAGGCTGGTCTCGAACTCCTGGGCTCAAGGGATCTGCCTGCCTTGGCCTCCCAAAGTGCTGGGATTACAGGCATGAGCCACCATGCCCAGCCGCCATAGTTCCATTTCCTTTGGCAAAATTTTGTGGGTCCAAAAATCTGTCAATGGCAGTCCTCTATAAATGTTTAGTAAGGAGCAAATTTTACGTGGGCAGTCTGTTTTAGTTTGCATTGATTATTTCAACCAGATTTGATTTCCTTTGCTTCTTGTAATTTCCAGTGTTACCTTTAAGATGTGAGTCTTCTGAGTTCTTTTCATAGCAAATTTCACAGGTGCCATCTTAACCATTGTCAATTTTATTTTGTATGATTTGTAGACAAATCATACAAAATAAATGACTACCGGTGATAGTCATTATGAATCAGACAGAAGGTTGATGATTTTTTCATCTGCTTCTTGACTCAAGAACCTTCAGTAGGGCAGTGATGTAGGACCTGGACACATAACAAAGTAAAAATGATCTGCTTCAACTGGCAGGCTTACTGTGTGCACCATGCCCTTTACCAGGCACTGGGAACACAGGTCCTGCCATGAAAGTAATTCACAGTCTAATCAGAGCGATATAGGAGCTGGCTGGCCTCAACTTGCCAGATGGATGAGAATGAAAAGGGCCTTCCAAATGGAGGAAACAGCCAAATGCAACGAATTTATTTATTCATTAAATATTTATTGAATACTTACTTTGTGCCAGGACTTGGGCTGAGCACTGGGGATGCAGGAATGAGCATCTTCCATGTGGCCCCTGCTCTCCAGAAGCTCTTGGTCTGGTGGGGGAGATGCATATGAAACAATCGCTCTAGTGACTGCAATGTGTAATAACCACTGCAGAGAAAATCCAGAATTCTGTGGGAGCCTGGGACAATGGCAACCTGACAAGTGGGGGTCAAGGAGGGCTTCACTGAGAAACTCACTTTTAATCTGTGTGAAGGATGAGACAGACAAAGAGGAGGTTGTTCTTGGCAGAGGACACAATTCATGCCCTGAAGTGGGAAAAGACTTGACCTTTCTCATGGGATGAAAGCAAGCCAGTGTGGCTGGAATGAAGTGGGTTGGAGGACGCTGTTGGGGTATGAATGAGGTGGACCGATATCTGATCCTGCAAGGGCTTGTCCACCACCCTAAGTTGTTTGCATCTTAATTCAAAAGCAAGAAGTCAGGGAAGAGTATCACGATAAGGAGTGGGGTGATTAGATTATAAATGCATTTTACTATGTCTATGGGAGAATAGATTGGGCGGCGGCAGGGGGGATGATAAACATCATGGAACCAATAAGAAGGAGAACACTGTAGTTGTTTACAGGAGCAACAATCACAATTGACCAGGTAGCACTCAGAGGAGGGAAGTATCCATTGGAGCACTGAGGGTGGAAATGAGATTAGAATGGATTGAGGAGCGTGTGAGGTGAGGAATATCTGTGAAAAATATGAGAAACAACTCAGTTATGGACTGAATTGCACACCCCAAAATTCATCTTAACTCCTAATGATTTTGAATGCCACTGTATTTGGAGATAAGGTCTTTAAAGAGGTAATTAAGGTTGAATGAGGTCATATGGGTAATGATCTCATATTGACCTCATCCAATATGACTAGTATCCTTCTAAGGAGAGAGACACCCAGGGTGCACACACAGAGGAAAGACCACGTGGGGATACATTGAAAAGATTGCCATCTGCAAGCCAAGGAGAGAGGCCTCAGGAGAAACCAAGCTGCCAACACCTTGATCTTGGACTTCCAGCTTCTAAAACTGTCAGAAAATACATTTCTGTTGTTTAAGCCACTCAGTCTGTGGTATTTTGTTATGGGAGTCCTGGCAGATTAATACGAACCCAAATGTCCATATAATGAACAGTTGGGAAATAAATTATAATGCATCCATACTATGGGAAAGAGTCTTACCCTAAAATATGCCCATGCAAGTTCAAGACTTTGACTTTAGAAGGAGTTTAATTTTCATTAAATTTCTTTTCTTTGGCTTGTGAGGATTTCACTGCATTAGCAAAGACTGATATTGAGCCTCTGGAGCAGCCTCCACACGGTCTTCTCTTTGGTGACATAGTTGGTGCGGGTTGTAAGTAACAGACTCAGGCATCACTTGCATTGTTTCCTTTATCTCTCTTATACTGCTTTTTAAAAAAAATTTTATAACTTTGAGAATCATGTGTGTATTTTGTTTCTGAAATTGTGCAGTAACTGTGTACCATCGGTTGAAATAGTAATTATCTTTTCCATTTATGAAAATTCACCCTATGAATTTTCTTAGGAACAAATTAACCTTGTAATGAGAGGGATGACTGCTGAACTCTATGCAAATATTTAAAAGAATAAGGTAGGGAAAAATGAGGTAGAGCTATATATAGTGACATGAAAAGATGCCCAAACCATATGGCTGAGTGAAGAAAAGAGGTGTATGTAGATTATGAGCTTTTTTTGTTTTTTGAGTTTGTTTTTGTTTTTGTTTTTTTAGACAAGGTCTCGCTCTGACTCCCAGGCTCGAGTGCAGTGGTGTGATCATGGCTCACTGCAGCCTCAATCACCTGGGCTCAAGCCATCCTCTTACCTCAGCCTCCCAAGTAGCTGGGACTACAGGCGCATGCTACCACGCCCAGCTAATTTATGTATTTTTTTATACAGATGGGGTTTTGCCATGTTGGCCAGGCTGGTCTTGAACTCCCGGCCTCAAGTGATCTGTGCACCTCAGCCTCCCAAAGTGCTGGGATTATAGGTGTGAGCCACTGTGCCCGGCTCTCTTTTTGTTTTCTAATACATATAACTATTTGTTAGTAGATGCTTAGGGGAAAAAATCTGGAAACAGATACAGCCAATTTTTAAAGTATTGTAAAAATCATATCATTTAGGGATCTAGGTTTTGCCAAATGAGCCCTGTTGATGAGTTGATAACCTCCTCTAGCAGGGAAACTGTAACACATGGTAATACACCGAAGGCCAAGAAGTCAGTGAAAGAGCCACGGGCTACCACTCTGATGCCCCCATGCTTACCACCCATGACACATGACCCAGTGTGGCCTTTGGGGTCAGGCCATGTAGCAAACACTAGTAAAACTTAGTATCTCTCCTAGTTTCAAATAAACATAACCATGAATATAAGTCCTAATATTTTCTCATCCCAATGGATCATCTTGAGCAAACACTGATATTTCTATAACTCTACAGATAGAGCACTGTACAAATGGATTGGAGGGTGATTCATTAGCATAGTATGTATATGCAATCAGAATACAATTTTGTGTATAAAACATCCACTGTGTATGATTCAGGGAACACAATTGTTCTGAGAAAGGAAGCACCAACACTATCAGGTATTTGTTTTCTGAGAAAGGAGGAAGATAGACTTTGATGATCTCTAGGATGACTTCCCACTGACTCTCTAACACCCCTGGACCTCTCTAAGCCATTGAGGAAGCAGTTGAAGTGGCTGTAGTGGAATGAAGTGGTCTCTTTAAAGAAAATTGTATCCAGAGTGACTGTTAACCAGTGTGATACATGGCAGTCTTTGAAATAAATGTCTTTAAAGTCATTCAGTGTGATTCTATGTAGCTCTTCCACATTGAAGATGTTCTGTTTCATAAAAACTTAAATTTAATAAAAGAATTTAATAACTCTCCCCTTATGATACATCAAATATTACTTTTCAGACTTTTAGCTACTTCTCCTGGAGGCAGAGTTTCCAAAAAGAAGTCTCAGCTAAATGCTAAGCACTGTTACCAAGCAAAGAAATGAAAATTGAACATCGCCAAAGCAATTGTGTACATTTTTGGAAAATAATTTATTTTGTCAGAATGAAATTCACAGCCCTTTTAAGCAAAAAGTAGGCACATGATTAAAATGGCATTGAATTAGAAGAAAAAAGTTAATCAAGCAATCTTTATTGAAACCGTCTGTGCTAAGGTTTGTGAAGGAAGCATTGTAATCCTGGCTGACATTTATCGTGACATTTATTGTATCTTGTGCCAAGCGGACCCAGATCAAAAGGTGGGTTATCTGTGCAGCTGCCCAAAGCACTAATCCATAAGCAGCACTGAAATGTCAAGGGAACAAATGGGAAATTGGTGCCAGTTACCTGAGCATTTCACAGGATTCCTTCAAAGTTGGCAAACTAAGTGGTTTCACTCCCACCAGTTGTAGGCAGCACATTCGAGTGATGTGACAGGGAGTAGGGGTGTGTCGGGGAAGGGGATGAGGTCAGGACTTTCAAGCTGGGACTACCCCAAGGTGGAGGAGGAGCGAGTGTGTGGGGACATCAGGCACAGGGACAGCGGTGCAGACAACCCCATCCCAGGTGATGAGGGGCCGGAGCACAGGGAACCTGGGAGAGAGGCGCCAGTGAGGTCGGGAGGTAGTCGGAAGCCACAGGAAATAATTTTAATATTACCTGAGCTGTGATGGGAAAACATTGACGTTTTCAACAGGGAAGTGGCAAGAGCTGACTCACCTTTGAAAGGACCCATTTGGCTAACGGCTGGAGAACGGCTCCAGGAAGGCAAGAGTAGAGGCAGAGAGTGCATAATGAGAGGCCATGGAGGTGAGAAGTGATGGTGATGCACTCAGGATGATACTTCTCGTTAGAGCCAGCAGGGTTTGCTGAATACAATAGTTGCTTCCTAACTGGGCAGGGCTGGGCTGGGGCTTCCATGCTCAGTCTCCTACACTGCAGCCTCCTGGCAGCAGCCAGAGAGATTTTTCTAAAATATAAATCAGAATGTTACCTTAAAACCTTCAAGTGAAATAACCTAAATGGTTCCCAATAGGGAACTGGGTAAATAAATAACAGTACCTTATGCAATGCAATACCATGCAGTCAAGACAAACAAATGACCATGCAAACACTCTACCAATACCGCCACAAATGCTCTCCAAGACAAGAATTCAAAAAAACAGAGTGTGAATATTATGCTACCATTTGTAAAAGAAAAAGGGAGGATGCATGTGTGTGCACGTTTGATTTCGTATGTGGATAACATCTCTGTAAGAAAACACAAGAACCTTGTAACTAAATGGCTTCCGGGGAGAAGATCTGGACAGTAAGGGGATAGGGTGGGAGGGAGACTCTCTGCCTTTGGCGCTTTTGAGTTTTGAATCCTACGACTCTAAATAGTCATATCATCTGTTTAACAATAAGTCAAATTAAAATTTTTACATGAATTTGGCCGGGTGTGATGGCTCATGTTTGTAATCCCAGCACTTTGGGAGGCCAAGGCAGGAGCATTACTTGAGGTCAGGAGTTCAAGACCAGCCAGGCCAACAGGGTGAAACCCCATTTCTACTAAAAATATAGAAATTAGCTGGGTGTAGTGGCACGCACCTGTAACCCCAGCTACTAGGGAGGCTGAGGCAGAAGAATTGCTTGAACCTGGGAGGCGGAGGTTGCAGTGAGCCGAGATTGTACCACTACACTCTAGCCTGGGCAACAGAGCCAGACTCTGTCCCCCACCTCCTACAAAACTTTTTTACATTAATTAAATAACTAACTCAGTTATCTCACTTCCTGTCTTCACTTAACAGAAAATCTAGACTCCTGAGCTACAAGGCCTCGTAACTCAGCCTGCCTGTCTCTGCCTTCATCCTCTAGCACTTTCTCACTGAGTTCCAGCCACACCAGCCTCCTCTTGATCCTCACCATGGCGAGCTTCGTTCCTTCTGAGGAGTTTTGCCCTTGCAAAGAGGAGGTCTGTACTTTGACCTCTCAGGATAGCCCTATATGGCTCTTCTCAGAAGTCACTTCCTCAGAGAGGACTTTCCCAACCTCGATTTAAATTTGCTACCCCTCACCTTCATCATTGAAAACCCATGTTCCAGCCGGGCACGGTGGCTCACACCTGTAATCCCAACGTTTTGGGAGGCCGAGGCAGGCGGATCACTTGAGGCCAGGAATTTGAGACCAGCGTGGCCAACATAGCAAAACCCTGTCTCTACAAAAATTAGCTGGGCATGGTGGTGCAGGCCTGTAGTCCCAGCTACTCAGGAGGCTGAGGTAGGAGAATCTCTTGAACCCAGGAGGTGGAGGTTGCAGTGAGCTCAGATTGGACCACTGCACTCCAGCCTGGGTAACAGAGTCAGATCCTGTCTCAAAAAAGAAAAGAAAAGAAAACCCATGTTCTACTGTCTTCACAGCACTTGCCTTACCTGAAATTATGTCATTTACTTGCTTATTTATTGTATGTCTCCCCATTATGCTCAGCTGCCACCATCATCTTGATGCCAGGTGCCAGGAACGGTGCCAGGCTCATACTAGACAGCAAATATTTATTAATGAATGAAGGAGTATTTTTCTTTTTACTTCAATGTCTTGGTGGTCCTTACTGTCATCATATTTTTAATAGCTCTCGTATTATTTTATAGTGTATAGGGACAGCATACAGACTACAGTTTTAATCCTGGCTTTGCTTCTTTTTAGATCTCTGACCTTGGGCAAGTCACGAACCTCACTGGATTTTGTAAAGATTGAAAAAAGATCCAAGGAATAAAGAGCTGGCTCTGAAAAGCCTCAGTGTGAACAGGACGAATGGGAAGGACTGCTGCCTATTTCAGGATGAGGAGATGGGTCTAGTCAGGGCAGGTGACCTGCCCAAGGTCACGTAACCAGGGGCCCAGAGGTCTCCACTTCCTGGGCTTCTGACTCCACGCTCTGTGCGTGATTGTTGGCGTTTTTTCCTTATCATTTCTAATCCTACAAGAGCCCCTGCCTCTCCTCCACTGGGAATGGAGTCTACGTTTATGATCAACAAATAACCCTCATTACTGGGAATTGGTAGCTTGTCTTTTGATTTTCTTCTTGTAAATGAGTGATATGTTTGGGCCTGGAAAACAGTACACAGAGTTTCTAGACAACATCATGAAATTAAATGCTGTGACACACTGACTTAGGGAAGCTGTTCATCTCGCCATTTCTTAAAAGGAATGAAACGGTCGATCAGCTTTGCCTCTGCATATTTATTTGTTATAACTGATAGAAACACTAACATTTGGAGCCAGAGAATTGAACCTGCATTCTAATCTAAGTGCCTAAATATAAAGTCATTTTCCAGACATCGTGTTCATATTTTATTTTCTCAATTTAGACTGTAGTCCACAGGAATAAGGGCTGGATTTGTAATGACCTGGAGGAGATTGTGAATCTCTGAAATTTGACAACAGATGTCACTAGTGCCACATTGCTCACAGAGCCATCATGCTACCTGGCATTTCAGAATTCATACATTTTCTTTGGCATAATAAAACATTTTTATGAAAATGCAGCAGCTTATTGTAAAAAATTTCTGCCTCCTGTGCCAGGCACTAATACCATGTCTGACCTCATTTATCCCTGCAATGGCTTTAGGAAGTCACAACATAATCCCCATTTTATAGGCAGGGAAACAGGCTTAGAATGGCCTAGTATTACCTAAGGTCATGCAGAAAATGACCCATGCCTGTTTGTCTCCAAAGCTGTGTTCTTCCCATGCTATCTTTGATTAAAGTTCAGCATCGCTATAAACAGCCCCCGAAGTGTGCCATCCTTGAAGGGTGTCTACCTTGCAGCCGTCCATCTGAGCCAATTAGAGCTACTCAAATTAGGAGTGTTGCACTGAAGCAGATGAATAGAGGCGGAGTGGGCTGAAATACAGAATTTAATCGAGCAAAATGATGGCACAGAAGTTCCCAGAAGCAGAATCCCAATAGGCCCCCTAGCCTGCAGCTCCCTGATGCTAAGTCACTGACATTTGAAAAACTTGCTCCTTAACAAATTATGCATCCCATTTTCTTTTTCCACCTCCTCTCTGTGAAGCAGCAATCAGCTTTGTCATTCATTCTTCAGGAAACTAGCCAGGATATGCCAGGGAGAGTGCAACTGAGAGCTTAAGATGTCTCTTTCTTGAAAAATCTGGGAACAAAGAAGCTGTTGTTGTGCCTTTGACTCATGTCACTTTTTAATACGGTGTGGAGAACGTGTTCATCGTACCATCAAAACTCACATGAGGTTGGGGATGGAAGAGGGGGAGGCATGGAGGTCATTCTCGGTGTTTGGGGGTGCAAGGGGGGCACTAACATTTACTATTCTCTACCTGTGGGTCAAGTGCCTTGCACATGTGCTCCCATTTAATCCAGTGGCCCTGCTAAATAGCTGTGTGTGCCCTTCCCATTTCAAGGATGGAGAATGAGAGGCTGAGAGGTCATAGGACTTAGTCAGGATGCAGAGTCTGGATTTAAATCAAGTCCCCCTGACTGAAACCATCTCATTCTGCTGTGAATCCCCATCCTTTGTATTACCAGTGCCAGGCCCTCCTCCATGCCCTTCTCCATGGTAGATCACCAGAGATGTGACTCCCACATCCAAGCTCTGATCTAGGCTGGGCAACCATGGATGGCCACGCCATCCCTCTGATCCTGTTTCCAATGATAAAAGTCGAATGTTAGTTGTTAAAGGCTCAAATCAGACATGGTCTATTCAACATCGTTGCTGGAGCTCCTGCCTTGGGTTGGGCGTTAGTGCCAAGCATAGAGGAGCAGAGAGTCTTACACTTGTTCGTGGGGGGCTAGCTGATGTTTTGCAATCTATAAAGCACCATCCAAAAGTAAGTTACTGTGAAGTGAATATCGCTACCTCCCTGAAATGTGGAGGAGGTTCCTTTTCTTACGGTATCCTAAGACCAGGTTGGAATTTTTCAAATAGAGCATCAACTAAGAAACTAGAGAAAAATATACCTCCAAAAAGCAAAGAAATAAGAGAGTTTGCCAAATTCAGGGTCTCACCCTTTTAAAAGCCTTTAAGTCTAGTGGACAATTATATGGGCAATGGGTGAGAGGACAGGAGGAAGAGAGTTTTCCCCTCCAGGGGTCCAGATGCAATTTTGGTGCAGAGTGTCTCTGCTGCCCACTTCTTGTTGGGACTGCTTTCTTTGCTCAGGCAAAGGACTTCTGCCTGTTTATTAATCAGTTCATCATCCATAGACTCATTCATTTATTCATCATTCATTCATTCATTCATGTCATTTCTCCTATATCCAATATTTAGCATTGACAGCTTACATGCTACAACTAACTTCAAAAGAATAATTACTGTTCAAACACAAAGAAAGGATGCTTTTTCACATGAAGGTACTTACAACAGGAAGCTGCAAGTGTAAAATTTCTCTGTGATTCTGTTTCCTCCATTAACCCAGCTCTGTTCCCCACATAGGGCTCCTCACTCCACAGGTATTAATAATCAGGGAAGGAAGGAAGAGAGAGAACAGGGCCATATTTGACAAATGGGAACCCAGGAGGGTTAAGCCCACCAGAGTCGTCTGGGTGACTCTGAGGCCGATTCTGGTAGTGCGGAGGAAGTGTCCAGTGCTGACTTGGCCCTCTGGAGGAGACAGAGCCACCAGGAGCCCACAGCCACATGGTGGAGCACTCCCGGCATGCCAGGGGTGGGGCAGAGGGCTGAGGGCTCTGTGCACCAGGGCATCTGCACCCTTCATTCCATTAGTATGTGAGGCTCCACTGGCTCCCAGCAAAGTACTTTGCTCAGGGCCCCACTGGCACTGAGTAATACAAACCCGAACTGCAAGGTGATTCAAACCCAGACTCATTTAACTCCACTCTGCTCTCCAGCCTACTCTGCACAAAAATCACCCAGAGGCAATGGTTTTAAAAAAAATGCAGAATCCAGAGCCTCATCTGCTCCCTCAGCTTAGGATCCTGCAGATCTGGGCTGGGGAGCAGAAATCCGCTTTTTTTGGTGGGGGCGGGGGGGACGGAGTCTTACCTTGTCGCCAGGCTGGAGTGCAGTGGCGCAATCTGGCTCACTGCAAACTCTGCCTCCTGGGTTCAAGCAATTCCCCTGCCTCAGCCTCCTGAGTAGCTGGGACTACAGGTGCGCACCACCACGCCCAGCTAATTTTTTGTATTTTAGTAGAGACGGGGTTTCACCATATTGGCCAGGATGGTCTCGCTCTCCTGACCTCGTGATCCACCTACCTTGGCCTCCCAAAGTGCTGGGATTACAGGCATGAGCCACTGCACCTGGCCAGAAATCCTCATTTTTGACAAGTAGCCAGGTGATTCTGATAAGGGCTGTCCACTCTGACCTGGGTACAAACAAGGAGGGTTCAACACACCTGAGCGTTCGTCAGAATGACTTCAGAAAAACCTGAGCAAAGATTAACTCAACACTACTATGTACCAGGCACTCTTCTGAGGACAAGGGAACTCACTAAATCTTCCTGGCAAATTCATGAAGTTGGAGCTGTCATCATCTCTTACCTCATATTCTATTATATTACAATAATTGTATTGTATGTTATAAATCAGGAAAGGGAGCAATGTAAACTGAGGTCAAGGAAGACCTCTCTGACATATAAATGAGGAAACTGAGGAATACAGGGGATACCTAACTTGCTCAGTGCCCTAGAACTTTTTTTTTCTTTTTTTTGAGACAGTCTTGCTCTGTCACCCAGGCTGGAGTACAGTGGCACCACCTTGGCTCACTGCAACCTCTGCCTCCTGGGTTCAAGCGATTTTCCCACCTCAACCTCCCAAGCAGCTGAAATTACAGGCGTGCGCCAGCATGCCAGGCTAATTTTTGTATTTTTAGTAGAGATGGGGTTTCACCATGTTATATTTTTAGTAGAGAGGGGGTTTCGCCATGTTTCAAGACCTGCCTGGCCAAAAAGATGAAACCCTGTCTCTACTAAAAATACAAAAATTAGCTAGGTGTGGTGGCTCATGCCTGTAATCCCAGCTACTCAGGAGGCTGAGGCAAGAGAATCACTTGAACCCTGGAGGAGGAGGTTACGGTGAGCTGAGATCACACCACTGCCACTCCAGCCTGGGTGACAGATCAAGACTCTGTCTCCCAAAAAAATAAATAAATACAAATTAAAAAAGAAAAATAAAAAAGAAATGCATCACCCGTATTGTAGGAAATTCAGTCAGGCCCCGCCCCAGACTCACTGAATCAGACACTGTAGGTGCGGCACTCAGCCATTTGGGTTTCATCTCAGCTTCAGGTAGCGCCAATGCCTGCTCAGGTGTGAGAACCACCGAGCTATTAATGGATCATCTCGTGGGTAGGTGGGTGATGTCCTGCAACCCCCAAGTTGGCCTCCACCACGTCCTCTTGGCCTTGAGGTTTCTGAGGGTTTTTCTTCATCTCCTAGTTGAGTTCTCTAGTTCATTCCACACATAATCAATAGATTGACAGAGGGGAGTGGGGGAAGGCGGAATTCAGAACGTTCTTCTGTTTTGAAAACAATTCTGCAGCCAGAAGCACCTCCAGAGAGAGACATCCTGAGTGAATGTGACAGCGGCCTGCTTGACCCGCCTGAGGTGTGGGCGAATGGGCACAAGTGGCTCTTAAACGGACTCATTTCTGGCTCCATTGTTTCTGAATGCAGGCTTCTGGCAGGACCTCAAAGAGGTGGCTCCAAACTAGTTTAAGCACACCTCGACAAAGGTGTGCAGCTGTCAACTTGCTTGCCCTCTGAGGTTGGGGTGTGATGCCCTGCACTCTGCCCTCAGGCTAAAGCCCAGGGCCTTCCTGCCCTTCCACAAGTGTGTGCCCTTCCCCTGCTTAGAATGTTCTTCCCCAGGTCTTTGCAGAGGTCTGCTCTGTCACTGTATGAAGGTCTCTGTTCAAACGCCACCTCATCAGAGAAGCCTCCCTGGCCACTGTAGCCAAAGTAACCTCCCCCCAACCCCATTCTACTCAATCTATTTTCGTTTTCTCCCTCTTGACATTATTCAACCTACTTATCTGTTTCTTTTTCTTCCTTTTTTTTTTTTTGAGACAGAGCCTTGCTCTGTCGCCCAGGCTGGAGTGCAGTGGCACGATCTCGGCTCACTGCAATCTCCACCTCCTGGGTTCAAGTGATTCTCCTGCCTTAGCCTTCTGAGTAGCTGGGACTACAGGAACACACCACCACACCTGGCTAATTTTTGTATTTTTAGTAGAGATGGACAGGGTTTCACCATGTTTGCCAGGCTAGTCTCAAGCTCCTGACCTCAAGTGATCCACCCACCTTGGCCTCCCAAAATGCTGGGATTACAGGTGTGAGCCATGGTGTCCGGCCTGTTTCTTATATACTCACTCAGTCCCCCACAACCAGAATATATTTCACGAAAGCAAAGACTTTGTTTTGCTCACCACTGAATCCCCACCTGCTAGAACAATAGTAAACACATGTTAGAGACTGAATAAATCTTTGATGAATAAATGGATGAGGCTATCAAGATAAACTTGGCTGAAGTAACCAGCTGCATTGGGCAAGTTTCAACACAGCTTTGGGATTCCTGCCCTTGGCCTGGTGCTACAGTCCAGGTCAGAATGAATAATCTTTCTTTCATATTCAAAAAAATATTAAGTGAATCCTTACCAGGTACAAGTCTCTAACTAGGCATTAGAGATATAATGATTATCAAAAACAAGCAATGCTCCTGGAGCTTACAGTCCAAATGCTACCAAACAAGCACACAAACAAAATATGAATGTGGGGCAAGGAAAGGTAACTGCTGCCCTGAATCCCTCTAATGAAAGGACCTGATCTGGTTTGGGGAGATAGGGAGAGCTGCCCCAAGGAAGTGACGAATAAGCAGGAGTTAAGAGTGGAGAGGAGTGGGGCCGGGCGCAGTGGCTCACGCCTGTAATCCCAGCACTTTGGGAGGCCGAGGCGGGAAGATCACGAGGTCAGGAGATCGAGACCATCCTGGCTAACACGGTGAAACCCCATCTCTACTAAAAATTAAAAAAAATTAGTCGGGCATGGTGGCGGGCGCCTGTAGTCCCAGCTACTCAGGAGGCTGAGGCAGGAGAATGGCGTGAACCCGGGAGGCGGAGCTTGCAGTGAGCCGAGATCGCGCCACGGCACTCCAGCCTGGGCGACAGAGTGAGACTCCGTCTCAAAAAAAAAACAAAAAAAAAAAAAGTGGAGAGGAGGAAGGATGATGGGGAGAACATTCTAGACAGAATGAACAGTATATGGAAAGGTCCTATGGCAAGATAGAGAAGCCTGGTAGTGTGAGGGAGCAGAAGGACGCTAGAGTGTCTGGAGCAGAGACAGTAACAGGGAGGGTGATCTGAGAGAGCCCGGGTGGGTGAGGTTCATCAGTCATAATAGGGGATTTTGCTTTGATCCTAAGAGTGGATTAGAACCACTGATACATTTTAAACTGGGGTGGCAGTGGTAGGTGGGTGAAATGATCAGATTTTTGTTTTAAAAAGGTCTCTATGGCAAACGATTTTGCAGGCATATATTGAACTCAAAGGGCCATGTATACACATATTATAGATGGTAGGTAAGAATTCTAGAACGGAACACCTAGGTGCAAATCCCGGCTTTATTACTTACTATCTGTGTATCCTTGGGGAAATCATTTAACCTGTCTATCCCTCAGTTTTGTTTTGTGCAAAATGGGGATTGGCCGGGCGCCGTGTGCTCACACCTGTAATCCCAGCACTTTGGGAGGCTGAGCGGATGGATAACTTGAGGTCAGGAGTTGGAGACCAGCCTGGCCAACATGGTGAAACCCTGTCTCTACTAAAAATACAAAAATTAGCTGGGCGTGATGGTGCATGCCTGTAATCCCAGGTACTCGGGAGGCTGAGGCAGGAGAATCGCTTGAACCTGGGAGGTGGAGGTTGCAATGAGCCGAGATTGCTCCACTGCACTCCCGCCTGGGTGACAGAGGGAGACTCTGTCTCAAAAATAAAATAAAAAAAGAAAGATGAGGATAATGATAGTTAATGGTAGTACTTATCCTGTAGGGTAACTGTGAGGCTGGCAGCAGCTAATAATACATGTAAGGAGTTTAGAACAGTGTTTGACTCACAGTATACATTCAATAATGTTCGTTACTATTATTATAACATTTAATGTTGACTGGTATTGTTATGCTATTGAGCAGATGAAAAACTGGAGTACAGAGAAGTTAAAGCATGTGCCCAACGTTTTTAGGCAAAGTAACAGAGACAAAATTCAAACCCTAAGCCCTACATTATCAGACTTCTCAGTAGCAGAGATAAATAGGACCGGTTGGGTAGGTCAGTTCCCGGTCCGAAGCACCAAAATGAATCAAGGACATTTGTGGGGACAGACCAAAAGGCAAATAGCTCTAAAGTAATTAAGCTACCCTGACAATAGTTATTCATTAGTTTGCCAATATTTTATACGTATACTAAGTAACAGCCCCAGTGCTGGAGAGTGGAAATTCTAAGACAAAATAGACATGTGATCCTGACTTAAAGAGACCACAGTCTAGTAGAAGAGATATGCCAATAAACAGAAAAATGGAGCACTAAAGTGTCACAGGTGTTGTGAATGAATATCTTTTAGGCTAGGCCTTACCTGCTGTCACCTTTCTAGATGGAAAAAAACTCTGCTGGCCTTGGTTCAGTCCTCATTAAGTTTAAGATCAATCAGGACGCTATTGGCCATGAGCAACAGAAATGTACAATAAGGATTTAAAAAAATTTTTTAATGTTTATTTACTTACTTATTTTGTTGAAACAGAGTCTCGCTCTGTCACTCAGGCTGGAGTGCAGTGGTGTGATTTCTGCTTACTGCAACCTCCACCTCCTGGGTTCAAGCAATTCTCCTGCCTCAGCCTCCCAAGTAGCTGGGATTACAGGCATCCACCACCATGCTCAGCTAATTTTTTGTTTTGTTTTGTTTTGTTTGTCTGTTTGTTTTTTGAGATGGAGTGTCCCTCTGTTGCCAGGCTGGAGTGCACGGCACAATCTTGGCTCACTGCAACCTCCGCCTCCCGGGTTCAAGCGATTCTCCTCGCTCAGCCTCTCGAGTAGCTGGGACTACAGGCGCATGCCACCATGCCTGGCTAATATTTATATTTTTAGTAGAGACAGGGTTTCACCATGTTGGCCAGGATGGTCTCGATTTCTTGACCGCATAATCCACCCGCCTCGGCCTCCCAAAGTGCTGGGATTACAGGTGAGAGCCACTGTGCCCAGTCAGGAATTTTTTTTAACCTCACATAACAAGAAATTGAAGAAGTCAGTAGGCAGGGTTGGCTAATTAAAAGATCTGAGTCCCATCTTTGAAACAATTTCTGGAATAGCCATCTGAGGAGCTGTGTAGATATTTCCCTGGTGAAAAAAACTGTACCTTGTAAAAATTATTTTTAAAAAGAAGCATTTATAGTCTCTGGAAACTGTCTTAAAGATATATAGCAAATAGTGCAGGCACGGTGGCTCATGCCTGTAATCCCAGCACTGTGGGAGGCCGAGGCAGGCAGATCACGTGAGGTCAAGAGTTTGAGACCAGACTGACCAACATGGTGAAACCCCATCTCTACTAAAAATACAAAAATTAGCTGGGTGTGGTGGCACACACCTGTGTAATCTCAGCTACTTGGGAGGCTGAGGCAGGAGAATCTCTTGAACCTGGGAGGCAGAGGTTGCAGTGAGCCGAGATCATGCCACTGCATTCCAGCCTGGGCGACAGAGTGAGACTCCATCACTCTATCACTCACTCTAGGAAAAAAAAAAAGAAGAAGAAAAAAGGCATATAGCAAATAAAGAAACATTTCATGGTAAGAATAGCATGCATCTGGGGTATCTGAGCCATAGCCTGTTCCTTTCCCCTTCCCCCAGCTCAGCACGATGAAGCTCTGCCACAGGTGGGTGCAGACAAGAACATAGGATTTCCTCTTCCCCCAGAGGGCAGGAATATTGCAGGTTACCAGAAACACTTACTCCCCTAGCTCTATGTTGTAGAAGCTAAATTCCAGGCAAGAGCAGCTGAGAGATCTGGAGTTCCTTTCTCTACCCTGTCCCCGCTCACTCACAGGGTAGGAGCTCTACCCGAGACTTGTCAGTCTGAGAATACTGGGACCCTGATTGCCCTCGTTTCATGTTGCTCATAAGGGAGAAGTTCTGCACTGGGAGAGGCAAACTGAGCAGACCAGAGACAACCACCACCACAAGCACACTACTTGTAAAGTCTGGATATTGCTGCAAGAGGAAGAGGCTGCTGTCTTCACCCCTAGCTCTGAAGCAGTGGTGTAGAGATTTTGTCCAGAGGGAGAGAAAGGCCTTCAGAACAGAGAGCTTCAGTGTTCTCCACTAGGGGAACAGGCTTTACTGTGAACAGAGTGTAGAGGGAAGTTCAAATCAAATGATATGAACAAAATATGAATGTGGGCAAGGAGAGGTAACTGTTGGTAATTAAACAATGGATCTTTTGGTAGTAAGCAATTACAAGGAGACAAGTAGCTTCTTGAAAAAAAGAAGCTAAACCTAAACCATCTAGTAGTTTAACACGAAGAATCAGGGAAAGAGACAGTTAAGAAAAGCTCTTTTGGGATCAGAACAAGACTCAAAAACTGGCCTTAAAGACTACCCCTGTAAAGGGGCCCAAATATCACAGAATCCTATTGTAGAGCATTTTTTGCCTCACAGCACTGTCAAAAACAATAGAACAATCAACCATCAACTGGTAGAAGCTAATATCTAGGTATGATACCAACAGAGGCAGACAGCATAACAGAGATAAAGGAAAAAGACAGTAAAAGAGAGCCCTGCTAAAACCAGTGGCATCCTAGAGAGGCTGTGCTCATGCCCAAGGCTGAGCTCTCTGAGGAACAACATCAGATGCTGCACCCTGTGGGGGAAATAGACTTTCCTGAAATATAAAAAGAATATTTATTATGTAAGAAAGCTTTATTTCTCTTGTCCTTTCATATTGGGAGAAATATTGAATACATAGAAAGAGTCCTGGATTGCTCTAGCAAAGTTACTAACCAAATAAACAAGCAAACAACAAATCTGTGGGAGCATGGAGAACTGGTATTCAGAGTTGCTACAACATATTATCTAAAATGTCCACTTTTCAAAAACATTGTTCAGTACCATAGGAAAGGTAAAAAAAAACTGTGAGACATGCAAAGAATTATATAAATATGTGGAAAAGCAACAAAACACTCTAAAGCAGCACTCAGATTGAAATTTATAGCTGTTAATACATATTTTTAAAAAGAAGAAAAACCTCAAATCAACAGCTCCATGTTCCACTTTAAGAAACAAGAAAAAGAAGAGCAAACTAAAGCTAAATGAAAGAAATAGTAAATATAGAGTAGAAAGAAGTGAAATAGATAGAAAAACAATAGAGAAAAACCCAACAAAACCCAAACTAGTTCTTGGAAAGATGAACAGCATTGATAAACTTTTAGCTAGATTGATCAAAAAACAAAAAAGAGAGAAAAAAACTCACATTACTAAAATGAGGAATAAAAGGGGAGACATTACAAAATCTAAAAAGGAATATTGTCAACGATTATATACCAATAAATTAGGTAAACTAGATGAAACACACAGACTCCTAAAAAGAAACAACCATCAAAACCGTCTCAAGAAGAAATAGAAAATCTGATAGATCTATAACAAGTAAAGATACTGAATCAGAAAACTTATCACAAAAAAAAGTTCTGGCTCAGATGGCTTGGTAAACTCCATCAAATGTTTAAGGAAGAATTAACATCAATCTTTCACAAACTCTTCAAAAAAATATAGAAAGAGAGAACACTTCCCAACTCCTATGAAACCAATATTACCCTAATACTAAAATCAGGCAAAGACACTACAAGAAAATTACAGATCAATATCTCTCATAAATATAGATGCAATAATCTTCAACAAAATTCCTGTAAATCAAGTCTAGCAACATATAGAAAGTATTATAAACCACAACCAAGTGGGATTTATCCCAGGAATGCAAGGCTGGTTTAACATCCAAAAATCAATTCATGTAATATACAATATTAATAGAACAAAGGAGAAAAACAACATGGTCATTTCAACAGAGGCAGAAAAGCATTTGGGAAAATACAACACTTCTATGATTTTAAAAGATCAATAAGCTAGAAACACAAAAGAATTTTCTCAACTTGATAAAGGGCCTCTATCAAAAACCCACACTTACCATCATTCATAATGATGAAAAACTGAATACTTTCCCCTTAAGATCAAGAACAAGAAAAAGATGTCCATTCTCAACACTTCTATTTGCCACTTCTTTTTTTGTTGTTTTTTGTTTGTTTGTTTTATCCTTAGCAAACTAACACAGGATATTTGCCACTTCTATTCTGGAGGTTATAACCAGAAAAAACAGGCAAGAAAAATAAATACAGACATTTAACTTGGAGAGGAAGAAGTAAAACTATTTTTACTAAACATGACATAATTTTGTATAGATAAAACCTTTAAAAATCACTCAAAACTATTATAATAAATGAACAAGTCAGAAACTATGCAGGATACAAGGTAAATATACAAAAATCAATTGTATTTCTATATGCCAGCAACAATCTAAAAATGAAATTTAGAAAACAATTTAAGAGATAAACCTGGAATCCTAAATAAGTGGGAACAACCTGAAAGTCCATCAAGTGATTAATGGATAAATAAAATGTGATATACCCATACAATGGAATCTTATTTAGCAATAAAAAGGAATGAAATACGGATATAAGCTTCAACATGGACGAACTTGAAAATATTATGCTAAGTGAAAGAAGCCAGCAAGAAAAGGCCACATGTCATATGATTCCATTATACGAAATGTTCAAAATAGGCAAATCTATGCAGACAGAAAGCAATTTAATGGCTGCCTAGAGTTGGGGAAGTTGAGAGGAAGTGGCAAGCTACTGTTAATGGTAAATTATTTCTGTAGTGATGAAAATATTCTAAAATTGTCTGGAGTAATGGTCGCACAACTTTGTGAATATACTTAAAACCATTGAAGTAGGTCTATCATATGGTATGTGAATTATATGTCTATAAAGCTGTTCTTTAAAAGTTTCATCTTTGTTGTATTTAGTGTCAGATTGTTTTCATCTAACTTCCTCATAGTCATAAAACTACTGCCATGGCTCCAGGTATCATATCTCCATGAGACAATATCTAGAGTAAAATAAAACAGTGTGTGTTAGGAGATTGCTTTCTCATATTTCTTTTTAAGATTGAAAAAACCTTTCTCAGAAACCTTCAGGCACAATTCCTCTCACAACTCATTGGTAAGAATTGGGCCTTATGTCCAACGTTAATATCAGGAGAATATCACTTCTCTACTCAAAATCCTCAAAGATTTCCCTTCTTACTCAGGGCTAAAGTCCTTATGATGGGCTACAATAGCTTATGTGACTGAAGCATTGCCTCTTACCCCTCACTACTGCTTTGCTACAACCTCTGTAGAATTTATGGGGTCCCTGTTGTGGCAACTCTAAGTATGTTTCAGCATGTCTCAACAGCAGCTCAGCCCTGAATCATGTTTTGGCCACAGCCCAATCTTTCACAAGTCTATCTGTATGCTTTGCTCTGTGACAAGGACACTGTCTCGCCAAGGATGCTGTAAGTGTTTTTGAAGTGGGGAAGAGTCTAATTCCAAAATGTTTTAGTATTGTTCACAGAAACAATGAATAAATCATATCCACAACTTGAATTTTTTATGTTTGGTTCAGAAACAATTTGTTCATGTCTAGTATTTTTTTAGTACTTGTAACATTTAAGATTTTGGGTCATATTGGAGTATCTAAGAGATTAATTCATTATTTTAATTGAAATGTGTAATTGAGTAATTGGTTTAGATTTATGATTTTACATTAAAAAGTATAAGCAATTTTGTTAAGTGTGTAAACTGATTTGGTACATTTAAGAAGGCTTAAGGGTCAATATATTACAAGCGTTATTTAAATATCTAAAAGGTTTTGGGCTGGGCCTGGTGGCTCACGCCTATAATCCCAGCACTCTGGGAGGCCAAGGTGGGTGGATCACCTGAGGTCAGGAGTTCAAGACCAGCCTGGCCAACAAGGCGAAACCCCATCTCTACTAAAAAATACAAAAATTAGCTGGGCGTGGTGGCACGTACCTGTAATCCCAGCTACTCAGGATTGAACCCGGGAGGCAGAGGATGCAGTGAGCTGAGATCGCGCCACTGCATTCCAGCCTGGATGACAAAGCGAGACTCCATCTCAAAATAAATAAATAAATAAGTAAATAAGTAAATAAATAAGTAAATAACACGTTATTAGTCAGATAATTAAAGTACCTAAAAAGAAAACCAATTATATTAAATTTATTAATACAGTTAAAAATGTTTAAGTTAATTGCAAAGGCTTCCTTAAACTTGGTTATTAAAGTTTACTAGATCTAGAGGTTAAAAAGCAAGATTTATAAGCTGGATTTAAAAGTTTAAGAACTAGAATTTTCTTAGAACTAATAATTTCTAACCTTAATACATTTAATATTAAATCTAAAGTAATCAAAAATAGTTTTATCCATGTATAAAAGTCATCCTCAGGAGTCGTAAACTGATGTTTCAGGGATGGGCCCGTGACTCACTGGAGCCAATGAGATATAAGAAAATGCCAGGATTTCTGGAAAGGTGAGGTTTTTTTTCCCCCCATAAAGCCTACCAGCGCATGCCTTTTCTCTTCCCTTAGTCAATACTGTAGACGATACGAGGTCTAGAACAGGAGAACCATCATCTGCCCAGGAGAACCAAGGCCTATTTGATGATGGTGCAAATGTAAAGCCAGAGGAAGAAGCTAAGCAATACAATGCTGTGAGAGCCAAAGGAAATGGGCCCCTGGTGACTGATGTCATCAACCTTTACCTGAACCTACACCTAGGCTCTTTGGTTACATGGTCCTATAAATCTCCTTTCCTGTTTAATTCCATTTTAGTTGAATTTTCTGAACATGTCCTGACTAGTAGAAGGATCCAGCAGAGTGCAATGGATTGAGCCTGGATTTGGATTTAGACATAAACTAGTTCAAATCCTGACTTAGCACTCACTCGCTGTGAGGGCTTGATCAATACTTCTCCTCTCTGGGTCGCAGTTCTCTTCCGAAAAATGGCAATAACTCCTCCACCCATATACCTAAGGTACCCAGCATAGTGCCTCTGCAGTACTATACATGCCTAATCAGTGTGTTCATTTAGCATGTTATAGGTGCTAGGGACCAATCAGGAGCAGAGTCCCTGTCCTCATGGATAAGCCCATTCTTTCCCTCTTTCTCCTTTTAGTTTTGTATGCTCACATCATGCATGTCCCAAAAGTAATTGAGGAGCTGAACTGAGTCACTTCTTCCCATCCACCAGCAACGCAGAGTCCAAGTTATTTCCCTCCCCAAGACACCAGTGCATTTTCTTCCTCTGACAAGACTCCCAGGATCCCTTTGGTTGATGTTGTAGTTATTTGCTTTCACAGTTTATTGTCCTCACTGAACTCAGGGCATCTCACTGACACCCAGCCTAGGACCTGGTATACAGCAGGTACTTAATAAGTGTTTGATGAATAATCAATTTAAACACAAACAAAGCTCCTAAAACTCTCATCTTGTCTGTTTTCTTATACATATAAGATAGGGACAGTAGTTACCTGCTCTTGATGGATTCTTCTTGCCCATGAATGCCTACTCTGGTTCCTGCAAGCTAGAGGCATTGCACCCCTTCTCAGCTGTCTCACCTCGTGTTTGATCACCCATCTCTCCAGTGGGATCCTGAAGCTGTTGGTGATTAAGGGACTAAAACCATAGCAAGCTAACAGCTGATGTGGTGGCATCCATCACTGGAGTCATTTTTCTGCCTTGGATTTGCCAGTGGATGAGATTGAGATACACCATTAACTTTGATGCTTCACTGGAGGGCTGTTTTGTGCCTTTGGTAATGAGACTTGGCAGTTCTTTTCTATTCTCTACTGGGGCTAGAGCTCAGCCTGTGATTCCAGGCATCTGATTAAATTGTCCTGTGAATTTGTCTTTAATTCTCAAACATGAGTAAAACCAAGTCCTTTGGGAGCAGTTTCCTTCATCCTCCTCTATACCAGTTAGAAATGTGTTCAATGCAAGAAACAGAAAAGCTAACTGTATTGGTTCTAAACCAATAGAGGTTCGTTTTTCTAATATAAGAGGCCAGAGGCAGATGGCTGCTAGTTTTGGTTCAGCAGCTCAACTATGTTAGGAGACGTGACTCTGATTCTCTTGACCTTTCACTCATGGTAAAGAGATGGCTGCCACCACACCAACCATCGTGCCTGTGTTCAAGGCAGAAGGGGGAAAAAAACACTTCGAGAACCCCCACCCTCACCCTACATCCAACGTGGCAGACTTTTCCTTAGGTTTCGTTAGCCAGAAGTGGGTCACAAGGTCACCCTTAGCTAGCTTTGAGCAATTGTGATTCATGTTTCTTCCTGGGTATGTCTACCTCAGCCTTCTTCAGATGCTGCTGCAGCTGTACTCAGGGATTAGTGCTTCGAGTTGCAATCTTCTATGTTCTCATCCAACCCCTGTGTGAGCTGGGGCCTCCTTGCCTCTTGAGATCTAAATATGATTGGCTAGAACACTTGGCTGTTAAAGATTTCCTCAAGGTATCCTTGAGTTTCCAGGGTTGGGCAGGAAGATGGCCGATGCCTTCAATGTCAGTTCCAGCTTTGGGCACCTGCTTTCCCAAGTGGTGTTTCTGTTCCACACTGAGTCCCTTCCAATGTCTCTCATTCTGCTCCATCCTCTCCACTATCACCACCCTGTGCTCCTTCAGCCAAAGAAAAGAAAACAAATGAGTAACAGCCAACCATAAAGTCTTGGGACTTTGATACCTGAGACAAAGCTCAGCCAATCATAAGTCTTATCACACCCTCTCCTTCACCATGACCTTCTTTATGTATATACATCCTGAGGTGGAGAGTTTCATCTTCTTTTTATGTGCAGTGAGCTTGTATAAATGAGTATGAGTTCATATAAAATCTCACACAAGGCTTCCATGCCCTTCATCTCACCAGATTTCTCAGGAATCCTGGGGTAGGTGTGAGAAGGTCCCCCCTGCACCCGGGCCTGCCTGACTTTGAGCCCATTTGCCTTTGAGTTTCAACCCTGAGTCTTAGAGAATCCCATTACAAGAGTTAGGATTTTTTGTTGCAAATAACAGAGACCTTGCCCCCCAACCCCCACCCAACTTTAGCTTAAGGGAAGAAAGTATACAGTGACACAGCTATTTTTCCTGATGCTCCAAGGACAAAGGTAGAGCCCAGAACTGGGACCCAGAAGTCTTGCAAGAGACTGTCACTCACTTCATTCTGCTGTACCCTTCCTTCAATGCAAACTGGCTTTCTCTGCTTCTCTGCCACAACCACCAAGAGCTGCAATGCTTTTATATAACAGTTCCTGCATTCAAGAGACCAATCCAAACTAAGCTCTTTGTCCCAAATCAATATTCCCAGGAAAGAGATTGGTTCAGCTAGGATCAAGGATCTAATCAGCTATGGAGGGAGGAATGGGATCACATTGCTTAAATATGACAGCCTAGTGAGCTTAAAACCAAGCTCCAGTGAGTTATCTGGGAGCATGCAGGCTATTAAGAATTTCATTTCGGCTGGGCCTGGTGGCTCAGGCCTGTAACCCCAGCACTTTGGGAGGCCGAGACCAGTGGATCACTTGAGGTCAGGAGTTTGAGACCAGCCTGGCCAACATAGTGAAACCCCGTCTCTACTTAAAAAATACAAAAATTAGCTGGGTAAAGTGGTGCATGCCCATAGTCCCAGCTACTCTGGAGACTGAAGCAGGAGAATCACTTGAACCCCAGGAGGCGGAGGCTGCAGTGAGCTGAATTGGCACCACTGCACTCCAGCTTGGGTGACAGAGCAAGACTCAGTCTCAAAAAAAAAAATTACTCCTGATAAAATTGAGGAGCATTGCAAGAAAACACTTCCTTTTTAATCCATGCCCTTCTTCCTTCTTTGACTTTGGTTTTATGAAATGACAGCAGCTATTTTGCAACCATGAGACAGACAACAAACCTGAGGACAAAAAGCCAACACAGCTGTATCAGTTAGCTTTTGCAAACAAAATATTCTGAAATGTAGTCGCTTAAAATAACATTTATTGCTCAGGATTCTGTGGGTCAGAAATTTGGGCTGGATTCAGTTGGGATGACTTATATCTGCTCCACATGGTATTGCCTGGGATTCTTTTTATGTCTGGGGTGTCCAATGGAATGGCTGAGTCTCCCTCCATGAGGTGGAGGTTGACCCAGGCTTATTCACACGGCAGCAACACTTCAAGCGGACAAGAGTGGAGGCCTAGGCTTAGAACATTTACACTCTCACTTCCATTGCATTCTACTGATCAAAGACAGTCACATAGCCAGCCTGGGTTCAGAAGGTGGAGAAATAGACTCTATGTTTTGATGGGGCCATTTGCAATCGAGCACAACAGACAAGGATGGTTAAGAGAAAAACAGAAAAAGTCTGGCCAGAGATGACAACTTTCTTGAGCTGTTGCAACAATGTAGAACAGGCCTCCTTCAGACTTCATTATATGATTATACAGTTAAATGTCCTGTTTTAAAGAAGGCACTCTTTTACTTGCAAAGGGGTCCCTAGCTTATACACAAGAGATAAGAATAATATCTATTCATCAGAGTGTTGGGAGATGAAACGAGATATGTACGTAGAGCCCTTAGCAGAGTTCCTAGGATACAGTAAGCACTCAGGAAAAGTTTACAGGTATTGGCAATTATGGGGGACCGGTCCATCCCAAAAAGGCATTAGCCGTTCTCATCCTAAACAGAACACACACCCATTATGGACTTCTATTAGCAACTTCCAAAGGGGACAAGCATATGCTGCGGCCAGCCCCACAGAGACCATACAGGCCAGTCACTAGGGGTCAGTATGGACTGTGGTTAGGCCGTCAGCTGCTGCAGAAAGCTGGGGTCCCATAGGAAACTAAAACTTCAGGCCCACAAAGAGGGGTTCCAGCTCCAGTTCTAAGCGGAGAGGCCAGAGGAAATCACTGAGGTTTTTTTGATGGGGAAGCTGAGGTCCAGGGAAGACAGATGACATGCCCAGAGTCACACAGTGAGTTTGGAACCAAGTCACAAGAGAACTCAGCCTCCTGACTCTCAGCCTAGAGCTTTGATCATTAAACTATGTCCACTCAGAAACGGTTTTGCTCTTCCCCCACCAAGAATGGAAATTCTTGAAGGGTTATACCTTGGGGATAAAGATGTGGCTAAAAGGCAAAACTGGAAGTAAAAGTACTTACCCATGAATAGTGATGGGTGGTGGCCAAGCTTCTGGAGGACATGGTCTGTTTCTTGGCCTGGATGTTGGATGCTGGATAGATGGGTGTGTTCATTCTGTGAAATTCATAGAGCTGTATGTTTATGATCTATGTTATATTTCAATTAAAAAATATTTAAAAACTGCTTCTCCAAGATCTTATCCCTACTAGAGGGCTGATGGAAGGCAGACACAGCTTGGTGTCATGGAGAAGGCATTGAATAAAGGCTTAGGAAATTTGGGTTCTAGACTTACCCAACACTTACTAGCTGGGCAACCTTGTCTTAATGGCCTGAATGTCTGCTTCCTGATTTCTGAGACAGGAATATCAACACTTCTTCCACTAAAGCTGTAGGCTGGTTTGGGGGGCAAACAAGATCATAGATGTGAAAAGACTTAGGAAACAATCAGGTATGTGTCTACGTACTGTCCAGGTGAGCATGCATCATTCTCCTTTTGGAAGTGGTTGTGTGGGGCAGTGGGAGGGGGGCTGTTCCGGCTCAAAGTGGGTGACTCAGTCCTCACAGAAGCAAATTAGAACCTGGCCTTGTGCATCAGCTGTGCTGAACCTCAGAATCCTGTTTTTATGTGAGGGCTGCAGATCAAGGCAAAATCAAGACAAATGTGATTTCACTGGGGCAGCCGGTCTCTGTGTCCCAGGCATGCGTACCCTCTGTGGAAGCTGAGGCTCCGCTGACATCACCGCGGTTAGCACCCTCCTCCACATCGGGACAGTAGGAGGCTGCTCCAGGTCATCAGGCCGGAGGGAGGGGTAGATGGAGCTCTCCTAGATTGGCAGGGCCAGTGGAGGGACTGTTGACAGCAAATTAAAAGTCTCTGGCAATCTGCGTCCTCATCTCTCATGCCATTGGTGTCTGTGAAATTGTAATTTATGGCTAGAATTAAACGCTAAAAGGAAAATACCATGGCATGAGACCAAGGGCTGAGGTGGGGCAGGAGTGCAGGTAGGTTAGGGACTGAGTGTCGGGGCCACCGGCTGCTGCCAAGAGCTGTGGGTGGACTGAGGTCTGAGAGGTCAGTTCCAGGTCAAGTGCATTCTGAGACCTCTCTCCACATGCACACCCAGCCCCCTTCACTGTGCTCCACTTACAGCTCTCACTAGGACCCACTTCATTTTTAGTGTATTTCTGGCACTCCTGCATCCCTCTGGGCCCTTCCACCCTTCTCTCCACCCATAGCTGCTCACGGCAGCACCACTGACTCTGCCTGAGGACTTCCTCAAGCTGCAGGAGCTGCTCAGCCTGCACGGGCCAGCCCAGAAGTGCCCAGGAGCTGAGGGCCCTGGGAGCAGCCCTTGGCCACTAAAGAACAAAAGGTGCTGGATAGATACCACCATTCCCCTCGCTCCGCAGGTGAGACGCCAGCCGTGTAGTCATCAATGTTCTCCAGAGAAACAGAAGCAAAGGGATATCTACACATAGACATAGATAGAAAATGATTTATTACGAGGGATTGGCTCATGTGATTATGGAGGCGGACAAGTCCCGCTATCTGCTGTTTGCAAGCTGGAGGAGGCCCAGGAAAACTGGTGGCGTAGTTAGTTCCAATCTGAGTCTGAAGGCCTGAGAACCAGGTGCTTCCTGTCTCTCTCAAACAATCTACTTATGCTCAAATCCTAACTCAGGGTCTGCTTCTGAGAGAACCCACTGCAAAGCATGCACTGTGTGTCTTCCCTGCT
This sequence comes from Gorilla gorilla gorilla, assembly GCF_029281585.2. Taxonomy (NCBI): domain Eukaryota; kingdom Metazoa; phylum Chordata; class Mammalia; order Primates; family Hominidae; genus Gorilla; species Gorilla gorilla. Next base: position 12,101,229 of record NC_073245.2, on the reverse strand, counting down.
GGAATGTACACGCTTAGGAGCGAGGGACTCTGGTCCACTGATGTAGTCCAAGCACCTAGGATTGTGCCTGGCACATCAGAGGCTCTGGAAAAACATTTGTTGAACAGATTGTTTACACACTGAATGGCAATTCAACAAATAGTTCTGAAGTGCCTACTTTGCCAGCTCTATGCCAGGCATCCAGGACATACCTGGAACAAGACAGAAGGGAGTCCTACCCCCTGGTACTCATCGTCTAGTGGGAGGAGAAAAATAGACAAACCCACTGCAGGCCGTCAGTACTGAGATAAGGACACACAGAGGGCTGTGGGGGCACAGACGAGGCCCCAGTGGACACTCTGGGGTGATAGCCTGGAGCAGGGCTGGCTTTGTGGGCATGTGACCTGTGTGGTCACATGTGGCCCTGCCCTTGGAAGGGCCCTAAACTTGGCGTATTTTTTTATTTTTATTTTTTTGAGATGGAGTCTCACTCTGTCACCCAGGCTGGAGTGCAGTGGCATGATCTCGGCTCACTGCAACCTCCGCCTCCTGGGTTCAAGCAGTTCTCCTGCCTCAGCCTCCTGGGTAGCTGGGATTACAGGCATGCACCACCACACCCGGCCTCTAAACTTGGTTTAATGCTTTGCTGTTGCCATCTTGAAATTCCTAATTATTTTTGAACTTTTTCATTTTGCACTAAGTCCCACAAATCGTGTATCTGGTCCTGCCTGGAATGATATCCCCACTGAGACCGGGGGTGCTGCATGAAGGCAGGTAGGCTGCAGAGCTCTGTGTTCCATGAAGGAGACACAGCGTGTGTAAAGGCTCAGAGATGAAAGGGAGCCCAGTATGTTCCAGAAACTGTAGTACTTTGGTTCGGTTGGAGCACAGAGGGTATGGGATGCCAGAGAAGGTGGCAGGGGCCACACTGAAGGGCATTGTGGGTCTCCCATGCTCAGGAGTCTAGACTTTATCCAAAGGCCATATCACGTGTTAAGAGTGGGGCAGGAGGGCACAGGGGGCAAGACCGTGGCAGCGAGACCTGTTTGAGCCTGTTCCAAGAATCTGAGGCAAAGAGATAGTGAGCCTGGCAGATTTGAATGACACTTAGGGGGTGGAAGACAGTACTCGGAGGTTGATTGAATACAGAGGGAGAAACTGCCAAAGTCTGTTTAGACTTCATATTCAGAACCCCTAGGGAGTGGAGTGGTCCCGCAGGCGTGGGCACCGTGCCTTTTGGATGCTTGCTTGTGACCACGCATTTCTGCTCAAGCCGGGGGAGATGAAACCCCCGTGGGGAGAGGCTTGGCTCTGGCCCCTCTTCTCCCGGCACAAACACAGGCTTCAAATGAGCTTTCTGTCCAGAACTTTAATATGTTAAAAATGACTGTGGAGCTGCACTCTGCCTCCCAGTGCCTGATGCTGCAGGAGTGGAAGCCTCCCGGGGCATGAGAGGGAGAGAGGGGATGATGAAGGGGACCTGACTTGATCCTGCTAGAATCCCCAAGGTCAGACTGTTCCATTCTGGAGAATCCTGGAACACAGAGTGTTGGAGCCAGAAGGAAAGTTAGCTGTGGTCTCATCTGACCTCCTTCCCATGACAGATGGGAGCAGACCCTGCAGAGAAGAAATGAATTGCACAAGGTCACAAGGAGGGTTGGAGAATCCTGGGCTCCTGGCCCCTGCTCTGGTGCTCTGATTCCCAACCCCTGGCACCCCTTACTCCAGAGGATTTGAAAGGCACGTCACTCAAGGTCACAGGATGCCTCTGGCTTTTTAAATAATTAAAGATGGGGGTCTCTCTATGTTGCCCAAGCTGGCTTCAAACTCCTGGGCTCAAGCAATCCTTCTGCCTCGGCCTCCAGAGCAGCTGCATGTAAATTACAGGTGAGCTCTACCATGCCTGGCTGCTTCCTTTGTTAATGAACGAAAATTCTAACTTAAAATGCTTTATACTGATGGTTTTCCAAGTGTGGTTCCCAGACCAGCTGGCATCAGCATCACCTTGTTAGAAAGGCCAGTTCTTGGCTTTACCTACTGAATCAGAAATTCTGGGGGTGGAGTCCAACCACCTGTGCTTTAACAGGTGATGTTAATGCCCACTCCAGCTTGAGATCCACTGCCTTAAGCAGTAAAGATGTCTATCATCACACAAATCAAGACGCCCAGGGTTGGTTATCTCAGTGGCCCAATGACTATAGGGTCCCAGGTTATGCCTGTCTTCCCATTCCTCCATCCTCAGTGTGTGGGCCTCTGACTTCAGGCTCGGACTCTCCCAATCACTAGGTGGCTGCTCCATCCACAGCTTCACCATGACTTCAAGAAGCAGAGGAGATGGCCTCCCCAGACATCCCTTTTCATCAGTGAGAAAATCTTGCCTGGAAGTTTCCTAGCAGACATCCCCTCCTATCTCATTGGCCAGAATTGGGCTGTGTTCCCTCCTCAAACCAATCACTGCCAAACCAATCACCGGGAAATGGAGTTATGATTAGTTAGGAGTAATCTTCAGCTACAGAGAGGAAATACAACCTAGTAATACAAAGGCACAGGTCCTTTACAGCAACCTGGATGGAGTTGGATACCATTATTGTAAGTAAAGCAACTCAGGAATGGAAAACCAAACATTGTATCTTCTCACTTATAAGTGGGGGCTAAGCTGTGAGGATGGAAAGGGATAAGAATGATACAATGGACTATGGGGACTCGGGGAAGGGTGGGAGGGGTGAGGGACAAACGACTACCCACTGGGTACAGTATACGCTGCTCGGGTGATGGGTGCACCAAAGTCTCAGAAATCACAACTAAAGAACTTCTTCATGTAACCAAATACCACCTGTTCCCCCAAAACTTTCAAAATAATAATAATAATAATAATAAAGCTGAAACAAAAAACACAGCTCTTGGAGCCCCTTCCTCTTCAAATCCTAGTTTTGCCATTTACTAGATTCCTGACCTTCATCCAATTACTAAACCTGCTGGGTGTGGTGGCTCACGCCTGTAATTCCAACACTTTGGGAGGCCAAGGCAGGAGGATGGCTTAAGCCCAGGAGTTCAAGACCTGCTCTGGCAACATAGCAAGATCCCATATGTACAAAATATATATATATATATATGTTTTTTAATTAGCTAGGCATGGTGGTGCACACCTGTTTTTTAAAAAATTACTTAACCTGTGTGCCTCAGTTTTCACATCTGTAAAATGGACATAATAATATTTATCTCAGGAGTGTCAGGAGGACTAAGTGGATTCATATTTGTAAAGCACCTAAGACAATACTTGGCTATAGAAGAATTTGTTAAAGAAATATCATATGCAGTTCTTCATCTTGCTTTTTTGTAACTTAACTATGGGGCTTGGAGATCATCCAGTAACAATACAGAGGCCACTTCCTCATTCTCCTTTTTATTGTTATTATTGTTGTAGGATATTCCATTTCATGAGGGTATATAATTTATTTAATAATTGTTTTAATTTATTTGCTATTACAGAGTTGCAGCGGATAAGCCTGTCATGTTGTTTCATGTGTGTGAGTATCTATTGTAGGACAAAATCCTATAAATACAATTGCTGGGTTGAAGGATTTGTGAATTTGTAATTTGATAGACATTGCCACATTGCCTTCCACAGAACGTTACGCCAATTTACACTCCCACCAGCAGTGCATAAAGGTGCACGCCTCTCCACAGCCTCACCACCAGAGTAGTTACCATTTCACCACACCCCTCCACCCATGACAATCCGTGTGTGTTGTTGCCTTCAATTGCCCAGGAAGAAATAGACCCACGAGGAAAGACAACTTGGCTGAGACGGATCAGTGAGCTGCAGGAAGTCCCAGATGAGGACCCTCCTCAATCCCAGTGCCACACTTCACAGTTTACAAAGCACTTCCCGTCCTAGAGTAGACCATCCCTTGGGTCCCATACTGTGTACAGCAGCTCCCAGGATGCTGTCACTCCCAGCAGCCAGCACCTGTGTCTTTCAGAGGACAGTTCGTAGCCTGCTCGACCCAGCTTTCCCTGTATGTATGGAGAGCTGGAAGTGCCTGGAAAGGTATGTCCTCCAGAGGGGAATTTACTCCCTCTAATTACCAATGAGCGCAGGAGTATGAATACCCCAGCTCCCTTGCCCCCCAAGTGGGCCAACTCTGAGGTATGACTTATGCCACCTCCTTTGCAGGACTGACCTGGTGGGGCTTGGTGATAACACACCCTTGCTGGCCCTGCCTGCTTCCCCTTCCTCTAGCTGTTCCTGGAAATGCTTCACACACAGTAAGTCATTTTCACAGGAATCCTTGGTTCAGGGTCAACTTCTGGAGATCCCAACCTAAGACACCTCCATGGTCTCCTTCATGCTTCCCTGTCATTGGACCCATTGTACAGATGAGAATACAGTGGCCAGTTAGAATTGACACAGCTACCAAGTGGCTGTGGTGGGGACTAGTACCTAGGACTTCTAGCTCCTCATCCATGTTCCTTCAAAGGAAGGACCGTAACTCCAGCCAGAGCTGAAAATGAAATCTGTCTCTTTTTTCTTCTCACCTCCTGAATGCAGTAAATTCATGAACACCTGCCCGTGTGTGCATCTCTCCATATGGTGTGTCCCTGGGCCTCTGCCTCTTCTCGTCTCCAAAGTGAATATGCTGTCAGATACTAAAATCGGTTCAGTATTTCATGTGGGTCACATCCTACATGTTGAGTTTGACTGTAATTGCGCCAGGCAGACCATAATACATTTATTTAACACTAACACACTTTAAATTCGGACCTCTTGCATGTTATTTGCATCTATTTGATTGGGGAGGGGAATGAACAGATACACCTCCTGCATTGGTCAAGTTGGACTCTCATGACCTAGAATGGGAGCTGAGGACCAACAGGCTTGCCCCTGTCCTAGGGTCTGTACTTAAATCAGTGGCTTAGTTGACTCCCACCCTGCTCTGTCTACATACAGGGCAGAAGCTAAGACGCCTATGTGAGCCTTATGTTGCCCCAGGGCTCACCTTGCCTAGGACTGGGGTGATGCCTCCTCTGTGTCCAAGTGTCCACTCCCACACATGTCACTCGAGGCCATGAGCTCCATGAAGTCCAACAGCACCTCTGGTCACTGCTGTATTCCCAGGGCCCGGCATGCAAAAGATGTTTAAAGCACATTTTGGTTAGATGAATGAATGAATGAACGAATGAGTGAATGCATGAATGCACACCGGCTGGTTCATCTTTCCAAAGCACAGTTCGGATCCTGTCCCTCTCTTGCTCAGAAACTCTTAGTGGCTCCCAACGACTTCAGGATAAAACCCAAGGCTTCATTCTGGCATTCAAGGCCCTTTATACCTTGTTCCAAACCTATGAATGTACAAAAAATTATTGCACATGATTCGTGTCAGACCTATGACAATGATCCTGAAACTGAGCCTTGGAGAGGGAAAGAGGTGAATGCTCTTACCTCCGTCAGTTTCCTCCCCTCCTCTCCCCTCCCCTCCCCTCCTTCCTTCCTTCCTTCCTCCGCACCTGGTAAGAACATACAGCCCAGGCCCTAGGCCAAATATCAGAAATGATCTGAAGACCCTGCCCGGTCAGGGACAGCTGTCTGCAAGGAAGGGGAGTTAGGATTAGCCTGAGGTTAGCATTGGAGTGGTTTCCCAGAAAGACTCTGGCTGTACTTTCCCAATCTTTCCAGGAGGGGGCGGCAGCATCCCTGGTTACAGGCGCTCACGCATCTCGGAGCTCCCGCGCAGGATGTGTCTAGGGGTGGAGAAGTGTGTGTCTGTGTTTGCAAGTGTGGCAGAGGGTCTCAGCATATGATTGAGTGGACACGAGTGAGAGCGCTCCAAGTGAGGTGTGTGTGTGTTCATTAGACTCTCACTCGGCTTATTGTGTGTCTACTCTGTGCCAAGCCCTGACTCTGATACTTGGGATCAGCTCAAGAGACCAGAGCTCAGTAGAGGGGAGCAAAGAAAAAAGCAAGTAAGTAAGTAAGTAAGTAAAGTAAGTAAGTAAGTATGTAAGTAAGTAAGTAAGTAAAGTAAAGTAAGTAAATAAATAAATAAATAAGTGATGTCACCAGATAATAAAGATCTAAGGTGGGGGTCGGGACTGATTTGAACCACGTGGTCAGAGCACCTCTCCAAGAAGGCAACCTCCATACTGAGACCAGAAGGACAAGAGGAAACCAGCCAAGCACAGATAGATGTGGGAGATGGTTCCAGGCAGAGGGAGCAGGGAGGGCAAAGGTGAGATGCAGTGCTGTCTTGTAGGAGTTTGAGTTTGAAGAGTTCGAATTTAATTCTTTTTTCTTTCTTTTTAATTTCTTTCTTTCCTTTCTCCTTCTTTCTCTTTCTCCTTTCTTTCTTTTTCTTTCTTTCTCTTTCTTCCTTCCTTTCTTTTCTCTCTCTCTCTCTCTCTCCTTCCTTCCTTCCTTCTTTCTTTTCTCTCTCTCTCTCTCTTTCAGACTCTCACTCTGTCACCCAGGCTGGAGTGCAGTGGTGCAATCTTGGCTTGCTGCAACCTCCATCTCCCAGGTTCAAGCGATTCTCCTGCCTCTGCCTCCCGAGTAGCTGGGATTACAGGAGCACACCATCATGCCCGGCTAATTTTTTGTATTTTTAGTAGAGATGGGGTTTCATCATGTTGGCCACGCTGGTCTCAAACTCCTGATCTCCAGTGATCCACCTGCCTTGGCCTCCCAATGTGCTGGGATTACAGGTGTGAGCCACTGTACCCAGGCTGTTTTTGTTTCTTGTGTTCGAATTTAATTCTAAGGACAAGAAGTCCTCAGATGTTTGAACAGCCAAGTGATGCGATGTGATGTTTGATTTACACTTTCAAAAGATCTCTGGCTGCTGAGTGGGAATGTGTTAGAATTGGGCCAGTGACGGTGAGGAGGCTACTGCACCAGTCCAGGCCAGAGTTGCGGTGTGACCATGGGGGCTGAGGAAGTGTGTGGACGCAGCACATTTGGGAGGTGGCACTGTTGACAGTGGGGTCGAGAGGCGGAAGCAGGGCAGCTCCTGGTTCTTGGCCTGAACCAAGACTTCTAAGGGGAACAGCTGTATCAGGGGCAGTCTGGCATTTGAAAGGCTCGTTTCTGCCTGAAACCTCTATGGTTTGGCTCCCTGACCTGACCAGTTCAGGACTTCCAGGGCCAGTCCCTTCTCCATCCTCCTCTTTTTTGGAGGGAGGTTCTGGAAACAGCTGGTTCCATCCTAACCTCCAGGCTTACCAGGGCCCTGCAGGGCTCAGGAACAGAACATTCTGCTTGGATCCTATATGGGGACTTTTCAGTTCCAGACAGCTCTTTGCCTGCCCTTCCTCCCTCCCTCCCTCCCTTCCTTCCTTCTTTCCTGCCTGCCTGTCTGCCTGATTGCCTGCCTGCCTGCTTGCCTTGCAATCATAGCTCACTGTGGCTATTTTGCTGTTGTTGTTGTTAGAGACAGGGTCTCATTATGTTGCCTGGGCTGGTCTCGAACTCCCGGGCTCAAGCAATCCTCCTGTCTTAGCCTCCCAAAGTACAGGTGTGAAACACTGCCCCTGGCTTAATGCTTTATTCTTGACTCATTCAATCCTTGATGGGAGGGAGAGTGCTGGCTCTGGAGACAGGTAGCACGTTGTGAGGAAGGAATCCAGACCCATGGAGAGGCACTCAGCTAAGGTTGCAGGGGACAGCGAGACCACACATCCAACACATGGTGAATGAGCCTTCAGAAAACTCCATGCCCAGCTAATGCCAAGAGGAGCAGAGATGAGCTCTCTGCCAAGCCCTACCCAAATTGTACATTTATGCACACAGTATGTGTTCCTGTGTTAGTCATTATGTTATGGGTTTGTTATGCAGCAATAGATAACTGGAATAAATAACCTTGAATCTCAGCCCTGCCCTTTCCAGCTGTGTGAGCTTGAGTAAGTCACTTAACATCTCTGAGTCTCAGTGGCCTCAACTGTGGAATAATACAAATAATAACAGAAGGAGAATCATGCTGCTATAAAGACACATGCACACGTATGTTTACTGCGGCACTATTCACAATAGCAAAGACTTGGAACCAACCCAAATGTCCATCAATGATAGACTGGATTAAGAAAATGTGGCACATATACACCATGGAATACTATGCAGCCATAAAAAAGGATGAGTTCATGTCTTTTGTAGGGACATGGATGAAGCTGGAAACCATCATTCTCAGCAAACTATCACAAGGACAAAAAACCAAACACCACATGTTCTCACTCGTAGGTGGGAATTGAACAATGAGAACACTTGGACACAAGAAGGGGAACAACACACACCGGGGCCTGTCATGGGGTCGGGGGAGGGGGGAGGGATAGCATTAGGAGATATACCTAATGTAAATGACGAGTTAATGGGTGCAGCACACCAACATGGCGCATGTATACATATGTAACAAAACTGCACGTTGTGCACATGTACCCTAGAACTTAAAGTATAATTTTAAAAAAAGAAAACAGAAGGAGGATAAATATCTCATGAAAAATTCTCATAACACCCAGAAAGGGGAACTCGTCTGTGAAGCATCCCCCACAGACAGCAAGCAGAGATGTGCAGGCTTGAGCCTGAGGTTTGTGCAATACACAGTGCAGGTGTTTTTGTTCAGTGCTCTGAGGCACTCCCCAAGGATCCAAGCCGGGTGGTCGTGGTGTTGGATGTGGTGGTGTCTGAAGAGACAGTCAGTATCCAGAGGCTTAGTGCTTCCCAGCCCATGATCCTGAGCCGGTTCACCAAAGGGCCTTCCTCCCCAAGCCAGGGCCCACGTGCCATGCAGGCCCATCCCACTGCAAGGAGCTCAGGGCCTTGAAAACTTCGCCTCTGGGACCACCACCACCATTGCGGTCACACCCTGGACTTGTAGTCCTTATATCAGCAGGACTCAGGGGGTATCAGGCCCACAAACACTGTTTCTAATCACCTTCCGCTTACCTTCCAAGTCCCACTGAACCCATTCTGAACCCTACCTAGGAGCTACAGACCCTCCACCCCTCTTCCAGCCACAGTGGAGGGGCTGTGCTGCAGAATCAATACCTGATCCTGGCAAGACATTCACCAGGCTGTCTCGGTTCCCTGACCTATAAAGAGGGCAGGATGACCTTATTTGCGGAGTTCTCATCAGGATTAAAGATAATAATAACTACACAGTCGCTGGCCCTTCTAGTAGGTACTAGAAAGCTGGAGGTCGGCAGGACCACACGCAAGTGCTCCTGCAGACGGAAGCTTTTCTTCCAAGCCTCCAAGGACACTCGCCAGCCCTCTCTAGCACCCAGGCAGATCTGGGCTGGGCTGGAGGCATGGGTCACCACCAGAGCCCTTGCTGCCCACGGTGTGTGATGCTGGCTGTTGCCAAGCAACAGGCCTCAGCTCAGGCCCCGAGCCCCAAGGTCAGCTGCCCACCAGCTGGCTTGCTATTTCTGGGCTATGGGGGCTGCCAGTGCTCCTGGATTCCTTGCCTCAATTGAGCCCTGTGGGAGGAGAAGCATACCTTGGGCTCTGGTTTGGGAAATCCGTAAGTTGCCATATGCCCCTTTTATTTTTTTATTTTTTTATTTATTTTTATTTATTTTTTGAGATGGAGTCTCGCTTTATCACCCAGGCTGGAGTGCAGTGGCGTGATCTCGGCTCACTGCAAGCTCCGCCTCCCGGGTTCAGGCCATTCGCCTGCCTCAGCCTCCCAAGTAACTGGGACTACAGGCGCCCGCCACCACACCCGGCTAATTTTTTCTATTTTTTCGTAGAGACAGGATTTCACCGTGTTAGCCAGGATGGTCTTGATCTCCTGACCTCGTGATCTGCCTGCCTTGGCCTCCCAAAGTGCTGGGATTACAGGCGTGAGCCACCGCGCCCGGCCTGCCATGCCCCTTTTAGAGATGATCCAGGAGAGGCTGGAAATCCCAATCTGTCTCCAGGTTTGGGGCCCAGAGAAGGGGAGGGGCTCAGCAAGACACAGAGCAAATCAGTGATACAACATGGGCTGTGGAACATAGATCTGATCTCCTAATTCCAATTCCCACTGGCAAGATGATGCAGACAGCTGAGAGAGGTCAAGGGACTGACTCACGGTCATGCAGCAAGTAAGGGGCAAAGCTAGGATTCCAGCCAGGTCTGTCTATTCCAAGACGACTATAGCATCCTTTATGTACCCTTGTGATTTCCAGGCGGGACTCCTTGGAGACTCAGGTGTCTGCAGAAGTGTCTCAGGGCCTTGGAGGGAAGGTAAAAGAGACGCTGACCTCGCAAGTGACACTCTGGTATGCCCTCCTCATTTTCATCTATTTTATTTGGGTCTCACAAGGAAAAAAAGAAAGGCTAAAGTGTTTTGGGGAAATTGATGATCCATTCGGTGCCTTAATTGCATCAATGTGAAAAATGAGGATCACAGAGGGGAAGGGACTTGCCCAAGATGCACCACAAGAACTGGGAGGCGGCCGGGCGCGGTGCTCAGGCCTGTAATCCCAGCACTTTGGGAGGCCGAGGCGGGTGGATCATGAGGTCAGGAGATCAAGACCATCCTGGCCAACATGACGAAACCCTGTTTCTACTAAAAATACACAAATTAGCTGGGCATGGTGGCATGCACCTGTAGTCCCAGCTACTCAGGAGGCTGAGACAGGAGAATTGCTGGAACCCAGGAGGCGGGGGTTGCAGTGAGCTGAGATGGCGCCACGACACTCCAGCCTAGTGACAGAGTGAGACTCCATCTCAAAAAAAAAAAAAAAAAAGAACTGGGAGCCAGGATCCCTGACCCCTCCACTCCCCACCATGGGTTCCCGTTGCTGCCCATCTTGTGGATTGGAAACAACACGTCCAGAGGACTTACGTGCTGCCAGCTCCTCAATAGGGACTGTGCAGCAGCTACTAAATGCTGAATCACTCCTTTTCAACTGGCATCATGAGACTTCTTTCATCCCCATTCCACTCCCTAAGTAGCATCTTGTCCCTTTTTTTCTCATGCATCTTGGACTTGGAGCACTCAGAAATGATCATGTGATTTATTGATGCACTTATTCATCGCCAGCCTCTCCCCAGCTAGAAGGCAAGCTCCAGGGGAGTAGGGACCAAGTCCCTCTTGTTGACACCCGTCTCTGCCTCGCCTGCACTAGGCTTGGCACACAGTAGGTGCTCAGGAACAGGAATGATGAAGGTGGAGCCTCACAACACCGCTAGAGGGGACAGTTGTCATTTTTAGTCACCCAGTATCCTACTCCCCTTCCTAACAGTACACCCTGATTTCCACATCCTGTGGAGTCTTAGTGATTTGCTACATCTACCAAAATAAATTATAGTTCTCCCCTCCCCTGCAGAATAAATTAATAATAAATAATAACAATAACACTAACATTTATTGAATGTTTTCTGAATGCCAGGTACTAATGTTCTAAGCACTTTACATAGATATTTCATTGAATCTTTACCATAACCTTACGCCCAGACACAGATGCAGCTCCCAGCTCTCTTTCAGGGAAAAAGCAAGGCTCAGAGAAACAGAAACTTGCTAGGAGGTAGCAGACTGGGATTTGAACCGAGGTCGACTGGCTCTGGGGGTGCCAGGCCTTTTTACTCCCTTGCGAGTGCATTTTCCTTAGGCCCTGCCTCTCACTGCACTCATATAGCCGAAGCGAGATGTGTGACCTCACCATCTCGCCATATGGGACGTTATCGTCTGAGTGGAATGATGAAGGGTGGGAGAATTAGTGGAGATGCTAATCCCATAGTTGGGGTCCTGACAATCAGGTAACTTCTCTTCTGGTTCCTGCCTGATTCCAAGCCTGCCTCTCCAGCCTTTGCCTCAATTCTGTGTTCCCTAATAATCTCCCAATAAATTCTCCATTCTTCCAAGAACCAAAGATTCTAACAGGTACACGAACAAGAGGGGACGTGTCAGCTCCTATTGTGCAAGGAAACATCCCCTAAGTTTAATGGATTAAAACAATAAGCAGACCAGATGAGGTGGCTCACGCCTGTTCCTAGCACTTTGGGAGGCCCAGGTGGGCAGATCACCTGAGGTCAGGAGTTCAAGACCAGACTGGCCAACATGGTGAAACCTAGTCTCTACTAAAAATACAAAAATTAGCCGGGTGTGGTGGCGGGTGCCTGTAATCCCTGCTACTTGGGAGGCTGAGGCAGGAGAATCTCTTGAACCCAGGAGGCAGAGGTTTCAGTGGGCTGAGATGGCACCACTGTACTTAAGCCTAGGCAACAGAGTGAGACTCCCTTTCAAACAAACAAACAAAAACAATAAGCAATTATTTCTAACAATTCCATGGATCTTCCGGTCTAGACCAGCTCATCTAGGATGGCCTCAGGCATCTGTCTGGCGCAGCTGGGAGGGCTCACTGCTGTCTCATGTGGCCTCTCACCCTCCAACAGGCTAGCTCAGGCTCATTCATGGTGGTCTCAGCGTTCCAAAGAGCGGCGGTGCTTCCAAGCCTCAGCTTGCATTATGTTTGTTATTGTCACCATTGGCCAAAGCAAGTCATGTGGCCATGACCATTGTCAGGGTAGGAAGAGATTTCCAAAGGGCATAGAGAGAGGAATGGGATCGCACGACCATTTTTACCATGTACCACTGCTGGGAATTATTAGAGGTGGTGCTGTGCTGATCACTACTGTACAAATGGGGAAACTAAGGCACGGAGCAGGAAAGCGGCTCTCCCAGCAACACACGGTGAGTTGGACACAGAGGGCTTTCGAAACCCTGTGGAATCTCTAGCCTCAGCCACTGATTAAGGCAGGGCTTGGTTTTTCTCACTCTGATGTGAAACAAGCTGGGACAACAATCTCTCTTGCAATAAGGAAAATGCAACAGTGAAACATTTGTTGTGCAAAATTAGAGTCCCATTTCCTGTGGGAAGTGCTGACCTGGGATAATTGCCTTTATGTGCGGAAAAATAAGAGATGGACCTGAAAGTGTTTTCCGGAATCCAGAAAGGTGGCTTTCTTTAAAAAAATCAATTACCTATTCCCACTTCAGAGAAAACACTTCACAGACGCATTTTACATTCTAAGTAGAATTCAGTGCTCCCGGCTGAAATCTACCTGAAAATTCTCAAGGACTGAGAGGCCAGACAGAGGCCCCCAATTACCTCTGCTATCGACGTTTCAGGCACAGGATGCAGTGGCCATCTCAATAATGAATTGCTTTTTCCATCCAGAGGAAAACTCAAAAGTGTAAAATAGGCCTCGGACTTGGCTTTCCCGCCCACGCCTGGACTGCAGTCCACCGGGTTGACGCCTCCCTGGCGCGTGCTTAATGGTCACATAGGAAAGGCACTGAAGGGAGTCCCTTCATCTGGGTCTGCTGCTTTGGCGTCGGGCTCAGGTTCCCTCCTCCTCATTGTGGGGAACTGGCTGATGTTCCAGCAGCACTGGTTTTCTCATCGGTAGAATAGGAGCAGTAACAACACACCTAGCAGCATGCAATCGTGTCACAGTGAGGCTTTCCAGGCTGCAGTATTTTGTCTGAAGGCCAGGACGAGGGAGCTAACATTTGCCAAGCTCTTCTTATGCACCTTGGGCCTCCACCTCCCCACAGTCCCATCTGGGCTCAGTGGGCAGCGAGTGATGGGTCAGGCTCTGGAGCAGGACTGCCTAGGTTCAAATCCCAGCTCCGCCAGTCACCCGCTGGCTGACTTCAGGCAAGTGGGTTAACATCTGCGTGCTTTGCTTTTCTCATCTGTACAATGGGGTTACCCATTATGCCTAGCTCCTAGAGCAGATGCCCGCAGTGAGTATGCTAGTACCTGCCAAGGGCTGGGAGAAGCATATGCGTCCTTGTCCCCAGGGGAAAGGAGGAGGAGTATGATGGAGGGTGCAGATGGGAGAGGAGGTTAGCTCCACCTTTCACCTGTTGAGCTGAGGCACCCTTGGACAGGTGGGTAGAGGTATGGGCACATGTGGGGGAAGCAGGAAGGCACAGATGGATAAAAGGCATGGAGATGTCACTGGCCCTGCAATAGGGTAGGGAAAACCGTGATGGGCGTCCCTCTTCTCAGAGGAAAGTGCTATGTGACTCTAGAGAAAACAGTTTGAGATGCTGATGGGGTGGCGGTGAGCCCTGGCCTCAACCATAGCCTCTTTATAAAGGAGGTCTCTGAGAAAGGGAAGGACGACCCTCATGCTGGTGCCTCGACTGAGCCAGCAGCCCTTGGTTCCAGTCATTCCCCACTCATCGAGCCTCAGTTCCTCTCTATTTAAAATGAGGACCACAGTGTGCAGTTTCAGGGGGTGCTGTGGAGATTAGAAGTGTAACCGGTACATCAGGGCATGACACAAAGAAGGTGTTAAGAGTCAACAGCTGTGCTCCTGACACTCCATTCTCCCCTCCTCCCCAGGATGAGGGACCTAACGTTTGTCAATCACTTCCTATGCTCCTTAGGCCTTGACCTTTCCACAGTCCTGTCTGGGCTCAGGGGGCAGCAAGTGGAGGGTGAGGCTCTGGAGTAGGACTGCCTAGATTCTATTGTCATGGCCAACCTGTTGGCCACTCCCGGAGCTCTCCAGGCTCTGGCCACTTCTCACGTCTCCACCCTGACAGCCTGGCCCAAGAACCTCCAGCCCTTCCGAGTTCATGGGGCTCCTCCTGGCCCATCTGCCTGCTTCTTCAGCCACCTCCATCCCAATTTATTCCTAATATAGAAGCCAAGGGACCCTTGGAAAATGGAAGCCAGATCCTGCCACTCTGCTCAAAACCCTCAAAGTACCCCTCCCTACTTGGAGGAAAAGCCAGGGACCATGCAAAGGACTGCAAAGCCCCTGATCTGACGCCTCCGACTTCCCTTCTTCCCCTTGCTTCCTCTGCTGCAGTCAGCCTGGCCTAGACGCCCCCAACCCTCCACTCAGGGCTTCTGAACCTGCTTCTCCCCCTCCCAGCCACCGCCTGGCTCACCCCAACTCCAGTCAGGCCTCTGCTCAGCTGTCACCTCTGCAGGGAAGCCGCCCTGACGGCCTGGCCCTCCATATCCCATGACCTGACTTCTCTCTTCAAAGCTCTCCCTGCCTGATGTATACGTATACGTTTGTTTATGTATATGTATCTCCCTGTACCGGGCTCCATGTGCCGACAAAGCAGGGACTGGAAGGATGGCTGATTCTGAACCCCCGGGAGCTGGCATGGCCTTGCTCACTGTGGACCCTCAGGGACTGTGACTACAACAATAGCTGTCACTCACTGACCTTTGAGAAGGAGCTGGACTCCTGACATGCACCGTGTCCCCAAAACTCTGAGAGGTCAGTGACAGTGCTAGTCCCAGGTGGACAGAGGATGAGCTACCTGAGCCACTCTGTGGGTAGGAGGAGGCATCTGGTTGTGCCCACAGGGGCAGCTCAGGCCATGAGTCCAAGCTCAGGAAAGCTCAGAAGGCAGCGAGGCGGCACCAGAGGGAGCACCTGGAGCCCTGCGCGTGTACAGACAGGAGGATGGAGAGGCTCGGCCTCGCAGGGTCATCACTGCCTGGGCGGGGCTCAGGCCCCAGGCAACAGCATCCGGAACATACCAGGGCCTGGGCTCCTCCCAAGCTCCGAGCGTCACCCATGCAGTCTTCTTTCAGAGCCAGTGGGCCGGGTGAATGGGTGGTGGGACCTGTCAGGGCAATTAGAGAGCACAAAGCTGAAGAGCTGGCAGCTTAGGACATGACCTGGGGAAGTTTCTCTGGGCAAACACAGAATAAAGGCTTTGCCTGCCCCTCACCGCTGTCCGGTGCCAGATTATGTAATGTGTTGATGCTGCAAGTGGCGTCCTCACAGCCCTCTGAGAACTCTGCCTGCACCCCAGGAAATGAGTCCCAGAGGAATGACCCAGCTGACTGGACACCCCCCAATCTGCCCAGCTGACACACGCGTGCACACACACACACACACGCACACACACGCACACACAGACACCACTGTCCAAGGGAAAGCAGAAACCTGGCTTTGGAGTCATTCACTCACAAACTCTTTATTGAGCATCTACCATGTACCCTGCACCCTACTAGATGCTGGGGATATGGCAGCGAACACAGTGGATAAAAATGATGCCCCTGGCATGTGGGGGGAGAGACAGACAAGAAGCATGACACGCAGGTGGGATGTCACATGGTGATGTGTCCTCTGGAGAAAAACAAAAACAAAGCCAGCAAGGAAGACAGAGGCGAGGGTGTGGCTGGGCAGACATCAGGGCAGGGGCAGGGGGAAGCAGTGCAGGAGAGTGAACAAGTGCAGGGGCCCTGGGGCAGGCCTGTGTGTCCTTGCCATAACACAGCAGCTCGGGGCAGGGTGGGGGTGTGGGGAGGCTGGAACGGCGTGAGTGAGGGGAGAGGAGAGTAGAGGATGTATGCATGGTGAGGACTTGGAGGGATGGACACCACTGCAGGCTTCCAGCCAGCAGACCTGAGGGCAAGTCTGGTCCTATCAACATGCACAGAGTGGCAGCTGTGGGTCTCTCATCTACAAACAGATCTGGGGGTCCCCTACCTCCTGAGGCCATGCTCCCTCCCATCTGCAGCCTGCCCATCTATTACTTCTCCATATTTGCTCCCTCCTCTGCAACTCACCTATGCTTTCATTCTGAGCTATGGGCAGGAGGAGGTGACCTCCTGCTCCCAGTGGTCCAGGTCTGGCAGGATGGACAGCACCATGGCTGCTGGGAGAAGGAAGATGCTGCCAGGTGGGCAGGAGGGGCCCAGGTACCGGCAATCAAAGGTCAGAGCTGGTAGCTGACTCTTGGAGCTGGAAGGACCCTTCTGGACCAGCCACCCCGCTACCTTTCCCCTCCAGCTTTTATTTATTTATTTAAATGATGTCTCACTCTGTCACCCAGGCTGGAGTGCAGAGGCACGATCTCAGCTCATTGTAGCCTCCGCCTCCTGGGTTCAAATGATTCTCCTACCTCAGCCTCTTGAGTAGCTGGGATTATAGGTGTCTGCCACCATGCCCGGCTAATTTTTGTATTTTTTTTTTTATATAGTAGAGATGGGGTTTCACCATGTTGGCCAGGCTGGTCTTGAACTCCAGATCTCAAATGATCCACCTGCCTCGGACTCCCAAAGTGTTGGGATTACAGGCGTGAGCCGCCACGCCCAGCCTGCCCTCTAGCTTTTAATTTGAATATTTTTGTACTACAGAGAAATTAAAAGAATCACGCAATGAATACCCTTACACCCTTCGCCAAGCCTCCCTAGTTAGCATTTTGCAACATTTGCGCTGTTCTCTTGGTAGGCAGGTATGTGGCTGGGGTAGGGCAGGGTGGGAGAGAGCGAGAGAGATATCATAAAGCTTCACCCCTAAAAACTTGGGCATGCATCCGTGTATCAGGCAGAATACTACAGCAAGCGGCATTCTCCCACGCAACAAAAATACTAACTAAATACCAGAATAACCAAAATGTTTAACATTGTTACAAGGCTGTCCTCATACAGCTCATATTCTAGTTCCCCAAATGTCTTGATAATGTCCTTTATAGCAGTTTTACTTTTATTCTTTTCAGTACGGGATTCCATCAAGGATCAGGCACTTCCTTTGGTTGCTACATTCCTTTAGGGTCTAATCCGGAATGAATAGTCCCCACTGTACCATCCCCCCCCCACTTTTTTTTCCTTTCACGACATTGACATTTGTAAAAGAGACAGCCCAGGTGTTTTGTAGAATGTTCTTCAATGTGGGTGTGTCTGATTGTTTCCTTGTGATTAGACTTGGCTAAGCATTCTGGGCACGAGATCTGCAGAGGGGAGGCTGTGTCTCCCATTGTGTTATATAAGGAGGGGCCTCCTGCCAGTTTGTCCCATCATTGGTAATGCTAAGGTGTGATCATTTGACTAATGTGTTCCCAAAGATCTCTCCATTATAAAGCTAATCTTTCCTTTTATACATAGTAATTCATCTGTGTGATGAATTACGATATTTGAGATATGTGAATAGCTGTTTCCTCACGAATTTTCACATAGTGATTTTAGCAGCTATTGATGCCTTGCCTGAATCAATTATTGCATTAGTAGCTGCAAATAGAGATTTTTCCCATTATCCTTTCTATGTTCTTCTGTAAAGTTTTCCTCTCCCTTCCCTCTCCCCTGCTTTTGTAGTATCATCATACACAGATTACAAAACTATTATTATTGTTAGATGTGTTGTAAATCCATTATCATCATTGTTCTTATTTGATGCTCAAATTGTTCCAAGTTTGGCCTCCAGGTAGGGGCCCCTTCAGGTGAACTCTTATGTCCTTCCTACTTTTTAAAAACAATTTGATTGAGGTATAGTTGACACACAATGAATTGCCCATATTTTAATATACAACTTAATAAGTTTTGACATATGTGTACACGCATGAAATCGTCACCGTATTCCAGGGAGGGAACACACCCATCACAACTAAGTCTCCTCAGGTATCTTTGTTTTTTTGTTTTGTTTTGAGACAGACTGTCACTCTGTTGCCCAGGCTGGAGTGCAGTGGTGCGATCTCAGCTCACTGCAACCTCCGCTTCCTGGGTTCAAGTGATTTTTATGCCTCAGCCTCCCTAGTAGCTGGGACTACAGGCGCTTGCCACCACGCCCCGCTAATTTTTGTATTTTTAGTAGATATGGGGTTTCACCATGTTGGTTGGTCATGCTGGTCTCAAACTCCTGGCCCCAAGGGATCCACACGCCTCGGCCTCCCCAAGTGCTGGGATTACAGGCGTGAGCCACCGCTCCCGGCCCTCCTCAGGTATCCTTGTAATAGTCCCCTGCAGCCCTTCACCATCTTGAAGGAACCACTGACTTGCTTTCAGTTACTATAGATTGGTTTGCATTTTTTAGCGTTTTATGTAAATAAAATCATACTCTTTGTGTCTAGTTCCTCTCCCTCAGCATTGTTACTTTGAGACTCACCCATGTTACTGCAGGTATGCCTAGTTTTCCTTTGTGTTCTTGAGTAGCATTTGGCTGTGTGGATATACCACAATTCTTTTATCCATGCATTGATATGCAGATGGACAGATGGGTTGTTTCCAGTTTGGGGCTATTATAAATAAAGATGTACTTATCTAAGTCTTTGCATGAACATGGATTTCCTTTTGTTTTGAGTAAGTACCTGGAAGTGAAATGGCTGGAGTTTATGGTTAATTTATACCATTTTCCATCCTACCAACAGGGCATAAGAGTTCCAGTTCTTCCTCCTACTTACCAACATAGGTGTGTAGCAAGTAGCACCTTATTGGAGATTTAATTTGATTTTTTTTTGTTGTTGTTGAGACGGAGTCTTGCTCTGTCACCCAGGCTAGAGTGCAGTGGTGTGATCTCGGCTCACTGAAACCTCTGCCTCCCAGGTTCCAGCAATTCTTCTGCCTCAGCCTCCTGGGTAGCTGGGATTACAGGTGCATGCCACCACGCCCAGCTAATTTTTGTATTTTTAGTAGAGGCAGGGTTTTACCATGTTGGCCAGGCTTGTCTCCAATTCCTACCCTCAGGTGATCCACCCATCTCGGCCTCCCAAAGTGCTGGGATTACAGGCGTGAGGCACTGTGCCCGGCCTAATTTGATCTTTAAATTTAAATTTAAAATGTTTACAACTTAAGTATAAAACAATTAAATTTAAATTTAAAACCTTTCAATTTAATTTTCCTTGATGGCAAATGATGTCGAGCATCTTTTTATGTGCAGTTTGCCATGCTTATGGTCTCTGGTGACATGTCTATTCAAATCTTTTGCCAGCTTGCGGGGGTGTTTTATTATTATTCAATTTTGACAGTTCTTTATATTCTTGATACAAATTCTTTATTAAATACATGCTTTGTAAAGATTTTCTCCCAGTCTGTTTTGTCTGTTTATTCTTTTAACAGTGTCCCTTGAAATGCAGAAGTTTTTAGGTTTTTTTTTTTTTTTTTTTTTTTTTTTGAGATGGAGTCTTGCTCTGTCTTCAAGCTGGAGTGCAGTGGCACTATCTCGGCTCACTGCAACCTCCGCCTCCTGGGTTCAAGCGACTCTTCTGCCTCAGCCTCCTGAGTAGCTGGGAGTACAGGTACGTGCCACCACGCCCAGCTAATTTTTGTATTTTTAGTACAGATGGAGTTTCACCATGTTGTCCAGGATGGGCTTGATCTCTTGACCTCGTGATCTGCCTGCCTCAGCCTCTCAAAGTGCTGGGATTACAGGCGTGAGCCACTGCGCCCGGCCGAAATACAGAAGTTTTAAATTTTGATGTGGTTCAATTTATCCATTTGTTCTTTTATAAATTGTGCTTTTGCTGTCATCTAAGAGATATCTGCCAGTGCCATCGGGATTTTCTTGTATGTTTTCTCCTAGAAGTTTTGTCATTTTATATTTAAATCTTTGATCCCCTTCGATTTAACTTTTGTATACAGTGTGAGGCATAGATTGAGTTTATTTTTTTAAATATAGTTATCTGGTTATTCTAGCACCATTTGTTAAAAACGCTAGCCTTTTTCCACAGCATTGCCTTTGTAACTTTGTCAAAAATCAGTTGTCTAAATATACGTGGATCTAATTTTGGACTCACTATTCTTGTCTATTGATCTATATGCCTATCTTTATGCCAATACCATGCTGTTCTGATTAATGTAGCTTCATAATACTTCTTCAAATCAGATAGTGTTAGCCCTCTAACTGTTCTTTTTTAAGAGTTGTTTTGACCATCTTAGGCCCTTTTATTTTTTTATATGAGTTTTAAAATCAGCTTGTTGATTCCTACAAAAGGAGCCTGCTGAGATTTTGGTGGGGATTCCAGTGAATCTATAGGTGAGTTCGGAGAGAATTGCCATCTTAATGACTTTGAGTTTTCTGGCCCACGAACAAACTATGATTAATTCTTGTTATTCATGGTAGTTATGTTTTGTAAAGCGTCCATGAACACTGAATTAGCAAATACTGAACCATTGATCCCAGGGGAAGTACAGAGTGCAGTTCCTATGAGCCTCTGGTTCCAACATTCTTGTCCATTGATAATACATTACCTTGCTTTGTGTGCGTTTCTCTTTAAAGGCACCTTATGTAATAGCTATTTTCTTTTTTTTTTTTAGTGCGATGGCATGATCTTAGCTCACTGCAGCCTCCACCTCCCAGGTTCAAGCGATTCTCCTACCTCAGCCTCCTGAGTAGCTGGGATTACAGGCGTGCACCACCATGCCCAGCTAAGTTTTGTATTATTAGTAGAGATGGGGTTTCACCATGTTGGTCAGGCTGGTCTCAAACTCCTGACCTCAGGTGATCCACCCACCTCGGCCTCCCAAAGTGCTGGGATTATAGGCGTGAGTCACCGTGCCTGGCCTATAATAGCCACTGTTGATTCATCCACATTCAGCTCACATCCAACAGCACCATAATTCACCCCTGAACGGAGCTTTCCTAACACATGTGTCTTCTCCATGAGGCACACTGCAGCCTCCTTGTATGTGGGAACATGAGGCAGCACTTGGGCACTATATATAGGGACAGTTTAAAGTCACCAGCGAAAAGCATACATGTGAAAAACATGGCACTAAATAGACTGTGGAAAGGATCCTTGTCAACAGTTATAAGACCTGAATCAAGAAGGCAGGGAGCTGCCTTTTATGACTTCAGCTGGGAACGTGAGCATCTGGCTACTCACATTTTTGCTGCCTGTACGTGTCTCTGAGTGACTGCTACAGACCTGTGGTTACTGATTTTGGGGTTACAAATAAATTTTAGTGAGGAGGTGAATTTGCAAATACAAAATAGTGAGGATCGACTTATATCTCCTCATTTATTTAAATTTAATTTTCCCAGCAATATTTTGTAGACCGTGCAAATCTTTGATTTCTTTTGCCAGATTTATCCATATGTAGTTCATACTTTTTGATGATATTTTAAATGGGTATTATTTTTTCCATTTCAATTCCTGATTATTTATTGCTAGCATATGGAAATACAATTGATTGTTGTATATGGATCGTGAATCTGGCAACCTTGCCAAAGTCACTTAGTTCTAATAGCTTTTTATAGATTTCATTAGATTTTCTACATAGATGATGATGTCATCTGCAAATAAAAACAGTTTTACTTCTCTTAATCTCATGCCTTTTATTTCTTTATTTCTTGACTGATGGCACTGGCTAGAAACGCTAGTACAATGTTGAATGATAAGGGCGGACATCCTTATTCCTGATGTTAGGGGGAAGTTACTCAGTCTTCTACCGTTAGTATGATGTTAGCTGTAGTATTTTCATAAATGCCCAAGGAAGGGCAAACTTGGAAGGAGTTTGGGCTTTGTTGGAAAAGCTGTAGTTCAGCCACTGGATAGCAGAGAAGTTTGATGGTGTAGTCAGGCTGGAGCTGGCCTGGAGCTGCTGGGTGAGCAGTAGGCCCTCCAGAGTGCGGTCAAGGAGACAAGGCCTTCAGCAACCACTGTCATGGGCACGCAGCGTCATGGACATGCAGTGGGAGTCCAGGCACCAGTGGGAGCAAGAAGTCTTTAGACAATCAGGGCGGAACATGAGCTTGCTCTGCTGCTGGGGATGCGAGACCCCAGCCACAGTCAACTGTGTGCAGGCCACATGAGGGCTTTGGTTTTACGAGGCTGTAGAAAAGTTACCACTAGACTGAGGCTGCAGGGTTGCACAGAAATTGTGTTCTGGGCCTATGGCTAGGGTAGGAATCCACTGCAGACCCCTCCCCCCTCCCCCACGCAGGATATTGTAGGGAGCCCTTTCCTCCTGCAATGTCCTTCCAGCGTCCTCCTAGTGAGGGCTGTAAACCATGCCTAGTGGAATTCTGTTGCTTACCATAGAACATATATTGAAGGAGTGCTTGGAACTGACACAGATGGGCAGAACTTGCTATTTTAACTGTTCTCCAAAGCTGGCTGGAGAGTGGGTGTGAGAGTCTCAAAGGACAGTCCAGGGAAGCGAGTTTGGGACCCTGAGAGCAGAGCACTGGCTAGGTTCTGGGGTGCAGGCAGCTGGCTCAGCTCGGCAGGCACCCATGGCTAATCATCTTTTGTTCCCAGATTACTGCTCATTTGATGACCCAGGAAAATACAGTACTACTTTTCTGTGCTGAAATTGGGTGTCCTCCTCTCCCAGGCCCCATCCACAGGTCAGGCTTTGCTGCCTGTCCAGAATTATGCAACACAGATGTCCGCACGCTACCTCTCACCAACACAGCTGGGACCCAGACCCACCTCTCTTAGCCCTTTAGATCCCTCTTGCCCGGAACAAAAGTTCTCAAGGTATGTCCTTAATAAATCCCACACCTACCTCCACAGCTCTGCCAAGTCTCTTTCAGTATTGTCATCTGGTGCATGGAGTTTTGCACATAGCAGAGGCTCAGGAAACATTTGTGTGATTAGGGGATACAGATCTCCATGTATTTCATCTGTGAATCCCCAGTACCTAGCAAAGTACGTGCTCAGTGAATACTTAAGGCGGGCAGGGTGAAAGCAAAGTAAAGCTTTGTAAAAGCAAAGCAGGCTGCTCCACGGACCCATGGAGCAGCTGCGTGGGTCCATTGAAAGAATCAGAGCCTTCTCCCTCCCAGTATTCAAAGCCCTTTATTTGTACTAATGCATTTCACCCTGAGAATAATCCTGTGATGGCATTCTTATCATCTTCCTCATCTTAGAGACAAAGACAACAAAGCCCACAGAAGTTACATCCATTTCTCAGGATCACACAGAAAGTGGCCAACCTGGGGCTCTAACCCAGGCTCTGTACTTCAGACCCCACTCTCTTCATCACAAGATACTGCCTCTTCCCACGTCTCTTCTATATTCCCAGCCCTAGAAGACAGCTGACATATAGATGCCATGCATGTTTACTGAATAAATGGTACACCAACAGACAAGGCCTAGGCAGTTTTCTTGTCTTTGCCGAGGTCTGCAGAGCTAATATTAATAATGATAATACCTAGCTGTTATTGGAATGAGCCAGGGGCACACTCCGTGTGGCAGAGCAGCTAGTTGCCTACCCCAACGTCCAGTCTCCCCTTGGCCTTTGTGACAGGACCACTGCCCGTTTCCTGGCCTCCTTGGCTTCAGATGTGGCCATGTGAGCAAGTTCTAGCCAATGAGATATAAGTGGAAGTTTGGTTGTGTCTTCAGGAAAGTTACTTAAAAAGAGGGGCAAGTTCTCTTCCTCTCTCCCTTTCTGCTGCTATTTGGGATGAGGATGAAATGCCTGAAGCTCCAGCAGCCATCCTGGCCCAGGAGGTGACCTTGAAGATAGAAGCCACTTGTCGAAGACCAGGAGATGGGATCCCTGAAGACTTTGGGTAACCAGCATGAAAGTCCTGGATTGCCACCATTTCACGTGAGAGAGAAACCAAGCTCTAGCTTTTTCTGCGGCTGCTGTTTGGGGTCTACTGTTTGTCCAGCGGTACCTAATCCTCACAGACACAGGTGCGGTTTCCTGTTGTTTTATTTTACTATTTTACTTTATTTTAGAGACACAAATAAAATATCTTGCTCTGGCACCCAGGCTGGAGTGCAGTGGTGTGAACATGGCTCACTACAGCCTCAATCTCCCAGGCTCAAGGGATCCTCTTGCTTCAGGCTCCCAAATAGCTAGGACGACAGGCTCACGCCACCATGCCTGGCTAATTTTTTTATTTTTTGTAGAGATAAGTTCACCCTATGTTGCCCAGGCTGGTCTTGAACTCTTAGGCTCAATGCTCCTCCTGCCTTGGCCTCCCAAAGTGTTGGGATTACAAGCGTGAGCCACCAAGCCTGGCCCAGGTACAGTCATTATCCTCATTTTGCATATGAGGAAACTGAATCCTAAGGAAGTAGAGTAACTTGATTTGAAGCCGGGCAGTCACATGGCAGAGCCCGTGTACGGAACCACTAAACTATAGGTGCCCCCCAGAAGAATGCTAATTGCACGTATTAGGTACTGGGTAAACACTAGTTGGAGGGTGGCTGGGGTCTGCCAGTGTGGGAACTAGGAATGCAGGGGTTTTGGCAGTGTCTGTGGTCTGCTGGCTGGGGGAACTGCACTCTGTGTTCTTACCACATTCAAGTGGTTGAGGCCTGGGCCCTACAGCATTTTGGCAGGGCACTCACTGCGGTTATTAAATTCTTCATATTCTGGTCTGTCCTTAAGGAACAGTAGACCAAACACAGGCAATTTTTGGAGGCTTCTACAAGAGGAAAGTGATTCTGGCCCCATGTGAAACAGGGCGGGGCAGCTAAAGTCCTCTGAAAGGGAATTAGGATTTTAGAGCTGCAAAGGTGATCTTAGTCAGCATCTCCCAAAGCGGGCTCTGCAGCATTTCCCCCAAAACACTAGAATTAGAAGATGTTAATAGGTGTTCAGTGTAGAAGCATCACGGATCCAAGAAGCTTGAGAAACCGGATTATTGCAGGGCTTCTCAGAGCCATCAGCATGCATTGGCACCTTCTAGGAAGGGAAGGAAATACACAGTATTCCTTAACATCACTTGAAGTTGGAGCCCTTTTATTTGCGAAGCACTTCACTGGGTGTCTTTCTGGTTTTTAAAAAATATTATCAATAGATAATATTTATGAATAATTTACTGCATGCCAAGTATTGTGTTATGTAGTATATATGCACTATCTCATCAATTCTCAGAAAAATTTATGAAGTGGGTACTTGTATTGCCATTTTATAAATGAGAAAACAGGCTCAGAGAGTAACATGGCCAAGGTCACAAGACTAAGTAGTAACGCAGAGGTCCAACCCCTCTGTCTGATTACAGAATCCGCCATGCTGTTACACTCAGGAGGTAACTTGCCACATCCGACACTGTTGGCAGGAGGCCATGATGGATCTGGATTCAGGTATTTTGACTCCTTTTCCAATTACCATTCTGTACTTTGCTGCTTCTAGGTCACGGATGTGCCAGATGGTGGGTGATGCCCATCTCCCCACATTGTACTTCCCTCCCACACACCCAGAGCTGTGACCAAGGGACCAGCTGGGGATGAAGCAGAACCTCTGGGCCTGCCCATCACCAATATGCACATGGCCTCTCCTTCCCCCTATGGACCTGACACATGGACTAGTCCCTGAGCTGAACCCATGTGTCATGGGCCATGCTGTCCAGAAGCCAGCACTCAAAAGCAAGCCCTGGACCACTCTAGGTGTGTGGTTTTTACATTTTTAAATGGTTGAAGACAAACAGAACAATATTTTGCGACAATTTGGTGAAAACTCTGTGAAATCCAAATGTCAGTGCCCATAAATAAAGCTCTACTGGCACGCAGCCCTGCTCATTTGTTTACATGGTGTCTATGGCTGCTGTGTGTTAGGACAGCAAAGCTGAGGAGCTGCAGCAGAGGCCCTATGGCATGTAAAGCCTAAAATATTTGCTTTTTGACCCTTCACAGAAAATGTTTGCTGACCCATTTCCAGATGAAGAAAATCAAAGCCCAATAATATAATCATTCACATCTGGTGATTTCCTTCTCAAGTAGCTGGTTTCATTCCTACTTATCAGGGGTTGGCGGGAATGAAGTGGAGTGTGAGTAAGCCTCAGGAAAGAAGAGAATTTGCAGGCCAGGCACAGGGTGTGGGCCAGGGCTCAGGAGGCCTGGATTCCTATCCTGGCACTGCCCTCTACCCTGCAGGCACCCAAGGAAGTTTATTCTACTGGGTCTGTGAACTAGCATGCTCTGATATGATATGCAATCAATAAATACATATTACATATTTACTATGTGCCTTCTCAGACACTGCTTAAGCATATCTATATCTATCTATCTATCTCACATACATACACACAGATTTATATACACACGTGTATATATACAATATATAAAACTTTCTGCTAGTGATAAGTGCTATAAATAAAAATAAAGCATGCTAAAGAGGTGGTGATGGTGAGGTGTTTCTTTAAATAAGGGTGCCGGGAAGGCTCTCTCAGGTGAAATGAGCAGAGACCTATATCAGGCAGTGAAGAAAGAATGCGTTCCGGGTAGCAGAAACAGCCAGTGGGAAGGCCCTGAGACGGAAGTGTCCTGTGTGCTTAAGCAATAAGGTCAAGATGGCTTGGAGGCAGAGCCTGAGGGGGTACTGGGTAGGAAATGGACCTGGGAGGCCACGGAGACAGGGGGTCTGGAGAATATCTTAGGCGTAATAGGAGCCTACAGTGTCCTGTGCCACAGCATGATCTGTTCTGATGATTTAAAATGAAATCTGTTAGTTGGAGACTGGATTGAGGAGTGGAGCTCAATGCCTCAGGATCTCTTTCGGATTCTCAGGGTGAGATATCACAAGGTAAAGACCCCCTGGGAGGCCAGCAGACCCTGCAGCTCTCCAAGTTGAAAGGCTCAAACAGGGTGAGGGCGCCATGCCCACCACGCCTCAGAACAATGGGTGGTGAACAGTCTGTCAGGGGGCACTGCAGGCTGAGGGGCTGTGGCATGGCCTGGAGAGGGGCAGGCTCAGGTCAGGCAACAGGGTGGACTGAGTGTGGCCCTTTAGACCTCGCCTCTTCCAAAAGTCTCCCCAAGGGCCCTGGGGTTGCAATGGGGCATTCTCCACGCTCCACAGCCCCTGGAGCTTCCCTCTCTGTTATACCTGGCATGCTATGAGGATGTACCTATCTTGACTCCCCTTCCGTGGGCCAGGAGCTCCTTGCTGGCAAGGCCTGTCTGACTCAGAGCACTGAGTAGGTGGCTGGGAGTGGGTATTAATCCAACGACTAAGGCAGAGGCTGGAGCTGGACAGCCAGCAGCGGCTTAGGAGAGGAAGATCATTGAGGGCCCGGATGTCTAGCTTCTTCCACTGGCACGGACACTGGCCTGGTTCTGTATTCCAGATCCTTCCCTCCAGGGTCTGGGTGACACACCTCAGAACTTGTATTACAGTGATACATCCCACGTTCCTCACCATTCATCTTTGAACCCTGCCTTAACTCTGTAGGACACAGGGAAAGGAGATGCTCACTGAAGGGGTGCCCACCAAGCATTTTGCAGGAAAAATCTTTAGTCCTGCGAAGTGAGTATTTATACTTTGTAAATGAGAAAATAAAGTCAGAAAGGTGATCTGCCTCAAAGAGCCAGTAAAGATCAGAGCCTGTTTGTGTTCTTTATACCCTCCTAGGCACAGGCTATGCCCCCAGCAGCTGCTGGATGCATCAGTGTCTGGGTCAAGAGTCTAAAGCATCTACTGTCTATTCTCCCCTTACCCGCTATTAACCCGTAGTACAATGGCGTAGACCTAGCCTATAACAACTTGTGACCACTTTACACCCACTCAATTGACTACAATAAAAAAGACAATATAGCAAAAATGTGGGGCAACAGGAACCCTAGTGCATTGCCGGTGGGAATGGACAACGGTGCAGCCACTCCGGAAAAGCCTGGCAAGTCCCAAAACACTAAACAGTGATTATATGACCCGGCAATTCCACTGCTTGGTATATACCCAAGGAAATGAAAAGCATGGAAAGACTAGGAAGTGACTGCCAGCAGGCACGGATTTTTTTTTTTTTTTCTTTTGAGGAGATGTTCTGGTATTAGCTAGTGTAATGGCTGCCCAACTCTGTACATGTACTAAAAACCACTGAATTGCACTCTTCAGAAGGCTGAATTCTCTCAAAAAATCTGTTAATAAGAAAACAAATTTGTGGGCTGTCCTGCAAGCTCCAGGTTATCGCCCAGGCTGAGGACAGAAGTATCCTTTTCTAGAAGCCCCATCCCCAGCAGCCACTGGACACCAACTCTTGGGCTCAGAACGTAGCTTATTCACTCGCAGATTAGGCAAGCCAGTCTTCTCTCTTCCTCTAACTTACACATTCCTAAGTCCTGACTCCATCCTCCTGCAGGAGTTGTATTTTTCCTGGGTTCCCCAGGTCTCCCTGGGACAGGCCCTGAATGATGGGCTCCACAGTTAACATCAACCCTCACCAGACTGGGCAGCCTCACCAAGGCTGCACGATGCCAGGAGTTGGGGCTTAGTGCTCAGCAGACTCCGGGAGAATCCCAAACCTGTCTCTTTGGGAAAATCAACCATTTCAGTGCCTACTATGTGCTGGGCCCAATATTAGGTTCTTATTTAGCCTGCAACTTGTCTGAAGGTAGCTGTCATCACCCCCACTTTCGTTGAGGAAGTAGATGTTCAGTGAGGCTCAGTTACCTGTCCCGGCTGGCAAGTGGCGGGAGCTCTTTCCCCAGCCCGCCTGGCACTCACCCAGCAGTCTTGATTTCTCTGGGTTTTAGTTCTCTTATGCGTAGAGGAGCACACATCACACCTACTATGCAGTACGACGGTCACAAAAACATGTGGCTTTTCATAAATTCCAGTCCCTGGTCCTCATGGAATGTGGCTTTTGTTGGCCCAGGCAGAAAGGGAGATGGACTATGTGCTCTTTTTCCCATTCCCAACCCAACCAGGATGGCCTGGCTTGATTGGACCCCTTTGCTTTTTGGACACGGGTGCTACCAACCTCAGGCCACTGAGCTGACCTCTGACCTCTCATGGAACCGACCTCTCTGCTGAGCTTTTCCAAAACTTGATCCTTACACCCTTACTGCTGTGGTATGGAGACCCCCCCCTTTTTAGCTCTTTGTTAAAACTCTCTCAAAGGCAGAACTTGCAGAACCACAGGGTTGGGGGTTGAGGGGGCTTCTGAGATGTCTGGAGGAGGGGCCCACAATGTTTGCTTAGGCCCCGGACCCCCTGGAAGGGCAGACTAGGCTTAGTTTGGATCCAGGATCCCCCCCCAGTGGCAGCTGCACGATTTCAGATAGCTTCCTGCACTTCCAAGTGCTGGTTTCTCAGGTGTAGAATGGGAAGGTCAGTCAAAGGCCATCAGGCAGCTTCTTCAAGCACGGGGACATGGAAACGGCCGAGGATCCTTCTCTCCCACCACCCAACCAGCTGGGATGGGGGGCTGCAGCATGGCTGGCCTTGCCACCCTCCCAAACAGGGGCAACAAACCACAAAACACTCTTTTTCAAATCACATATGGCTTCTTTGACCCCATCAAATAACTTTATTCACACAAACGTCCCTTAATTTACAAAGCCTCAGTCATTCATACACATTAGGGGATCCACAGTGTTCAAGGAACTTAAATATAATGTATCATACCAACCCAAGTAAACCAAGTACAAAAAATATTCATATAAAGTTGTTCACACGTAGGTCCTAGATTACCAGCTTCTGTGCAAAAAAAGGAAATGAAGAAAAATAGATTTATTAACTAGTATTGGAAACTAACTTTGTGCCTGGCTTAAAACCTCCCTCACGCTCATCTGTCCCACACAAATGTTTAAGAAGTCACTGCAATGTACTCCCCGGCTCTGATGAAAAGAAGCCCCTGGCACAAAAGATTCCAGTGCCCCTGAGGAGGCTCCCTTCCTCCTGTGGGCTCTCCTAGAAAACCACCGGGACGGCCTCCCTGCTGATACCGTCTATAACCTTAGGGGGCCCTCGGGCAGGCAACGGCAGTGGACTCATCTCTTGGTGATGGCTGTAGATGCTAACACTGGCCAATTCAATGCCACACCTACTG
This sequence comes from Gorilla gorilla gorilla, assembly GCF_029281585.2. Classification (NCBI taxonomy): domain Eukaryota; kingdom Metazoa; phylum Chordata; class Mammalia; order Primates; family Hominidae; genus Gorilla; species Gorilla gorilla. Next base: position 12,070,838 of record NC_073245.2, on the reverse strand, counting down.
GTTACCCTTTGAGGGCATTTCTCCAGACAGAAGCCCCTTGAAGCCTAGGTAGGGCAGGATCAGAGATACACCCGTGTTGTCTCGAAGGCTGTGCCACAGCCCAGTATGACAGCTTGGCAGAGCCAGTATCTCTGGACTTCTGCCTCCGAAACCCAGTGGCCTGAAGAGCTAAAAAATGTCAGCTTGGCTCTTCCAAGGTTGCCAGGGCCAAGACTCCCAGGAGCTACGTCTGTCTGGGGGCTGCCAGACAGGCCTAGGAGGGAAAACCAGCCAAGGGGAGGGATAGTCTGAGACCAACCTAGAGTAAGTGCCACCAGCGCCCCCAGATGTCGGGGGAAGAGGGGCGTATGGGCAGGATGGAAAGTGGGAGCTGCACTTGGTGGGCAGGGCTGGAAGGAGCCATATGGAACCAGGCAAGGGCAGAACGTTAGGGTCCCTCCTTAGGGGGTGGCAGCCTGACTCCTGCTTTTCTAAGTTTCCAAAAGATACCCAAGGCTAAAACCCAGACATCCATCCTATTAGGATGTCTTCTAAGAAGGTAAACAGCTAATAGCATAAAAAGAAAATTCCCACAATGCCAGCTCTTTTCCTTCTCTTAGAAAAAAATTCAAGCAAAAATAATCATCTTATTGCTCCAAACACTGGTTTTCTAGGCTAGGAGACAACTGATATGTTAAGGAGCTGAGATCTTGGAGGAAGGGAATGTGGAGGTGGGGAATGTGCAGGGCGAGGAGGCCGTAGGGAAGGCGGGGAGTGGTCCTAGCACCACAGGGTTGGGAGCAGAGGGAGCGGAGGGCATTTGCCCCTGCCCCGGGCATCTCTGCCCTCATTCGCTCTGGGGCCCCCCTGGCAGTGCCACTAAGGAGGCCAGGCCCTGTCCAGAGTCAAATCTCCACCCAGTGTTGGGTGTTTCTCCTCTGGCTGTAAACAGGGTGTTTCTTAAGTAAACATTTAATATACTCCCTCAGAAAGGCAGCCACAGGGGCAAACTATGTCCAGGTGGGAGGAAAAAAATTCCCATTCTCCTGAGCCAATGCCTCTGGGATGAGACGAGGCTAAGGCCTGCAACCTTAGTTCCCAGTGCCCAGAGAAGGTTCAGACGGGGCCAGTCTCGAATGAACAGACTGAGGCATCCTCCTGGCTAGAGGTAAGAGGCAGAGAGTGTGCACCTGTCCAAAGCACAGTTTTTCTGTCCTGGGCTATAGCTGCGAGTGAGTGCCCTGGTGGTGGTGGGGAGATGCGGACCTGGCTACAGCCCTCAGGAAGAGGGTGTGGGGGGTGAGAGGGTGATCCCTCCCCCGTGGCTCTCTGGGAATGAGAGAGAGAGTGAAAGAGCAAGTGACAGAGGACACAGATAGGGAGAAAGAAGCCATGCACTTCCAGCTGAGCCAGGAGGCCTGGCCAGGGGAGGACAATGGAATAAGGCACTACGATCTGTCCTGCTGATTCTTCTGATGGGAAAACCAAGTTCAGATCCCTAACAGCCGAGGTCAAGAGTCCCCCTCCAAAGGGCTATCCTTGCCACAGAGCCGAGGAGAACAAATGACTGCCGTTTGAAGGTTTGAATACTACTAGAACTTGGGCAGGTCCTACAAACTTGGTGGTGTTGAGATGATGCACCAGAGAGCTGCTGGCAGCCTGAGACCCAGTGAAGACGCAGGAGTGGGGACGTGACAGTGAGCGGAAGCTGATCCACAAGGGGACAGTGGAGAGTGGCACTGAAGCTACAGGTGCTACCCGGGGCTGAGCCACGGCCAGTTCTCTCACCATGGCGGAGCCCGCTGAGTGCCTGAGGTGGGCAAGTGTTTGAGAAAGCAGGGGAGGGGTAAGAAGCAGGGGCAGGCACTTGGGGCTAAAGCGCTGGCCTGCATTTATGCTATGGAAAGAGGTCGTGCCACTAAGCAAGAACTGGAAGATGAGGGGGCATGGAGGCTGGCGACCCCTACCAGGCTGCCCACCTGTCACCTACAGGGGTGCTGTTTCTTGCTACTCTGATAGCAAGAAAAATAACAAAGGGGGAGCACGATGGCTCCAAGAACTTTTTAGTTAGAGCTACGAGACCTGGGGAGGGAAGAAAAAGAAAATAAGGGGCTCATTAGGCTGGAGCCTCACTAGAGATGTTACAGTGTGGGCTGCAGCCAGGGAGAGGGGGGTGCTGGGTTTGGGGACTGTTTTTTCCCATTTGCTCATGTACAGAGAGACAGCTGCCCCCTTTCCCCAAAAACAGGGTGGCGGGTGGAAAAGGAACCGTGTACTGCAATTAGGGGATGCTGCTGTTCCCACCCTCTCGGATACAACTCAGTGCACTCAGGAGGCTGCCTGAGAAGTCAGAGACAGGAGAGACAGGCAGTCACAATGGGTTTTGGCTTAGGAAGGGAAGGGCCTGGTTATCACTGTGGGATCCTGCTAACAGCAGCCAACCTTCCGCTCACAAGGAAGAAAGTTTGGGGTTGAGGGGGGTGAGAGAAGGCTGAAAGAATGTGAGCAAACATATTGCTGAGCCTGGCCTGATGCACTGTTCTCTCCCAAATTCTCAGGGCCAAAGGATTGCTGCTTAGCAGGTAAAAGCCCCTGCCTTGGTCACACAGAAACGGAAATGCCCGCCAACCGTCTCCCCTATTAATCCTATGCTGGTTTAGGTGAAACAAAAAACAAAAATGAACACAAAATGATTCTCTTCCCCCTCCCCAGTGGCCCTATACTATTTGGCCATAATGGGGTGAAAAGCCTTCGGAGTGGCCAGGCGCGTCCAGACAGAGGGACAACACAAGAGCATTGCCCCTTCTTGCAGGGGGAGAACAGATGGGCTCAGAGCAGCAGCCCAGGGGGAGGGAAGCTTCCCCTAGGGAGGTGCGAGAGTGTCGCCGGAGAGTGCAAGGATGGCTGCAGCAGACACACATGGGTGGCGGGGCTGAAGTGTCATGGCTGGGGAAGCCTGAAGGTGGCGAGCCCACAAATGGGCCCCTAACGCTGCAGGGGGTCTACCCAGTTCCACGACACCTCCCTGCTCTGGGCAGGTCCGCTGTTTTCCCATTGGATACATCTATACTGAGGGCAGGCACCTAACAGTAAGTCTCCAGGGGTGAGGGAAATGGCGCTTGACAGTGTGTGTCACTGCATATGACACCACGGACCCCGGCACACAGGGCACGCCCTTCACTGTGAGAACACGACAACGGCAGCCAGTTCAGGACACCCTGTTATCATGGCAAAGTCACAACCAGATCTTAGGGCCTCAGGCCGTCTCTGTGACACCTGGACACTATGGAACACATCTGGGAAGATGACAATCCAGGAGGCAGTTAGGTGAGAAGCGCTGACCTCACAGCAGTGACAGATGCCTGCTGAAGACCCAGCTGTGTTCCACACAAGAGTTTGGCACAACAGTTTTTCCCAACAGAAAGGCAGGGATGGCTGCTCCACCGCTAGCAAGAGCGAGATGGTCGCCCTCCACCCTTACCTCCTAGTTCCCTGCAACACAGGGCAGAAGAGGAATGGATTCCCACCACTACAAGTCCTGGTGTGGCCTGGGGCTCCCAATAGCTTAAACAGAACAAAGCCTGGAGTTCAGACCTTCTTAGTTCTCCTGGCCAAACCCTGGCCTTCCTCTTCCAGGCGGTTCTTCACCTCTGATCATCTCCGAGGCCCAAGGGCTAGCCAGGGCCAGCCCACCAAGGAGTCCAGGAGTTCCTGCATCTGGTAGGGAGGCGTGGCCCAGAGGCCTCCTTGTGTCCTCACGCCCCATTCCAGAAGAAACCCCCAGATTCCCTATGGGGAGGCAGGCCTTCTCTAGGGAAGTGAGGTGTCATAAGTAGAACTGAGAAAAGTATAAAGAAGGAAGAGAGGGAAAGTGAAGGACAAAACCAAAAATAGCTCCCTAACCCCTTATAAAAATTAAAAGTGAAATTTACACATATGCCTTGCCCACATTGAATTTCTTTAAAGAAATTGGTGCCTGTCCACAGCATTGTGTCCTGCTCTTCTGAAGTCTCAATGGTTTAAATTAAAAAAAAGGAAAGAGAACAAAAAAAAAAAAAAAAAAGAAAAGGAAAAAAATAAAGCAAAACTAAAAAGAAGCGGGGAAACCCAAACAAAAGCTTCACATTGCCGGATCCAGCTGTCGGGAGATCGCCAACCGGCCAGGCCACCACCTGTACCCTCTGCCGTCCTCTGGAGGAGACGTGGTGAGACTGTGGGTCCCGAGGAATCGACCTGGAAGACAGAAGGCGGGTAAGGAGGGGACATTGGTCAGCAGGCCTGGGCACCAGCCCTCAACCCAGAGGAACACTGAAGCTGTGTGTGCTGGGGGCTGTGGGGCAGAGCTCTAAATAGATGGGGTAAATCTAGCTTCACAACCTCCCTGGTCTTATTCACACATGCTTATTTTTCAGATAGGGAAACTGAGGCTTAGGTTAAGTAACTTACCCAAGGGCACACTGACTAAGGGGCAGACGCTAGCTGGGAACCCAAGCTTGGTGGCTCTAGCTGTCAAACCAATCTTGAATCCTGGCTTCCCCATACTATTAGGAGCAAGACACCGCAGGGCCCACCCTGGATAGTCTGTCCCCACAGACCTTGCCAGCATTACTTCCACTCATGCTTTCTTCCCCACTCTCTGTGACTAATTGTGCTGTTTGTTAGAAACGCCACAGCAACCCTCTCTAGGTTCAGTAATCCTGTTTTACAGAAGAGAAGAGGGAAGCTCAGGCCTCTGAGAATCTGAACCAGGCTACCTGCCAAGGTCTTAACATGGGCCAGAATCCCACACCCAGGGACAGGGCTGGACTGGGCCTGCACTGTCTGCTGCAGTGCACTGTGGGGGTTAAGAACGAGGGCTCTGGAGCCAGAACGGGTAACTGAGTAAACAGGAGCTGCCACTCGACTGTGGGGGAATTTAAGTCCTCTGTTCCCTGGTCTCATCACCTGTACCTGCGTCACAGGCTATTATGAAGATTAAATGAACGTAAAACCAAGAAGAGTGCCTGATCCTATTAGTATTGGCTATTATTTGGAAACTGCCTTAGTGCCAGGCCTCAGGAATAAGACAAGAAGCCTGCCCTTCAGTGGCTTATTCTACTGGAGGCCTAGAATACAAGGGCCCACAGAGATTAGTCTTGGGCAGCCCCCGCTCTGAGCTATCGGATCAGTGCTAAGTACAGCGCTGTCCTGGGCAGGGCGGGCCATCCAGGGCAACCGTGCTCCAGCCTCGTTGCACATGGAATCATCTAGGAGGTTTTTTGAGACAGGGTCTTGCTCTGTCACCCAGGCTGGAGTACAGTGCCTTGATCACAGCTCACTGCAACCTTGAACTCCTGTGCTCAAGTGATCCTCCCACCTCAGCCTCCCGAGTAGCTGTGACTACAAGGCACATGCCACCACGCCAGGCTAATTTTTATATTTTTAGTAGAGACGACGTTTTGTCATGTTGTCCAGGCTGGTCTTGAACTCCTGGGCTCAAGTGATCCACCTACCTTGGCCCATCTAGGAGTTTTTAAAGTGCCCGAATGACCAAAGCAGACAAGTCTTTCACCGTGCGTGCAATCCCCCACTGGCTTCCTTTCTTTGTCAGGCAGAGCCAGCACCGTGGCTGCCATGACTTGCCACCTGTGCGGGCTGACACCACCAGCTCATTGTCCTCAGCTCCTGGGAAGGGACCTGGCCAGTCCTCCCAAGAGGCAGCAGGATAGGACAATATTGGATAATTTACTGCCCGTTGGCCTCAGTTTCTCCCTCTGAACACTGGGGACTCTTGGTTGAGGTCTGGGTGGAGTGACTCAGGTTCCTGGCCCACAGCAGGGACAAACATACTCAATGACTCCACCCCTTCCTAGCCAACTGTCCCCAACCAGAGACTATAAACGTGTTAAATCTGAACAGGCCATGGTTCTCAGCCACGCAACCATTGAAAGTGTTTCTGGCTGGTGAGGGTGCCCCGCACACTGCTGGAGGAGGGGATAAGGCTTCTGGAAGGTAGTCTGGCACTGTTTTCAGGGCTTCAAAGGTGTTTAGACTGGTGGCTCCCTGAAATTCCACTCCTGAAAGCCAAGCTTAACAGATAAACCTAAATATGAAAAGAACTTTATGGATAAAGAAGTTCACTGAAATATTTAAATTACAAGACAATAACTCACAAGTCCAAAAATAAGGATTAAGTAAGCAAATGATCCTTCAACGCACTGATATACTACAGAGGAAATGAGATCATTGCATGACATTTTGAAGATTATGACAAAAGCACTTCCCTGGGGTAGGTGGAAAAGAGTAGGTTACAAAGTTGTGTAGCGCACAGCATGACCATAACTATGTAAAAACACAAACCCCTCAGTGTAGGAAAATCTGACAAGAAATACACCAACATGTTGTGCTTGTTGTGACTGGATTTTCCTCTTCCCTCACTTCTGATTTTTAATAATGAACACACACCAATGTTATATTTTAGTTTTTAATAGGAAAAATAGGGTACTTTAATGAACAAGAAAAGCTGGCAGCTCCAATAGAAAGGTCCAGATGTGGAGTCTTGTCTGGACTCTCCCATGCCCAGTGGACAAAGGAGAGCTTCCACACTGCCAAACGGGAGGTTAGACTATGTGACTCCCTGCTCTACTGCCCAGGGAGTGGGTGACCAAGAAAGTGGGTGTGGCTGCTCTGGAAAGAAAATACAGGATTTCTCGGGCCCAGTCTTTCACTCTGCTGCTTCTGTTCCCCGGTCTGTTAATTCCCCTCAAAAAAATCCACTTGTGGGTCCTGTATCTCGGTTTTTGACTTGGAAAAAGAAAATCATCATAAACATATTCCCTGATGATTCAGCAGCCATCTCAAACTCTAGCTCTATTTAGCATGCCTATTGCTTTCTCTCCGTGCTTTCCGTAGACACAGCAGATCAACCTGAAGATGGGGGAAGAGGGTATTTAGGGTAGGCCCTCACCATCTGAGACATTAAGACCTTGTGAAATACGATGAGAAATTATACAGCCACATGTGATGTGCTGAAATAATCTTTGGGACCAGTTATGACTTTCCAGCATTCCTTTCCTCCCTCCCTGCGGACAATCTCCTGAAATGGATGCCCATCAGCAGGAAGGTAGCACGTGGCAGCTGAAAAGCAGTGTTGGCAAGGAGGCAGGTTCAGAAACCAGAGGTTCCTTTTTACATAATAAACTAGCAGAACACAGTGTGACTGCAGAAGGTCAGACCAACAGCACAGCACTCTGCAAGAACTCCTGAGACACCAGCTTGTAATGACCGCTGTAATCACTGGGTCCCATGCCAGGAAGTGAAGCTGACATTTCCCAAAGGCTCCTCCCTGCTCCCTCTAGCTCTGGCACTGGCTCTGGCCCTCCTGTTGGAAGCCTCAGAACAGCCTACAGGTCTGAGTCTGGTTCTCTCTTGTGGGCACAAAGAAGGAAAATAAGAGGGCTCTCCATTGGGGAGAGGATCTTGGCTTGGGGTTCTTTTCCCGTCTGCCATCACAGAAAGAGCACTTTTCCCAGGGAGCTAACAGCACAGTAAGCTCACCGAAGGTAGTGGAGGCGCTTTCTGTAGCTATGAACAGGAACGGCTCAGACCACATGGTTCTGAGTTTAAGCACAGACCCTCCCAGGTACTTGTGGGCACAATAAAGGGTGTAGGTCTCAGCCCCAGTGGGCCCTTGGGGAGGCCTTAGGCTTGTGGTGCTTCATCCTAGCAGATGCCACATCTCAGCTCCCTGACCGCTCAGGCTGTGCCTGACTGCCTGGCTACCAGCTTCTACCGGGGCTCTTCTCATTCCTCTCTGTGGAACCCCTACCTCTGACCAGAGCCCGCTCCTTGAGGGCAAAAATCACACCTGCTAAGCATAATGAAAAGTGGTGATGTGATAAACCTGCAACTGACATCTGTAGTGCCCTTCCATGATTACTGTGAGGAGGGATTTGGCCAGTTTTCACAAGAAAACAGGCCCAGAGAAATGGAGCAACTTGCCCCACACCAGAGTTGCTGAGCAGTAGAACCAGCACTTAATCCAAAGTTTTCCAGCTTCTCTACCCAAAGTCTCTGCACTATGACAGTCTTCAATCAGTGCTTCCAAAGCTGGCTCAGCAATGGTTCCAGTAGCGTGCACCTGAGATGACCTTGGGGGTGGAAGGTGTCAGTGATCTGGGAAAATGTGCTATGAATCCTTACCTTTCTCATTTCAGCTCTTGGACCAAGTTCTCTCAGTGCACCCCACCTTCTTATTTCTCTGTAACTGGCGTAACAGCAATCACTTATTGAGCAGTCTGTATGTGCAAGTTCTAACTGTGTTATAGGGAACAACCTCGTAAAGCAACACTGCTTTCCAATCACTGTTAAAGGATCGAGTGTTTTACATCCATTGCCTCATTTCACCCCAGCAACCCTAAGAGGTAGGGGTTACTGTCCCCCTAGTCTTAGAGATGAGAAAACTGAAGCTCAGAGAGAACAGCCTCATAGACAGTAAGTGGTAGAGAAAAGGGTTTAACTCAGGGCAGTCTCACTCCAAATCCCCTGCTTTTGACATGTAACCATGCAAAATCCCTTCCTAGAGAAGACAAGAAGAGTCTTAAGTGGAGTTTAAAACCCATCTAATCCCTTCATTTATAAATAGACTCACTCAGAAAAAAGGCTCATGGAAGGCTTACGTGCCTGTGCACAGGTCTAGTGCTCCGGGGACAAAGGGGGACATGGTGCCAACCAGGCAGTGAACGGTCTTCCAGCAAGCTTCTCTGCCAGTCAGGCAGGTGTCTGGTCTGTTTAAGAAGACTGAGAAACTGAACTACTTTCATGAAGGCCATTAGCAGCTTGGAGAACAGAAGCCTGGGAGACCTGAGGGGAACATGCACAGGAGGATGGGGCTGGAGACACGGATGGCTCACGTGTTCACCTCCTTCCCCTACTCCTCAGCCTGCAGGCACAGAATACCTTGGTGATTATCCCTTACTCTAAAAGGATGGCCTTCCTACTTTATTAGTGTCAAAATGTCATTACCTTTTGCTTTCTTTTCTAAGACACAGGGTCTCACTCTGTCACCCAAGCTGGAGTACAGTGGCACAACCATAGCTCACTGCAGCATTAAATTCCTGGGCTCAACAACCCTCCTGCCTCAGCCTCCTGAGCAGCTGGGATTATAGGTACATGCCACTACATCTGGCTAGATTTAATTTTTATTTTTGTAGGGACGGGGTCTCATCATGTGGCCCAGGCTGGTCTCAAACTCCTGGCTTCGTTCACGCAATCCTCCTGCCTTGGTCTCCCAAAGTGCTGGGATTATTACAGGCATGAGCTACCATGCCTGGCCTAAAACATCATTTCTTTGATGAAATGATGATGAAAGTAAGTAGGAATGGTTTTAAAAATTGCTTCCCTCCTGGACCTGCCTCCCCAGTTTTTAAAATTGCACCATCTTGGGAAATGTGGAAGTCTGGTAACCACGAGGTTTATCGTCACTCCAGTGCTCTCTCAGGGAAGAGCACAGGCTCTATGGCGGACAGTCCTGGTTCAAATACAAGCTCTGCCATTTACTAGCTACTTCCATGATCTGAGTCTCCTTCTCCTAAACTAGAAAATGGGCATGGAACTCTTTCCTCTTCAGGGGCCTGCTGTGAAGAGTGAAGAATTCTTCAAGTAAATTGCCTGTCATGGCACCTGACCCAGGGTGGGGCATTCAGTAAGATCGATCTTGCTGTCATTCATGTTAATGGTCATTTTGGTTCTTAGGGTATCACAGACTGGGACTTCAAACCCAAAGCCCAGTTTTCTCTTTCTATCCTGCCTCTCAGATTTAGTTAATAGAAAAGAAAGTCATCCCATTGGCATACTCATAGACTAAGGCACAGTATAAACTCAAAGTGGGGTATTATTGGGTGGCTAGCCAAGAATTCACTCCTACCTAAATTCACCCGCAGTCCTGTGTAGTGGTATTAACACCGCAGCTAATGATACCTATGACATGCTAGCTGCCATGCAAACTTAATATGCAACACCTCATTTGTCCAAAGGACCATGTAAGAATTATCCTCATTTTACAGATGAGCAAACTGAGGCTCAGGTTATTAATTTTCAGCATATCATGCTGTGGAGCAAGCAGGCCTCACAAGTGCACAGAGGGAAAGTCATCGGTCAGGGTCACAGACGGCAGTCCTCTCCTTCCTCTAAGTGGGGTTAGTCATTCTTCACTTGTTTAATACACCAAAGCATCTGGCTTTTCACATTCAGATAGCAACATGCCAGCCCTGGGGGTTTGGTGGCCCCAGCACGAATGTCTCCTCCAATCACTCAGAGGCACCAAGGCCAGGGAGTCACGCTTCCTGATGCATCATTCCTCTAAGGCTACGCTCCCAACTGTGGTGCTTAAAGTAGGGCAAAAACAGGGATGACTGTGCTGTGGACGTGCCTGTTGTCAGGGTCGAAGGAATGGGAGTACTGACAAATGGGATAACACTGTTTTCAGTCTTCGGGTATACAGAACGGGCAAAATGTTAGGAAAAAGAGGAGCAAGAGGGCAGAGATTATACAACATATACAACAGGAGCTTCGCAGCGCTCCATGACAACCCAGAAGACCACAGGTCCACGCCTTACGACATCTGAGCCCTGACCAGGAGACCAAACCAAGGCAGCTCACCCACAGGCAGATATCCAGGCGCAGGCCCCAAATGCAGAGGAGCGTGGCTTGGAGGTGGTGTTCTCTCAAGGCATGGGCTTTGGAGTAGGAAGATCCAAAATTTACATCCCAGCTGACCTTCACCAAGTCAGGGTCCCCCGAGCCTCAGTTTGCTCAGCCTAAAATGAGGAAATGTCTACTTTGCTGGGTACAAAGACCAGTGATAGTATACATAGCAGGTGGAGTGAGGTGCACAGGAGGTACTTTAATAAGCTACAACAGTGGCTGCAAATCACATCCAAAAAAACACAAAACCAGACCCATAAAACCTCACTGCAGTCACTTGCCAGGGCAAAGATTCCAGAAAAGATGCCTTGGCCTCAAGTTGATCTTCTCGTGAGGTGACAGCCTCCCTCCTGCTTTGGGTCTTCAGCTCCTGCTGATCTGGCTACCCCAACTCCCACCCCCTATCTGTCACTCAGATCGCACTCACCCTTTGGGTTCCCATCCACACGCCTTCCCCAGGAAACACTCCCAGAGGGCCCAGTCTCTATGGGAACTCTTCTGTCCCCCTGCCCAGTGAAAAGGCATGGATGACCTCAGATCCCACTAGCCTTGTCATGTGCTCCAACCTTACCATCTTAGACCCTGAGCTTCCTGCAGGACAGAGAGAGCCTGCTGCTTTTCTTAAGCCTCTCAGGTGACCAAGCAGCAGTGTTGGGTTTTTAGGAAGAGCTCAAATACCAGGTGATAGCTAGAAACTGGGAATTAGTACATAGCAATAAAACTTCACAGAATCATAACATAAACACATGATTATAAAAAAATCTCTGCCTTTGGTTGAGTTCCTGCGTCACTGCCAAGTGCTCTGCACACGTTCCCACTGAAAATCCCGGCAAGCCAGGTGTGGACAGTGATGCTCAGAGAGCTGGGCCACTTCTCCAAACTCCAGCAGCTGGTAAGGGACAGAGCTGGGACCGTGTCCAAGTCGGAAGCCCATGCTATTTTTCTACCGTGCTACAGGGTGCTGCTCCCCTCTCTCACACCTTCAGAGCTGGGTGAGAGAAATGAGGCATGCAGGGATTACAGATTTTCCTGACATTACATAGCCTATCAGTTACACAACCAGGGGGCTCCTGTCTCGATTTCAGCTCTCTCTGCTACTATTCCCCTTACTGACTTCTCAACAGGAGGCCTTCTTTCAAGGGGAAGAAGACGGCCAACTTTGGCAAATACATCTGTTTCACGTGGAGGGGTTCCTTGAAATCCAAGTGTGGCTATTTGGAGCAGGCCCGGCCTCAGAATGTGTCCCCTGAGTCTAAGTTAGGTATGGTAAGAGGTTAATGAGAAGAGTAGACTTATGACTGGAACACTGTGGTTTAGTCTGAAAGTATGGACTTCCCAAGATGTCTTTTTTTTCTGAGATAGGGCCTTGCTCTGTCAGGCTGGAGTGCAAAGGCATGATCCTGGCTCACTGCAGCCTTGACTTCCCTGGCTTAAGTGATCCTTCCACCTCAGTTTTCTGAGTAGGGACCACAGGTGCATGCCACTGTGCCCAGCTAATTTGTCTTATTAGTCTTGCTGTCGCCCAAGCTGGAGCGCAGCAGTGCAATCTCGGCTCACTGCAACCTCCACCTCCTGGGTTCAAGTGATTCTCCTGAGTAGCTGGGACGACAGGCGCGCACCACCACGCCCGGCTAATTTTTGTATTTTTAGTAGAGACAGGGTTTCGCCATGTTGGCCAAGCTGGTCTTGAACTCCTGGGGTCAAGTGATCCTCCTGCCTTGGCCTCCCAAAGTGCTGGGATGACAGGTGTGAGCCACAACGCCCTGCCCAAGATCTTAAAATGCACAAAGCCTCTTTCTAGACCCAACCATTTGTAAAATGGCAAATGTATCCTATAAGTCTCTTTAGGAAGTGCAATCCTGGCTGAAGTGCTGCCAGATATGTTGGACTGGTGGAGGACTCCCATATGCCACATTCAAAACACATGGATTGTTGAAAGAGGCGGCTGGGGCAGCCCTACAAGGAACTGAGCACCAGCCCGTGCTCAGCAGGGGTCCACCCTTTACCTAGCCACCCCCTGCCACCATCTTCCACATTCTGTTCACCCACTTAAGTGTACCCAGAGGAAGCCAGTCCCACGGATTCTCTGAAAGGCAGACAGACTGTCGCCCAGGCTATAAAAGCACAGATGCAATCATAGGAATGTGCTCCCAGGAAGCAACCTACTAAGAGGAACTGAAGTGAAACACGGGAAGATGAAGGATCTTGCCTGGTGCTAAGAGTAAATGTGGGAAACCTGGTTCCAGGCCCCTCTAGCTCTCTCCCTACTCCCCCTCTGGAGACTTCATTTCTTCCCCTGCCAAATGAAGGACCTGGGGCTAGCACAGGGGTTCTTAACCTGGACTCCTTCTAACCCCAAGGATGCACAGGTTCTGCAAAGCCCCTTAGGGCTGGGAAGTTTAATGTACATTCCAGGCATTTTTTTTTTCTTTTCTTTTTTGACACAGAGTCTCACTCTGTTGCCCAGGCTGGAGTGCAATGACACAATCTCGGCTCACTGCAACCTCCACCTCCCGGGTTCAAGCGATTCTCCTGCCTCAGCCTCCCGAGTAGCTGGGATTACAGGCGTGTGCCATGACGCCCGGCTAATTTTTGTATTTTTAGTAGAGATCGGGTTTCACCATGTTGGCGAGGCTGGTCTTGAACTCCTTACCTCAGGTGATTTGCCAGCCTCAGCCTCCCAAAGTGCTGGGATTACAGGCCTGAGCCACCGCGCCAGGCCCCAGGCATTTTTTTAATGGTAGAATAACACACCATTCAGGTTCTGAGAAAGGAACACGGCACAAAGAATACTGAGAAGAGGCCCTCTATAGGCCCCTTATTTATTAAGGCAAAAACTAACTGGACAGTGGCACATGAGTGCTCTAAACAGGGCACCCCCAGCACAGGTGGGACGTACAACTTGTGTGGCTGGGGCTGAGGGAAATCAGGCCAAAGAGTGTTTGGAGGGAGGCAGACTTCAGCTCAATGCACCAGAGCCCTTTCTAACAGGGCAACGGTGAGGTCCTCCTCCTCCTTGAAAGTTTCTAGCAGAACCCGAGACCCGCCCCACCTTTTTTTTTTTTTTGGAGACGGAGTCTCGCTCTGTTGCCCAGGCTGGAGTGCAGTGGCACCATCTCAGCTCACTACAACCTCCGCTTCCCGGGTTCAAGCGATTCTCCTGCTTCAGCCTCCCCAATAGCTAGGATTACAGGCGTGCACCACCACGCCCAGCCTGAGACTCCCCTTTAAAGTGGACGAACGTTATCAGGAGGAGACAGGCTCTATGCTGCGTCCCTGAAGCTCAATCCACGCCCCACTTATACAAGGAAGAGGCACAAACACTCTTGCAACAACAAGTGGCAGGACCATGTAAGGCCCAGTAAGTCAGCAGGGTATGACTTACTGAGGGAAAGGGTCTGAACAAAGCTTAAAGCCGAGACAGCATGCTGCTGCAAAGAGATGTCAGCTGTATCTCAAGTGTGCCAGAAAGTCAGGGCAGTGGAGCAAGCAGTTACTGTGAAAGCTCCTAGACATGAAGACTTGCTTAATATTGTTTTAAACAATTTGATTGCTTGGAGTATACTGCCAAAAGTGCTAGTATTAAAAAGTTTGCCAAATGCACACAGAGAAACAGTAGGCAAGACTGCAGATTCTGAGATTTGGAGGTCTCCGTGGTGACCAGCAGGCAGGGCTGCACACTGAGTCATCCTGTCTGCGTCTGAGAACCCAGACTCACTTAAACCTCGTCTTTCTGGCCTTGGGAGGTCAAGAGGCAATAGGGCACTGGGATTGCCTCTAAGCACTTTAATTAGTACACAGACACTGGGTGAAACCCAACACCAACTAAGGGGAACTATTTGTCTCTAGAAACAGCCCAGGTAATTGGCAGTTAGCTGTGTGGATACCCTAATTCCCCTCCTCAACTTATTAAGTGTGGGGCAGAAAATAAAAGCTGCCAACTGCCTCAATTGGTCCCCAGAGACAGGTTCAGTTGTGGCTGCTGTGATTAGCAAAGAAAGAGCCCAAGGGAAAGGCTGAGGTCCTCAGGGGCCCTTGCCAGGAGGAAGATGCTAAGGTGCCATTACTAGCTAAAGGGGAACGGTCACTCTTCCATATGGGGACAGAACAATTTGTGGTTATAAGAAAGATGCCAAGAAGGTCATACCCACAGAGAGGTCCACATGGACTTTTGGTTACAACAACCAGTTAAAGCCCACTAAGCCAAGGGGAACTCACTGGAGGCACTTGCTAAGGGGTTTGGAGATCTCTTTGGGAGAAAGAATGCTATCACAAATTGCTAGTAAGAAGCAAAGTGAAAACATATGATTAGCCTATAAGGATTTGGCAAAAACAAACAAAATAGCAGGATGGGGGCAATACACAGAGCCACCATTGACTCAACTGTCATCAGGAGCTAGGAACTGCGCCAGACACAGCCTACAGTAAGCAACACTTACTGCACTGACCAGACAAGGAAATGGGGGCCCAGAGAAGGTAGTTCACTTGCCCAAAGCCGCCCAGCTAGTAAGTAGGAGAGCTGCCGTTTAAACCTAGATTGACCAGTCCAACAGGTTCAACAGCAAGTCTGTTGATGTCTTGACACCAATATAGAAGCAAAGGTTTCTCATCTTCCTATTCAGATGTTACCCTTACCGCCTTCCCATGCTCTGGAAGGTGCCTGTGCAGTCTCACACTTTCTGGAGACATGTACTGCCGGTGTGGCAACGCATCTTCCCCTCCTGGGGGACTGACAGTTCTCCCCTCATTGTTACTGACTCACCTGCCTAAAATACAGCCTTGCTCACCACCACCCACTCACCCTTGTCTTTTTTGGCAGGATGAAGTTCATTCTCCTCAGGCTGGCATTCAAGGCTCTTGGCAACGTAGCCCTATTTAGCTTTCTACTCTAGCCTCTGTGTGAACCCACCCAGGGATAGGCACTCTCCACAAACTCCAGTGTTCTGTCTTTGGACGTGCTATGGCCCCTGCTTCAAATATCCTAATCTGTTCTTCTTTCTTCAAGGTCCATCTTAAGTCATGTGTCCTCTACTTTGCCATCACTTACTTCTTTGGCAAAAGCCAGCTCCCTTTTCTGAGCTCCTGGTGGCCCTGAGACAGTGCGGTGCATATGGACTTGCTCAGATGAACTCTCTTTGGTAGCTCGATGGAGATCACGAGCACTGGAGCTCTGGCCCTTGAGCTGGCATGAGCTAGCCATGTGGCCAGTGGTAAATCACTTCCTTTCTCTGGAGTGGGAGTTGGGGGGACAACAGTACTTAGGACGCAGGTGAGGATTTCACAACATTTAAAAAAGAGTGGGGAGTACTGACGCTGAGCCTGCATAGGCCTAAGCTAATGTGTGGGTTTTTGTTTTTAAGCAAAAAAAATTTAAAAAGTAAAAAAAAATTACTTTTTTAAAATAGAAAAAAGTATACAGAATAAGGATATGAAGAAAGAAGGGCCAGGCACGGTGGCTCAGGCTTATAAGCCCAGCGCTTTGGGAGGCTGAGGCATGAGGACAGCTTGAGCCCCGAAGGTCGAGGCTGCAAGTAAGCCAAGATTGTGCCACTGCACTCCGGCCTGGGTGACAGAGCGCGACCCTGTCTTATGTTTGTGTTTTACGCTAAATGTTAATGAATCAAGAAGTTTTTAAAAAATTTTAAGTTTAGAAAGCAAAAAAGTTACAGTAAGCTAAGGTTAATTTATTTTTAAAGAAAGAAATTCTACCATAGTGTACAGTAATGTCCTAGGCCTTCACACTGACTCATTACTCACTCACTGACTCACCCAGAGCAACTTCTAGTCCTGCAAGCTCTATTCATAGTAAGTGCCCTATATAGGTATACCATTTTTAATCTTAAAAAAAAACAAAACAAAACTTTAATATAATTTTGTAGAGATGGGGGTCTCCCTCTGTGGCCCAGGCTGGTCTCAAACTCCTGGGCTCAAGTGATCTTCCTGTCTCGGCCTCCCAAAGTGTTGGGAATATAGGCATAAGCCAGCAAGCCCAGCCATTTTTTTTTTACCTTTTATGCCGTATTTTCACTGTACCTTTTCTATGTTTACATGTTTAGATACACAAACACCATTGTGTTACAACTGCCTATAGTAGTATTCAGTACCACAACATGCTGTACAGGTTTGCAGTCTAGGAGCAATAGGCTCTATCTACCATATAGCCTAGGTGTGTAGGAGGCTATACCATCCAGGACTGTGTAAGAACACTCCATGATATGTGCACAAAGACAAAATCACTTCACAATGGATTTCTCAGAATATATCCCCGTCATTAAGTGACGCATGAGTATATAGTGAATGCAAGATGATCGGCAAGCTGCTAATTCTCAGTAACCACTTGCTGAATTTGTATAAAGACCTAGGTCCCCAGGGGGTTCCAGGGAAGGGGGTCTGGTGAGCAGGCAGATGACACAACCTCTACCCACGCCCTATATTGTCACTCAAACCACAGTGTGACGGGATGGCCAAAGGAGTGACTCCAAAGCCCCTTCCCCACTGGCTGACCATCCAGATAAGGCTGGAGGGCCGCCCCTCAGCTCCGGGTGCTTGCACTTAGAAACCTGAAGATTACTGAAACCAGGGACTACAGACCTTCTTCCCCCATCTCCCTCCCCTGTATGCCTTTCCCTAACCCAAAATAGAAAGTATTTCCCAATTTACAAATTAAAGTAGTTCTCAAAATCAATTTTACAGCCAGCAATCATGACTCTGATGTTATATAACTAGTAAAAATAAATAAATAAAGAGAGAGCGAGATGCCCACACTGGAAAGCTGCCCCGTGACAGGATCACCAGGCTGCCCATGTGACAAGACCCCGCACAGGTTTTCAGCTCTAAAAAGCAAAACAGTACAAAAACAACAAAACGCCATGTTCTTGAAACACAATTATAGCAGAGTGCAGATGCAAATAAGGACAGAAGAGCAACACATCATAACCTAATAAGAAGCTGATTACCAAGAAAAGAACAAAACGCAGCAAGACTCAGCCATGAACGCAGCCCCGAGTCCAAGGGACCATTCTGTGCCTGTGAAGGTGCTCTTTGTTCAGCAGCAAAACTGAGATCCAACAGTCCTCTGAGAAGACCCAGATAAACGGGCGCCACTTACCACAAACACCCACGCGGGGGAGAGAGAGTACAGTCTCATGTCCGCACGTCCAAGACTCATCTGTGTATCTCCCTACTCCCCTAAACCGTCTCCTGCTGCAACATTCACTCTTACATGGCTCTGTTCCCACCACCCAGTCACTCAAGCCACAGATGATGGAGTCAGCTCTGAGCCACTCCTTCCTACCTTCCGAATTCAGGCCATCTGAGAGCCCTTTTGAACCTCCAAAATGCATCTTGAATTCACTCCCACTTCACCATCTCCCCTAACCTGGGCAGCTGCAGCCTCCCACCTGGGCTCCCTGCTTCCACACCTGCCTCTCTCCAGTTTTACTGGCCGCAGAGCAGCCAGTGACCTCCTCCTGGCCTCCCACAGCTTGACCACCGCACTCCAGCCGGCTCCCTCCTCCTCTGCTTGGCAGAGGCCTCATCCTTCAGGTCTCGGCTTCAATGCCACCTCCTCAGAGAGCCTTTCTCTGACCGCCTTGGGCAGGTCCTCATTTTCTGCTATTTTCTTCATTTACACACAACTGAAACTGTACCTATGGTACTCTCGTATGACATGTCTCTCAAACTCAGTGCCTCAAGGGTGAGGACCAGGTCTGCTTTTTTCACCCATGTGTTATTAACAGAGGCACCCACTACAGTGCCCAACACACAGCTGATCAAAAAATTAACGGGCCCCCTTGGGCATGCATGTTTTCCTTTTTATTGGTGGGGGAGGGGGAAACACATGAGCCTGCACACATTCCGAGATGCTAATTCTCGCTCTGCCATCAGCGTGCCCGAGAACTGGCATGAAAGGGCAGCGGGAACCAACGCCTGTGTGGTACCTGCTGCATGCCTGGCAGGCCTATGCCAGCTTTTCATTCACGTTCTATGTAATCCCCACGGCAATCCCTCCAGGTGTTAGCAACCCCCCTTTACGAAGGCGGACTCGGGGGCTCAGAGAGATGCCCAGGGTTTACATGGACTGAGGATGGGAATTCTCATCTCCACGGCCCAAACCTGGCTCACAGCGGGTGCTCAATACATGTCTGTGGAACAGAAAAACGAAGTTTGCTAGTCACGATTCAAAGTCATGTTTAAGATTCCACTTAGAGGCCTGGTGCAGTGGCTCAAGCCTGTAATCCCAGCACTTTGGGAGGCCGAGGCGGGTGGATCACGAGGTCAGGAGATTGAGACCATCCTGGCCAACATGGTGAAACCCTGTCTCTAATAAAAATATGAAAATTAGCTGGGCGTGGTGGCATGCACCTATAATCCCAGCTACTCGGGAGGCTGAGGCAGGAGAATCGCGTGAAGCCAGTGAGCCGAGATTGTGTCATTGCACTCCAGCCTGGTAACAGAGCGAGACTCCACCTCAAAAAAAAAACCCCACAAAGATTCCACTTAGAGACCTAAGTTCCACCTGTGCCTCGGGGGGGCTTCCCTGTTTCCTATGCCCTGTTACTTCTCAATTTCTCCTTCCTCTAGGGGTGACCTCCCTACCATTCAGACTTCACAGGAATCCTGTGGTTGCCCTGACAGCACTCCCCTGAGATCACCTTGAGACATTCATCATTATTATGGCTCAGAAGTCCACTTCCCCAGGGAAGCCCACGGAGAAGTTAAATTGTTTCCTCCTACTCCCACAGGAGCAAGAGGCCACAGGGCTTCACCCTATCCTGAAGACAAATGCACTGAGAGAGAGCCTGAGCGGGAGTCAGTTGTCCCAGGGTCCCAGAACCACATCCACCATGGAACTAGGAACACGCCAGGACAGAAGGAACGGGGGAAAGGGAAAACAGTGGTCCTTCAGGTACCTTGATTCTCTGGAGGAGTGACTTGTCCAAGTCACAGTGCTAGGTAATTATACAATTACTTATGGAATTATAGAAGCCAGGACCTTACAGGCCCTCCCGATTCTCACACCTAGGTCCAAGCTTTTTGAAGGTAAAAGGGTAAAAGGTGAGGGCAATGGTCTGCATGTTTAAAAGATGGCAGGGTGGCTGACTGCACATTTACCCTCTTTTGCCAGAGCAGTTCTGAAGCTTTTGTGTTCATCAGCCATCACCTGGAGAGCTGATACAATACCACTCCCCAGTTTCCAACTCAGTAGGTTTGAGGTGCAGCCAGAAATACGTGTTTCTAACAAGTTTCCAGGTGATGCTGCTGGTCTGGGAACCACATCCTGAGAACCACTGGTGCTAGGGTTTCTCACTGACACTGTGTGTTGGGGGGTGGGATCAAGTGAGGAGGAGCAGAGAGGAGACAAGGGGTTGAAGATATCTTCACCAACACTCCTTACTCATGACATCCTCTGTTCCTGCTGCAGATAAAATAAAAGCAATCTTTTAACCATGGTTAAAACTTCACCCAGGTTCATATAATTAGGCTGAAGACTCACATCTGGATCTCTCTATGGCAATGATCCCAACTCAGTTCTAAGAGCAGGAGCGAGTCTGGCATTATCACGACAGCTGTTGTCCTGCTTACAGGACTCCAGAGCAGCAGGAAGGAGCTATGTGCTCTCTGAAGGCTTTTCCTGCTATACCTGTTGGTACCCTGGCCCCTACGATGCTCAGGTCAGAAAAGGGAGGAGGACCTCTGGACCATGTCAGTGGTGTCATCTGGATTTCAGTTTAGGCACTTGGCCTAAACTCCAAAATATTTTTAAAAGTTAAAGTTAGCCTGTTTGTCTGGGGTGTGGTATAATCACTTATTTCTGCTGTTCTATGCAAACCAAGGGTTCCTTCCAAACATCATCAGATCCAAGATGCAATCTGGTTACTAACAACAGAGTCTTTACTTGTGACTTCTAGTTCTCTTTATGTCTGGTACAAGGCCGGGCTGTGCTGGTAATGCCCATACAACCTGCCAAGATCTGACAACACTATACTCCCAACTGCATGCCTTAGATTTGCCCTAGGCATGCCTAGCTTTCTGAGAGGGCTTGTCTTAAGCACATCCAAAAAAAGTAGAAAAAAAAAAACAAAGGGGTGCTGTACATGGTGAAGGGTTTTCTTTCCCCACAAAGATGGAAGTAAATGCAGAATGAGTCAACTGGTTCACATCATCTTTGTGATTTTCCCATTAAAATAGATAATCAATACTAAAACCCAACACGATATAACAAAGCCAACCTGCCTCCCATTACAGCTACACTACCATGCCTCTGAGTTCAGGGGAAAAAAAAATAAAGGTGACCATTCATAAGGCGACTTCCCCAAGACCCACATCAAGATGCTTTTTGCAGCCTGGAAAAATGGAAGCATTTTCATCTTCCTCACTATGGCCTATGGAGTGCCTGGGTGGCCCTAATCCATACCTCCCATGTCCCTAGACATCACTTTCTTTAATAAAGAAACGAAATATAGAGTTCTGACCTGTGTACGATGCAAACTGAGTTATAGCTTTCCCCTGGCACCTCTAACTGAAAGTGAAATTTCTTTAAAGTTGGGAAATTCATTGCAGTGTTTTATGGTATTGATTTATTTTAAACTTGGTTGGCAGTTTTAAGGCCTGCCATGCCTCTGAATCCTAGAAACGCTGGAGGAGATCTCCATTTCCTCTGATTTTGTAATATCACAGCGGACTCACCAGCGGAAACGAAAAGAGGGGCTGGGAGCACGAATGCGGCTGCCCTAATCAAGACAGAGCCTTGGGCACTCTCCCTAGGTAGGTCCTGGGTCCACAGTGTATCTCCAGTTGGGAATTTCACTGCCTGAACAGTAGTACCCTTTCCTCCTGCAGCTGAGAATACTGTAATGAAACCAAAGCTGAGTATGCACCCTGAGATGTGGCTCCTGCACATCCCACCTGGCTTACAAGGTACCCCTAAAACCTACCTTCAAGAACCAGCCTGGAAAACCACCTCCTCCACTCTTTCCTGCCTTCCTGCATCTCTACTGAGCCATCTATAACCCATTACCACCAAGTGTCCACATCTCATCTGCATTATCAAACTAAGCTCCTAGGAGACCATATTGGGGTCTAAACAATCAATGCCTCCACTGGGCAAGTGCCTACCATATGCCAGAATCTGACTTGGCTCCAGAATCTTTCGACACAGGGCTATGGGCAGCCACATCAATCGGAGTAAGCATGAGTGACGGAATCCCTTGCTTAAGTCAGGATTCAGTGAGTGAGCTGGGAGATTTGTCAGAAAGAAACAGAGCAACCGCTGCCATTCTGCTGGGTCCTCATCAACTTTAAAATCCCTGGGTTCACTCAGAATGGGCTTCTGCCAGAGCACCAGGACCACAGACACGTATGATGCCTTTGGCTCTTATTGGAGCCCTTTCCTTGTAGCTGGTGCCAGACGCTGGCCTAATGACAGCACTCCCTCAGTGCTGGGTGCTTTCCCAACTGCCAGTGGGTGGAGGTGTGCTTTAGATCTCCTACTTTCCAACCTTTTGGCAATTTTGACCTGGCTGCATATGTGGCTCCTGCCTTCTCTGCTGCCAGACCTTGGTTATATGGGCACCTCACACTATCCCAGCCTTGCCTCCTCTGCCAATGTTTGGGGCAGTCATTATAACACAGGAGGAATCCACGTGCAGGCTGACACCTGAAGGGATGGCTGGTGGCCCTGCCACAGTGTGCCTGTGGTGAAACCAGTGTCAGACTGTGAAGGACACCCATGGCAGCCCTGGCTGCTTTACTGTATGGTACTACTGGAGGGGAACCCACCATCTGCCTCAGAATAGAAATTCATTAAAAGTGGCTTTAAGAGGCTGTAGAATGCAGAATGAAGCAGTAGAGTTTCCAGACAGATACATCTTGTCTCAAGTCCTGGCTCTCAAAACCTTAGGAAAGTGATTTTCTGCTTCCTTATCTGCAGAAAAGAGGGCACATAACAGAATGGCTAAGCAGATGATGTATGATAATGATACATGTAAAGTGCTTAATTCAGGGCTCGGAATAAAAAGGCAGGGTCTCTGCCCTGCACAAGTCAAGGGGTCCCTCAGAGCAGGTTTTGATAACCAGTAGCTGTTGGTGGGAGTGTCTTTGCGTCCCTGGGGTAAGAGGAAATGGGAGTTGGAAGCACCCCTGAACCATCAGGCAGCTTTGCTCACAGCTGGACGGTTACAAGAGCCACTCTGATTTGCCCAAAGGGATGCTATCTAGGTTAGGTGGAACCAAGGATGCCACGGAGGAAGAACATGTGAGCAGCAACTGGGCCTTGACGTCAACAGCCCCGGGCCAGGCCTGTCCCCTCATGGATGCTTTCATGTCCTGCAGAGCTGCAAGGGACAGATTATCCCTGGGGGGCCATCGGCCCCATTACATAACTGACAGCTCAGCTTCCTGCTGTTGATGCGGCAGAAACAATCAAGAGATGGCAACAGCAGGTCACTGGGGAGCTTGTGGGGACTTACAAAAAAAATAAAATACCAGCCTTCCCCACCTGGGGAGGAAAACTCCTCAGAAAACACCAGCAGAGAGATGAGGCCCCAAGGGACATGTCTCTTTGTATACAGTATCTAGTGCCACTAGGGTCATCACAGTTGCAGACTGAGCTTCAATTTCCTGAGAGAAAAGAGAACCAAACACTCTGACTCTTCACTCATAACCCCCACCTCTTGTGAAGCTGTTTAGTGCTAGAGAGATGGGTTGTGGCAAAGCTGTGGCCCCTACTATATGGGCAGGGACTCAAAGAACCCCAGGGGTTCTGGATCTGCCTGGATTAAAGAATTGATCATCATCAAGCTCTGCTCTTAATAACACCTCCATTCTTACCCACTTCAGGGTACAGCTTAGCGTTTCCCTTTTCCCGTCCTCCCTTTGGGAAATTCAAGGCTCCACCAAAGACTAAGTAGGGATCAGCTTCTGGGGTGCAAAACCAAACCACTGACTTCGACCCCTTGGCAGTTACACCTTCCCATGAAGGAAGAACCTTCCTTGCTTCTACTTTCCTTTGGGCTACCTGGCTGCTTATCACCATATTCTGGACCTTTTCAGAGTAGGAGAGGAACTACCTCCTCTGGAAGCCTACTAAGTGTTCCATACCGCGCATCTCATAATGCTCTGGGCTTTGTGGGCAGGAAATTCTATCTACTTTGATGCTCAGTTACTTGTTGAATTCAATTAGAAAAACATTTTAAATTTAAAGATGATTCAATGAGGCAATAAACCAAACTGGTTAAAGCCATGGACTGACTCCTGGGTTCAAGGCTAGGCTTTACCCCCTTCTTAGCTCTGTGACCTTCAGGAATTTACTTGAAAATAAGTAAATGAATTATTAGTCATAAAGCACTCAGCCCAGGGATGACCATGAATCATTGCCGTTTTGGTCATCTTTGGCGCTGCTGCCCTTCTTCACAGCCTAACCCCTCAGGCTGCCACACTCCTCAGCCAGGCACCAGGTACAGGCAAGGGAGGGCAGTCCTGTAAGACAGGAACTAGTTCCTGGCCATCCTGAGAGCTGGGCCAGGAAGTCATAGAGTGGACCTATTTAGTACTGGCGGTCCCACCTTCTCACCTAAAACCATTTTAAAATTTACCCTACAGAGACTGCTTTGAATACTTTGCTGTTTAAAACAAACCATGTTAATTATGCATTTCTTTTCCATTTTTTAGTATCACTGCTGATTAACTTGATAGCTATAGCGTAACAACACAGTTTGCGTGTAATTCTAGCCCAAAGCAAAAAATTGGTCATTGAATTGGGCTTCTATGGCTTCAACAGGCAATATACTCTTGCCTGTCAGATAAGCTGAAAGGGCTTGTGAATTCCTGTCTTTGATTAGGGTTGTACTAGGGTTAGATCTTGCAAAATAGAAGTAAAATCTGAAGCGCAGGTCAAGGGGCCAACGCAGGTCACCCAGTATGTTAGCTGAGAGCCACATCTTTGGACCCCAGGCCAGGGATAAATGCATCAACTATTACTTCAACAGAAATTGGGCCTGATTTCCTTCTCTGATGTTAGGCAGCTACCAAGATCTCATATAGAACTAGAAATACTTTCTGTGACCCCTCAGGTCACACCAACATCTGATTTCCTTCAGCAGGCCTTAGCTGCCCACTCCAAAAAGACGTCATTCGAGGGCTTTGGCTTCAAAAGGCCCTAGTAACGGAGGTTTGTATATCAGACAGCAGACTTGGCCATGAATGCAGATTCCCTCATCCCACAACACTCTCCCTGGTAACACGTGGGCGGAGGCACCTGGAACATCAGTTTGGCTGGCTTCCTGCATGGGATAAAAGGCTGTGGCTAGCTGGTAGGAGCCATTAGGAATTATTAAATATCTTTCAAAAGCGACAAATAAGAAAGAGACCAGACCCATCACTGAATGGTCTTTAAAAATAGATATACTTTTCTGGAACAAGTGATTGGACAGCGTGGGCCTTGACTACAGCTTTGTTTCAAAAGAAAAGCTATTTGGCAATCCACAAAAGTGAGGCTACCAAAGACCACTGTCTTCAGAGGGAAATGGAAGCCAATACTTCTACCTAGGCCAAAGTAGGGATCTAAACAATGCTACTGTATTACGATTAATTCAGACTGTTTACACAGGGCACTTTCACAACCTCTTGTGATTCCCCCAACAACCTCAATAAGATATATAGGATCAACTCCATTTTATAGATAATAAAACTGAGGCCCTGATAAGTGGAATAATTTGCCTAAGGCCAGTCAGGAAAACGCAGAAATGAGACTCCATCCCTGCACTGTTACTAGACACCACTTCTTTCAGGGGAATCCCAGGTTTCCAACCCAAAATGCACTTCCTTTTATTTTTGCAAAAAAGCTGAAACTAGTTAGTCCGACTTAAATGCGACTCTGAAATCTACAATCCTAAAACATTGAGGTGTTTTTTCATCTTGGTGGTATAGGGGTCAAGTGTGTTTACTTATGCAACTAGAGTTTTTTTGTTTTTTTGAGACAGGGTCCCTCTCTGGCGCCCAGGCTGGAATGCAGTGGTGTGATCTTGGCTCACTGCAACCTCTGCCTCCCTGGTTCAAGCAATTCTCCGGCGTCAGTCTCCCAGGTACTGGGCCTATGGCATGTGCCACCACACCTGGCTAATTTTTGTATTTTTAGTAGAGACCAGGTTTCACCATGTTGCCCAGGCTGGTCTCAAACTCGTGAGCTCAAACAATCTGCCCCTACTCGGCTTCCCAAAGTGCTGGGATTACAAGGCATGAGCTACCACGCCCAGCCTATTTTAATTTTTAATAGTACAAACATCCACAGATATAACCCAAAACAAAAGCTCTTTGGAGTCCGTAAATTCAAAAATGTAAAGAGGCTTTCAGACGAAATACTTTGACAACTACTGGTCTATTCTTTCACTGTCTCCAATTCCTCTCCTCTTCCCCTCTCAAATCCACCCTAGTTACAGGTTTCCCCACTACTCCACCAAAATTGTTCATGAGTACTGATGCTTTCCCATTTACTAAATCCAATGATCAGTTCCTCTCAATCAACTAGCAGATGATGCCACAGCTGGCTCCCTCCTCCTCTTGATGTCCTTTCCCCTCTCTCTGGCTCCTTTCTTTCTTCCCATCCTCAATGTTGCACCACCTGGAGCTCAGTCCTCTGACCTCCTCTTGTCTATACCCACTCCAGTACTGTGGGGGGCAAATCTCTAAATTTGTATCTCTAGGCTGGACCCCTTCCTTGAACTCCAGACTCATCCAACTGCCTACTCTCCATCTGTAGTTGGATTCTAAATAGGCATGCCAAACTTTCAGATAACTAAAACCTAACTTTCTCCTGCCAACCCTATTCCCCCAATGTCTTCCCCATCTTATTTAATGGCAGCTCTATTCTTCCCATCACTTAGGCTGACACCTTGAAGTGATGATTAATTCCTTTCTCTCACACCTGACATATGATCCAGCCAGAAATCCTGCTGGCTCTGACTTCAAAAAAATACCCAAAATCCAATAATCACTTCTCTGTTACTGTTTCAAGCCATCGTCATCTCTCACCTGGATTATTGCAACAGCCTCCCATCTTACCCCGTTATTTCAAGATGCAAAGTGATCCTTTCAAAAGAGCAGATATCACATAGCTCAAAACGTCCCCATGGCTTTCCACCTCATCCAAAAACACAAGCCAAAATCTCTAGAGGCTTACGAGGCCTACTTGGCTCCTAGTTATCTATCTTTTCCTATACACTCCTTGCTCACTCTAGCCAACTTTCAGGACCTTCACAGTGGCCATTACTTCTGTCTGAGATGCTCTTTCCCCAGAAATCCTTGGGACTCGCTCCCTCAACTCCTTCTAACATTCGCTCAAAGGTCACCGTCTCTGGGAGACCCACCCTGATATCTTCCATTTAAAAGTACATCCCCACCCCTCCCCACCACCCAAGCTTCAGATCTCCCCTACCCTGCTCTACTCTTCCCATCCTACCCTCTCACCACACCCAGCACCCAGCACTTTCTTGTACGTTACCTATGGGTACTGTCTTCCCAACAGAACGAATGTTAAAACTCCATACTGCAAAAACTTGTCTGTTTTGTTCACTGATGTATTATCTGTGTCTAAAATGGTACTTAGAAAGAGTTTCCAAAGAACATGTTGAATGAATAAATGAAATTAGCTTGTCCATCTACAAAACTTGGCAGGGGAAAGGGAGGTCAGACTCAATGTTCTTCCCAAGTCAAGCCTCAGATTCTCTGACCAGCCAGATACGGCTCATCTACAGAAGCTGATTTGAAGTTTCCGGCAACACAGGGTTTGGCTCTGGTCACAGACCTGGGCCCAGGCCCACAATTCTAAGTGCCCACCTAAGACAGGGGAGGATAGGCTATGGTCAAATTGGCACCACCAGTACTGTAAAGATTAGCTGTAAGAGCCACAAAACGAATTAACAAAACAGCCTGGGACACTCACCAGTAACCATATTCCTAATCTTTTCCCTTCTTCTCAAGGTCGCCTATTTCTCCTACATGAAAGAATCACTCCAATTTAGCCAAAACTGCCCTGCAAAACAGCACAAATCTCAAGTGTGGATATCCATATGGAAGCCCTGATCTCAATTAGTTATGACAACCCCATAATCGTAACCTAAATTCAGGTCCCTCTTCCAATGACAACCTTCCCATGCCAGAACAAATCTGAATTTTAAGAGGTCTTTCAAAAGCAGAAAGCATGAGATGGAAATGGGAAGTGACAGCACAAAATACATTTAAAACACTGCCTAGCCAACCCTTTTGGTTTCTAATATAGCACTACCCTAAACCTAGCTTTGGGGACTGCTGTTCTCCTACCCACGGGTGGTAGGCCCATTGGTCCAGCACCTGGAATACATGTTTGTGGAATGAAAGAATTAAACCTAAGTGACTCACTCGAGAAATACATTCACTGAGAACACTACACATGAAACCCAGCTCAACTTGGTATGAGCCAACCCCACCTAGAAACCAGAGGATAATGAAGGGAAAGGGAGGGAACCCACCCAAGTGATGGAAAGCTCCGTGCCTTATGGCTCCTGAGGCTCCTTGTGACCACCAGGAGGATCAGCACTAGCTCCATCACCTCATCAAGACTTCAGCACAATGTAAGAGCAGCTTACTTCTAGCTCACCATATTAAGGGAAAAGGGGGTGGGGGATGCTTGAATAAGATATACCCATCCTTAACTTAGTAGGATCTGGGGTAAATTACTTAATCCCTTGCAGGGTTGTAAAGGTGAAACAAAACGGTTCATGTGAAACTACCTAGCATATATGCTGGTCAATTTTTCATCTTATTTCTCTTACACACACATCAAACTTCAGTCCAACTAAACTATTCTGCTGTTCCTATAAATACCTTTGGGTTTTCCAGTTCAATTTCTGTCTACACTGTTCCCTGTCCTCTCTAATTTCCACACGCCTACTTCCTCATTAACCCAAATTGGTCTAGTCTCTCAAATGTGCCAGGCTCCCCCTGGTTTCAGGTCCTTCACAGAGGTTGGTCTGTCTATCTGGGATGCTCCCTCACCCCCAATTCCCTCCTCTTGACTCTGTGCATCAACACCCGAAAGGTCAATTTCCCTGAATACCTCTTCTCCTTAAACAGCTATAAAACAATTATGATTTGAAGAATTAGACCTAGTGACTCATTACAAAAATACCTTCATTGAAAATACTACACATGAAACCAAGTTCAACTTGGAGTTTCTCTCCCTAATTAAGATGCAGAATTCATGAAGATGGAGAAAGTCTCTGATTTGGCTTATCATGTCACGCCAGAGCCTAGCACATACAGTCATGGGTCGCTTAACAATGGGCTGCTTAACGATTTCTGAGAAATGAGTCATTAGGCGATTGTTGTGTAATGTCAAGAGTGTACTTACATAAACCTAGATGGTGTAGCCTACTACACACCTAGATGACATGTATGGCCTATCATTCCTGGACTACAATTCTGTACAGCATGTTACTGTACTGAATACTATAGGCAGTTGTAACACAATGGTAAGTTTTTATGTCTCTAAACACAGAAAAGGTAACACATGCACCCTAATATGCACTATAACATTACAACAGCTACATCACTAGGTAATAGGAATTTTTCAGTTCCATTATAATCTAATGGGACCACCGTCATACAGGCCATTCCTTTTTGACCAAAACGTTGTTCATGCGGAGCATGACTGTACTTCACAAAGGAAAACTCACAATAAATTTTTTTTTTATTTTTTTTTGAGACGGAGTCTCGCTCTGTCGCCCAGGCTGGAGTGCAGTGGCACGATCTCAGCTCACTGCAAGCTCCGCCTCCCGGGTTCACACCATTCTCCTGCCTCAGCCTCCCGAGTAGCTGGGACTACAAGTGCCCGCCACCACGCCTGGCTAATTTTTTGTATTTTTAGTAAAGATGGGGTTTCACTGTGTTAGCCAGGATGGTCTTGATCTCCTGACCTCGTGATCCGCCCACCTCGGAATAAAATTTTAAATAAGCAAAGACTTCTACATAAATATTCACTAATACATTCTTTATAGTATCTAAAATGGAAAAAATCTGTTTTCTAAAGTAGGAGAATGGTTAAATTATGGTACATATAATGGGAATGTCATACAGTCCCTGAAAAGCCATACTTCTAAAGTATGACATGGAGGAATGCTCAGATTAGTAATGAGTAAAAAGAAAAAGACCTCGACCAACTAGGGCAAGATCTAAACTATGTGGAACTGGATGTGTGAGTAGGTGGGATACAATCAGAGATAGTGTTTATTCTCTGAAAACCTGTCTACCTCTTATGCACATTTTCTACAGTGAGCATTTATAATGATGAGAAAGAGCGTTTCTAAAAAAAGGGAGACTCAGCTTAAACGCAACCTCCTCTGAGAAGACTTCTCTAGACTTTCCAACGTGTACTCAGATAATTGCACATTTCTGCCATCAAGATATGGGGGGGATCTTTGAAAAGAAGCACTTTGTTTTCTTCACCTTTGTATTCCCCCAGCAGTTCACAGGGCCCATGCCAGGGTCCAGAATGAAGAACCCAGTCCAAGAAGTGGGCATACAGAAAAAAAAGGGAGGCTGGGCATGTTGGCTCACACCTGTAATCCCAGCACTTTGGGAGGCTGAGACCAGCAGATCGCTTGAGGTCAGAAGTTTGAGACCAGCCTAGCCAACATGGTGAAACTCCGTCTCTACTAAAAATACAAAAATTAGCCGGGCATGATGGCGGGTGCCTGTAATCCCAGCTACCCAGGTGGCTGAGGCACAAGAATCACTTGAACTCGGGAGGTGGAGGTTGCAGTGAGCTGAGATCCTGCCACTGCACCCGCTGCATCCCAGCCTGACCAACAGAGTGAGACCCTGTCTCAAAACAAAAAACAAAAAACAACAACAGAGAGCACTCACCTAGTTTAAAATCACCCAAAATGCTTAGCCCTGAATTTTAAGCAGCACATGTGACCTGGTCCATTCTGGTTTCAAGTTCAAAGGCATCAGGCCGGTCCTGTGGGTTAGCAGCTAACATATCTTTCAAGAGCTGCTTGATCCCCTCAGACATGGAAGTCCTGCGTTTTTGGGGGATGTGCAACTCCATCTTTGGGTTTTCTAGCAGCGCCTCACCAACAGGGACGATCTCAGTCCCCTGTTTAATGTAGGTCCCCAGGAGCTCCTTCTTGGTCTCAGAGTCAATAAAAGTGATTCTTTCTATCATTGCCCAGATGATAATGCCCAGGGCAAAGATGTCCGCCTTGGCTGTGTAGTGTCCCTCCCAGACTTCAGGAGCCATGTAGAAGTCCGAACCGCAGGCTGAGGACAGCCAGTACTTATTCACATTCACATTTTTGTTGTCTTGATTGCCCTCTTTGCCTCGGGGTGCCAGCCCAGCACAGACCTTGCTTAGTCCAAAGTCGGCCACTTTGAGGATGGGGGTGCCAGACCGCTCTGTGATGAGGATGTTGTCTGGCTTCAGGTCCCTGTGCACAATATGGTTTTTGTGCAGGAAGGCAATGGCGCTCGTGAGCTGTAGCATGAAACTTTTGTTGGTGGCTGGGTCTGGCCTCCGGGACAGGACATACTGATTCAGGTCTCCACCTTCACAGAACTCCATGACAAACCAGAGATAGCAGGGCTCCTCAGCATAACCCAGGATCCTTTCTCCTAAATCAAAGAAGAGAGGAAGGAGCTTGAGTGAGATGGACACAGTCACACTTCTTTTTAACTAAAGGATGCAGTGTATTCAAGAGTGACATTGGTGACAAACAGCTGCTCCAAGGGGACCTGCACAACTGGCACTGAGTGCCTTTCTAAGGTATGACACAGGCACCAGGGACTGGTGTCAGGTACCTGGGTTTGGAATGAGGCCCAGGTGGAAACTCGGGTTTACTGCCGTCTGGTTGACTGCGAAGCCTTTTTGTTTCATTATACTGTCTCCAAACAGGGAGTGCCATACCACCCACACCTCCCAAGGCTGCTGGGCAGATGGGACAAGGGAAAGCATGCAAGAAGGCTGTCACGGGTCTGTTGCTTCTAATATCATTGTTACTACAAGCTGAGCAAATGACCTTCCCTCTCTTTTTTCCTGACTTGTAGAAGGATTCTTGTTAATGCACCTAGAATGGCACTATAATTTCCTTTATTTCAGAGGCACACTCCTACAATTTCCTTGGTTTATTTCAGAGGCACACTCCGATCCATCAATATTTTCTGCAAGCCCACCATATGCCTAGCACAAGTTAGGTACATAACATGCCTCCACCTCTATGAGGCTTAGTTTCAAGGAGATGACAGGTATCCACAGCAGCAACCATCAAAAGCTGTACATCTCCATCAGGCTCAACTCCTACAAACAGTGAAGCGGGGGCAGGAGCCACCAGATCTGAATGTACATCTCCATCAGGGTCAACTCATATAAACAGTGGGGGGGGGGGGGGCAGGAGTTGCCAGATCTGAAGGTGTCAGAGGGGGCAGGACTGAACTCACCCTGTAAAAGGCAGGCAGTAGATCAGTGGGGGAGCAGGAAGGTAATTCTAGGCTGAAAGATGGAATGGATGATGGAACACAGGGACAAAAAGACCAGAAAGGTGTAAATTGGAAGTCTGGTGGGAACAGTGGAGTCTAAAGTCGATGTACAAGACAGATTTAAACTGTGTGGGCTTGAAACTCTAGGAAAGCTGGTGACCAACCTCTCCAAGCAAATCTCAATGTTCTTTATAAAGCAACTGACAGTCCAGTGAATCTTTATGTGGATGCTCCCAAAGCTAAGTGTAAGAAGGCAGATGTTTTATCTCACTGATGAGGAGAGGCTGGGCCTGCAAATGTGCTGGCTTGTTCTGGGTGATCACGAGGCCATTTGTAACTGAGCCAGGCCCTGAAGAGAAGTCCTCTCTCTGGCCCCAGTATGGAGTATGCATCCTACCAAAAATGACTGCACTTCCTCAGGCAGCTTCTGGCAGAGGGTTCCTTTTACTAGTCATTTACTCTATTATAAAGAAAACCAGTGATCTGGGTGAGACTCTGCTAACCCAAACAGCCCTGAAATTACCAAGGCACACAGTCTACTAAAGCCAACGGTCTGAGAGTTCTGGGTTCAGCCAAGATGATGTGACATACAAAACAAAAGCTTTAGGTTTTTGATCACTCACTTCCCTTGTAATTATATAATTTATTTGCTTATATTACTCACAATCAAAGTAATACAGGTAGAACCAGTTTAGGGCAGATGTTTTTTGTTCTTTTCAAATCAGTTATTTCCCCTCTCATAATCCTCTATCTAGGTCATGGGCAGAGGCCCTCTATGTAAAAATACTGCACAATGAAGCATCAGTCTGAAGCCCAAGTCAATCCAGATGCTAAAGACCCACAAAAAGGAGAGCAAGAAATGTGTACTACAGGTAGAACCAGAAAGGAAAAGATTAAAAAGCCATCCAATTCCTTTTGCAAAGGCCACATCAGAAAACACTGAAACTTCTGGTGGGGGAATGAAGGAAGAGGAATGATGGTTATTTTATATACAAAGTTAGTAACTATGGCAACCTAAGGAAAAAGAAAACAAGTCTGCAGAACAGACTATAATCTAAGTCCAGGTTATGAGAATCCAGGGAAAGAAAAAACGGTAAAAAAAGAACCCAAAGTTTGTGAGTGGTTGGGGGAGACTGGACCTTTGGACTGAGGAGCTGCTCTGAGGAAGGAGCTAGACTCAGGAGATGCTACAGGAGGGGCTGTTTGTTGAGAGGAAAATTCTGGACAGGAAGAAGTATTCTCAGAATCACACCCAGTAACAGTGGGTATGACAGAATGGAAAACTGGGAGTGCAGCTATTTGTCCCAGATACAAAAGTGTTATTATTTTTACGAGTCAAGGTCTCACTCTGTCACCCAGGCTGGAGTGCAGAGGTGTGACCATAGCTCACGGTGGCCTCCAACTCCTGTGCTCAAGTGGTCCTCCCGCCTTGGCTTCCCAATGTACTTCCAAAAGAAGTACTTTTGAGGCCGGGTGCAGTGGCCTCAATAGTCCCAGCTTCTCAATAGCACCTGGCCTCAAAAGTACTTCTTTGTGCAGGAAAGGCCCCTGGACTTATTTCATGAGAAGCTGCAGCGTGTGCTTTCACACACGAACTCCCGGGAGAAAACAAACATGTCAGAATTCTAGTCCTTTACTCCAAGCAGACTGTCTAACGGGGTCTCAGCTACCTCACGACCAGATGGAAGGAGGGGACATGGATGATGCCAGGCACTCGGAGGCACTTGGTGAAGTAACAGGAAAAACACAGACCAGGAAACAAAGAGTTTGGGTTTAGACCCCAACTCTGACCACTGCCTCACTGGGTGGATTCTTTGTTTCAAGGAAAACACAGGGAGACTGAGGTGTGATGAAAAGATGGCTAGAACCCTGGGCAAGTCCCTGAACCTCTCTGAGCCTCAGTCTCTTTGGTACCTCAGTCTTCACATCTATCAAACGAGAGAATGAAACGATACCACATGAGTACTGTGAATTAAGTCAGATGTGAACTACATTTGGCAGAATGTAAGATCCTTTTGGGGAAATGAACCACTGACCATCACTAACATCATCATTCCCACTCAACCCCAACCAAATCCTTGGAAGTCACCGATTTCAATAATCCCAGTGCTGTAGGCCATAAGAGTAAGTTTTTACACATTAGGCAAAAGATGAAATTTAGATCTTAGAATGAAAGTGTATTATTCCATCTAAGACATCACACTTCTTAGGCTGTAACAGCTGAAACCCATGTTCTAGGCAGACCAGGCTATTCCTATTTGAAGTGATCCCTCTCCCTAGGCCTGCTGCCCCCACAATCTCTGCAGGTACAATTGAAATGTGCACCTTAAGGCTAGCTGCAACGCCAATCTATCTTATACTCACTTGATTTCCCAGTAACTTCCCTCTTCTGACCAGCCAAGGCCCTAGTTTCGTATTTTTATTTTAGTTTTTATTAAATTATACCAGATATTCTGGTTAGCAATCTATGGCTTAACTCTTCTACTTAACCCTGAGAAATGCTGGCACATTCTGCAGATGTTTTGAGGTCAGGGGACTAGATTTCTTACTCAGTCTTCCGGCCTCCCCAGGGAGACCTGCAGTCATTTCCAAGGTGCCTGTGCACTGAGGAAGGGAAAGTAATCAAACTTTAGGGGATTACTGAACACAAGTTCCAAAAAGACACTAATTCCCAAAGAACCAAAGTGTCACTGTGGTCCCCCAGTCAGAACAGGACTGATGGAGGGCAGGTGATCCATGGAGTTTCAGCTCAGGCCCATCTCACAGTGGGCTCCCGACCCACCCACAACTGCGGGTATTTCCCCAGTTTCAGGATATATAATTGGAATAGATATACGCAGCAACCACTAAAATCCCCACGTGAAATTCGGTTTTTTGAGCTGAGAGGAACAAATAAAATTTACTTAAGTTTTATAATTCCCTTGTCTGGTATAATCTGACAGTTGTATAAGATTAATAAGAGTTACAAATTTAGCTTCCTTCCCAGAGAGGGAGAAAACAGGCAGGTTATTTGGAGATAGTAAGGATTTGAGGTAAGTTAGCCTGTGAAAGCCTACTGGGTTCCAGGTACTATTTTAAAAGTTTATTATGTGAGCTATCTCATCTTACCAGGCACCGTTTTACAGGTGGGGCAACTAAGGCTGAGAAAGGCTTCAGAGTCTGCCCGAGGGCCCTACCATGAGTAACTGGGGGGGATAGGAGAGAACCCCCACAGCAAGTCCTCCCCCCCAGACCATGCTGTCTCCCAGCTCACAGAGGGCTAAAAAGTGTTCTTCCAAGAGAGGCAGGCCTGCCTTTGGGGACAGTTTTACTACCTTTCCCTCAAGTCTGACAGTCAGGTGACCATAATATAAATTATGTATTTCAAAACATATCCTATGCCACAGTCCACAGGGAGAGAAGATGCTTAAAGTAAACCCAAGAACAAAACCAAGCAGGTGTCTTGCATCTCATTAGTCATGGAAATTGATCAGTAGTGCTTAAGTTCCCAATAAAAACATGGCTTGCTTCGCTGAAAAACGTGAGGCCGGCAGGCTCAGCATAAGGACAAGCCAGTAGGAGCTTTGGAAAGACAGGCACTTCCTGTAAAGAAATACAAAATGCTCTAGATTTTTACAAGCCTATCCTTAAGCCTTCTCCAGAAGTTAGATTTCCAGGTTTTAGTCAACGCTACTTAAACAATTTCCGAGCACACATTGCTCTTGAGACAGAGGTGCGGTGAGATGACGGGCATCCCTGCCCTTACATAGGCTTCTGGTCATTAGAAGCAGAACGACTACAGCTGTGAGAACTAGGAAGCGGGCCCGGATCTGCCAGAAGAGTTGGGAGAGAAGCTGGGATGAGAGGAAGGCAGGCTGAGAATAACTGCGAGAAGCCCTGCAGCTGCGTCTCCCAGGATGAGGGGAGTGGGCACAGGAGCACGTGGGTGTGCGCCAGGGACACGAGTAGTCTGGGTAATCACAGAAGAGTTTCTGTAGATGTGCCAGAATGAGGCTGGATATATTCTAAGGTGGATTTAGACTCCAAGAAATGGGAAGTGACTGAAAGTTCTTAATACATTTTATTTATTTACTTATTTTGAAACGGTCTAGCTCTGTTGCCCAGGCCAGAGCGCAGCCAATCACAGCTCACTGCTGCCTCTACCTTCTGGGCTCAAGGGAGCCTCCCGCCTCAGCCTCTCGAATAGAGTAGTGGGGACTACAACCATGCACCACCATGCCCGGCTATTTTTTTCTATTTTTAGTAGAGACAGGGTCTCCTTATGTTGCCCAGGCTGGTCTTGAACTTCTGGGCTCAGGCAATCCTTCCACCTCAGCCTCCTTAAGTACTGGGTAATCATAGGCATGAGCCACCGCGCCTGGCCACTGACGTATTTTAGAGATATGTCGCTTACAGAATCTACAAGTCACCAATTTTAAGACATACCATTTAAGTAAGCCATATAGGCTGCTGACAACGCTATGGGCACAACATTGACTAAGTCAACCGCTGATTTCAGAGACGTTAAAGTGTGAAAGAGCATATCTTGGACAATGAAACAAGTTCCTTATGGAGGCATGAGGGGTTGGCAACAGGAGACAGCCTAGTGGCCGACTGACTTATCAAGAGGCTCTGAAACCTGGTGAAGTGAGGGCTGGCAAGGGAGGAGGTGAGAAGAGGATGTGAAAGGTCTTAGAAGTTTAGGATAAATAAGATTTAATAACTTGTCACATAAGATGGAAAGGAAGAATTCAGAGAGTGCTCTGCCATTCCTCTCTGGTTACTCGAAACTGCTATCTATTCAGATAATAATTACATTTCCTCTCACAGGTGAGGAGACTCGGGAGCAAAAGACTAAGTAACTTGCCTAGTTGAGGGCAGGACCTTGAGTTTCCATAGCCTAGATTCTCAGCAGAAGCACTGTGACTGCCTTAGTGCCTGCAGCAAAATCGCACACCTGGATGTGCTAGTTCCCACAGCAGACTCTGATGCGTGCCCCCAAGAGTTTAATGTTCATCCAGGCCCTCGTGATGGTCCAACCACACAACATGCAGATCTGTCTTTCAGCAGAGGACTAATTAGGACTTTGACTTACGTGCACTTCAGCAATTCAGCAATACATATAGGAAGTCTTAAAAATGCTCGATCCATTTGAAAGAAAAATCCCACTTGAGGAATTCATTCCAAAAGTGTCAAAAAGACACAAAACAAACAAGCCTCCCCACCCAACAAAAAAACACACACCAAACACCAGAGACACTCAGAACTGGTATTCCATACAGAGTAAGTCAAAGTGGAGGATTGGAAAACTACTGTCCAAGAATGAGAATTAGTAACAGTTAACTATGGTAATACCAATTGGCTGAAAGTTTTAAAGGACCATATTATACTTCAACAAAAGTTTACTTAAAAAGCCAAAAGAGAAAGTCACATAGCATGCAATAAGCAAGTTTTAATGTGAAGGGGGGAAAAGGGCAGAATATTAAAATTATAAAGTTATGTCTTAAGAAAAAGGATGAGGGAACCCCGAAAAATGAAGTTTGAATAAATTATGACTATAGCCATCCCTGTTTAATTAGGAGTTGTACATTAAAATATTTTAGTTAAAGAGCTGGCGCAGCCAAAGATCTGTCCTAAGAAGCTAAAGACACGGACCCATCCTGGCACATCTTCCCAAAGAAATATGAAAATGCGGACCAAGAATTGGTCCCATTCTCAATGATTTTGTGCTGTTATGTCATTATAAAGAGGCTGGGTACCATAGCAACACCACAGGGTGTGTCCAAAGTACTTCCTAAGATTAACAGACTTGTTCTGTTGGCTGCCAGGGCAAAACACAGTGTCCAAAAGAGGACAAGAGTAAACCCACCGGCCGGACAGGGGCTGTAAAGCCAGCCAGGCCTGGAGTCAACATTCCCTCTACTACCTGCCCCCAATCCCCCAATTACATAGCTATATGATCCTGGGCAAATTTCTTAGGACACTAAGAACCTGTTTAGTTTTTTATAAATTGAGAAGAAACACCTACAGCACTGGACTGCTCTAAGGCTTAACTGTGACATACAAAGCACCTTGAATGGTGCCTGGACACCAGAGCAGACTGCTACTGGGTGTGAATTATGCTAATGTCTCTGGACACCACTGGCAGCTGTCCAATACAGTCACAAGGCAGCCTGTCAAGAACATGGACACTGGAAAGAGCATCTGGATGTAAACCTAGGCCCTGACCTTTCTCTAGTGTTGTGCTGGACAAGCAACTTGACCTTGATGGACATTGATGTTCTTGTCTGTAAGAACAAGTTATATAAACACCAACTTTACAGTGGCGATGATTAAATGAGAAAAGGAATATGAAAATACTACGAAATGCTAGCTATTACTACTTGGAACATTACAGGGGTTTGTTAAAATGTAGAATCCACCAGCCAGGCAGAGAGTTGGGGTACCCCTAATCCATGGCAGTCCGGGCTCAAGTATCTCTCTCCATATGCATGGGCCTTGCCACACACCTAAGCCTCAGCTCTTGCCAGGCTTGTTTCTGATTTACCCTTTTACAACCCATCCTTCCTTTCCCTAGATTTAGTCCACATTCCTGGCAGCTGATTCACCCAGAGCACCTCTTACAGGCTGCAGTGAGGTAACATCTATTGTACTGTAACCATCTCTTCCGTTAGACTGGGCACTCACGGTGGAATGAAATCAAGTCTCTGGGTTCCCCACAGTATACCACATGCACACCTAGGTGGTCGCTAAGAGGGTGAAATAAATCAAGATAAAAGTCATGAGCTGGAGAGGTGTAAAAAGAGAAAGAACATAGAAAGTAGTAGTAGGGTATGCAGAATATGCAAGTTAAAGACAACTAGGTCAGGATCCAGAATTTAGAAGTCACTAAGGAGGGTTCCTAGCCCTACAGATACCAGCAAAGGCCACATTTGAGGTGAAAATGAGCAGACTACAAGTTCTACTTAGGAATCACCCCTCGAGAGTTTACACTATAAAAAGCCTTACCCAACGCAACCCCAATTAACCAAAGCTCTCAATTAAGGAAGGGCTGCTTCTATCTCCTGGGGCTGGTACCTAAAATCCCCAAGGCACATAAAAAGTAGTCGGTCAGGAGCAAGAAGTCTGTGTGGTTGCCCCAAGTCATTCAAGAGTAGAGCAGAGAGCAGGTGGGGTCCCTGGCAGCTGAGACACACAGAAGGAACCAAGAGAAATCAGCAGTGCCACAAGCACTGATCAATATACAACTAAAAACAAAGAGGAGCCATTAGTTTCTTTCTTTTTTTTTGGAGACAGTCTTGCTCTGTCGCCCAGGCTGGAGTGCATTGATGCGATCTCAGCTCACTGCAGCCTCTGCCTCCCTGGTTCAAGTGATTCTCCTGCTTCAGCCTCTTGAGTAGCTGGGACTACAGGCGCCCGCCACCACACCCAGCTAATTTTTTGTATTTTTAGTAGAGACAGGGTTTCATCACTTTGGCCAGGCTGGTCTCCACCTCCTGACCTGAGGTGATCCGCCCACCTCGGCCTCCCAAAGTGTTGGGATTACAGGCGCGAGCCACCGCACATGGCCTGAGCCATTAGTTTGAGTAAAATATGATTATGCCCATTTTACAACCAAGAAAAACAGAAGAACCTAGAACTTAAGCTACCTGTCCCAGCAGTACCCCACAGCAGTTAAGAAAGCATACTCAAGTTTGAATGTCTGGCCTTGAATCCTGACTTGGTTACTTGCTTAGCTGTTTTACATTGGGCAATTTCACTAACCTTGGTACCTCAGTTGCCTCACCTATAAAATGAAGATAATCACGGTACTGACTTCACCTGATACATAGCAACCTGCAAGTTTCAGCTCTTATTTACAGGGTGAAACTGGGATTAAAACCTTCTGACTCTGAGTCTAGCATTTTATTGTATTGTGTTAACTTATATTTCCCCAATGCCAGCCAGCTCTCTGCCTCTTGACCTGGCGGCTCTCTAAACTCTGAGACCCAAGCCACAGAAAAGGATTCAGAGTTGCTTTTCTAAGGGCTGGGGAGGGAACGGCCTTGCTCTGCTCTGAAGGTTCCCTAGGCACTCGACAAGTTGGGGAAGTTTGCAGGCTGACAACCCATCTATTGCTAAGACCCTGGTCTATCCTATACTATTATAGTTCCTCCCTCAGCTTCTTCCTTCCCCTGCTTCCCCAATGCCCCTAACTAAACTCCCAGACAACTGTACTGTTTTCTAAGATGCTACCACTTGTGACCCTGCATTATGTTCATGTGGGCATGAGTCCTCTGCATGCCTCGTGGAGAAAAACTCTGCATGGCCTCTTATAGTAGCCTGGCTCAAAGCCACTTGGTGTGCAGGCAAGATTACTTTCCAAGGCCTCGGTTCCCAGCCACCTAAAGGCATCGACATCAAACAATTGGTAAAGAACAATTAGTGTCTTATCAAGTTGAGTGTAAGCTAGGCTCCCGGCTCTCCCAAACTTCTAACTATTCTGTTATATGAGTCTTGAGAGTTTGTCCTGGATTAGTGTCTGTGAGTGTGTCCTCACTTGCTATTTGTCAGAAGAATCAGTGTGTGCCTTAGACAAAGCAACAGAATTTCTGACTGACAATGACTCAGGCTTGCCTGCTGTCTAAGTGGCAGTAATCTTGAACTTTGTTTTAGGCACATTCAGGACAGGCATTCTCGCAATGGAAAACAAGGGGATAAAAGCAAACTGTTGATGCCTTCACCCCCCCCCTCTTTATGTGAGAAGTATTTCAAAGTTAAAAACATAGGCACCAACCTTTCAACCAAATAATTTACAGGATTGTAAATGTGGTTTTAAAAAGCCTGGGAGGCTGGTTTGAGTGCCATCACTAACTCATTGTGGATAAAAGTTTTGTCCCTTTTCTGGGCTTCAGTTTCCTTCCTTATGAAACAGGCAGCCAGGTCACACATCTAAGACCTCTTTCTATTCCTCCCAAGATTCTGCTGTCTTAGTGCTTCTGGGCAGGACGTGTTTGGTCTGTGCACAGAATGGAAGGAGACAATGCATTTAAGGCTATCAAACAAAATGGGGTAAGACCAAGAACAGCATTTCAAGACATTTCTCTTTTCGATACTGGATTATTTTACTGGCCAAATAGTGAAACGGACTCCCTTTGTCTCTTCGCCTATCCACAGTCCTAGTCACCCTACTTTCAAGCCCACCTTCTCCCTAACTCCTGATTCTCTTTCCTCTTAATTCTTGTGCAAAGCCCTTGCTTATGAGTTGACTGGTCATTTCCTCCAGTGATCTTGAATAGCATTTAAATCTTCTTCCAGTTCTCAAACTTTTCAAATGTAAGTTCCATTGGGGCAAGGGGTGGTGTGTTTTGCTTTGCTTTTTTTCTTTCCCTTCAAATACCACAGTAGGGACTCAGCATTAGGTTTAGTTAAGACTTCAAGGCAGATTCACACTTTTTGGCCTGTTCAAAATCATTCTGAGTTTTAGGAGGCAGGGCCAAGGGTGACTGTAAAGGACTTTTCTATTTAATGAGAGAGCTGAACCAGGTTATCTCTAGGATTCCTTCCAGCTTTAACATTACCGGGTGGTATTTGCATGCTGTAAACCCAAGGCCCCAGGACAGATCAAGACCCCTAAATTCTGGAATCCAGAATAAGCAAAGTTTAACTTGGAGTAATTTTGGTCTCTGTTCCCTATTTTAAGAAGCAAAAATGATTACCTATTTACTACTTGAAAAATCAACACATTGCAAGTCAGCTTGAATGTCATTTTCATAAGCAGAAACAACACATATTTTCTTCACTGCTCTGTCTCTGAGCCCTGAACACCGTAGAGGTTCAAATATTTTAAAGACTCCAAACAACTGAAAGAGACAAATCCAATCCAGTGTACGGCCTAAAGCAAAAGATTTCATTTTTCTAGGTCCCAGTTTTAGTTCACAAAGGGAGGATGAAAACACCAGTGTTTCTGTCAACTTGGTGTGCCTGACAACACAGAAAACAAGGTGTGTTCTATGATGAAACAAGTTTGGGAAACTTGAGCAAGAACAATGTGAATCTTGAAGGGGGTGAGGGTAGAAGAGTACAGAACATGGTGTGAAGTTATATAAGGCAGTGAATTCCTCCCTATGTGGAGCACTTGCTGACATTAACAGTTTGCACAGTGACCCTATGTACCTAATGTCATAGGTACATACCCACTATCTTACAATGAAGGAATGCTCCTCACAGGGTTCAAACAATTTGCTCCATGTTTTGTGCAGTCAGTCCTGGGATGAGCCAGAGGGTCTAACCCCAAAGTCCATGGTACTAACCACTATGCTATGCTGCCATGGGGTCACTTTGGAATTTTGACAAATTCTTCAGGTGAGGAAAGTCCACATAGTATTTATATGTTGAGAGAGTAAGCAAGAGCTTCAAGCTGAGGTTGAAGGTTCGAGACCGGCGTCAATGAACTGAGGACACAAGGAATAAACATTTGGCAAGGCAAATTCCCACATCCCAAGGCAATCTTGTAGTAGGAAGTCCAGACCATTCACTGGCAGTAAAGGAGAAGACTAAGAGAAGTCTGAGAATAGAAAGACTTCAAAATAAGTGATGCGCTCCTAGAATATAGGTAAGATAAACGAATCCCCTAGGGAGTCCTTTTTTTTTTTTTTTTTTTGAGACAGGGTCTTGCTCAGTCACCCAGGTTATAGTGCCATTGCATGATAATGGCTCATTGTAGCCTCAACCTCCCAGGCTCAACTGATCCTCCTGCCTCTGCCTCTCAAGTAGCTGGGACTATAAGCCTGTGCCATCAGGTCCGGCTATTTTTTTTCTATTTTTTGTGGAGACCAGGGTCTCACTTTGTTGCCCAGGCTGTTCCCAAACTCCTGGGCTCAAGCCATCCTCCCACCTCAGCCTCCCAAAGTGCTGGGATTACAGTCGTGAGCCATTGTGCCCTGCTGGAAGTCTTTTCAAAACAAAAACACTCACCCTGGGGAGAGGGTAGGCTTCTCAGAATGGATGGGGCACGGATGGACTTTATAAAGTTAGACATCTAATTAAAGGACTCTAGGTGATACTGATTCATGTTTCCAACTCCACTGTCAAACAACTGACTTGCAATGGGACAAAGCGTTCTCTTGGGAAAGACTTGGGGGATCTTTAAGTTGTGCAAAAGTAACAAGATTTTGGGAAACCACCCCCTCCAAACTCACCCCAAATCCTACCCACTCTTAAAAAGTTCATCC
Source organism: Gorilla gorilla gorilla (assembly GCF_029281585.2). Classification (NCBI taxonomy): domain Eukaryota; kingdom Metazoa; phylum Chordata; class Mammalia; order Primates; family Hominidae; genus Gorilla; species Gorilla gorilla. The sequence goes on along the minus strand of NC_073245.2, from coordinate 12,027,474 downwards.
TCAGGGTACGGAGAACAGCATTACACCTTTGAAAGGATCCAGGCCTTGAATCAAGGCAGATCTGGGATCCCCGTCACTTAAGCTCTGAGAAATGTAAGGAAACCAGGAGTACAGTCTAACTTCCCTTTCAAGCGGATTAACCCTGATCAAGTTATTTGTTCACTTCTAAGCCTTAGTTTATTTATAGAAAAAGGATAGAATTTAGTTTTGAAGTTATTACCTAAAAATTACTTCGGCACTGAGACCACAGCTGGGACTCGGATTAGTAAACTTTCTTCCCCTGGATCCTCCTGCCTCAGAAAGTCTCCTCAAACTTTCTACCGCCCCTCTCCTCTGCGAGCAGACACTTAGCTACTGGTAATATGAAAAAGGCTTGTGAGTACTGAGTAGTTAGGATGAATACATTCCCTAACTGCAGTTAAAACCCGGAAACTAAGATAATTAGTTCCTCCAGGACTGCAAGACCTCTTGCCTCAATGTACCCCATTTTCCTTTTAAGTAAAACCACTTCCCAGCCAGCCTCTGAGGTTAAGAAAAAGATTAAGAATGTAAAACGGAGGGAAAAGATGCTGGATGCTTTGTTATGTGACAGCTCTCAGGCCACCTGTGAGGGTTGTCAGCCTGCATCCCTCAGAGGACCAAGCCAGAAAACCGTCAGTTTGCTTGGCTGCCTGGGATGAAGGGCTGGGGGCCTCAAAGGAAAAGGCAGACGAGGAAGCCACAAGAGTTTGGGGGTTGGAGCTGGAGGGTGTCAGGAAACTTGGAACGAGACAGGGAGAGGGTGTGGGTGGGTCCAGTAAAGTTTTTTCTTTTTGTTTGTTTTGGGAGGGAAAGAGAGAGGCCCTCGGGGGTGAGGAGGCTCCGCAGTTCTGCTACTAACTGAACCCAACCCCTCCTCCACTCCCCCAACCGATCTTAAAAATAGAAGACGTTTAATAACCATAGCTTACAATTATTGAGCACTTATTAAGTTAATGGGTAGCACTTAAACGAGCTCTTGTTATGGAAATACCAGCCAACTTTAGGCCCAGGGACTGATCTTGGGACCTGAGAAGAGAGGGCCGAATGCCTGGGCCCAGGAAAGGAGGGTGTGTCAGGGCACAGGGTGACAGGGACCAGGTCTGAGGCCTAGGAAGGCCAGGAACAGTGTGGGCCAAGCCGTCCGGAGAGCAGGAGGTCCAGGCCCTGCGTGGGTGGAAAGGCTCGCGGTGCTCCTACCTTTCAGTGAGGTCTCCACCAGGCGCAGGTAAAGCTGCGAGCTCTTGTTGCCGTGACTCATGCGCTGGGCTAGCCCATTGCGCTGCAGGACGCACTCCTCAAACTGCACGACGTTCTGGTGGCGCCGCTTGAGGCTGGTGAGGGCCCAGAATTCAGCCAGCGCCAGCTCCACGTTCTCGGGGGCGTCGCAGCGGATCTTCTTGACCGCCACCCGGGCCCCGCTGCGCCCGGCCACTGCCTCATAAACCACGCCGTAGCTGCCGCGCCCGATCTCCGCCAACAGGCTGTAACGCGGCCGCGCGGACCCGCCACCGCCCTCAGGCCGTCGCCGCGCCAGGAAGGCCTCGCCCGGGGCCTCGGCCGCCACCGGATCCATGGCCTGGGCCGCCGCCGCCGGCCTCAGCTTCGTGCTGGGCGCCCGCGGCACTGGGCTTCGCCTTTTCCGCTCCGGGCTTTGTGTACCTCTGCGGGCGCCGTCCTTCCCCGTTTCCATGGCTGCGGGCGGCGGGGGGAGCAGCAACGGCGCTGCCCGGGCCCCCCCTGCCTCATCCCTCCGTCCGGCCCTGGGACGCGGAGGAGCCGGACCTTGGATTGTGACCTGCGGGCGAAAGAATCGGTTAAACGGCCAGGCCGAGGCGGGGAGGCCAGGAGTGTAGGCCGCGGGGCGTCCCACCTCCTCCTCCCCCGGCCGCCGCGGCCCCTTTAAGACGGAAGCCACCGCCGCTGATTGAACGGGGGAGGGGAGGGGAAAGCGGGAAAGACCGAACCACTGGGCAGCGGCTCAGAGGGGGAACCGGAAAGAAAAGCACAAACTCTCCGCTCTCTCTGTTAGCTTGTCATGTAGCGACAGGAAAAAGAAGAGCCAGCAAGCTTCACGCCTTCTGAAAGCCGCTTAGAGACGCGATTTGGCCGGCGGAAATATTTTTCTTTGCTTGGCCCCCTCTGTGACGCTCCTCCCCGCGCCCCGCCTTGTGTTCGCCCGGGTGTAAACAGTCCATTGAATTAAGCCCTAGCGGAGCCCAGCGGACCGACCCAAGTCCCCGAGGGCGACGGGTAGAAGGGATTGGCTGAAAAGTTCGGCTTCTCGGAGTGCGACTGGCCGAGGACCCGATTTCCCTTCCCAAGCGCGGAGGCAGTGGCAGTAACTCCAGCCTCGGCGCCGGCCTTCAGTCCTCGAACGGCGCCCTTACCTGGCCCGCGCACCTCCACTTCCGGGCGGCCCGTTTTCCCCCTGGAGCCCCTGCCTGGGGATGGTCCGCTCCGGGCCCGGGCTGCCTCCGGGACCGAGCAGCGCGGGAGGCGGTGGCCCGAGCCCGGCGTGTAGCGGCTCCTTCTGCTGCCGCGGCGCTCGCTGGGGAAGCCTGGGCTCCTAGGCTCCCGTGGCTTTCCACATGTTCGCGCCAGCTGAGCCCTTTACATAACCTCTTTACATAAGCTGCACCTCCCGCCGGCGCCCGGGCCAGCGGAGACTCCTGGTGGCCCATCCCCCGGGACGCCAGCCGAGTGAGCCCTGCACCGCCCGGTCCTGCAAAGGTCGACGGAGCAGCCGCAGCCGAGCGCACCGGCACGCCTTGCCGGGACCCAATCACTGGCGAGAACACCCAGCCAACAAAAAATAGGCGCGAAATTCCCGTGATCCGCGGCGGGCTCCGGGTCTCCGCGGCGGGCTCCGGGTCTCCGCAGCGGCCCGCGCATCACTATCCCTTCTCGCCTGATCTGCGTGAAGACCAACCGTCCGCAGTAGGCGCCTAATAAATACTGACTGGGTGATTGTCTTGGTCGTTTGATTCATAGCTCTGTCCTGGGAACCTCAGGGACTGGGTTGGAATCCCGACCTTCCCTTCTACCAGCCCAGTGATCTTGTGCAAATCATTGACCCACCCTGAGCATCCGTTTATCCAATGATCCTCTGCAAAATGGATAGAATGGGCTTTAATTCCCAGGAATGATAGACCCAAATGAAATACCTAGATGGAGGCTAATTGGGTGTGGGGCTGAGTGTTAGTACTCAAAGCTCCCATTTAGGCACAGATTTTTGAATATTTTGTTCTATATTTTGTATTCCAGTGTAGGCCTAGTGGGTCCCCAGTGTTTGTTAACTGAATCTACAGATGTTTATTGAACACCCGTAATGTGCTAGGCACCATTCCAAGTCGCTGGGGAAAGAGCAATAGACAAGGCAGTTTCTGCCTTGGTTGAGGTTCTGTGCCACTGCAGGAGACAATCCACATGGGTGGCCTTGGGCAAGTTAATCAACCTTCTTGTGTGTTTGTTCCTTACCTGTAAGAAGATTCACAGAGGTTATACAGGTAAAGCACTTAGGACAGCCTTGCACGCAATGTTAAGTATTATTAAATAAATGCACAGGATAATTTTTGCCAGTGGTAAGTGTGATGGAGAAAAAGAATGAGCTAAAGAGTGCTCACTGGGTACAGGCCATTTCTGATAATGTATTTGGTCGCTGAAAACCTCTTAACATTTTTGTGATTAAATTTCAAATTTACACATAAATTTCAAGAATCGTAAAGATCATATACTTTTCCACTAGAATAACAAATTGTTATATTTTGCTGCATATCCATATCCTCTCATGTGTATGTGTATATATACACACAAATGCATATTGTGTGTGGATATCTATATAGTATATACCCCAAAAGAAAGGAAATCAGTATACGGTATATAGATATTTACACACACACACACATATAATGTATATATTCTTTTTTACTACATCATTTTAGAGTTTCCAACATCAAACTCCTTTATCCTAAATATTTGTGTGTGTTTCCTTAAAAAAAAGACATTATCTGGCATAATCTCAGTACAGTGGTCAAAAATCAGGAATTTTAACAATGATACAATTGTTTTATTTAATACACTCCATCCATATTTAGATTTTGCTAATGGTCCCAATAATGTCCTTTATAGCTATTCCCCAGGATCCAATTCAGGATCACACGTTGCACTGAGTTGTCATGCCTCTTTAGTTTCCTTTAATCTGGAAGGGCAGTTAGTTATCCAGCCTTTCTTTGTCTTTCATGACCTTGACATTTTTGAAGAATACTGGCGAGTTACATTGTAGAATGTCCCTAAATTTTTATTCATCTGATGTTTTCTTATTAGTTTCAGAGTATCCATTTTTCTCTCCTCCCCCACCCCCCACCAACCCATCCCTTGCTATTCTAAGAGGGTATGCATTTTTTGGCAGGACTACTGCTGAAAAAAGTTGCCTCCTCAGGGCCTTTCATCAGGAGGCACATGGCATCGTGTTTGTCCCAGTATTCGTGGTGTTAACTTCCATCATTTGGTTGAGGTGGTGTAGGAGTAGTTACACTCCACCATAAAGTTACGATTTTTCCTTCTGTAACTATTCAGTAATCTGTGGGAAGATATTTTGGGACTATTTAAATATCCTGTTCTTTAGACTCTTACCCACTGGTTTCCGAATTCATGGTGATTCTTGCTTGAAACAATTATTACAGTTGCAAAATGGTGATCAGAAGGTCTTTTTAACCATGACCATTAACCATCCTCACCCTCCCCCATCCTCATTCCCCCTCCACCCTTCCCAGCCTCCGGTAACCATCATTCTACTCTCTATCTCCATGGGTTCAATTGTTCTGATTTTTAGATCCCACAAATAAGTGAACATGCAGTGTTTTTCTTTCTGTGCTTGGCTTGGTTCACTTAACATAGTGATCTCTAGTTCCATCCATGTTATTGCAGATGACTGAATCTCATTCTTTTTAGTGGCAGAATAGTACTCCATAGTGTGTAAGTACCACTTTTTCTTTATCCATTCATCTGTTGATGGATGCTTAGGTTGCTTCCAGATCTTGGCTATTGTGAACAGAGCTGCAACAAACACAGGAACATCGAAATACTAATTTCCTTTCTTTTGGGTATATACCCAGCAGTGGGATGGCTGGATCATATGGTAGCTCTATTTTTAGTTTTCTGAGGAACCTCTAAACTGTTCTCCGTAGTGTTTGTACTAATTTACATTCCCACCAACAGTAGATGTTCTCCACATCCTTGCCAGCATTTGCTATTGCCTGTCTTTTGGATATAAGCCATTTTAACTGGGATGAGATGATATCTCATTGTAGTTTTGATTTGCATTTCTCTGATAATTAACAATGTTGAGCACCTTTTCATATTTCTGTTTGCCATTCGTATGTCTTTTGAGAAATGTCCATTCAAATTTTTTACCCATTTTTAATTGGATTATTAGATTTTTTTCCTATAGAGTTGTTTGAGCTTTTGATGTATTCTGGTTATTAATTCCTTGTCAGATGGATCGTTTGCTAATATTTTCTTCCATTCTGTGGGTTGTCTCTGTTGATGGTTTTCTTTGCTGAGCAGAAGCTTTTTTAGCTTGATGTGATCCCATCTGTCCATTTTTGCTTTGGTTGCCTGTGCTTATAGAGTTTTACTCAAGAACTCCTTGCCCAGACTGACGTCTTGGAGAGTTTCCCCAATGTTTTCTTATAGTAGTTTCACAGTTTGAGGTCTTAGATTTAATTCTTTAATCCATTTTGAGCTGATTTTTATATATGGCAAGAGATAGGGTTCCAGTGTCATTCTTCTGCATATGGATATCCAGTTTTCACAGCACCGTTTATTGAAGAGATTGTCTTTTCCTCAGTGTATGTTCTTGGTACCTTTGTTGAAAATGAGTTCACTGTAGGTATGTGGATTTGTTTCTGGGTTCTCTGTTCTGTTCATTGGTTTATGTGTCTGCTTTTATTCTGGTACCATGCTGCTTCGGTTACTGTAGTTCTGTAGTATAATTTGAAGATTTGAAGTCAGATAATGTGATTCCTCCAGTTTTGTTCTTTTTGCTTAGGGTAGCTTTGGCTCTTCTGGGTCTTTGATGGTTCCATTTAAATTTTAGGATGGTTTTTTCTATTTCTGTGAAGAATGTCATTGGTATTTTGATAGGGATTGCATTGACTCTTTAGATTGCTTTGGGTAGTATGGACATTTTAACCAATGTTGATTCTTCCTATCCATGAACATGAAATATCTTTCCATTTTTTGTGTGTCCTCTTCAATTTCTTTAATCAGTGTTTTATAGTTTTCATTATAGAGACCTTTCATTTCTTTAAATTAATTCGTAGGTATTTTTATTTATGGCTATTGTAAATGGGATTACTTTTTAAATGTCTTTTTCAGATTGTTCACTGTTGACATATAGAAATGCTACTGATTTTTGTATGTTGATTTTGTATCCTGCAACTGTACGGAATTTGTTTATCAGTTCTAACAGTTTTTTGGTGGAGTCTTTAGGTTTTTCCAAATATAAGATAAAATATGCAAACAAGGATAATTTGACTTTTTCCTTTCCTATTTGGATGCCCTTTATTTCTTTCTCTTGCCTGATTGCTCTAGCTAGTACTTCCAGTACTGTGTTGAATAACAGTGGTGAAAGTGGGCATCCTTGTTGTATTCCAGATCTTAAAGGCTTTCAGTTTTTCCCCATTCAGTATGGTACTAGCTGTGGGTTTGTCATATATGGCTTTTATTATGTGGGGGTATTTTCCTTCTATTCCCAGTTTTTTTTTTAGGGTTTTTATCATGAAACCATGTTGAATTTTATCAAATGCTCTTTCAGCATCAATTGAAATGATAGTATGGTTTTTGTCCTTCATTCTGACAGCCTTATTTTATCTTAATTACCTCTTTAAAGACCTTATCTTCAAATATAGGCACATTCTAAGGTACTGGGAATTATAACTTCAACATGAATTTGGAGTGAGGAGGGACACAATTCAGTCCATAATAGCCTCTTTGGCATTTGGCATTTGAATTGAAACCTGAATGTCAAGAACCCAGCTCTGAAACCGAATGGGAAGTCATTCCAAGAAGAAAGAAGAACAAGTACAAAAGCCATGAGATGGATACGAGCTTGTGAAACCAGCCATGTGGTAAGATTTTAAAATGGTACAACCACTTTGGGAAAAAAAAAAAAAACCAGTTTGGCAGTTTCTTATAAAGTTAAATATATGTCTACCCTGTGGCCCAGCAATTCCATGGGTCTAAGGTAAATGAAAACTTCTGTTAATAAAGCGACTTATATAGGAATTCACAGTGGCTTTTCCCATAAGAATTCCAAACTGGAAAATGCTGCAGTGTTCAGCAATAAGTGAATGGATAAACAAATTGTGGTATTCCCATGCAATGAAATGTTGCTGAGGGTGTGTTGGTGGGGGGAGGAATAAAGTATTGATACAACAGCATGTATGAATCAAAATAATTATGCTGAGTGAAAGAGGCCAGGCACAAGAGAGTACCTGCTAGATGATTCTATATACAATTCTTAACAATACAAACTAATTTGTAGTGACAGAAAGCAGATCAGTAGTTGGGGTAGGAAGGGTGGATAGAAAACAAAAGGACATAAAACTTTTTGGGGTGATGGGTTATCTAGACTGTAGTAATAGTTTCAAGATAGGACTATATTAAAACACTTCAAATTGTACCCTTTAAATTAGGTGTATTTATGTAAATCAGTTTTGCAACTTAATAAAGCTATAAAAAAATTGGAAAAGAACACATACTATAATTCCATTAATATAAAGTCAAGCAACAATAGTCTGGAGTAGCAGAAATCGTATCAGTGGTTGTTTTTCAGGTGGGAATTGATTGCTGAGGGCCACAGGGGAATTTTCTGGGTGATGGAATTTTATTGTGTGTAAATTGTACCATGACAAAGTTGAATTAAAACATCAAAAAAAAAAAAAAAAAAACCCAAAACCCTGTAGCTGCGAACACTTGTGTCTTTACTTAGAAGTTTCTAAGGACAGAAGGCTGCACTGTGTGGCCCTGGCCCCATTCCTGTATCACTGGCTTCGTAGGTTGAGCACAGCCAGCAGTGTCTTTCCTCCTGGCTACTTTTCCTATCTGATTTTGTTTTGTTTTGTTTTCTAATACACATATACATGTTTTTATTTTGTTTTTAGGCATCTTACCTATTTATCCATCTATTTGAGACAGGGTCTTGCTCTGTTGCCCAAGCTGGAGTACAGTGGCATGATCATGGCACACTGCAGCCTTGACCTCCTGGGCTCAAGTGATCCACCCACCTCAGCCTCCTGAGTAGCCGGGACTGTGGGCACATGCCACTAGGATTTTACCATGTTGCCCAGGCTGGTCTCGAACTCCTGGCTCAGCCATCCTCGCACCTTGGCCTCCCAGAATGCTGGGATTACAGGCATGAGCCACTGCACCCGGCCTATTTACTTTTTATAATTCCAGCTTGTTTTTTTAGATTTTGGGGTACCTGTGCAGGTTTGTTACATGCATATATTGTGTGAAGCTAAGGTTTGGGATACAGTTGAGCCCATCATCCAGGTAATGAGCATAGTAACCAGTAGCTTTTCCACCCTTGCCCTTCCCTCCCCATCCTAGTAATACACAGTGTCTATTCCTGTCTTTATGTCCATGAGCACCCATTGTTTACTCCCACATATAAGTGAGAACATGCAGTATTTGGTTTTTGGTTTTCTGTTCCTGAGTTAATTTGCTTAGGATAATGGCCTCCAGCTGCATCCCCCACCTGAATTTTGAGAGAGATTGAATATGAAGTTCTGGGAGGACCACAAGGAGTGTGAATCCTTTTATATGCTGTTAAGAGGGCTGGACTGCTTGATAAATCATTGATGGCTTGACCAAATTTTTAGTTTTTGTTTTTGTCTTGCTTAACTTATGGAAGTAACCTATACTTTACTGTTAGGACTAATAGCCAACATTTACTAAAGTTTTCTATCTGCCAGGCACAGGGATTAACAAAGAATTATGACAATTCCATGAGGTAGTGACTTTCATTAGCCCCATTTTACAGATGAAGAAACCGAATGTGAAGCTGGCACAGCTGGGTTTCAAACTGAGGCCCCAGACACTCCACATCTCTTTATCGCACTCAGCCCCTCCCCAGGCTAAGCAGTGTAAACATTACAGCGAGCCCTCTTCTACATCTTTCTTGTTGACAAACATGCCTGCCTCAGTATCCCTGGAACCTCAGACAGTACCAAACATCTGACTGAGCTCAATATTTAGTGATAGAAGAAATGTAGAAGAGAAGAGCAGCAGTGAGGTTTTTTGTTTGTTTTTTTAAATGGAGTCTCACTCTGTTGTCCAGGCTGGGGTGCAGTGGCCTGACCTCGGCTCACTGCAACCTCTACCTCCTGGATTCAAATGATTCTCCTCCTCAGCCTCCCGAGTAGCTGGGATTACTGACACCTGCCACCACACCTGGCTAATTTTGTGTGTGTGTGTGTGTGTGTGTGTTTTAGTAGAGATGGGGTTTCATCACATTGGCCAGGCTGGCCTCGAACTCCTGACCTCAAGTGATCCATCCACCTTGACCTCCCAAAGTGCTGAGATTTCAGGCATGAGCCACCGTAACCGACCAAGCAGTGAGGTTTTCAGCCCTTCCAGCAGGCCAGGGATGCGGAAGGAAGTCCTTCCTCTGCTGAGCACAGAGAGCTGCATGGAATGTCACATCATTGGTTGTGCTCTCTACACTCAAGGAGTCACTGACACTGGCTGAATAAAGCAATGGCTACACTTTTACTGTAAGAAAAGTCATTCATTTAACATTTTTTGAACCCTTACTCCTCTATGTGCAAGGCAGTTTGGGAGCTGATGTATGGGGATGAGCAGGAGAAAACTCAGTGTCTGCCTTTGAGGGGCTGACATAGACAATACGACAGTGCAGTTATGCAGTCCCACATCACAGTAGACCCATTAGGGACCAGAAAGTAAACAAAAGATAGCAAGGGATGGAGGCTGGGCATGGTGACTCACGCCTGTAATCCCAGCACTTTGGGAGGCCGAGGCAGGCGGATCACCTGAGGTCGGGAGTTCGAGACCAGCCTGACCAACATGGAGAAACCCCGTCTCTACTAAAAATACAAAATAAGCCGGGCATGGTGGCATGCACCTGTAATCCCAGCTACTCAGGAGGCTGAGGCACAAGAATCACTTGAACCCTGAAAGCAGAGGTGGCAGTAAGCTGAGATTACACCATTGCACTCCAGCCTGGGCAACAAGAGCGAAACTCCATCTCAAAAAAAAAAAAAAAAAAGATAGCAAGGGATGGGGTCGATGGTATTCTAGAATGGGTGGTTTGGGGAAAGCTTTCTAAGGAGGTAACCACTGAGCAGGGACCTGATTTAAGTTAAAGAACAGGTCAGTTGCATCTCTACTGGAAGAGCATTTCAGATCAGAGGGAAGAGCAAAGGCCCTAGGTGGGAGGGAGCAGGCAAGGAGGCCAGTGTGGCCTGAGCTGAGTGAATGGGGGAAGAGTGGTGGGAAACACAGGAAGAGGGATGTGTGGGGCCCCATAACGAGGCTGGGATTCAGGGGCCATGAAAAGAATGGTGGACTTACTGAGCACTTGCTATATGCCAAGCACTTATGGTCGGTGATGTGGCTGGACCCCATTGGCCCTCCTTTCACACAAGAGTGCTGAAGCTCAGATAGGTAAGAACTGTCCCAAGTGAGAAGGCAGAATAGTAAGGCTGAGGCTGGTGATCCATCTCTGCACTTCAGGGGGCTGAGGACACCTGAGGGGCAGCCAGCCCTGGGGGTGGTGCCATGGGAAAGCAGGGAGCTTCGTCCTGGGAGGGAAGGGTGGATGAAGTAAAGGAGTGTGGAGGAATGGAAGGTAGGAGAAAGGGGGCTGAGACTGCTCCAGGGGGCTGGAAGAGGGATTATGCGGAGTGAGGAGGAAGGATTGGGGCTGAGGATTAAGGACAGAGGTGGCATGGGGGTAGGGGCTAGGAATCAGGTGGTGTGGTGGTTGTAGAAGGGGGAGCCGAGGGTGGGAGAGGGTTAAAGGCAGAGAGGCTGGCACAGGGGTATAGGAGGAGGATCTCGGGAGCAGGAGGTGCTGAAGACTGAAGCTTGAGGTGGCTGCCTCAATGAAGGAGATCCCCTGAGCAGGGAGTACTAGGGAGGCCTGGAGGAGTGTGTGCAGTCACCTTGGAGAGCTCCCCTCCCATAATGGCTCTGGATTTCAGAGGGCTCCAGGAAGGCTGTCTCCAGGAAACGATGGAGCTTGTCATGATGCCTAACACCACACAACTCGCAATAACTCTACATGGGAGAGGCTGTTTTCGTCCCCATTTTATAGATGGGAAGACTGGCCGCATGTGGTGGCTCACGCCTGTAATTCCAGCAGTTTGGGAGAAAGAGGTGGGTGGGTCACCTGAAGCCAGGAGTTTGAGACCAGCCTGGCCAGCATGGTGAGACCCTGTCTCTACTAAAAACACACAAATTAGTCAGACGTGGTGACGCATGCCTGTACTCCCAGCTACTTGGGAGGCTGGGGTGGGAGAATTGCTGGAACCTGGGAGGCAGATGTTGCAGTGAGCCAAGATCATGCCCTGCATGCCAGCCTGGGTGACGAGTGAGACTCTGTCTCAAAAGAAAAAAAAGGACAACTAGGAAGACTGAGGGTTGGAAGTTGTTACATCACCAATGACTGGAATACCTGGTATTTGGACCCCAGCAGCCTTAGGTTTGGGTATCCATGTTTTCAACCATTAGACCTGTGGCTCTCAAGCTTGAGTGCCCAATCCGCTGGCATCACCTGGAGAGCTGATTAAAACCCAGATAGCTGGAGGCACCCACAGTGCGACTAATTCCGTAAGTCTCGGGTAGAGCTTGATAATTTGCATTTCTGACACGGTCGCAGATGATGCTGATGTTGACGCTGTTATCCCGGAACCATGCTTTGAGAACCACTACATCACACTGTCATGTTCCTAGACTGAGCACAAAGCAGAGGGAATTGGAGAGGATTTGAGTTCTAGTAAGAATTCGAGGATGAATAGGAGCTGAATGAATTACCTAGGAAACTAAGCAAATAAAACATGAAGTGATTATTAAAGGCAAGAAAACAAAAACAATCGATAAGAAAAACATTGTAATCATCATAAACTACAACACTCAGCTGGAAATAATATTACATTGTCATTGTCATGTAAAACAGCACTTTGACTTAACCAAAAATTGTGATATAATTATATTGGGAGACTTGGAGACGGAAAGTGTGTCTGTGTGTGTGGTGGAGGGGAAGAAAAGGAGAGATAACTAAATCCTTATCTTCCATAGCCGTGAGTTAATAAAAAAAATTTTAAATCAAGGAGCGATCCCATAATCAAGTGTGGAAAAATAACTACAGAATTAAAGTTACTGCTTCTGGGATGGGATCAGAGGTGAAACAGGATTTTTGTTATAAGCTTTGTGGTAGTATTTAACTTGTAATGGTATCTTAACTCAAACATTATGTCTATTTATCATTTGGATTAAAATTGAAATTAAAACTAAAAGTGGGCATGAGCTTTAGCCACCACTAAAGCAGCCTGTCAGCTTGGTGGCGCTGTTCAGCTTCTGGCCAGGGGTTCACCTGTCCTCCTTGTATTACCTAAACACATCTGGAGGGCTAACAATAGTACCCTTATCACACTTGGGGAACACTGGATTAGAGACACTGCACCCAGTAATACTCAACAGAGAGGCTTCTTGTCTATTAAATGAGGGTCTCAGTTACAGAAAACAAAGATGGGTGCAGATAACAGCCACCCTGTCTCCAAAACTTAATAGATGGGTCTAATTTCAAGTGTTCTTCCTACTGGCCACTGAAAAGGCTAAGAAATGTCTGACATTTCTTCCTCTCCCATTCGGGAATGGCATACAGATTTTTGTCAGGCTATGTATCTGAATATTTGCTGCAGGAAATTGGTTGCTAAGTTCTTAGGAGTTGTTTATGATTTTTGGAAAGATAAAGGGCTATAATGCCAAATGAGCAGGGCAAAGTCCGTAATTCTGTAACTACTGGGACATTCAAAATAAATTATTGGGGCATCTGGTTAAAATGTACACAACCATAAGGCAACAAAGTACACTCACTAATCAAAATGTAAAGTGATACAGTCTTTTAGAAAGGCAAATTGATAACTCATTGTTTATTAATATAATTAAAAATTAATACACTTTGATCAGCTATTCCATTTCTAGGAATTTATCCTATAGAAGTACTCACATGGTGTGGAAAAATATATGTGCAACAAGGATTTTATTGTGGTGAGATATATATATATATATATATAATAATAATAAAATATTAGAAACAATACCAAAAGTAGAGGCTTGGTTACACAGGGTCATATATTTAAATACAGTATATGCCCATCAAAAGAAGGAGTTAGCTCTGTATGTACTACCATACAATACATATACACAATAGTTTGTTACATAAAAAAGCAAATGCAAACAAGCATCTATAATATGACCTCATTTTGTTTAAACATGTATACATAATTGCTAACCTTCATTGAGTTACTTCTGTGTATTCTGATGGTTCTAAGTGCTCATATGTAATAATTAATTAATCCAATAAGCCTTAGGGTAGGTTTTATTTTTATCTCTATTTTCCATAGAAACTGAGGCACAAAGAGGTTATTACTTTTTCAAGGCCATACCACTAAAAAGCGATGGAACTTGGATTCCAACCCTGGTGTATCTGATTCCAAAGCTCTTGATCTTGAACTAGCACATGATACAGCATTTGTACTTACATGTTAATTTCTGTATACATAATGGAAACTTTTGTATAAATAATACTCTAGATGCCAAGAATTCTCCCTAGGTGATTCTTTCACTTTCAGGATAATTTTGTATGATTTGAAGTTTTTATGTGTATATTTGGGTATTAATTTGAGTTCTTTTTTATAGGTATTTAAAAAAATAAAATTCAGTTTAAAAAACAAGTAATGTACAATAGTGTAGAATGTACTTCATCACTCATTTGGTCAATGGGTACTTATTAAGCCCCTACTGTTTGCCAGACTGGGGACTGAGATGAATTGAACTCAGTTCCTATTGTAGAGGAACTCATTGTTTAGAGAAGACACGAAGAAACATCCAGTCTTGAGTCTTTTCCAGCTCTATCGCACTGTGATGCTGTTTTAGAGTTTGGTTGGTCAGTGAGAAATGAGGCTGAGCCAGTTATCAACACTCACGGTGTGCCTCTTTCAACTAATGGGAACCAGGGTCTGTGTTGGGCTCCGGACTTTATATACTACCTTTCTTTCTTTATAGAAATTATTATAGGTTCAGCAAACATTTACTATATGTTAGCCCCCGTGTTTGAGTTGGGGATCCTGGGATGAATAAGACAGGGTCCCTGGTGGTAAAATCTCATCATATGGTGAAGAAAACTGATGTGTTTACAAACAGTTACAGTTCTCCCTTGCTGAAAATAATAACTAACATTTAAGAAGCATTTACCAGACACTGTTATAAACACTTCTCAATATGATAATTTATTGAATTCTCAATCCTGTTATTATCTCTACTTGACAGATGAGGAAACAGAGACACAGACAAGTTATGCAGCTTGCTTAAGATCATACAGCTAGGAAATTAGCCAGGCACGGTGGCTCATGCCTGTAATCCCAGCACTTTGGGAGGCTGAGGCAGGTGGATGACCTGAGATCAGGAGTTCGAGACCAGCCTGGCCAACATGGTGAAACCCCATCTCTACTAAAAATACAAAAATTAGCCAGCCATTGTGGTGCATGCCTGTAATCCCAGCTACCTGGGAGGCTGAGGCAGGAGAATGGCTTGAACCCAGGAGGTGGAGGTTGCAGTGAGCTGAGATCGTACCACTGCACTCCAGCCAGCCTGGGTGACAGAGCAAGACTCCGTCTCAAAAAAAAAAAAAAAATTCACACAACTTGGAAATCGTTCAGGGGAGTCCCACCTGGAGAAGTGCTTAGAGGAGCATAGCCAAAGAGTCCGCCCTGTGGTAGAAAAGTCACAATAAAAATAGTATTAACCACCATAACAGTACTTGTCACAAATCATACAAAGCTTTGTGGGATTTAAAGTGCTTTCACCTACTAGACATGTCTCAACATAGGGTGGCCCAAAATGTAAGGTGTCCCTCTCATTTGTCACACTAAGAAGATTGCAGAAGAGAAAATATTTGGGGGCTCAACTTGAATATATAAATTCTTAAGGTGGTATAAATAATCACGTATCTGTGTAATATTTAATTTATTATTTTAGGTGCATACACACTTTCAACATTGAGAAATATTGGAGTTTCTCCCGTTCTTCCATTTCACAAAACAATTCTTTTCATCTCTTTCTGAGCGCCTTTGACCTCAGTCACTGGGGGTGGTTTCTATGTCGCTCAGCCGTCTTTCTAGGTCACATAATTTTCACTCCTATCCAAATTGTGATGCAGTACTTTCTGAGCCTCTATATGATGCTTTCTCTGAAATATTTTATCTTAGAAGTCCCAGTGCACTAACTCTTAGGACAGATTGTTTTTCCATTTCTCCCATTGGTTTATGTTTTTTTTTTTTTTTTTTTTGAGACAGAGTCTCGCTCTGTCGCCCAGGCTGGAGTGCAGTGGTGCGATCTCGGCTCACTGCAAGCTCCGCCTCCCGGGTTCACGCCATTCTCCTGCCTCAGCCTCCCGAGTAGCTGGGACTACAGGCGCCCGCCACTGCGCCCGGCTAATTTTTTGTATTTTTAGTAGAGATGGGGTTTCACCGTGGTCTCGATCTCCTGACCTCGTGATCCGCCCACCTAGGCCTCCCAAAGTGCTGGGATTACAGGCGTGAGCCACCGCGCCCGGCCTGGTTTATGTTTGTGATCACAACATCCAAACATTTTATGTATTGCTTTTAAAAGTGCTCCTTCTTAAGGCTTACATCTTTATAAAGTGTGTGAGGTCAGTCCCCAGTGTAATGACTTACATCCATGTCGAAAATTGCTTGCTTTTTTTTTAACTACTTCCTTCAGATGACTTCTATAGATTGGCCTACCTCCAACAATACCTTGTTGTTTAAAAGAAAGTAATTGAGAGAGTCTAGGGAATATGAAAGATTCTGTGAGCTTTTATAAGAACTTAAATATAAGGCAACTCTCTCTTCTAAGAGTTTTTTTGGGGAAAAAACACCTTGTGTTATGTCCAGGTGTATACTGTATGTTAACTTCATTTCATTTCTTTCTTTCTTTTTTTTTTTTTTTTTTTTTTTGAGACAGGGTCTCACTCTGTCGCCCAGGCTGGGGTGCAGTGGCGTGATCACAGCTCACTGCAGCCTTGACCTCCCTGGGCTCAGGTGATCCTCTTGCCTCAGCCTCCCAAGTAGCTGGGACTACAGGTGCTTACCACCATGCCCAGCTAATTTTTGTAGAGACTGGGTTTTGCCACGTCGCCCAGGCTGGTCTTGAACTCCTGAGCTCAAGCGATTTACCCACCTCAGCCTCCCAAAGTGCTGGGATTACAGGTATGAGCCACCACTCCCGGCCAGACTTTGTTTCTTAAACATTCCAACCAACCTGTAGAGGTCTGTATGGTGAGCATTATCCCCATTTAACACATGAATAAGTTAAGACTCAGAAGGTGAGGTGCTTTGTCCGAGGTACCTAGCAAGTGGTAGAACTGGGATGCAAATCTAAGCCTGTCTGATTCTCTTGACTCACCTCTTCCATTAAAGCACTGACAAAGTTTCTAAACCACCTTCCTACTTTAGGTTGCTGGCCCTCCATAAGTGTGTGAAGCTGTGCTGACAGAATGCTAATGCTGATTCATTTATTATTCTTTTATTGCCTTATGGTGGTGTAGCTGTGTGCAGTATTTCATAAAGAAAATGACAAAGCAATTTGCAAATATAAAACCCAGATGCTTAATTTTAATTTCTGGGTTTCTGTTTCAAATCCATTGAAACACAATGTGGGTTGTTTACACTATAGCTAAACTCCCCAGTACTTATAAGGATCGGGAAAGTTGCTTTTAGGTCCTGAAGTGATGTATTTGCTTGCGTTTCTTTTGTTCTTGGAAACCAACTCTTTCAGGAATGAAGTGGAAAGAGACAATGGTGCCTTCTTTACAGGTGCAAGGTTCCCTACAGTGGTGTGTGTGCTGGAGTTGGCTCTTCTGTGCTTCTGAGAGCTGACTGTGAGCTTCTCTTTCCAACTCTGTTCAGTGACATCATGCTGGGAGCTTGAAATCAGTCACAGTGAGAATATTCACACTGTGGAAATGGGCAGCCCTACAAATCAAGTCTCCTTCCCTCCCCTCTCTCCTGCAGCCCCTCCCCAAAATGATTTAACCTCCTTGTGCCTTGGGAATAATAAGAGTGCTTCCCTTCTAGGTTATTCTGAAGATTTAGTGAGATAAAGCATGGAAGGCACCTGGCACTACCTGTGTGTTTATGTATTTAAGCAGGTACTGCATACTTGGAGTAGAAAAAATCAAACAAGTAAACAGAAGGTTAGAGTGAGAAGGAAGTTTCCTTCTCAACCTGCACCTCCATTCCAATTCCTACCCTCAAAGGCAAACTGTCTCTCTAAATCCTTCCAGAGATGTGCTCTAAGATGTATATATTCTAAATGGGCTCATGTAGCTCTAACTTCATATTTTTAAAGCCTGGTCTATTGTTCCATTTTTGGATGCACCATGGTTTGTTTAACCAGCCCTCTATGGATGCCATTTAGGTTGTTTCCCATCTCTTTCCAGTAAAAATTATGGGCATTGAACAACTTTGTCTTTTGCAAATAAACATGAGTGTATCTATAGGCTCCATTCCTAGAAATAGAACTATTAGGTCAAAGGTTATGAGCATCTTAATTCTGGTTTGATTGTCAAATTGCTTTCTAGAGGCCATGCCAATTCACTCTCCACAGTGTAGGCAAGTGCTGGAGTCTCCACGGTCTTGGGACATTGTCTAACTTTTTGATCTGTGTCATCTGATCATTTTTGGCACCTAAGACAGGTAAATGATTCTCATTATTATTATTGATGGAGAAACCCAGGTGCAAGGAGGAAAGGGAGTTGCCCCACACCACCCATATCCAGGCTTCTGCACACAAAGCAAAGAAATGATAGTTGAGGCTGATGCCATTAGCCCTGCCAGGAAGTGGGGAGTAATCCTTGAGCCCTGGGCAGTTGGAAATTCTATGAACTTGCTTTGCAGGCTCTTTATCATCCCTGTTTTTCTTGAGTGCAATTTCTCAGGAACATGAAGGATCAAGAAGGTGTGAAGCTCTGGTGCTCTGAGAAGCTTCAGTACGGCTTGTTCTCTACTGTAACAGACAACTTCCTGAAATACAGATGCCATTTCTCTCTTCAGAACTTTCTGTGGCTCCACATTTCTCGAAGTTCCTGGACCAGCAGCACCTGGGAACTGGTTAGAAATGTGTATTTTCGGCTGGGCGCTGTAGCTCACGCCTGTAATCCCAGCACTTTGGGAGGCTGAGGTGGGCTGGTCTTGAGGTCAGGAGATCGAGACCATCCCGGCCAACATGGTGAAACCCTGTCTCTACTAAAAATACAAAAAAGTAGCTGGGTGTGGTGGTGCGCACCTATGGTCCCAGCTACTCAGGAGGCTGAGGCACGAGAATTGCTTGAACCCAGGAGGCGGAGGTTGCAGTGAGCCGAGATTATGCTACTGCACTCCAGCCTGGCGACAGAGCAAGACTGGCAAAAAAAAAAAAAAAGAAAGAAAGAAAGAAATGCATATTTTCAGGCCCCTCCTAAGACCTATGAAACCAGACCCTCTGGAGGTGAGGCCTAGTAATGTGGGTTTAACAAGTCCTCCAGGTGATACTGACCAGGTGATACTGACCAGGCGATACTGACCAGGCGATACTGACCAGGCGATACTGACCAGGCGATACTGACCAGGTGATACTGACCAGGCGATACTGACCAGGCGATACTGACCAGGCGATACTGACCAGGCGATACTGACCAGGCGATACTGACCAGGCGATACTGACCAGGCGATACTGACCAGGTGATACTGACCAGGCGATACTGATATATACTCAAGTTTGGAACCACCGATTTACAGAATAAAGTCTGTAGCCCCACAGTCTGGGGCAGCTGTGGCCCCAACCTACCTTTCTTACTGTATTTCCTTCCTCCAACAATTTTTAAACATACTTAGCTACTGGCTCCTTCTAAAACCCCCCTCCACTTCCTCATCCCTGTGCTTGGAGCAGAAACCTCTAGTTGTCTCCCAATTTTTTCTACAGCAACAGAGGCCGTCATTTAAAAACTGTATTTCCCAGTCTCCCTTATAACCGTGTTCTGGCCAATGGGGCAAGAGCAGGAGTAAAACGTGCAACTGCTGAAATGTGCTCTTAGGAGGGAAGAGTATGCCTGCTATCCCCTTTCCCTATTTGCACTGGCTGGAACACAGATGTGATGGCTTTGGACCGTGCAAACAGATGAGGACTGGGGCTCAGGTGTGGTGGAGCATCAGGAAGGAAGGAGTCTGGGTTCTTGATGCTGTGGGGTCACTGTGGGAGCCATAGAATACATAAGCCTGGACTGTTATAAAAGACAGAAACCTATTTTATTTGACCACTGTGACTTTAGATCTATGTCAAAGCAATTGACTATCTTCCCTAATACAATACCTTCCCATACACTGTCCTCCCTCTACTGGCCACATCCCTCTCTTCCTTTCAAAAACAAAATCAAATGCAAACTTCCTTTCCCCGATCCTAGGAGAGTTCATTTCTCTTCACCGGTTGCTCATTCCACTTTAGACTCCTTGTTGCTGGCCAGCTGGAGTCAAGTCATTTCACCATGAGATCGGGAGCCCTTTGAGGCAGGGGCCAAGCTGGGTCATCTTGGAATATTCCCACAGTTCTGACTCAGTGTCCGCCACACAGTAGATACCAACAGACATTTTTCAGGGGCAATTTCAAGTCAGCATCTGCGTTTTTCTATGCTCCTGGCTAAATTGTGCTTTGATGAGTACTTTGGATGAGAACTGAGAATCAATTCATAATCTGAAATTGTGGCCTGAAATTCTTTTCCACTTCCCAGAGCAGCTGTGGACCAAGTGGACTGAGACTGGCCCCTAATGGGTGCTTTGGGGACGGACAGGAGTCGGGAGTTACGAGGAAGGTAGTAAATTAGGAGGAAATCATTTATTATACGTCTGCATAACCCGCTAAGCCCCTTTCTCTCTGTGCTTGGTCTGAATGGCCTCAAGGTCAAGACTTGTGAGAAACTGTGACCCTTTTCAAAGGCCACTCCATCACTGCATCCCCATGTTTCATGCCCCAGGAGCATGAAACTGGTTTCTTAGAACAGTGTTTGTTCCATGAGACCAAGCTATATCAGAACGCTCTGATTTTTACTCTGACTCAGAACTAGAAGTCTAAAGCAATATGCTGTCAACCAGATTGGCGCATGCTCTCTCTCTCACTCCCTCGCCCTCTCTCTCCCTCTCTGAGTGACAGGCACTGTACAAGGCACTTGGAATACAAAGTTGAAAAGATGCTCTCCTTGCCCCAACTCACTTGTAAGGGCCAGAGCATGCATGGACAAATCATCACCAAATGCGATCGGGGTTACCTGGGGGACCCTGAGACCCTTTAAAGGATCCGTGAGGTTAAAACTATTCCCATAATAACACCGAGGCATTATTTGCCTTTTTCACTCTCCTTCTTTCACAAGTATACAGAGGGTTTTACCCCAGAATCGAGCCCAGATTCATACAGTCATCCCTCTGTATACACAGGGGATTGGCTCCAGAACCCCTGAAAATACCCAAATCAGGGCATACACAAGTCCCGCAGTCAGCCCTGTGGAACTCCTGTAAACCAAAGCCCTCCATACATGCTGTTTTCACATCCTGCGAATACTGTACTTCCAGTCTGCGTTTGGTTGAAACAAATCCGTGTCTAAGTGGACCTGCCCGGTTCAAATCTGTGTTGGTCAAGGGCCAACTGCGTACCTCCAGAAAACCCTGCAGAGGCTACATGATGTGTGATTATCAACACATCATAATAGAGAAGCAGACATGAGAATCCAGTTGTCCATGAAGCCAGACATTAAAGAGGTTTACAGAAATATAAGGCAATGTCACTCTTCACACTATGTTTTTTGAAAAATATACTCATATTTCACAAAAAATGTTTTGTTTATATTAGCATGTAATGGATTTATTATTGCCTTAAAAATAGACTAATAAATACTTGTAAAATGTCTGTTAATTTCTGGTACAGTAAATATCGATATAAAAATCTCTTTGGAGTACTCAATACTTTAAAAAACTTCTAATTTTAAGATTATTGTAGACTCATGTGCAGTTGTAAGAAATAATACAGAGATCCTTTATACCCTTCACCCAGATACAGTGGCTGTACCATTTTACATTCCTACCAGGAATTTATGAGTGATCTGTTCTCTCCATTCTCATAATTCTCTGCATTCTTACCAGTGGTTGGTGTTATGTAAAATCTTGCATAACTTTAGTGCAATATTACAACCAGAAAATTGGCACTGATGCAATCCACCCACCTTATCCAGATGTCATGTGTGGCATGCACTCGAGTGTGTGTGCGTGTGTGTATTTAATTCTATGCAACTTTATTACATGTAGATCTGTGGGACCACCACCACAGTCAAGATACAGAACAGTTTCATCACGAGGATCCCTCATGCTACCCTTTTGTAGCCGCAGCCACCTTCTTCCTTCCCTCATCCTTAATCCCTGTGTGCTCTCTCTCTCTCTCTCATTTTGTCATTCCAAGAATGCCACAATATGTAACACAATATGTAGAATAACACAATATGTAACTTTTTTTGAGATTGTCTTTTTTTTCACTCAGCATAGTTCCCTTGAGAACATCCATGTTGTTGCATGTATCAATAGCTCATTCCTTTCCATGGCTGCATAGCATTCCATGGTAGCCATGTAACGCCATCTGTTTAATCATTCACCCGTGGAAGAATATTTGATATTTTTGATTTCTGGGTATTATGAATAAAGTTGGTATGAACATTCATATGTGGATATGAGTTTTCATTTCTCTGGGATAAATGCCCAAATACAATTGCATGTGTGGTAAGCACATGTTTAATTTTGGAAGAAACTGCCATGTCTTTTTCCTGCATGGCTGTACCATTTTACATTCCTACCAGCAATTTATGAGTGATCCATTCTCACCATTCTCACCAGCATTTGGTGTTTTTGTTTTTGAGACGGAGTCTTGCTCTGTTGCCCAGGCTTGAGTGCAGTGGCACAATCTCGGCTCACTGCAACCTCCACCTCCCAGGTTCAAGCAATTCTCCTGCCTCAGCCTCCTGAGTAGCTAGGATTACAGGTGCCCACCACCGTGCCCAGCTAATTTTTGTATTTTTAGTAGAGACAGGGTTTTACCATGTTGGCCAGGCTGGTTTCGAACTCCTGACCTTAGGTGATCCGCCTGCCTTGGCCTCCCAAAGTGCTGAGATTACAGGCGTGAGTCATTGCGCCTGGCTGCTATTATTATTTTAGCCATTCTGATAGTTACGTAGTGATATCTCATTATGGTTTTAATTTACATTTCCTTAATGGTTAATGATGTTGAACATATTTTCACGTGCTTATTTATTAGCTGTTGATCCTTTTCAGTGCAATGTCTGTTCATGTCTTTTGCCCATTTTCTAATTAGATTGTTTGTTTTCATTCTTGAATTTTGAGAGTTCCTTATATACCTAGATAGCAGTGCCTTTTCAGATATGCGGTTTGCAAATACTTTCAGTGTTTTTGTCTTCTTCACAGGGTCTTTGAGCAAAAGGTTTTTACTTTGAATGATCCATCTTATCCATTTTTATTTTATGCATCATGTTTTGGTATCAAGTTTAAGAATTTTTCACCCAGCTCTACATTCCAAAGATATCCTATTTTTTTAATTCTTTTTCCTAAAAGTTTTATAGGCCAAGTATGGTGGCTCATGCCTATAATCCCAACACTTTGGGAGGCTGACATGGGAGGATCACTTGAGGCCAAGAGTTTGAGGCCAGCCTGGGCAACATAGCAAAACCTCATCTCTACAAAAAATAATAAAAAAAAATTAGTGGGGCATGGTAGCACATGAGTGTAGTCCTAGCTACTTGGGAGGCTGAGGTGGGTAGATCTCTTGAGCCAGGAGGTTGAGGCTGCAGTGAACTATAATCACACCACTGCACTCCAGTTTGGGAGACAGAATGAGAACCTGTCTCTTAAAAATAAAAATGAAAAATTTAAAGTTTTATAGTGTTGTGTTTTATATTTAACCTTTGATCCATTTTGAATTAATTTTCTGGTGTGAGGTTTAAGTCAAAGTTTATATTTGCCTGTGAATGTTAATTATTTTTAAGAGGCCCTGGGACCCAAGGTTTGAGAACTTGTACAATAAGGTCCGTGAAGTACTGCAGGACTGGTATGTGCAAGGTACTATGAGACAGTTAACTTTGAGCAGGGCAGTCCTGGAAGACTTCCCAGAGGAGGTGGCATTTGAGTTCTGCTTCGGAGGAAGAATAGGATTTTGCCAAGCAATGAAGACATTTTGTTTTCTTTTTTTCTGTTCTTCCATAGTCAGTGGTATTCTCAGTGAAGATGTTAATTTTTAAAAAGTGATGGGGCCGGGCATGGTGGCTTATGCCTGTAATCCCAGCACTTTGGGAGGCCGAGGCAGGTGAATCATGAGGTCAGGAGATTGAGACCATCCTGGTCAACATGGTGAAACCCTGTCTCTACTAAAAATACAAAAATTAGCTGGGCGTGGTGGCACACTCCTGTAGTCCCAGATACTCAGGAGGCTGAGGCAGGAATATCACTTGAACCTGGGAGGCGGAGGTTGCAGTGAGCTGAGATCGTGCCACTGCACTCCAGCCTGGTGACAGAGCGAGACTCTGTCTCAAATAAAAATAAAAAAGTGACATATGGAAAATAAATAGAAGAGCCTAAGGAGTGAGACAGACCAGTGGTTGAAATCCTTTTTACATAGCTAACTTGCTTACCTTTTTTAAACCTTAGTTTTCTTATCTGTAAAATGGGGGAAATACGTCTTTCTTTTGAAGAAAACTGTGAAGATTAAATGAGATACATATGTAAACTGGGAAGCATGGTACCTTGCACATTGTAGGCACTCAATGAATGGCAGTTACCTTTTCTTCTCCTTTCATGATTTCCCTTAGCTTTTCTCCAGGTTATGAAGTTGGACCCTTCCTTTGACCTTCGACCTCCTTCATTTGTTTTTCCCACATATTGTTCTAGATGAGTGGTTGTCAAACGTTAACTGGGCATCAACCGTCACAAAGCTGGTCATATTTTGTCACGGAGAGCTTCTTAAAACACAGATCGCTGCACTTTGCTCTCAGTGTTTCTGGTTTAGTAAGTTTGGGGTAGGGCCCAAGAATTTGCTTTTCTAACAAGTTTCAAAGTGCTGTGGCTGCTGCTGGTCCAGAAACCACACTTTAAGTGGCACCACTCTAGATAGTCCTTGTAATAGCCTCAATAAATTGTTTAGGAGGAGTTAAGATGTTCATGTTGTACCTGTAAATAAATTTCAAAGGAAATGGCTTGTTGTGTTTGTTTTTCAAAATTTGTGGAAAACTCAGTGGGGACACTTCTGGTAAGATGGCTGAGTTTTGCTTATTTGTCTTGTATTTAATCGTGATTAAAAAAACACACACACAGAGGTTAAATTTACCATCTGAACAACTTTACAAAGTGTAAAGATCAACAGTGTTAAGTATATTCAAGGAGGGCCAAGTTTTGTTTCTATCCACTTCTCTTCTCATTAAATCCACTTCAGACAATTAGGAGAACATGCAACAGAAACACCCTTTCCATCTTTGATGAAGCCCGTAGAACATCTCCAGCCCTGCAACACTGTAAAGGAAGATGGAAACTGTGTTGGGGAATGGTAAACAGTTTGGCAGAGTGGAAGAAGGTTAACCCTGCCGCCTTAGAAGGGGCATCTATAGAGGAACATCCAATTCACCCCAGAATGCCAGAAAGCCTCAGGAATTGGCAGAACCAGACATTGAGGAGGTGGAGGGAAAGCAGGATGCTGAAAACACGAGGATTGACTGAAAGTCTTTGTGGGGGCATTTTGACCTTATGCAGCCATGCACTTCTG
This sequence comes from Gorilla gorilla gorilla, assembly GCF_029281585.2. NCBI lineage: Eukaryota > Metazoa > Chordata > Mammalia > Primates > Hominidae > Gorilla > Gorilla gorilla. Next base: position 12,002,310 of record NC_073245.2, on the reverse strand, counting down.
TCCCCAGAGGCCACCGGGGATTTGATCTCTGGGAAATTTGAATCAGGTTCCAGATTTAGCAGCCACAAAGAGAGCATTGACTCTGGCTGCGATATAGGGGAGAGGCGGGAGGGGGCTGAACAACATAGGGGTTAACTAAAAAGCTGCCTCCCGAATGATGACACCTCCAACCTGTTCCTAGCCCAGCATTAGAACATTACATCTAGGCTCATTGGGCAATGTCCCCCATCCCCTAACAGGCAATGGACTGGAGCTTCTTTCTATGAAGAAATTGAACTGCCCCAGAGAATGGACCTGCAATCGTGACCTTTGGAACTTTTCAGTGAAAAATCTGGCTGGACACTCAATTGCCTATAAGGAAATACATCAGTTGTGAAACGCTCTCCGTGCTTACTAAGCTTTCCATCAGCTTTTACTCGCCTCCCTTTGAGATAAAGATCATCAGTTCCTTGAGGTAAGTTTCCAGCCTGAAAGAGAGACCAAACCAAATCTTGTTGCAGAAACAATGCTTTGCTGTGACTTCCACTTTAGCCCTCTCTGGGGCTGTTGTGCATCTGCAAGTGGAGGGTTGGGGACATAATGGATTCTTAATCTTGGATCCCCGCATCCCTTGGCAGTGTGCCAGTTTCTGTATATGCAGGTATATGGGCTCAATTTTGGGGTAGAATTTATCAGATTCTTCAAGGGGGTCTCAGATCCCCTAAGAACTGATGATCCACTTATTGTCTGAGTCTCTAAGCTCTCTCCCTGGCTTTATTCCTTGAATATATCTTACCTTCACACATCTCCAGGCCTCTGCACATGCAGGTAATTTGACTAGATCATCTTTTTCCTATTAGGTGGAGTTAATTCCTACTCTTCCTTCCAGACTTATCTTAAATATCAGCTTTTCCAGGAAGTCTTTCCTGGCCCCCAACGTCTCTTCTCAGTTTAGGTGACCACTTGGTGTTTCCCCATCTGTTGACTTTCCCCATTTCCTTTAGAGGGATGTGCCTCCTGCCTCTGGGTGGAAAAGCCCAACTTCTCCCAGCAGCACCTGTGTTCCCAGTCTCAGGATGAAGCATTTGTTAATTGGGCTGAGAGCTGGTCTGGATAGGAGTAAATCAGCTCAGTCCTTTGAATTACACTTCAAAGTCCAGCAGAAGGCAGAGTGCGTTGTCTGAAAAAAGAAAAGGGGGAAGGCAGGGCAATTATCACAACTCTTTGTGCCTCTGCCCTTAGGCTCCCTAGTAGGGCTGGGTTTTACTGAAGCTCTTATGAATACTGTAAAAGTGAATCTGAACTTGGTAAAGGAAAGTCAAGGTCAAGGCAACACCTCAACTGTCTGGTTCAGCACCAGATGCTACCGCTTCTCACGACAGGGGAATGAAGTATCCAAGTGGGTCCAGCCCTAACCTGTGCGGTATGTGGGATGGATATTATTTATTTGGGGGCCATCCTGCCTCTGTTTGCTACATTTGGAGAATTCCTCATATTATGAGTCTTAATGGGAGGCAGACATCACTTGAGATTTCAAAACCTCCAAGGAGACGTATTCAATTTCCCAGCCTCCCTTGCAGCTACAGGATGGTCATATGAGCTGGGCTTAGCCAGTCAGGTACACTTACCCACACTCTGGAGAGAAAACAAGTGACACAAGAAATGAGGATGGTGAGGAAGGCTTGCATGACAAGGGCAGCAGTCACAGGAAATTCGTGTTCCTGCAGCAGGGGTGGTCGTGGTGCTGAGGCAGCATCCAGGCTCCCAGGTGGGAGGGGTCAGTGATGCACTTCACCATGTCCAGTGCTCCCCCAGATCAGAGGTGTGCTTCCTGGACCACTTTGTCCTGTACTTTGATTTTCAGCATGGTTCCCTGTTGCAGAGTCTCTGTCTTCAGGTTTTTCCAAAAGCAGAGCTTGAAACAAGAACCTCAGGTGGAGATGGTTTATTTGGGAGGAGATCCCAGGAAGTAGGTACGAGGAAGTAAGGAGAATGACAGCGGGAAGGAGGAAAAGCCTAGAAAGGGTGCATTCTCAAGGTGGCTCCTAAAGGAAATGGGGCTCAACTCCAGAGACCTCTGAGAAGCAAAAAGTATAGCAGGCATTTATGTGCCAGAGTCCTTCCCCATTGGATTGCCTCCAGGAGTGGCCATATTCTTGCACTTCTGAACTGAACCTATGCATGGGCTGAGCAGACTCCTGGGATTTCAAGAAAGTTCCAAGGCAGAAAAGCAGAGATGGAGTAGGCCCCTGAAGTAGAACATGATCAATGTGAATAGAGCTATTCACCACAGCTGGGGCCAAGCAATTGTAACATGGGGCACCTGAAGCACCTGTTTCTGCCCCTAACCTGGTTAGTCAGTTCTGGCAATTTTCTGTACCACCCCATTTCTTCCTAGTTTATTTCTTTCCTGCTTACACTGATCAGAGTTGGTATCTGTGGCTTGTGGTTAGGAACCTTCACTGATAAGGAGTGAACTGAGACAGGTGAGTAAGTTGCCTGGACACCCTTCCTCCTGCCCTGACAATGCACTTAGTCTTGGGCCAGGGGGATTCTTCTTCCTAAATCCTCCACTCCTCCCAGGCATTGCCCAGGTTCAGGCCACCCCATCTCTCATCTGGATTGCTTCTCAAATGCCATTCTCCTCTTCTTCTGTTCGTCTCCTATATTGCAGCCAGAATCAACTCTCGAAAATCCAAGTCTGGTTTTGTTGAGAGGCATGAACATTCTTTCAATGACTTCTGCCTCATACTTCTGTCCTCCAGAGGGATAAACCATGGTTAATTCTTTTTTTTCTTTTTTTTTTTTTTCCTTTTTTTTTTGTCGTTGAGACGGAATCTTGCTCTGTCGCCTAGGCTGGGGTGCAGTGGCATGATCTCGGCTCACTGCAACCTCCACCTCCTGGGTTCAAGCGATTCTTCTGCCTAAGCCTCCTGAGTATCTGGGAGTACAGGCATGTGCCACCACACCCGGCTAATTTTTGTATTTTTTCTAGAGACAGGGTTTCACCATATTGGCCAGGCTGCTTTCTAACTCCTGACCTCGTGATCCGCCTGCCTCACCCTCCCAAAGTGCTGGGATTACAGGCGTGAGTCACCGCGCCCAGCCTAACCACGGTCAATTCTAAGACGCCTGAGGTCTTTCACAGGTCAGTTTTGATACAGAATTTCATTTGAAGAAGTATACTCCAACCCAGTAATAGAACCATCTTATAGCATTGTTGCGAAAATTAAAGTATGTGTACACAGGCTGGGCGTGGTGGCTCACACCTGTAATTCCAGCACTTTGGGAGGTGGGCGGATCACCTGAGGTCAGGAGATCGAGACCATCCTGGCTAATACGGTGAAACCCTGTCTCTACTAAAAATACAAAAAATTAGCTGGGCGTGGTGGCGGGCGCCTGTAGTCCCAGCTATTCAGGAGGCTGAGACAGGAGAACGGCGTGAACCCAGGAGGCGGAGCTTGCAGTGAGCCGAGATCGCGCCACTGCACTCCAGCCTGGGCTACAGAGAGAGGCCTGGGCGACAGAGACAGACTCCGTCAAAAAAAAAAAAAAAAAAAATTAGCCGTGCGTGGTGACAGGTGCCTGTAATCACAGCTACTCCAGAGGCTGAGGCAGGAGAATCGCTTGAACCCAGGAGGCAGAAGTTGCAGTCAGCCGAGATTGCGCCATTGCAGTCCAGCCTGGGCAACATAGTACCTGGCACACATTAAATGCTAGCTTTTTGAAATTTAATTTTAAAATACACTTTCTTTTTTGCATCACTTTTAGGTTCATAGCAAAACTGAGTGGAAGGTACAGAGATATCCCATATTTCCCCTGCTCCCACATACACACAGCCTCCCTGACTACCAATATCCCAAACCAGAGCGGTATGTTTGTTATAATCAACAAACCTACACTGACGCATCTTTATCACTCAGAGTCCATAGTTTACCTTAGGGTTCTCTCTTGGTGTTGTACATATCTTGGGCTTGGACAGATCTAGAATGACATGTATCCACCATTACATTATCACACAAAGTAGTTTCACTGCCCTGAAAATCCTCTGTGCTCTTCCTTATTCATCCTTTCCCCCCCAGCCCCTGGCAACCACTGATTCTTTTTACTGTTTCTGTAGTTTTGTCTTTTCCAGAATGTCATATAGTTGGAATCACACAGTATGTAGCCTTTTCAGATAGTCTCCATTCACTTAAGAATATACATCTAAGTTTCCTCCATCTATTTTAATGTTTTGATAGCTCATTTTTTCTTAGCATTAAATAATATGGTATTGTCTGGATGTACCACAGTTTTTATCTATTCTCCTACTGAAAGACATCTTGATTGCTTTCAAGTTTTGGCAATTATGAATAAAGCTGCTATAAACATCCATGTGCATATTTTTGCATGGACATAAGTTTTCAGTTCCTTTGGGTAAATACCAAGGAGTGTGACTGCTACATCATGCAATAAGAGTATGTTTAGTTTTATAGGAAACTGCCAAACTGTCTTTCAATGCGGCTGTACCATTTTGCATTCCCACCAGCAATGAATGAGAGATCCTGCTACTCCACATCCTCACTAGCATTTGATGTCATCAGTGTTGTGGATTTTTACCATTCTGATGGGTATGTAGTGATATCTCATTGCTGTTTTAATTTGCAGTTCCCTGGTGACATATGATGTGAAGCATCTGCTTAGATGTTTATTTGTTATCCATATATCTTCACAACACAACACACAAAGGTGTGTGTACAGGTCCTTTGCCCATTTTAAAATCAGGGTTTTTTTTGTTTCTGTTGAGTTTTTAACAGTTCTTTGTATATTTTAGGTAACAGTCCTATATCAGATGTGTCTTTTACAAATATTTTCTGTCGGTCTGTGGCTTGTCTTTTCATTCTCTTGACACTGTCTTTTCAAGAACAGCTTTTAATTTTAATGAAGTCTAGCTTATCAGTTCTTTCTTTCATGTTTCATGCTTTTGGTGTAATAATGTAAATAGTATCTAAAAAGTTATCACCATACACAAGGTCATTTAGATTTTATTTTATGTTATCTTCTAAGAGTCTTATAGTTTTGTGTTTTACATTTAGGTTTATGGTCCATTTTGAGTTAATTTTTGTGAAGAGTGTGAGACCTGTGTCTAGATTCATTTTCTTTGCATGTGAATGACCAGTTGTTCCATTATTTTTTGAAAGACTATCTTTTCTCCATTGTACTACCTTTGTTCCTCTGTCAAAGATCAACTATTTTTATGTGGGTCTATTTCTAGGATGTTTATTCTGGTCCATTGATTTGTCTATTCATTCACCCATACTACAGTCTTGATTACTGTAATTACTGTAGCTTTGTGTGTGTGTGTGTATTTTTTTTTTTCAATTCGAGAGCAGGTACTGTTTATTAACTGACCAGATTAGAAAAACAATCATGGTAGACACCTTAGTTCATTCTTCTAATAAGCCTGTTGATCTGGTCCTCCCTGTTGCCAGCATCTCCACCTTCTATGAAATGGGTGGTCTGTTACTTCATTCCACCTCGTGGAGAGAATAATTTGAAGGGCCACAGGAAGTTATTTGCTTCTTTAAAGCGTTTCCCAACAGTATAGATCTCATAATCAGATCCTCCATGCAGATGATGCCGTATTTGCCAAGATATCGAGCAATCAAAGTGTTATCTGTCAAAGCAATTCTTTTCTTATTGATTACATCTATTTAGTGCTGTGGCATGATCATAGCTCACTGCATCCTTGAACTGCTGGGCTCAAGCAATCCTCTCACCTCAGCCTCCGAAGTATGTAGCATTCATTACATTGAATCTTGAAATCGGATAGTGTCAGTCCTGACACTTTTTCTTCTCCTTTAATATTGTTTTTCTTCTTTAATAGTGTTCTCCTCTTTTAATATTGTCTTGGCTATTCTGGATCTTTTGCCTCTAAATATAAATGATTTGTTGATATCCACAAAATAACTTGCTTTTGATTTTGATTTACATTGTATTGAATCCATTTAACTAAGTTGGGAAGAGCCAATGTCTTGACAATATTGAATCTTCCTATCCATCAATATGAAATATCTCTCAATTGATTTAGTTCTTTTTAGATTTCTTTTACCATAGTTTCATAGTTTTCCTCATATATATTTTGGACGTACTTTGTTAGATTTATACCTACGTATTTCATTTTTGGAGTGGTCATGTAAATAGTATTCTGTTTCAAATTCCACTTTTTCAATGCTGGCATATAGGAAATTGATTAACTTTTAAACATAAATTTTGTATCCTGCACACTCACTATAATCACTAATTAGTTCTAGTGAGTTTGTTTTTGTCAAAATATGTTTTTAGCTGTAAGGTTTTTTTATCTGTACTTTATCAAGTCGAGGAAGTTCCCCTCTATTCCTAGTTTGCTGAAAGTTGATATTTTTTGTTAATTTTTCTCCTTCCGTCCTTCCTTCCTTTTTCTTTTCTTTTCTTTTCTTTTTTTGACAGGGTCTCGTTATGTTGCCCAGGATGGACTAAAACTCCTGGGCTCAAGTGATCCTCCTGGCTCAACCTCCCAAGTAGCTGGAACTACAGGTGTGTGCCACTGTACCCAGCTAGTTTGCTGAGAGTTTTTATCTTGAATGGATGTTGAATTTTGTCACTAGCTTTTTCTGCAACTGTTAATATGATTATGTGATTTTTCTTCCTTAGCCAGTTGATGTGGATTATATTTATTTATTTATTTTTAATTTGCTTTTAGTATCTGTCTGCTATTGAAAAATTAGTTGATTTTTGAATGTTGAACCATCTTTGCATATCTGGGATAAATTTTACTTAGTCATGGTGTGTATAATCCTTTATCTACATTGTGGGATTTGATTTGCTAATATTTTGTTGAGGACTTTTTTTTAAATACTGTCTTTGGTTTTTGTATTAGGGTAATGCTGGCCTCATAGAAGGAGTTAGGAAATAGTCTCTCTGCTTCTATTGTCTGAGAGATTGTTGAGAATTGCTATAATTTTTTCTTCTCTTTCTTCTTCGTATTCCTCCTCCTCGTCTCCTTTCTTCTTCTTCTTCTTTTTCCTCTTTTCTTCTCTTCTCTTCTTCTTCTTCTTCTTCCTTCCCCTTCTTTTCTCCTCCTCCTCCTCCTTCTCCTTCTTCCTCTTCCTCTCCTTCTTCTTATTCTTCTTTGTTGAGACAGGGTCTCACTCTATCACCCAAGCTAGAGTGCAGTGGCTCCATCATGGTTCAATGCAGCCTTGACTTTCTAGTCTCAAGTGATCCTCCTGCCTCAGCCTCCTGAGTAGCTGAGACTACAAATGTGTGCCACCACACCTTGCTGATTTTTTTTTTTTAATATATCTTGTAGAGACAGGAACGTCGCTATGTTTTCCAGGCTTGTCTTGAGCTCCAGGACTCAAGGGATCCTCCTGCCTTGGCCTCCCAAAGTAGTGGAATTACAATTGTGAGCCACTGTGCTTCACCAGTATAATTTCTTCTTAAATGTTTGGTAGAATTCAACAGAGTGCATCTGGGCCTGGTGCTTTTTGTTTTGGAAGGTTATTAATTGTTGATTCAATTTCTTTAATAGATATAGGCCTATTCAAATTGTCTATTTTTTCTTGTGTGAGTTTTGGCAAACTGTGTCTTTCAAGGAATTGGTCTGCTTCTTCTAAGTTATCAAATTTGTGGGCATGGAGTTGTTAATAATATTCCTTTATTATCCTTTCAATGTTCATGGGATCTGGAATAATGGCACCTCTTTCATTTCTGATATTATTAATCTCTGCCTTTTCTTGTTTTTTCTTAGATAGTCTGGCTAGGGGCTTATTTATTTTTATTTTATTTTTTGAGACTGAGTCTTGCTCTGTCACCCAGACTGGAGTACAGGGGCATGATCTCGGTTCACTGCAACCCCTGGTTCCCAGGTTCAAGCAATTTTCCGGCCTCAGCCTCCCGAGTAGCTGGGATTACAGGTGCCCGCCACCATGCCTGGCTATTTTTTTTGTATTTTTAGTAGAGAAGGGGTTTCACCATGTTGGCCAGGCTGGTCTTGAACTCCTAACATCATGATCCGCCCACCTCGGCCTCCCAAAGTGTTGGGATTACAGGCGTGAGCCACCACACCCGGCCAAGGCTTATTTGACCTTGGCCAAAACTGATCTTTTCAAAGAACCAATTTTTTGTTTTGTTTATTTTCCCTATTGACTTCCCATTTTTAATTTCATTGTTTTGTGTTTTGTTTTTAATTATTTCTTTACTTCTGCTTACTTAGGTTTAATTTGCTTTTTTTTTTATTTCCTAAGATGGGAGCTTAGATTATTGATTTTAGTTATTTCTTTTTTTCTTTCTTTTTTTGGAGACAGTGTCTTGCTCTGTCACCGAGGCTGGAGTGTAGTGGCGCAATCTCGGCTCACTGCAATCTCTGCCTCCTGGGTTGAAGCGATTCTACTGCCTCAGGCTTCTGAGTAGCTGAAACTACAGGTGTGTGCCATCACACCTGGCTAATTTTTGTATTTTTAGTAGAGACGAGGTTTTGCCATGTTGGCCAGCTGGTCTCGAACTCCTGACCCTCAAGTGATCCACCTGCCTTGGCCTCCCAAAGTGTTGGGATTACAGGCATGTACCGCCGTGCCCAGCCTCTTTTCTCTAATGCATATATTCAATGCTATTAATTTCCCTCTAAGTACTGCTTTTGCTGCATTTCTACAAATTTTGATAAATTGTATTTTCATTTTTACTTAGGTCAAAATAGTATTAAATTTCTCTCAAGACTTCTTCTTTGACCTGTTATCAGAAAGTGTTGTTTACTCTCCAAGTAGTTTGAAAATTTCTAGCTGTCTTTCTGTTATTGATTTCTTGTTTAATTTCATTGCTGCCTAAGAGTAGACATTGTATGATTTCTATTCCTTCTATTCTTTTTTTTTTTTTAGACGGAGTTTTGCTCTTGTTGCCCAGGCTGGCATGCAGTGGCGTGATCTCAGCTCACCGCAACCTCTGCCTCCCAAGTTCAAGAGATTCTCCTGCCTCAGCCTCCCGAGTAGCTAGAATTACAGGTATGTGCCACCATGCCCAGCTAATTTTGTATTTTTAGTAGAGATGGGGTTTCTCCATGTTGGTCAGGCTGGTCTCGAACTCCTGACCTCAAGTGATTTGCCTGCCTCGGCCTCACAAAGTGCTGGGATTACAGGCGTGAGCCACCATGCCTGGCCAACTTCTATTCTTTTAAATGTGTTTAGGTGTGTTTTATGAACCAGAATGTAGTCTATCATAGTGATATTCATCAGAAATTGAGAAGAATGGGTATTCTATTGTTGTTGGATGAAGTAGTCTGTATTTGTTAATTATTTCTTGTTGATAAATGGTGCTATTGAGTTCAACTATATCCTTACTGACTTTTTGCCTGCTGTATTTGTCCACTGCTGATAGAGCAGTATTGAAGTCTCTACCTATAGTAGTAGATTCATCCATTTCTCCTTGCTTTTTTTTTTTTTTTTTTTTTTTTTTTTGAGACAGGGTCTCTCTCTGTCACCTACGGTGAGTGCAGTGGCACAAACACAACTCACTGCAGCCTCAAACTCTGGGGCTCAAGTGATCCTCCCTCGTCAGCCTCCTGAGTAGCTGGGACCACAAGTGTGAGCCACCATGCTGGGCTAATTTTTTATTTTTTGTAGAGATGGGATTTCGTTACATTTCCCAGGCTGGTCTTAAACTCCTGGACTCAAGTGATCCACCTGTCTTGGCCTCCCAAAGTGCTGGGATTGCAGGCATGAGCCACTGTGCCTGGCCTCTCCTTGCATTTCTGTCAGTTTTTGCCTCATGTATTTTGATGCTGTGTTGTTAAGTGCATAGACATTAAAGATTGTTATATCTTCTTGGAGACATAATTGTTATGTCTATTCTTGAAGAATTGACCATTTTATGGCTATGTAATGCTCTTCTTTTTCCTGATAATTTTTCTTGCTCTGAAGTCTGCTCTGCTTTTGTTTGTTTGTTTGTTATGAGACAGAGTCTTACTCTGTCGTCCAGGCTAGAGTGCAGTGGCACAATCTCAGTTCACTGCAACCTCTGCCTGCCAGTTTCAAATGATTCTCTTGCCTCAGCCTCCAGAGTAGATGGGACTACAGGCACGTGCTACCATGCCTAGCTAATTTTTGTATTCTTAGTAGAGATAGGGTTTCACCATGTTGGCCAGGATGGTCTTGATCTCTTGACCTTGTAATCCGCCCGCCTCAGCCTCCCAAAGTGCTGGAATTACAGGCGTGAGCCACCGCGCCCGGCCTCTATTTGAAATTAGTGTAGATGCTTCAGCTTTCTTTTGATTGGTGTTGTCATGGCATATTGTTCTCTACCCCTTCACTTTTAATCTATATGTGTCTTTATATTTAAAGGGGATCTTTTGTAGACAATTTATGACCCAAATGGTTGGGTCTTTTTTTCTTTTCTTTTCTTTTTTTTTTTTGTTTTGAGATGGAGTCTCACTCTGTCACCCAGGCTAGAGTGCAGTGGCATAATCTCGGCTCACTGCAACCTCTGCCTCCCGGGTTCAAGTGGTTCTCCTGCCTCAGCCTCCCGAGTAGCTGGATTACAGGCACCCACCACGATGCCCGGCTAATTTTTGTATTTTCAGTAGAGACAGGGTTTCACTATGTTGGCCAGGCTGGTCTGGAACACCTGACCTCATGATCCGCCCACCTCAGCCTCCCAAAGTGCTGGGATTACAGGCATGGAGCCACCACACCTGACGGTCTTATTTTTTAATCCATTCTGATAATCTGTCTTTTAATTGATGTATTTAGATCACTGACATTTACATGATTGATATAGTTAGATTCATATCTACAATATTTGTTACAGTTTTCTATTCATTGCCCTTGTTCTTTGTTCCTATTTTTGTCTTCCACTCTTTTTGTGTCTTTTGTAGTTTTAATTGAGCACTTTATATTATTCTATTGTGTCTCCAATATCATTTGAATATTTGCTACCATCAAATCTCATTTTGAAATGTAATCCCCAATGTTGAAGGTGGGGCCTAGCGGGAGGTGATTGGATTGTGGGGGTAGATTTCTCATGAATGGTTTAGCACCATTTGCCTTGCTGCTGTTCTCGCCATAGTGAATGATTTCTCATGAGATCTGGTTGTTTAAAAGGGGCATCGCCCTCCACTTGCTCCCGTTTTTGGCCAGCTGATGCGCCTGCTCCCACTTTGCCTTCTGCCATGAGTAAAAGCTTCTTGAGGGCCTCACCAGACATCAAGCAGGTGTTGGTGCCATGATTGTACAGCCTGTAGAACTGAGAGCCAATAACGCTCTTTTCTTTATAAATTACCCAGCCTCAGGCATTTCTTGACAGCAATGCAATGAACAACCTAACATACTCTCCTTTCTTGGTATATCATACTTCTTTTTTTATACTTTTGTTAGTGGTTGCCCTGGAACTCACTTACTCTCTCACCCTCTCTATACATATATATAATGCATATACAGCTATATATAATGCATATGCATTCTAGTGGTTGCCCTAGAATTGTGTCTATATATAAAATACATATGCAATGAATACAAGTCCACTTTCATATAACACTATACTACTTCACAGGTAGTGCAAGTACCTTATAATAACAAAGTATTCCTAATTCCTCCTTCCCACATCTTACATCATTGCTGTCACTCATTTTATTTATACGTAAGTGTGTGTGTATACATACACACACATAAGCATACATAATTGAATACATCTTTGCTATTATTTTTTAACCAACTGTCATCTGTTAGATCAATTAAGAATAAGAGTAATAAAAGCTCTATTTTACCTTCACTTATTCCTCGTTCAATGTTCTTTTTTTTATGTAGATCTGAGTTTCTGACCTATATAATTTTTCTTCGCTCTGAAGAAATTTGCTTAACATTTCCTGCAAGGCAAGTCTACTGGCAACAGATTCCTTCCATCTTTGCTTGTCTGAAAAAGTCTTTCTTTATTTTTCATTTTGATGGATACTTCCACAGAGCACAGAATTCTAGGTTGCTTTTTTCTTTTTTCTTCTCTCAACACTTTAAATATGTGACTCTACTGTCTTCTTGCCTGCATGGCTTCTGAAGAGGAGACAGATATAATTCTTATCCTTGCTTCTCTGTAGGTAAGCTGTTTTCTTCCTCTGGCTTCTTTCAAAATGTTTTCTTTATCTTTGATTTTCTGCAGTTCAAATATGATATGGCTCAAATGTCTTTTTTTTGGGGTTGTTGTTAGATTTTTGGCACTTATTTTGCTTGATGTTCTCTGAGCTTCCTGGTCTGTGGTTTGGTGTCTGCCATTATTTGTGGGGGAATTATCAATGATTATTGCATCAAATATTTCTTCTGTTCCTGTCTGTCTTTATTTCTCTTCTGGTATTCCCTTTTATGCATATGTTATATCTTTTGTAATTGTCCCACAGTTCTTGCATATTCTTGTCTTTGTTTTGTTTTGTTTTCAGTCTTTTTTTTTTATTTTCAGTTTTAGAAGTTTCTACTGACATATCTTCAAAGTCAGACATTTTTTCTTTAGCCACATCCAATCTACTACCGAGCCCACCAGAGACATTCTTTATTTCTGTTACAGTGATTTTAATCTTTAGTATTTCTTTTTAACTTTGTCTTAGATCTTCCATCTCTCTGCTCACATGCCCTGTGTGTTCTCTTGCATGTTGTCTACTTTTCTCATTAGAGCCCTTGGCATATTAACCACAGTTGTCTTAAATTTCCAACATCCCTCCCTGCTGTATCTAAATCTGGTTCTGATGCTTGGTCTCTCTGCAAATTGTTTTTTGCCTTTTAGTATGCTTTGTAATTTTATGGTGAAAGCCAAGCATGATGTACTGCATAAAAAGAACTTCAATAAATAGGTCTTTAGCAGTGTGGCAGAAAGGTGTAGGGTGAGGGGAAACATTCTATAGTCCTATGATTAGGTCTCAGTCTTTTAGTAAGTCTGTGTCTATGAGCTGTGAACTTCACATGTGCTTCTTAGTCCCGTCTGCCCCCTTAAGTGGGACAAGATGGCTAGAGTTGGGGGAGTTGGCTGTTTCCCTTCCCCTAGGTTGGTTTGGTTCTGTTAAAACTCCAACGGGTCAAGCTCTGGCAAAATAGTTTCTCCTGAGGGCAGACTTGCTTATGAACAGAATGCTCGGTGTATTTCACAATGGTTCCTTTCCCCATTCCACCTGCAAGAAGCCTTTATTTTTCTTTAATACTCACCGTGAGAACCCCATAGAGCTCCTGAAGGTAAAAAGGTAAGAAGTGTGGGGGCCTCCCTATGACTGGACCCTTCTGACGTTTTTGTCTCTCAGACTTGTCCACATTGAACCTCCATTGGTTTGTCAACTGCAGGTCAGGTTTTCCTATCTAGTACTGATTCCTGCACAAGTTTCTACTGGAGGATTTTTGCTCTGGTAAATTGTGATTCTATGTATCTGCCTCTCTTTCTCCAATTTAGAGGGCGGCAGTTTGTCCTATGATCTCAGTTCTCTGACAAATCTAAGAAGAGTTGTTGATTTTTCAGTTGTTCAGTTTTTGGCTTGTTAGGATAAAATGACAACTTCCAACATCTCACATGTTGAACTGGAAACTGGAAGTCTGTGATTAAAGAAAATTTTTTTCATTGTGGTAAAATAGATAAGTTAAAATTTACCACTTTAATCATCCTTAAGAGTTGAATTCAGTGGCAATAAATACATTCGCATTGTTGTACGACCATCACCGCCATTCATCTCCAGAACTTTTCTATCATCCCAACCTGAAACTCTGTACCCATTAAACACTAATTCCCCATTAAGTAACTGCAAGCTTTTATATGATTGCTGATGCTGTCACTACTATGTAGTAAGCAATGGCAGCTCTTCTACTGGGATACTGGGCATCATTCTCAAGAACATATGTGGGGTGGGGCATCATGACATACTTTTGAGAAGGGAGCTAATGAGGTCAATGCGTGTGTTTTAGGGAGAAAAATCGCTAATAGAGAGAAACTGTGGTGGAGCATGATAGTGATGCTCCTTCAAGTCAGAGCTAAGCAAGCTGCTCTGAAAATTGGTCCTAAATGGAAACGTTTATCAAAGTAAATGTCTTGGCTCCACATTGACTTCATTTCACTGGTTTTGTTTTATTGTTTCATCTGCCCAGGAATGGAACCTTGAAACTTTTAGCGAGATGAGTGGGAAGATTCCTTGTACTAATCTCATTTCCAAATGGAACTGGTGTCTGAATTATGAAGCTCTCTGCTTCCAAAGGCTACATTAACAGAACCATCTATCCTCCTCTCCATGTAAGAGGTCCAGGGTGCCATTGTGATGCATGTTCATTATTGCAGCAATGGAGAAGTAATGGAGTTGGTACAACCTTTCCAGAAGGCAATTTGGCAATATGTATCAAAATGTAAAATTTGCAGAACTTTCAGTTCAGCATTTCATTTCAAGGATCCCAAAGAAGTAACTGGACAAATGGTCAAGGGTGTTTGTATAAAGATGTTCAATGCAGCCTTGTTTATAATTGTGAAATATTGGAAACATTCTAAATGTTCAACAGTAGGGGACAAGGTACATTAGTTATCCACACAGTGGAATGTTTACTATGCAACTCACCAAAGATAAGGTGGAGCTGGAGGTAAGGAAAAACCTCCACAGTATTCAGGGATATCCTGCAGAACATTTCTCTGGTTAACATTTTCCCAGTGGAATCATTCTTAGTTTATAATACCCAAACTTGAGAGAATACACATCTCTCAAGAAAAATGTCTTTTTTTGGCAAATGCTTGCATAGGAAAAACATTTATATTCATATCCCTAAAACACAATAGAATATTTTAAAATTATCTTGGGGAAAAAGTTACTCATTATATTGCAAATAAGTTTAATGAAGCTTAGAATTACATATAGAAGGATAAAAACGCAACTGAGTGACCCAAACCCTCCAGTACCAAGGAGTCCTGGCTGATAAAGTGCAGTGGAAGTCACTGGATGAGACTTTCAGGGATGCTTTTATGGAAGGAACAGCCCCTGTTCCTTGCCTCTCTTTTGCCTTTTTGCCCCTTCCCCATTCTCCCTGTCTGGAACATGGAAGTGTTGTCTAGAGTGCAGCAAACAGCATACAGCCATGAGACTACAAAGCCTAAAGATGAGTCTTCACACTGTGCAGAGGAAAGAAGGAAAGAGGAGGCATAAGGCATACCCAGCACTTCTTGTTACATAAGACATATAAGCATTTTAGTAATTTATATCTTTTTTTTTTTTTTGAGAAGAAGTCTTACTCTGTTGCCCAGGCTGAAGTGCAGTGGCGCGATCTTGGCTCACTGCAACCTCCACCTCCTGGGTTCAAGCTATTCTACTGCCTTAGTCTCCCAAGTAGCTGGCACTACAGGCATGCACCACCACATCTGGCTAATTTTTGTATTTTTAGTAGAGACGTCATTTCACCATGTTGGCCAGACTGGTCTTGAACTCCTGACCTCAGGTGATCCACCTACCTTGGCCTCCCAAAGTGCTGAGATTACAGGTGTGAGCCACTGCACCTAACCGATTTATATCATTTTTTGGTCATAGCTTCTTCCATGTGCTTCTAAACATGATCCTGACACTGTGGTTATTATTTTCCCTTTTTTTTATTTCTAAAACAAAATTATAAAAATATATCATGAACTAATAACAAACAATACCTGAAGGAGTTAAATAGAAAGAAGTTGAAAAACACTGCCAGGGTCAGTGGCTCATGTCTGTAATCCCAGCAACTCAGGAGGCTGAGGTGAGAGGATCGCTTGAGGTCAGGGGTTCAAGACCAGCAACATAGCAAGACCCTGTCTCAACAAAAATAAAAATAAAAAATCAGTTGGGTGTGGTGCCACTTGCCTGTTCCAGCTACTTGTGATGCTGAGGCAGGAGGATTGCTTGCACCTAGGAGTTAGAGGCTGCAGTGAGTCATAATTATGCCACCGTACTCCAGCTTGTACTAGTTAGGAAGCTTTTGGCTGTATGTAACTCAAATGTGAAAATGCAAATGAAATGCTATCTCACTCAAGAAGCTAGAAGTAGAGTGTTTCCAGGGTTGGCTAATTCAACCTTAGATACATCATCAAGGATTTGAGTTCTTTCTACATTCTTGTTCTGCCATCCCCAGATCATTGGCTCATCCTCTTAGTCCAGCCTTTTTGGCACCAAGGAACAGTTTGGTGGAAAACAATTTTTCCACGGATGGCAGGGAGAGGGGGAAAGGCTGGGGAGGGTGCTGCTGGTGGTTTCAGGATGAAACTGTCCCACCTCAGACCGCCAAGCATTAGATTCTCATAAGGAGCGTGCAACCTAGATCCCTTGCATGCGCAGTTCACAATAGGGTTTTGCTCCTATGAGAATCTAATGCTGCTGCTGATTCTGACAGGAGGCGGAGCTTAGGCAGTAAGGCTTGCTCACCCCGCTCACCTCCTGCTGTGCAGCCCGGTTCCTAACAGGCCGCGGATAGGTTCTGGTCAGTGGCCCAGGGGTTGGGGACCGCTGTCTTAGTCTTACTCCCTCCAAGGCCCAGGATAATTGCCATTGCTCCAGAAGCGCCATGCTAATGGCAATATATAGAGGCAGAAGATATTAATATCTTAACCACGTCCCTTTCTGAGATTGGGGAAAACTTTTCCAGAACCTCCATCAGGTGGTAAGGAGAACAGGAATATAACAATTCTTAAACCAGTCAGTGGTAAGAACAGGACTGTAACAATGAGTTGAGACCAGTAGCTCTCAACTCCAGCCACATGTTAGCAATACTACCTGCAAGGTTTAGGCTCCTGAGTCCACAGCACACCAACAGTCTGTAGTGCAGTATCTCTGGGGGTGGGACCTGGGCTATGTATATATTTTTAATTCCCTGGGTATTTTCAATGGGTAGCAGAGTTCAAAACTACTCTTTTGGCTGGGCGCGATGGCTCACGCCTGTAATCCCAACACTTTGGGAGGCCGAGGCGGGTAGGTCATGAGGTCAAGAGATGGAGACCATCCCGGCCAACATGGTGAAACCCCGTCTCTACTGAAAATACAAAAAATTAGCTGGGCTAGGTGGCAGGCGCCTGTAGTTCCAGCTACTCGGGAGGCTGAGGAAGGAGAATCACTTGAACCCGGGAGGCGGAGGTTGCAGTGAGCTGAGATTGTGCCACTGCACTCTAGCCTGGGACAGAGCGAGACTCTGTCTAAAAAAAAAAAAAAAAAAACCTACTCTTTTATGCTAATTATACTTCACGTCCTGGGACTAGGGAAGGGGCTGATTTCCCCCTTGAAGCATATTTGGATTGTTAGCAGAAGAAATGATCAAGAAGTGTTAGTTATGTATGTAGACTAATGATAGTATTTAACACATATGTTGTGCTCCTATTTCTGTAGTTTAAAAAATTGTCTAAGTACATAAAATGACATATATGACAAGCAAAAATCTGGAAGTCTACAGACCAGACTTTTAATACTGATTATTATGGTGGGGTGGGGAGGGTTAATTTTGGATTATTTTCACTTACTAGTTGAACTTTCACAATGAACATTAATCACATAATTAGAAAAACAATGATGATACACCATTTTGGAAAAAATATTTTTTATTTATTTATTTTTTTGAGACGGAGTCTCGCTCTGTCGCCCAGGCTGGAGTGCAGTGGCGCGATCTCGGCTCACTGCAAGCTCCGCCTCCCGGGTTCACGCCATTCTCCTGCCTCAGCCTCCGGCGTAGCTGGGACTACAAGGCACCTGCCACCACGCCCGGCTAATTTTTTGTATTTTTTAGTAGAGACGGGGTTTCACTGTGTTAGCCAGGATGGTCTCGATCTCCTGACCTCGTGATCCGCCCGCCTCGGCCTCCCAAAGTGCTGGGATTACAGGCGTGAGCCACCGCGCCCGGCCTGGAAAAAATATTTTTAAAAAAACAAAGAAAAAAAAGGAAGGTGTAGAAGAAGAGATGCTGCTTTGCCTTTGTAGGTTGTCTTCTGTGGGGCAGTCCAGTCCCTTGTTGAGGGACTTGTTATTATGCCTGTAGAGTTGGCCAGGCATGGTGTCTTATGCCTGTAATCCCAGCACTTTGGGAGGCCAAGGCCAGTGGATCACCCGAGGTCAGGAGTTTGAGACCAACCTGGCCAACATGGGGAAACCCTGTATCTACTAAAAATACAAATATTAGCGGGGCGTGGTGGTGCGTGCCTGTAGTCCCAGCTACTCGGGAGCCTGAGGCAGGAGAATCATTTGAACTTGGGAGGCGGAGGTTGCAGTGAGCTGAGATCAAGCCGCTGCACTCCAGCCTGGGCAACAGAGCGAGACTCTGTCTCAAAAAACAAAACAAAACAAAAACAAACAAACAAACAAAAACAAAAACATAGTATTGATCACTGACCCAGCAATCCATGTGACCTGGGGAAAGGTAAACCCTGATCATGACACTCTCATTTCCCTTGCCAGCGACTGGCGTAGGCCAGGACGTGTGATGCAGTCGTGGCCATTAATACGTGAGAAAGCATCTGCTGGTAGGGGTGGTGGCTCTGGGAAATGTTTCTTTACTTTTCAAAAACACAGGAAAAGAGGGTCTCTTTTTACCCCAGACATATTCCTTATTACATGTAATGCCTGGCTCTTGCAGCTGCCATCTTATGATTAAGACAAAGTCCACACACTGAGGCTGTCACAGTGAAAATATGAAAAGAATTGGATCCTCTTTGGTGGCACATTTTTAAACCTGACGTATAACTTTCATACAATAAAGTGCACACATCTTAAGTGTACAGCTTGGGGAAGATTTTATGTGTATACACTCTTGTAACCATGAGCCCGATCAAGATACAGCACACTTCCAGCTCTCCAGAGGGCTGCCTCGTGCCCCTTCCCAGGCAATTTCCAATCCTCAGTGTTCCAATGCCTTAACAATTTCTTTTGTTTTTAATTGCGGTTATGAACACATAACATTAAATTTACACTCAAACATTTTTATGTGTACAGTTTAGTAGTGTTAATTCTATATTCACATTGTTGTGTAACAGATCTCCAGGATTTTTTTCATTTTGTAAAACCCGAACTCTATGCCCACTCAACACTAATTCCTTTCCCACCTCCTCCTGGCCCCTGGCAATCACCGTTCTATTTTCTGTTTCTGCAGTTTTGACTAATTTAGATACCTCATATGAGTGGAAACATACAGTATTTGCCATTTTGTGACTAGTTTATTTCACTGAGCATAATATCCTTGAGGTTCATCCATGTTATAGCATGTGACAGGATATCCTTTTTATATTTTTTAAATTTTAATTTAAGTTTTGGGATACATGTGCAGAACGTGCAGGTTTGTTACATAGATATGCATGTACCATGGTGGTTTGCTGCACCTGTCAACCCGTCATCTAGGTTTTAAGCCCCACATGCATTAGGTATTTGTCCTAATGCTCTCCCTCCCCTTTCGCCCCACCCGCCGACAGGCCCCGGTGTGTGATGTTCCCCTCCCTGTGTCCATGTGTTGTCATTGTTCAGCTCTCACTTATGAGTGAGAACATGTGGTGTTTGATTTTCAGTTCCCGTGTTAGTTTGCTGAGAGTGATGGTTTCCAGATTCATCCCTGTCTCTGCAAAGGACATGAACTCATTCTTTTTTATGGTTGCATAGTATTCCATGGTGTATATGTGCCACATTTTCTTTATCCAGTCTATCATTGATGGGCATTTGGGTTGGTTCCAAGTCTTTGCTATGGTAAATAGTGCTGCAGTAAACATACCTGTGCATGTGTCTTTATAGTAGAATGATTTATAATCCTTTGGGTATATACCCAGTAATGGGATTTCTGGGTCAAATGGTATTTCTGGTTCTAGATCCTCCAGGAATCGCCACACTGTCTTCCACGATGGTTGAACAAATTTACACTCTCACCAGCAAATCCTTCTTTTTAAAGACTGCATAATATTCCTTTATATGTACAAACCATATTTTCTTTATCCATTCATCTGTCATTGGAAATGTGGGTTGTGTCCACATCTTCACTACTATGAATAATGCTGCAATGAACGTGAGAGTGCAAATATCTCTGAGATCCTGCTTTGAATTCTTTTGGAAATAAATCCAGAAGTGGGATTGCTGGGCCATATGGTAATTCTATTTTTAATTTTTTGAGGAACTTTCATACTGTTTTCCATAGCTGTTGCACCATTTTATATTCCCAGCAGTGCACAAGGGTTCTTATTTCTCTGCATTCTTGCCAATACTTGTTTTCTGTTCTTTTGATAGTGGCCATCCTAATTGGTGTGAGATGATATCACATTGTGGTTTTGATTGGCATTTCTCAAAATATTAGTGATGCTGAGCATCTTGTCATGTGCTTTTTGGCCATTTTCTTTCGGGAATTATCTATTCAAGTCCTTTGCCCATTTTAAATCCACTGTTCTAATTCCTATCTCCATGGTTTTACTTGTTCTTGATCTTTATATGAATTGAATAATATAGCATAAGCTCTTTTGTAGTTGGCTTCTTTTGCTCAACACGTTTTTGAGGTTCTTTAATTATTACACTGGTAGTTTATATTTATTTATTTATTTATTATTTAATGTAATTATTATACCGGTAGTTTATATTTATTTATTTATTTTTGAGATAGGATCTGGTTTTGTCCCCCAGGCTGGAGTGCAGTGGCACGATCATAACTCACTGCAACTTCAAACTCCTGAGCTCAAGCAATCCTCCTGCCTCAGCCTCCCACATAGCTGGGACTATAGGCACATGCCACTATGCCCTGGTAATTAAAAAAAATTTTTTTTATAGAGAGAGGGTCTCTCCATGTTGCCCAAGTTGATCTTGAATTTCTGGTCTCAGGTGATCCTCCCGCCTTGGCCTCATAAAGACCTGGGATTACAGGCGTGAGCCACTATGCCCAGGCTAGTTTAGAGCACTGTGTAATGTTCCATTCATTTTTTCCATATAGATTATTTTCTATGTTGATATAAAATTTCTCCTGACCTACTGAATTTTGGTGGTAAATCAAGCTACCATACTTGTTTGGATCCAACATTGGAGTCTAAATGCTATTCCATTGGTCTATTTGTCCGTCCTTGCACCAATATCACACTGCCTTAATTACTATAGCTTTATAGTAAGCATTGATAGCTGGTGGGGCATATCCTTCTTTAAGATTGCCTAGGTTATTTCTAGGTCCATTGTATTTCCATATAAATTTTAGAATTAGCTTGATAATTTCTATACTTTATTGGATTTTGGTTGGGATTGCATTAAATCTACAAATCAATTTCAAGGGAATTAATTACCAATATTGAGTCTTCTAATCCATGGTATATCACTCCATTTATTTTGACTTCAATCTGATGACATTATTAAGCATTTGATTTAATTTCATCAATCCTGGAGTTACCTTACTTTGGTCTTCATATTATTATATGATGCATTTTACTAATTAAGACTTTTTTTCTAGTTGTTTACAGCCATAAACATCTCAACTGATACAATAAACTTGCCCTCTACTGTGATAGATGAAGCAGAAGGCTTCAGTCTGTGCGATTCACTGTGTGACCATGGGTAAGTCACTTTACCTCTCTGGGCCTATTTCCTTATCCATGAAAATCCCACAGGATTGAAAACCTTTTTCACAAACTGGTGAATGTCAACTCATCTCTTTGTCTCAACTTAAGTATCACTTTTGTTAGGAAGGCTTCCCTGACTCTTCCAGAAAAATCTGATTTTCTTTTCCTGTCCATGTCTCTCAAAGCAATCAACACACTGTAATGCCATTGTTTACTGATTTGTCTCCATCAATGCCTTGGATCAGTCAGGGACTTGTAGGAAACAGAAAGCACAGTTACATGCTTCCTTGAAGAGAGGATTAGACAGGATTAAGGGAACCCATACTGGAAGATGAAGCACCCAGGGCCTAGCCATAAGCCGAAGCCATTACCAGTCTTGGGCTTGAAGGATTAAGATGAAAGAATTATTACTGGAGCTTAGTGATACCTATAGCTGTGGAACAGGGACTGCCCAACAGATGGACAGGTGGGGAGGGAAGAACAAATGCCCGCCACCTCTCTTTTCTCTCCCCCTCTGATTTCCTTCCACTGCTCCCATAGGCTGAAACCAACCACAGGTCAGAGGGTGATGGAGCTTGGGTGATAGACTGT
The DNA here is from genome assembly GCF_029281585.2 of Gorilla gorilla gorilla. Taxonomy (NCBI): domain Eukaryota; kingdom Metazoa; phylum Chordata; class Mammalia; order Primates; family Hominidae; genus Gorilla; species Gorilla gorilla. The sequence continues at coordinate 11,980,227 of NC_073245.2, read as the reverse complement.
ATAAAGTTTAGTCTCCTGGAACATAGAGCAGGGCAGAGAGAGGCACATATGGATACAGGAGAAGGAAAAGGTAATGCTCAGGATACTTACCTTCAGTGTGAACCTTTGAGAATAGACATCAAGTCTTTGAAAAGTAATGTTGCCACAGTGCTTATTACACCTGTTACAACAATAAACATTATAGAAAATAAAAGACAGCCCCAGAAATGACCATAGCTAACTCTTTGTTATATAATATTTCAGATTTATATATATACACACTGAACATATGGGTCTGTGGAAGATCACAACTTAAAAAATGACCACAGCAATATTTCTGGTCTTACGTGCTTTTCTAAACATTGCCACTCCCCATCACGAGGTAAATATGTTTTCCCTCCCCTTGAAACTGGGGAGGGCTTTGTGATTGCCTTGGCAGATAAAATGTGTCATACATGATACTTCATGACTTCTAAGTCATAAAGACACTATGGCTTCCACCTGGAAGTCTCTTTCTTGGGATGCTCACCTGGGAACTCAGCCACCATGTTGTGAGGAAGCCCTGTCACATGAGGAGGCCACATGCAAGTGTTCTGGCTGATTTCCCAGCTGAGATCCCAGCTGACAGCATCAATTGTCAGAATGAGCTTCTAGATGATTCCATCTTTCAGTGTTCAAGCCACCTCAGCTGATGCTAGTTGGAACAGGGCAATCTATTCCCCTAAATCCCTATCCACATTGAAGATGTGTGAGCAAAATAAATGTAGTTGTTTTCTTAAGTCACGGAGGTTTTGAGTAATTTGTTACATAGTCATAATAACCAGCAAAGAGGCAATATGAGGGGGTTAAGCTCTCAGACTCTGCAGCCAGACTGCATGGGTTTGAATGTGGTCTCTGAAACTTATTCCCTGTGTAATATTTGGCAAGTTGTTCAAATTCTTATTTTAAGTTCAGGAGTACATGTGTAGGATGTTCAGTTTTGTTACATAGGTAAATGTGTGCCATGGTGCTTTACTGCACAGATTGTCCTATCATGCAAGTATTAAATCCAGCATCTATTCGTCATTCTTCCCCATGCTCTTCCATCCCCCACCTCCCCAGCCCCCAGGTGCCCAGTGTGTAGTGCTCCCCCACCATGTGTGTCCATGTGTTCTCATTGATCAGCTCCCACTTATAGGTGAGAAAATGTGGTATTTGGTTTTCTGTTCCTGTGTTAGTTTGCTGAGAATAATGGCTTCCAACTCCAACCATGTCCCTGCAAAGGATATGATCTCGTTCCTTTTTATGGCTGCATAGTATTCCACTGTGTATATGTACCACATTTTCTTTGTCTAGTCTATCACTGATGGGCATTTAAGTTGATTCCACGATTTTGCTATTGTAAACAGTGCTGCAATGAATATACACATGTATGTATCTTTGTAATACAATGATTTGTATTCGTTTGGGTATACACCCAGTAATGGGATTGCTGGGTCAAATGGTATTTCTTCCTCTAGGTCTGTGAGGAATTGCCACACTGTCTTCCACAATGGTTGAACTAATTGACACTCCCACTGACAGGGTAAAAATGTTCCTTTTTCTCCACAACCTCGCCAGCATCTATTGTTTTTTGACTTTTTAATAATAGCCTGTCTATTTTTTCCTTCTTTTTTTCTTTTTCTGAGATGCGATCTCACTCCATCACCCAGGCTGCAGTGCAGTTGCACGACCTCGGCTTGCTCCAACCTCTGTCTCTCAGGCTCAAGTGATCCTCCCACTGCAGCCTCCGAAGTAACTGGGACTACAGTCATATACTACCACACAGGGCAATTTTTTTTTTTTTTTTTTTTTTTTTTTTTGTATTTTGGTAGAGATGGGGTTTCACCATGCTGCCTGGGCTGGTCTGCAACTCCTGGACTCACATTATCTGCTCACCTCAGCTTCCCAAAGTGCTGGGATTGCAGGCATGAGCCACCATGCCCAGCCAGTAGTAGCCATTCTGATTGGCATGAGATGGTATCTCATCGTGGTTTTGATTTGGACTTCTCTAATGATCAGTGATATTGAGCTTTTTTTCATATGTTTGTTGACTGCATGCATGTCTTCTTTTGAGAAATGTCTGTTTATGTCCTTAAGTTGTTCAGATTCTAATCCTCACTTTCTTCATCTGTAAAATGGGAATAATGACGTTAAAATCTCACAGAGTAGGATTAGTGTATAAAACACTCTGCCTAGTGCTCAGCACATATTAAGTGACTCTTTTTGATGACTGATTCCCTGAAAGCCCACCAGGAAAAACTGTTGATCAAACAAAGCTAAACATATTAAGTTAACTGTAGTAAGGGAGTACAATGCCTTAAAAAGTTCTTCTAGTATTTCAAAATGAAGAAATTAAGGAAAAGACACAGGGTTTAGGCTGCTCAGGGTAATTTTTAGGTAAGTGATACAGACAGGTAACTGTCTGGGCTTGGGCAGAATTTGACATAGTTGCTTTGGATTGGTGAGCCCAGAGAGGCAAGAGCCTTGAAGTAATTCTTGATGAGCAAGTTGTCTATTTTGATAAGTAAGATGTTTAGTTGGTTTGGTCTTATCTTCCAAGAGCAGGCATTTCCTGGAGCAAACAGCTAAATTATTATTCCTTGGTCCCGGTATTGTTTAAGGCAGGGGCAGAAAAATGTGTTGCTCACAGTTCTCATTATTATACATATCTTTTCATGGAAAAAAAGATCATACCCCACCTATTGTATTGAAACTTACCTTTTCATCTAACTACATGTCTTGAACACCTTTTCTTATCAGCACATGTCAATTAATTGTACCCTTTTCAACAGCTTCCAGGTATTAACTTGCATAGGTGCATCATGATTTGTTTGCCTTTTCCCATATTAGCAGGTACCTGGTGTGTATCTGAAGTGAGCTGGGGCACCCAGACCCTTAGTACAGTGCCTGGCACAGAGTAGGCACCCAGAAAGTGTTTTTTTTGGGGGGGGGGGTTGGAGTCTTGCTCTGTCACCCAGGCTGGAGTGCAGTGGCGCAATCTTGGCTCACTGCAAGCTCTGCCTCCTGGGTTCACGCCATTCTCCTGCCTCAGCCTCCCAAGTAGCTGGGACTACAGGCGCCCGCCACTACGCCTGGCTAATTTTTTGTATTTTTAGCGAAGACGGGGTTTCACCGTGTTAGCCAGGATGGTCTCGATCTCCTGACCTTGTGATCTGCCCGCCTTGGCCTCCCAAAGTGCTGGGATTACAGGCATGAGCCACCGCGCCCGGCCAGGGTTTGTTATTTTAAAGAGAGTGGACATGACATGTGCAAGATGCCATATACATGTAATGTACGGGTGGAGGGTTGAGATTCCCTGATTTCTGCTCTTATCCCACCCCAGTTTGTCTCCTGTATTAGGAACCATGTCATGGATGTGCATGGCCTGGGAGAGATCTAGAAGTTCCTATGAATCTGGGATGGGGTAGATTGCTGAGGGGTTTGAAAACCAGGGAGCCCAGGGAGCTGTGGGGTGAGCAGCTGAGGCAGGGCTGGATGGAGGATGCAGCTGGGGCTCAGGTGCCCAGGAGAGTGGTGGTGGCAAGAACAGACTGTGAGTTTCAGCGGGTGTGGGCTTTAGCAGCTGGCACCATCAGGACACCCCTGGCTAGGTAAAGCAAGGGGCATCTCGTGAAACCAGCCAGGACTCACAGGACTGTACCAGGGCCATCCCTCCCCATTGCCATGAGAACATTTCCCTACATCCAGATGTCATCTTGAGGAGAAGGAAGCAGAGGAGAAAACATTTAGAAGAAAAATAAAGCAGCCCCTGTAGAGATTTTAACCTGATAATCAGATGCAATATTTATGAAAAAGAGGATGAGATGCAATGAGGCATGGGTTTTCAACCTGGTGTGACATCACAGCAGCACGGGGCATTTGGAAATAGGTGGGGCATTTTCCACCCACTACAGAAAAGTAGAAAGAATCATGGAACAAATACACTTATATCTATCACGTGGATTTCTCAGTTATGTGGGGGATTTGGCTGTAATCGTTTTATCTATTTTTTTTTCTGAAGCAGTTTAAAGCAAATTACCACTATCATAACATTTCAACCCCTAAATGCATCTCTGAAAAACAAGAACATTTTTCTCCATCATGTGGGGATGCTCTTGGTTGACACTAAGAGTGCTACTGGCATATAAGTGGGCAGAGGGCAGAGAGACTAAATGTCCTGCAATGTGTGATTTACTTCAGGATGGGAAGAATTGTCAGGCCTAAAGCTCCAATAGCACCATCTTGTAGAAAGCCTGTTCTGTAGAGGAATGAACTTGTGTGGGAGCGTGTGGGTGTAGGTGAAAGGGGTGCTGTCACATATTTATTCATTGTATATATATGTGTGTGTGTGTTTATTATAAAAGTAACACGAAAACTGGTAAGATATAGAGACATACCAGAAAAGTTTGAAGAAGCAATAGGATAAAATCACCTGTCATCCCATCATCCTCTGAGAGTCAACCACTGTTAACATTTTGGCACATTTCCTTCTAGTTCCTATCTTTTTACATAGTTGAGATAATGCTAAACATATATGCAGCTTCCCATCTTAGAAAGGCATACTTTTAATTGCTTATTTAAAGTTCCTTTTTCTCTGCCCACTCACGACAACCTAGTGGGGAAGGGAGCTGGAGAGCAACAGAAGATCCGTCTCTAAAGCAAAAAATAATACCACATTTTCCAGAAATGCATTTGATTTGTTGCTTGTTAATTTGTTTTCACCCTACCTACTTGTGACCTCAGTTAATCTTCAGAATTACTTTATGATGTAGAGATTATCATTCTCATTTTCCAGATGAGATACCTAAGGCACAGTGAGTTTAGGAAGCCCACCCAAGCAAGCTCTGTGCTCTTTACCATTCTGACTTGCAGCCCCTGAATACACTGTCTACTCCCTGACCAGCTCCGGGAACAGAGAAGCCAGGATATGGGCGTGCAGAGGGAGCACTTGACTCAGGGATCTTGGGAGATGGGAGATTCTGATTCTCTTCTACTGAATATTAAATGACAAGTAGGATTTACCTCAGTTGTGAGGAGTCAGTTTTCCACTCCCCATTTGATCACCTACTTCTAGGTTGGAACATGGTTTGGGGAAGAAGAACTTACCTATCTGTGTCTGAGCAAAGTTACCTGGGGCCAGTACCTGGAGTGAGAATGCAAACTACCTGTAGTAGGTTAAAGGTGTCTGCAAATTCCTTGACACTCTTTTCATTCAAGAGGAGGGGTCTGTGTTTCTCCCCTTGAATCTGAGCAGACTCAGTGAATGTTGACTAATAAAACATTGCAGAAGTGAAGTTGTACCCATTTTTCTGGCCCAGGATTTAAGAGACTGGAGTCTTCCAGATTCTGTTTCTTGGAACGCTTGCTATTAGAACCTGGCTGCCATGTTGTGAGGAAGCCCAAGCAGCACTGCAGGGAGGCCCGTGCAGAGATAATGGAGGCCACCAGTGTATAGCCTTGGCCAAGCTCTTAGCCATTAGCTAGCACTGACTTACTCCCCATGTGAGTGAGCCAGCTTGGAAGCAAATCCTCCAGCCCCACTCACACCTTCCCAGCTGATGTTGCATGAAGCAGAGATGAGCCAACCCTGCTAAGCCCTGCCCAAATTGCAGATTTATGAGCAAAGTTAATGATTGTTGTTATTTTAAGCCACTGAGCTTTGGAATGGCTTGTGATGCAGCATTAGACACCAGAATGCCACCATTTTCTGAGCTGGGCCTCTAGGCCAAATTATATGTCAAACCTTCCACACATACTAGCTCCTTTAATCCTCATACTCCACTCTAAGGCAATAAAACCAATAGCTAACATTTATTGAGTGCTTGCAGTATGCCTGGTGCAGTTCAAAATCCTTTTTCTATGTCAATTCATGTAATTGTCCCAATAGCCCTGTTTCACAGGTACTCTTATTCTTATTTTATGGATGTGGAAATAGGCGCCGAGAAACTGGAGAACTTGCTCAAAATTACACAGTAAGTGGCAGAGCCAAGGACTCCCTGTCTGATTTGAAAGCCAGCAATCCTAAACGCTCCATTGTGCTGCTTCAGGCAGAGCAGGTCATTGTCCCTAGTTTTCAGATGAGAAGGCTGAGTATCAGAGAGGTGGAGTGACTTCCTCAAGGTGGCACAGCTAATGAGCAACGTTGGGCCACTCATTCTCTGGGCGGCTTAGGACTTCCTCCAAGGAAACTGCCATGGTCCTGCTGGAGGTGACTGTTCTTTTGGGCCTGTCTCTGTATAGCCATGGCTGGCTCTCGATCTCTAATGGTGTCCCTGAGCTTGCTTCCTTTCCCTGCAACTGTGGCTCTTTTCCCAGTGACCTTTGGCTGTCTCCACACATTCAATTCCATCCTCAAAGCGCAGGATTTTCCTAATCAAGAAAGTTCTTCAGAAGAATGTGCCCCAGGCTCATAAGGACTTTCCAAATAACTTTCCAACATTCCAAGGACAGTCTGTGCTTTGAGCTTCAGGCAGTCCTCCCTGCCCTTCCTGCCCCATCTGCCCAGTCTGCCTTGCAGATGAGGGCTGGAGGTGAGCAGGACAGGATGTAAGGGATAAAAGTGAACATGAGCTTGCCAATCACACAGACCTGTGGCTTAAGCCAGTTATTTAACCACTCAGAACTTCTACTTACTTACCTGTAAAATGGGATTACCAATAGTCTCTTCTTCATAGGGTTGTTGAATAAAATAATGTTTGTGTTTCCCAGAGTTCCTCTAAGACTCGTTGCTCCAGATAATCGTAGGGTGTCAGCTGCAGAGAGTCTTCTTGCCCAAGGTTTTAATCTTCCCATGGTGGCTCGTATCCGAAGACTGACTGATATAGGAGCATAAGGGCCTGGTCATCATGGCCCAATTTGGGACAAGATTGAAGGCCCATTCTAGCTTCAGAGCTGTCCGTGGGTTTGGCCAGTGCTGTTATTGGACCTGCATCGTAGCTTGACTTCTTCTTCTGCCCGATTCTATTTTGGTCACTCTCTGCCATCAAGTGTTTATCCAAGGGCCTTTTTAAGTAAGTGTCCTGCACATTAAACTCTGTCTCAGCTGTGACAGCATGAAAAGCACATACTCAGTGCCTGGCAAGTAGTACTCATCCTCTAGAATAACGAATACCATTGTATCTGTATGGAGGAATGCTTTGTAATAGTATGCTAGCACACACCCATCCTTAACTCCATTTTCAGTGACATCACATTGGTATCTTGGAATCAGCCATATATGGGAATCACCAAATGCTACAATCAGAGCCTCCACTCACCCTGGTGACCTGGTTGTTACACATCAGCACACCACTGGAACTTAGTCACGTGGCCACACTTAACTGAAAGGGAGGTTGGGAAATGTAGTCTAGCTGCAACTCCAGAGGAAAGGAAAATGGATGTGGTGAATAGCTAGCCAAAAATACCAGGACCTATTTCTGGAACTGGAGCAATTCCAAACACCACAGTCTTTCCACATGTAGGATTGAATGAAAGGGATGTTAAGGAGTCAGCCACAATGTCCATCATACTTTTATTCCCAGAGCCCAGTCAGGACCTGGCCTGAGGCCTGCACTTCATGAAGGCTGAATAATCTCATCTGCACAGGTGCCCAGATTTGGATACTCTAGGAGCCCTAGAGAGGAAGGTTAGCAGTCACAGCTTGGACCTCCCAAGGCAGAAAGACAAAAGTGGGCACAATGTTCATTTCTTTTGGGCTTAGCTGAACCAGTTTGACAGAACAAAGGGCCCTGCCATACCACTTGTCTTTGCAAACCTAGAGGCAGAGATTCAAAATTAACTCCCCCAAGGGTGGTGCTTAAGATGCCAAAATTAATCCTCAAAAGCTGGTGCTACAACATGCCTGTGGGGCATATGTGGGCAGAAGAGGCCAAAGCCTCAGGCAGTTTGAAATAAGACTTTCTCCCGCCCACCTGAGCTATCTTGGAGAGACACCAATTAAGCAAGCAGAGAAGCAGTAGAAGACATGTCAGTTCCTGGCTGCAGCTTCTCCCCAAGCTGATCTGGGTCGTGTCTGACAAGGGACGATGCTGATCGAGGCATTTGGCACCTGACCTCCAAACTAAGCACAGTTGGGCGGTGTGTTAGAATCAGCCCTGGCCACTCAGTGCATAGCAGAGGCTAAGAGCAAGGGCTCTGCGGTCACATAGACATGGCTCTGATGTGCTCCGTGACCTGGCGAAAGTTACTGAAACTCCTTGAGCCTCTTTTCCTCTTCTGTAAAAGATGGCTAGTATCTGTATCTCAGGTGTGGGTAACACTGAGTACAGTGTTTGACACAGAATAAGTGATGCGATTGTTAAAATAAAAAGAAAAAGGAGTACTCATATTGAGGACTTATTGACATATAGTGCTCTCTCTACACCACCTCCTTTAGTTTTCACAGCAACTCAGGGCCTCCAAGATATGAACAGTAACCCCTGGAATTTGCAATGCAGCAGTACAGCAGCAACCTGTGAGGTAGGAATTCTCTTCCTTATTTTATAGAGGAGGGAACTGCAGTGTCACAGACACTTCCAGGTCCTCACTCATATCTTCTTGCCTCAACCAACTCAGTGAACACTAAGAGCTAGCACCTGCATTTCTTTGCCCAAGGGTTTCCTCTTGCTGTTGGCCCAGCAGGCTGGAAGCTTTTATAACCCCTTCACCAGCAGCTTTCAAACATTGACTGATGGGAGTTTGTGCATTGATACCCTATCTCCCTTAACCCTCAGGGGTAACCCTGAGGTGTGTGTTCTATACTGTCTCCCAGATATCCCCAGTGGGACTGAACTCCAGCGGCCCACCGGCAGCTGCCTTAATCACACACCCTCTCTTGGCTCTTTCCTTCTGTCTGTCACCTCTCTATTCTCCTGTCAGTTTTCCCTTCACTTCTTGAATAAACTACTTACACTTGAATTTTTATCTTAGGGTATGAAGGACCCCAAATTAAGACATGAGACTTAGAGAGGTCAGGAGATTTGGCCCAGGTTGCTCAGTTCTGGCAGAGTGGCTCACTTGGGTTATCAGGAACCCTGTGTGGGGCCGGGCGCAGTGGCTCACACCTGTAATCCTAGCACTTGGGAGGCCAATGAGGGTGGATCACCTGAGGTCAGGAGTTTGAGACCAGCCTGGCCAACATGGTGAAAACCTGTCTCTACTAAAAATACAAAAATTAGCCAGGTATGGTGGTGGGTGCCTATAATCCTAGCTACTTGGGAGGCTGAAGCAGGAGAATCACTTGAACCCCGGGGTCAGAGGTTGCAGTGAGCTGAGATCATGCCACTTCACTACAGCCTGGGTGAAAGAGCAAAACTCCATCCCCCCAAAAAAAAAAAAAAAAGGACCCTGTGGGCTGGGCACAGCGGCTCATGCCTATAATCCCAGCATTTTGGGAGGTGAGGTAGGAGAATTACTTGAGCCCGGGAGTTTGAGACCAGCCTGGGCAACAAAGCAACACCCTGTCTATAAAAAAATAAAAAATAAAAAAAATAGTGTGGTGGCATGTGCCTGCAGTCCCAGCTACTCAGAAGGCTGAAGCAGGAGGATCACTTGAGCCTAAAAGGTTGAGGCTGCAGTGAACTATGATGGTGCCATTGCACTGCACTCTAGTCTGGGTGACAAAGGGAGACCTTGTCTCAAAAAAGAACCTTGCATACTTGGGTCTAGTGACAGAAGTGGAGCTGGTTTGGAAGACGTTCTCTACCTTATTTCCTGGGGACCTGGGGGAGAAGTTCCTTTAGTTCCCAGCTACCCAGGGGCAGTTGATATCCTGATCAGCTGGTTTTTTGTTTGTTTTGGTGGAGAGGGTGCTTTTGTCCTCCCCCCCACTTTAAAGTATAACTTAAAGAATACAGGAATCATAGAGTATAAGGAGGAGGCACTGCCCTTAGGGCTGAGATAGAGTGCCCAAGAAAGAGCTACACTTCCCCTATAGGTTGCGATCCAGACCTTGTTGGAGAGGGCAAGGCTGTGGCAGAGATGTGGCTGACCTGCAGTGCCACCAGGACTTTGGGGAATCTGTCCTCTGGGATATGGGTGAAGCCACCCATGGAGAGATGCCATGCCTTAGTGCTCACTGCAAAGCTGCCTAAGAGGGTGCCTGGGGAGCTACTCACAGGGAGGTACCTTGGCAGTGGCACTCTGCTGCAAATTTGTCCAAGAGGTGCGGGAGAAAGCTGATGGCCACTGCATGCTCTAGGGCACTGGAGAAGCCATACCCTGCTGAGGCCAAGTGCTGGAGAAGCCATGTGAGCCACTGGTGCTGGGCGCTGCAAGAGCCTCATACACCACAGGAGGCAAGTGCTGGATAAGCCATGTATGCTATGGGGGAGCAGCACTGGGGAAGCCACCTGAACTGGAGGAGCTGCACTAGTGAACCCACACGCAGCGCTGGAAAAGCATGCAGTGCTTCAGAAACCTGCCTGGAGGAGCACGTAGGAGCCAGGAAGAGGATCTCTTCCTCCTCCAGTGTCCCACAGCATTCTTTACTGACAAAGCTTGAGAAGGAGATATATTTACAGAGCCCAGCTCCATTATTATAGAGAGAGAATGAAGGGTAAGTTTAGAGCTTGGAGGCAATATGTTGATAACTGATTGAGTCTACCTTTTGGTTACTCTGTTCTTTCTATGTGACAATTTACCATAAACTTGGAGGCTGCAAGCAAAACACATTACTACAAAGCTACCAGTAATCAGAACAGTGGGGTATTGGCATAAGGATAGACATATATATTGATGGAATAGAATTGAGACTCCAGAAATAAGCCCATACATCTATAGTGAATCGATTTTTTGACATGATGCCAAAACCACTCAATGAGAAAAGAATAACAGTCTTTTCAACAAATGGTGCTGGGACAACTAGATATCCACAGGCAAAAAAATTACTTTGGATTCTCACTTCACACTATATACAAAAATTAACTCAAAATGTATGAAAGACCTAAATATGAGAGCTCAAACTATACAACTGTTAGAAGGAAACACAGGCATACCTCTTTGTGATCTTGCATTAGACAATGGTTTCTCAAATGTGATATCAAGAGCACAGGATGCAAAATTAAAAAGGGATACGTTGAACTTTATCAAAATTAAAAACTGTTGTGCATCCAAGGATACTATTAAGAAAGTGAAATGACAACCAACAGAATGAGGGAACATATTTACAAATCATGTAATTGATAAAAGCCTGGTATCAGAATATAGAAATAACTCTTGGCCAGGCGCAGTGGCTCACACCTGTAGTCTCAGCAGTTTGGGAGGCTGAGGTGGGTGGATCACCTGAGGTCAGGAGTTCAAGACCAGCCTGACCAACATAGTAAAACCCTATCTTTACTGAAAATACAAAATTAGCCGGGCATGGTGGCACGTGCCTGTAATCCCAGCTACTTGGGAAGCTGAGGCAGGAGAATTGCTTGAATCTAGGAGGCGAAGGTTGCAGGGAGCCGAGATCATGACATTGCACTCCAGCCTGGATAACAAGAGTGAAACTGTGTCTCAAAAACAAAAACAAAAATAAACAAACAACAACAACAAACAAACAAAAAACTTTTACCACTCAACAATAAAGAGACAATTTAAAAATGGGCAAAGTCAGTTGCTAAACATCATTAGACATTAGGGAGATTTTCAAATTTCAAAATTATAATGAGATATCACTTTACATTCGCTAGGGTGGTTGTAATAAAAAAGACAGATGACAAGTGTTGAGCATGTGGGGAAACTGGAACCCTCACATATTGTTGGTGGAAATGTAAAATGATGCAGCCAGTTTGGAAAACTATCTGGCAATTCCTCAAAATGTTAAACAGAGAGTTGCCATGTGATCTAGCAATTATACTCCTGGGTATATACCCAAGAGAATTAAAAACATGTATCCACACAAAAATTTGTAGATGACTGGTCAAATGATTGAATGTTCCATCAAAAAGTGGAAGCAACCTAAATGTTCATCAACTGAGGAATGAATAAACAAAATGTGGCATGCTCATACAGGCCTGTTATTCAGCCATTAAAATGAGTGAGATGCTAACACGTGCTGCAACATGGATAAACCTTGAAAACCTCATGTTAAGTGGAGGAAACCAGCCACAACAGCCCACATATTGTATGATTCTATTTATATAAAATGTCCAGCATAGTCAAATCTATAGAGACAAAAAGTAAATTAGTGGTTACCAAGAGAACGGTGCAGGGAAAAATTAAAAGGTATGGTGTTATTTGGTGGGAAATGATGGAAATATTCTGGGATTAAATAGTAGTGACAGTTGCACATCATTGTGAATAGACTAAAAACCACTGAATTGTACACTTAAAAACAAACAAAAAAATCCAAGCCAAACCAAAACAAAAAACCAAACATACACATATGACCTTAGTTTTCATGGGTTGGGAGTCTGGGCTTGGCTTAGCTGGGTTTCTTGCTCAGGCTCTCATCAGGTTGCAGTCCAGGTGTCTTCTAGGTTGTGGTCCTTTCTGGAGCTTGGAATCCCTTTCCAAGCTCATGTAGTTGGGAGCATAATTCAGTTCCCTGTGATTGTAGATCTGAGGTCCCCATTTTCTTGCTGGTTGTCAACTGCGGGTCACTCTCGGGTCCTAGAGGTCACTCATAGTACCTTGCCACGTGGCCCTGTCACAGGTCTTCTCATAGCCCTCCGCCCACGACATGGCAGCTTCTTAAAAGCCAGCACGGGACCCTCTGGCTTAAATCTGCTAAAATGGAGACTTATATCGCATAATGTAATCATGGGAGTTACTATCTTATCACCTTTGCTGTATTCTATTGGCTAGAAGTAAGTCACAGGTTTTGCCTACATTTAAGGGGGAAGTGATGATATACAAAGCCCTTACTTACTGGGGATCGCCTTAGCATGTGTCACCACAGCTACTCGGCTTACATGCGCACCCTATACACACATTTAGAGTCCCATATAATAAAACAATTCCTCTTCCCATCTAACAAGATATAACTATCCTCCTTACATTAGTAAGCAGTTCTCACCTTCTCCCCAAAATGAGGCACTGCACCATCCTGACAGTCATATCCATTGCTGGATATATTAATTGTCTTTCAATCTGTTATAGTACCACCGAATATTCTGTTATCTAAAGGCTAAATTATAAAATTAAGCTTCAAAAACTTGTATAATATAAAACAAAAATAAGAAGAAAAAGAATAAAGTAGTTTGCACATTCTTATAACAAGCAAAGAGGGCATTTGCAGAGCTGCTACAGGACTTGATTCTGTAATAGGTCATGAGGTCATAGTTGATATCCATGGCTTCCTTCTTCTGTTACCCACCCCTCAGACAAGGTCTTGCTCTGTTTCCCAGGCTGGAGTGCACAGTGGTACAGTCACAGCTACTGCAGCCTTGACCTCCCAGACTCAAGCGATCTTCCACCTCAGCAACCCGAGTAGCTAGGACTATAAGCACATGCCACTATACCTGGCTAATTTTTAATTTTTTCGTAGAGATTGGGCCTCACTATGTTGCCCAGACTGGTCTCAAACTCCTGAGCTCAAGCGATCCACCCATCTCAGCCTCCTAAAATGCTGGGATTACAGGTGTGAACCACCACGCCTAGCCTCTACTACCCAATTTGTGTTTCCTTTGCTCTCCAACAGAGCCTCAGTTAGTTGGGGTTCCTTATTTGATGGGGCAATCCAAACCTTCCTTCTCAAATGGCCTGAGTCCTCAATTATTCTGCCTTTTTTCGGGTTGCTATAGTTTTATCTTAATATTTATTATTGGGCATGGACACACTAAGAGGCGATCCATAGAATCCACTGCATTCCAGGCATAGATCTTCTTGTCCCCACTTTGTGGCAGCAATCCAGTTTTCTCTTGTTAATCAGGATCAATCATTCCAACCCACAGAATAACCCCCTTTTCTGCTTATTGATTCAGTGGCATAAAGAGTCCCAAAATGGCCAAGTGACAGCCTCACCTTCCAATTCAATGGAATCATTTTTGCATTCTCTGATTGAAGTATTTCCACCTGGGAAATAATCAAAACTAGTATTTCTCATTGCCTTAGTCAAGTGAGTGTCTGCTGGGCTTTCTTATGAAGAGAGTTGGCAGGTGAGTGGGCAGGTTGCACATGATACATCCAGGCAAAACTTCTGGTCTCCCTAAGCCTTTGAATTTCCTCCTCTGTGTAATTTTAGGGAAGTTCTGGCATCTCAATATCATTCAGTGTAAGTCACCGTTGAGCCCAAGTTTTAGTCAACAACCAAGAAAGCAGTTAGAGACGCTTCCAGCAACATGAGGTCCATACAAGTTAGAGCTATCCTCCTTAAAAGTATGACATTCTCACGCTCTCCCCCAAATCCAGTCACTAGTAAGTTCACTTACATCAGTGAATTTGCTCACTATAGTGTTATAATCTACCCTACTTGGTCTAACACCTTTCAATTCCATACTCACACATGTTACCCAGGTTAATGCTGATATACATTAGCAAATTTTTGCAATTCTTTTGGTGTTTAAGCTATTTTCTCCAAGGTCATAATGTGCACCTGTCTCCCTGGAGCATGCTGTTATTTGACCCTAGTTATAGGTCTAGTGGCAACAAAAGGTGGTCGTGGTGGGTTTGGAAAAGAATGACCATACCTTTTCAAGGTATTTGCCTCAGATGAGATTGTCACAGGGCTATCAAGCAAAGAAATGCTAGTGTCCTAATACACCAGAGGGCAAGCTACTTCCACTGGTAAGAGAAGCTCACAGTGATTTTGGGATTCAAGATTATCAACTTCATCTAGGTCCAACCAGATGTCCCTGTTTCCAGTTTTATGATTCCATTTTTTTCCAATCAACTTTCATTTGAGCAACTTAGTAAGCTTGTGAATCTGACTGACACTATAATTCGGCAATCTGGACAATTAAATCTTTGTTATCTTTTTCAGCAACATCAGCCTTGTATCTATAAGAAATAAAATATTCATTTAACCTCTCTGGTTTTCAGGTCATGATTTGAGCTGAGTTTGGCATTTTCTCCCTATAAGCATTCAAGTCCACTCAAAAGAATATATTCCACACTGCAGTCATTACAGTCATCATTACTGCTGTAACAATCAAGTGGAGCATCCTCCTGGGCTCCCTGGGCACTTGCTTCGGTTGGTTGTAGCTTGTTTAATTGGCACTGCATGCAATGAATTGCTAGCATCCCATTTCCCATTGGTAAGAAGCTCATTACTGTGCTGAAGCCCAAGGGCATGACCAAACCAATGCCCAAGTCCCATCTTTACAGATCTATTTCCTGAGACGACTCCTAGGTCAGCCAGAGTCTAGTCAGGGGATAAAAACTGCACAGTAATTTGAACAGAGAAAGTTTAATATGAACACGGTTAACTATAGGAGAGAATTGGCGTAATAAGGGATTGGTTGGTAAGAAGTGAAGAACTGTAAAGAATGCAGGAATAGCAGGTATGAGGGGTACCCACTACTCTTAGGACTGAGATGGAGTGCTCGAGGACGATCCCCAAGCTCCACACTGTGATCCAGACCTTGTTGGAGAAGGCATGGCTGTGGCTCGCTGACTAGTGGAGCAGTGTCCAAGCTACTGTCCCAGCGGGACTTGCTGAAATCTTCCCTCCTGCATCCCAATGAGGACCATCCATGCAGAGATGCTGTGCCTTGAAACTTGCTGGAAATTTGCCCAAAGGGGAGCCACCAGAGGCAGTTCACAGGGAGGTACCTCATCTGTGGCATTCCACTCTGAAATCACCTAAAGAGGTTCTGGGGAAACCTGCTTGCATTTGGGTACTGCTGGCTGCTGCACCCTGTAGGGACTGGTGCCTGCCTTTTAGGAGGTGGAAGTTGAAGCCAAGACTGGACCCAGGTGCTGCAGAAGCCACATGCACTGCAGAAGCCAGACACTGGAGAAGCCACATGTGCTACTGGAGCTAGGACCTGCAAAAGCAGCCTGCACTTCCAGAACCAGGTGATGCATAAACCGTAAAAGCCTGTGGAGAGAAGTGCACTGGGAAAAGGAAGAGAAACACCTTTCTCCTTCAGTGTCTCTTCTGTGTCCCCTAATGTCAAAGCTTAACACTGTGCTGGCTGGCAAAGGAAGAATCTCCACAAGGCCCAACTCTATTATTGCAGACCAGGCAATAAAGGGAGACTTTGGAGCTGAGAAGCAGTACGTTTGTAACTGGCACATGGAACAAACATTGTAAATTATCTAACACTGCATGTCCAGTGTAACCACATGTGGCTACTCCAATTTACATTAATTAAAATTAAGTAAGTATGTAAAATTCCAGTCCTCAGTCATGCCAGCCACATTTCAAGTGCTCGATAGCCACATGTGGGTAGTGGTTGCTAGAGTAGAACGTTGCAGCTGTAGGACATTTCCTCCATTGAAGAAATTTCTGTTGAACAGCCCTAACAACCCTGGGCCATCTCTTTGCTTTGGCTGCTAGAAAGCTTGGACATAAATTTCATCTTCAGGTTAAGGGAAAGGTACACCTCTAGCAAATGATAAGTCTATATTCTTACCCCTGGCCTCCTCTTACTTTCTCCTCATCTCAATTTCCTAATCTATTTATTTCATCCTGCTCTATTCCTTTCGGTAAACTTTTAAAATTTACATACGTTGCAGGATTAGGATGGCTAAAATAAACATCCTTCAAGTAGAATACCCTTATTTTTAAAGCCGGATGAATCCTTAGAGATCAACTTGTTCGTTTTTCAAATGAAGAAGTCAAAGCGTAGAAAGTGAAAATAAGTCACCCATAGTCTCAGAGTCAGAACCAGGATGATGACTCAGGTCTAATGACTCCCATTCCAGGTCTCACTGCACAGAATTCAATCTCTGTCTCCAAGATTTGAGGGTGACGTCACCCGAGGAAATAATTAGACCTGAAATTTAACCCACGATTCATGGCTCTCTTCTGAGGTCCTAAAGTCGGGGCTCAAAGCCTCAGATGAGAAGGAAAATTCGAGCAGATTCAGGGAGAGGTCATGGCAACCCCCTACAAGCCTGCCAGAGTCACTTGCCACCTTTACCTTGGTATCCTTATTCATGGATGGGGGCTGGTTGACTCTCTGCAGCCATCACCTGAGATCCTGTTCATACCTCAGGTGTGCCGTAATACCAGTCTGCCCTGCAGTCCTATGAATTTCTGTTCTACTGGGTCTCCAGTGGTTCCTCTGCCCACTTGCCTGACTATTGTCCCTGTCTCCTTCCCCTTCTGAAACTACAAGGCCACAGCATGCTTTGATTGGCAGAAGTTGCAGATACCTATTGGGAAGTTGTCTGTGATACAAATGGCTCATATAACTGACAGAGAAAGCAACTGAGAGTGAGCCTACTAGATGCCAGCCTTATGCTGCATGGTATTTTGTGTATTATGTTTACCTCCTAAATAGCTCTGGGATCTGCCTACTTCTCTATCTTCACTGCCACATCCTAGTACAGACATGTCATCTCATCTCTTATCTGCAAATTTCTTCTAATTGGTCTCCAACCAAATCAGTTCTCCTCTCTGAAGCAAAGTTGTTGTCTTTTTAAAAAGTGCAATTCATATAGCGTAAAATTCACCTTTTTTGAGGTATAGTTTTGTGAATTTTGACAAGCAATGCAGTCACATAACCACCACCACAATCAAAATTTAGAACAATTCCAAGATTTTAAAAATTAAAATTTAAAAATTAAAAAATAAACAGTACAGTTCTGTCACCCAGAAAAGTTCCCCTGAGGCTCCTTGCAGGCAACTCCTTCCTCTACTCCCAGGCCCTTGCAAGCATTGCTCTGTTTCCTATCCATACAGTTTTGGCTTTTAAAAGATACCATATAAATAAAGCAACATAGTAGGATTCTTTTGAGTCTGGCTTCTTTCATGCAGCATAATTCTTATGTGATTCATCTGTGTTGTTGTGTGTATCAGTAGTTTGTTCCTTTTTGTGACTCAATAGTAGTATTTCACTGAATAGATGTACATAGTCTGTTTATCCCTCCACCAGTCAATGGACATCTGAATTGTTTCCAGGTTTCTGGTGATTTTCTGTAAAGCTGCTATTTAATACAAACATTTACCTCCAGTTTGTGCTTGTGTGTGAATGGAACTGGAAATGCTGGTTCAGTTGCTTGCCACTTGCAGAGTCCAGTTAACAGTGAGGTCTCGTATAAAGTGATTTTTTATTCCAAAGCTAGCTTAGGGAAAGAAATACGGGCTTCCTGCTTTAAGGGTACCACTTACTTTTAGAGCAGAAGGTGAGCACTTTTAAAGGGGACCTAACATGAACAGCATGAGGAGGGGTAGGGGGAAATGAGCGGGTAGGGGGTCTTCGTGTTAGCTTAGTGCCTTATCTACCAGGCTGTCAAGCTGGTGACTGCTGATGTTTTTGTGGGCAGGCATACTTTGGGTTGTAATTGACTGTTACCTCTCGAGGTAACCTCCTAGTGGGTGAGAGTTCCTTTCTGGAGCTCCTAAGCACATAGTTGCAGGTGAACTTGCCTTGTAGGGAGTGTCGGGTGAAGGGGAAGGAAGGCTATATTTTCATTTCTAAAGGGCTAAGTAGGAAGTGGGGAAAAGGAGAAAAGAAGAGACAGAGAAAAAATTATTAAATTATCTCTTAGAAAAATGAGGGTACTCAGTCACATGAACATACATTTAATTTCAGTCGAGTAAATACTTAGAAGCGGGATTGCTGGTTTCAGGGTATTTCTAACTTCATACAAAACTGCCAAACTATTCCTCAAAGTAGCTGTGCCATTGTGTGTTTCCACCGGCAGCATATGAGAGTTTCAGTTGCTCCATATCATCACCAACCCTTTATATGGTTGATTCTTTTTAAAAATAGGAGTTTTTTTTTTTTTTGAGACAGAGTCTTGCTCTGTCATCCAGACTGGAGTGCAGTGGCGTAATCTTGGCTCACTGCAACCTCTGCCTCCCAGGTTCAAGTGATTCTCCTGCCTCAGCCTCCCAGGTAGCTGGGACTACAGGCACTCACCACCACACCTGGCCAATTTTTGTATTTTTAGTAGAGACGGGGTTTTGCCATGTTGGCCAGGCTTGTCTCGATCTCCTGACCTCAGGCGATCCACCCACCTCGGCCTCCCAAAGTTCTGGGATTACAGACATTGAGCCACTGCACCCATCCCAGGAATGTTTTTTTAACAATTCAAATTTAGTCATGCCACTCCCCTATTGAAAATCCTCTGATTGCTTCTTGTTGCTCAAAATTCTCAAGGTGGCCTTGAAGATTTGGCAATTGTCAGCTGGGTGCAGTGGCTCATGCTTGTAATCCCAACATTTTAGGAGGCCGAGGCAGGCAAATCACTTGAGGTCTGGAGTTCGAGACCAGCTGGCCAACATGGCAAAACCCTGTCTCTACTAAAAATATAAATATTAGCCAGACATGGTGGTGTACGCCTGTAATTCCAGCTACTTGGGTGGCTGAGGTACAAGGATCACTTGAACCTGGGCGACAGAGGTTGCAGTGATCCAGGCTGGAGCACTGCACTCCAGCCTGGGCGACAGAGCATGACAGAGCATGACTCTGTCTCAAAAAAAAAAAAAAAAAAGTCCTGCAATTGCCGATGCTCATTCCCATCTTTCATATGTGCTATTGCTTCTAACTGAATATCACCCCTGACCTTCCAACTCTGCCCACTGAATTCTTGCTCTTGACCATCACGCCTTCACCCTTCCTTAACCTCCCATTTTAGGTGGGTCCCTGTTAGGTCACCATGTATCTATCACAATTGTAACAAGATAATTAATTTTATAATGAGGTATTGAATATGTGTCTGCCTCATTAGAGCATCAGCTCTGCCATGGCAGGGAGCATGTCTTGTTCACTACTGTACCTTCAGGGCCAGAACACAGCCTGCATGGGTAGGTGCTTAATAAGGTTCTCTTGGGCAAGAGATTTCATTTAGTTGTCTTAACAACCCTGAATGGAACTATGATTGTTTTCATTTTACAGAAAGTCTCAGGGAGGTGAAGTAAATTGCCTCTGTTGCTCTGCCAAAGCCAATATTTAAGTCCTGGTGATCCCTACCTGTTTTCCCTCCCTTGGTCACCAAGTCTGAAGCCCCCTGCCCCCACGTTTACAGATGGCTGGGCCAGTTGTTGAGTCTGCTGGGGCCTGCCTCTCATTCTAGGGACATTTTCCTAAGGTCTTCTGAGAAGATAAAACAGAGATGGGATGGGATATTCAGCTTGTCCTATCCCTTATTTCATTGACTCCTAACAACAGCCCTGTATTTTTACCCCATTTTACAGTGGAAAAAGTGAGGCACAGGTAAAGAAAAAGATCCATTGTATGTCCCACGGCCAGTGCTGCCGTCTTTCTCCCTCTGAGGGAAGTGGCCCATGAGGAGTGGTTTAGGAGGGATGGAGGGATGCCTCTGGCATCACATCACCCAGAGGGCTCATTAAAATCCAGATTTATGGCTCCCACCACCAGAGATTCTAATTCAGTGGGGCTGGATGGGGTGTGAGAATTTGCATTTCTAGTAAGTTCCCTGGTGAACCTGTGGACCACTATTTGGACTACTACCTTATGGTATGCTTACTTCTTCAGGTCAGTGGGGCCTCTCACTGCCCCTAGCGTCCTAATAGTAATAGCAGCCAACATCTTATTGAGCATTTACTATGTGCTGGGTACTGTTCTAATGATGTCACACACAACGCCTCACGTACACCCACAATATCCCCATTTTCCAGATGGGGAAACTGAAGCTCTGAGATGTTAAATAATTTGCCCAAGGTTGCAGCTCCCGTAAGGATTGGAGCTGGGCTTTGAACCCAGGCAGTCTGGCTTTAACATCCACACCTACAAATACCACACTATATTGCCCACTGCTCACAATAGTGCCTGCCCTTCCGTCAGCACTGGCAGGACCAGTCCAACCTGAATACTTTTCAGGGCAGGGCCGGAGGTCGTGTTCCCCATTTTGTTTACAGTTAGTCTCCCCTCTCCCCAGTTTAGTTCTTGGGCCACATTTAAATGGAATGCAAACCTTCTCCAGTGTCTCCAGCAAGTGGCAGTTGACACCTCTGCTGGCATTTCAAGAGCCAACCTCCGGCATCATGCTACTTGTGGACAACTCCTCAGCTACACGTAATCAGTGATTACACACTGTCAGGGGCTTACAAATAGCTTCCCCCTTGGAGCTGTGGCTCTGGAAGGCAAAGGTGTCTTGAAGAGGATTCTGCAGAGACAGGCTGATGATGACATCTGAGGGCTGGGAGAACAAAAGCTTTATATTGAACAGTAGCCAAAAATAACTCTTTTATATTGGGAGGAAGAGCCATCGAAAATTCATGGTAGTGAAAAAAAAAATGCAGATGTCAACTTTCCTGAGGCTAAGTGGCTAAAAGTGGTACATTTAGCCGCACAGTCCCAGAGAACATCAGAGGGAAGCTATAATGTCAGAGCTGGAGAGATTCTTAAGGATGTGTGAGCCCAGTCTCTTCTTATTTCACCTAAGAAAGCTGAGGCCCAGCGAGGGTCAGGTCCTGCTTAAGATCACACAGCAGATCTTGGCCCCCCATTTAGTGAATGGGCTCCAGGGCCTGGAAGGAGGGATGCAGGCTATCTGGGCAAAGGCAGGCTTGCAGAAGAGGCCAGTCAAAGGGGGGCTTACAAAAGACACCAGCCTTGTCTTCCTCTGTCCAACTTCCAGAGTCATCGGAGAGGATACTTCTAATAGCACACACTTTATCAGATTATTGCTGATTCAAAGATTTTGATGGCTTCCCACTAGACAGAATGAATCCAAACCCTTGTGGAATGGATAAAGTTCAAGCTGACATAGGGCAGTACAGCTTGGTGGTTAAGAGCATGGAGTATGGAGTCAGAGAGACCTGGGCTCATGTCGTGGCTTTGCCACTTACTAGCTGTGTGACATTCAGCAAGGTACAGAATCTTTTGGAGGATCAGTGTCCTCAGCTGCAAAATGGGTTCATAGTAGCAGTTATTCTCAGAGAGTTGAGAGAATTCGATGAGATAATACAAGTAAACGGACTTGGCAGCATTCTCGACTCACAATATTGTTATTAATTGTTCTATATGTGGCACCCAAGGGCCTCCATGATTTGCCCCCAGCCTACCTGTCCAGCCTTATCTTCATTTTGGCCCCATTCTTACATGTCTTGGTGCTAGGCTCTCTGTTCTTTCTGCCTTGAAAGCCCTTTCTTCTGTTGGTGTTTAAGACTCGGCTCAGGTGTCTCCTTCCCTGGGAAATATTTCCTGATTCCTGATTTGTATTATGAACTTCTGCTACGAAGAAGAAGGTCAATCACTGCTATTTGGCACAAACGTTAAGAGCAGTTTGGAGTTCTGAGCAGTTTGAGTCTGAGCACTGAATCTGCCTACTACTTGCCAAGCAACTTGGAGACTTGCCTCCTTACACTCCAGTTCCCTTATGGGTATAATAATAACGACCTTGGGATTTTTCTGAGGATTGGAGGAGGTGATCTCTGTAAAGAGCTTAGCACAGGCTCTGGCACATAAGTACTTATTGAATTATAGTACTTATTGAATAGCATTAAGTAGCTGTTATTTTAACAAGAGATAACTGGGCTCTTAAGTACCTGACTATATGTGGCTGCTTCTTTATTCCCGCTTTACTCTGGTCTACTGTCCATCCAATTTTGTGCCTTTGACCATCTACCCACCATCCACCCATCTCCCCACCATCCACTCATCTCTCAACTAGCCAACCACCTACAATTCATCCACCCACCATTCCTTACACGTCTATCCACTGTCCATCCATTCATCTACTATCCACCTATCCACCCACCATTCCTTACACATCTATGCACTGTCCATCCATTCATCTACTATCCACCTACAATTCATCCACCCACCATTCCTTACGCATCTATCCACTGTCCATCCATTCATCTACTATCCACCTACAATTCATCCACCCACCATTCCTTACGCATCTATCCACTGTCCATCCATTCATCTACTATCCACCTACAATTCATCCACCCACCATTCCTTACGCATCTATCCACTGTCCATCCATTCATCTACTATCCACCTATCCACCCACCATTCCTTACACATCTATGCACTGTCCATCCATTCATCTACTATCCACCTACAATTCATCCACCCACCATTCCTTACGCATCTATCCACTGTCCATCCATTCATCTACTATCCACCTATCCACCCACCATTCCTTACGCATCTATCCACTGTCCATCCATTCATCTACTATCCACCTATCCACCTACCATTCCTTACACATCTATCCACTGTCCATCCATTCATCTACTATCCACCTATCCACCCACCATTCCTTACGCATCTATCCACTGTCCATCCATTCATCTACTATCCACCTATCCACCTACCATTCCTTACACATCTATCCACTGTCCATCCATTCATCTACTATCCACCTATCCACCTACCATTCCTTACGCATCTATCCACTGTCCATCCATTCATCTACTATCCACCTATCCACCCACCATTCCTTACGCATCTATCCACTGTCCATCCATTCATCTACTATCCACCTATCCACCCACCATTCCTTACGCATCTATCCACTGTCCATCCATTCATCTACTATCCACCTATCCACCTACCATTCCTTACGCATCTATCCACTGTCCATCCATTCATCTACTATCCACCTATCCACCTACCATTCCTTACGCATCTATCCACTGTCCATCCATTCATCTACTATCCACCTATCCACCTACTTACCTACTACTCATTCACCATCAATCAATCTCTCTCTTCACCAAACACCATCTACTTATCCTTCCATCCTCTCCATCAATATGGAGGGGACACCTATTATACTTCAGAATTTGTAGAGATTTAGAGATAAATCCATGAAGGCAACAGGATGTCATTGAAAGATTGGGAGCTTTGATGTCAGGCAGACCTGGATTCTAGATCAGGCCAGCTCTATGACCCTCTAACATTACTTCGCCGTGAGAATGTGGCAAGACGCTTCTCAAACCACATGTGTCTTTTAACACATTTTCCCATTCTGAACACTTAAGCATTTATATAGCCATTCACCTGAGCATCTCCTTGGGCTTGATTCTATGCTGATGCCCAGCCACAGAGATGAACTGGTTGCTGTCCTTGCCTTGCGGATCTCACCCAAATGCCTCTACTGTGTGTCTAACTATTGGAGTCACCTTGAACATCCCTTACAGGGGACTCTTTTCTAATTGCTTTCATTTTTGTTTTGTTTACCCCTGCATTTTGTCTCTTTCCCCAACTTAGTTGTGAGAGCCTTGAGAGCAGGGACAATTTTCTTTGGATCTGCCTCGGTGTCTAATGCTGTGCTTCTACCTAGCAGCTCTTCGTAATTGTTTGTCTACATTTCACCCCTGGACTGTCTATAATAATAATAAAGCTGATACTTATTGAGCACTTACTATGTGCCAGGTCTTGCATTGCATTCATTATTTTATCTTGGTCTTACCACAACTTTATGCGGTAGGTACTTTTTACCCCCATTTTACAGATGAGGGAACTGAAGCCTAGAGATGCAGAGTCACTGGTTACAAAGCTGCTCATTGACAGAGCCAAGAGGGAATGCAGGCAGTCTGATGCCAGAGACTGCTCTCCTCTGTGAACTGAACCACCCTCTGCGATTAGAGAGATGGATATGACTATATTCGTCCTATTTGCGTCAAACGATGGCCTAAACACAATAAAACGAAATAACTGGAGAGTGCTTAAAAAAAGAAGAGGAAGAAGTTAGGAGTTAAAAGGAACAGCATTATCATTAAACCTTGGGGATTTCCAGAAGTTATTTAATAGTGCCGGTTCCCCGACATTAGCATCTGGTAGTATCTCCCCTCTATAAATGGCCCCCAGGAGGAATGGTGTTGATGAGAAACCAGTGGTAATTGGAAGAAAATTGCTCCTCCAGGTGTTTCAGAGTGAACCTTAAATCTTTGCCCTTGCAGATAAAGCAAGTTTCTGAGAAGTTCAATTTTGGTGCCTCATTTGAAGGTGACAGAGAGGTGAAAAAGTATTGATTCTTTTGGAGTACTTTTGGGATTTGGCGTCCTGGGGAGTTGGATCTGCATATTGTCTGTCCCCCCTTTCTAGGCCCAAGGATTCCCTGGGACCAGGACTAGGCTTCACCTACTTGTGTATTTCTGGTTCATCATGGGTATTCCAGATTGTGCTGGCAAATATCTCCCAGAGATGACTGTCTGAGATGATGCTTATCCTTAAAGTAACTACTATGGCCAGGCAAAAAGAGAACTTTGTCCAGGTCTGGGTGAGTAGCTACCACTGTGGTGGTGGAGAACCACATTTAATGTGTTCCACACCCAGAGAAGGGGGTTCTGTTTCCCTAGGGAGGTAGGGAAAGGGGCTCTAAACCACAGGTGTCCACAGTCAGGCATCCAAAGTCAACAGTCAGAGCAAGACCTCGTTTTGCTCCAAGCAGTAGCAGACAGCACAAACTGTGACCACCTTGTCTTGCACTGATGAGAAAACCACAGAGCTCATTAGCTGGGTGATGACTTTTGCTGCCAAATGAAGAGAAACTGAAGACAATGGAATTATGCATCCATTAAAGAGAGTGAGGCAGATGATAATGACAGTTAACATTTACTAGGAACTATGATACGCACTTTGCAGGCATTATTTCATTTAAGTCAACAGCCTCATGAGGTAGGTTCTATTATTATCTCCCTTTGACAGAGGAAGAAATGACACTTGGAGACGTTGAGTCACCTGCCCAAATGGTTTGGGTGGAGCACATTTCAGAGGCCAACTCTCTTCTTTCCTAGCTTTTTATTTTTTAAAAAAATCTCAAACCTCACAAAAGTTCAAGACAAGTTCAATGAATACCCATATATCCTTCACCTAGATTCACCAGTCCTTCAACATTTTGTCACATTTGCACCATACTCAGGAAATTCAAGGCTAATACCATACATTCGCTACATTCTATATTTGAATCCACATTCTATATTCAAATTTTCCCAATTGTCTCCCAAATGTCCTTTTCAGCTAGTTTCTTTCCCATCTAGGATTCAACCCAGGACCATGCCCTACAATTAGATGTCATATCTCTGTAGTTGCCTTCAACCTAGAACAGTTCCCTAGCCTTTTCCCAGTGCCCCCCGTCCCCATAACACTAACATATTTGAAGAGTCGAGGAGAATATCTCATGCTTTGGATCCATCTGATTGCTTCTTCCTGATTAGATTGGTGGCAATGGCTCTGAAGTGATGTCATGTCCTTGTTAGCACCTCACACAGAAAGCCATGTCGTATCAGTTTGTCCCTTGTCCCTCACTGGTGATGCTAAATTCAATCCCTTGGCTAAGCAGTGGTCATCAGATCCGGACCCTCCCACCTCTGTAAATAAATAACCCTTAGGTTGATACTTGGAGACAGTGTGAAAATCCTATTCTTCATACATATAACTCCACTGCACCTAATTACTGACATGGATAGATATGGAAGTGCCCATAGTACATAATTAAATTTAAAAAGCAAGTGGCAGAACCGTGCATGCAATTACAACCTTCCTTCTTTTTGAGCTACTGTACATATTAATAAATACGTAAGAGAGAGGTGTTGGCTGAGAAAGACCTAATCTATAATAGTTGGGCTATTTGCTCAGGGTAAGCCCTAGCTATGAGTATCTCTGGGTCTTCTCTCCGGGGCTGCTCATTTTCCCCAGAGTGGAATCTTTCCGACTGGTGGGGTAAAAGCCTGAGTCTGTCACAGTAGAGAGGAGAATGAGGCCTCAGCCTTTAAGTGATACCTTTCACGTAACTCAGCTCTTTCCCCGTTTTGGGATGGAACACCTCAAGGCCGGAGCCTCTTGCTTCCACTGTAGCTTTTTTTAAGAGGCACAGCACACGGCCAATTCCTGAGCTTTGTGGGGATCCATAGCATAAATTAGATGAATTTTCTGGTTCTATACTGCCTGCATAGGTTTCAGCTTTCTTAGATCTGCTAAGTCAGTTTCCATTGGTCCATTTGCTGCATAGCATCACTAAGGTTTCATTGCTGTTGTCTTCTCTGTCCTTCTCCTTATCCTGTGGGTCATCTCTTTGATCTCTTAAATTATAGTGAGAGTGTGGAGGGGCACAGAGGTAACTGTGTTTCACTGGTTATGCTTAGCTGTAAATCCATAGCATATACAGTTTTACATGGTTTCAGTTTTTAAAATGAGTCTATATTTTGTAAAAACAAATTAAAATGCAATAAAAACATTTTTGTTTTGTTTTTAAACATGCCACATCTAAGAGGCATAGTAGTCAGAAGCCTTATGATTGCATATGAGAGAAATTTGCCTCAAATTGGTTTAAGGAAAGGAGGCAATTTATTGGTTCACGTAATTGAGGCGTCCACAGTGATGCCTTGGGAACGCCACGGACACCAATAATGTCCTTAGGAATCTCTCTTTCCATCCTTGACTGTCTCTTCCCCATCTTTGGTTTTTTTGTACAGGCTTTCTCCATTGCTCTCCATCTGCACATTTACACCTGCAAAATGGGGCTGTCAGGAAAAATGAGTGATGGAAAGAGCTGAGAATTAATGCACTCAGCAAACAGAGAAGGTTTCTGAAATCCTAACCAGTAATAAGCATAATTGCTCTTCAGAAACCTACCCAAAGCCCCCGCCTCCAAGAGCAGGCACACAATGAGGCAGAGGAGAATTTTCAGCTTTGCATTAGGAGCTGCCTGAGCTGAGAAAATGGAAACGTGTCTGGGTGAATGAGTCAGTCATCAGCCTTGGTACAAGCTGATCTCTACCCATGGCCCAGGCAGCTGTGTCCCACTCCAGAGCTGCCCCAGGTCTCCGTGTTCTCAAGACTGAGTGCTGGAGATGCTGGAGGGTAAGGTCTTAAGGTCACAACTGCCTTACATTCCATGATGACAATGTGTGTGTGTGTGTGTGTGTGTGTGTGTGACTGACCTCTCCGACCCTTATATGCTGAGCTCTGTTTCCTGGTTTGAAGGATGAGGATATGGTCTTTTTGTGCAGCAGACATTGAGATAATGGAGACTGTGGTGCAGTCAGTGAGCAGCAGGGAAACAGCAGGAGAGAAGGCAGGGGGGCAAGAAGATGAACTGCACGTTTAGGGCAAGTAGGTAGTTCTTGTTGCCAGGGCAGCATCCCTTAGAAGTTCTTAGGACCTTGGATAAATTGTCTTATTTCTGCCAGCCTCAGTTTTCTCATCTACAAAATGGAGCAGCATTAGCACCCTACCTTATTTATAGATGTTAAAAGCCAGAGAGAACATTTTGTTTTCTCTTTTTTTTCCCCCTATGTTTGGAAAAAATACTTTGATAAGCTTGTGGAGGGTGAGAGACATGTACCCAACCCTTTCAGGGAATAAAACCACCAAAGGTGATTCCCATGCTGCTGTGCAGATGGCGAGGGGAACGTATGTTGCTCATGAGAGAGAGGGAGGCAACGGGGAAGAATGAAGTTGGTCAGACAGTGTGTGTAAGCCTCTTGCCTACTTACTGCAGCTCCCAAGAGTTTAATCAAGTTGACAAAACTCACAAAATGCTCAGTGTGGGTGGAGTTCCTGGACAGAAAAGGGAAGAGGCTGAGTAGATAGGGATGTAACAGAGACATTCCTGCAGAGGGCACAGTAAAGAAAATCCCTTTGCAGAAATCATGGAGAGGACTTTATAGCCATAAAGCTGGGGTCTGAGCAACGCTGTCCATCTGCAACAGGGAACCTGAATGGGTGGCATCCGAGGAAGTGAAACACAATGATGAGTGGATGGGAATGGACACAATGCTTGATATAGTAGATGCTCTATAAGTGGCAGCTACTATTATTTAAATGATCACTATAATTAGAACACTTGTTACTCCCTGTTGTCTCTCAGGACTGGGCCTGTGAGCCTTGAGCCAGTTCTCTCTAACCAGTGTTTTGCTTCTCTATTAGGAAATACAATTTGTACAGAAGGAATTGAAATTCACTGAGCCTTACTAGCAATAAAAGAAAAATGGCCGGGTGCGGTGGCTCACGCCTGTAATCCCAGCACTTTGGGAGGCCAAGGCAGGCAGATCACGAGGTCAGGAGATTGAGACCATCCTGGCTAACATGGTGAAACCCCATCTCTACTAAAAATACAAAAAATTAGCCAGGAGTGTTAGCATGCACCTGTAGTCCCAGCTACTCGGGAGGCCGAGGCAGGAGAATCGCTTGAACCCAGGAGGCAGAAGTTGCAGGGAGCTGAGATCACGCCACTGCATTCCAGCCTGTGTGACAGAGCAAGACTCAGTCTCAAAAAAAAAAAAAAAAAAAAAAAAAAAAAGAGGCAAATCAAAACCACACAATATTATTTAGTTTGTTTGGCACATATTTTGTTTTTCAAGTGTTAATACCTAGTATAGGTATGGACAAGGTGAGATCAGCCATCTTAAATCACGTAGGTGGGAGTATAAATTGTTACAACTTTTCTTGAAGACAACTTGACAAACAGCATTATAAGCATTAAAAACACGCTTGTCTTTTGACTTTACAATTCCATGTCTAGAAATAATATGTAGTAGATGTTGGCAAAGGTTTAGTTGAAAGGCATACTGTGCTGATTGTTGCAGTGAAAAACTGGAACTAGCTAACTGTTCAACAATAGGTATTTAATTAAATGAATAATGGTACATTCACACATAGGACTAAAAAGCAATCATTCTAAATGATATTGTTGGAAGCATATCTACTGGCCTAAATATAAAGTTAATTGAGAAAAGCAAGGAACAAAACTGTGTGTGGATATGAGCTTTTCATCTCTTTAAGATATTCTTGGGCAAGCCATGTCATTAGTGTACCCCCTGGGCTTATGACTCAAGCTAGGTCAATGAAGGATCCTAGGATGATGGTAAACCTCTCAGGAGGGAAACACCTCTCTTTCTGCAGGCATAAGTTCTAAAAACCATGCATGCTAAGAGCTGTCAGATCCCTCTTTGCCACCATGTGGGAGAACCTGCTTCAGATGAAACAAACCAAGGGAAAGCAAAGCCAAGAGGGAGAATGGGACAGATCCATGACATTATTGAGCTCCTGGATCCACCTGTTCCTGAAGACAGCCCCTTGAGATTTTTCAGTTCTATGAGCCAATATATTTCCTTTATTGCTTACATTAGTTTGAATTGGGTTTCTCTCACTTTCAAGTAAAAGAGTCTCCACTAAAACTATTTCAGCTTTATAAAAATCAACGACAAAGCAGTATCCAGAAAAGTTTACATGAAGATGTTGATTGTGATGATCTCTGGGTGGGCAGGGTTGCATTGTTGCTTATTGTCCTCTTTTTGCTGGAATCCTGGGGTATTTAAAAATAGGCCCGCAAGTTGATCTTTGATGCTCCTTTCAGCAAAAAATGGAGTCTCCGTCTTCTCCCACTGAATCTGGAGTGACCATAGTGACTAAATGTCCACTGGAGTGCTGGAAAAGTGATGCTTTGTGACTTCGAATGCTAGGACATCAAAGGCCAGGAGGCTTTAGCTAGTTATTTTGATGTACAAGCCTTGGAGTCTTGAGCTTCCTTGCAAGGAGTCCAAGGTAGTCATGCTGTGAGCAAGCCCAGGCCACATGGACAGGTCATATGTAGGTATTCCAGCCAATGGCCCAGGCTGAGGTCCTGAATGACTGCCAGACATGTGAGTGAGGACATCTCCAGATGATCCTGCCCCCAGCAATCAAGTCAACCCCAGCCTTTGGTCATCTTAGCTGAGGTTCCCTGGTGGAACAAATACATGTCATTGCCCACCCCCCTCGTTCCCTTTCCAAATTCTTGACTCACAGAATGTGGGAGCATAATAAAATTGTTATTTTAAGCTGCTGCCAAATTTTGGAATGGTTTGTTACACAAAAATAGGTAGTTGAAACACAGATTTATTTTTATTTTTCTGTAATGAATAAGAGTTGTTTCATATTTTTAAAACTAGCAAAAATTACTCTTAAAGTTTTCAGACATAAAAAAATTTCACAGCACCATCTGGTAAGATTTACTTGGTCCTTTAGGTAGTGGGGGTGAGGGTGACAGACATTGCTCCACTTCCCATTCCATAGCTCATTGAAGGTCCAAACTGAATGAGTCAACATCCTAGAGTCATTGTGACCCCTGATATACTGAATTACTGAATTCTCAGAAGCAACTGTCAACTGTCTCATCTAATAGGTTCAAAATAATTTCTGCCTAATTGCAAATGTTGACAACTCTTTTGAAAAACAATTTGGCAGCATGTTGTACATGAGCTAGGATGCTTATATTTGAAAGTGAAAGCAAAAATGCCACTTAAAGTGGCTTATCCAAGAAAAGGAATTTACTGACTCACATAATTAAAAAGCTGAGAGGTAGGGCCAGCTTCAAATGAAGATGAATCCATCAGCAATGTGACCATGATGTCTCCCTTTAGGTATTTCTCTCCTCTGCTCCCTCAGTGGGGAGGGGGCTAATCCTCAGTGAGCAACAGGATCTCCCTTTGTGGCCACCAAATTGTAATCACTGGCACCGGGGCTCTATGTCTTCTGGCTCCATTCAGAAGAGTGTGTTTTCCTGATAGTAAAACACAAAGCGAAACAAAAATTAAAACCACTACTGGGTATACATCCAAACAAGATGAAATTAGTATGCCAAAGGGATACCTACCTGCACTCACACATCCACTGCAGCATTATTTACGATAGCCAAGATATGGAATCAACCTGTGTCCAGCAAGAATGAATGGATAAAGAAAATGTAGTATATATACACAGTAGAATACCATGCAGCTTTGAAAAAGAAAGAAATCTTTTCATTTTTGACAACATGGATGAACTTGGAAGATATTATGCTAAGTGAAATAAGCCAGACACAGAAAGTCTAATACTATGTGATCTCACTTACACATGGAATCTAAAAAAGTCGAATTCACAGAGAGAAGAATGGTAGTTAGCAGCGACTGACAGTAGGAGATGGAAGATGTTGGTCAAAGATATAAAGTTTCAATTAGATAGGAGAAATAGGTTCAAGTGATCTGTTGTACAACATGGCGTCCATAGTTAATGACAACGTGTTGTATTCTTGAAAACTGCTGAGAGAGTAGATATTGTGTTTTCACAAACACTTAGCATAAAAAATGACGAGTACTGTGTATGAGGTAATATGTATGTTGCATGGCTTGATTTAGCCATTCTGCTATGTACAGTCATCCCTCCCTATCCTCAGGGTATTGGTTCCAGGATCCCTGAGAACATCATAATCTAAGGTTGCTCAAATCCTTTATATAAAATGACAGTATAGTCAGTCCTCCATATCTGCAGGTTCTGTGGATCCACAGATTCAACCAACTACAGATCAAAAAATATTCAAACAAAAAGAACAGTCAATAACAATACAACAATAAAAGTGATGCAAATAAAAATACAGTATAACAACTATTTTTCATAGCACTTGCATTTGTATTAGGTATTATAAGTAATCCAGAGATGACTTAGAGCATATGGGAGGATGTTCATCAGTCATATGCAAATACTACACCATTTTATATAAAGGACTTGAGCAACCTTGGATTTTGGTATCCGAGGTGGGTCCTGGAACCAATACCCAGAGAATACTGAGGGACAACTATATTTGCATATTACCTATGATGGCAGTGGCAACCCATCTGGGGTGGCCACTGCCATGACACCAGCTGCAGTGGGGGAGGTGTGACTGGGGCTGCACACTCCATGGAGCTGGTGGGAGCCAGGAACAAGTAGGAGCCCTGCTCCCATCCAAGTTAAAGGGGTGGGAGCTCTGCCCTCCCAGGCACAGCTGCAGCTGCCCAGCCATGCTGTGGACCCAGGAATCTCTGCATTCTCCGGGGCCTGGGAACCCCTCCTACCCCCACAGGCTCAGAAGTGCCTGCTCCCACTGCCTGGCCTCTTCCTGCTCCTGGTGCCCACTCCAATTTTGGAGCAAAGTTGTGGCCAAGCCTGGGTGCTGTCATGACCTGGCCAGGTGTGTATGTGCTTGGGGGCAGCACTGACATGCCAGCCTCCTGCTGCCTCAGCCCCTCTGGACTTTGGGTGCTGACAAGTATGGGAGGGAGGCAGAGGGGCAGTTAGGGCAGCTCAGCACAGGCCTGCAGGCACCCCTTAGCATGAACAGCCTGGGCATTGTGAGCACTGTGCATGGCAGGTTAATGGTGGCAGGAGGTGGGCAGGCTCCTGAGTGGAAAGGGGTGGGTCCCTGGTGAAATCCCACCTTCAGCTCAGGGACAGCCTGAGGCCTGGGGACTGCACTGACAGTTCTGCAGGTATAAGAACTTATGGTCCTTTCTCTGGGCCACCCATGACTGGCCATGGACAAGTCAGCATGCACTTCCTCTCCTCTGAAGCCCATAAAAACCCCAGACTCAGCCAGATTTGGGCAGATGCCAGGGTGACCTGCCTGCAGAGAGGAGCTACCCACTGCAGGTCTCCTGTCTGCTGACAGCTGAGCAGATGTTGGGATGACCTGCCTGTGGAGAGGAGCTACCCACTGTGGGCTCCTCTGAGCTGTTCTGTCACTCAGTAAAGTACCTCTTAGCCTTGTTCACTCTCCACTTGTCCACGTACCTCATTCTTCCTGGACACAGGACAAGAACTTGGGACTCATCAAATGGCGGTGATGAAAGACCTATAACACAAACAGGGATGAAGCATGCCCCTTGCGTGCCACATTGCAGGCAATGAGAAGGGGAGAAGAGCTGCAGCCCTTTTGGGAGCCCACATCTAGTAGCTCCTTGAACCAGGGCTGTGACATCCTCTTTGGGACTCTGTGGTTCCTGGCATCTCCAAGCTCCTGTGTGCCACCATGTTCCCCAGTGCCAGCTGTGGAAGCTGCTAGCAGTAGGCCTGGTCCAGCTGCAGCCTCGCAGTGAGCTGGCACCCATGCCAGCACCTGGAGCTGCCTGCCCCGCCACAGCTGGCATGCCTGGCTGTGCACAGTGGTTGGACCCAATGCTTATTCACACATACCTCACTACTCCATGGCTGGCTTACCCTTGGCAGGTGTGGGATCCAGGCTGGTAACATGAGCCGAGCACAGCTTGCCAGGCTGAGTGTGCAGAACGAGTCCAGCGGGCCTGAACAAAACTTGAGCAAAGGTGCCACTGGCCACAGAGGTTTCTGGCTGGAAAAGCAACACCTCAAGGATCCTGTAACACCTGCACATATCTCTAGTATATTTTAAATTATCTTTAGACCACTTATAGTATCAAATACAATGTAAATGCTATGTAAATATGCTATATTTTATTTGTATTATTTTTCATTGTTGTATTGTTATTTTTTATTACTTTTTTCCTATTACTTTTGATCTATGGTTGGGTGCACTGATGTGGAAACCATGGATATGGAGCTTCAATTGTATACATATTTCAAAATATCATGTACACAATAAATATTTACAATTCTTATTTGTCTATTAAAAAGAAGGGTTGGACCTGAGTCTGGTTGACTTTCACTGGACTAGCTTTGTTCACGTGATCACCTCTAAGTCCCTCACTCTGTGTATATGTGGGGTGTGGCTGGTATGGATGGTGTGGGTGTGGGGAGTGAAAGGACATCCCAGTTGGATTTAAATCAGGGATTCACTCAATGGTGTGAAGGTTTAATAAATCTTGCCCAAACTCTATGGGTGACATATGCAGGGTTTTGTTAGAAAGGAGTAAGGAAAAAGTGTGAGTGAGGCATCTACACTATAGTGAGAGACACACAAGTCTTTATCCTCGTCCCAGGAGCCCTACTTCTGGGGAAATATTCTAAAACACAGGAAAAGGCATATTTATGGAGCTATTCACTGTTAATTACAAGAGTGAAAAGCGGGAAGCATCCTCAAAGTTGAATTCACTCATTTATTCCATAGTTATTAAGCTCTTTTACAATATGGTAGGCATCATTCTAGACTCTGGAAAAACTCACAGATAATAAGACTAGTCTGGAGTTTAAAAACTCGAGGTTCAGAGTATAAGAGAAAGTAAGTGCTGTGGGAGCTTAGAGGAATGACACCCAACTTGATTTGAGGAATGACAGCAGGGAAGACTTTCTTGAGGAAGAGACTGAGAGTCCAGTGACGCTTAACCACAAAAGGGCAGGGAAAATGGTTAGGAGTGGGGAGTGAGGTGGGAGCAGGTAGATAAAAATTATGAATGCCTGGGTCCCACTGCACAGATTTGGTTTCTATTGGATTAGGGTAAGGGGTGGGCATGATTTATTTTCGGAGAGCCGAATTAAAAGAATAAGTTGATATAAACTGATAAGCTCCTGGGGGTGGATGGAGTAGGAGACTCTCAAGGCCATTGCTTCAATGTTAAGATGTGATTGCAATAATGTGGAAACTGAGACAAAGAGAGGAGTGTATTCTGGTTCTGAAATGACTTGGGAGTAGTGACGGGTGGGTGCTGCCAGTGTGCTTGTGCATTCTCTATCCCCACTTTGTTCCGTCCCATGGAGAGTCTTCCACGGTCAGACCGTGTCCCAGATGCTGAGGCTACCTTGGTCGCCAGCCACTGTCCCATTCCTTATGAGCACCTCCCCATGAACTCACCCCTAGATCTTGTTTAAAACTTTCCGTGATTGGATTGCCCATGGAGCCCAGTGAGGGGCTGCACATGGGGTCTGGGAGGATACGCGGATGTCAGAGACAATGACATGGTCAGCACACATGGTCAGCAGAGTGGACCAGGCAAAGCCCCATGGAAGTCACAGGAATTTGGGGGCAGCTATGTATTAGGAGATGCCAGGCTCTTTGAGGGAATAACTGGCAGCTCGCAAAGGTGCCAGCCTCTCTTTCCCGGCAGAATCAAGGACAGGATTTTGGTTCTGCTGGGAAAGAGTCTGGCACCTTTAGGTGCTGCCTGTTATTCAGTTTGGCTCAGGTAGCGTGAGGGGGAGTGGTGAGTGACAGGGTGGGAGACATTGCTGGCCAGATCTTTGAGGGCCTGTTAAACTGGATTAAAGCCCTTGGATTTAAACCTAAGAGCAAGGAGAAGCCAATGAACCTGACTGGGAAAGTGGACTGATCAGAAAAATCCTGCTGGCTGCTGTGTGAAGAACACATGGCAGACCTGGTTTTGATCTTAGGGCACTGCCACTTACAAGTCAGAGCACTTGGGTGAGTGGCTTTCCTCCCTGAGCGTCAGCATCCTCATGTGTACAATGGCGATGATACTATTTACCCACTGTGGGTTGATGGGTGGATACAATGTGATAGGGTGCATGTGATAGGACAGGGTCATATGTTTAAGAAGACTGAGCATGGGGCTAGACTGCTTGGTTTGAATCCTGGCTCTGCCCTTGACCAGCTGTCTGACCTTAGGCAAGTTGTCTGACCTCTTTGTGTGTCAGTTTTCCCTTCCACGGAGTGGGGATATACTAACTTCTTATCTGATAGGATTATATGAAACTTAGTATTAGTCACATGCTCAGAAGGATGACCAGAGAAGTGTTTATTAAATAAGCAAAGTGCTGAGAGTAACTGAAAGGACATTGGAGAGGACTTGACTTGCCCAAAGTCAGATAGCACGTAGATGGCACCAGAAGCTGATCTGAGCTAAAGCCTTTCCCCTGTATGATGCCTTTTAAGTTAGATTGTTCATCTTATTACTACTGTTTCTAATTCTTTCTTTAATGTGAGATAAGAGCATAGATTCAAACCATAAACACTACACAATACTGCTTCTCCTATATATGAAATACCTGGCAGGTAACAATAATTAATGATCAAAGAAGCAATTTCCTCTCTGTCCTCAAGGCGCTGGCCGGAGGATCAGCACAGTTTCAAAAAGGATGCCAAAAGGGTGCTAAAGAAACCCTGGGGTGGACTTGTAACCATCTGGACCTAGGTTGGTATTATGAGTTCAAAGCCTGGTTCCACCGATTAGGAGAGGTGTGACCTTGGACAAATCACTTAACCTCTTTGTGTCATACTTTTTCATCTGAGAAAATGGGGTGGGATGGGGAATAATATCACTCTCCAAGGGTTGTTGTGAGGATTAAGTGGGTTAATGCCTGTAAGTGCTTTTTGTACCTGGCACGTCCTAAACACTGAAAAAGGTTAGCTATGAAGCAATGATGATGATGATTCTTGAGTGTTTACTCTGCGTCAGGCTTCACATTTGCTGTCTTATTCCAGGCTCACAAAAACTCTAGCAGGTAGATATTATCTATATATCTATATAATATCTGTATCTATTACTCATGGAGATGAGAGCTTGGGCTCGGGGACCTTAAATAACTTGCCAAGGTCACACAGCAAGTACATGGTGAAGCTGGGAGTTGAATCCCCACCTATTTGATTTCAAAGTCTGAATCCTTAACCACCCACTAACCTTCCGTGTGTCAGTCAGTAGCCCCACCAGACTTTGAATAACATGGGGGCAAAAAGCATGTTATTAATTTTCACACCCTTCACCACCCCACTAACACTTCTAAGTGCTTGCCCCAGAGTAAGCATCAGGAAATGTTTGCTGAATGAATTGTTGATCTTTCCTCCCACTCTGGGCACCCCTCAGTCCTTCAAGGACTTCCCTCTCTGTAGCCTTGAACCAGCTTTTACTGAGCATAAAAGGAGGAGTTATAAAAAGCAGTCTTTCTCTCCAAGGATACAATTAATCAGAAAGCTTCAGTTGCGCACATACCTCTGTCTGTATAAATACATGTATTTGTATCTACATAAATAGTAGCATTCACAGAGGTTGCTAGTCAGTGATGTGGTTGAATGGGAAACTGACAGCGTGATTCATGCTCAGGTCAAATTTAACTCTAACCTGTTTGTGCAAGACAGATTTACTTCAAGAGCCCTTTCTGTTGCATAATTGCTATGGGCCCACCTTCTCCCCAGGAGAGGATATTTCCACATCAGCCCACAATCTCCTGCTGCTGCATACCCAAGTCAGATCTGGAGTCTCTTGGCCACTTTCCCAGCAGTGTGGGCCCAGGTAAGATCCAACCAGGCTGTCTTTGTCAGCGCAGGAAGGAGTAATAAAAACTGCAGCAGGGGGCTGCCAGCCAGGAAACCTGGGAATATGAGATGGAGAACCCTCTGGCATAAGTGATCTAGAGAAAGCCGTTAACCCATCTGTCTATCCATTTATCCTTCTACCCACACATAGCATCTGTCTATTCGTCTATAGCATTCATCTATCCATGTGTTTAGCTGTCTGTCCATCCATCCATTATATCCACCCATCCATCACATTCATTTCTCCATTCATCAGGCATGCATAAGATGTGTGCTGAACAGCCACTATCTGCCTGCACTGTGCTGAACACTGAGGTTATAGTGAACAAGTCAAACAGAGCCCTTGCATTTATGGAGCTTACATTCTAGCATGAGTTCAGTCAATAGACACATAATCATGCCGATAACTTATTAATCAGAGGCTCCAAGAAGTGCTGTAGAGAAGAGTTCCATGGCGGCAGGGCGTGGTGGCTCACGTCTGTAATCCCAGCACTTTGGGAAGCCGAGGCCGGCAGATCACGAGGTCAGGAGATCAAGACCATCCTGGCTAACATGGTGAAACACCATCTCTACTAAAAATACAAAAAATTAGCTGGGCGTGGTGGCGGGCGCCTGTAGTCCCAGCTACTCGGGTGGCTGAGGCAGGAGAATGGCGTGAACCCGGGAGGCGGAGCTTGCAGTGAGCCGGGATCGTGTCACTGCACTCCAGCCTGGGCGACAGAGACTCCATCTCAAACAAACAAAAAAGAAAAGAAAAAAAAAGAGTTCCACGGGGTTAAGAGACCCTGTACCTAGGGAACTTGGCCTAGTCTTGGGGCCAGGGAAGACTTCTAAGAGTTATGGATAAGAAGGAACAATCCATCCAACTAGGAGCTGGGTGGAGTTTTCAGGGCAGAGAGGAGAGCCTGAGGGCAACTTTGAGGCTGAGAAGACCTCGGTGTGAGCAAGAAGCAAAGTGGTTTTAATGCACTAAGGGGGAGAGCGAAAGGAGACTGGGTTGGCAAGGCACTGGGAGGCGAGATCACCCAGGACTTTGGAGGCTGTGGAAGGATTTGGTGTCTGGAAGGATTCTGACTTCCTTGTGGTTCCATTTTCTCTGATGGAGTGGGAGCTTCATGTCTTCAACGGGAAGGTGGTAAATCATGGTGAAGAAGTACAGAGCTGAGCTGAACTCTGAGATCCTCCATTCTACAGATGTCCAGGCTTAGCTCACTAAGCCATTTAACTTCTCTGACTCTCAGATTTTTTCACCTGTAAAATGATGATAATCCTTCCTTCCTTTCATCCTTCTTTTAATATTCACAGAGCACCTACTATATGTTGGGTGCTGTTCTGGGCGCTAGTGAAATTCCAATGACCAAAATAGATTAAGTGAACTGAGTTGTTATAAGGACTAAATGAGATAATGCATATAAAGCATTTGGTAACATGCCTAGTTCATTGTAAGGGCTTATTAGATGGTAGCTGTTTTGATTATTATGTTAAAAATTAAGGAACACTTTTCCAATATTGTTCAATATACTGGGAGCTCCAAGAAAATAGCAGGCGGCATTTCCCTTCCCCAATCCTAGCATCCCTATTCACGTATTCTACCAACACAGGAATCTGGTACACATTCTTCATTCATCCCTCTTCCTTACATCCGACAGCCAATCATTTACCAAGTTCTGCCTATCTTACCTCCTAGATATCTCAAATGTACCCACTTGTCTGTAGCTCCCATTCACTGACATAGTTTGGAGTTGTTAATCTTATGCCTGTCTAGCAGAAATTGTTAATTGCTTAGTCAAAATATATGCATTCCCTTCTTCCTTACTCAAAGAATCATGATTCTCGGTATCTGTAATGTTCATATCTTCAGGATAAATACTCACATTCCCAGCCTCTTTTGCACTTAGGAGTGATCATTCTGGCCAAAGAGTTAGAAGCAAAGTCTCCTGGAGGAGACTTTACCCAAGAGTTACTATTTCCTAATATTTCTCTAAGAAATTTACTAAGGAGATAGGACAATGAAATGCAATGTAGGATCCTGGATTGGATTCTAGGCCAGAAAAAAGACATCAGTGGGAGATTTGGCAATATTTTAATAAGATCTGTAGTTTAGTTAATGATATTGTGTCAGTGTTGATTTCCTGGTTCTGATAATTTTACTATGGTCATGTAAATTGTTAACGTTAGGGGAAGTTATGAAGGGCATACTGAATTCTTTGTACTACATTTTCAACTTTCTGTAATTCTTCAACTGTTCTAAGTTATTTCAAAATAAAAACTTTTTCAAAAGATCCTTTTAAGCTTAAGGAAAAAAATTATGAAACACAAGAGATTGGCATAGTTTTTAATTATATTTTTATTCTAGAGAGTATGGAGTATTCCCTATTAAGAGATACAATGATATTAGCACCCTTATAATTATTTTTATTTTCTCTTCCCCAACTTGTCAATTTCTGTTAATTATTATTATTATTACTATTAGACAATAGATATAGATACTCTCTCTCTGTCACCCAGGCTGGAGTGCAGTGGTGTGATCATGGCTCACTGCAGCCTTGACCTCCTGGGCTCAAGTGATCCTCTTACCTCAGCCTTCCAAGTAGGTGGCTGGGACCATAGGTGCATGCCACCACACCCAGCTTTTTCTCATCTTTTTTTCTTGTAGAGACAAGGTCTCACTATGTTGTCCAAGCTGGTAATTATTTTTATATTGTCAACATTTTTTGGCAATCATAATTATTACTGGAGCTGTTTAATCTTAATTATGTATTTAAGTACATTCAGTGCACACCACCAGGCCTTTTGTTTCCTGAAATCTTTATTTTGACTTATCTCTTTATTGGCTGGATTTCCTAAATAGGAACTTTTTTTCAAGAATGGCTCATTGCTGCTATGTTCCTTGAGCTCATGCATTCTTGAGGATGTCTTTGATTTGCTATTATATACAAACGAAAACTTGGCTAGGTATACAATTCTGGGATTTGCGTTCAGAACTTTGTAAACATTCCTCTACCATTTTCTATCGTTGGGTTTTTAAAAAGTTTACATAGTGTGACATTGGCTTGTTGGTATACTGTTTTGTAAATTTTAACATATCAAATAGTCACATAGCCATAACGAGAATCGAATACAAAATGGTACCATGATCTTCTGAACACTTTTTATGCTACCCCTTCAGAGACAAACCTTCCCTAACCCCTAGTTCTTGGAAACCAGTAATCTATTCTCTGTCCCTATAGTTTTGCCATATTGATGTCATATAAATGAATTTATATGGTATGTAACCTTTTAATACTGGTGTGTTTTGTTCAGCATAATGACTCTGAAATACATCCATACTGTTGTGGGTATCAACAGTTTGTTCTTTTTTATTGCATTGTGTCAATAATCCACAATTTGCTTATCAATTATTAAAGGACAGAGTGACTGTACCATTTTCCTTCCCACCAACAGTATATGAGAGTTCCAGTTGCTTTCCATCCTTATCAGTACATGATATTAGATTTTCCCTTCTTAATTTTAGCCATTCTAATAGGCATGTGATGGTTTCATCTTGGCTTTAATTTGCATTTCCATAAGGGCTAATGATGTTGAACATTTCTTCACGTGCTTATTTGTTAACTCATGTATCTTCTTTGGTAAAGTGGCTGTTTAAATTTTTTGCCTTCTTCTTGATTTTTGAGAGTTCTTTGAATGTTCTGAAGACAAGTCCTTTGTAAAATATATTTCTTGCAAATATTTTGTCCCCACAGGTAGCTTGTGTTTTCACTCTGTTAGCAGAGCAAACATTTTAAATTTTGATAAAGCCCAATTTATAAAAAAATTTTAGTGGATTATGCTTTTGGTGTCATATCTATGAATTCTGTGCCTAACCAAAGGACATGAAGATTTCTCCTGTTTTTAGAGATTTTGTCTCAGATGTTCCATTTGTGATAATTTTGGGTTAATTTTATGTAAGGCATGATGTATAAGTTGAGGTTCAGCTTTTTTTTCACATAGGTGTTCAATTGTTCCAACACTATTTGTTGAAGAGACTTTTTTCCATTGAATTGCTTTTGCAACTTTGTCAAAAAGCAATTGACCATGTTTGTATGTCTCTTTCTGTACTCTCTGTTCTGTCCCACTGTTATGGGTCTGTCTTTTTGTAAATACCTCATTGATTTTATTACTGTACCTTTATAGCAAATGTTAAAATTGGGTGGTGTAAGCCCACTAACATTATTTTAATCATCAAAATTATTTAGGCTCTTCTAATTCCTTTGCCTATACATATAAATTTTAGAATCAGTTTGTCTACATCTACTGAAAAATTCCTGCTGTGATTATGATTAGAATTGCATTAGTTTGGGAGAATTGACATCTTAACTATGTTGAGTCTTTCAATCAGCGAGTATGGTATGTCTCTCTGTTTATTTAGGTCTTTTATCAGTGCTTTGTAGTTTTCAGCATACAGATTTCATATATGTTTTATTAGTTTTATATCAAAATATTATACAATTTGGGGGTTTGTTGTAAATGGTACCATTTTTAAATTTCCCGTTTCTAATTGTTCATTGATGGTATACAAAAATATGATTAATTTTTATGCATTGACCTTGTATTCTGTGACCTTGCTAAACTTACCTATTCGTTCTTTTTTTGTTTTTAGATTCCTCGGAATTTCCTATATATTGTCTGGGAATAGGGACAGTTTTATTTCTTACTTTCCTATCTGTATGCCTTTTATTTCTTTTCTTGACTTATTGCAGTGGCTAAGACCTGCAGTACAATGTGGAGTAGGAGTGGTGATAGTGGACCTCCTTTCCTGGGTCCCAATCTCAGAGGAAAAGCTCCCTCTTGCACCATTAAGTATTATGTTAGTTGTAGGCTTTTTGTAGATGCCCTTTATTAGGTTAAGGAAGCTGCCTTTTAATCCTAGTTTGCTGAGAGACATTTAAAAAAAAACATAGATGAATACTGAGTGTGGTTAAGTGCATTTTCTGCATCAATTAATAAGATTATTTGGTTTCCTTCCTTACTATGTTAATATGTCAGATTACGTTGATTTTCAAGTGTTGAACTGTTATTGTACTCCCAAGATAAACCTCACTTGGCCAAGACATATATTTTTTTTGTGTGTGTGTGTGTGCATGTGTGGGTGTGTGCATGTATGTGTGTGTGTGATTTGCATATCCATACATACACAGTCATGTATCACTTAACGATGAGGATACGTTCTGAGAAATGTGTTGTTAGGTGATTTCATCATTGTGTGAACATCATAGAGTGTACTTACATATATCTTGGTGGTATAGCCTACTGCACACTATTATGTATGGTATAGTTTACTGCTCTGAGGCTACAAACCTGTATAATATGTTACTGTATTGAATGCTGCAGGCAGTTTTAACACAGTGGTGTTTGTGTATCTAAATATTTCTAAACATAAAAAAGGTACTGTAAAAATAGAGTATAAAAGATTAAAAAAAGTACATCTGTGTAGGGCACTTCTCATGAATGGAGCTTGCAGGACTGTAAGTTGCTCTGGGTGAGTCAGTGAGTGAGTGTTGAGTGAATGTGAATGTGAATGGCATTACTGCACATGACTGTGAACTTTGTAAACACTATACACTTAGACTACGAAATTTATAAAAATCATTTTTCTTTCTTCCATAATAAATTAACCCTTAGCTCACTGTAACTTAAAAACTTTTTATTTTTATTTATTTTTTATTTTTGAGATGGACTTTCGCTCTTGTTGCCCAGGCTGGAGTGCAATGGCGCGATCTTGGCTCACTGCAACCTCCTCCTCCCAGGTTCAAGCGATTCTCCTGCCTCAACCTCCAGAGTAGCTGGGATTAGAGGCATGTGCCACCACGCTTGGCTAATTTTTTATATTTTTAGTAGAGACAGGGTTTCTCCATGTTGGTCATCCTGGTCTCGAATTCCTGACCTCAGGTGATCCCTCCGCCTCAGCCTCCCAAAGTGTTGGGATTACAGGCGTGAGCCACTGCGCCCAGCCTATAGCCTTTTTAATTTAAAAAACTTTTTGACTCTTTTGAAATAACAGCCTAAAACACATCGCACGTTTGTGCAAAAATATTTTCTTTCTTTATATTTTCATTCTATTCACTTTTTAAAAATTTTTATTTTTTAAAACTTTTTTGTTAAAAATTAAAACATAGCACCTATATTAGCCTAGGGCTACACATGGTCACGATCATCAGTGTCACTGTCTTCCACTTCCGCATCTTGTTGCAGCGGGAGGTGTTCAGGGGCAATAACACGCGTGGAGCTGTCATCTCCTACGATAACAGTGCCTTCTTCTATAATACTTCCTGAAAGATTTGCCTGAGGCTGTTTTAAAGTAAATTGTTTATATTTATTTATTTATTTATTTATTTATTTATTTATGAGAC
The DNA here is from genome assembly GCF_029281585.2 of Gorilla gorilla gorilla. Taxonomy (NCBI): domain Eukaryota; kingdom Metazoa; phylum Chordata; class Mammalia; order Primates; family Hominidae; genus Gorilla; species Gorilla gorilla. The sequence goes on along the minus strand of NC_073245.2, from coordinate 11,935,942 downwards.
GGAGTCTCGCTCTGTAGCCCAGGCTGGGGTGCAGTGGCACCATCACGGCTCACTGCAAGCTCCACCTCCCGGGTTCACGCCATTCTCCTGCCTCAGTCTCCCGAGTAGCTGTGACGACAGGCGCCCGCCACCGCGCCCGGCTAATTTTTTGTATTTTTAGTAGAGACGGGGTTTCACCGTGTTAACCATGATGGTCTCAATCTCCTGACCTCGTGATCCGCCCGCCTCAGCCTCCCAAAGTGCTGGGATCACAGGCATGAGCCATCACGCCCGGCCTAAAGTTAACTTTTTAAAAATAAGTAGTAGAAGCGCACTTTAAAATAAGGATTAAAAATATAGCATAATGAACACGTAAACCAATAACATCGTCTTTTATTATCATTACCATGTTATGTACTGTACATAATTGTACTGCTATACTTTAATATGATTGGCAGTGCTATAGGCTTATTTATGCCAGCATCCACACAAACATGTTAGTAAGGTGTTTCACTATGACATTAGGATGGCTGTAACATCACTAGTAATAGGAATTTTTCGTCTCTATAATCTTATGAGACCACCGTTGTATACTTGGTCCATTATTGACCAAAAGGTTGTTACGTGGTGCATGACTGCACATGATTTGCTGATATTTTGTTGAAACCATATGTATGAGTTTGGAGTTATATTATTGAATGTTTTTAACTATTAATATTAATTTGGTTTTGTAATGGACATGGGAATATTTAGGTCATCTATTTCTTCTTGGGTGAGTCTTGATAGTTTGTGGCTTTCAAGAAATAGGCCCGTTTCAGCTAAGTTGTCAAATTTAAGTGGATAGATTTGTTCATAGTATTTTTTATTATCCATTTATGTCTGTGTGGTCTGTAGTAATATTCCAATACTTTTACTCTAGAGATTGGTAATTTGTGTCTTCTCTCTATTTTTCTTAGTTAGTCTGGCTGGAGGTTTATCAATTTTATTGATCTTTTCACAGAAACAGCTTTTGGTTTGATTGATTTTCTCTATTATTTTTCTGTTTTCAATTTCATTGATTTCTGGCCTTATCTTTATTATTTCCTTTCTTCTGATTGCTTTGGGTTTATTTTGCTCCTTTTTCTAGTTCTTTAAAGTGGAATCTTAGATTGTTGATTTGACACTTTCCTTCTTTTCAAATGTAATTATTTAATGATATACACTTTTCTTCTGAACACTGCTTTAGCGGCATCCCACAAACTTTGAGGTGTATTTTCATTTTCTTTCAGTTAAAAATTTTGTAATTTTCCTCAAGACTTCCACACTGACTTATGGATTATTTAGAAAGGTCTTTTTAAGAAATTTCTAAGAGTTAGGGGAATTTGCCAGATAATTTTCCTATGTTAAATTTTAATTTAATTCCATTATGTTCAGAGACATTCTTAGGATGATTTACTCTTTTAAACTGTTAGGGTTTGTTTTGTGGCACAGAATATGATCTATTTTGGTGACTGTTCCTTCAACATTTGAAAAGAATGTGAATTCTGCTGTTCTTGAATGGAGTATTCTGCAAATGTCAATTAGATGAGTTCACTGATGGTGCTGTACAGTTCTTCTCCGTTCTTGCTATTCTCACTGTACTTGTCCTATCAGCTCCTGAGTGAGTAGTGTTCACACCTCCAACTCTAACTGTGGGCTTGTTCATTTCTCTTTTCAGTTCTAGCAGTTTTTGCATCACATATTTTGAAAGTCTGTTGTTAGATACATACTTCTTTAAGAGTATTATGAGTTCTTTGTGATTGATGCTTTTTCATTATTTAAAACCCTCTTGATCTCTGGTAATTTTCTTTTCTCTAAAGTCTACTTTGTCTGATATTAACAGAGCCACTCCAGTGACTTTTCTTTTTATTAGTATTTCCATGGTATATTATTTTTCATCCTTTTACTTTTAACTGCCTATGTCCTTATATTAAAAATGGAATTGTTGTAGATGTTTACAGTTGAATCTTGTTTTTTCTCTTTTTTTGGTCCAAATCTGGCAATCTCTGTCCTTTAACTGGTGTGTGATATGTTTAGACAATTTTCCTTTACTGTAATTATTGATAAGTTTGAATTTAGGTCTACTATTTTATGGGTTTTTTTTCAACTCTGTTTTTCTTTGCTGCATTTTCCCTTTCCTGGCTTCTTTTGGAGTATTTGAATACTTTTTAGTATTCCATTAAAATTTTTCTATTGTTATTTTACTGTATCTCTTTGTATATAGTTTTTAGTGGTTGCTCTAGGGATTATAATATACATACATGACTTTACAATTTACTAGAATCAATGTTTTACCACTTCTGGTCTTACGTGTAACCTTATCATGAAATGGGTCCCTGGATCCTCCTATTATGTTGTATTTCTCATACATACTACCTCTGTATGTAACCCAGCCAAACAATGTTATAATAACTTTTTGCTTTCAAATGTCATTTCTTTTTTCCTTTTTCCTTTTTTTTTTTTTTTTTTGAGACAGAGTCTCTCTCTGTTGCCCAAACTGGGGGGCAGCGGCAAGATCTTGGTTCACCACAACCTCCGCCTCCCGTGTTCAAGAGATTCTCGTGCCTCAGCCTCCCGAGTAGCTGGGATTACAGGCATGCACCACCACACCTGGCTAATTTTTGTATTCTATTTTTAGTAGAGATGGGGTTTCTCCATGTTGGCCAGGCTGATCTCTAACTCCTGGCCTCAAACCATCCACCCGCCTTGGCCTCCCAAAGTGCCGGGATTGAAGGCATGAGCCACTGTGCCTGGCTTATTTTAAAGTTAAGAGGAGAAAGACAATCTATTTATCCAGATATTTACCATTCTTATTGCTCCTTCTTCAGTGCTCATGTTCCAAGTTTCCTTCTGGTATTATTTCCTTTCCTTCTGAAGAACTTCTAATAGTTCTTTTAGAACAGGTATTTTGGTGACAAAATCTTAGTTTGCCTTCATCCAAGAATGCCTTTATTTTGTTGTCACTCCTGAGGGATAGTTTTGCTGGATATAGCATTCTGGATTGACAACTCTCTTATCTCTTTAAAATGTTGTTATACCTCCTCTTGGCCTCCATGATTCCTAATGAGAAATCTGCAGTCATTTGGATAATTGTTTCTCTATATGTCATACATTATTTTTCTCTGGCTGCTTTTGAGATGATTTATCTTTTAGACTCAGAGTCTTGCTCTGTTGCCCTGGCTAGAGTGCAGTGGCATGATCATAGCTCACTGTAGTCTTGACCTCCCGGGCTCAAATGATCTTCCCATCTAAGCCTCCCAAGTAGCTAGGGCTACAGGCATGCATCACCACACTCAGCGAATTTTTAACTTTTCTGTAGAAGTAGAGTCTCCCTATATTACCCAGTCTGGGCTCAAACTCCTGGCCTCAAGTGATTCTCCTACCTCAGCCTCCCAAAGTGCTGGGATTACAGGCATGAGCCACTGTGTCCAGTCAAGATTTTTTTATTTGTCTTAAACATTCAGCAATTTTTATTATAATATGCTTGAGCACGGATTTCTCAATTTATTCTGTTAGGATTTGCTTGTTTTCTTGAATCAAGTTTGTGTGTTACACAAACTATGGGAATTTTACAGCCGTTATATTTTTAATACTTCTTTTTCTGTACCACATGCTTTTCTCTGTCCTTCTCGGACACCAATAACATGAAAGTAGACCTTTCTGTATTGCCCCGTAGGTTACTGAGGCTCTGTTCATTTTTTCAATTTTTTTTGATTGGATAATTTCCATCAATCTGTTTTCAAGTTCACTGAAAACAGTTATTTTTCACTCTGTTATTTCCACTGTGCTATTGAGTTTATCAAGTAGCCACGTTTTAAAATTTTGGTTATTGTGTTTCCCAATTCTCAAATTTAATTTGGTTCTTCTTTATAGCTTCTATTTTTCTACTGAGGCTTCTCAGCTTTTCATTCATTTCAACAGTGTTTGCCTTCTTGGATTATAATACTTACCTTAAAGTCTTTGTTTAATCATTTCAATATCTAGACCCTCTTGCCATTGGCATCTGTTGTGTTTTTTACCTGAAATTGTTAAACTTTTTCTTGATTCTTTATATGTGGAGTACTTTTTTATTGTATCCTGGCCATTGGAATATCATGGTATGAGACTCTGGGTCTCATATTTGTTTAAATCCTATATAGAATGCTGATTGTTATTATTATTTTTAGCCAGGAAGTTGACCCACTTAGTTTTGGGCTACAAGTTTTGATCCACTTTCTGTGGGCTGTAGTTTCATTATCAGTTTAGTTTTCAAAGGATTTCTGGTGCTAGTCAGATGTATTCTGCATATTTACTGTCCATTGGCCAGCCTGGGATCTTGGTGGTGGTCTCTTCTCTAGTTCAGTTCTCAAAGTCTTTGGTATATGTTTAGGATTGGATGCATATATGCTTATTTCAGGGATAAGCCCAGGAATACATAGATTACTTTATTAGATCCCTTTCTTCAGCTGTCTCCTGAAGGTAAGTGGCAGAGAGAGAGAGAGAGCGAGAGAGACATACATCAGCAGGTGAGCACCCAGAGCTGAGGATGCTGAGAATCCCTAGCCAGTCTAAGGGATATTGTTTGAGCCCATGGTCAATCTGTGCTTGGTCTCCAGACTTCTCAATCACTTGTGCCAATACTTTTTTTATTTCCTAAACTAGGTGAGATCAGGTCTAGTAAAAGAGTTCTGTGTAATATGTACGCCTCTTGTGAGCATGGCAGCCATGGTGGCGAATGAGATTGTGGAATAAGAATGTGTCGAGAGAGAAGAAAACAGAAGCCTGTTTTAAAAGATAGGTAGGAAGAGGAGCCTGTGGAAGAGAATGAGAGGAGTGCTTAGAGACACAGGCGAGTTCTTTGTCATGAAAGCCCCAGAAAGAGAGTGAGTCAAGAAATAGAGAGTAATTAACAGCGTAAAATACTTGTAGGGGATCAGTCAAGATAAGAACTGAGAAGGGCCCTTGGGATCTATCAACATGAGGCTGTTGACAAAACAGTTGTAGTTACCACACTAGAAGAGTCCTTTGAAATCATACTCTACACCCTCTTCTGCAGATGAGGCAAGTGAGGTAATGAGCTACTTAGTTTTTTAGTTTTTTTTTTGTTTTAAGTGGCAGATACAGAATTACAATAAGTAGAGGTCAAGGCTCTAAGGATATTTAAAGGTCGCCTGCTCTGATTCCTTATCCCGTACTTGAGTCTCCTGTACAACAGCTCTCTGAAGCTCGTGCCTAAATGCATCTACTGTGAGAGAACTCAGTTCCCAGTTCTAATGAGAGCCCTTAGTGTCTGATTCTTTATACTTTGTTCTCTTATACCACAGGGCAGACACATGCCAGGAGATTGTCTGCATCCTGAGCTGATCCTGGTGGAAGCTGATTGGATTTGAGAACTCAGAAGATTCAGTCAGGTTTTGAGTTTTAAGAAGGCTCTTGGCCAAAATGAAACCCTCTCCTCATAACTCTGGCTGCTCCCTAAATAAAGCCAGATCCTTAGGGAATTCCAGGACCAGGATATTCCAGGTCCAGCATAACATTTCCACATGGGTGTTCATAGGCACCTCCAGCCCAATACATGAAAAGGTGAGTGCATCACCTTCCCCTGCCAAAACCTGTTTTTATTCTTGAGACTGACTCCTCTTCCATCCAGGTGCTCAAGACAGAACTCTGGAGGTCTCCTTGACTCTTCTCTCTCCTCTATTCCTCATTTTAAAATGAATCATTATTATTCTTCTCAGGCATCCCTGGAACTTGTCAATTTCTTCCTATTCCACCATGCCTCTCAAGTACAGGCCACCATTACCTCCTGTGTGGACAATGATCAGCCTTTCAACTGGTTTCCAGCTTCTAGTGTCTTCCCGTATAACCTGTTCTCCACATTGAAGCCTATCACCTCCATGCTCAAAACCCTTCAGTGCCTTCCCATAGCTCTCAGGATAAAATACAGGCTCCCTAACATGGCCAAGAGTTTGTCCTTAATTCTAGGGCTTCTGCCTGCTCTGTAGCCTCATCTTGTGCCTCTCTTTCTCACTCACTTTCTGCACTTCATTGACAAAGCCATGCTATTTTTCTCCTTCAATGCTTTTCGCTATTCCCATTCTTGGATCTCCTTTTTGTCACCTTCTCTAATACTGCCTATACATTCTTAAGATCTTTGTTTGGATATCACCTTCTCAATAAAGCCTTCCTTAACTACCCCCCTGCCTATCATAGGTAGGATTGTTGCCATCCCTGTCCTCTCACAGGTCCTTGGGATGCCTGTATTATGTAACTTTTACTGTTCTCCAGTTATGTGCTTTGAATCTTTCTCCCCATTTGACTCTAAGGCCCAGGAGAACAGGGAATGTGTCTGCCCTCATTCTCACAGTATTTTTACTGCCTGGCACAGTGCCTAGCACACAGAGTGTGTTAAGCGTGTACAATTCTATGGTTTAATTATTTATTTAATGCTTTTGGTGTTGTTGGCACCACTTGGATGAAAAGAAGCTGGGCTCAGATGAATTAGTACACCAAAATTCTTACTGCACCTTACAGGGTTCAGACAGACATCTTCTACATTCTCTGCTGTCGCAGGGAGTACTGAGTGTAACAGCTGAGATGGGAGCTATTGTGGCCTCTCCAGAAGAACAACCCTCAAAAGGATACCCCAGGAGGTCTCATTTCAATACCGAAAACTTCTCCCTGGAATACCAGTAAGCCCTATGATGACATCAAAGCCAACCAGGTATCTGATTAATGTGAGCTAATTACTATTAGTAAATGTGATTCCAGCCCAAACATAAAGCCTTGGTGGCCTAATCATCCGTTCACTCTTTATTCAGCAAATATTTAATGAGCACCTACTCTGTGCTAAGTGCTGAAAACACAAGACAGACAGGGGTCCCTGTCTGTTAGTCGACATGATGGTGGTCAGGTTGAGCATGGGGCAAGGGAGGGCTGTTAGTTAAATAATTACATAGTGATTGTGATTAGTGCTATGATGTAAAAGTATTGGGTTCTCTAACAGCATATAAAGGGGGTCCTGACGTAGGTCTGGAGAATTGGAAAGGATTTCCCTGAAGCAGTGGCCTAGGTAGACATAATTTTTGCCAGGCTATGAAATGAGCAAGGAGTGTTCCAGGCAGAGGTAGCAGCAGAGCAAAGGGACTTGGCAGTTGGGAAGGAGATGATGGATTTTAGTTGCTGAAGGAAGGCAAATGGCAAAGCATTTGAGAGATGAGATGGGCAGAAAGAAGCTAGAGAAGAAATCAGGCCCAGATCATGCCAGGCCTTGTAGGCCATGGTAAGAATTTATAGATTTTATCTAAGAATGATGAAAAGCTCTCACCGAGAACTGTTTGATCCTCTGAGGGAACAGGAGTAGCTATTGGCATTTAATTATAATAATACCCATGCATGGTAGGTGTGGTAGTTTTCAAACTTGGCTGTAAATTGACACTCCTTCCACTTAGAGATGGGGTCTACGCCCCCTCCTCTTAATCTGAGTGGGCTTGTGATGGTTTTGACCAACAGAGTGTGAAGGAAGTGACACTATGTGACTTGCAAAGCTAGGTCATAAAAGGTCATGCAACTTCTGCCTGTTCACTGGAACACTAGCTTTTAGAATCCTGCTGGAGAGGCCAAGTAAGGCATTGTAGCTGAACCCAGCCTTTGAGGCAACATTGCCTGGGACCATGAAAAAGTCTCAGGTTATTCCAACCCCCACCCATTTGAGTTTTCCAATCTGAGACCCCAGACATCATGCAGCAGACACAGCCATACCTGTTATATCCTGTCTAAATTTCTGATCTAAGACTCTGTGAGCATAATCGAATGATTGCTTTGTTATCTCACGAAGTGTTAATGTGGTTTAATATGCAAGAATAGAGAGCTGAAAGAGTAGATATATTATTAGTATTCTCCCATCTTACAAATGAGGAAGCTGAGTTTCAGAAAGATTAAGCAACTAGATCCAGGCCTTGCAGACAGTCAATAGTAGAGCCACGATTGAATCAAGGTCTGGTTAATTGCAGAGCCTGCTCCCTTCTGATGATCCCGGGTGACTCCTACACTGAATAAGGCTCCCTGACAAAAATCTCCCAAGCTCCCCCGTTACTGCTCTTCAATCTGGAGACCCACTTTGGTCAATCTAGATTTCAATGACTAGGATTTGATTACAGAAACAGCCTTCGTGACACATTTGATTTGCATTCTTTTCAAATAATTGAAAGACATCCACTCTGCAATTGCTTCTTTTCTGACTTTATTTTCCCCTCCACACCCACAGGCAGGAGCCAGATATTTTTGCCAAGCCTGACAAATCTGCTCCTCTCTCCACATTGCCCCCAGTGCACCAATGCCCACTAGTCCTCTATTAAATCCCAATCAGGGTTGTGAGAAGGCTGATTCAGCTCCCTCTCCCCACCCCCTCAGAAGAGTTAGGGATGAGCAAATCACTTATTGGAGTAATTCTGGGAGCTGAGGCAGAGCCATGGCTGGAAGCCACCCACTAACAAGAAACCCAGGACATCAATCAGCCAAACTGATTTTTCCGCTGCCGCAGCCACTTAAACAGTTATCTTTGCTCGAGGCTTTGTCCAAAGTTACTCAATCAGTGGGTTCCTGGGCGATAAGTCATGGCAGCCTCACTGCACTGTCTCTGTGTCCTAGGGCTGCCTCTTTACTCACTTCTCGAGAGGGGTCGAAGTTCACTTACTGCACTCTAAAAAGAAGAGCTCCTGCACTGCTTGCGCACATATTCTGGTTATAGCGGGAAGATGAAAAGGATACTGAGGTCTGCTGGGATATCAATACGCTTCTCATTTGACGCCCTGCGGAGGCAAGGGAAGGACGTTTTAATTCATTTTATAGCGCCCCCTGCTGGTCGCCTTGTCCAGCTGCAACAAATGCACGATCCAAGCCTTCCGGGGAGCCCCTTATAAGCCATTTGTGGGGTGGAGAGGGGAGCCATTAGCCACACCATCTCCTTTTCCATTTTACATATGGAAAAGTTGAGGCCAGAAAGAAAAACATGATTCCCTCAAGGTTGAATAGTGAGTCAGTGCTATTGTTAGAATCAGCCTCTCCCAAGCTGGCACCTTTTCTAGGCTCCGAGAGTGCCCAGCGCATAGTTAAGTGGCTCTGCTTGACAGCACAGCATGAAATTAGGAGGTCCTGGATTCAAACCTAAGCTCTGCCGCTTAATAGCTGTCATGAGAAGGGAGTTCTCAGAGACCCAGTTTTCTCATCTATGAAATAGGGGTAAAATAAAAATGGGTAAAATAGGATTTTGTGGGGATTCATTCATCCACACATTTATTAAAAACCTATTGAGTGTCTACTATGGGCCAGGCACCGTGCTGGGTACTTGCGGTATAATGGTGAATACAACATTGCAGTACCTGTTTTTTGCTTTTTTGTTTGTTTTTAGGGTGACAGTCTAATGAGAGTATTAGATAACATATGCAAATACACAGCATAAATTCAACAACTGTTGAGAAGGGAAACATTTTCCCTTTGATTCTCCACACTTTCCAAGTATCAGGAGGCTCGGGGCCTTGCCCCAGCTGTATCAGTTTAGGAATATTGACGACTCGAAGAGATTAAGTGATTTAAAGGTCAAGACCACATAAATCTCTGTATTCTTCAGTATGCCTGCCCCCAGGATGTGCTCAGTAAATATTTGTTTGGTTGCATGAATGTCCCACGTTCTGGCTTCCTCGCCTCCCCGGCTGCCAGCCAATCGCTGTCCGTGGTGCTGAAAAGCAAATTCCTGCTACCGAGCATGAGGCGGCGCAGGTGCTGAGGCAGAAAATGGAGCCCAGGGGAAGTGAATAAAGAGAGGAAGAATGAGCCAGCTTTTCACTGACTATTAGTGACATCTTCATTTTGCCATCTCTTGGAATCCAAAGCTGATATTCCTTTTTCCAGATGTCCCCACTTGGCATTTCTTGCTAGCTGGAAACACTGGGCAGATAGGTGATGCAGGATGATCATCTCTACAATGGGGGTGGGTTGGGGAGAAGGGATACTGGGAGTCCACAGCCCCATAAAGCCCTATTTTAAAGTGTTCTGCAAAAGTGGTGGGTTCTTTCTCTAGACTCTTCCTGGGCAAGGAAAAGGCAGCAGTCATCGATGCCTTCTCCAGCTGCTTTCATCCATGTCTGTCACCCAAGAATGTAGGCAGCTCTGAGTCAGAACTGGCTGTGGAAGTTCTGACTCAGATACTCAGATGTATATGGTAGAGTCATATACGTGGTATATAGTAGCCCAAAAGAGATCGGTCTGGGATTAGCAGGCTGAAGCTGAGTGAGTGTTTCATTTTGACCCGTATTTAATGTGATAATATTTGTACTTATTCATGCATTCTATAAATATTTATTGAGTGCTTCCATGGCCTGGATCTGTTATAGGAGCTATAGAGATAGAGTCAAGTACAAGAAAGACAAGATTTCTGGCTTCCTGAAACTTACATTCTAGTGGATGAGAAAAAGAATAAACAAGTACACAAATGGGTAGCATAATTCCAAGCAAGAGGATAGATGATGATAGATAAGGTTCTCTTTTAGATAAGGTGATCATTGGAGGCCTTTTTGAGGAGGCTTCATCTGAGCACAGATGTGAATGAATTGAGATAATAAAACATGAAAATATTAGGGGAGGGCAGCATTCCAACTAGAAGCAACAACAAGAGCAAACACCCTGAGATGGGAACAAGATGGCATATCCAAGGACCAGAAAGGGAGCCAGTATGAGTGGAGTAGATTAGACAATAGGGGACATGAAGACGAGATCCTGTAGGTCTTGAGGAGGACAAAGCAGGGTGTCTGGAATATGAGAAACACAAAATGACAGTTACTGCTGCACCTGCTATCATTTATTGATCATTGAGTATATAGTAGGCACTGCGATAAGCATTTACATATATTAATTTCATACTTGCAACAACCCTATGAGGAAAGTTAAGTTATTACTCCACCTCACTGATAAGAAAATTGAAGCCCAGAGAGATTAAGCAACTTGCCAAAGATCACACAGCTAGTCCAGGGCCGAGCCAGGCAGTCTGGCTCTGGAGCCCTTCATTGCTCCTAATCACTGTATTCTATTGATACAAACATCATTACTCAGAGAGGTAAGTGAATTGCCTAGTTAGTTATACACAGCCCAGAAATGACGGATCATACTTGAATCCTAGGATTCAGCCCTAGGGTATTTCCACTGCACCACACTGCCTCTTTCTATGGTAAAGCAGAATAAAGGAGAGAGGCTGTTCTATGACACCACCACAGAGGCACGGAGCAATTTTAATGCTGCCAGCGAGCCCCATGGGGATTTTATTTAAATGATCATCCGCACTGTGCAGTTGTCTGATATTCCCTCCCACTTACCTTTCTCAAATGTGAAAACCATGTCACTCCATGCACCCTCCCCCAGCAGGTAAATGCTTTACCAAGGAAGCTGAACTTTTCTGTAGGGATTTCAGGTGTTGAGAAAGCTCCCTCTTTAAATACCATTGTTTCAGGGGCTTGTAAAGATGACTCAGAGAGAGAGAGAGAGAGAGAGAGAGAGAAGCTGCAGTGGAAAATTAATGATCTTATCTGAGATGGGGCCCAGGCTGAAGGCTCAGCTTTAGGCTGATAAAGGCCCTTCAGCGAGGCCTCCAAGGAGTCCTGAGTTGTCACTGACCAGTCGTTTAAAGAGAATTCAGGAGCAAGGCTCCGAGCTACTTCCATTCTCTGCAACTTTTAATATTCCTGAGTGTGTCACAAAACTGGGAGGGTGTGGAGTGTGCGTGTTGAAGGATGTGTTTGCATGAGTGCTGCTGTCATTTCTCTGTGTGTGTGTCTATGTGTATTTGGGTGAGGTAGTGCTTCTATAAGTTTGTGTGTGAATCTGAGTACTAGTGAGGGTCTGTGTATTTGACCATGCTTATGTGTGTCCATTCAAAACCAGGTGTATGTATGAGTGTTTGTTTGGTGTGAATCTGTGTATATTGGTCTGTGGGTACTTGTGGGTCTCTGGGTGAGATGAGGGGAGGAATCCTAGATGTTTAGTTAGAAATTGGCAAATGCAGGTAGGCTAGAATAATGGAAGCAGTTACAGTGCAGGTCTTTTTATGCTGCTACTGAGGTAGGAGAAGAAAAAGCAGTGAGGTTAAACCACATAGAAAACCTTTAAAACGTTTTCATCTTCAATTTGGGGAGGATCGGCTACTATTAATAGTAATAGCAGTTTATAATTAACAATAGTATTGTGGAACCAGTCCCATCAGCTCCCATTTCAAGAATACCTACTGTAATCTTCATTATATTTAGTATCTGCCATTCTCATGACAACTCTGTGCTTTTCTCCATGTCCGTTTCACCGAGGAGGCAACTGGAGCTCAGAGAGGTTGAGTAACTTGCCCAGAGTCACACAGTTAGCAGGAGTGGAGCCCAGAGGAGAACTCAGGCATAATTGACACCAGAGGCTGAGTTTTTTCCCCTCTCCAGACTGCAATTCTTCACCTACACCGGCCATCACCCCCAGCTCCAGCCAGGCCCCAGCCCCGGAACGTGAAGAAGAGGATGGCAGAGCAGGCACAACACAAAGGGGAGAACAAGGTTCTAGGCCCCACTTGTCCATGGAGTTGTGTGGCCTTAAGACAATAGTCTTCCCTCTGCACCTCCATTTCCTCATCACAGAAGTGAGAATCTGGATTCACTGGTCCCCCACTCTGACAGGGCCACAGGGAAGGGGTCTTTGTGGGTGGTCCTTATATCACCTGTGGAGTGTTGACCTGAAAAAGGGCCTCTGTGTGGAGGCAGAAGAGAAAATTCAAGATATGTGTCCACCTTGCCTAGGGCACTCACTCCTTTCCTTCTCAGTTGTGGGGGATACACGTGCTTGGGCCTCAGCCCCCATTCCCATCCACTCCCCATCTTCTCCTTGGCACACTTTCCCGTATTGCAGAGATAGGAGTTGAAAACTATTTTCCCCAGCCTCCCTTGCAGCTAAAGTTCTCGATGTCAATTATATTCTGTCAATTATCTAGGCTGTGTGAGATTTTGACTCTGGAATTGAAACAGAGGCCGTCTCTCTGCTGCTGTGGCTCTTTCCTCCAGCAGGAGCCATCATGGTGGCATGGGGGTTTTTGCAGCAGCATCTCAGAGTCTGGTGGCCACCTCCATGGGTGTTGAGAGGCAGTTGTGATGACGTCATGGTGGCTCCCCAGTCCCAGCTTCCAGATCCCTGGACCCAAGTGTGACAGTAAGTTCTTGAACTCACTATTTGCAGGAGTGGTCTCCCATTTGCCTGGCTTTCTGATTGCATGGCTGGTTGGTCAGGTAGTATTCTGGGAGTCATTTACAGAGGCCCTGTTGACTCCTCCAGCACCTTCCCTCCGCTAGCACCTTTTAGAGTTCTTTATCCCTTGTGTTAAATCAACTTTTGCTTTAAAAAGCCTGGATGATTTCTTTCAGCTGCACAGAACTCTTTCTGATCACCATGGAGCTCTCCTACTCATCCTTCAAAACCCAGCCTTGGTCTCTAGCTCCAGGATGACTTCCCATATTGAACAGACTGGCTTGGGTACTTCTCCTGTATATCCACACTTCTATCTCAGCCCCGTCCAGGTGGTGCTGAAATTACTGAAAGTACTGTTTACTTCCTATCATCCCTGCCAGCTTGTGATCCCCAGAGGGCAGGAACTGGGTCATCTTGGCCATGCAGCTGAGTGTTTAGCAGTGAAGCTGGCCTATAATACATACTCCAGGTGTCTTGTGGAATGAATACAGAAAAGGCCACAATTTGTCAGCTCAATAGGATTTAGGAGAAACTATAAGATTTACGACTGAGAAAAAAGCAGTTTAATCTCCTCCTTTGGCAAAAAGAAACTCACCTGGCATAAAGAGCTATTATTAGGAATGATGTATATTATGGGGCTCATGGGATGATAAGGAGCAGGTCTTAGATGAAGGGTCTCATTTCAGATCAAATACCCAGGATCTCCGGGCAGGTCTGTCCTCTTGCTGATGCCCAGGCTGCTGCTGAGGAATTAGGAGATGGTGGCTTTTGAGACGTAGCTTGATGAGTGAAAAGAGCCCTGGCTTTTGAGGCAGACAGACTGGAGTTTATAACCTAGCTGTACCACATTCTGTGTAACCTCAGACAGGTGACTGAGCCCTCAGCTCGGTTTCCTCATCTGCAAAGTGGAGCTAATGATATTTACCTCCTAGAGTTGTTGTGAGGGTTAAATGAGATAGTTTAGGAGATGTGCCTGGCACCTAGCAGAGACTTGATGAGTGGAGGCTGTGATTAGATTTTAGTGATGTGAGATGTAAGGTTTTTCTCTTTTGTGCAGGGAGCTAAAAACAGTTCACATTATTACCCAGTGAAGTCTAGACCAGGCATCCAATCCTGCCACTGACCTCTCTTGTTCGACTGGCAGCAGAGGTCAGGCACATGTTCCAGACACGTGGTCATAAATGTGAAGCCTGTAGTCCAGACCCAGAACATAGTAGGTGCTCAGTAAACAGGTGTCCCTCCTTACCATGTGCTGGTCAAATTCTTTTTCAGGTCTTGGTCCCAGAAGGCTAGGAAGGGCAGAGGAGCATCATGGGTGGATGTGACAAAGCAGAAAGGGGCACAGACTTTGGAGCTATACAGATCTTGATGTGAGTCCTGACTCTGTCCCTGTCCTGCTGCGCTACTTAGGAAGTCATTTCACCTCTCAGTGTCTGTTTCTTCATCTGCAAAGTAGAACTTACAGTGCCTGCCTAACTGGGCTGCTGAGAAGTTACTAAAGATCATGTATCCCTGTTCTTAGCATTCTGCCTGGCCCAGGGTGACTCTCAGTGGATAATAGCATGTATGCATTTGCTGCTTTTGGGTTTCAGCTTGCCTCTGTGAGGTAGTAGTGCAAAGCATGGTCTTTGCAGTCAGAGGAACTTGGGGTCTATTCCATTTATGAGCTGTATGACCTCAGGCGAGTGGCCACCTCTCTGAGTTCAGTTTCTTCCTCTGGCAGATGAAGGCAAAAATAGCACCTACCTTGTTGATTTGCTGTGAGGATTAAATGAGATAATAATACATAGAGACGAACTAGCAGAGTGATGGGCATCAAGTAGACGGATAACAACTATCAGCTCAGGGTGTGGAAGTTGTGCTGCCAGCTGAGGCAAAATAGGAGAGAAGGTGAAGTTTTGCCCTTTGGGAATGGGTAGTTCGGTGGCTTCATAATGCTGTTGCATCCATTACCACTATCTATACCAGAATGTTTGCATCACCCCAAGCAGAAACTCCGTGCCATTTAAGCAATAACTCCCCACTTCCCCCTCCGCCTAGCTGTTGGTAAACTTTACCCTGCTTTTTCTCTCTATGAATTTTCCTGTTCTAGGTACCTCATAGAAGTGGAATCATACAGTATTTGTCCTTTTGTGTCTGGTTTATTTCGCTTAGCATAATGTTTTCAAGGTTTGCCCATTCTGTAGCATGATCCAAACTTCATTCCTTTATATAACTAAATAATTATTTGTTGCATGTGCATCTGCCACATGTTGTTTATCTATTTTTTTGTTGATGAACACTCAGATTGTTTTTAACTTTTGCTGATTGTGAATAATGCTGGTATAGGCTGGGCATGGTGATCACACTTGCAGTCCTAGCACTTTGGGAGGCTGAAGTGGGAGGATCACTAGGGGCCAGGAGTTTGGGACCAGCCTGGGCAACATAATGAGACCCTGTCCCTAAAATAAATAAATAAATAAATAAGTAAATAAGCTGGCTTACAGGGAACTGTGATCACATTACTACACCCCAGCCTGGGTGATAGAGTGAAACACTGTCTCTAAATTAATGGTGATGATGATGATGATAGTGATGCTATAAACATTGGTGTACAAGTATCTGTTTGAGTCCTTATTTTCAATTATTTTGGGTATATATATAGAAGTGAAATTGCTGGGTCATATGGTAATTCTATGTTTAACATTTTGAGGAACCCATCAAAATTTTTTTTCCATAACACTGTACCATTTTACATTCCAGCCATAACACATGAAGTCTTCAATGTCTCCATTTCCTTGACATTGGCTCTTTGAGGTGCATTAGGAGACCAAACTTTGTTTGGCAAACTCCTATTCATCCTTCAAAACCCACCTCAGAGTTTGCCTACTCAGGGGTCCCCAGACAGAGTACATCACTGCTGCCTCTGTATCTTGCATTGCTTTGCTTTTGCACCCACTCCATGGTGTTTTATGCCAACAGATATCCTTTATTGGACTGTGAGTTTGTTGAGCATAGGAATCTTGTTGGATTTGAATCTGAATCACCAGCACCAGAGCATCAAGAAATGCTCATGAGCCAGATTAAATGATTGAATAAGTTCCCTCCAGATCTCTGAGTTCTCTGTCCACATGGAGAGCCATTGCCAACCCTTTCCAGCCTCCAAACGTGCTTCAGATAAAGTGCTATGTTGACCTGGCTCTTGGGGTCCTGTGTGGCTTCTTCTCCATTTCCCATCTTTCACTCTATGCTCCAGCCACACTGAACTATCTGTTGTTCTCTTAGTCACTAACTCAACGAATGTGTACTGAGCACCTACAATGTGCCAGGCAAGACAAAAGGCCTACCTCCCTAGAGTTTACATTCCACCAGCGGAAACAGGCAATAATCAGATAAACCAATAAATATATTGCATCAGGGAGAGATAAATGCTGTGGAGACTGACAGAGGTGGGTGAGGGATGGAGAGGGACAGAACACAGGGTGTGCAGAAGAGACCTGTTTTAGGAAGTGACGTTTAAGCCCAAAGCCAGATGCAGTGATGGAAGGAATATGGGGAAAAGTGTGTTCCTCAGAGAAGGCACAGCAAGCACAAAGTCCCCGAGGCAGGAATGTGCTTGGTGTGTTTGAGGAGCAGCAGGGAGGCCAGGGCAGCTGCAGGAAGCGGGGAGGACAGGAGGTCAGCAGAGAGTAGACCCTCCAAGTGAGGCATGTGGACCTTCTTCCAAGTCAGATGAAAACCTCTGGAGTGTTTTAAGCAGGGGTGAAGTACAATCTGAGTTGCTTTTCTTTTTTTTCTTTTTTTTTTTTTTTGAGACAAGGTTTCACTCTTTTCACCCAGGCTGGAGTGCAATGGCATGATCTCCACTCACTGCAACCTCCGCCTCCCAGGTTCAAGCGATTCTCCTGCCTCAGCCTCCCAAGTAGCTGGGATTACAGGTGCCCACCACCATGCCTGGCTAATTTTTGTATTTTTAGTGGAGACAGGATTTCACCATGTTGGCCAGTCTGGTCTTGAACTCCCGACCTCAGGTGATCCACCTGCCTCGGCCTCCCAAAGTGCTGTGATTACAGGTATAAACCATAGCACCTGGCCTGAGTTGCATTTAAAAGAATCTCTCTGGCTGCTGAGGAGCAAATAGTAGGCTGGGTAAGGGCAGAGGAAGAGGCCAGCCATCTAGGAGAGAAGTGACAGCGACCGGGGGCCCAGGCGATAGAGTCAGAAGCAGTGAAGAGGAGGTGTCAGGGCAAGAGAAAGAGGGGAGTCAAGAGCAACTCCCCCACCATCCCACTCAACTCTTCTTGCTTGTAGGCCTTTGCCTAAGCTGTTCCCTCTGCCTGAGATGCCCTTTCTTGCCCTCTGCCTGGAAAACTCCCACCTGTGCCTCAGTCTTCAGCTTCACGCTCACTTTCTCCAGGAAGCCTTCTCCCAACTCTTCAGCAGGCTGGTTGGGAGCCCCTTTTCTGTTCCCACAGTATTCCAGGTCTCCTAGCCCCTACTTGCCGTACTGCTGTGAGTGGCTGTTCCTATACCTGCCCCTCAACCTGGATAGTGAGGACAAAGACGGCAAAGTTGTGTGTGGCATGTTAAGCCCTAAGGGCTCAGCACTGAGAATGGCACATTGGGATGTTTCAATACAGAAATATAGAAGAAGAGGAAGAGGAAGAGGAAGAAGAAGAGAAAGAGAGAGAGAGAGAGATGATGAGCACAGCTCCTCACTCCCTCTTGCAGCAGCGAGGCACAAACACGACGGCTGGGGCAGTGGGAGTCTCTCACGCCTTTGTCCACCCAGCCCCGGTGTGGACATCCACGCTGGACACATGGCAGCATGAAAAGTGATTTGGGAGACTTGATGCTGACCACAGGACCGGAATTTCATCCCACTGAGGTCCTCCTGAGCAATCCACGTTGCCTGCCGCCACTTTTCCAGGCCGACAGGTGAATAGAGAACGCACACAGAGCTCGGAGCATGAAGCAGAACAGGGAGAAGCCCAGACGCAGCGCAGCTCATGGCTGGGGCACATGCCTGGAGTCAGATTGCCTGGGATCAGGCTGTGCTCTGCCACTTTCTACCTGTGTGCCTTTGTGCGAGTGACTTAACTTCTCCCAGCCTCTGTTTCCTTCTCTGTAAGGTGGGGGCAGGAATTGCATCTAATGGCAGAATGGTGGGGAGAATCAGGTGTTGATTGGTGTCAAGGGTTTACAATGGGGCCTGGTAGTAGACAGCCCTTCAGAAATGCTGGCTTTGTTTCTTAACTTTTCTGTCTTCCAGCCTGTGCTTCCTGAATCCTACCTAATGGAATGATTTGAGGACTGGTTGTTTTAAAGATTTCCTTTTCTTTATTCTTTGCCTTTTGCCCACCTCGAGATCTGCAGTAGAAACTAGTCATGCACGGAGGGTGTGCAGGGAAGGGAGCATTCTAGAGCTTTGGAATGAGCCCTGACATCTGTATAAAAGCTAGCAGCATCCTCCTGTCTTCAGAAGATGACTCAGGTGCTCAGAGAGGTGAAGTATCCATCAGTTGTCACACAGTGAGGAAGCAGTGGCGTCGGGATCTAAGCCGAAGTGAGCCTGGCTGAGCCATGGTACCCACCCCCGGGACTGCTGCCCACAGGGCCAGCACCATGATTGGTGCATCACTGAGCCCAGGAGAGGGTGAGCTTTATGGCAAGGTTCTCCAGGACTAAGGGGGAAGGCTGCTCCTGGCCTTCTCCTACATGTGTGTGTGTGTAAAGGAGGCTGCAGAAGGAGAGGAAAAGCAAATGCGGGAACTATTTGCTCTTGAGGCAACAGTAGACTCAGGGGGTGAAGGATATCAAACATCAATGGCTTAATGAGGATTATCCATGAGTGTCTCTACTCTCACTGCCCCAACTTCCCTCTGGTGAATAACAGTCAGGAGAGGCCCCTGTCCTCTGCTCTTCCAGTGCTTGCTGACTTCCAGCCACGGGAGCCATTGTACTCCCTCTCTAAGAGTCTCTGTGTATTCAAAGGTTATTACCAAGAGCTTATAGAGGCAGAGGTTAGGAGGAGAAGGAGGAAATGAAAAATGAGGAAAGAGAGCAGCTGGAATGAGGCTTTGGCCTTGGGGATGAAGAAGACGCTCACTCCTGGGCTCCAAGATTCCCAGGGTGGCAACGAATAGACTCCACTCATGTCCTCTGACCACCATGCAAGAAGCCAGCCTGAGATGTGGCCAAGTGCTTGGTGACCCTGCGCACTGGCTATCACCAACTGGGCAGGGGCTTCCACATAGGGCACCAGGAGTCACTTGCACCCGCCAGTCAGACCCCTTGTGCTGCCTCAGGAAGAGGAGACAGGGAGGAGAAGGAAAGTGAGGCTGTGGGTCCAGAGAGGAGTGTGGTGGGGCTGCAGCTTCAGGATCTGAGGGATGGGTCTCGGTTCTTCCTCCCTCCCTGGGTGGCTGGGGCCTCTCTGAACTTCTGCTGCCTTCTCCATCTGAGGACTCATTGTGAGATCCACACCACAGGTTTTCTTGTTGTGAGGATGTGATGGAATGTGGAAATGTCTGAGGCATAATAGGTGTTCAGCAAACAGCCCCTTCTACCCTCCTCCTTGTGTGAGAGTTTAACGAGCCAGGTGCAGGGAGAGGAGGATGCCCAGGAGAACCTGCTGCATCAAAGCTGGAGTGATGTGGTTTATCAGGAATGATGGGAGCAGAACATTCGCTCCGTACTGGCTGCTTTAAGTGCTATTGTGCTATTGACACATCCTCCTTTCACCCTCACAAGAGCCCAAGAGCCCCATGATACTGTTGTCCCCACTGTACAGATGAGCAATTAGAGGTTGAAGTTGGCAGTTTATCCAAGGTCTCTCCGATGGTGAGTGGCAGACCTGAGAGTCAAACTCACATCTTAAATGTCATTAAGCACAGCCTGTGTATGGAGAGGCTGAGTCCCAGAGAAGAAAACTGACCCCACCCCTCAGTGTGGGCAGATTCAAGCCTGGGGAGAGGCAAGGTAGGGAGCAGAAACTTGGAGGACAGATCAACCTGACTTTAGATTCTAGCTAGATGACTTACTTGCTGTGTGTCTTTAGGCATGTTTCTCAGCTCTCAAACCTCTGTTTTCTCATCTGCAAGATGGGGATAATATTAACCAACTGGCTAGGTCATGAGGATTAAATCTGACAACTCTACCTAACTGCCTGGTGCAGCCAGGTGCCCACAAAATGGGAGGCCCTGCCAGACTTCTGAAATAGTTGTGCCTCCCACCACAAACTGTCTGTTATTGACTGAGAACAGAAGCATGTTCTCTTCCAAACTCAAAGACCCCTATGTTCTGGAAGATCTCTGTAGCAATGAACAGTGCCACCTTCAAGCTGCTGCTGGTCCAGGCCAAGGGTATATTGAGGTGGGTCCATCTCTCACCCAGAGTGTGTGCTGAGGCATATTGCAGCCCATATTTTGAGGGGTTTTTCCTGCTATTCATTTTGTGTTGCCGCCAGAGAAAACTAAACTGCAGCTCCTGGCTGTCGGGGAAGAGCTGTGCTTCTGCCAGGGCTAGTGTGCCTGGCACCAGCTCAGGCATGTACCAGAGCCGAATGCCGTTTGCAGGCAAATGTACACACAAAAAGATTCCAGCACACGCGTGCACCAGCCAACACAGAGTTGCCACGGCACACAACAGCGGGCCATGCACGTGCCTGCTGACTCGGCTGTCATCTCCCCACTCTCTTCCGTGATCAGAAGACTGTCTCAGCCTCTGTCTGTCTCCACGTCTGTCTGTCTGTGGATCAGTGTGTTTTGAGTCTGACAGTCTTCCTGGTTGGTTTCCTTTTTTCTTGCTCTGTCCCTCTCTCCTTGTGTTTCTACCCATCTCCCTATCTCTGCCACTCTCTGTCTCTGTTTTTCTTTCTCTTTCTCCCCTCCTTTGTATCACTCCCTAGGTCCGACATTGCCTCTTTCTCCATTTCCGATTCTCTCTGTTTTTCTCTCTGAGTCTCGCTCTCTCTCTCTCTCTCTTTCTCTAACTCTTCTGTCTCTGTCCTTCCCTGTCTTCTTTTTCCTGTGGCACTCTCCTGGAAACGCATCAAAAACTGAAGTGGCCGGATTTCAAGTGACAAACAGCACTACACCCAGAAGCCGCCCCCTCCCCAACACGGCTGCCTTCCTCCTCCACATCCCTGTCACGAAGAGAAGCCTATTGTGTCGGGCCCAGGGAGTTCGAGTTGAAGGACCTGGGGTCTGTGCTCTGACTGCTCTCAGCCACTTCCCCATTGGCTCCCAGCAGCCTGTGCTCAGCAAGGGCTGAGCGACAGGGGAGGCTCTCGTCCATAAAAGGGGGGAAGAGGCACCAGAACTGCCATTTGAAGGGGCTTTGGTGGTGTTCACAGCTGCCTCTTTGGCACCTCCTCCCAAGCCGGAGTCAGGGAGGCCCCTGAGCCTTGGACCATCCACTGCCACCTCCGACCTGCTCGGCCAGAAGCTGCCCAGGGACAAAGCAGAGTGCAGGTAACATCCAGAGGGGGCACTGGAATTCTATCGCTTGGTTTTATTTGCTTATTCCTGGTCCTCTGGACCTAGAGATGGTGGGAGCTCGGGCTGGGGATTTTAGGTTTGGGTCTGATTATCTAGCAAAGGTGGTTACAGTTAGGAGGCTAGTTCACAAAAGCCAGACCAGTGAGAGACTGCTCTTTGGAATCTCCCTTTCTGCACAGTCCTGGCCTAAACAGGTGGTGAGCTCTCTCCCAAGAGGACCACCCTTTGGCTTTAGCTCCAGGGTCTCCTTCTCCTTGCAGTCTCCCACACAGCAGTTCCCATGCCATTCCCAGGGTCTGGGGAAAATGGGACACCCTGGGTGGGAGAAGTGAGAGGTTTCACTAATCAGGGTGATTTTAAAGGTCAATGAGTCTCACTGGACTTAGAGAACAACGGCTTGGGGACATTAATGAGATCCAAGGCTCTGGCATTTATCACATAACATGTACATCAATGTACGGCCAGGTTCGGCCTTTTCATTCTTTTCGGATTGTGTTTAATTGCTGACAGGGTGCTGGTTTGAGTGGCTTCTTTTGATGGAATTTGATACAGGTTGAAGTTTGGGGATGTTTTGTTGGAAGGGAATGGGAAAAGGGAGTGACAACAAGCCAGGAGGCCCAGGCTTAGCAGGCATTTTCTTGTCCATTTTACTTGGAAAGGACTTGTTGCTCTCCTATTGACTACAGCCAGAGGATTCTAAGGCCAGGAGGAGGCTCAAAGGGAAAGCCATTTGCTCACTGGTCCAGAGACCCGTATTCAGAAAAGCACCAAGTCTCAAAGTTTGATTCTAGCAAAAAGCTGATGAGTTTCAGGAAAAAAAAAAAAAAAAAGCCTGCTGACTACTCCAAGGTTGAAGAGTAAATTCTGCAACTGCTTACTTTTTCCTGGGTATCAAGAATCCCTCCAAGCTCTACAAACATTACTTAATTAAGTCTCCAGTCTTCCCAGGGGAAACAAGCTCTTTCGATTATTGGATCTGATTTCAATTCCCCTCCCACAGACTGAAAGTCTTCATTATCATCTTTCTTCCAAGGGTTGCTGAAATATACAAGGCTTGCCTTTCTAATTTGACAGGCATCCCAGTCGAGATCCATTGCAAAGCGTTGCAGAATGTCGATCCTCTTCTGTTCTTTCTCACCCCAGGCCTCACTCCCACCCCTCTGTGGCACCTTCCTTCTCTTTTCCCCTCCTCTTCTCCCCCCAGTCCCACCACACCTTGCCTTTGTTCTATTTTTGCAGGTCATTTATCTTCAGGCTTTGAGATCTGCGTGGGGGGAGCTATTGCAGCAGCCCAAGCGGGTGAGTTATGCTGCCCGGGGGTGGTTTGCGTTCACTGACGGGATCTCAAGCCCACTGCTTTGCCCCAGCTGAGCAAGAGGTGTGATAAGTGGCAGGCAAATCCTATGCCTCTGTTGGCAGCTGGGAGGGGGATGTCACACTGGTTCCCAAGGCTATGTGGCGGAAGGCAGCACATTTTAAGGCAGCAGGCAAAGGGATCAGCTCTGGGGCTATTTGAGAGATTTGCGATCTTAAAACACGTGGAAGGAGTTAAGGTTTCTTGAAGTAACTCCTGGGAGGCAGGAATTTTCCATCTGTCATCTACATGTGTGTCTCACAACACCTGAAACAGTGCTGGGCTGAAATCCCAGATCCTACCACTCACTTACTGTGTGACTTTGGAACAGTTGAAGTCCCTCTCTGAGTCATACTTTCCTTACCTGTATGATGAGAATAACAATAATATTCACCTCCTAAGGTTATTGCAAGCCTCCAACGGGATATAGCAAAATGCCTGGCATTCAGTAGGTGCTCAATAAATACTGGCATGACTGCTCAGATTTTCACTGTTCCGAAGTGGTGAGGTTGGACCTTTCTCTCCATCGATTGTCATATCGCTGATCATCCCACTCCATCATGCTGTGTGCTATGTCCAGGAAATACGATCTAATGTCTAATATTTTCATTTGAGGGGCTGGTGCTCCTTTCCCCTCCCCATCCCAGCAGAGGACTTTTTATTTCATCTGCTGCATCAGGATCATGAAGTCTCTTTTTGATCGATACTCCCTAAATCCTCCTCCCACTACCCACCTCCTTGGGTCATTCCTGCACAATTGTCATATTTATTAGATCTCTTCCATCATTGTAAGAGAGATCAATAGCTACTGGTTCGATTTCAATGCATGCCCGAGAAAGTGTGGTTACACAGCTGATTTCTCTCACTGTATTCACTCATCTCAGCCCATGAATGTTGGCTAATCTTGCTGGGTCTGACAAAGTGATAAACCTGTTTCACTGAGACAGAGCTGGCCACTGTGGTAGGCAGTAAACATCGGCTGGAGACACCCAGGTAAGCCCCAGGATCAGACCCTCGAAATGGAGTGGGGTCTGTTAGTGCTGTGAAGCGCAGCCTCATCAGTCCCTCCCGGCCTGGATCCAGACTGATGCTCCTGGCAGGAGGACGGTGGCCCAGGTCTATGAGGCACATGGCTTGGCTCAGGGGGCTCCTCCGAGTCCATCCAGGTCATCCCACTGGCCACAGCGGCTGGCCACAAGCCGCAGACATATGCACCGAGGCAATTTGTTGATGCATTGGCTTGAACTGCCATTTGGTCCCTGTCCTATTCCTGGACGATTTGATTTAACTTGACAGCGGTTTACTGAGCAGTTATTATGTGGCAGGGTCTCTTGCCCACGGGTCCCTAGGAACAAAGGGCAGACTCGGAGAGCAGCAGGAGGGAGAGAATTGGTGTTTGTGATTCACACCGTAGGTCAGCATCCTGAATCAAAATCTACTCTCCCTCCCCACTTCTCTCTCTCTTATTGTGTTCACTTCCCTTCCCTTTTTTCCCTCTTCTTCCCCTCCTCCTCACCCCCTTCCCTTCTATTCCCATTTGTCCTCTCCCCATCTCTGTGTCTCATCTTGTTTTTTCTTCCCATATGGTCCTCCACCTCTCTCTGCTTTTTCTTGGTGTCTCGGTCTCTTTTTCTGTGTGTGCCATCCTTTTTCTGTGTCTGCCATCCTTTTGGGCCCATGTCTTTTTCCCTGTGTCTATATCTCTAACTCTCTCTTTTTACATCTCTCTCTCTATGTCTCTTCATCTCCATATCTCTCTAGCTTATCCTCTTTTTGCCTTTCTCCCCATCCCTTAATTGCACCAGATAACAAAAAGGGTGGCAGTTTCATCCAAACCTTGCTCTTGAAAAACATTCTTTTAAATATGCAGTGAATGATGCCACCAGGACCATTGCCTGCAAGGCCATCTTTCCCTCTGGTCTCTGCACAGCAAATGCAGCCGACCACCAAATGGGACCCTCATCCGATTCTGTGCTTTGATCTTTGCCAGGCTAAAGTGTGGGTTTACTTTCTGTTCAGAGCCCGAGCCTCCTTCCCATTGATGCTAACACCTAACAAGGGGCACCGCTTTCCCAGGTTCAGGGGCTCCCTTTGCCAACCACCTGGAGACCCACAAGGGTGAACTTTACACTTTTGAGTGTGGGGCAAAAGCTCCTGAAATGGTTTCAACGTCAGGAATGTGAGAGTTTGGGAGGTTATCCGAAAGACACTGGATACATATTTAGGCCTCAGGATGGTTTGTGGCATGGTCAGCAGACTGACTCTGAAATCTTATTCTGCTGTTTCCTTGCTTCTTGGTCTTGGCCCAGTCTTTTAGACTCTGAGCCTCTGTTTTCCCCATCTGGAAATGGAACTAATAGTTCCCAACTCACTGGATTCTCTTCAAGAGAAGAGAGAAATAATTGAGATAAAGTGGACAGCAAAGAGCTTGTCCCTTCTCATAGCTACACCCTAAATGAGGAATGCGATGGACTTAGAGAATTCCAACTCTGCCATGCTCTGTGACCACGGAGAGGCACTTTATCACTTGATCCTCACCTTCCCATCTGGATCCCAAGCTGTAATATTAGCCCCTGCCCCGTAGGGTCCACGGGAGGCACCTGGAGTGCAGGGGGCTGGTGCAGAACAGCGTCTCTGTCCTTGCTGGCTGCTAGGATGGTTGTCATTGCAGGGTCATTGAAACAATGGCATCTCTTTAGTGGGAGTCACGGTTCGGGTGTGGGAGGCTGGAGTTCTGTCTCCACTTCCCTCCTGACTCATGATATGACCTTAAACAAGTGACTTCATTTCTACCTTTTCCCATTTCCTCTTTCATCAAATAGGGGTAATCATATGCGCTAAAGTGCTCAGAGAGATAATTGCAATGTTAAATCAAGCCATTATTATTCCATGCTGGCTTTTTAAATAAAAACGCTTGCGGCTCCTCTGAGCCCTCAGCTGACTACAATATAGAAATATCATCGAGAAGCCAAGACGTCAAAAAGATCATTCCCTTTCAAGGAACTCTGGGCCCTGGGTGAAAAGAGGGTCTACCTTGTGCTGGCCCTTTAAGCGGTACTGTCTCAGTGCAGGAAGATGATACACCCCAATCACAGATGAGAAGACTGAGGCTTGTGGAGGAGGTGGCACCAAATGACCGCAGAGCCCATGCCTTTCCCTCTCAAGGAAAAGGTAAATCCCAAGGCAAGCTTCCCCAGGTCCTCTCAGTATTTGCCAGGAGAGCAGCCCAGACAACTAGAAAGGGCTCAGGGCTGAAGAATGGGGCCAGTTGCTTCCTGCCTCTTCTATCAGGAAACCCACCTGACCTCCTGGCAAGAGATCCATCCACTAGCAAGACATAAAAAATGTTTTATTATTTGAGAATATGTTCAAGTGCCTGAGGACTCAAGAAAATTAGCTTAAAAACTATTAGAATCATAAAATGTTTATAAAACCAGTCAAAGTACGGTCAGCAAACCTTGTCTGTAAAGGGCCAGAGAGTAAATATTTTGGGCTTTCTTGGCCCTACAGTCCCTGTTTCAGCAATTAACTCAGCTTTTGCAGCATGTAAACAACCACAGACATAGATGCAAACAAAGGGGCATGGGTGTTGTATTAGCCAAGGTTCTCCAGGGAGGCAGAGCCAACAAGGTGTGCGTATCGGCAGAAAGAGATTTACATAAGGAATTGGCTCAGGCGATTAGGGAGGCTGGTGAGTCTGAAACAACCCCACCTGTTAGGGGAGAATCACCCCACTGCCCCATCAGCCCCTCTTTCCCCTACTGGGCTATTACAAAGCACCCGAGGTAGCAGCTGAGAAAAAGCTTCACAAACTGCCAAGTGCAAAGGACTTTTCCTTGTGTGGCCTCTGGGTCCTTGGCCAAGTCCGTGAAAGAAGACCATGCAGGCCCTCCATCAGGGTCAGATACTGACATCATGCCTCCCGCTTACCAAGGGGGCTTGCTTCCCACTTCTCATCCCGATGATCAGCAAAGTTCCTTTCCTCCTTGTCCCATCCCTAATCAGACATGATAGGCAGGCAGGGCTCACTCTTATGTGTGACTTCCCAGCTCCATTCCTTGGCAAATCCCCATCAGAAAGGTTGAGATGCTTCCCCCGGGGCCCATCTGACATTGTTCAGTAATGTATTTATCCTATAAAAGGAAGGAAATAGGATTACCTATGAAATTGTGAGGGCCAATGTCTCTCTACTAGGGTCCCCTTTTAACCCGGAGGGATCTGGACAGGAGCCCAACTCCCCCATTCATAACTCCAGGTGAACTTGGATGAGCAAGTTCCCCTTTTTCAGCCTCAGTCTGGCCCTCTGTAAAATGGATATTAAAAAAAAAAAAACCATGCACCTCTGGGGTTGCTGTGAGGATTGGAGCTAATATGTACAAAGCAGTAATGCACAGCCTGGCACCCAGTAGGCTCCTGAGAATCGGTGGCTGTTGCTGGGTTGACAGGATCATGGATGAAGGGCACTCAGCCCAGACCAACACCCAGCAGGCCCTCCGTCCACGGCAGTGAGTCATGCAGCAGCGTTTTCTGTTTCTGCAGTGTGCCGAGCTCTTTATGATCTCTCCTTTTTGCCCTCTTCTTTTCCTATCCCCTACAGCTCAAGTAAGACTAGACTGGAGTCTTCATACTCCCCTCTCCAAAGCACCTACTATGTGCCAGGTGCTTCAAATGTGATCATTTATTTAGTTCCTATGCCCACCCTCTGAAGCATTATTATTAGCCCCATTTTGCAGCTGAGAAAACTGAGGCACAGTAAAGCTAAGTCATTTTCCTAAAGCGGTGGTAAGTGGTGGGCTGAGACCTGAGCCCACTTTACTGACCACTTGGTGATCCTGCTTCGGGGTCAGGAAAGAATTTGAGGTCCTACCTCTCCTTTCTCACCAGCTGTGTCCCTTCCACCCCATGCTGCTTCTCCGAGTTAGAGTGGGTAATTCAGGGGCTGCAGACTCACTTGTCTGTCAGGCAGTCGGCAGTGAGGGAAGCCCCGGGTGGTTCTGCGGGTGGCGATGGGCAGTATGGCTCTTCCTCTGTGACTGTTGCCATATTGGAATACAGGCTCAATGTCCCCAGGCCTTTTGTTTTTTCAAGACAAATTGAAAATTGAGATTTTTTTTAAATGTAAAAATTTCCTAATTTTAAAATATTGCCTGTTTATTTTCATAACTAATTGGCGTGCAGCTCCTGCTCTCATTCTAGCCCTGTATGAGGTACTGGGACACCACTCATTCATTCATTCATTCATCAATCACTCAAACTTCCTTAGTCTTCCAGTCACATTTAGATCAAATGCAAACTCCCTTGGCCTATGAGAGCCGGCATTATCCATCCTCTGCCCACCTCTTTGCTTTTCCACCCCAGTCTCTCCCTTATGTCCCTTCATGCACCCTGGCCTCTTTGTCATCCTCAAGCACAACACACTCTCACCTCAGCGACCCCCCTACCTGCCCATAAGGGACTCAGACAGGTAAGTGGTAATTTTGTGATGGAGCCGGCATAGGAGGCTGTGGGAGCTCAAAGGAGGGAACTAATCCAGACAGACTTCCTGGAAGAGGCAACTGAGGCTGAGTTTTGAATAATAAGTAAGAATTAGCCAGGTCAAAGTGTGATGGGAGTGGATGAGTGGGTTGAGAAAGATGTTCCTGGCAGAGGAAACCCTGTGTGCAAAGGCTTGGAGGGTGGGGTGTGTGGAGCATTTGTTTTGAAATTGCAGGTGGTTTGGTCAAGCCCAGGACGGGCAGAACTCACATCCAATCTGTCTGGGTGCTGTGTACTTGCTGGGATAGCTTGGACAGACTATATGATCTTTCTGTGTCTCCATTTTCTCATCCGTGAATGGGGAGAATATTAGTCCCAGTCTTATGGAGTTGTCAGAAGGACCCCCTTACAATAAGACACACAGAGTTCTGAGCACAGGGGCAGGCACACAGGGAGCACTAGCAAATGTCAGCTGTTGGTATTAGGAGAGCCCGGGGCTGCTAGGTGACGGGGACAATCTTCCTCTGGAAGCCAGTGGACACAGGGCAGAGGTGCAGTCAGATCTGCATTTCAGAAGGGTCCTCCAGCTGCTGCATGGAAAGTGTCTAGGAGGGAAAGATTGGAGGCTACTCCAGAACCAGGTGGAGGGTCCACCTGGAGGGAGAAGCTGGAGGCTGGAGATGAGAGGACTGAAGGGGCCTGGGCAGTACACAGCGGTTATGAAGGTAGCTCTGGAGCCAGACAGCCTGGTACGAATCCCAGCTTTGCCACTTACTCACTGTAGAATCTTGGCAGGCTCTAGAATCTTAACTCAGTTTCCTCATCTGTAAAGTGGGCATGGCAATAGCACCGATGCTGTAGAGTTTCTGTGAATATGTATGAGTTAATCCATGAGAACTGCTCAGAACATCGTGAGTACTTAATTACCTTCAGATCAACCAGAATTATCATTAAATATAAAGTTAATGGATGAAAGACAAGGATGCCAACGCTGTTTTTGCCTGAGATAAAGAGATCTTAACGTGAGTCCCCTACCTTAGCAGCTAAGCTGTGTGGGAAGCCTTCAGCCAGGAGTTAGATGGTGTGGTAGGCGCCCCCTCCCCAGTAGGTTAATTCACTGCTAATCTTCTAACAGGCCAGCCCAGCCATCACTGGTATCAGAGAAAACATGAGCTGCCCGCTTTGCACGGCTCACTGGTGGGGAACTGTAATCCACTCCGCAGCTGACAGACTCAAGGGGAAGAGAAAGACACAGGAGGGACATAAGTCCGCTTCCCTGACTTT
Organism: Gorilla gorilla gorilla; assembly: GCF_029281585.2. Taxonomy (NCBI): domain Eukaryota; kingdom Metazoa; phylum Chordata; class Mammalia; order Primates; family Hominidae; genus Gorilla; species Gorilla gorilla. The sequence goes on along the minus strand of NC_073245.2, from coordinate 11,906,110 downwards.
TCCACTGAGCCTCCCTGGTTCAGGGGAGCAGACCTTGCCAGAGCCTCAGGCAAGGCACATGGGCCTGAGCTTGTGCCTTGAATTGCTGTGTGACCTCAGGAGATTTACTGAGCCTCTCTGAGCACCAGTTTTCTTGTCTATAAAGTGGGGCTAGTGATACCCACCTCTCACAGTTTGTGGGTAGGCTGAGTACAATACACAGGTCAAGGGCTTTGTATATAAAGCCCCTTGGATCTCAGGGAGGGTGCAGCTGCCACTGAATTGAAGTTGCTCTAGAAACTGTAGTCATTAAGTGTAGGGGGTCAAACAGAACAGGCCTTGCACCCCAGCTTCACTATTCGAGGTAGAACATGGGCAATTCACCAGACCAGAAGTGCCCACTTTCCTGAAGGAATGAATGAGGTGATGAATTGAAGAGCTTAGAGCAGTAGGGGTCTGGTAAATGGCGGCTGGGATCACTATTAGGCATGCTCTGGTGGGAGAGCCTACTGCACGCTTTAACGGGGAGACCCCGCTCTGGCTACAGCGTGGGGTTCTGGGGCCCGTGGAGTGGAAGCTTCAAAACACTCTAAGCACCTGAGCAAACAAGGCAGTTTGCAGGGATGGGGAAGTTGGAGGAAAAGAGGACAGCCATTTCTGAGAGTAAATTGGTGTTGTCAGGTTACAAAGACCATGCTGGGCGAAGCATGAAGCCCCTGGCCAGGGTGGGGTGGGGTGTCTTAGGGGATCCAGTTGAAAGAACTGTACTGCGCCCTCATAAATCAAATATCGAGGCCCTGAGCCTTGATATCTGATTTATAAAGGGCTGACTATGAAACAGACAACTTTTTTTTTTTTTTTTTTTTTTTTGAGATGGAGTCTCACTGTGTCGCCCAGGCTGGATGGCAGTGGCACAATCTCTGCTCACTGCAACCTCTACCTCCTGGGTTCAAATGATTCTCCTGCCTCAGCCTCCTGAGTAGATGGGGCTACAGGTACATGCCACTCTTCCCAGCTAATTTTTGTATTTTTAATGGAGATGGGATTTCACTATGTTGGTCAGGCTGGTCTCGAATTCCTGACCTCAAGTGATCTGCCCGCCTCAGCCTCTCAAAGTGCTGGGATTACAGGTGTGAGCCACCATGCCCTGCAAAACAGACAACTTTTAACAGAGTATTTATGAAGCATTAATTCATCTGCCAAGAATTTATTGAGGACCTGCGATGCACTGGCCAGGGTTTTAGGAGCTAGTATACAGCAGAGAATAAGACACGGTCTGTGTCCTCAAGGAGCTAACATTCTACTGGGGAGGCAATAACCACAACATACACACCACCACCAACAACCAAGCATCAAATAGATAGGAGACTATGAGGTGGGAGTGTTCTGATGCAAACAAAGGGTGATGTAAGAGAGAGACCAAGGAAGCCTCATTAGACATAGTGATCAGTAAATGCCTCTCTGCCAATGTGACAGCTAATTTAATGACAAAGAAGGAGCTAGTGATGTAGAAGTCTGAGGTCAAAATACTGCAGGCAGAAGAACAGAAAGTGCAAAGGCCCTGAGGTAGGAGCAAGCTTATTTGAGGAACAGAGTGACTATTTCAGAGAAAAAAACAAGACGTGGAACCAAATCCTGAAGACTCGCATAGCTAATTACCAAATAGTAGACTATTTTCATGGAAGAGGCACATGTTGCTGGGAGAATAGAAAGAAGGAGCAGCTCACCTAGCCTAGGCAATCAGGGAGAGCTGCCTGGATGAAGTAATATCTAACCCAGGACCTAAATGACAGGTAACAGAAGAGGAGATGAAGGGTTCTCCAGGCAGAGGGAACAGCATGTGCAAAGGCCTGGGGGTGGGTCAGAGCCTGATGCATTCATTAAGGGAATTGCAAGAAGCTGATGTGGTTGGAGCCCAGAGCTGAAGTGTGGGATTGTAGGAAAGGGACTGAGGGAGCTCTGACATTTAGGCAGAAGGGCCAGCCTGACCCCACCCAATGGGTCTGTTCACAGAATTGATATTGCCAAGACCGGCATTTCAGGGTAGGAAGGAGGAATCAGAGAAGGAACTGGAGGCAGGCAGGGAGACCAGCAGGGAGAGGGAGTGAAGGTGGAGCCGTGGCCGAGGTCAGTGACAGTACCAGAGTGGGAGAGAAAAATTCCGAAGCCCTCACACAGCCGAAAGGACTGACATGGGACAGTCTGGGACACAGGGACAAAGACCTCAGAGAACTCAGAAAAGCATTTAGCCAAGTATCTTCTGGCTTGGCGGGTGGCCAAAGTGGGTTTTGAAGTCTGAAAGACCCAGAGCAAGTCATGGCTTGTCCACTTCCTAGCTGTGTGCAACCACTTCCCAGCTCTGAGCCCATCTGTTGAATCAAACTAGCACAGCCCACATTGAAGAACTATTGTGCGGATTGAAAGTGAATGTGCAGGAAAGCTCTGGGTATACAGTGGGCGCTCATTCCCTTCCTTGACTCTTGGCTTTGGGCCTCTGCTTTACCTCCCTGGGCCTCTGTTTTCTTGACTGTAGAATGGGAATCAGAATGCTTTGCAGTACTGTGGGCAGGAGTTAAAGAGATGACTTTCTGGGCTCAGAACACAATCTACAGAGTGGTGATCACAGATTTCATTATCTTCTCTTTCTTCCTCCCCAGCAGGAATTGCTGAGACAGGATGGCCTGGCAGGGGCTGGTCCTGGCTGCCTGCCTCCTCGTGTTCCCCTCTGCCACAGCGGACTGCTTGTCGCGGTGCTCCTTGTGTGCTGTAAAGACCCAGGATGGTCCCAAACCTATCAACCCCCTGGTAGGTTTCAGGCAAGGTTCTTCAATGCCCAGGTCCTTGGACCAGTGCGAGGCAGCCCAGAGAGGGGAGGTTGCAGGCCTGGGCAGCTGTGTGCTGTCTTGTAGATCCATCCCACCTGTGCAGGGTGGTGGGTGTCCTGCCCTATAGATGGCCTGGACACCAGGGGCTGCTGTGTCCCCACTCCAGACCTCATCACCATGGGTTCACTTAGGCCAGGACAAGAGACTCAGGTGTCCAGGGAGAGTGATGCCTGGCAACAGGGAGTGTCATTTCTGAGGTGGTGCTGACTTTGGCAGTCAGCAGCTCTAGATTGACTTTTCAGGGCTTCTTTTTCCTGGGCTAATGAGCACCTCCAAATCTAGACAGTTCCATGAGAGGAGCTGTCTCCAACACCCCTAAATGCAAAGATCTGGCTGACAGGATCAAAGCTTTGACCCCTCTCCTGGGCCTCAGCACCTCTTGGCCCTACCTTGTCGACTTTGCTTTGAGTTAAGTTCCCCCACATGTCTCTCCCATGACAGCAGAAAGGCTGGAATAGAAGTACCAAGGGCATAGGGACAGAACACAGACTTTGATTCTGTCCCTTTCTAGCTCCATGAGCTTGGAACACCCTCTCTGAGCCTCGGTTTCTTCATCTGCAAAATGGAGGTGATTCCATGAGATAGTGAAAGAAGTTATTTATTTATTTACTTTTTCCGAGACAGGGTCTCACTCAGTAGCCCAGACTTGAGTGCAGTGGCGTGATGTCGGCTCACTGAGACCTCTGCCTCCTGGGTTCAAATGATTCTCGTGCCTCAGCCTCCCGAGTAGCTGGGACTATGGGCACCCACCACCACACCCGGCTAATTTTTGTATTTTTAGTAGAGACGGGGTTTCACCATGTTGGCCAGGCTGGTGTTAGACTCTTGACCTCAAGTGATTTGCCCACCTCGGCCACCCAAAGTGCTGGGATTACAGGCGTGGGCTATCAAGTCCATGCCAGAAGTTATTAATTAATTAATTAATTAATTATGTTTGTTTGAGACAGAGTCTTGCTCTGTTGCCCAGGCTGGAGTGCAGTGGCACTATCACAGCTCACTGCAACCTCCGCCTCCTGGGTTCAAGTGATTCTCGTACATCAGCCTCCCGAGTAGCTGAGACTACAGGTGCACACCACCACACCCAACTAATTTTTGTATTTTTAGTAGAGATGGGGTTTTGCCATGTCCGCCCGGCTGGTCTCAAACTCCTGGTTTCAAGTGATCTGCCGGCCTTGGTCTCCCAAAGTGCTGGGATTACAGGCATGAGCCACTGCACCTGGCAAAATAAGTTATTTAATACATAATTCTAGCCACTGAGAGATGCACACAATGGGCCAGGTCCTGCCCATGCCCAATCTCAAAGAGCACCATGTTTAAGCATGAAGACTCATGGCATTGGACGGCCTGGGTTCAAGTTCCATATTCTTTGCTATTGTCATCTTCATCATGGTTGAATGCTCCCAATGGCCCTATGAAGTGATGCCATTGCCCCCCACCCCAGGCCTGATGAACCCTCCTGTGTCCTCTCCTGTGTGTTCTCTGCCATGCTGCACTTCTCTGTCCCACTTTACCAAGAGTTAGCAGTGTGCTTCACACCTGCGGAAGCCTGGGAGAGAATTTGTATTTTTAATGGAGATGGGGTTTCCTGTCTGGGAGTCAGACGTGGAGGGGGAAAGGTGAGCACGCAGAACACTACGGGAAGATCTTACTTCCAATTCTGGCAATTGCCACCTGCAGCCATGTGTCCTGGGTCTAAAGCCATTTCACCTCTCCAGGTCTGTCTTCTCTTTCTCACAGGCACAAAGTCCCCTACCTTTATGCACCACCAGTATTATGAACATGGGTAGCCCAGGGCTTAGCAGTGGCATTCATTTTGGTTTTCTCAGACACTGGACAGGGGAGCCTGGGGCAGACCAGTGCATGTGTTTTGATCATTTGCCACTGTGGTCTTTTTGGGTCTTTTGCAGATTTGCTCCCTGCAATGCCAGGCTGCCCTGCTGCCCTCTGAGGAATGGGAGAGATGCCAGAGCTTTCTGTCTTTTTTCACCCCCTCCACCCTTGGGCTCAATGACAAGGAGGACTTGGGGAGCAAGTCGGTTGGGGAAGGGCCCTACAGTGAGCTGGCCAAGCTCTCTGGGTCATTCCTGAAGGAGCTGGAGAAAAGCAAGTTTCTCCCAAGTATCTCAACAAAGGAGAACACTCTGAGCAAGAGCCTGGAGGAGAAGCTCAGGGGTCCCTCTGACGGGTTTAGGGAGGGAGCAGAGTCTGAGCTGATGAGGGATGCCCAGCTGAACGATGGTGCCATGGAGACTGGCACACTCTATCTTGCTGAGGAGGACCCCAAGGAGCAGGTCAAACGCTATGGGGGCTTTTTGCGCAAATACCCCAAGAGGAGCTCAGAGGTGGCTGGGGAGGGGGACGGGGATAGCATGGGCCACGAGGACCTGTACAAACGCTATGGGGGCTTCTTGCGGCGCATTCGTCCCAAGCTCAAGTGGGACAACCAGAAGCGCTATGGTGGTTTTCTCCGGCGCCAGTTCAAGGTGGTGACTCGGTCTCAGGAAGATCCGAATGCTTACTCTGGAGAGCTTTTTGATGCATAAGCACCTCTTTTCATGGAGTAGAGTCAAGAGCATCCCCTGACACCTTTTCAGGTTGGAGTACATTCATTCATCCTCTTGTATGTGCCCCTTCCCCATGCTCAGCTCAGCATTGTGTACAAAATATCCAAGCCCAGCCTATCTCTCTTCTGCCTGGGAGTATGTTATTTCTCTGGGGTCTGTGATGGGGAAGGATGGGTGTCCCTTCCCCACAATAGGCTTAGTGCTTGGCTCAGACACCTAGACTCTAAAACTACCAGCAGCGGCAGCAGCAGCAGCAGCAGTTTGTGATCTGTCCTTCCAACCTGTTCACGTGACTCCTCAATTCCAGGGAACCAGAGCGATGTGTTCTTTGTACCTGTAGGTCTATAATGTCCAAAGTTAACCGATCACATGCCCCTCTTAGAAGAAATATGAGCATGCTCCCTCATGCAGATAGTATACACATCATAAACAAGGAGTAGAACTTTAAAAGAAGGTAAATAATCATACACAGAAATCCTAACATTATATTCCCAAAGCTCAAAAGATCTCCTGTGCACCTGACTTTGGAGACGATGCTTTAGGTAAAAAGCTTAAACATTGCCTTATGTTGGATCAGGAACCCTTACAGTAGAGGGTCCAGTCTTCTAGTGGGTTTAATGTTTAGTCAGTGTACTCTGAGTCCTCATTGTTCAGAAAAGCACCTCTTGAAGAACTGACTTCCTGAACTCCCAGTCATGTTGGTACCCTGGACAGTGCCCAACTCCTTACAGAAGGGAGTGAAAACCCCTTTCGGAAATGATTGAGAGCAGCCTCTTGAATGCTTAAATGATCAAGGAGGGAGAAAGGCAAACCAATTTGTTCTGTGCAACAAACTCAAAATGTGGACCAGTTCCCTCAGCCCTCATTAAACTAATTAAACTGATCGGTATCATGCTTCTACTCCACGGTGAACTGAAGCAGAGTCAAGCTGATGAAGTTAAGCACAACCATGTTCTTGAGCAGCTGAATTGGCTGCCAAGAGTCCAAGCCATCTGGCCCAACATATGCACTGGGCATTGGGTAAGGGACTCCAGAAGCAGCAGCTAGAAAGAGAAAAAGCCCTCTTCAATCCCCATAATGCTTCTTTCCTCGTAATGTCTCAAAATAAAACGAGAAAGAGGAATAAAATGATTAAGTGCTTGAGGCCAAATGAGTTCCCTTGATTCAAATAACCCTGAATCAGAGGCAGAGACCTCCCGATGTCTTGGTTTCAATCAAAGCCCTCCCTGTCTGTCTGTCTCTCTTTTGCTCTCTCATTCCCAGGCACTCTCTTTTGGTTTGTGGGTCCGGGAGATGAGGCTGGATAGGAGAGGAAACAGGCTTGAGTCTGGATAATTTGTATAAGATGCTGCTGAGCACATCTCTTCATGTGCAGTCCCCAGGTATCTGATGATGTTCCGAAATGGATAGATTGTTTTAGAGTTATTTTGTGTGCTTTAAAAAAATCCCATTTATGCAATTTACTTGGAATTTGCTTAGCCTTTAATAGGCTTGTGTAATTTCCTGCTCCTCCAGTACAATAAATAAAAGAAAGATGCTGATGACTCGGTGGGTGTGTGTGTACGTGCACGTGCACATGTGTGTGAGCCTCAGTACTCAGAGAGAAAAAAAATTTGCAGAAAAGAGTGCTAGGGAATAAAGAAGAGTTACACACACACACACACACACACACACACACACATATTCAGGTTGGAAAACCAAGCGTGGGATAACAGAAAGAGCAAAAACTGTGAAGTGTCACAGCTTTAAATTGGAACATTGGATCTGTGCGACCTTGAGTAAGCCATTTGGCTTCTCTCAGCCTTAGTTCCTGCCTCCATAAAATAAAGACTAATAGTGCCAATTTTGTAGAGTTGCTGTGAGGATTAGATGAGCTCATATATGCAAAGATCCTGGTACACAGTAGGTGCTCAGTAAATGAGTTTTTTTTCCTACGTTGTCTTAAGGGATGGTGACAAAGCTTGAGCATTAAGCAACACAATGAGGAGAGTGGGGAGAGGTGCTGCAGAGGGAGTCTGCATCCCACATAATTCCCATGGGCTGTTTTCTATGCTAGATGACCAGGACAGGAGATAGAGACATGTTCCCAGACAAGGATGAGTGAGTTAGGGATGGAGGATGCTGTAGCCATGGATGGCATAATGTCCTTTACTAAAATGACATTTTGCATTAAATGTTGTTGATGAGATGTCTTTAAATAGGATGAATGTGAGATTTAATGGCTACAGACCTCATGGGTTCCATTTGGACACTGGCTTTCTGAATGACTTCATAGAAAATGCAGAGTGAGGAAGGTCTCATACATTCTCTCATTCATTCAGCAAACTCTTAATTAAAGGTCTACTGTGTTTGGCAGGCCTTTTGCTAGGTGGTGGAAGTATAGAAAAATGAAATGGACAAGATCTCTGCTGTTATGGAACTAACAGTCTAGTAGAGGAGACAAACACATAGACAAAAATATAAGTCAATCATTAAAAATAATGGTAATTGTTGGGAAATTGTTGGGATGTGGAGATAAAGGATAACAAGGGTAGGGGAGAAACCTCCCTAGGGTATTTAGGAAATCCTTCTCTGAGGACTGTGTCATTCTTGATATTCATAGGATCATCAAAATGGAAGGAACCTAAGGCTTGAGTTCATCTTATCCATCCACCTACCCTGTGCCAAAATTGACACATTGATAGGAAACTTTAATCTGCTTGAATACTTTTGTTGACTAGGATTCCACAACATATTCCTATTCCTCAATGATTCAGTGTTGGAAAGTTCCATCTTTACGTCAGGTTGAAGTTCAGGTTTCTGTTATTTTTACCCACTGAGTCCCGATCCTGTTGTCACTAGCCTGGGAGATTCTCCAGGGAAGAACTGTCTACCACTTGAAAACAAATGACTCCTAACTCTCTCAAATGGGTTAAACAAATAAACTACAACAACAAAATCCAAGTAATTTGTTGGTTCACATAAATAAAAATTCCAGGGATATTTAGCTTCAGGTAGAGTTTGATCAAGGGACTCAATAAGGATAACATGATCTCTGCATCCCTAGGCTCTCTTCTCCTCTGTATTGTGTTCATTCTAAGGCTCTATGTGCTTTTAAGATGACTGGCAGAAGCTCTGGGTTATACCCACATGCTATTTTCACCAATCTCAATCAAAGTTTCATGACATCTTATTGGCTTTAATTGGGTCATGTGTCCCATCCTGAGCTCATGCCAGTCTTTATGGACAGATGGATGTGATGCTCTGTTTGATTAGAACTGAATCACATGGACATCACTGGAGCCAGGGATGGATTCAACCCCACTCGAAATAGTGGGGAAGGAAGTGGGTGGTTCTCAAGAAGAAAATGGAGCATGGATCCCAGTAGGAGAGCAAGTGAATGCTAGACCTCCTAGGGTATAGAGTAGGAATATGTTATGGAATGCAGGTCAACAAAAGTGTTCAAGCAGATTAAAGTTTATTATCAATGCATCAATTCTGACACAGTGTAGGTGGATGCCAGTGAGTAAGGGGAGCTGGTGGGGTTTGGGGCCAACTGGAGAGTATACGCTGTGGGAAATGTGGCCCTAGAATGGCAAAACCTTCTCTGATTTCCAAGAGACTGCAGAGATTGCTCAATATGCATGTGACATCTCTGTTTTTCAATCTCTAGGCAGGTAATTTTTTTAAAGTACTGAGTAAGACAAACAATACCATGTTTAGGATAAGACACATCACCCTCTCACCACTATTTTGTGAGTTCTTTCTAAATCTTTTTTTATGAGAAATACTTTTTTTTTTCATTTTTAGTACTTTTCCCCTTATGCTATGGACTGCAGAACACTGTTGTTCTGGACTTTCTTTTCTGGACCGATTTCACGTGGTCATAAGAAGGAAAAAGCATGGTAGGAGCCACAGAGAACTGGCTTCAGATTCTGCTTCCCTGGGTGACTCTGAACAAGTCCCTGAATGCCACTGTGCCTCAGTTTCCAGTCTGTCAAATGGAGAGAAAAATAATGATTTCACTGGGTTCAGTAATATATTCAGTAATATGAAGTGCACCTGATACATAAGAGGTTTATGATTCCTAACTATCTCAAATGGGTTAAACAAATAAACAACAACAAAAAAAACCCCAAGTAATTTGTTGGTTCACATAAATGAAAAACCGAGGGATATTTAGCTTCAGGTAGAGTTTGATCAAGGGACTCAATAAGGATATCACGATCTCTGCATCACTAGGCTCTCTTCTGCTCTGTGTTGGGTTCATTCTAAGGCTCTATGTGCTTTTAAGATGACTGGTAGAAGCTTTGGGTTATACCTGCATGCTATTTTCACATTGTTGCTTCCTCTTAAAGGGGTGTGCCTCTGATTATGGTATTTCTGATGTCACCTGAGTGAGGCACACACCTGTTGAAGGGATAAAACTATGCTGGTGGTAAGAAAAGGGTGAAATGAATTTTTTTAATAGAGCTGTAACATATGTGCTATAAAAGTGTGCTTAAGTGTGGCATTCAATGGAGCCTCACATTTGCATACACCTGTGTGGTCACCACTCAGATCACACCATAGAACATTTCCAGCACCCAGAGGGCTCAAGGAGATAATTTTAATAGGCTGTTTGTGGGGGATGTGGAGCAAGCCAGAGTTAGAATTGGAATAAAAACATTGAAGGCCTTGTGGATTACTGGTTCTTTGTCCATGCTACAAAGGCCACTGTGCAGTGATCACAGAGCAGGCATTGGTTAAGGGATTCCAACATCCCGGTAACCTTAAAAGAGCACGTTACTAATAAGCACACGGTTTCCACGACAACGCCGTACACCATCACTAGCGAGGAAAGTCTTGTCATAATGATCACGACAATCATTATGATCCCTCGGATTTGGATCACCCCGCTCCCACCCCCAGCTCCAAGCCCTTCACACAAATGAGCCCAGCCATGGGGCTTGTCTGTTAATTAAAGGCCCCAAAGTGAAAACAACAAAAATCCCCACGACAGTGTCAGGAACAATGGTTCCCTAATAGATGTCATCTCAGCATTCTTGATTCATGTGCTGGTTACATGCCGCCTCCCATTAGCTATGCAGATTTATAACAAAGATTTATAATCAGCCCTCTAATATGTAAATCTGCATCTATGTTGCATTCCCTCATGATTTGTCTTGTCTCTGTCTAACTTACACCAAGCCCCATTATTCTTTGTTCCCAGGGCTCCCCTCATCCTTCATCACCTTTGACATGAAGTGTGCCTTCTGAAAATGTGCATCTGTCTCACTCTTAAATCCCAGTTACACCTGGTGAGCTCCTACAGGCCTGTCCTCAGGTTTAGGAAATCAGAAAGGGCTTTCTGGTTATTGGTAAGATCCATGCTCTGTCTGGACTTGAAGAAGGAGCACTGGAGTGAGAGTCTCACCTGGGGATGTGAGGATGGTCCCAGCTCTGCTAACCAGTCACTGGAGGTGGGCTGTGGCCTCCCCCAAAGAGTTTTCTCTTTGGTAGAGAAAATGATGGTGAAATATGGTAATGTCTTTCGTCCTTTCAGGAGCTGACACATAACACCTGCTCTGTACTTGTCAGTCAACTAATCAACAAGGCCTCAGTTGCCTCATCCAAAATGGGAGTGATGGTTTCTGCCCTGATGAATAGAGGGAGGTCATGTGATAAGACACAGGGACAGTGTCTGACCCAAAGTTGTTGCATAGTCGGGGTTAATGCCCTCCCCTCCCATATTCCTCCAATCTTTGATGAACATTTACTAAGCCGCCGTTGTGTGCCCTGCGCTGGGCTAGCGGCGGGAGATTCAGCAGTGATTAAGCAAAGTTGGTACTTCCTGGGGCTCACTTTCTAACAAGGGAGACCAGTCGCCTACAAATGAACAAGGGTCTCCAGGTTGCAGGCGCTTGCTAGTGCTGTGAAGGAAAATACAGGGTGAGGGATGCAAGTGACAGGGGCAGGGAGGCTGTCACTCAGAGAGGGCACAAAGGCTCTCTGGCAGGTGACATTCGACCAGAGATGTGCAGCAGGTAAGCCTGTGGGTGTCTGGGCGAGGGAGTGAGGGAAATAGCCTCCCAGGAAGAGGGAACAGCAAATGCAAAGGCCTCGAGAAGGATTTGTGGCTGTTTCTGTACCGAAGGGTAAGAAGCTAAGGCAACAAGTAAGAGCAGAGGGCAGGAATCAGGGTGCCGAAGTGGAAGAGACCAGATGGTGGAGGGCGTCCCGCACCTTGCGCCGTCCCAGTTTACACTGTCACCCCGTGTGACTGTGGAGCTGCTTTTACTCTCAAAGTATCCTGGTTTGGATAATGTATAGTATTGATGCCTCACTTATGGGCCATGGATGTTGACTTTTGACCCATGGTGAGATGGGAGCCACTGGAGGATTTTCAGCACAGGAGGGGCATGATCTGACCCAGATTTAAAGGGACTGTGCTGGCCGTTGTATAAAGAGCAGGCTGCAGGGAGCACAAGGGAACATTCTGCGTCCCTGTCAGCGAATGGCACTCTCCAAAGTGAACATGAGAGACGGAGGTACCAGGAATGACATGGGAGCTTTTCTTTCTTGAGATCAAAGCCCCAGTCACAGTGTACTCTCCTTAATACACAGCCACAGGCATCAGGACTCTCAGACACTGCCAGTGGTAGTGGTGGATGGCATTTAAGAAACTAGTCTGCAGAAGCCAGCCTGGAGCCCTCCCTCCTCTCCCCACTCCCGTCTCAGCCTTGAAAAATGCAGCCTCATAGTTTGAGCTTTCGGGGAGAAAAATCTCTGAATTGGGGCTTGCTTTACATAAAAGACAGATCATTGGAAAGTGCATAAATCAAAGTTTGGCAGATCGAATTGTATTTTAATCCACTGGGGAATGTTGCTATTCAAGGTCCTCACTGATTTTACAGATTGCAACAGTATCTGTTGTCCATTTAGGAACCTTGGTAAAACCCAGAAATGCATCAAGAAGTTTCCCATGAAATTGATCAACAGTCAGAGGTTCAGATAAGATCATTTACGGAGCCCCTGCCCGGGCCAAGGCACAGTGAGGATTAACGCATTAATGGGGACAAATTGGAGATGAGCGCATGACCTCTGTGCTCAAGGAGTTTGCAGTTCAGCAGGAAAGACCTCGCAGAGCAAATAACTATGGAAAATAAAAAGAGTTACTTTGGGAAGACTGAACAGCAAAGGTTGATGCAGGTGTCAGGAGCAGAGACCTGGCCTGGCAAGGGCTGAGGATTCCTGAGGAGGTGACTGAGACCTGCGGAGGGGCAGGACAGAGCTGGTGTGAGTGGGGGTGAGCGCAGGGAGGGCTTTGGTGGCTGGGCAGAGACACAGCAGGGAGCTTGATCACACAAGACCTCTAGGCCATGGTCATGATGTGTGGACTTTGTCTCAGGAACAAAAGAAGGATGTGGAGAAGTTCAAGAGAGGTGGCATGGTCAGGTGTGTCGAATAAGAGTTTTCTAGAACAAGCTGAGGTATACGCATTTATACATACGTCTCCAACAAAGAAAACAAATATCATCCTTGATCTCACCTCTCAGAGTTAGCTACGATTAATATTTTAACATATATTCTCCCAGGGTGGTTCTTTGGTATGTCTCCGAACACTGGATGATATGCCTTTCTTGTTTAACATTATAATGTCTTAGGCATTTTTATGCAATCATTATAAGTGTCAATTATAAATCTGCATAATCACAATAGTTTACAAACTGGATATACCATGGTTTACTTCAGCATTTCCTAATGAACATGATGGTTTGCCTAGAATGTTCCAAGGTTGTGCCTTTCCTCTGGTGTCATTATTAATAGCACCTCATTCACTTTTGGAAGAGTTCTGGATGAAAAATTATATGGTCACCCTTCCTATGGGATAAACATTTGAGTTGCTTTCATTGTTATTATTATTATTATTGCATCATAGATAACCCCGTGATAAATATATTTCAGCTTGAAAACCGAATCATCACGTCATTGCTCCAAAGACTCTTAGAATTCATGTCGTGTGTCTTAAACTTCAGACATCCACATGCAATCTGTCACAGCCGACACTATCTTTTAACATTTTTCTTTAATTCGACTTACTTTTTTAAAACCATGAATGAGCTGATTTAAGAAGGAAGCTTAATGTTATTACCATGAATGGAAAACCAGTATTATATTCCATTAATAGAAGTGGCATAACAATGAATTCAAGCAACAATTCAAGGAACAATACCATGAGGAACCAGCTCTAAGCCGAAGTCTGGTAGGGACAGGACAAAAGGAAGCTTTGCAAGCATTAGAGGGGTGTTAAAGACTTACCAGTCTCAGATGGAGCCTTTATCTTTAATAGAATTGGAAGGCTTTAAAGAGCATTGAAAACTTCCTCCCTCTGGGGTCCCAGGTGGCAGGTCTGGACCCAACATCACCCGAGGGAGTTGTATGTGTTAACAGCTAAGGTAGCCTCAGATCAGGACAGCCTTTATGCAGCACGGTAATGGGCTTGGAATTTACTCCTGCATTTTAAGCATAAGAGTGGCACAGTTATACCCCCTTACCACATAATAAAAGCTGCCCAGGTGCCAAGCCCTGGGCTACCAATTGATGCATGGAGTCACTCTCTAGGAGATGAGATGGGAACAAGCAAAGAAAACCCCACTGTAAGTGTATATACATTAAGGGATGTAAGAGCTTTAATTTTTTTTTTTAAATTAATAGGCCAGGCGCAGTGGCTCACGCCTGTAATCCCAGCACTTTGGGAGGCTGAGGTGGGCAGATCACTTGAGGTCAGGAGTTCGAAACCAGCCTGGCCAACATGGTGAAACCCCATCTCTACTAAAAGTACAAAAATTTACCCGGGGGTGGTGGCGGGCGCCTGTAATCCCAGCTACTTGGGAGGCTGAGGCAGGAGAATTGCTTGAATCCAAGAGGCAGAGGTTGGAGTGAGCCGAGATCGTGCCACTGCACTCCAGCCTGGGTGACAAGAGTGAGACTCTGTCTCAAAAAAATAAAATAAAAATAAAATAATAAAATAGAATAAAAGACTTCATTTTTTTTTTTTTCGAGAATGACTTTCACTCTGTCACTCAGTCTAGAGTGCAGTGGCATGATCTTGGCTCACTGCAACCTCCTCCTCCCAGGTTCAAGCGATTCTTCTACCTCAGCCTCCCAGGTAGTTGGGATTATAGGTGCAAGCCACCATGCCCCGCTAATTTTGTATTTTTAGTAGAGACGGGGTTTCACCATGTTGGCCAGGCTGGTCTTGAACTCCTGACTTCAGGTGATCCACCCACCTCAGCCTCCCAAAGTGCTCACAGGCGTGAGCCACTGCACCCGGCCCATTTTTTAGTTCTGTGTTTACAGAAAACTCGAATGAAAGTTCAGCGAATCCCCGTACATCTCTTCACCTCCCCCCAACACCTGCAGTTTTCCTTGTTATTAACATCTTGCATTAGTGTGAAACATTTGTTACAATTGATGAGCCAATATTGATGCACTGTTACTGGAGTTCACTCTTTGTACCGTATATTCTATGGGTTTTGAGAAAAAACCGTAATGACATGTATCTACCATTACAGTAACACAGATAATAATATTAAAATACTAGTCCCACTAATATATAATATATAAATATGCTTTTATATATAATATGTAATATATAAATAAAAGTCCCACTGTCCTAAAAATCCTCTGTGTTTTGCCTATTCATCCTTCCTTCTCAAACCCTTGGAAACCACTGATCTTTGTAGTCTCGTAGTTTTGCCTTTTCCACGATGTCTTGTAGTTGGAGTCACGCAGTGTGTAGCATTTTCAGATTGGCTTCTTTCACTTAGCAGTATGCGTTTAAGTTCCTCCATGTCTTTTTGTGGCTTGATAGCTCATTTCTTTTTAGCGCTGAATAATATTCTGTTGAGGGACGTTGCACAGTTCATCCATTCACCTACTGAAGGACATCTTGGTTGCTTCCAAGTTTGGGCAATTATGAAGCATGCTGCTATAAACATTCATGTGTGGGGTTTTGTGTGGACATAAGTTTTCAGCTAAGAACTACTTATTAAAGTTATAATTTCATTGTGATGCTATCATTACTTTTGATGGGATTGGCTGCTCTTCTGATGATATAGTCAGGGAAAACTCTGGGGAGATGACATTTAAAATAAGACCAAGCCGGGTGCCGTGGCTCATGCCTGTAATCTTAACACTTTGGGAGGCCAATGTGGGCGGATCACGAGGTCAGGAGATCAAGACCATCCTGGCTAACACGGTGAAACCCCGTCTCTGCTAAAAGTACAAAAAATTAGCTGGGCGTGGTGGTAGCAGGCTCCCAGCTACTTGGGAGGCTGAGGCAGAAGAACTGTTTGAACCCAGGAGGCAGAGGTTGCAGCGAGCCAAGATCACGCTGCTGCACTCCAGCCTGGGTGACAGAGCGAGACTCTGTCTCAAAATAAATAAATAAATAAAATAAAATAAACTAAGACCTGAAGAATGGGGAAGGAGCGGCCCTGAAAGAGCTGAGGGGAGGGCACCCCAGGCAGAGAGAAGAGCAAGAGCAAGGGCCCAGAGGTGGGAGCACTGCTGGCCCAAGGACCCTCAGAAGGTCAGTGAGGCTGGTGAGGACTGTAGGAGGTGAGAGCCGAGCAGGCCCTAAGGCCACAGTGAGCATCTAAGATTTTGTTGCCAATGTTCCAGGAAGCCATTTGGGGCCTTGACGGGAGTGAGGGGCTGAGAACTGCAAGGTGTTTGTGGACAGAGTCTCAGAGACCTCCCAATAACCCTGTTAGGTTGGTAAACTCTCTCCATCTTGCAGATAAGAAAACAGAGGCTTGGAGCAGAAGAAGGCTCTCATTCTGTATCTAACTTGACTTAAGGGATGTTACAGCTCAGAGCCCAGAAAGGGAGAGATGCAGAATCCAAAAGGAAGCCTCTAAGTATCTATCTGAATTGCAGCCTGAGCAGACAGCAAGGGCAAGAAACAGCTTCAGAATTCAATTCAGCAATAAGGAGATTAGCAAAGGAAGCCAGCTTTGACCTCTTGGGCAGGAGGAGGGCAAGGCGGGGAGTGTCGGGGGTGCTGGGGGCAGGTGGAGGGACCTCCGGTCTCAGATCAGACAGAAGAATTAGGTAATGGTATGGCCAGAATCTAATTGCCCACAAGATACCAACCTCTTTAGAGGAAATGGAGTCCCTTGTTGTCATAGCAACCGATTAAAAAAAGGGCTCAGCACATCCATCAGCAGCAAGAGAGAATCACCCTGGCCACTGAGGTATCACATCAAAGCAAAAATCTCTGGTCCAGAGGTGCATGTGTGCATCAGGATTCCGTTCACCCAAGACCCAAAACCATCATGCCTTAAACAAGATCAAAGTTTCTTTCTCATGAAAAGGTCAGAGGTGGGCAGCCCAGGGCTGGATTTTATTTAGCTTTCACTGCATCAACAAACCACCCTAAAACTTAGTGGCTGAAAACAACAATTTACACTTCATGTTTTGTACACTGGTGAACTTCCCCTGTGGGTTTCTCCTGGGCTCCCTTCTGAAACTGCAGGCAACTGGAAGGTGGCCTGGGCAGAAGTGTCCTACATGGGCTCACTCCAGTGCCAGCAGCTGGTGCTCCTGGCTGGAGACCCTCATCTTCTGGGAGGCTAGGCTGGCTTTCTCACATGGGAGTGTCAGGCCCCAAAAGTCACCCAATGCCAATTTTGCCACACGGAGGTGGGAGCACAGTGCTGGGTTGATTCAGGGACACATCCAATTCAAGGGAGGGAAACAGACTTTATCTCTTGATGGGAAGAGGGCAAAGTCACATTGCCAAGAAGCACTGGAATGGGAGGGATCTTCCCAAACAATCTCTCACAGGTTGAAGTGGACATTCTGTTCATGAAGTTGTCAGAATCCCAAGATTCTTCTATAGCACATCACACCACCAGCCCTAAAGGGGGACCCTGGACCTCCAGGTCCAAGACAGTGACTGGAATCCAACCATTCCACCTGTGTTAGGCTGTTCTTGCATTGCTACAAAGAAATACCTGATACTGGGTAATTTATAAGGAAAGCAGTTTAATTGGCTTATGGTTCTGCAGGCCGTACAGGAAGCATAGTGCTGGCATCTGCTCGGCTTCTAGGGAGGCCTCAGGAAGCTTACAATCCTGGTGAAAAGTGAAGGAGGAGCAGGCACATCGCATAGTGAAAGCAGGAGCAAGAGAGAGAGAGAGACGGGGGTCGAGGGAGGTGCCACACACACTTTTCAACGACCAGATCTCCTGTGAACTCAGAGTGAGAGCTCGCTCACCACCAAGGGGATGGCCCAAGACACTCACGAGGGATCCGCCCTTATGATCCAAACACCTCCCACCAGGCCCCATCTCCAGCATTGGGGATTACAACTCAATACGAAATGTGGACAGGGGCAAATATCCAAACTATATCAACATCCATGGTCCAGGTGCCAAGATGGAGGAACAAATAAAAAAGAGGGGGAAAGGACATACGCGCCAGCTGTCCTTTCTGGAAGTTGCTATGTAGCATTTCTGCTTATCTCACTGGCCAGATCTGAGTCACATGGCCACACTTAGATGCAAGGAGGCTGGGCAATGCCATCTTTACTCTAGGTGGCCAATTGGCCCACTTAGAGTCTGAGGTTCTATTTCTAAGGAGGCAGGGGAGCACGGATATTAGAGATCCAGAAGTTTCTGCCACAATATGAAACCTTTGCCCCTGAGGTAGTACAATGTACTGAAAGACGTCACCCCAATTACCTTAAAATGGAGAACTTTTCCATCACTGGGCAGATATCTTTTAACCCCACAAAGGTTTAGAAGTCAAACCCATATTATTGTGTAGTTGGTATTTAAAGTATTCATAACTTTGAAGAGGTTTTTTTTGCATATTAGAGTATGAACAAATTAGCCTTGTGACTCCTATTTAAAATATGTAATTGAGTTTAGACTTGTGATTCTTCCGTTGAGAAGCACATGAATCTTTTTATACTAAATTTATAAATGACTCCAGAATGTATAAGAGATCTTGAGATTCACTGTTGTATAAGTTTTTAAATTAGATTTTCCAAAGTGGTTTAAGTACTTTGGAAAGTTTTGCTTGTCAGGTCAGGCAATGAAAGTGTTTAAAAAAGGAAATTGAATATGTTAAATTAGTAAGTCCTGTGTAAAATGTTGAAGATAATTTAATTAACCAAGTTTGCAAATGGTATGAATCATTTAACCGAGTATGAGTCGATTGACCATTAATCAAAAGCCCCTTGAAACTGACCGCATAGAAATCGAATAATAAGTTTTGTAAATTGAACTTAAAGGCTTAAGAATGACTAGGGTTTTTTTTTTAAGCTACTGTATTACATTGAATATTAAGTAACAAGTACTTGCAAGAAACCTTTTCTGTATCCAACAAATCCCTTCCACACTGACATTCCCGAATTCACTCAAGAGCTAAGTTGGGGTTTTGGGGTAACCCCCAAAGTCCTTGCCTGTCTGCTAACTACACAGTAACTGCCAGTCTGGGTAGGGAACATTAAGGGTATGGAATCGGCAGGACAAGGCACCTGACTGGATTGGGAGAGAGAAAGAGGAAAAGCGTCGAGAATGAGCTTGGTGCAGTTTGGGCACAGGTGAGTATGCAGAGAGCACCAGCAGGCCTTGGGAATTCCTAAAGCATCCCCACCATATCATCTCATCATCTCTCTCATCTCAACCTCCCAAGGTTACACATTGATCTTCACTGGAGATTTTCTTTTGAAGAAGGAGGTCCTAGCACACTCTCATGAAAGAGTTGGGGCTGACACTGAGGAGCCCTGGGGAGCCCTGGAAGAGAGGGTGTCTCTGAGCGTCACCTCCATGCTCTCTGCCTAAGGGACGGATCCTCAACGTAACCACAATCTGAAAACAATCATTGCTGACATTTGGGGTGGATGCTATGGGAGCCACATCTAGGCCCCTGATTCTGGCTGTCATACCCCTCCCCACTCCAGATCTGGGGGCGCAAAAGACCAGTCACTCACCTCGTGGTAGTGCAGCTCCCACTCCAGAGCTCCCCTAGGAGCAGGCTGAAGCTAGTGCACAGCTGAGACCACTTTCTTGCTGGGCAACATGCTGCAGAATGCTCTGCTGGCTGCCAGGGAAACTGGTCTGAGGGTCAGGCTCCCTCCTTCACCCTCAGCTTCCTTCCCTTCTTGGACAGCCACCTCTGCAGGCCCTCAGTGTTTGTGGAGTGAATAACTTGGGTTGCATAAAGCCCTGGCACACAGTAGGCCCTCATTGCAGTCCCCATTGACTTCCCAGAGGTCCGGAGTTTTCACAGAGATCCCGGGACGCCTCACAGAACATCTTGTTCCTCGGTAGTGACCTTGCTCTAGCCTTCAGGGCTGCACCTGGACTTCAGGGAGTCTTAGTGGGGCAGGAGACCCCCCCCCCGGCCCCGCCCTCTGGGCAGGTGCGCGAAGATGATGCATGCACAGGAGGTGGCGGCCGCCAGGTGGGTGGGCGGCAGCCGCATGTCTCTGATCTGGGAGCGCCCCCTCGTGGCGAGATAAGCAATGCACGTGGAGGGAGGATTTCCCCACCGTTCAGGTGGTCTTAAGGGTTCAAACTCAAGGAGACAAAAGGAAAGGAGCTCAGGGGATCATCTAATACACACGGGCGGTCGTTAGCATTAAGATAAGAAGTCTTGGTGCTTCCTATTAAAATAAGGTGTTCTGCAGTGCGGTCTTTCCTCTTAGCCTGCAAATGATTAGGCAATTTCCTCACTGCAAAGAAAGGGAAATCCGGTTTGCCCCAGCTCTCATCGGAACCAGTGGAGAGTGAGCTTGGATAGTGGCGTTCAGAAATTTAAACCTCACTCGAGTAGAAAGCACTTTTGCTTCCTCCACCCATCCCATGTTTTCTCCATTTAAAATTAAAAACGAAGATAAAAACAGGCCCGAAGTATTTTGTCTACCTAGCTCTGCCTGAAGCTCTGGGGGAAATTTTCAATAATGATGATGATGATCAAAGCAAAAATAGTAAACTGTAAATGTGGAGAGCTCTCAACTAAGGTTGGAACGTCTGAGAGGAAGAGCTTTTCATGAGCCTAGAACTCTTAAAGAAAACGTTATTCGTGGCACTCGCTGAAGGTGGTGAGGCCAATTCAAGGTCCCCTGGCGATGGGTATAGGGATCGCTGCAGTGGGGTCTCACAGTGGGAAGAGAGATGGGGCTCAGTTCTGACTCCAACAGGGACAAGTG
This sequence comes from Gorilla gorilla gorilla, assembly GCF_029281585.2. Lineage (NCBI taxonomy): Eukaryota > Metazoa > Chordata > Mammalia > Primates > Hominidae > Gorilla > Gorilla gorilla. The sequence goes on along the minus strand of NC_073245.2, from coordinate 11,885,492 downwards.
AGAATTTATAACCAAGGAGCAGAGCGGGGGTCCACGGATGGAAAATTACTAAGAGGAAATCTCAGGGATTTTTGGCTAAACTAACGTGATAGGATTATTGTTGAAGGCAGGCCAAGCTGATCAGATATCCACAATGGTCGGATACCAAGAGTGGGGATTTTTGCTAAACTGATTTAGCAGGATTCTTGCTCCAGCTGGAGTCTACAAGGACAGAGAGGCTGCCTAGTCAAGTGGAGGACTCAGAGGAGACAGACTAGTTTGCGTCAAAGGAGAGAGTCTTTGTCTCCTTTGACCAAACCCCGGGAGGTGCTATGGGTGAAATTCAGCTGCTCAGATGTGCTAATGAGAAAGTGTGAGAGAAGAGACATAGTATGGGCTTTATAATTTTAAAAAAACCCAGGAGGGATTTCAGGTAGTACGAAAAGAATGGGGGGACTGGAGTGAATGAATACTGGTTGAGCCCTTATTTTTGCCATGTGGCTCTTAGTATTGTGTCAGGGACATTGAAACAGGAGTGACTCCATCTTGAATAGGGGCTGGGTAAAATAAGGCTGAGACCTAATGGGCTGCATTCCCAGGAGGTCAGACAATCTTAGTCACAGGATGAGATAGGAGGTTGGCAGGACTAGTATCACGAGATACAGGTCACAAAGACCCTGCTGATAAAACAGGATGTGGTTAAAAAAAAAAAAAAAAAAAAAGAGCCAAAACCCACTGAAACCAAGATGGTGATGAAAGTGACCTCTGGTCATCCTCACTGCTCATTATGCGCTAATTATAATGCACTAACATGCTAAAAGACACTCCCACCAGCACCCATGACAATTTACAAATGTCATGGTAATATCAGGAAGTTACCTTATATGGTCTAAAGCAGGGAGGAACCCTCAGTTCTGGAAATTGCCCACCCCTTTCCTGGAGCACTCATGAATAATCCACCCCTTGTTTAGCAGGTAATCAAGAAATAACTGTAAGTATACTCAGTTGAGCAACCCACGCCACTGCTCTGTGTGTGCTTTACTTTCCGAATAAACTCGCTTCCACTTTATGAACTTCCTCTGAATTCTTTCCTGTGCGAGGTCCAAGAACCCCCTCTTGAGGTCTAGATCAGGACCCCTTTCTGGTAACAATCACATCTTTACCTTAGCCTTGACAAATAAAGGCAATTTTTCCATTTTACAGATAGAGAAACAGGCTCAGAGAAGAAAGGGGCTGAGCTCAAAGTGACATCACTGAAAAGCAAAGGGCTAGGATTAGAAACCAGGCTCCTAATATCAACCTCAGTGTTTGCCACAGCACTGGGTCAATGGATCTAGCGACACTCGTTCATCCATTGATTTATTCATCAAATGTTTATTGAATACCTACTATGCACCAGATACAGTTATAAGCACTGGGGATACAGCCACATCCACAACTGGCTGAAGAAATTAGGGCTACAAATATTGCTGGGTGGGGAGGCTCAGATGACCACTGATATTTCTTTACTAACTACTTTCGTTTATCAGCTCATTCACCAATCCATTTATTTTTTATTTTATTTTATGCAAAGTGTTTACTGACTTATTTATTCATCCACTCTCTCAGTCACTTATTTTCTTATTTACTTATTCATTCATCCACTCAAACATTGATTCACTTGCTTATTCATTCTTTTGATCATTTATTTATTCACCTGCTCATTATTTGCTCATTCTACTACTCCATCAATCATTTACTCATTCCTTCACTAATTCATACTCTCATGTGTCTGTAAATCTCTCCATCCATCCATCCTTCCTTCCTCCTATACATCCATCAATCCCTCATAAATCCATCCATTCCCCTGTCCACACATATCTCCCTGTCTTCTTTCTTTCCTTCCATTTCTCCCTCCCTCCTTCTTTTCTCTGTCCCTTCCTTCTTTCTTTCTTTCCATCTATGGTTCCTCCAGTCACTCCTCCATCAATCCCTCCCTTCTTCCCTCTATCCACCCCTACATTGCCTGTCCATTCTTTCAGGCCTCATGCTGACCCTGAAAATTAAGAAATAATACAACCCATTTCAACCTCCAAGGCACTCACCATCTAGTAGTGGTGAGTGACAAGAAGAAAGGGCACCATATCACTGTGATTAGAAATGTGACAAGAAGCTAGGGGAGGGTGGCAGAGAGGAACCCTAAGTCACCTGAGGGCTGGGAAATCCAGGCTGAGTCCTAAAGGAAAAGTCAGCCACATTGAGCAGGATGGAGGCAGTAGGAGTTTCAGGCAGAGGGAATCGCATATATACATGCTTGGAGGCAGAGCGGGCACAGCGTGATTGGGGACGGGCAAGTGTGGCTGGATCTTAGGAAGGGCAGGGAGGCAGTGGACAGATCACACCCACTACTCTCCCAGGCATTGCTTCCTGAGATTCTTAGCTTTGTATATTGTGAGGATGGCCACATTTGGTGCTCTGTCTACCCTAGTCCCCCTCTGGGCTCCTCCATCAGCTTGACAGGGCAGTCCTATAGGATTGCAAGAAATCCAGGCTACCCATAGTGTCGTCGGTAACAGGGCTCACCTTTCCTCATCACTGTCAGAGCCAGCAGTGAAGAGAACACTGCCCAACCCCCCCAGGCTTCCCCTTTGTCTGTGGTGATACCCTGGGCTGTGATACCCCCACAGAAACATCTTCTAGATCAGCTCTAGCACAGACCTCCCCAGCTTCCACGCCTCCCCCATGTCTGATAGGTCTCCAGGCCCTGCCCCTTTCACCTCTTCATCACCTCCTCCTTGTCAGCCAGACAGATATTTACCTAACTCTGACCCCCATTAGGCCAGCCTCTCCCTACCAGCCCTGTCTCTCACCTCTCTTCCTCTAGCGGCTTCCCCCAGACCCCACATGCCCATTCCTCTGCCTCCAGAGTAGCCGCTCTGAAGCTCCAATATCCTCATGCCATCCACCTGCATAAAATCCTTTAAGGATACCTTGTTCCAGGCCAGGGAGTCAAGTCCAAACTCCCTGGCCAGGCATACAGATTCTTTATCATCTGGCACATGCTATTTCTCCAGGCTTGTCTGGCTGTTACTTCCTCACGTGTACTATCCATGCAGACCAGAGCCCCAGACATTCCCAACACATCCCACTTCTACTCACTTTTGCCACCTTGTAACTGTTGGAACTTTGCCTGTGGTGGCCTTCCCTGCCTTGTCCCCCAAGAAGACTCTTGCTCATCCTTCAAAACCTGGTTGGGTGCATCCATCAGACCTTGTCACGATTGCTATTTTACCAGTCATCATATTTCATTGCATATCTGTCTGTCTCCCTTCACTAGACTGCAAGCCCCTGGGAGACACAAGCCTTTTCACAGTCTTCACTGCTTTCTCAGGGTCTAAAACAGTGCCTGACACACAGAAGGTACTCACTCAATAAGCATTCTATGGACAAATGAATGAATGAACAAAATATCTCTACGGATGTCTGGGTTTAAATTAGACCAATAATGCTTCCTGGGTCCTCTGAGATTGTGTGTCCAGCCTGGCCGCTTATCCTGCCATGGGAGAAGCTCTGCAGACATTGGACAAAGTCTCACATGACATCAAGTGGGGAAAACAATCTGGTTGCTTGGCATTTAGGGCTGGTTTCCAAGCGTTTGTCTTCACAGGGAGATCCTGTCTGTAACGCTGGCTGGCAGATCACTGTCCTGAGGGTGGGATGGGCCGCCCAGAGGTTACCCAGCTGCTAGGATTATGGTAGTCAGGTGAACTCCGGAATCAGAGCCAGTGATCTCGGGGAGAAGGTGGTGGTGAATGAAGATTCATTCAGAGGTGCTAGCAGCTGCTTTCTGAGATTAACTCAGTGCTGCTCTGCATTGACATTCCATAGTACATGCTGGGAAGTCTCCACTCTCTACTCCTGGCACAAAGCGTCCTGACTTCCATTTTGGCCCACAGAGAAGGGACCACATGTCTAAGAGGCAACAAAATGAGATGCTAGAGCACTGCTGCCAGGGCTGCCCACCCCCACCTCTGTCTAGGAGATGACCTCGGCAAGTTCCAATCTGATAATTTCTGCCTCTTTAATTTGGGTGTTTAGACCATTTACATTGAAGGTGATAATTGATATGGTTGGGTTTAAATCCACCGTGTTGCTATTTATTTTCTGTTTCTCCCATTTGTTCTTTCTTTTTTGTTCTGCTTCTTTTTTAGATTAATATTTTTTATGATTCCATTTTATCTCTTTTGTTGGCTTATTAGCTATAATTCTTTGTTGAATTATTTTAGCAGTTGTTTTGGAGTTTATAATACACATCTCCAACCTATCACAGTCTGCTTTCAGATGATATTATACCACTTCACATACAGAATCAGAACCTTACAACATTATACTCCCATTTCTCCCCTGTTGGCCTTTGTGTTATTTTTGTTATACATAGTATTGCTTCATATATTATAAACTCCACAGTACACTGTTGTTATTTTTGCTTTAAATAGTCAAATTTGTTTTTAAAGTGATTTTTAAAGTAAGAGAAAAGAGGGGTTTTATTTGCCCATAGTTGTCATTTCCAGTGCTCTTCATTCCTTTGTGTAGAGTCAGACTCCCATCTGGTATCTTTTTTTTTTTTTTTTTTTTTGCCTAAAGGACTTATCAACACTTTTTTCGTATACAGGTATGCTGGTGATGAATTCTTCCTGCCTTTGGATATCTGAAAAGGTCTTTAGTTTGATTTTTTTTTTTTTTTTTTTTAGAGACAAGTTCTCATTCTGTCGCTCAGGCTGGAATGCAGTGGCATGATCTTGGCTCACTACAGCCTCGATCTCCCCAGGCTCAGGTAATTCTCCCATCTCAGCCTCCTGAGTAGTTGGGACTACAGGCATGTGTCACCATGCCCAGCTAACTTTTGTGTGTGTGTGTTTTTTGTAGAGATGGGGTTTTGCCACGTTGCCCAGGCTTTCATTTTTAAAAAGACATGTTTGCTGGATGTAGAATTCTAGGTTGGCTTTATTTTTCTCTGAGGATTTTAAAGATGCCAATCTACTGTCTTCTTACTTGCATTGTTTCTTTTGAGAAATCTGATGCCGGCCTTATATTTGTTCATGTGTATATATAACCTGGGTTTTTTATTTTCTGGCTGCTTTTAAGGTTTTTTGTTTATGTCTAGTTTTGAGTAATTTGATTATAATGGCCCTTGGTGTCATTTGCTTAATGTTGTGAGAGTCTCAAGTATAATCTCGTAAGGCAAAGTGGTATAATATCAGTCGGAAGTAGAAGGTAGAGACTGTGATGAATTAATGTGCTTGGGGTTCACTGGGTTTCTTCAGTCTGTGAGTTTTGTTTACATCAAATTTGGCAAATTTTCAACCATTATTTCTCCTTCAAGCTCTCTCATATATATATATATATTTGATCTATATATACACACACATATATATACATATGTATATATTTATCTGCTTATAAATATGTCTATCTGCTTATACACATACCTATGTGTGTGTGTGTGTTGTGTGTTGTGTGTATATGTATATTATACTGGAAGTTGTACATACCTATGTGGGAGTGTGTGTGTGTTGTGTGTTGTGTGTATATGTATATTATACTGGAAGTTGTCCCACATTTTGCTGATGCTCTGTTCATTTTTTTTTCAGTCTTTTTTTTCTCTATGGTTCATTCTGGATAGTTTCTCTTGCTATATATTTAATTTCACTAATCTTTTTTATATGAGCCTTTTTGCTGTCTTCCATGTCACAATTTAGTAACTCAGTCCTTCCTCTAGTTTCCTGAACCTATGAAATACAGCTATAATCATGGTTTTAATGTCTTTATTTATCAGTTCTATCATTTGTGTCATTTCTGGGTCAGTTTCCAATGATTGAATTTTCTGCTCATTAATGGATTGAATTTCCTTGCTTCTTTGCATGCCTGGCCATTTTTTTTAATGGATACCAGACACTGAATTTACACCATCATGTGCTAGGTTTTTTTGTGTGTGTTTCTATAAATATGTTTGATTTTTTTTTTCTGGGACACAGTCAAGTTCCTTGGAATTAGTTTAATCTTTGCTTTTAAACGTTTTTAGATGGAACCATATCCATGTTTAGAGCAAATTTTGTCCAGCTACTAAGGAAGAAAACTTGTGAATCCTCTGCCTAAAGCCCTGTGAGATTTTTCACTCTGGCTCCTAAGAACAGAGACTATTCCCAGCCCTGTGGGGGAACCTGGGTTTGTTCCCTCTAATCTAATCAGGTGGTTCTTTGCTCCTCAGGTAGGTTTCATACATGCACATGCTCATTAGTACTCAGAAGACAGGAGGGGCTCTCTGCTGATCGCCAGAGGTCACCTGTGCTCTTGAACCTGCTCCTCCCCACAAGCTCTCTTCTCAGTGATACTCTGCCCTGTGAACTCCAGACACCTTGGCCTCTGGATTAATGCGTTTGCATTGCTACAACAAAAATACCCAAGCCTGGGTAATTTATAAAGAACAGAAATTTATTTCTCATGGTTCTAGAGGCTGGGAAGTTCAAGATCAAGATGCCAGTGTTGGATGTCTAGTGAGAGCTGTTCTCTGCTTCCAAGATGACGCCTTCAATGCTGTGTCCTCCAGAGGGGAGAAATGCTGTGTCCTTATATGGCAGAAGGCAGAAGGGCAAAAGGATAGACTACCTTCATGAAGCCCTTTTATAACAACATTAATCCATTCATGAGGGCAGAGTCCTCATGACTAAACACCTTCCAAAAGGCCCCATCTCCCAACACTATTGCATTAGGGGTTAGGTTTCAACATTAATTTTTTTTTTTTTTTTTTGGAGATAGGGTTTTGCTCTGTTAACCAGGCTGGAGTGCAGCGGTGTAACCATGGCTCATTGCAGCCTTAGTCTCCTAGACTCAAGTGTTCCTCCCACCTCAGCCTCCTGAGTAGCTGGGACTGCAGGTGTGCATCACCATGCCTGGCTAATTAAAAAAATTTTATTTTGTAGAGATGGGGTCTCACTATGTTGTACAGGCTTATTTTGAATGCCTGGCCTCAAGCAATCCTCCTGCCTTGGCCTCCCAAAGTGTTGGGATTAAGGGCGTGAGCCACTGTATCCAGCCTCAACATAATTTTTTACAGGGGACAAAAACATTCTAACCATAGCAGCCACCCAGCTCCATCTCTTCAACTCAGGAAGACCCCCGGGCCCTACCTGGACTCCCTGTCCTGTGCCGTGGCCTGAAAACTCTCTCCAGATAGTAAGCAGAGGCAATTGCTAGGCTCTCTTTTGTTTTCTCTCTCTCAGGGATCACGGTTCTGTGTTGCCTGATGTCCAATGTCTTGAAAACTGTTGATTCATATGTTTTCCCCGGATTTTTTTGTTTCAGCTAAGAGGATAAACCCATTCTCTGTTATTCCACCTTGACCAGAAGGAGAAGTCAGTGAATACCCAGATCTCTTCTAAAGGAACCAATATCTTTCCAGGTGTTCAAGTTGGGCAGCCAGGATCTGTTGGTCTGAGCCATCCTGATTCCTCTACTCAATTTTTTTTCAAAAATACTGGATGCGCCAAACAAGACCTTCTATATGCCACATTTGGCCCTTGGGCTGCAATTGTGAGATTCCTGGAAACAGGAAACTTTACTTGTTTCCAGGTATTTTTTACCTGTTATTTTAACTAGTTTAAGCCTAAAAATAGTCTTTGCATATTACTGTCCAAAGCTAGGAGTTGAAAGAAACAGGATTTGAACCCAGGTCCTCTCTGACTTCAAAGATACCATCATTTCCTTCATGAGATTCCTACCCCATTGTTTTCATTTGCACTGTTATATTTCACATTATTTTGTGTGTATTCTCCCACCCCACCACCCTGCACTTTGAGACTTCCTTGTCTTTGCATCCTCTAAGTTTAGCAGAGGGCCTGACCTGTGAGAGATGTTGAGAGAATTTTTGTGGAACAAATAACTTCTCTCCTTCTGTTTGCTCTCTTGACGTTTCATCCTCCTCTAGTCCACACCCATCTATTAAATGGGAGGTATGTTACCAGCAGCACAGGTGGGATTTAAATCAAGCAGCTGCTACCTGTGAGATGATGCCTCTGCTACTACAAGAGACATGCCAAGACACAGAGTTCATTCATTAGAGGAGAAAAGGGCTGGTTAACATTCTGTAAACACAAGCTTTGAGGGATTTTAAAAAATATTTAAAGTCCTGAGATATTGGAGCTGGGACATCCAACTTCAGTAGTCATCAAAGAAATTCAAATTAACAAACAAAGTATTGGCATAATTTTAAAAAACCAATAACATGGGATATTAATAAGAATATAAGGAAAAGATGACCTCATATACTGCTGGTAGCATTATAAATCAGTATAATTTTTCTGGAAGGCCATTTAGCAAAACATATCAAAAGTTTTAAATATGCTCATGTAATTTTCCTCAGCAATTTCACATTTAGCACATTATATCCTAAGGAAATAAGCAGACAGGTGCACTGTGATTTATCCATGAGAATGCTCATTGCAGCACTGTTTAGTTGAAGACTGTGGACTAGATAAATACATCACTCTGAAGGATAAGCCCACAGCCTTTGAAAGCAAATACATTGAAGAATAATGACTTGAAAAATGTTTTTGAACAATTGTTAAGAAATCTTGATTAAACAATTATATGCATATTCATCATAATTAATACTTCCTGTGTGCTTTACTAATTTAATTAACTCATATAATCCTTATAATAATAATAATCTTATGAGGCAGGTACTGTCCTTGTGGACTCAGAAGTTGCATCATGGAGAGGCAGCCTAACTTCCCTGTGGGCAGGTAGTGGGTGGCAGAGCTGGATTCCAACTACTGGTGCTCAGGAAATCTTAGAACACTGAGTCCAGTGCTTCCCAAGGTGTGGTCCCTGGACCAGCAGCCCCACATCACCTGGAACTTGTTAGAAGTGCCAAATCCCAGGCCTGGTCCCAGACCTCCTGATCAAAAGCTCTGGGGGTGGGGCCCAGCAATCTATGTTTGAGCAACCCTTCCAGGTGAATGTATGCTCAGTTTTGAGAGCCACTGTGCAATTGTAAGGGCCGAAGGGAAGCTTCTCCTCTGTCCTCTTAAGGTTTGCTGAAAACGAACTATAATAGACAGATTAGTAAAAGAAAAAGGCATATGAAATTGTATTTAACGAGGCCGGGCATGGTGGCTCATGCCTGTAATTCCACACTTTGGGAGGCCATGGTGGGAGGATCACTTGAAGCCAGAAGTTTGAGACTACCCTGGGTAACAAAACAAGATCCTGTCTCTACAAAAAATTTTTTTAAAAAATTAGCCAGGCATGGTGATATGTGTCCGCAGTCCCAGCTACTTGGTAATCAGAGGCAGGAGGGTCACTTGAACCCAGGAGTTTGAGGCTACAGTGAGCTATGATTGTGCCACTGCACTCCAGCCCAGGCAACAGAAGAACATCTTGCCTTTCAAAAAATAATAATAATAATAAAATAAATTATTTAATGTGAATAACACAGGGGAATTACAGGAGAATGATTACCCAATAACCCTTATATGCCCTTCTTCATCGGGGAAGGGAAAATGGGAGGTATAGGAGTAAGTGACTTTTTAGGGGAAATGAATGATCCTAAAGAACAACCGCCTGAGACAAAATTCTTCTGAGCTCTGGGGGAGGTGGCGGGAAGGTAAGGGGCAGAACTTCACTGTAAACAAAGATTGTCTTACTATGCAGATAAAGCTTCCCAGGTGATCTCTAGGAGCTGCTCTCAGAAAAATAAATGAAAGTCTGTCTGAGCATGGTGACTACATCTAGTCTCTTTTCCAGTGGTTAATCTTTCCTGGTTATTTGATGAGATTCCTAGGGACAGGGAGTTTTAAGAAATTGCATTTCTCTTGGAAAGAAGCTTTCTTAGGCAGATAAGAAAATTCCAGAGACAGCCCCTCCTGGTGCTTTGGGAAAGTAAGAGGATCAGAGAGACAGGGAGGTAGGGCAAGGTCAGAAAGAGACCTTGAAACCGCTTCTTCAGTTCAGCACGTCAAAGCGCCAGATTCTGGGGTATTATTTTCTGAGCCTGAACACAACACTATTGCATCTTTTCTCGAAATTTTGAAAAAAGAAAGTATATGTATGTATTAAAAAGTCTGATGGATTGGTCATTAAAATATTAACAGTGTCACTTCTGAATGGTGGGGTTCTGGGTGATTTTTTTTATATTTTTTTTGTTTTATAATTCCAAAAGGTACATAATGAACTTCTGCATCCAAAGTAAAAGAAAAAAATACATGTTCTTTAAAAAAAAAAAAAGAAGAAGAAGAAGAAGAAGAGGAAGAAGGGGCCAGGCACGGAGGCTCAAGCCTGTTATCCCAGCACTTTTTGGGAGGCCAAGGTGGGTGAATCACTTGAGGTCAGGAGTTTGAGACCAGCCTGGCCAACATGGTGAAACCCCACCTCTATTAAAAATACAAAATTTAGCCAGGTGTGGTGGCACAGGCTTGTAATCCCAGCTACTTGGAAGGCTGAGGTGGGAGGATCGCTTGAACCAGGCAGGTGGAAACTACAGTGAGCTGAGATTGCACCACTGCACTCCCCAGGGAGACACAGTGAGGCTCTGTCTCAAAAAAAAAAAAAAAAAAAAGGAACTCCGCTTCAATACTCAGTGAGATGGTATGTATTTTGGGTAGAAGGGAAGTAGAGAAGAAGATGGTTCCCCTAAATCATATAGCAACTCCAGCAGTGCTTCCTCAGTGTGAATGAATCACCAGGAGGTCTTGTGAAAATGCAGACTCGGCCGGGCGCGGGGGCTCACGCCTGTGATCCCAGCACTTTGGGAGGCCGAGGCGGGTGGATCACGAGGTCAGGAGATCGAGACCACGGTGAAACCCCGTCTCTACTAAAAATACAAAAAATTAGCCGGGCGCGGTGGCGGGCGCCTGTAGTCCCAGCTACTCGGGAGGCTGAGGCAGGAGAACGGCGTGAACCCGGGAGGTGGAGCTTGCGGTGAGCCGAGATCGCGCCACTGCACTCCAGCCTGGGCGACAGAGCGAGACTCCGTCTCAAAAAAAAAAAAAAAAAAAAAAAAAGAAAAAGAAAGAAAATGCAGACTCAGTGGGGCTTGCGGCTAAGATGCTGCACTCCCAACCAGCTCCCAGAGGATGCTGACGATGCTGGTCTAGAGTCCACACTTTAAGAAACAAGAGACCAGAGAGACGGAGGCTCTTAATTTCCAGAATGCAAGCTTCACGAGGGGCCTGGTCCCATGATGAATTTCCAGTGCTGAGAACGGAGCAAAGAATAGTTATCTAATAAATAGATGGAGGTGCTGCAAGCCTCCTCATTCCTGGGGGCCCAGAAATGGGGGTTCTGGTCATGGTTCTGCATCTGCTGCCAGTAATACCTTTGGCAAGCTGTGACCCCCTGTGATGACAACTGTCACTGGGCAGGGTGACAGCTCTGGGCCCTTCTTTCCCATGACCCAATATGCAAGACCGGTTCAGCCTGGGCCAGGGCTACCCAACATGTCAGTCTTGCACCAAACAAAAAGTACCAGGAACTTGGTAACACAGGTGTTCTGAGAAGCCCAAAGAAAGGAACTAGAGATGAAGAAATATCTAAGTTGAGGTTTCTGTAGAAACATTAACTCATCTGCATAGGCTGCGTGCTGCATTTGGATTATAGGTTAGGCTCGTAAGCCTGAAATAAATTATATACTCTTCGTATTATTCAACACTGTACTGTATAATAATAAATTATACAGTTATAGGCCTCAGCCCAAGTTATAACAAATTATACCACAGTGTATAATTACCCTGCACTGCACCATATAATAATAAATTAGACAGCTACAAACCTAAGTTGTGACTCCAGAAAGAGATAGGAGAATGAATGGGGGCTACTGATCCATTCCTCTGACCAGTCAGATAAGCCTGGAGCCTGAGAATGAAGAATTTAATTGCTTATTCCTTCCTTCCTCCATCCCTCCCTTCCTTCCTTCCTCTCTTCCTTCCTTCCCTTCTTCCTCTCTTCTTCCTTCTTCCCTCCCTCCCTTCCTTCTTTCCTCCCTTCCTTCTTTCCTTCCTTCCTTCTTTCCTTCCTTTTCCCCTTCCTTCCCTTCTTCCTTCCCTTCTTCCTCTCTTCTTCCTTCCTCCTTTCCTTCCTTCCCCTCTTTCATACTTTCTTCCTTCTTCCTTCCTGCCTCCCTCCCTTCCTTCCCTTCTTTCTCTGTCCTTCCTTCCTTCCTCCCTCCCTCCCTCCCTCTCTTCCTTCCTTCCTCCTTCCCTCCCTCTCTCTTTTCCTTCCTTCCTCCCTCCCTCCCTTCCTTCCCTCCCCTCTTATTCCTTCCTCCTTCTCTCTCTCCCTCCCTCCCTTCCTTCTTCTTTTCCTTCCTTCCTTCCTTCCTTCCTCCCTCCCTCCCTCCATCCCCCTCTCATATTTGAGTGCCTCCCTGGTTTTTGGTGTAGACTTGACCATGGGAGCCTGAGCTGACTTGGAACGAATCCCCATCTTTGAGGGCTCCCAGGCTGTGGGGTGAAGAGCATGTAAACTGAAAATGAAACAGTGTAACAACAGCTGCTGTGTGGAAAGAGTAAATTAATCACAGCGGCCTTGGTATCAGGTGTCTACCAGGTAGCAGGCATCAGCACAGGTGTTAACTCCTCATGCCCTGGGGGTAGGTATCATCGTCTCCATTTGACAGGTGAAGCGAGCAGAGCTAACACAAAGTGTGACTCGCTTAAGGTCACACAACTATTATAGAAATGGTGGGTGGGAATTTTCACCCAGGACTGTCTATCTGACGGTTAGATTTCTCTGAGGGTGCTACCCAGTCGAGTCAGCTTGGAAAGCAAAAATCAAGTGTAATGAAAAGTACCCCTGGCAAATCCTCAGAGACACTAGGTTGGGGACTGATATTCAGTCTCCTAGTGAGTCCAGCACAGTTAGGGTTCCCTGCAGCCCAGGAGCAGGTTCCTCTTCCTTCCACAGAGGGTACTGGCTGGGGTAACATTGGACCGTAATATAATCTAGTGCCAGTGTGTATTAGGAGCCACTGTGAGTACTTCACAGGTGTTAAGCTCATTTTATCCTCTCAACAACCTTATGAGGTTGAAACTTTTCTTATGCCCACTTTACAGATGAGGAGTCCCAGGCACAGAGGAGTTAGCAACTTGTTCAGGGTTATACAGCCAGGAAGTGGCGGAGCTGGAGTCTGAATTCAGAGTAGTCTGGTCTGCCAAATCCCTCATTCTTTCCCACTATACTGCTAGTTTTTTGTTTTTTGTTTTTTTTCCAGCTTATCTTTAAAGACTTGTCCTTAGGTAGCTGTAGGATGAGGGGCCTATGGGGACTGAGCCTCAGAGAGCAGATTCTGCCTCTATCTCATAACCACTTAGGGTGTGTGCCCATTGAGCCACATGGTCCTTACTTAATTTCTTTCTCTCTTCTTGTCTTTCTTTCTGTATTTTTTCTTTTTTCTTTTGTCTGAAGCACACGTTAAACTTGCATAAGCTGTAATTTTATTGTAATCAAACTGTCAAAGAGGCCCAAAGTGACAGGGAAGTGAATGCAACTGCCTCTCTTCCTGCAGTGGTCAGGGAAGGCTTCTGGGAGGAGGTGGCATTAAAGGCATAAAGGGTGAATAGGAGTTTAAACAGCACACAAGGAAGGCAGGCAAGAAGAGTGAAGGTACAGGTGAGAAGAGATTGTTTTGGGAGGGACTCTTAAGTCCTTCCAGGTGGCTGTGTGAGCTGGGCAGGAGGCGAGGTGGGGTTGCAGACAGGGCCTTTCTGTGCCTCACTAGGGAAGCTGGACTTTATGTTAAAAGCAGTGACCATCAATGTGTGGACGGTGGGCTCCTTGGGGATTTCCGAGCTCCACATTGTAGCCAAGACAGGGAAACCAAGGCCCTGTAAGGCTCGTCAGCCTGTCCCATCCCACTCAGTTCCCCAAGGCTCTTCCATGCTGACCAAGCACTTACCTAAATGCTCTTATCCTCATGTCTGGCTGACGGAAGCGGCTCAGTCTGGCAGGTCTCTCTAGAAGGGCATCTATTGGGGGACGGAGAGAGGGTTGACAGAGAAAATACAGGATATCTATGCCCAGTTACAGTTGAACTTCAGACAAACAGCAAGTGATTTTTATATCTCAAATATTGCATGATATATACTAAAAGTATTCATTATTTTTATGAAATTCAAATGTGATTGGGGGTCCTCTATTTTTATTTGTTAAATCTGTCTAGTCTAGATGGAGGGGAACAGGTCACTTCCCAAATAGAATTGAAACCCCTGTGCCTTAGTCAGCATCCCATCAGAGAATTAGAGATGCTGAGCCTTTAGGAGTCATCTAGAACAAGGGATTCTGCCTCTAGTGTGGACTTGGAAGGCCCATGGATCGGCTGGACCAGCAGTCGGAAGGAAGAGGTGCCACGGACAAGAGTAAGAACAAACGGGAACATGTGTCTGTCTGCCACCCCTGCCCATGTCACTGCCACAGTGACCTGCAGGAGAACCCGCCGCCTTCCCTCTGAGAGGCTTTGTAACCATGGTTACAAAGGAAGGGCCCTGGGGAGTATGGAATCTGCACCTCAGTTCTGCCCTGGTCTGTAACTTTGGGTAAGTTACTAATAGTAGTTAACTTCTCCATGCCTTGGTGTCCTCACACATTAAATGTATACAAAAACTCACACCTCCCTTAGAGAGTTGCAGAGAAGATCCAATGGGAATGAGCCCAGCCTGGCAGCTGACATTTCCTAAGCAGTCAATTAATAATAGTTACTAGCAGTGTCAAAGAGTTGCTATCCATTTATTTTGCTATAAAAAAAAAGTCACTTGTTTTAAAAGACAAGATAGGCTGCGTACGGTGGCTCATGCCTGTAATCCCAGCACTTTGGGACACCAAGGTGGGTGGATCACCTGAGGTCAGGAGTTCGAGACCAGCCTGGCCAACATGGCGAAACCCTGTCTCTACTAAAAATACAAAGATTAGCCAGGTGTGCTGGTGTGTGCCTGTAATCCCAGCTACTTAGGAGGCTGAGGTGGGAGAATTGCTTGATCTGGGGAGGCAGAGGTTGCTGTGAGCCAAGATCATGCCACTGGACTCCAGCCTGGGCGACAGAGTGAGACTCTGTCTCAAAAAAACAAAACAAAAACAAAAGACAAGATATTAAGAAGCAGTATGTTTCAAAATCCTCTCTTGATTAAGTAACTCACCAGGTAAGTCTTGGAAAGATAACATAAACCACCTTCGAAAGCATCTCCAAATGCCAAAGTGAAAATCAGATACCGCGCACAAGAGAGTTACGAATCTCTGAAATCTTAGCAATTCTTCCCCCAAATAAATGGAACGGATAAGCGCTAAGTAATGGGAAAATAACAAAATTCTGCTTCAGCACTGTTACAGATGCAGTGACTGCTGATTAAAAGAAAATGCTTCCTTTAAAAAGGCCACTTATGAAAAGGAAACTCTGGTAGCAAAAGCTGGCATGGAATGGGGGTCAGGCAGCAGGTGGTGGCCACAACCAGGGGGCATTGATCACTTGTGAGATGGGGAAGGCCAGTGGGCCTCCAGGGGGGCTGAAGGGCAGAGGACTCAGAGGACAGTGGCTCCCTTCCTTCCCGCTGCTCAGAGAGTGGTGGGGAGAAGGGTTTCCTGTAACCTCAGGGCCTGTTTTCACTGCCTGTTTTCATGGCCATTCAATACTCTGGCTTGTTTTCAGGCCTGAAGAGGGAAAAAAAAAAAAAAAAAAAAAAAGCCAATTCCTTGTATTTGGAAGAATAGGGGTAAACTGGCCCTCTTCAGGGTGTTGGAAGCCTCTCTCTGCCTCCTGCTGGAAAAAAGAGGCCCCTGGGCAGTCTTTTTAGCCACTTAGCCTGGTTCTGAGGTTTTCTTCTTAACAACTTATAATTCCAGATTGCAGCAAGAAATACAAATGCATTGGAGACCGGGTCTGTGCCAGAGGTGGAGGGGTTGGGCAGAGTGTTCCCAGGAGCACAGCAGGAGGAGAAAGTTCCAGGGTAGAAACTGGAACTCCTGCATGTTGGACACAAGTGGAATGGAGGCAATGTGGCCATCTGGATATGATTAAAAAAAAAAAAAGTTCACCCCTTTGATCCAAGCATCTCATATCTGGGGATATCTATGCAATAATGTTTAAGACAAAATTGTTTGCAAGTAGGGAAAAAATAGAAACAGTCCAGCTCTCCATCAATAGGGAATTCATTAATTAAATTATTATGTTGACATCTGTCAGTGGCAACTTGTTTCTTTTTTTCCTTCAACTCTGTCTTCCCCATCAGCTGGTCCCGTGGGCTCTGCCACTGAGGCATGTTCCAGGCTGGAGGCTGCATCCCTAGTCCCTGCCACCATCGCCTCTTGCCCGTGCCTCTGAATCCTGTAGCCTGACAAACTTCCTGGTTCCTCCATTGGTGCCTCTCCAATCTGTTCCTACACAGCTGCAGGACCCCCGGGTTCAGGGACTTCACATGTCTCTCAGGCTAAAATCCACAGGCGCTGTCTCATTGGGCCCTGGCCTGACTCTCCAACCTGGTTTCAAAAATGCTCATTCTTTACCTCCAGTTGAATCACACTTGAGCTTAGTCCAGCCTCCCAGCCTTTGCCCTGGCTGCTTCCTCTGCCTGGACTGCTCCATTCTCCTTCCTTCTCTTCCTTCCGGTGGCAGTAAAATGCCATATCCCTGGGGACTTCACACACTGTCTGTAAATTGTTTTCCCTCTCCCAACCAGCGTCTCTCTAACACTTTGTCCATCTTTTCTTTTTACTTTTTTCTTTTTTTTTTTTTTGAGACAGAGCCTCACTCTGTCACCCAGGCTGGAGTGTGGTGGTGAGATCTCGGCTCACTGCAAACTCTGCCTCCCAGATTTAAGCAATCCTCGTGCCTCAGCCTCCAGAATAGATGGGATTACAGGCATGCACCACCACATCCAGCATTTTTGTTTTGTTTTGTTTTGTTTTTGTATTTTTAGTACAGATGGATTTTCTCTACTAAAGCCCTAGGCTGGTCTTGAATGCCTGGCCTCAAATGATCTGCCCGCCTCGGCCTCCCAAAGTCCTAGGATTTCAGGCATGAGCTACAGTGCCTGGCCCCATCTTATTTTCTTCATAGCACTCAGTATAAGGTGAAATGCTCTCAACTATTTATTCATGCATTTGTCAATTATCCCTCCCATGAGAACTCAGAGCAAGGACTGAGTGTGTTGTATGCCTTTGCCTGGTGTACAGGAGCTGCCCGCTCTACACGTTTGGTGAATGAATGAATGAATGAATGAATATAAGAATGTTATGAAGCTGCTTGAAAGAATGAGGTAGACCTGTATGTCTTACTTGGAAAGGTGCCTTAAATGTATAGATGTAAATCCACTTATGAAAAACCAGAAATTAATCAAGTCTATGGAATTAGAATAGTGACTAGTTTTTGAGGGCTCACTATCATCTGGGCACAGTTTTAACCACTTTTACATTTATTGTCTTGTCTCATTTGGTCCTCACAGTAACCTTCTGGGATAGGTACAGTTTTTGGCACCATCCTGCAGAGGAGGACGCTGACACAGAGAGGTTAGGAAACTTGCTTAAGGTCACGCAGTCAGGAAATGGAGGAGCCAGGAAACGAATTTATAGGGTCTGACCTCTGAAAGAACATTCACTAAGTGGTGTAGAGTGTTTATTTCAGGGGATGGACAGGGGCTGAGGTGAGATTCTGGAGGCCGTGGGATATTAGGGGAGAGGTCCAGACGCCAATTCTATTCCTGCAGTACTGTGTGATCTTGGGCAAGTCATCTGCTTCTCTGTGCTTACCTGGGAACCAGAGGCGATGGTGCAGGGCTACCGAGAGAAGTAAATAGGATAACGTACCCACAGCGCCCAGCTCGAGGCCCTCCATCAGCCGACGATGGGAATGTTTGGTGGAGTAAGTCTGCCCTCCAAGGCCTGAAAGCCCCGTCCCGGTTCCCTGCGCCAGGGCCGCACAGGGGTGGGGAGAGGGCCGCAGGGCCTGGTTGCTTGGCTTGAGGCAGGGTCCTCCCTCGGGGCCTCGGCTCTCCCAGCTGCCGGCCGCGCTGCTGCTTCCCCTGCTCTGGACCGCGACTGCCTGGGCTGGGCGGCCGCACCACGGAATGCGCAGGGGTCATTTTTGGAAGAGCTCAGCTCCAGGCGCAAGGTGCCAAGAGCAGGGCGGATGACTTCAAAGGGCCTTTGCAGCATGTCCTGAAAGATGAGCCCTTGCAGCTCTCCCTGCCCCCGCAGAACACACAGCTTGAAAGGGAAATCGAGCTCGGAGCAGGTGGCTCAGGAATTTGGTGCACGCTGGGGAGGCAGCTCATTTGGGCACAAATACGTGAGGAGGGCGTGGCCTCCTTACACTCCCGGTTAGTATTGCGCGTTTGGGTCCGGGGTAAGCTCGCCTTCTGAGCTTTCATCGCTGGCCGCATTTCGCATTTATTTTTCTGATTATTTCATGATCCCTTTCTTCCCGGACAAGGGCCTGGGGTTTGTCTGTTGCTCTCTGTGTCTACAGTTCGACCTGCAGTAGAGGATGAGTAAATGTTTCCCTAGTGAATGAATGCGTTTTCCTCTTCCACCGGTTTCGTCACGTTGGAAAGGCACCGGGATTTAATCCTGCCTCTAGTAATAACCAGTTGGGTAATCTTGGACTTCGCTGTTCAGCTATAGGCTTAAAATCTGCCTCCATTTGAACCCAGGCCCTGCCTCTTACTAGCTGCGTCGCTTTAGAAAGTTGCCAAACTTCTCTGTGTTTCAATGTCCTCATTTGGGCAACGGGGTACTGAGTGCCTATGTCACAGACTGGAGTGAGGGATAAAGGGCTTAACACATACGAAGCACAACTAGGACGGCACATAGTAAGGTCTAGATAAATATTAACTCGTATTATTTTATTATTATTTTAAAATCAACTTTACTAAAGTATTAACTTACAAACAATAAAACGCACTCATTTTTAAGTATACAGTTTGATGAGTTTTGACTGATATATACACCCATGTAAGCACCACCTCAATCAAGATAAGCATTTCCAGGTCCCCGAAAGTTCCCTTTGTCCCTTTTAGTCAAGTGCTTACCTCGCCCTAGCACCTGACAGATGAGTTTTGCCGGTTCTCGAACTTTCCATGAGGCTGGGACTGGTGGTTCACGCCTCTAATCCCAGCACTTTGGGAGACTGAGGCAGGAGGATCACTTGAGCCCAGGAATTTGAGACCAGCCCGGGCAACATAGGGAGACCCAGTCTCTACAAAAATTTTTTAAAAAAATTAGCTGGGCTGGTTGGCATGCACCTGTAGTTCCAGCTACTTGCAGGCTGAGGCAGGAAGATCACTTGAGCCCAGGAGTTTGAGACCAGCCTGGGCCACGTAGGGAAACCCTGTCTCTCCAAAAAAAATAAAAAAAAAATTAACCAGGCATAATGCATTGCACTAACACTTATTCCACACTCAATAAACGCTCTCTCCTACCTCCTCTCCCTTCTTCCCGTTAAAGGGGTCCTTCCAAGGGTATTGGGAGGCAGAAATCTAAAGGTCAAGGGCACTGTGGAGTTGATGGGGGAGAAACCACTGTGTTTATAAAGCAGGTTGTTATTTTTTCATTCTTTGCCTTGTGTCCTTTCCCCTACTTCCCTCTTTTGAGGATAATTAAAATGCAAGCTGGCACTCCCTTGGAGGAGACAGCTGAAGATTTAATTGCCCCAAGAAAAATTTTCCAGCAAAAGGTCCTGTGGTAATGGCAGCTCTCGGCCTGGCTGCCCAAGTGCCTTTGCATCTGGCACAAAACATTAGAGATAATGCATTAATCTGCATGTGCACAGGGTCCATTTACTGGCATGGGGGGAGCCATGGCAGAATCAAGCCGACAGCCTTAGTCAGGCTGCAACCTTCTTGCCATTAAACTCTCACTCGGCCTCATTCTGGAGACAGGTCTGTGGCCCAGATCCATGCGACCGGCTGCCACACCAGCTGACCTTGCCCAGAGAGGGCCTGCGGGGGCAGAAGGCCCAGGTTGGTGGGAACCGCACCTTCTACCATGAGGGCTTGGCCTGTTGTCATTGAAGCAGAGCCAGGAGGACAAGTCTGTTGAGAGGCTGAGCCCCGCCAGCTCCCAAAGTTGAGCCATTGACCAGCCACGCTAGGGTTGTGCAATTTGAGAGTGGACAAATTTTTGCAATCTTTTATCCCGTTTTCTAAGTATAGCCCCAGTTTCTCTAGAAGACGAACCAAAGGCTCAGACAAAGGTCATTGGCTCCTTGCCTGTTGGGGATCATGCGTCATTTTTTTAAAAAGGTGATTGCCCTGAACCCAGGATCATGATGAAAGGCAGAGAAACTCAGTGGGAAAAGTCAGATGTACTGAGATTTGCTTCTAGTTCCAAACCTGCCAGTCAGGGACTCTCAGTTCTCCTAAAATGCCAAGCAGACTCCAACTTTTATGCTCTTCCTTCTCCCCTTTGCTCTCTTCCCTCCTTCTCCCCCTTCCTTTCTTCCTTCCCACCCATCCACCCATCCGTGCTCTCCTGCATCAATCCAGCCATCCATTCAGCCTCCCTCCTTCCATCCATCTATCCTCTCATCCTCCTTCTCTTCACTCCGTCCATCCTCCCATCCCTCTAATATTTGTTGGGTGCCTCCTATGGGCTTAGCATAGGAGTTACACTGATGAGTGAATCAACACCCTCCTTGCCCTGAGGCAGCAACTGGGGCAGTAGAGGAGAGGATGGTAATCATGTAATCACAGTGCCAATGTATAATTACAAATTGAGATGAGGGCTACAAAGAAGTGCTGGACATGGTTACTATGGAAGTGTTTGACAAGGGAACTTAGCCCAGCCTCTGGATTGGAGGACAAGCAGGAAAGATCCAGGGAGTGTTGCAGGCAGAGGGAGTAGCTCATGCGGGGGTCCTGTGGTTCATTTTAGAAACTGGCAGGAGGCTGGTGTTGCCAGTGCAGGGAGTGATGGAGAGAGTGGTGTGAGTCGGGCTGCAGAGCTCAGTAGGGGCCAGTGCACACAGGGAAGGCTGGCCTCTGCCAGGCACTGGGCTCCTTGGAACTCCTTTGCACTGGCTCCTTTGCACGTATCTGGCTTCTTGTTACTGATTTTTTAGATCTCAGCTCAGGGATTTCCTCTTCAAGACGTCTTTTTCTGCCCTGTGCAGGCTGAATGAAGCCACTATGCTTTCCTTTAATAAGACAAAGTATCTCAAATTTGGAAATAAGGCAAAAGAAGGCAGTGCTTCATCTCGTTGCCATACTGGGGCATGGTTTAAAAGCCCCACTGAAGGATTAGTTAGTTCTGTAGAAGAATATACCTGAGTTTGTCTTTCCTATTTGATTAAGGCCCAGATTGGGGCTAATTTGTAGACTTTTGTCTGGTGGGTGCAAATGGCTTCTGTCTGGCAGAAAATAATAGCTCCAAAGATATGGCCTTATTGCCTTGTAGAACATTAACCGGATTGATCTCTAACTTGAAAATGTTATTCTCACCTTCCTTTTTCAAAGCCTCTAAGTGCCCATTTACTCTTGGAACCAGCTCTTGCCCCACTGCTGGCTCACTCATTAGTGTGTTAATTCTGCACTTGTACATCATGTTTGTCACGCCCTTCTCAGCAGCGCTCATCCCTGCACTGGGATTGCCAGTGGCTCTGCCTCCCTCATATACGAGCTCATACGGGTGTGGTCCATTTTTTGTCCACATTGTGTCCTCAGAACTTTGCACAGGGCCAGGTTCCAGTAGGAGCTTGAGAAATAATTACTAGTTGAAAGATCTTGAACTTATTACCTCTCCACCTCTCTGAGCCTCAATTTTCTTCCCTGTGAAATTGACGTTCCATTTGTAAAGAATGTGAAGGTTCCATGAAATAAAGAATTCGAGTGTCTAGAGTCCAGTGTGGCACATGGTAGGCTTTAGTCTCCCTTATCCTAGGGGCTGAATCCCAAAGGTAGAGGGTGAAGTTCTGGTTTGGGAGCTCATGTCTGGTCGAGAGGACACCAAGTCACTGGAGGAATGACTCATGGTGGGGTTAGGGAAGTCAAAGGAGTTGCTATATAGTATTTCTTGGGAGAGGAAGATCAACCTGGCCAGGGAGTCCAGTAGGGGCTGGGGAGGAGCAGGAAATGTTCTTAAACAGGTCAGGTGGTGGTATAAGGCAGAGGACTCCGAAAACCAAGCTGGGGTGTTGCACCCCATACCCGAAAGGTTGGTAAGAGAGACCTATTTCAGGCTAATGAGAAAGAGAGGGACTTGATAAAATTATTTGTCAGAAGAGAAGACCAACCATTGCAGAGATGCTCTAATAACCTGGCCTGATATGTGAGTGTGTGGGTGTGAATGTGTGTGTGTGTTTCTGTGCATATGTCGACTGCTGTCTGCACCACACTGCTGCAAAGAGTCTTAAATCTACTTTCTCATCGAACTCACCAGAACCCCAGGAGGTGAAGGCTGCTACTATCCCTGTTTCACAGGTGACAAAGCAGAGGCTCAGTGGTGAATCTCTTTGCCCAAGGTCACAGGGCAAGGACTCTGGGGTGCAGTTGTATCCGATTCCAATGGGTGGAGGAGGAGGAAAAGTGATGGAAGGAATCTCAGGAGATGAAGTGATAACAGATAATGGCTTATCCTTGTAGGCATCTTTAATCTTTGTGCTGTTTAGCATCTTTCACTGTTTTCTGTGCTGTTTTGATCACGGGGATGTTCATCTTTCAAATGAACTCAGCGACACTCCTTGGGCCCCTCACTGGGGCCAGGCCCTGGGCTGGGTTCAGGTACCAAAGATAAGGTGTTGACACTAACTTTAAAAAACAGATTGGCCAGGGGTGGGGAGGGGCAGGCATCAAAGTTTGAGGGGGACAGGGCTGGGCATCTATCTTTTAAAAAATTCGAGGCATAACTTATATACAGGGAAATGCACCCATCTTAAATGTGCAGCTGGAAAGGTTTTTACATATGCAACCCCCCAGATAACCACAACTCAGGAAGACGTAGAGCATGTGCCACCCCAGGCTTCTCCTGGTCCTCCCTCCAAGGGCGGCCACTCTTCTGATCTCTGTTGCCAAGGTTTTGCCTGTTTTTGAACATCAGGAGCACGTCTTCTTAAAAAGCATCTTCAGTGTCATAATCTTGTATTCAGAAAAGAAACCAAGAGCCTGGTCAGGCACAGTGAAGAGGGTGGTGAAGGGGGGTGGTGTCGGGGATCCCAGCAGTGGCAGGCTCAAGGGTGCCTCGGCTGGCTGGTGAGCAGGCAGGCAGCCATATCACCCTGATGTTCTGACACTTTGGTGGTGAGATGTGGTGTTTCTGGCTACTGATAGTGTCCAGTGTATCCTGAACATTATCTATGCCCCCCATTTTCTCACTATCAGCCCCAGCCCCCATCATATGCCCATTCGGTGCTGGACTAGACCATACCCACAGTGGCGTCACTTCCTGGATGGCAACCTTGGAGCAAAATGCTTAATCTCTCTGTGTTTCCATTTCTTTATTAAGTGGGGGATAATCATAGTACCTAACTCATAGGTTTGTCAAGAGAATAAAGTGAATTAATTTTAATAAATACTTGTCCAGAGTTTAGGAGAGTGTCTAACATGTAGTATGTGTTTATGCCAAAATTAAGTAAACCTTCGTCAAAACTTGGCTGTTGGAATTGTGCTAGAAGACACAGGGGCTTTTACAGTTGGGCATTCAAATCTTGGGGTTGGGGGCCGGTGGAGGTTTTCCTGATTATCACATAAAATGGGCAGGGGCTTCAGGTGGAAGGCAGAGGACTCTGGCCTGGTCCTCATGGAGGAAGGGAGTCTTAGCATTCTCCTTTGCACCAGGAGGAACCCCAAGGAGGTGTCCGATACATGCCAAATGCTTGACTGATTTCCTGGCGGGCTGGAAAAGGGCCACTTAGCTCCCATCAACTTTCATTTCGCCTGCCAACCTCCCGCCCTGGAGATTTGGCCGTGGAGAAGCAAGGCCCAGGTGCTGCATAAAATACACCCCCCAAGTCTCCTTGTCTGGACATGCAGTCCATCATCCCCCACCTTCCCAGAGAATGGAAGGCATTTCCCCACCCACTCGGCCTGGATTCATGCCTTGAACACCCCATTCCTGCAAGCAGTGCACATATTTCATGGGTTGCTCCTGGAGGGAGGCGGAGAGCTGAACTCAGGCCACGGGCCAGGAAACTGCTGAGCTGTCTGTTACAGCCAAGGTCCTGGCCTGAGAGGAGGGTGACCTCTCTGAGCCCCACAGAAGGCTCCTTGGTTCAGGTGGTCTCTGATTCACATGGACCAGGCCAAGGGTGTAGGGATGATCCCCAGTGGGCTTGTGGATCTGCGTTCAAGTCTCAACTTGACTAAAGACTCTGCGTGAGATTGGTCATGTCACATGCACTTCCAGAACCTCATCTTTCCTTCTTTGCAAAATGGGCACAACCACAGCGATCTGATAGTCATGAGAATTAAATGAGGCAGTAAGTACAGTGTGGGGGAGAAGAGTCAGATTCCCTGGCTTCAAACTGCTCTGCCATGGGACATTGGAGAAATGACTTCTCCGTGTCTCAGTTTCCTTATCTGTAAAGCACAGAGAACAAGAGTTCCTCCCTCATGTAGTTGGGAGAAGGAAATGAGTTCTAACTGTGAAGCACTTGGCACCACACTTGTCATAGCTGTTATTAGCTATCATGGTGGTTAATTTTGCAGTCAGTGGTCAATACATGATGTATTGATTATTAACCCAGTGGCTAAGCATCAGGCACTACAGTTATCCAGTTGGAACTGGAGGCTCAGTAACATCACTCATTAGCTGTGTGAACCTGTGTAAGTTGCACCCTCTCTCTGTGTCATCTACAGTCAGTAACATAATTGCCCTTGAGTCACAAGGTTTAAGAATTCATCAAGGTAAAGTGTTGACACATAGTAACCACTAAATATTAACATATTTATGCCTTAACTTTATTACATAATTAGCACTAATATCATTAACGATCTAATGGAGGGATAGAAAGGAAACTAACATTTATTGAGCACCCACTATAAACCAGCACTTGACATCAGTCATCTGGCAGGGATATTACAGGACAAGCATTAGATGTCTGCATTTGGTGGGGAAGGAGAGTGAGGCCCCAGGAGGGTGAGCCGGGTGTCTGAGATCCCATTAGTGGTGAGAGGCCACGAGACTCAGCTATGCAGGGTCAGGGCAGGAAGGAAAGACACAAGCCTCAGTGATGGCCTACCCAGTGCCAAGCGTGGGCTCAGTGCTTCCAACCTCCTTGAATCCACACAGTCACCCTGGCAGGGACTATTCCTGCCCCATTGTGCCAACGCGGGGCCCGAGTCTCAAAGAGGTGCTGTTTGAATTCCCGCAGCTACAAAGCAGCAGAGCCGAGATCTAAACTCAGTTGTCTATATGGAATTTTATCTCAACCTTACATCGGCTCCTTCTGAGCCAGGGCAAACAAAAATCGTATGTCTCTAAAACCTACATGAGGGGCTCAAATGCTGTAGGTTGTTTCCAAACCCTGGGGTCCATTCAATCCTCTTCCAGGCTTTGGCAGGAGGGCGGGCAGCCCCCGAGGTGGCCCCGGGACACACTCACAAAGACAAGAATACTGAACACCGGAAGGACTCATTATTACCCAGAAATCTTTATTACAAAAATATTTTGCAAGCCAAAAAGTTTAAGTTGCAACTATATACAAAATGGGGCCTGTTTCCTTCCCAGCAGTCTTAAAATAAACTCCTGAAACCATGCTCCTTCCGCAGGGTTGGTTCAACCTCTTCCTTTTCCTGGGGTTCAATACACAAGGTATGTGGATTCTCCAGGTTGCCAGGCTAAAGCTAAAGCTACACATCTTCCTTGGCCTTATTCCCTTATTTCCCCCTCCAAGAATTAAAATAAAATAAAATGAAAATGGCACCAAGAAAACATTCTTTTAAAATACTGAATGTGTGTGTGCATGCGTGTGCACACGTATGTGCTGTCTCTGGGTAAAAGAGAGGGAGACGAAGGTTTACAAACCAATCTTTTGGAATTTGGAACTAGCCTGAGCCAGGTGGCTGGGTCACTGTGGCTCCCAGATGCCACACGGGAGCTCCGGCCAAAGCTGTCCACATGGTCTGTTGGCTCAGCTAATTCCTGGATGCCATCATTGAAATCACCAGGTGACCATCCCCCAGAGAGCTGGGTCTATGCTGAGCTCCTGCAGTCTCACCTGTAGGACCTCCAGGAATGGGCAGGATGGCTCAGCTACTTTTACAGCCTGAACCAGAAATCCCTTGGGCATCCCAAGGCCAGGAGTCATGAACATTAGCGTCTCAACTCTAAGAGTTATAGTGAAGACTGAATAAATAGGGCTTGCGACATCTGCTTGCCCTGGGCCCGGTCAGGCCCTCACACCCGACTGGAAGGGTGGGGGTTAAAGGGTAACTGGGTCACACCCTCTGGCCAACCTTCTGGGACAGAGGGGGAATCAGCCCGAGCTTCACAGCTGCACCATCCCCCTGGCTGTCTTCAATTTATTCCAGTTTGATCCCAGTAGGGTTTGAGAGCAGAAATGGAAGATTTCTTCTTCAAGGATCAGCTCAGAAAGCCGGGATGGGGGCGGTCACTAAAGGGGTAGGATAGACGGCCAGGGCCACTATCCCTACCCTCTATGTGTTCCTAAAGTGCTTATGAGAGGTGGTGGGGAGGGGTGTCATCTTCACTATCCCCACTTTACGGATAAGCAGACTGAGGCGTTAGGTCTCGATAAGACTGCACTGTCAAGAGGCAGCCCTCAGCAGCCCTGGGCAGGCTGGACTTACCACAGCGGGGTCACAGAAGGCTGCAGTACCAGCCGCGTGGCTCAGCTGAGAACATGGCCAAGTCAGTCCCAGCCAGAAGGCTGTGTCTCCAGGGAGCGGCTGACCTGATCCTTCTTGCCCATTCTTGGGGTTCTGGGACTTGGAGGAACTCAGTCTTCGCTGTAAGAAAATCCCTCCAGGACAACAAACTGTTAAACCTCAGACTTCACAAGACCCAACCATGGACTTCAACACATGACAGACAGCCAAGATCACGTTGCTGTTGTTTTAAGAAAAAAACAAAACAAAACACCACAGATCAAGTTTTCTAACACCTCAGTTTCAAGATTGCACATTTCACATTTCTCAGTAATTTACAGGCGTCCACAGCGAGATGTTGCTTAGTGCTAGCTGGAGGGGCAAGCTCAGGTCTAGAAGGGAGAGATGGGTCCGGGTGGAGCAACACAGTTGGGCCCCAGGGAGTCTTGGAGGGACCCGAGGAAGCAGAGGGTTTTGTCTCCAGTCCTTTGGGAGGGGTCCTCTCCTCCTCCAGGACTCATGGCTCTTTAGCCTAGGGATGGGGGAGGCCAGGACTGTTGGCAGGAACCTCACCAAGCCTGGATACGGGTTGCAGAGTTTTTTTCCAGCTTTTCCATGGAAGGGGCAGTTTGATCTAAAGGGGAAATCTTCCCCACTCTAGCCCCAGTTGGGTGGTGGTAGTGGTGGTGGTGGTGGAGGTGGTGGAGGTCAGGGGAGGTGGGATTTTCTCCTCCCCACCCTGGAAGATCAGGCTTCGGAGCATCGGGGAGGCAGTCGAGGGTCTTCAAAACCCACATGGTGATGGACGGAGGCACAAGACTTCTGGGACCCCAGGCAGTTCTGGCCACTTCCCAGGTTGGTTCCCTGGCTGGTTTGGCAACGTCAGCCTCCAGGTGTGTGGCAAGGTGGGGGGAGGGGGCCGTGGCTGCCCAGGAAGTGCTGGAGAGCCAAGGAGGGGTGGGGAGAGAAGAGCCACCCTGGCCCCTGGGTCCCAGAGCCTGCACCGCCCCAGCCCTCCGGGAACTGGGTTGGCTGTGCTCATCACGGCGGCTCCCTGTGGGACAAGAAAGCGCGTAGAGATGGGTGCTAGAGCAAACCACGGTCCCATTCACTTCCTCGGGACCTGGACGCTGGCATACTCTGAGAAGGACGGCTCAGGCTTGGGGGCCGGCTGCTTGGGGGTCCGGTTGAGGTGGACCATGTCCAGGTCAGCATAGGTGAGGGTGTCCTCCGACGCGGGCTGCGGGCTGGTCTGAATGCTGGCATACTCCGTGTGGTTGTTGGGCTCCGCAGCCTGGGGAGCAGGCTTCTTCCCCTTGGGCAGGTTCAGGTCCGCATATGTGATATCATTTGTGTCCTGGATTTAAGATACCCAAAGAGAAAGTCATGAGAAGGTCATTCTATAGCCCCTGGCCCACTCACTCAAACTGAATACCAAGTCTGGATGCTTCTGTGTCCTCTCGGCCCACACTGGCTCAGCCATAAGTCATGTTCCCCTCATCTCTTGCCAACGTTACTTGCCTCCAGCCTTGCCCCTTCCCATCCGCCCTCCTCCTCACCCTGCCTGAAGGGTCTTTCTGACCCGCACAGTGCGGTCTCCTCACAGCCCCGCCTCAGTGTCACCTCCTCCCATTCCTGCCTCCTCCCAGCCTGAACCACCTGCAGTCTTCGCCCATTTCCCTCGAGGGTGTCTGTCCTGCTTCTCCTTGTAACAAATCCCAATCCACCCTGTAAATTTCAGATGAAGCATGGCTCATCCTAAGACCCTTCCTGGCCCTCCCCTCTCCTGGCAGGGTCCATGTTCCTTCTTTGTGCTTCCTCAGCCCATGTTTGTTTTCCATCACAGGGCCCACTACCCAGGACCATGTCTGTTTGGGGGCCTGAGGAGGTGCTGATGGTGGTATGTGTGGGGACATTCATTAATGTATGCATTTATTCCATAAATATTCACTGGGCATTTGTTATGATTCAGAAACCAAGGCTGGCACATAAGAAGTCTGATCCATATTGAATGAATACATGAGTGGATGGCAATAATTTCAGCTTCACTCAGGGCAAAGCTGGGGACAGGTAGACAGAGAACAGGGGCAGTATAAGAACGAGATCGCCAGTTAGTGAAGCAGGAAACGTTCTGGAGTCAGAAAGCCTGGGTTTGAATCCTGGTTCTAGCTCAGGGATTTTGAGCAATTCACTTAACCTCTCTGGGCCTCAGTTTCTCCATCTGTAAAGAGGGGATGATAATAGTGTCTACTGCCAGGGTTGCTGTGAGGATGGAATGAGATTATCCAGGTAAAGCGTTCAGAACAGAGCCTGGTACCTATTGAGCATCTGTCTTCAATAAATGTTCGCAATCATTAACCACTTAGCAAACTGGGATACCTCCCATGTGCTAATCCTATCAACCTGCCACTGCCGCCTCAAAAGCGCCCATCATGAATGATAAACTTTGCTCCCTCTGTGACTGGCCCCTGCGTGATAGAACAGAATAAAGCTACCACTAACCGGCACAACTCCTATTTGGTGCACGGTAATGGCCGATTTCAGTTCTCAGGGCTTACAAGCAGCACACAACCACACAGATCACCCCATCCACTCTTACCACAACCCTGCTTGGGAAGGATTATCTATTCCACTTTACGGCTGAAGACACTGAGACCAAGGGAGGTTCAATAAAGTGGACAAAGTTGTCCGGCTGGCAAAGAACCAAAGTGTGTTGGACTCTACGACTGTGCTCTTAGCACACAGCTCCTCTGTCCTGAGCCCTGCGTGCTCTCATTTGCTTCTGTCTGGGAAATCCGTGTTGACAGCGTGCAACTCCCTCCCTGGCCAGGGCTGGCACCTGGCACTGGAATCGCAGGCACTCTGCCAGCTGGGCTGTGACTGTCTGGCTCACTGTCCAGTGCGTGGCACACAGTGGGTGCCCAGTAAGTCTCTGCTGTGAATTTCGTACAGGTTTCCATGACCCATTCTTCTCACCATCATTTTATCCCCCCAGAAGATTCCAGGAGGAAGTCCAGAAGTAAAATGATGGGGGAGAAGATCTCCCTCGCTCATGACTGGAAATTGTTTTTTCTTAATTACAACTCGAGCTCATGTCCAGGGCTGTGGGGGGACCCCATGAGTCACAAGGGCAGGGCCAAGGCATTTTGGTCTACAAATGCTGCGCCTTTCACCAGCCCGACTCCTTCAACAGATTACATCTAAAAAGATGACAACTGCCTTGGAAATGTCAAGGACAGCTGGCGCGCTCTCGTCCCGGGTTCAGAGCAGGGCCTGTCTTGTTACAAGATGCTGAGCAGCCCTCTGCCTTCAAGGTCTGACAGCATCAGCCGGTGATAAGCAGGGCTAGGTTTCTCAGAAACCATGTTGCCTGCAAACTCATCTCAGCAATGCTGACCAGAAACCTCCAGCTTGAGTGAGTGTGCCCTTGTGTGAGGTAATTAATGACATGGGGTCTTTCCATCAGCAAAGGTGGGAGAGGCCCTGGCAGGCTGGGCTTTGCAGTTACAGCATAGAAAAGCCTGGCTGTGAGGAGCGGACAGTGAGCTGGGAGTGGCGCTCCTGGTAGAGGGACGGGCCTGGGCAAATGTAGAGAGATGGGAAGGCAGGATCCACACTAAGGGAGCTGCAGCCTGACTCCAGGGCACCATTTTCATAGGACGGATTGTGAATGGTGCCCCCGGGGAGTTGTGCAATGGGTCGCACTGAGTCATGAGGCTGCAACAGCCACTCTTGGCTGCAGTAGAGAGAAGGAATATGCACAGGACATGGGGAAAGCTAGGAGTGTAAGATCCTCCACCCTCCACCCCACAAGGAGTCTTAATTTAGAACCAGATCTGCAATTCCGGTTGATGTGAAGCAACCACGCCACGGAGTTTCCCAGGAAGGGCATCTCACCAAGGACTGTACCTGTGTTATTTCTCTGGCATTCTTCTCGGGCTCATGCAACCTAAAAAGGAAAGAGACACACAGATAAAAATACCCTCACTATCTCAAGTGCTCATGCAAATTGATAAGAATAACATTTAGGCTCCATTTTCTATATGGGTTGAGGACATGAAAGAAGGACTCAACAGAAATACAACTGCATATCAAATGTTTGGACAAAGGGGTCAATCTCACTAAAAAGGAATTATAAGCAATGCACTATCATTTTTTTTAACCTACTCTATTGGCAAGGATCTTTAAAAATTATAATACTTGGTGCTGGGGAAGCTATGGTGAAATGAACTGGAGCTTTCATACGTCGCTGGTGGGAGAGGCAAACCAGTACAATCCTTTTGGGAAGCAGCTGGCAAAATCAAGAGCTTGGAAGATGTCCTCATCCTTTGACTCATAATTGCACTTTTTTGGGGGGAATTCAAAATATAGAAAAAGCTTTCAACACAAAGGCATTTGTCAAGGGCTGGATGGGGGAGGAGGTTTATGTCTTAGGGCTCTGCCAATTGGGACTGGTTAGGGAAATTAGGATAAATCCACAGATAAAGATTTAAAAGGTTTATGAGGAGGTTTTTTTTTTTTAAGTTAAAATTGCTTACATTAAAATGATAAGTGAAAAAGGAAAATTCTCTGTAGGATTATCTCAATTATGAAAAATGTGTGGATAACACTGGAAGGAAACATAGCAAAATGCAAACTGCAGTGGTCTTTGCATGGTATTTTTTTTCTCCTTTCTGGTTTCCCATATTCTCCAAATGTTCTGTATTATAAACATCTATGTATCATCATTAAAGAAAGAAAAGAAAAAGACCAAGATGTCCAAGTTAATCAAAGAAGTTGTTCGTGCACTTGCTTCTGTAATTGGAGGCCACGGCTTGACTCACTGGAGGGTCACGGTCAAGGTGATGAGCAAACCAGAGCCACTGGCTTGGCAGAAGTTGTGTAAATTCTCAAGCCGGCAACCCCGGGGATGTTAGCATGGATAATGTCAGAAATGAGCAGTGGGGCTTGGCAGCAGGGTTATTAATGGATTTGGCATGAGTGCTTGGCTCTGAAAGCAGTTCTGAGACATGACAAGCCCCACGTGGCCACAGAAAGAACCCTCCAGGAGCAGGGGCACGTCTGCTGGGGAAGATCACGCAGATCTGTCCCCACACTACTGGCCTCCAGCCCTCCTGGAGCTCCCCACTGGCTGGCTGGTTCAAGCCCAACTCATCGCCCTGCTCAGAGTCCCACGTGGTCTGACGTGCTGCCTCCAGGCTAATTCACTGCCCTGCCCTCATGTACCCACTCATCTACCCACCAGATACTTTGGGGGGGGGAGGGTGGCATTTGATGTTATGTACTTCATGCTTCAATAGCAGCCTCGAAGGACCCCTTTGATCATTTTTCCTCTTGGCTAACTTTCGTGTTTCCTTCAAGACTCAACTATGGTGTCACCTTGTGATGGCTCTGCTGACAGTGCTGCGCTGGCTGGGCTGCTCCTCCGTGACAATCTCAGATCTCCTGTCTATCTGCATATCTGGTTTCTATTGCTGTCTGCCTGCCTGCCTGCCATGCTTCCTCACCACATGTGCTCAAAAACAGTGACTTGGAATGAATGCCAGTCAGGCTGCCCCAGGGCCTTTGCATGCTCCGTGCTGCTGCCTCTTAATCTGCTTTAATCCTTTTCTTCCTTCAGATGCTATTTTAAACAACAGCCTTTTCTTGGAGAAATATTCACTGAACCCCCAAACTCCATTCTCAAAACATTGGGTTCTTCTCTTTCAAAGCAATTTCAGACAATAACCAATTATCATTTTCCCCATATCTATGTCTCCCCTGGATTTTCCTATTTCAGTGAATAGCTCTACCATTGTTCATCCTGTGCTGAGGCTGGAGAAGTGGGAGTCAGCCCTGATTCTTCTCTCTCTTCCTTTACAGCTCTCATCTAATCCAACCTAGGGCTCATCGGCTCCACCTCCAAAATATCCGTCAAAGCCAGCCACCCCATCCTCTCCACCATCCGAACTCCCCTGATTCCTGAAGAACCTCCTCCTTGATCTCCCCACCTCTATTCCTGCTTCCCTGCCCTCCATTCTCCCTATCTGAAATGCATAAGTGATGTCATGTTACTTTTCTGCTCAGAATGCTCAACCTCTCTATAACCACTCCAACGTGGTCAAGTGACACCAGCTCCAAGGCTCAGCTCGGCCAACTGCTCTAGGCCCCATCCCTCTCCTGCCTCTGCTCTGCTCCAGCTCCTCTGGCCTCCTCTGCGTTCTGTGCATGCATCTGACTGCTCCTGTCTCAGGGTCTTGGCACTGGCTGTTCCCTTTGATTGGTGCAGTCTTGTCCCAGATATTCCCTTGGCTGGAACCTCCTCATCCTTCAGTGATGTTCTAAATGTCACCTTGCAGACAAGCCCTCCCTGCTCGCCCCAGACCCCACCTCCTTGATCTGCTCTATCCCATACCTGGCTTCATTTTATTTAGTCAGCAGCTGCACCACATCCCTTATTAACTTTCCAGCTTGTCTGGTAACCTGTCTCCTCAGCGGACACTGAGCTTCACACAGGGAGGAACTGGGCCAGTCTCATTCACTGCTGAAGCCCCAGCACCAAGAACTGGGCTGGCACATCATCAGCAGTCCATATGTATTTGTTGAATGAATGAATGAATGAATCTTTCTCACTGGCTCTTAAGTGCCATGAGACCAGGGGTGGGCCTTTTTTGCTCCCCTTTGCAACCCTCAGCTCAAGGCTTGGCACTGAGTTAGGCTCAGTCCAGATGAATAAATGAAAGACTCAGGGAAGCCCTAAATATTCCAAGAATAAATGCAGTGAATGTCTGACAAGTGAATAAATGGCTGATCGGATGAACCCCAGTGCCCAATTAAGGGAGCAGAGACACATTTTTCTCTCATCTGAGCTGGGGAAGATTACAGACAATATTCTGTCTGTACATTCCTAACCCAGGGAGTTAGAGAGAGCCAATCCCTCCACCAGCCCTGCAACCTGAAGAACCCCTTGAGCTCAAAGTGGCAGCCTCCCCGCTTGCAGCCTCCCTGAGGCGCTCGGCTGTTACTCACACCAACGTCCTCTGGAAAATGTCTGATCCCAGCAAGCCAAAGCCGAAGCTGGCTGCTGCATGGGAAACCACCATTAGCACTCACTAGCTATTGCTTTGGTTTAGAGAGATGAAAGGCAGCAAGTGATCTCATGGCTCCCTTGGTAGGCTCACGCTGGAAAAATAAAAAACAGGCAGAAAACGGTTGGTTTCTCTGGGGAAGAAGAAATAGACAGCAAGAAGCATGGGAACAGTGATGAAGGCACTAGCTTTAGTACAAGACATGTCGAGGCTGAAGTCATCATTCCGGTGCTTCCTAGCCGCAGGACCTCGGGAATGTCACGACTTCTCTGAGCCTCAATTTCCTCAACCATAGGATAGGGAATAAGAACCTTCTAGAACAGGGGTTCCCAAAGTGTGGCTGGGGAAAAACAGCATCAGCACCACCTGAGAACTTGTGGAAATAGAGATTCTCAATCAGGGACTTTGGGGGTGGGGCCCAGTAATCTGTGTTTTAACAAGTCCTTTGGAGATTCTGTAGCACACTCAAGTTTGAAAAATACTGTTCTATGAACTTGGGATAGTGATAAATCATAGGGTTTCTGCAAGAATTAAAATCACAAGTGGGCTAATACACATAAAGGCATAGATAGTGCCAGGAGCACAGTAAGTGCTCAATAAATGGTAGCTGCTATTGCTGTTACTATTATCGACAATGTCCTATTCTTCCAGAAACTCATTGTCTAATCGGGGAGGTAAGACAAGTAAAAAATAATGACAACAGGGCCGGGCGCAGTGGCTTACGCCTGTAATTCCAGCACTTTGGGAGGCCGAGGCAGGTGGATTACCTGAGGTCGGGAGTTCAAGACCAGCCTGACCAACAAGGAGAAACCCCATCTCTACTAAAAATACAAAAATTAGCCGGGGGTGGTGGCGCATGCCTGTAATCCCAGCTACTCAGGAGGCTGAGGCAGGAGAATCATCTGAACCTAGGAAGTGGAGGTTGTGGTGAGCCAAGATCGCACCATTGCACTCCAGCATGGGCAACAAGAGCAAAACTCCATCTCAAAAAATAAAAATAAAAAAATAATAACAACAACAAAAACAAAAAAGAGAGATCCTCCTAGATGGGGCTGTGTAGCCACTGGGAAGCAGCATTTTAGGGATTCAGAGAAGGCAGAGTGGGACGTGCTACAGTGGTTTAGGATGGTATGCATTGATCCATTCATTCATTCATTTGTTCACTTGTTCAGTCAATCAACCTTTACTAAGCACCTATCCCATTCCAGGCATGGTGCCAAGTTTAGCAGCTATTTGCAGTGAACCTCAGGGACATTGGCCCTGGCCTTGAGGGGTGGGTTATGAAATGGGACAGGTGCAGAGACACCTTGAACACACCAGGGTGTCCATGCTGCAGCACCAGGAAGGTTCACAGGAAGCCCCCCAACCCTGGAGGATGTCGTGCCCTTGCTGATCTCAGGAGAAGCAGGAGGTGAGCAGGTGACAGGAGGGGTCCCACTCTAGCTACCACATTGCATAACTCCAGGGGGTGCCATTCACAGAGCCCACTGTGCCTGCCACCCCTGGAGCTGGGGGACCCTGGGTAGTGCATGAGCAGGGGCAGGGAGCACACCCCAGCAGTGAGGGCAGTGTGCAAGGGGGAGGAGGGCAGCCTGTGGGAGGAGGGAAGGGGGGAGCACAGTGTGGTTGAGCCGTGAAATGTGAGGACAGGGGGTGGCTAGAAGTGAAACTGTTCAAGGCAACTGGACCACAAGGGGCCCAGGAGCCTCAGGGGGCATCTGGACTTTATCTGGAGGGACAGGTAGAGCCACTGAAGGTTTTTTGGCAAAGGATATAAACGAGTCTTGCCCTTGGAAGAGTGTCCTAGGTGTGGGAGTGTGACAGGCACAAGCATGACAAAAGGAAAACACATGTGCCCAGAAGGCAGTGAAAAGAGCCTAGTTTTGCTGGAGAGGCGGCTCTGCTTGTTCAGGGGAGGAAAAGGCCAGGAGGCTGGGCAGAGCTCAGACCAGGAGGCCCCCTGTGGAGATCAGAGCAAGAAGCAAGGCTTTATCCCAAGAGTACCTTGGACTCACACTGCTGGGCAGGAGCGGGGCACCTGATGCTTCCCAGAGCCTTCTCTGGCAGAAGAGCTGCTCCTGCTATATGCAACTGCTTTGCCTGATATTTGCCCCATCACTCCACCCATCACCTGCACCCCCCAACTCAGGATACAGCACTCCACTGCCCCCAACCTTGAGGTGGTCCTTAACCCTACAGCCAATCTATCAGCAAGTCCTCTTGTGTCTACCTTCAAAATATATCCAGAATGTGAGCACTTCTCAGCCCACCCCACCACTTTGGTCCAGGTCACCATCTTTTTCTGCTTGGACCAGTACCGCTACGGTCACCTACACACCCTCACCTCCTGTAGTCTGGGCTCCACATGTAGCCTGGCGACACTTTTAAAACAAAAGTCAGATCATGTCCATCTTTTGATTCCTCATCCCACTGCGGATAAAATCCCGAGTCCTTCTGACACCCACAGGCCCCACTCCAGATCATCATGTCCTATTCTGTAATTCTGAAACCCAGAAAGCTCTAAGCCATCAAAAGATTGGCACTATGCAGTTGCTGGCAAAACCTGGTGTGAACCAACATGAAGCTATTTATAGTTTTATTTATCACTCTTAGCACGGATGTCCACATGGGTCTATGCTGATGGGTTCACATGGCAGACTATGGTGTGCTGCCTCTGCTTTGCTGGGGATGAAGATCAGAGGCCTTCCAAAAAGCCGATAAAGGCTTTTCACAGAATAGTTCATAACACCTCTGACTGCAGGGGCATCTGCAAAGGACACCGAGATGCCAAGGACCTGTGTCTTCCTGACCTTACCTTCTTCCTCTCCTTCCCTCTGGCCCAGCACACAGGCCTCCTCTCTGGCCCGGCATGCTCCTCTCCAACATAGCTCACTAGTTTCAGGCACCTGTTTGCATCCCCTTTTCAGAGGCAGTCCCTTCCTCTGCCTAAGACAGCCCCCCACCATTCACCTCCATCTCCTTGCAGGGTAGGAGTTGTCACCACCTGATATGACACCATGAATCACTTTATTTCTGCGTTTATGCCTGTTTCTCTCACCGGTATCTGAGCCCCATGAAAGCCTGGGCTGATTCTTGTTTACTGCTATATCACCAGCTGGTCCTGAGCAGGGCTGGCACATAGTAGGGAACTCAAGTCACTAAAAATGTGAATCAGCAAACTAAAGTGCCATCGGTGACGTACATCAGTGATGTAATGTCACCGTCTGAGCCTCTGACCAGGCTGTGAGCTTGCAGAGGGCACAGATTGTATCCTACTCATCCCGGCATTCCAGGGCCACAGCACGCCAAGGTACTCAATAAATATTTACTAAACAAAGGAAAGAGTAAAGTATACAACTTGGATCAGGGAGGATGCATCCGGTGGCATGTGCAGGATGTCTGTGAGGACAGAAAGCCCGGGAGGTCTCTGCCCCAGTCCACATGGGATTAGACAAGGGTCTCGTTGTCTGGGAAGAGCAGGCAAGAAATTAGCACCTCTGTGCACCAAAAAAACCCCTCATTTGGGACAATAATTAAAAACAGCATGACCCAGTGCAAGGAGGTTACAAAGGAGAGAAAGAGACATGTTGACCAACACACTGGTGAGGTCAGTGGACATGGATTATGCTTTGTAGTCTGGGGGGCTGTCAAATAACCAAATAATAACTGCAAGAGGGTCTGGACCAATGAGGCACTTACCTTGTAGAAGAAGTGGAGCCCTGGGCTGAAAGACAAAAGAAACAAAAGCCAGTTGTTTAACTAGAAGCACACTTTTCTTATGTAACTATTTTTTGGCAAAAGGTTTGCCTCCAGGGACATGGAGAGGAAATGCTGTAATCACATCCTTGGAACCACAGGAGACCCCCATGCCCACCCAGTGGGCATCCTCTTCCACCAAGGAAGCCTGGGAAGGAGTAAGCTAGATGGTCCTGCTTTTCCACTTCTGGAAGTTGCCAGGGGTCCAAAAGCAGCCTTCAGCCTGGGAGGCGACATCCGCCCTACCTCTGTCTGGGTCTCACCTCCATTCAACCACAAACCTCAGCGGAGACCCTCCAACAAGCCTAGGTCCCAATCAGTGCCCTTTGTGGCTTGAAAACAGATTCTAGCAGGGCTGCAAATCGGGGATCAGGTGTGAACCCCGGGTCTGCTACCCACTCACTCACCATGTGACCCCGGGTGGGTCACTTCCTCTCTCTGAGCTTCTATAACTTGCAGGGTTGGGCTGAGCATCCATTTATTTACATGCCACCACTTTCCAAAAAAAGGATCTTGGAAGGAAAGAAAGTGTCCATCTGGTTCAGAGGTTTTAAACCTGTGATATGGGGTAACCCACAGAGAAGCCTCCAGGGTTCAGCAGCCATTTGACTCCCATTTTGCTGTAAAATTGTAATTAAAAAGCAACATGCACACCCAAATGCACTCTGCACTGCACTTTAATAGGCTGGAGGCTGCCACAGTGCAAGAATTCTTGCTGCTGGGTTAACGCTTGCTGCCTGGGCAGGTCCTGGATCTTTAGATGAGGTGTACCAGTTGGAAGCTGTGCTCAGCACCGAAAGTCTGAGTGGAGGCTGACAGGTTGCAAAGTGCTGGACACAAGTCATCTCTGGGAATCCAGTGATAGGACACCAGTCACCCCCTTTTACACCAGAGAGACTAGGTGACTCCTCAGGGTCACACAGCTGGGTAGTGGTTGAGTTGAAATCAGGACATTTCACTGTGAGCATTGAGAGGCTGGGCAGACCCCTCCAGGGCCTAATGAGGGAGAAGGGGGGTCTGGTTATGGCGGAGGGAGGTAGTGTGCAAGGTGGCCCTAGACATAGTCCTTGGGTTTAAATTCTGGCCCCACCACCTCCTGGCTGTGAGGCCCTGAACAAGTATTATAACTTTCCCATGCCTCAGTTTCCTCATCTGTAAAGTGGGATTAGTAATGTCACCCATGAGGTCTGTGGTGAGCACTGACTGTTACTACAGGGAAAGCACAGTGAGCAGTGCCTGGCACATTGGAACTGCTGGGGGATACTAGCCGTCCCTGTCACTGGAGCCTGTGTTTGAGAGCTAGGCTCTGCACACAGACCTGCCACTTGGGCTGGGTGGCCTTTACCAGAGCTGCAGCCCTGCAAACTCCATTCCTCTGCAACACCTAAGCCCACAGTAATGAGCTCACGTGTGCCAGGAGCCTGGCGTGCTGCCTGGGCATGAGACTCAGAAAGGATGGCCAGGATTTCACTATCGGCTGCTACGAATGCTTCATCCCATGGGATGGGCTGTCACCCTTGGTGGGGAAGGGACCTGCTTCCCCATCCAAGGAGGAGTCCTCCCTGTGTGGGGCTCTCCAGGAACTTTAGGGAACCCATTGGGTAGATGTCTTGGTGGGACGTCTTGCAGATTCTGGAGAAGCAGGGCCTGACTCCAACCCTCCCAGACAGAAGCATGAGGCTTGGCCAGTATCTCAGAGCCAGCCCAGGAGGGAGGGAAACTTGGGAGGCAGAGGTGAAGGAGCTACTGAAGGGATGCGTGATTAGTGTACAATGTGCCCAACCAAGCTCAGCTGTGCCAGGCCACAGAAAGGCAGCTCGGGACAGCACTTGTCCCTTTGGAGGCGGTGGGTCACAACCAGCATTTTAAACAGAAAAAAGAATATGACAAAAAAGAAAATATCAGTTTTAATTTTATATACAAAGGGTGTGTGTATGTGTTGGGTTGAGATGTGAAATGTATTTCTATCTCTTGTAATAAAAAAAGGTTGCAGAAATACCAGCTTAAAATTGTCTTCTCCAAGAGTGGGAAAGAGAACATGTATTTATGGCGATCCTAGAATGTGTCAGACCCGTTATTTCACATGGGCTTATTTGGATCTTGTAACTTCTCCAAGACAGGTGTTGCTAAACCCATTTTACAGATGGGGAAACTGAGGCTTGTAGAGGCCAAATTGATTGTTTACAGTAGATAACCAGGGTCTGGAACGCTGTTTTGTCTGACTTCAAAGTCAGAGGCCCTGCCACAGCAACAACCAACCCTCCCAACAACCAACACACACACACAGACACACACGTAACACATGCACACGAACAAGGGGAAGCTGTGTCCTGGGTTTGACCCTGTGCCCTCCTGCTGTGCAGTCAAAGGCTATGCACCTTGCCCTGTGAGGGGGCTTTCTAGGGAGGTGGCTCATATTTCTGGGCTCACATACAGTACGGGTAATAATCAGGGCTGGCATTTATTGAGCACTTGTGTGCCAGGTTACTTCCCTAACATTTCCCACGCAATCACTTGTTAAGTCCTCCCAGTCAAATGGAGGGAATATCTCCATTCCCTCTGGCCTCCTGTCCAGGGGCTGGGCACGTAACCTAGACTTGTACCAGGAAAGCAGAAGTCTGCCGGGAGGCTCCTGGGAAAGACGATGTCCTCCCTGAGACAGGTAAGAAGAGTCCCTGCCTCCTCTCTTCCCAGGCTGGCAGCTCCCTTGCTCAGTAGTGGCCCCTTGAGGACATGGGGCCTGGGGCAGTGATGAGCATCTTGTAACCATGAGGGGGAAGCCACAGAGTGACCCACCCAGACTCTAACATGGTGAGGCCACTGCCCCAGCCCTAGCACCACTACCTCTGGACTTCTTGCTACTGGCAGAAGCTGATGTCCTTAACCCAGAGCACCCAATGGCGTCTCCCTCTGAGGACAGTCCAGGGACAAACCCTTAGGGAGGAAGAGGGGAATGCACCCACCTTTCTTCTGTCTGATTCGGACGAGGTAGAGGGCCGCCATCAGTAGGGCCACCAGCAAGGTGCACACCACACCCACCACAATATAGATGTTCCGTTCATTAGATCCAGTGTTCTCTAGGGACCACATGGAATAGAGGCTTCACGTATGCAGATTAAAAACAGAGAAAACCAAACCCACTGCTGCTTTTCACCACTAAGCAGGCATCATTAACTGAGAACATCTGGCTGGACCTTCTTAGATGTCTCGAGCCACATGGGCACACTCACGGGTCTGTACACACTTGCCCACGAGGCTCATCCATGAACAGCACAAAAACCATGCTGAGGTGCCGGGGGAATATATTTGCAGCTGACAGCTACGGAGGAACCCCTGCTGCAGGATACAGGCAGAAATCTCACTCCTGAGGAACAGAAACGTTCCTTCTCATCTGGAGTGAACCACAGAGCGGTCATGAGGGCACCCCAGATCCACTGGGAACTCTGAATCAGCAGCTGGAAGAAGGGCAGTGTGGCCAGCAGGCTCTGCACAGCTCAGGGGCTGATGACCGATCTGTGCCCAGCACCTGGGCCGTGCACATTGGGCTCAGGAGTTAGCACAGGGGCTCTGAACCAAGACTCTTGAAATGACAATGGAGGCTTGACTGCCCACAGCACAGGTAAGGGGGTCATAGACTAGAACACAGTGGTTCATCAGAAGCAGGGCTCTAAGCCACAGAAAAGTGCTTTCAAATCTATGCTACTAAGTAGCTGTGTGACCCTGGACAAGTCAGTTAAGCCTCCCTCCAAACCCTGGTTTCTTCTTCTGTTACTGGGGCCAACAGTCATCTCTACCTCATTGGCTAACTAAGGATTATGTAACCAACCAACCAACCAACCAACCAACCAACCAGCCAACTGACTCTTTTATCCTCTTTCACTCAAAAAGCATTTATTGAGTGCTTACTGTGGTCAGGCCCTGAAGCTACAATGCTGAGCAAGATAATCATGGCCCCTACCAGCTGAGGCTCAGAGCTAAGGGGTCATGAAGCTCATCCCCTTCAACACAGCCAGAAGCAAGTGGAGGCCCGGAGAGAGGCACTGACTTGTCCAAGGTCACACAGCCAAGTATGCAACACAGCTGGCGTGGAAAGCCACACATCCTGTCTCCCAATGCCCTACACATCCCATGAAAACCTGGCATTGCCCAATGCCCTACACGTCCCATGAAAACCCGGCATTGGCCGATGCCCTACACGTCCTAGGAAAACCCGGCATTGGCCAATGCTCCACACGTACGATGAAAACCCAGCATTGGCCGATGCCCTACACATCCTAAGAAAACCTGGCATTGGTGAAACCAAAGGGCCACTTTGACACAGCCCCAAGGCGGTCTAAATTTTAGAGCTTCCCTGAAGGGTGCATGAAGGACAGAAATGGCTTCCATTCTAATCCATTCAAGGGTTCTACTATGTACAGGGCATCAGCCACATTGATAACAGGTGATGAAATATTCCATGGCTGCACTGAAATGCCAACCAGGTGCCACCATTTGAAAACAGAAGAGATGTACACCAACACCACGTTGCAAGGGCTGAGAAAATGATACCTTGACACCCTCACACTCTCTCAGGGGAGTGACAGCATTATCTCCTCCTTACATGAGTATGCCTTTTGGCCTAAAGTGTTCCTTGGGCAATCACACAGAAATAGTCACATGTGGGATGGAACATGCACAAGGATGTTCACTGAAGCACTGACTGTATGTGAGACAAGCTGCAAACACCCTGAATGACTCCACCCTGGCTTCCAGTGGGGCAGGCTCCCAATGGCAGCCAGGGAGATGAGGCAGGGGCTAGAAAGAGTAGGGAAGAGGGGCTGGGCCAGTGAGGAATGGGGAGCATGACAACTGTCAGGTGAAGAAGGCAAGATGCAGGACACCATGAACAGATGGGCCCCCTCTCTCCCTCTTTCCTCCTGTGATATAAATCTATGTCAAAAGATCTATCAAGATGTGCATCAAACTCTTACCAGTGGTGACTCTTGGAGTGTGGGATTTGGGGAAATGGAGCTGACATTAAAATTCTACTTTATATTTATAGACTTCTAGATTGTTCTATAATAAGCATGAATTACTACTTTTAACATTTAAAAAACCCACAAAAGTTTAAAAAAGCTGGGTCAGCTGAAATAGAGGCCTCACCAGCGGCGGTATTTGAGCCCTGCTCCTTCGGGTGGGCTGAGACCTTCAGGTCATGGCTTTTGCTGACCGCTGGCTGCCCGTCATGCTCCACCTGGCAGGTGAGCTTCACATCATCCCTGTGGGCAGATACATTCACCAGGAGCCAGCTCATCCAGTTGTAGGTACCATCCTTGTTCTCTGTAAGGGTTGAGGCCGTTTCTGTCCGGGACACGTTTCCATTCTCCAACCAGGTCAGCTGTAGGCTCTGGGGGTAGAACTTCCTCACCTGGCAGGTGACATTCACCTGGTTCTCTGCCCTCAGGGGCTGTTGAGTAACCTCCAAGGTGGGTGGAACTGAAACAGCACAGGGCAGAAGCTCTGACCTTGTGGCACAGACAGATCACAGGGAGGGCTCCATAACGTAGCTCCCCCACCACGGTGAGGGCATCACCAGGACGGTGCTAGGCAGGCAGCAGGTGCTCAGACATTGAGGGTGCTCTTTGCATAAGAGTGAAATTACTAAGCACAACGGCCAGCACACAGGAGGTGCTCAAGGACTGGTAGCTCCTACTAGGCTAAGAATGAGGGAAATCTATAAGCACCACCCCCGGCATGCAGTTGGAATGTTGTAACTGTAGCAAAATAAAGAAAATCACCAAGCACATAGAGGCTTAGCTCATAGTAGGTACTCATTAACTGTGTTTGCTATCAGTGAAATAAATGAAACGGCTAGCACAGTCCTTGGCACCTGGTGGGTGGTGTGGTCACCTAGCCACTGCCATTAAAATGTTAGTAAGTGGCTGGCACATCTAGGGGCATGGGAGGTGGGCAGTTAGGAATTTAGGTTCCAGGCATTTCAAGCCCTGGAGCAAGAGTGGAGCTGGATGAGTGGAGGGTGGAGGGGAGTGGGCTTGGCGGTCAGGTGTGGGCTTGGGCTGGGTGAGGGTCCTCTACCTCGGATGGCCTCAGACAAGTTGGCAGTCCCACGAAGAGGGTCCCCATGCAAGGTGACGTGGGCCACCTCGCAGATGACTTGAGAGTGAACGTCCTCGCGGGTCAGCACCACCTTGGCTGTGCTGTGGATGCTGTAGGACACGCTCTCTCCTACGGGGTCCACGTTGGTCTGGAAGTCTGAGAGCTGATTCCCATTTTTGAACCATTTCAGGGTGATGTCTCTGGGTGAGAAGCCGTGGGACTCGCAGGTGAAGCTCACTGTGTGCTGAGGTGTGGCCCTCGCCGCAGGGCCCGATACCACGGGGGCAGAGGGTTTGGCTACAAAAGGACCATCGATAATCAGGAGACATGACTCAGATGACAATCACTAATGATAAGTGTGTGACATGTTAAGAACCTTCTGAGACATTATTTTTTATCCTTCCAATAATGTGGAAGGATTAATGAGGGTGGTGTCCTTATTCTCATTTTACAGAGCAGGATGCAAAGGTTGGGAGAGGTGAGGACCCATGTGAGGTCAGACAGTGTAGGGGCAGGGCCCAGAGGGAAGTCCAGGCCTGAGTTCAAACTTCTCCACTCCACACAGGGTGACTTCCAGCAATTTGGGCATAGGAACAAAATTAACGATCCATCTCATCCTTGGTATTAACTGTTTCTACCCTGCCTCTCCTGGCAACAGTGCCAACCTCAGAGAGAGCGTTTATAGACGTCAGTGCAGGGAGTAAGTAGCAACGTGGCACCACCATGAGAGCTGGAACCAGGCCGCTCAGCCCACGAGAGGGGCGGCCTGGCACACCCAGCTCCTTGTCTGTAAAATGGGACAGCAGCATTTCTCCTTCCTGGGATGCAGCGAGGATTAAATGAGGCAACAGAAGCAGTTTTGCTTTGGATAAACACAGAAGATGCTTCACAAAAATAAGCAAAAACAGATCTAACTTTAACCCAGACTTTATTCATATCCAAAGCTCTCTCTTCAGGTATTTATGAATTTACTTCATATTTTTCATTTTCTCCACAAATATTCCAGCAGGGTCTAATCTGTGCCAAGTGCTAAATTTGAAAGGAAGGGATACTGTTCTGAATCTGCGGTCTTCTTTGGTGTCAGTTTTGGATAGACACTAAAGATCACCAAGTGTGGAGAAAGCCAAAGTGGTTAATTATCAATTAATTACACAGACACAGGGCGCCCAAGCAGGCAGAAGCACTTCCTGGGTCCTGAAAGCACACAAATGGCTGAATCAGAACGCGGGCTGTTTCTCCCTGCAGATGGGTCCTAA
The DNA here is from genome assembly GCF_029281585.2 of Gorilla gorilla gorilla. NCBI lineage: Eukaryota > Metazoa > Chordata > Mammalia > Primates > Hominidae > Gorilla > Gorilla gorilla. The sequence goes on along the minus strand of NC_073245.2, from coordinate 11,840,561 downwards.
CCGTGTCTCCAAATTGCTAATCATTACCCTGTACCTCCTATCGCAGTCACCAGGAAGCACATATCACACATATTTGCCTTTGTAAATATTAACTTTCTCCCTAACACCCATCAAACATTTTGAGGGCACAGTAAGGAGGGTGTCACTTGAAGAAGTCAAGTCATTGAGGCCAGCGGCCTGGATGTCCCCACAGGGTTGAGGGGCTGCAATCAGTTCCCATTTATCCAGGGCTTCTCTGGAGCTGGACACTGGCTGCTCCCTCCATGCCCCTCAGCTCTTTAATCCTCACTCCATCTCTGTGAGGGGATCCTCGTGTGAGCCCCTTTTAGGACAAAGCTCAGAGAGGCCCAGGGCCAAAAGTGGATACAAACCCCACCCTGTTAAGAAGAGGGAGGATGAATGCAAGCACAGAGCCTGGTATGCAGCAGGTGCTTAATAAATGACCCCTGTGACTGTTATCAGGAGGTCTGGTCATTACTGCTTCCGAATCTACACATTTATCCTTCAGGCAGCAGAACAAAGCAGAGCAGAAACACCGAGAAAAGGCTCAAACCCTGCTCCCTGCGGCTCATGACAAACCCAAATGATACAAGGAGCAGAAACCACCAAGTGAGGATTCTCTCCCCTTTTCTGAACAGTCAGTCCCCTCAGGAAACAAGTTTGGCGAATTGGCTTTCAAAACACAAACAAGATCACAGGTGCCTCCCTCCAGAAGAGCCATTTACAGAAGCTGGAAGCATTTTAAAGGAGGAGGGAACAGACTCCTCCGTGACATCTTGGTGTGTCGAGGCAGGGAGGGTTCTGGGGCCGAATTGGAAGGATTTGCTGGGATTCCGGCGGTCATTTAGACAAAAACATTTTCAGGATGGAAGGTTTCCCCACACTGAGGCTGTATCTGAGCAGGGCTTTGTCTGGGGCCCCTACCCTTGGCCCCCAAGGCCTGTATCATAAGAGGGGGTCTGGCCAGGCCACTGGGGCCTCCAAAGAGCTGTCCCGGGTGCACATTGTTCAGAAGCATCCACACCCTGAAAAGCTGTTCTCCCATCTGGCACCACAAGAGGACCATCTTTTCCAACTTGTCCTCTGTGACCTCTGGGTGTCTATCCCAGGGGTTTTCAGTCCTGACTCTGTATTAGAATCTTCTGGATTAATTAAAAACTTTAGATGCCTAGGCCCATGCCAGGCCAATTGAAGAGGCATTTCTGTGGTGGAGCCTGGGATTTATTTCAAAGTTTCCCAGATGATCCTAAAGAGCAGCCAAGATTGAAAACTACCTGAGTACATCCTAAGGACCATTTATCCTTGAGGCCTGGAGGAGCACTAACCCATCTGAGGTTGCATGGCTTCAGCATCACACAGCTCACATCTGTTGAACATTGACTGCAGGCCAGGCGCCTGCTGCCCTAAGCACTCTACAGGATTTAACTCATTCGGTCCCAACTCCTGGTCTGTGAGGTTGGTGTTATCACTGACAAGTGAGGACACTGAGGCCCATGGTGGTGGAGTGCCTTGTCCCAGGTCACAGAGCCAGGAGGTGGCAGAGCTGGGATGTGGCCCAGGCAGTTGGACTCTTGGCCACACTCTCCTAACTACACTTCTGCAGGAGCTCAGTGATAACCCGAACACCGCCACCATTCCGAGGCTCTGTACATCCTCTCCAATCCTCACAGAACCTGTGAGGGTTGGCAATCATCATCATCATTTCATAGACAGGGAAGCTGAGGACTCAAGGGAAGCCAGGATTTGCCCAAGATCACATGATCTTGGGAAAACCCCATTGCTTACTAAGGTCTATCGTCTCCCCAGGCTCAATGCATCCTCATAACATCCTGGAAAGGTTGGTACAATTATCGACGTTCTACACATGGGGAAACTGAGGCTCAGCAAGGGGAACTGGGTTGCCCAAGGTAACACATCTTAAAATAACACCTTGATGGCGGGGCGCAGTGGCTCACACCTGTAATCCCAGCACTTTGGGAGGCCGAGGTGGGTGGATCACCTGAGGTCAGGAGTTCGGGACCAGCCTGGCCAACATGATGAAACTGTGTCTCTACTAAAAATACAAAAAAAAAAAAAAAAAAAAAAAAAGCTGGGGGTGGGTGCCTGTAATCCCAGCTACTTGGGAGGCTGAAGCAGAATCGCTTGAACCCAGGAGGTGGAGGCTGCAGTGAGCCGAGATGGCGCCATTGCACTCCAGCCTGGGCAACAAGAGTGAAACTCCATCTCAAAAAAAAAAGAAAAAACAAACAAACAAACAAAAACCTTGATTTGGGGGCGTCTACTCTGCATTGGGTGTTTTATACACAGGAACTCAAATCCTTTCCACTCTGCCAAAGGAGTCCCTGATTATCACCATTCTACAGATGAGGAAACTGAGGCTGAGAAAAGTGAAGGCACTGTCTCCTCATCCCTCATGTACCCAATAGGCATTTCCAGTGTTCCCCAAGCTCTCGTGCCAATCAATTGAGCAAGTGCCTGAACTTCACGAACCCTGACACTGACCACCACCTTCCCTTTTTCCCTTTGAGATCCTTGACTTCATGCAGTTCTAGGGAGAAGCCTCCCTTCAGGGTACCCAGATCTGGTTACCCTATAGCCATAAACTGAAGTCAGTGGGCTCCTGACAGCCTGAGGGGATAATATAAACTCTTGCTCCAATGAGCCCCAAGCACCCACCAGGAAATGCCTCATCTCCTCATCCTTAGTCCTCAGCACCATGAGTAGGTGGGCACGTGGTCTGCTGGGCTGCAGGAGGCCCAACTCTGCTCCATGGATGCTACTCAGTGATGTGCTGAGACCTGTCCTTTAGGAACAAGTTCCCATATCATGAGACATCTGCAGGACCTTTCTGATGGGGGCCAGTCCCTCCTACTCCCATAGGACTTGTTTTGTTTTTTCTTTCGAGACAGAATCTTGCTCTGTCACCCAGGCTGGAGTACAGTGGTGCGATCTCGGCTCACTGTAATCTCCGTCTCCTGGGTTCAAGCATTCTCCTGCCTCAGCCTATGCTTATTGCTATAGAACTGCAAGAGTTTGGAATGAGAAGGGTGGAGCATTTCTCCACACTTTGACAAGCATAGCTGAGTGTTACAGAGACAGGGGCTGTGAGTCAGGCTGGTGGGGATCAAACCTTGGCTCCCCCACTGGCTCACCACACAGGTCTCCTCTCTGAGCCTCAGAGTCCTTATCTGTAAAGGGGGCAAGAAATGGCTCTTCCTTCATAGTACTTGTTATAAAAGGAGAAAGTGCCAGGATGAGGATCCGACCCAGCTGCTGCTCCCTGGCCCCCTCCCACCTCCCTCCTTTCTCATCCAGGGCATCATTTAGGCTGACAGCACGGCAAAGAGGAGTGAGCACTCTGCTAGGAGTCAGCAGATCTGGGTCACACCTGAGCCACGTACTTGCTGTGATTGTCTAGGCACGAGATGCATCATCTGGGAACTTCAATGTCTTTTCCTGTAACATCTGCACAATCAGGATAAAGCCACCCTCCCTGCCTATGTCCAGCGGTTGTGGGGAGACTTGATTGTTATAATGTCTAGGAGGGAAATTAGGCCATATCCACACACATTAAAACACACACCCCCTCTGATCTAGCGATGGCACTTCCAGTGGGCGTCTCCCACCTGAGTAAGGTCACACATGTATAAGGTCATCCACTGCAGGACTGTTTTAATAGCTCAAGGTTGGGGACAACTTACGTATCCATCAATGGAAGATGGTAAAATAAATCTGGTATTTCCATAAGCTGGAGTATTCTGTAGCTATTACACAATGGAGCAGGTCTCTATCCTGATATGAAATCTCAGTATCAAATGATATGGCTTACATTTGGGAGCGGTTTTCCAATCACCAGTGGGCCTAACGGTCTGAATGTGAATATTCTGAACCTTAAGGAAACTGATGAAAAGGAGAAGTGCTGGCTTCCTGCTTAGCGGTTCTGTTCAAGGAGCTTTCAGTCGGCACCTATGATGCACCAGGCTCTTCTATGGAAACAATGTCTAATGAAGGAGCCTCCCTGAATCAGATGTGGGCTCTGGTCCAGATCCTGTCACTAACTGGGCCTATGACTGTGGACAAGGCCCCTGTCATATCCTGACTTCAAGTTTCCACCTGTAACTAGGGGTTGGGCTGGATGGTCTGAGGGTCCTTCCTGCACTAATGTCCCAGGATCTGGAGTTAGAACAAGGATCCTGGGGCTCTGGCAGTAAATACAAAATGAGCATCTTTGCTGCCTTAACGGAGGAACCCAAAGTCACCTAGAAGGGAGACCTCCTCCCTGGGGTGAGGGACATTCTGTGATGACCCAGCTTTGTTCAGAGCCTTTAGTGACGCATGAATCAGGCCCTAAATCACACAAGGGTTTTTCTAAAAGACCCACAGAAAATGCCCAAACCTCTGGCTTCTCCTCTCACCAGGGCCATCAGATTAAACAGTAAATCTGTGCCTTTTAGGAATCTTCTCAGTTGGTGTTTGGTGATGAAATAAAGGAAACACACCCTCTCTGCTCCCTGCCCTGGGTGGATTTCTTATTGGAATGGATGAGAACATAAGCTTGGCGGAGCCTGGCACACAGTAGGTTCTCAGTGAGTGCCTGTCACATAGAGGAGACTCGGCTGCCCTGAGAGGGAAGTGCTCTCTGGAGGCAGCAGGTGAGGTCTGGCCCTGTGCCTGGGCAAGTCACTCTATCTGTCAGTCTCCTTATCTGTGGAACCAAAGGGCTGGGTCAGCTTTGAAGAGGCCAGGGCTACACAGCCAGGCAGATGAAGGATGCAGATGTTCCCACCCTTTACCAGCTGTGGAGCCTTCAGCAAATAGCATGACGTCTTCAGGCCTCAACTTCCCTTATTTGTAAAAGGGGGAGACATCAATTCATTAAAAGGAGCACGCACCACCACACCTGATCATTGCTCAAAGAATGGAAGGTGTTATTATTGAGTTACTGTCACAAACCAGAGGCGAAGGAGGCCCACGCCATACTCACCGCGCACAGACAGCTCAGTGCCTGCTCCAGACTTAAACTCCACGTCGTCGGGGCTCCCTTTCCGGAACTTCACACAGTAGTAGGTGCCGGCATCTGCTGGGGTGATGTTACCGATGCGGATGGAAAAGTCCATGTTGTTTCTCTTTGTGAGGTCTGAAACAGTTGTTACCCGGGGAAAGTGGCCTTCTTTTTGATTGTAGATTAATTCCCGGCTTGGTCCAGCTCCTCTGAACCACTGGATGGGCCCCACAGGGATCAGAGAGGTCGCAGTGCAGCGCAGAGTGGCCGTCTCTCCAGCTGCAACCAACACGGACTTCTCAGGCTGAATCACCTGCAGCTCCTCCTCACCCGCCACTCCTGGAAAGGAGCACAATGCAATCATTTTTTCATCCTTACGTGATCCTCTGTGTTTCCTCAAGTGTTTATCAATGACGTTCATTGACTGGATGCACACCAGAAGCAGGCTGTGAGGTCAGTATACTGCATGTATCATCTCATTTAACCCTCACAACAAACCTGCAACATGAGCCTGTATTCTAAGTGGGGACACTGAGGCACAGAAAGCTAAATGACATGGCAGAGAGTGGGTTTGAATGCCTGGACCCTCTCTGGAAGAGTCACATCTGAGCTGGGCTAATTCTAATTCCTCTGTTCCAGACAGAGGGAACAGCCTGGGCAAAGACTCAGAGGTAGGGGCCTGGCATATCTGGGGCTCTACAAGGTGTTAAGATTCTGTTTCTGGCCTGGCCCAGGATGCAGGCCCCGAGAAGGGAGGCTGTACTCAGCGGTTTGAGCAGTAGGAGAACGTGGTTTGAGTTCTGGATCAGTGGCCTATAGCTGTGTCCTTGGGCCACCACTCAGGTAACCAAGAATATCCAATGCAGACTCGTGCCAGTGTGTTTGAGTCCCCACCTGGAGCCCAGGACTGAGCCTGGCTAGCAAAGTGTCACACAAATGCAACAGCTGCCCTTAGTTTGCCCTTACTGCTCTCAGCCTTGGTTTCTTCATCTGTAAAATAGTTACTATGACCCCACCTCGATGGATCTCTGGGAGGGTAAAATAAGCCAAGGCTGGGGACAGCGTCCAAATGCAGCATCTGGTCTTTAGAGTCATCGGACCTGGTTTGAAACCTGGCTCACCCCTTGTTCTTGTGGGACCTTAGTTTATCCATCAGTTTTGAGTCTCAGTTTTCTTATCTACAGGATGGGTGGAACAGCCCCCAGGCCTCTGCCTTGTTCTGAAAAGAAAATGAGATCACACACAGAAGTCACTTAGCCCTGAGATAGGCCCTGGGGAAGCTGTTGTTACTATACATTGAATAAACAAGGAGGTGGCTGTAGCTCAAACTCCACTCTCACCAACACCTGTTGATGCCCTGTGATCCAGGCCTCAATGTGATGGGGACACACTGGAACTGGACCCAGTCCAGGCCTCAAGGGCTCCCAAATGGGCAGCTGGAAGGTGTTGTGGAGGTCAGCTGCAGGAGCCTGAGCCCCAATCAGAGACACTGGGGCACACAAGACAGGGACCCTGGGTGGAGAGATTGGGGTGCACAGGGGGAGCCCAGACAGGAAGAGGGCAGGACAAGCTTGTCAGGAGATGCATTGAAGCTGCTTAGGGACCAAGTGAGAACAGTTCAGAGCAAGGCAGAGCCAGGGCCTCGATTGTGAACAAGGTGAGGTACAAGAAACAAAAAAAAGAAAGATCATGATCATAAAGACCTCAGAGAAACACATGCCTGAGAGATAGAGGCAGAGTGAGAGAGCAAGCTAGAATAGGGGAGAAGCAGAGAACCAGGTAGACAGAGGAGTGGCAGCTACCTTGTATGCAGGTGACAGGTGAACTGGGGCCCCAGTTGGGCTCTCCACTGACCCTTCATGTGACCTTGTCCTGCCCTGACCTGGGCCACCTTTGCCTTGTACATCAGACAAGGCTGCGGCAGATGTCCAGAGCTGCTGTGCCCCTCTGGCTCTGGCTGGGGAGGAGAGAGACCCTGTGAATTTGCCCACCAACCTGTGGCCTGGCACCGCCCCACTGGCAGGGGCAGGGCAGCCAGGGAAAGAGGCTCACAGACCCCTATCTGCCCTCACTGCAGCAAGCCCAGGGCTATCTGCCCATTGTCCTGCCTCTTTCTCCCATTCCCAGCCTCACCCAGTCTTGACTCTGGCAAGGGATCGCCCTTGGGGCCCGGTTCTCATGGCAGGTGAGTGGAGTCTCAGAGTGCCTAAGACCACTCCACCTGCTTTAGGTGTAAATATGACCATTTCGACTTTATTTTCCTGATCAACCACTTAAGACCTCAACTGCTTTTATTATCAGGAAGTCCAGCTTCTCATTTCATTTCCATTTGAAGTTGAACATGGCAAGATATTCATGGCACAGGAGAAAAAAACAGAACCCACAATGGACAGAAAGAACCCACAGTGGACAGAGGCCCAGCCAGCATCAGACGGCCTGAGAGGGGTGAGGCTGGTGGCCAAATGTGTGGGAGGCCCGGGAGGCCCATCCAGGCGGGGACATCAGAGGCAGCACCAGCAGCACTGAGCTGGGAACTTTCCCGATAGGTCTGTATTTCAGCCTCGAGACTGGACCAACTGGAAAGGCTGCCTCGAGGAAGCACAGTTGCTAGGGCCAGCAGGCCTGGGTGACAGCATGGCTCCCCTCTTAGCCACCTCTGTACCCACCTTCCCTGGACCCTCATTCCATTATCCATAAAGTGGGGTGTCGGCATCCACCCCAGCACAGTCATGAGGACCCTGACACGGTGGTATGACTGCTGCATAGGTGCTGGGTAAGTTTTAATTCTTATTCCCAGTATTATCACATAGCTATATTATTCACATATTTGATTTTCTCTGGATTGTCACATTCCCAATAGTAGGATGTAGGATCCACAAGGGACTGTTTCCAACCTCCTGCCTAAAACACAGTGTCATCGATAAAAATATGCAGAATGAATGCGGTAATGAATGAAGGAAGGAAGGATTTCGTTGGCTCCATGACCCTGGGCAAATCTCCTCTCTCTTCTTGTGTTAAGTGGAGTTGATACTGGCATATCCAGGAGAGGGTGCAGGCCCGGAGCCCGGGACTGAGCCTGGCTTGCAGTTATTATTATCCTTATCAATAACACCACACGGGGCTGTGAGTCAGCAGTTGGTGAGGGAGCAGGAGGCGCAGGAGAGGCTGCGGAGTCAGGCGTGCAGCATGTTGGAGCAGGGCTATTCTTGTGGTGCAGCCGGAGGCCTGTAATCACACCCCAGGCAGGCGACAATAAAATCTGGAGTTGTGTAGCGCTGGCTCCCCCATTTTTTTTTTTAGCTCCTCTCAAGCTCTCTCCACCAACTGCAGCCAGATTTAGGCGGCTTAATTAATTAGCTAGTGTTTATAAAGCGTTTGAAGAATTTTAAAAGTGCGACGTAAGTGCCAAATATTATTTTAATCTGTGTATGTGTATGTTTTTTCCAGTAGAGAGGTTTTTTTTTTTTTTTCCTTGCTTGCTTTCTTTTTCTCTGCAGGTTCTGTTCTGAGAATCAGGCTTGTTAAAAATCACTCCTGGCTCTGGGTCTGGGGTCACTTGCTGGCCAAATTATTTCCTGCTTTCTCTTGCCCTCCTGGCAGAGGATGCGACTGTCCAGGGGCCTGAACCGTCTCAGGGAGAGGAGGGCGGCTGGGCAGGCATTCCCACGCACTGCCGGTGGGAGGGGAAATTAGAACATCCTTTCGGGAAAGCAGCTTGGCAGGATGAACCAAAGGTGTGAAATCTGTTCACCAGCCTTTGCTGGGCTGCTCCCTGAGGACGTAACCCCAGATATGGAGTAGGTTTCCTGTATAACGATCTTAAAGATGTTAGAAAAAGCCCAGCCGGTCAATGATAGGGGATGGTTAAGTGAATTATGGCCTATCCCCTATGTGGAATTACAGGCAGCTGTAACAAGCCATTACCATGAAAACGGTGGTCATACAGAAATTTTCATGGCATCATTTTAAATAATATTGTGTTTATGCAAATAAAACCTGTTCATTGCAAGGCATTTAGAGAAAATAAAGAAGTATGAAAACAAAGTAATAATCTCACATCATACCATCAAAGATAACTGCAATCAACATTCTGATATAGTGAAAATATGAGTGAAGAAAAACAATCTAACATCATACCATTAGGTAACTAAGAATATGTGTAGACATTTTGCTTCATTCACTTAAGTGTTTGTATGAAAATAAAAAATTGAAAATATCCTAATATCCAAGGAAAGGAGATTGGCTGATCCCATCATGGTGAATCTACTTTCACAGCTATAGGCCAAGTCTATAGCCATGAAAATGATGGTATAGAATTACAATGGAAATGTGTTACAAGATCAGAGTCTGTTACCAAGTGGTAGATCCAGTGTGATCCCAAACTCCCAATTTTAGAAAAAAAAAAAAGATATTAAAGATTAGCCATGATTATTTTGAGTGGTAGATTTACATGGGATTTTGCTCTTGTTTATGTTTTCTGTTTGCATTTCTTTTGTAAGAAAAAAAAAGATGGAGAAAAATCTATACTCTCTGTATGATCATGACTTTGTAAAATAAAACTATATATAAACAACTGAAGGGTATTAAACAAAGCTATAAAATGTAACTCTCTTTGGATCATGAATGTAAACCTCATGAGGTTTTTCTCTTTTTTTCCCCTCCTACTTTGGGCATTGTTTCAGCTTCTCTAAATTGGATGAACACAAAAGAATATTTATAATATCTCATTTTGTTTTTTAAAAAACCTGTACATGTAATGATGTGTGTTACCGTATGTGTACTGTTTAAATGAACCTCTCCTCCAGGGATTTAGTCTGTTTTGTTCAGTGTTTCCCCAGCTCCTGCTACTGTGGTTGGCACAGTGTAGACGCTCGATAAATATTTGTTGATTGGTCAATCGCATGTCTAGAGAAAAAGGTTTGCAAGGATGGTAAGTTAAACATGGCACTGCTGTGGTGTGTTGCATCTGGGAAATGGGACTGAGGTAGGATGGGGTCGGCATGTTTTCTTATTACTTTATAATACATCATATATTGTATTTTTTTGCAGTGAACATTTATTGGTTTTGGAAAAAAGTTAAAGTAATGAAACAAAACACATGAACACGCTTCCTAAGGGGAGAAGTCAACACAGTGGGTGGTCACCATATGTTTGTTGTAAGAGGAACTCAGTGTCCACAGCAAGGGCGGTCAGTGCTGCATTCTGGATCCTTCCCTGTGCTAGGCCCTGAGCTAAGGGCTGTGAAATGGCTGTGTCCCTGGCCTCATGGAGCTTCCACCCTCAAGGCAAAGATGGATTTCAAAGAAATCACTCAAATGATTACATCTGGAATGTACCTAACCCCCCTGGGCAAAAGGCTCCTGCTGGCATCTTAGATCCCATCTCCCGGCCCCTTCCTGTGACCTGCTTCTTCCGCCACATCTCCCTTCTCTTCTTTGAACTGGCCAAGGAGGGTGTGACCACCTGCATTGAATGCCACTGAGAGATGCAATAAGATGGGGGCTGAGAACTGACCACTGGGATTTAGAAAATATATTTGATTTCTTAAAAAACAATGTTCATGTGTGTGGCTTTTGAGATTAAAAGATGAAAATAATTTCATAAAGGGTGAAAAAAATTAGCATGGAAACTTTTTTTTTCTTTTGAGACAAAGTCTCACTCTCATCACTCAGGCTGGAGTGCAATGGCACAATCTCGGCTCACTGCAACCTCCACCTCCCGGGTTCAAGCAATTCTCCTGCCTCAGCCTCCCAAGTAGCTGGGGTTGCAGGCGCCTGCCACCACACCTGGCTAATTTTTTTATTTTTAGTAGAGATGGAGTTTCACCATGTTGGCCAGGCTGGTCTCAAACTCCTGACCTCAGGCGATCTGCCCGCCTCAGCCTTCCAAAGTGCTGGGATTACAGGCATGAGCCACTGCGCCCTGCCCACATGGATGTTTTTTCTAATAGAAAAAAAATCAACTTAGAACCGAAGCTTGAGGCGGGGATGGGGAGGGCTGCCTTACCCTGGGGTGTGAGTCTTCCAGAAGCCTGTCTCAAGGGGTAGGAAGAAGGAAGCTAACAAGCACATTTCCCAAGAGCCAGCCTTGCCCAGGCGGGTGCTCACTGGCACTGCATGGGAGCTTGCCCATCCCCCGGAAGCAGTGGGTCACCACAGCACAAGCCACAGGGACAGGCTGGAGGCCACCTGTTTGGATTCTTTGTAGATTCTTTGTTTGTACTCAAGGATCCCCAGGGTCTGGGAGGCTATGGCTGGAGCTCTGGCACTACACAGGGCTCAACATTCTAAAGTGGCTGCAGTGATACCCGGCTCCCTTCTTCCCTCATCATTGTTATTCACCATCCTCAGAAGGCTGCGATTTTCCACCCCGCACTTATAGCAGCTCCTCATCAGGGGCTGCCTCTACTATCTTCTGGGTGTGATTTAATGCTGTGTGCAAGAGTATGCAGTGTAAGAGTGTGCATTGAAGAGGGTGCTCACAGGATGTAGTACAGGACCTTGCAACAGCACATGTGAACATAAATGTGCATTAAGGCGGATGCAAACAGGATGTAATACAGGGCTATGCAGAGAACATGTGAACATTAAGTGTGCATTAAAGAGGATGCACACAGGATATAGTACAGGGCTGTGCAATAGAACACGCGAACATGAGTGTACATTAAAGAGGATGCACACAGGATATAGTACAGGGCTGTACAATAGAACATGTGAACATGAGTGTGCTGAGGCTGCATAAGAGTTTGCACACGAGAACACACGTGTGTACATACATGTATGCATGTACAGAGCATAAGCATCTGCACACACATGTACACATGGGTGGGCACGAGGAGGAGTGTGAAAGAGACGGTGCCTGTGTGCCGGAATATGTCAGAGTACAGCACAGGAGTGTGTCTGAATGGGGGGCTAGGGATCATGGGCGTGGGCATGTGAATTGTGTGCAGGAGAGTGTCTGAATCATGGTGGCCTGGGCATGTGTGGGAGGGTGTGAGTGTGTGGGAGAGTGATGCAGGAGCGGCATGCACGTGAGTGTGGTGTGTATGTGTGTGTAGAGGGTGTGTGTGGGGGGGGTGGCACGTGTGTGACAGAGTGGTGTATGCGTAAATGTGACTATGAGGGTGTGTGCACTGACAAGCAGGGAGGTATGCACATGCCACTATTTGTGTGCACCCCAGGTGTCCGTGTGCCTGTGTTTGGGAGTGTGTCCAGCTGGGCATGTGCCTGGAATAGATGAGGTTGCTGTGTAAGTTTCCACAAGCACAAGGGTGATGGAGGATGTGAGGAGACACACTTCCCTCAAGTCTGCCATGGGCTCCTGGCGGTCAACACCCTGTGTGGTATCTGTCTAGGGTCGTCCCCTTGATAGGAGATGCTAACCTTTCCAGAGCACCTACTTACTATGTGCTGGCCACAGGGCACAGCTGTGAACAGGCTAGCCCAGAACCATCTGCTGGAGCCCATGAGCCCATGCAGGAAGGCGAAAGGTAGCTGGGGCTGCATTCATGGCCACAGTTCCCAAGAAGAGAGCTTGGGGCTCCAACAGCCATGACTACACAGTGATTTCCTCTGAAGTCAGAATGATTCATTCATGCCCTCTCAAACCTCACTCTGCTGCCAGGCCCTGTCCTAGATACCACAGAAAACAGAGCCAAGTAAGACAGGCCCTTGCCCTTGAGACTATCTTAGCATGTGGGGCCGTCCTGGACATGAGCAATGACCACGCACATGGCGATCGGTGTTGCAAAAGGAGGTTTAGGGATGGGGTTCTGGAAGAGAGTGAAACCCAGGAAGACTTCCTGGAGCTGGTGGCCCCTGAGCTAGGTCTTAAAGGCTGACAGAGGCTGGGATGAAGGAAGGCATTCCAAGAGGAGCGAACCACATGAGCAAAGATGCAGAGGTGACAGGACTCAGGGTAGAGTCCTTGGAACATGCTCACTAGCTGTAAGGAAGCTGAGATGGGGAGGACCTGGGACTGGGCTAACCTAGCGCCCTGAAGGATGGTTTCGGTTGCCCATCTGAAGAGCAGGCCAGCACTGGGAACATTCTGCCGGCACCACTGGGTACACCCATTGGGCAGGGACAAACCAGGTGCTGTGATAGAAACTGCTACCTGCATTGAAGCCACCAAAAATGGGGATGCGTGTGGCCTGGTAAATAAGCTGACAGCTGGCCCAGGGGCTCAGGGTCCCCACTCCTTCACCCTTGCCCTGGGTAGCTCTGAGAACTCAGTGCTGTGCCACATCCCTGCAGGGAAGGGGCAGACTCTGGTGGCCCCTTCCATGCAGTAGGTAAACTTCTAAGGTGCTAAGACTGTCCAGAGCTCAGGCTCTGGGGCCGGATGACCTTTATGTCTTGTCTCTAGCACGGTGCTTGGCAAAGTTGCTTTTCTCTAAGCCTGTTTCCTCACCTGTAAACAGGAAATGCAGCCCCCTCCCTCCCCAGGTCAGATGCTCTGTGGTTAGAAGTGCTGGACTCAGAATGAGACATTTCCTTGACTCCCTTTCATCCGTGTTCCACAACCCATCTGTTAGTAGATCCTGCTGGCTTAACTTCCAACACATGGCCAGACCCTGACCTCTTCTTACCACCCTGACTGAACCTCCACGCTGACCTTCCTGCCTCTGCCTCACCTCTCTACCAGCCACATTCCCCCAGCAGCCAGAGACGCCTCTAAAACCTAAGTCAGGTGACGTTCCTCCTTTGTGCAAAACCCTCCCACAGCCCCCACTGCACTCAGAGTGAAACCCAGAATTTTTACAGTGGCCCCAGGGGCCTACAGCCTTGCTTTTCCCCAATCGTGCCAGATTCTCCACTCACCACATGACCTTTGCACTTGCCATTGCCTCTGCCTGGCACTCTCATCCCTAAATATCTACATGTCTGGCTCGCTCCCCTCCTTCAGGCCTATCTGAGAGGCCTTCCTTGGCCATTCTGTCTAAAATACTACCCACCTCAATGTCCCTGGCTCTGCTTCATTGTTCGATATATCATCCTCACTCAAAAAACTACGCATTTCCTTGTTAATTTTTTAAAAGTGCTCATCTCCCTGTCATAGACTCACTTGTAAGTCCTTTGAGAGCAGGAACTGAGTTTTCTTCCCCAGGGTTGGAGCAGTGCCTGGCACTGGCTGAAAGTAGGTTTTGATTTGGATTCCAACTCTGCTACCCATGAGACTCCAGGAAATGTCTCGCCCACTCTGGACCTCTGGCTCTTTATCTGTAGAATGGGTCTCATGATGATGATGATGATGATGATGATGATGATGATGACAATACCAGGGTTGTTCTGAGGATGAAACGGGCTAGCGTGCCTGGCACAGAGTAAGTACTCAATGCAGAGCAGCTGTCACCATGCAGATGGGTGTCTAAAGATGAAGGGGGCGACAGATGACCACGTCCTTAAGCCTGAGAGGCTCGGGATCCTCTCCGAGGCAGAACCAGCTCTGCCTCGATGCATGCCTGAGGCCCCTCTGGCATGGGCCTGTAAGCAGGCTGAGCACACTGCTGGCAAGGAGGCAGCGGGGACAGGCGGCGCTGGGAGCCCTATGGAGCATTTGCCGGGTTCAGATGAAACCTGGAGGCGATGAAGCGATGCTTGCAGTGTGACCCTGTTCGCAAAGTGGCAGGAAAAGAACTGCAAATCTGTGTAAATATCCTTTAGAATTAACAGGCTTTGGGGGACCGGCAGAGGCTGACAGAGCAGGTAGAGGACACTGACATCTACTAGGCTTGGTGCCTTGACAACCTAAGGACCTTTCCTCCTCCTCATTTTGCAGAGGAAGAAACTGAGGCCTGGAGTAAGGCCTGGAGAAGCTGAGGTTGGGAGGTCCTCCCAATCTCCAGGCCCCAACCATTGCCCTGAGACAGGCCCTGGTGCTGCACAGCCATACTTTCATGGGGGAAATGCATGGGTTAGGCCAGATAACCAGAAGCCTTCATTTAGCCCTCAGGACATCCCGGCCCAGAGTGGCAGGTGCTATTGTCACTGTCCCCTCCTACAGATGAGGAAGCAGAGCCTGGAGAGGCAGGTAAGTGGCAGAGGTGGGATTCCAACACTGGAGGCTGGAGCCACCCCATGCGATCGCTTCTCCCTGTGACAGGTCCCCTCCAGTTCAGGCTTCTGGATTCTCAGGTTGCCAAGGATGCGCACACATTTTCCCAGCTGAGATAAAGGCCCTCTTAAAAGCAACACGCATTTATTAAACGACATTTGCCAGGGTTTCAGCACATTGCCGGCAGCAGACAGTCTCCGGACTGACGGGATTTTTCCCCAAGCTGACACTATTCACTGATTCCTTTTATAGAGCATTTTGCAGCTTGCAAAAGCACTTTCCACGGCTCTTAATTCCTTAACCCTCAACAGTCACCCATTTGGGAGGAAACAGTGTTAGCGGTTCCATTTTGCAGATGGGGAAACGGAGGCTCAGAGCTGGGAAGACACCTGCCCCAGAGCACACAGCCAGTAAGCGGCACATGCTGGACTCCAATTCAGGAATGTGCCCCAAAGCAGAAGCCCCTCCATGGCCTCTCCTGCCAGAGGAGTCTGTGGAGTCATCAGGACAAAGGGCCAGGAGGACATGCAGGCTGGAGCATCAGGGCTGGAAGGGACCTGCAAGAGAGGAGCCAAGCCAAGCCTCCCGGTCACAGAAGGGGAAACTGAGGCTGAGGGGGCAGAGAAGTGGGTTTCAGTCTCCCCGCTGGCAAAAGATGGAGCTTTTAAAATTCCCAAACCATAAAATGATGACAATCACATAACAGCAGTAACAATAGCTAATAAGCATCGACGCTGCCCAGAGCAAGACAGGCCTCATGGAACCTCTGCAGGAGCCCAGTAAGACAGGGCTGTCACCACCCCCATTTCACGGAGGACCAGATGTGAAGCTTTGGGAGGTACAACCATTTGGCCATGGTCACAGGGCTGCCGAGTGGTCTGATTCCACCTCCCTCTGTTCTAACCCCCACCCTGCACCAGACTGCCTCGTGCAGTGACCCTCTGGGGGAGGCTAACCTCGAGGTGGGGCCTCCAAGCCAACCCCCAGCCAAGAGTGCAGCACTAATTACGTCATGTTTCATGGTTGCAGCACCTCATCATTCATCATGGTGTCTAAAGTTGGGCAAGCAGTTCGTGTAGCCAGAATTTTAAGTACAAATTCCGGGGTTTCTTGGCTGCCTCCTCCTATCCCTCCTGGCATTGATATCTTTGTACTTCCTGATATCTTAGGGCTATTCATGACGGCTTTATGGGCAGGGAATTGTGGTATGATCCTGGCCCTGGCCACAGGGGGGGACTGTGGTAGTTAGGGAATAAGCTTTGCTTGTACAACCTCATAACTCCAAGCCTCCTCTTTAAAAGGGGGATTTTAGTTCCCACCCTGTTCTTTCATTCAATCAATATCTATTAACCCACCTACTGTGTGTCAGGCCCTGTGCTGAGGTCCTGGGAGGCCCAACAGTGAGTAAGAGACATAGCCCATCTCTCGTGCAGCTTATATCCTAGTGGGGGAGACAGGGCTGAAATAATGAAATGAATTAATATAGAAATGGCTAGGAGCACTAGGCAACAGGCAGATTTGGCCCAGTGATAGAGAATCACAAGCAATAACCTCTTTTGGAATGGGGTGGTTGGGACAGCATCCAAGGAAGGGAGGTGGCAGCTGAGACCCAAAGGAAGTGAAGACCAGGGAAGATGCTCCCGTAGAAGAGACAGCCAGTGCAAAGGCCCTCGGGTGGGAAAGAAGCTAGTGAAGGGCCAGAAAGGAGGCTGCCAAGGCTAAAGCCCAAGGAGGAAAGAGAGTGGTAAGAGGTGAGGATGAAGAGACAGACATGGTTCAGAAATGCCATGCTGGAAACCGAAAAAGGTTTCCAGCAGAACCAAAGGTGACTTGATTCACTCCAGCTGCTATGGGTGAAGAGCCTGAAGGGAGCAAGGGTGGCCGTGGAAAGCAGCAATGGGGATGCTGCAGCATTCAGGGGCCTAAATCCTAGTTCTGCACATAAAAGCTGTGTGACCTTAGGCAAGTCACTTTACCTTTCTCAGTTTCTCCATCTGTCCAATGGATTAATGGTATTTCCCATCTTACAGAACCGTGGTGAGAATTAAATGAGAGAATGCATAATGATCCTCTCACAAGCCAGACATGCTCCATGTTAGGTGCTCAACGAGCCAGATCCTGCTGGTCTGGCCCTGACCTCTGCTCACTCCCCCACCTCTTCTACTTTCACTCCAGCCCCACTGGCCTCTTTGCAATTCCTGGAACATACAAGCTCATTCCTGCCTCAGGGCCTTTGCATCTGCCATTCCTCCCACATGGAGGGCTCTTTTCCTGCTATCCCCCGTGGCTACTCCTCCATTTTCTTTTCTTTTTTTTCTTTTTTTTTTTTTGAGACAGAGTCTTGCTCTGTCACCCAGGCGGGAGTGCAGTGGTGCATTCTCGGCTCACTGCAACCTCTGCCTCCTGGGGTCAAGCGATTCTCCTGCCGCAGCCTCCAGAGTAGCTGGGATTACAGGCGCATGCCACCATGCCCGGCTAATTTTTGTATTTTTAGTGGAGATAGGATTTCGCCATGTTGGCCAGGCTGGTCTCAAACTCCTGACCTCAGGTGATCTGCCCACCTCAGCCTCCCAAAGTGCTGGGATTATAGGCGTGAGCCACCGCACCTGGCCTTAATTCTACATTTTCTTGAGGCCTCTGCTCCTTAGAGCGGCCCTCCCTCTGTCCTGACTAACCTTCTCCCTTCCCTCCTCCTGCTTTTCTCCCCAGCTACCTGGCATCATTTGTTTACTTGGGTGTGTTTTTCTCTTCCTCACTAGAATGTCTGCTGCACGAGAGCAGGTGTTTTTGTCTGTCTTGTTCACATTTGTATCCTCCAAGCACCTAGAGCCATCCCTGGCACATAGTAGGTGCTCAAAAATATTTGTTGAATGAATATTTACAATTAAAATGACCCTAATAATGACTGCCAAGTGGTTAAGGGTAAAGTGAGGAGTGGAGCCTGGCTTTACCTCTCACTGGCTGTGTGGCCTAAGGATGAGCCCCACTTGGCCTTGGGAAGCCTCAGTTGCCTTATCTGTAAAGTGGGGATGAAGGGCCATACTGTTTGGCTCGTGGTGAGGGTGAGGTAACAGCTCACATGAAGGGATGTGGAGAGAGTATCGGTGGGTGAAATGATACCCCATGTTTAGCACTCGCTTTATATACTCCCCGATTCTCCTCTCCCTAGCAAAAATAGGGGCAGGGGACAAGCATGGTAGAGAGTTGATCAGTGTCAAAGCTGAGGCTCATTACATCATTCTTTCTCATTTTGCATATGTTTGAAATTTTCCAAAATAAAAAGATAAGGAAGAGCTAACACATGTTCAAGGCTCAGCCTGTGCCGAGCACATCATGTACCTAGTATTTCCTTCCACCATGGGCTTCCATTTCTGGAGAACACCGACGGTCGGCCTGAAGAATGGAGCTGTAGAAACCGCGCTGGTATCACCGCCCACCTGCTCCAGCCGTCCCTCCTGGCTGGGAGGCCCATCGCTCACTCCCGGCTTCCAATTTCCCTCCTGATCCGAGCACCTGATCTCCTTGGGCTCTTGGCGCTAATCTGCAGCCATCTAACACCCTGCACCCCCGAACGAATGTGCCAGGAAATCTTACAGACACAAAGAACCAATTCTGCAGCATTTCCGACTTCCACCTCAGCTGTTTTGCATCTCTCTGGACTGAGGGCCTGGCAAGACACCTGGCAGGGAAAATCCATCTCGTGGAGGGCTTCATCAGAATACCCACCCCAGGAACACCAGCAGTTAACAGGAAAGCAGTTTCAGCTGTGAAAATAGATGCTTCCTTCTCTAGTATGGGGACAGGGACACACCTTGGGGACACACACTGCCCCCACTTTGTAGGAAGGTGCACTGATAGAAATACGAGAGGAGGCCGGGTGCGGTGGCTCACGCCTGTAATCCCAGCACTTTGGGAGGCCAAGGCGGGAGGATCACCTGAGGTCAGGAGTTTGAGACCAGCCTGATCAATAGGGTGAAACCCAGTCTCTACTAAAAACACAAAAATTAGCTGGGCGTGATGGTGTGCGCCTGTAGTCCTAGCTACTGGGGAGGCTGAGATAGGAGAATTGCTTGGACCCAGGAGGCAGAGGCTGCAGTGAGCCGAGGTCGCACCACTGCACTCCAGCCTGGGCGATGGAGCAAGACTCCGTCTCAAAAAAAAAAAGAAAGAAAGAAAGAAAAAACAAAAACAAAAACGAGAAGAGCACTAAGGGAGCAGGGTGCCAGCACAACTGGGCCTCAGTTTCCCTCCCTGTCAAGCAAGCCTCAGTGACGGCTAGGGAATGGCACAACAGTTAACCACATAGGCTCTGTGATTAGGCCGACAGTGGTTATCCAAATCTGGCGCTTACTGTGTGGCCTTGGGCAAGCGGCTTCACCATTCAGAGCCTCAGTTTCCTCACAGATCCAACGGGTCTGAAGATAACGATGAGCATCACCAGGTGGCTGTGAGTACCACCAGGGTCACACACACCAAGTGCTGAGCCCAGGAAGCAGAGAACCCAGATGGTTCCTATTAGTATTACTTTAGTGTTTTCCCGGGGAATTTGGGATCCTGTCAGATTTCTGGCTGAAACAGTGGAAAGTTCCAGCACAGCCCAGTTTTTAAAAGCCTTGGCCTGGACCACAGGAGGCTTGGCGTTCCAGCCGGGCCTTGCCATGGATCTCCCGCGTGGGGCCGCCCAGTTTTTTTCTCTCTGTTCTTCTGGCCGCACCGTAAGGCACTGGATGAAAGCACAGAGGGCTCTCTCAGGCCCCCTACTGCTTTGCAGGTCCGGGAATCCACAACTGCAGACCTGCGGATCCAGATAGAGACACCTAGAGGCAGGCTGTGCCCACAGCACTCAGTCCCTGGTAACAGGCAATTAAATCACTGTAGCCTGGGTTTCTACTCAACTTGTCCATCCCCCAACAGCATAAAAGCTACAAGGACAGCTGGGTGGTGCGGTGGCTCAGCCTGTAATCCCAGCACTTTGGGAGGTGGATCACCTGGGGTCAGGAGTTCGAGACCAGCCTGACCAACATGGAGAAACCTTGTCTCTACTAAAAATACAAAATTAGCCAGGCGTGGTAGCGCATGCGTGTAATCCCAGCTACTCGGGAGGCTGAGGCAGGAGAATCGCTTGAACCCAGGAGGTGGAGGTTTTGTTGAGCCGAGATCACGCCATTGCACTCCAGCCTGGGCAACAAGAGTGAAACTCCATCTCAAAAAAAAAAAAGAAAAAAAAAAAGCTACAAGGAAATATCAAGCTGAAGGACATTTGTTCACTGAACAGCCTTTGCTGTTTTTTAAGTACCCCCTATGTGTAAGCAACTGCGTTAGATGTTTTATGAAAATCCATCCCAATTGTTAAAAAAGAGGAATCAAACCAGAATAAAGCCATGCTAATTACAACACTGGTTAATATGTATTGAGTGCTTACTACATACAAGGCATGGCTTCCAGCATTATACACGCATTAATTAACTTAATCCTTGCAATAGAGTGGTTAATACCGTTCCTCTTTTACAGATGAGCAAAATGAGACACAGATTTCTGCAAATTGTCCAAGTCAGTAGCAGGGCTCAGATCAACACCCAGGGGTCTTAGCACCATCTTAGCACTAGGCCAGGTTGTGTGTCCGCGTGGAGAGGCTCCTCTGACCTCTCCCCAGGAGGCACATTAAATTGAACCTCGAAGGATGAGTAGGATTCAGACACAGGAAGACAAGGAGGTACAGGAAGGGCATTTCTGACGGCAGGAACAGCACGGGCCAAGGCACAGAGCTGAGAGTTCAGCTGAGGCATGGATCTGTGGAAAACCATTTACCAAACGGAGAGAGGCCGCACGCTAACGGGCATTCTACAAATCAAATGCCTCTTGTTCATAAGTTCAGGGAACACTGGAGTAAATGTGACCCAGCTCGGGATTCTACATTGCAGGGCTTCTCAGGGTCTCTGGGGTGCTCGTGTGGCTGAGTAGCCAGCAAAGCTCTGGTCTGCAGGGAGGAAGCCTGGTTATCCTGCAGCATCTCAACAGGTCAGCTTGTTGGAAAACATGTGGCTGGAAATCAGGCCTGGCAGGGAGGAAGCCCAGGCCTCACCGCAGCTTTGTGTTTTTTTTTTTTTTTTTTTTTTTTTTTTTTAAAGAAAACTTGGACCCACTCAACAGTTTTGAGCTGGGGAGTGACATGATCTGAGTTGTGTTGACAGGCCAGAAATCTGAGCACATTTAAAAAGAGAGAGAGAGAGAGAGGGGGGAAACCTTCCGTCAGTCCAAGACTACAAATAAGAAAATAACCTGTCGCACGGAGCCATTGGAAGCAGCAAGCGAGCGCGTGTGGGATCCGCACAACACTTTTAGACTCCCTTCCTCTCGCACACCCCCTCTCCATCTGTCGCAAAGGGCACCAGGAAGATGCAGGGAGGAATATTCCAGCTCTGGGGGCTCCAGAGCTCAGCAGCCCAGATGGGGGGCTCTTACAGGAGCCACATCACCTCTCATGTGTTGCTACTGGTGAGGACCAGGGGGCTGTCAGTATTTCCACCCTCAGCAGGCTTTCAGAGAAATGCCTGTGACTTCATCAAAACCTTCTGCCCAGAGAAAGAACTCTTCTACAGTCCTCCACCCAAGGCCAGAAAGGGGCCTCTCTCACTCCCTCTCCAGCTTGGACTAAATCATCCTGATTAAGTCATTGAACTTCTTCCCTAGAAGCCACCCAGCAGGAAGGCCAGCATCCAAAATCCTGGCTCCTCTCTATCACTTATAAGTTAGTTCCCCGGTTTGGGACTCGATTTTCTGCATCTGCAAAATGGGGAGAAGAGCCAATTCATGTCTTGCGGATGAGACGATGCAGGAGCAGCATCTGGCCTGGAACGCCATTGACTATTTAATGAACGTTGGTTTTCCTCCCTTCTCTCAACACACGGTTCACACCAGCACTGCATGGGTGCTGCATGACTGCAAGTACAGACGTGAATTACCGTGAGTTTCCGAGGGGCTGGTAAAGGCCAGAAAGTACTCAGAGAAAACTATGGCTTTAAAGGAACTTCCAACAGCCTGATGTGTTGAGCCAAAGCACTCCCGCCCCGTTTTCTCTTCTTACGAAAGAGGAAGTGAGATTAACTTTACCATTTAGGAAAGTACAGAGGAGCCCCCAGAGTGCCACCCTCTACCAAACGGTGAGAGGTTCACTGGGGGGCCCCGCTGCTCCCCAGAGCCTGAACTGCAATTTGGCTTGGCCTCCTCCAGGCCAGAGAGAAGAAATGAATGGGAGTTTATCTGAGGTCGGCCTGGGGGGTGACTCAGAGGTCTCAAGGCCTAGCTGGGGCCAAGCAGGCATCCTGCAGGTTCAGCGTCAGGCGCTGCTGACACAAAATCAGGTGCCAGGTGTCCCCAGGCCTCAGTCCCTTGCCCTTCTCCCAGCCTCAGAATCTCCCTCAGTGCAGTTGTTTTAGGAAACAGGCCTCACATTGGGTCCAAAAACATAGGTTGGTGACTTCACTGGGATCTTTTTAGAATTTCCCTCTGGCAGCATTTGTGCTAAAAGCAATCTTTAGAAACTTCTTCTCTTGCCTCCCCCACCCAAGATAATTCACATGATTGGCCCCACCCCCCCCCCCCAAAACAGTGATCATGTGAAGACACAGGAATCATGTGACACCTCCCAGGCTGACAGTTCTGCCTGAGACACTAGTAGTCATTCAATCCAAAGCCGCCTTCCTAAACCTGACATTTTAGTTTCTCACTCGAACAAATCCATTTTCTTAGAAAATTGGACAACTGCCTCCTTGCACCTTCCTACCCTCATATCCTGTCTCTCTACTTCTTTGTTGTAAATTCCATGTCTGGAGCAATAGGGGGAGGGGCCTGAGACCCCATCCTTCAGCCAAACCAGGTGACTTCCCTGCCCAGGCCCATGGTGTGACCAGGACCCCGAAGAACAGATACTGAAGGATAATGGGAGACTTGAGCTATGATGGTCGCACCTCATCCCTTCCCCACCACCCTCGACCAAGAAATTCATTCTTACCTCCTAAGATTTATTTATTTCAAAGCTAATCTTGGCCCCTCTGCTGCTCCCACTTTTTCAGGCTATTGATGCTGAATGGATTGGAACAGAAGTTTTATGGCCCAATCTTTACCATTTTATAGATTGTTTTTGTAGGCAAAAGGGGGAGATGTGCTCACAAGAAAGGTGTTGGTGTTCCCAGCCAGTGCCCCAGGAAAGGCAGGCTGCCCATCTGAGCACTTGCTAATCAGCGTCACTGCTCATTTGCCAGGGACTGAACCACAGCCTCCTGGTCGGAGAAGGGTCTGGAATAGACATTTAGAAATTAACTCGGGCCCAATTCCCTGCTTCAGGAAAATTAAGCAGTTGTGAGTGACACTTGTGCATTTCCAGGCCAGGAAGGATGGCAGGGCAGGAACTCGGACTTTTGCAGGGTACAAATGGCCAGCTCAGGCAGGAAGGAGCAGATAGGAGATGCCACTCACTGGAGAGATGTGAACTGTATCAGTGCTCCCTTCAGCCCAGCAAGGACGCAACTATAACTGAAAAGAACTGGGGGTGGAGGGTGGGGTGGGGTGGGGGGATGCCTATGTGAATTCCTGGGTTTCAGGGGAAACTGCAGGGCAGAGAGAAGCAGCTGTCTACCCCCCATACTTCTCCTTCCACCCACCCACTCTTTGCTAGTTCTCCGTTTCTCCCTGCTATCAGATGGTTACCATCTCTAGTCAAACGCAAAAGGGGGTGTTGGACACTGAGCTCATCTTTACCTCCCTCCTCAAGGGTGGGAGGTACAGAGACCCCACTGCCTACAACACAGTTTCAAGACGACAAAAAACAAGATCCCCATTCTTCTCTCCCTCCCAACTCCCTTAATGCCATTTCTCTGCTCCCCCCGCCCCCCACCCGGTGCCCTCCCAGGAGACCCATGGTTTTGCAAAACCCATTTAAGAAGCAAGACTCCTGAATGGTGACCTCACCCTTTGGTGAACATGCACAGCAGCCTTCAGAGCCCGCCTGCCGGCGACAGCCAGGTGTTTGATGTAGGCCAACAGAAAGACATGGTCAGAGCCACAGGTAACATCCCCGCGGAGCACCTGAACTGCAGGGAGCTGCCTGGAAGCTCGGGGAAGGCAGGAGGAAGTGGGAGCTGGGAGCGCCTCAAGGAGCAAGACCACCAGGGAGAGGCTTTGGCAACCACAGGGACAATCCACCGTGTTTTTACATAAGGATCTGTTGCTCGCAGCAGCTCGCTCTGGGGTTACCGCGGCCTCCCGGTTCCCTCTCTCCCAGGCACACACTAACACTGGTTTACTCTGCGCACCAGAGGGAGGGCTCACTCTTCCCTAATTGCAACAGCTTGTCTCTGTTCCATTCCAGGCAGCATTGGGAGGACCTCTGCCCTCACCTCCTCCCCTCACACCCTGAAGTCAAACATGTGGAAAGTCGTATGTCCATGGGGAGAGATTCTGGGGAAGCCGGACGGCCCTGCTCTGAAAGCCACTGTCAGTCAGCCTTCCCCATTGGACTGGGCAGGGGCTGAGTGAAGCAACTCAGCTCTTTTGTCTCAGCGCCCAGCACAGTGCACAGAGTCAGAGTCCACAGAGACAAACTCTCATAGAAGAGACTTGGGTTCTACCCTTGGCTGTGTGACCTTGGGCATGTCGCTGGCCCTCTCTGGGCCTCAGTTTCTGCATCTATAACCCTGGTTACAGGCGTCTCTCCCCCTATTACTGCTCGGCATTAGCCGAATGGGTCCCAGTGCCAGTCTGAGAGGCCTGAGCCCGCAGTTTGGGGAGTGCAGCGGTGGGGAGCGGGGGGTGCTTACCTGACCAGGCGCAGGACGCGGCGAGCAGCAGGCAGAGCAGCGGCCCGAGGCGGCCGGGGGCCGGGCCGGCGGGCTCCATGGGCCGCGGCTGCGGAGCGAGGAGGGAGAGCGGCCGTGAGTGCGCGCTCGGGCGGGAGCAGGCTGGAGCGGGGAAATGACTAAGGCTCCCCCCCCTTCCCCCCTCCCGGCTGGGCCTCCCCCCGACTCCGGAACGGGCGCCTGGAGCGGCTTAGGAGCGGCCGCCGCCGCCGCCGCGGTTTTTGGAGACCCCCCCTCCCCGCCCCCCAGGAGAAATCGAGAGACGGAGACTGGGAGAGACCCCAAGCGCGCGAGAAATAAAGCCAGGGGCGGCCGGAGAGAGGCGGCAGGAGAGAGAAACAGACCCAAGGGAGCCAGGCAGAGAGCCAGAGACACGGAGAGGCGAGAGGGGGAGAAAGAGGGGGAGAGCGAGCGAGCGAGCGAGCGAGGAGCGAGGAGCGAGGCGGCGCGCAGATCGAGGCAGACTGCGCGGGAGAGAGGACCGCGCGAGCAGGGGCGAGGGGCAGCACGGCCGAGCCCGGCCGCGCGGAGCCGCCCCCGCCGCTGCCCACCTGCCCCGCCCGGGCTCCACACGGCGCGGGCGGCTGGGCTCGCTCCCGGCCCGCAGTCCCGGCCGCTGCCCCCGCCCTCCCGGCAGCGCGGCCCCCTCCCTCCTTCCCTTTCCCCTCCTCCCGTCTTCCCGCCGCCCGGGGAGGCTTCGGGGCTCCGGCCCCGCCGGCACCTTCTCTGCGGGCGAGCGCCCGCCTGCGCGCCCGCTGGCAGCGCGCCCCGGGGGAGGGAGCGAGGGCTGCGAGCTGCGCGCCCGGCCGGGGAGGGCAGCGTCCTCCCCCGCGCCGGCGCCCGGGCCCCGGCTGCTGTCCCGGGAAGGCGGCCCCGCGAGCCGCCGCAGCCCGCTGGGGCTCGGGACTAGACGAGCCTCCGGCTCCGACAATGTGCCAGTTGAGAAGCCCGCGCGGCTGGTCCCCAGCCCCGACCGGTCCCGCTCTGCCCCTCCCCGTCCCTGCCAGGCTCGGACCTGCGCCGCCCGCGAGGGCTGGAAGGCACTAGAAGCGCCGCCGGGGCTGCCCAGAGGCCGGGGCCCCGCTCCACTTTGCGCAAACTTGTTTTTCTAAGGTCAGCGCTGCGAGCTGGCTACATCGTCCTCTTAAGGTGGACTGGGGAAGTTGCGGCCGACCTCCCCTCGCCTCCGGATTCCGGCCGCGCGGCTACTCCCCGCTTCCCACTGGCGAGAGGCTGGAGGCGGCGAAGGAGTCGGGGAGTGGAGGCGGGGGGCGGGGGGGGGGGGTGTCTGCCTTTTAACCCTCCCCAAGAGGTCGTGCCTCTGAGCCCCAAAGCCGAAGGCCCCTCTTGGGGGTGGGTGCGGGCCGGCGGGGCCCGATCCTTTCAGAGCCGGGCCGAGGTGAAGGAAAAGAAGGAAGTAAGTGAACGCAGGGGGAAGGGGAGAGGAAGAAGAGATGATGGTACAAAAATAGCGTGTGTGTAGGAAGGACTTCGGTGCCGCCTGGAAAAGAGGCGCGGGGAGGAGAGGGAGCGAGAAGGGGGCTGTGGCGCGGAACCAGAGGGGAAGGGTCGGGCCCTTCCCAGGGAGGTGGAAGCCCCCTGGCCAGGTGTCTCGGTGGTGGAGGGCGGATTGAGGGGGTGGGGAGGCCCAGGCCGGGGCGTGTGTGGGAGAGCGGGGCCCTGAAGGCCTGGGTTCCAGGAGAAGGACAAGCCCTGAGGAAGATGAGGGGAAGGGGAGCCGGGGCCAGAGGCCTGGAGTTGGAGAGGACAGAACCCCGGTTTTCCTGGAGGGAACGGCGTTCCTGTAGTAGCCAGGTCAGTGATGGGGAGTGCCAGTGTCGTGGTCACCTGGCAGAAGGCTCCGCACTATGGGAGGAACACAAGTTCAAGACCCCAATGCTAATGGGAGAGAATTTTGCTTCACACAGTGGCAGTTAAGAGGATAGGAATGACACAAGGTGAGAGAAGGCCCAACCCTGTAAATGGACAGAAAGTTGAGGCCCAGAGAGGGAATAGGTTTGCTTAAGGCCACACAGCAAAGCTTGGGGTAGAAACAAGATTTGAATTCCTGATTCCCAGGTTAAAGACCTATGCAAAGTAACACCACTGCCTCCCCTCCTGCCCCAAGCCTCCTGGTTAAAGGCATGGTCCTGCTGTTGTGCAGGGGGGCAGGGAAGGTGCCACACTTGAGAACATGGGCTGAACTCCCTGGGTTCAAATCCCCTGGCTACTGTTATGAGCTGGGTGGACTGGAAAGTACCTTACCTCTTCTGTGCCTCAGCTTCTTCATCTGAGACGAGGCCAGCGTGAGTCTCAACTGTGAGGATTTGATGAGTTAATATTTGTAAGACATGTTAAAAAGAGCCTAGCACATACCAAGTGCAACATAAGCATTTGATAAATAAGTGAAGTGTTTGACAACAGTCCTTGAGAACCCACAGGGTTCTGGGCAGCATTTGAAGTGCAAGGGAATTTTCATTTCTTTCGGTGTGGGAGAGCACGAGGTCCCTGTCCATGAGGAATTTATATTCTACTAGGGGAGACAGATAAGTGGACAAGTAGAAATAATTAATGAAGAACGGAAGATTGAACTTAGAGAAGGAGAGGGGTGAGCGTATTTAGATAACGGGGCCAGTAAGACCTCCCTGAGACATGGGTTGCTGAATCACAAGTAGGGTCAGCAAGGCGAAGATTTGGGGAGAAAGGTGTTCCAGGAAAAGGGCCCAGCACAAGGAGGGGAAGGCCCCAGGTGGCTAGGCTGGAGGAGAGAAAGCGCAGTATGCAGGACTGGGGAGGGTGGGATGGTCTCCAAGACCTGGGTAAAGAGCCTGTGTTTATTCTGCAGTTGGGAGACCCCTAGAGGGTTTTCAGCACGGGAGGGCCATGTCTGATTTATGTGTCTAAAAGGCCAGTCTGCAAGCGTAGGGTTGACTGGAGAGAGAGGAGCGTGGAATTGGGCACCAATGAGAAAGATTGTTCTGGGGTTATCCTGGTATCTGAGGTGGGTGCAGGGAAGGTCTCCAACTCTTCAGGCCACATCGGGTCTAGACCATGAAGGTAACCAGGGAGGCTCCTGGGAAAATCTGTCATCAGACTCCATCTGGGGTGGGAGTGGAGATGGGGGCTGCTGATGAAGTCAGAGAAGAGGCAGCCTCCTGCCCTGGACTTCCAGAAGGCTCTGCTGTTCACTGTTCCTCAAGACACATACACACTCACAAACCTGCTGGGGGATTAGCAAACTGGAGATTAGGGAAGGATAATAATTGAACCACCTGCTATTTATATATAGCACCTTTGGCAAAGGCGCTCAGCAGGGCTTCCCTCACCTCTCCCCCTGGAGGGGGCCCTGACCCTTGTTCTCTGTCCACATAAAAATCATCCTTGGCCAACCTCAAGGCTGAGAAGCCATTGAGACCCACGGGCCATGGGTAGACTGATGCGAGGGGCAACTTGTCTGAGGCCACACAGAGAGATTATGGCAGATAATTGACATGAATCAGCCACCCGCACAGCAGGAGATCTGTGCCGCCCTGCGTTAAAATCTAACTGCCCTCACACATGTTCACTCATGCACTCAGCAATCTTAAGCATCTGGTAGGTGCCAGGCACTGGGAATGCAACAGCTGGAAAACAGATAAAAATCCCTGCCCTCAAGAAGCTGACATTCTAGTGGGAGGAAACGAACCGATAAGTAAATTATTTAGTTTGTCAAATGGCACAGGTGCTACGGGGTAGGGGGAATTAGCCAGGGAAGAGGCCCAGGAGTGCTGATGAGAGGGATAGATTGCAATTTTGAAAACGGATCAAGGAAGGTCTCACCGAGGAGGTGAGATGGGAAGCCAGGGGTGGTTGCATCCCTGCTTTTGCTGCTTGACTCTTCCTCTTACTCCTAGAGGGCACAATCTGTCAGCAAATCCTGCCTGCTGGGCCTTCTCATCACAACCAGAGCCAAACCACTTCTCAGCACCTCCGCTGCTTCCGCCCTCGTCTGAGCCTCCACCGCTCTCACCTGGGCGCCCTATTTCCACCTTGTGCCTTCTGTCGATTCCTCACTCAGCAGCCCGAGGAATCCTTGCACAGAAGTCAGATCACATTCCTTCCCTGTTGTCAAGGGAAGAAGACAAATGGGCATGAGAAGGAGAGGATCAGGGGCTTGGAAGCCAAGATTTTGCCAATTTGACTTATGCACCTTGGGCAAAAAAAAATTTTGAGCCTCAGTCTTTTCATCTGTGAAATAGGGATAACAAACTCTGATACGAGGGGTCAGTAGTGACAAGGATGTGAAAGCAGCCATGATGGCATGGCAGGGCCTATCTGGAATTTGGCCTTTGCAGGGGGGTAGATGACACCCTTGTATGTTCTAGGCCCTTTGAGATACATTATGTAACTGAAGCCTCAGCAACTCCACGGTGTTTCCAGAGGTGAGGAAACACACTGAGAGACAGAACACGACTTGACCAGGGCCACCCTGTGGGGCACGCTGGCACCTGCACAGCCCAGCTTCACCTGGTTCCAGCCCTGCCCGCGCTCTGCTCCCCACTTCCCGTAACCCTGGGCTGGCGTCAGCAGGCAGGCCTGCCAGGAGGCTGGAGCTGCCAACGACCTATTTTTCTGGGCAAGAAGAGCCATTTGGAGTTAGAGGTCTCAGCTGTGAAGCCAGAACAATAAAAATAAAAACAGCGCGGACTCCTGGGCAGCCTGGACCAGGGAACCAACTGCCCCAAGAGTTGCTGCTCACCAGGCTGGAAGGCAAGTGGGGCTGGGGGGATGGGAGATGGGAGTGACCTTACCGAGCCCCTGCTATGTCCTCCGGCCCTTACAGAGTAAGGGTAATCTCCAAGGCTCACAACAGCCCCTCTGTCTGGGTGGCCAGACCAGTCAGGATTTGAACTCAGTTTTCCAAACAGTAACAATTCCCATCTGTTCAGCATCTACTATGCTTTACAGACTTGTGACATTCATACCACACCTGGGGGGGTGAGCTCATCATTCCCTCATTTTACAGATGGGGCAGCTGAGACTTCAGGAGGCCTCTGCTCACACGCCACCTCCTTGAGAGGCCTTGCCAGACCACCCTGTTAAAGTAGTCACCCCCACCCCTGCCCAATATGCCCTACCCTCTTCCCTATTTTATCTTCATAGCATGCATCACGACCTGCTAATATTGTGTGTCTCCATTGCATTTTGTCTGTCTCCCTAACTAGCTCCAGGTCAGTTTATCCTAGTGGCTTGCACTGCAGTGGTCTCTCAGACTAGCCCCGTGGGGCAAGTTATTTTGATGATCTGTGCTTCCTTCGGGGTAATGATAGGACCTTACCTGAAAGGTTTCTTGTAAGGGTTAAATGAGTTAATGTCGGTTAAGTGTTGGCCACTGCCATTGTTTTGTCCCAGAGCTGTAGCTCCAGGGTCTTTAACAGTAAACAGTAGGTTGTCAATAAATATGTATTAAATTTAAAAACTGGGCTGGGCATGGTGGCTTACACCTGTAATCCCAGCACTTTGGGAGGCAGAGGTGGGAGGATTGCTTGAGCCCAGGAGTTCCAGGCTGCAGTGACCTATGATTGCTCCACTGCACTCCAGCCTGGGCAACAGAGTGAGACCCTATCTCTAAAATAATAAGTAAAAATAATAAATAAATGAAGCTCTCTGCCCACGATCCAATCTCAGGGTAAGGAATTGGCACAGCCTGGATTTGAAGGTGGGTCTCTATGAACCTGTGCTTCAATCCATCCCACTTCATAATCGCCTCTCCACAGGCCTCCATCCAACCACAGCTGCACAGGCATCAGAGCTTTGGTTCTACAACGTGAGCTGATACCAGTAGCCCCTGGAGGGATTGTTAAAACACTGATTCCAGGGCCCTAGCCGTGGAGTGTCTGATTCAGTAGGCCTTAGGTAAGGTCTGAAAATCTGCGTTTCTAACAAGGTCCCAGGTGGTACTGACGCTACTGATTCAGGGATCACACTTTGAGAACAGCTGAATAGACTGCCATTCAAGCCAAGGTGGGACTCCTTTGTAAGCCTGGCCCCAGTTTCCGTGTTGGTTAGTCTGTCCATCCCTGTGGTTTCTGTCCTCCCCTTAGGGCGAAGGCAGAGGGCAGGACAGCGCTTGCTGTAGAGACTGTAGCCAGTGCTCTGATGCCTAGGGGCTGTGACAGATCACTAAACCCAGGGGAGCTTTGCTGTAATTAGTGCTTTCCTGGGGAAGTCAGGGATTGAGCAACGCGGCAGGCAGGCAGGCAGCTCATAGGAGCCCATAAGGGGTGGGACCACGCTGTCGGGCCCTAAACACTGTTCTCAGGCTCTGGGGATCTAGCTCCACCCAGAGCTGAGCCCTCCCCAACACCTCTGGGTGGGCGTCCCTGTACTGGTGGTGTTGCAGGGGCAGAGAGCTGATTGCCTCAGCCATCACGGAGAGACCTGGGTTTGAGTGCTGACTGCCTAATAGTACTAATCATAGGAGTGTGTGTTAAGCCCCAGGCCTGAAGCGTTTCAGCACATTATCTCATGATGCCTCCCTGTGATTATCTTACGTGGACACAATTCTTATCCCCATTTCACAGATGAGAAAACTGAGGCACAGAGAACTTAAGGAGCTTGTCCAAGAGCCCACACCTTGAGAGCTCTAGAGCCAGGCTTTGAACCTAGGAGCTCTCATTCCCTATCCCCTGCTCCCGACCTCTGCACATTCTGACTTCTACTTGCTTAGGATGAGCTTGGGATGCCCCACAGTGCCCTCTCTGGGTTTCCATCACTACTGAGGTGTTGGCTTGATGATTTCCAGGTCCTGATGATTTCCACGTCCTTCTCAGGTGCCCAGCACCGGGCCTGCTAAAAGGTCTTAGACACACAAGGATCTGGTGGATGAAATAAGGAATGAACAGATGACCCTAACTCCAGTTCTGATGGGACAGTGTAGCTCAGTGGCTAAGAGATATGCATGCAGTTCCAGGCGCTGCCCCTCACTATGTGTGTGATCTCGAGTGGGTCTCAGCCTCAGTTTTCTCATCTGAAAATAGGTGAGGGAAGGATTAATGCATAAAGAGGAGAGCAAGAGACAGAGACGAGAGAGAGAGACAGAGAAAATATGCACCAACGCATGGCAGCTGAGAATGATGTTTGTTGCCTGCTCCATCTCAGTGTGTTCATGCATTCCTCAGGCAAAATACCTTGGTGCCCTCCTTGACTTATCTCTTTCTCTTCCTTCCCTGCCAGCCAATCCTCTTGGCTCTGCCTTCAAAATAAACCCAGAATCCAACCACTCCTTCCCACCTGCATCACACTCTGGTCCCAGTACCTTCATTTCTCACCTGGATTAGTGCAGTCACTTCCTTACTGGCTCCCTACTTCCTGGACTCCCCACCTTGTTGCCTCTTCAATAAAAGCCTCCCAATGGCCTTCCACTCCTTCTCTTGGAGTAAAACCTGAAGTTCTCAATGCAGCTCAAAAGGCCCCCTGTGATCCCCTGCTTCACTGACCCGGTCTCCTCACACTCTCCCCCTTGCTCACTCCACTCCAGTTAATTCACCATCTCAGTATTCCTTGAACATGCCCAGCAGGTGCCTACCTCAGGGCCTTTGCACGGGCTGTTCCCTGTACCAAGAACCCTCTTCCCCAGCTAGCTGCCTAGTTTGTCGCTGACTCTTCCTTAGGGTCTATGCTCAAATATCACCTCTACAGAGAAGCATGTCCTGACCACTCAGCTAAAACTGTCCCATCACTTCCTATTCCCTACTCCACTTTATTTTTTGATAGCATTTCCATTTCTTGACAGCATATCAATGTTATACATTTGATTGGTTGCGTGGCTCTCCTACTGATCTTTGAGCTCCATGTGAGCTCTTTGCCTTTGTTTCCTAGCACCTGGAGCTGAGCCCACACAGAGTAGGGCCTCAGGCAGAAACTACTGATAGAGTGAAAGAAGGAGCAGGAAACAGGAAGCAGGATGCAGCTCTGTCCATGAGGGCACTGGCGGCTGGATCCAGGGGCTCAGGCTCCGCCACCCGAGGGTCTGGCTTGGCCTGGGTTTCCCGAAGGAACAGGTGTCCTCGTTGAACTCCCCCGGCTGCTTTCCTGGGCAGGGAAGCCAAGACTCTAGTTGGCCTCATTCCTGTACCCGAGAGAGGAAGTGTCTGTCCCTGGGCAGGAACTGGTTTGGCTCTCAGGGAAAGCCTAAACAACACATACCACTTTCTTTGCTGCTGCAGCTTCTGATTGGGACCATGCCCTCTGGGTAGCAGTTGGCCACACCAGCCTTCATGCTGCCACTGCTGCTGGAGCAAGGAGGGAAGTGGATTGGGAAGTCTCCCAGAGCCCTTTGGACTGTACCTGATGGGAGCCTCATAGCCGTGCCATACCTATTGTACAGATGAGTAAACAGAGACTCTACCTGACCAACATATTGACTTAGTGGCACAGAAAGGCCATAAACCCAGATCTTTTGGTAGCAAATCCCTTAGTCCCCTCCTTACTCCCAACTCACACCCTGCTGCTCCAATGCCTACAACCCTGGGCTGGTTCATACTTGAAATTCCACCATTATAGTTTTCTTTCTCACTGTGTCTCATTCCCTCTTCAGCAAAAAAGGTGGTAACTATCCCCATGAATCTCTGGGAATAGATGAGGAGACTGAGGCGCAGAGAGGGAAATGGGTGGCCTGAGCTCTCACGGCCTGTAGGCCTGACAGGCCAAGTTAGAAAATATTAGTCTGTTTTTCCTCTTTACGTTTCTTCTCTTCAGCTTCAAGCAAGTAGTTGGGCTTAGTAAACAGGCGCTGCAGGGATTTAGGCAGAAAAATGAAGGCCCCTTAGTCTTTAGTAAAGTCTAAAACCAAAGAGATTCCCAGGAAAGACTGGGAGAGATTGGGGGCAAGCACACTGGAGAAGCTGGAGGGGGTCAGGCTGACAGGGGGTGCTGCCCCCACCCCAGCAGGATTGGGGAGGGGACAAGGCCTCCAGGGCAGGCCTCATGGTGGCTCCAGGTAGCCATAACTGTGTCTCAAGACCTCTGCCCTCACGGAAGACCCCACAGGGTGATTGAGATGGGGGTCCCTTAGGGTGGGACAATGGGCACGGCCTCCATCAGCCAACAGATATTTATTGAGCATCTACTATGGCCAGGGGCTCAGCTGGATGCTGGAAATGTGATAGTCACAGTTCCTGCACTCAAGGCATTCACATTCTAGTGGGGGAGATGGAAAGATAAATGTATGAGTTAGGGGGAGGGGATGCTATTCTATGCAGTGGAGGTCTCACTCAGGGAGTGGAGTTTCCTAAGGAAAGTATGAAGGAGAGCCATAGGAACACCAGGTGAAAGGAATGGCCAGTGCAAAGACCCCAGGAAGACCCTGGGATGACAAGTTCAAGGGCAGCTGGGCAGCCAGGCAACGGGAAACTAGCCAGGAGTGAGGCGGGAGATGAGGTTAGAGAGGAAGCAGGGCCCAGTCTGTTGGGCCGTGCAGGCCAAGGTGAGGCCTTCAGCTTTTACTCAGAACCAGATGGGAGCCACCGCGGGATTAGGAGCCGAGGAGCTGCAGGCAAGCGGTGTGGACAGATTCCTGGAAGGCACCTCAAATGTCCAGAGACTCTCTAAGGCCCTGGATCTGAGCAGGCTCTGGAGAGGAGAGAGCCCCAAGAATGACCAAGGCTGGGCTTGCTTCACGTCACCCCCATGGGATACATTCACAGACCAGATGAATTTAAGTAATTTGGGGCTTCTCAAACTTTATTCTTGTTAAATGCAGATTCTGACTTAGTAGGTTTGTAGCGGGGCCAAGATTCCGCATTTCTGATAAACTTTCAGGTGAGGTTGAAGCTGCTGGTCCCTGGACTGCACTCTGAGCAATGAAGATTTAAAGGAAAGAAATGGCCACGTCTGGCCCAACTGTGCCTGTGGTTTGAGAATCATACCTGCTGCTTGGCTTCAAGGCCGTCATTCAGGGCTCTTGACAAATTGTGCAGCCCCTCCACTCAGCCTGTTGCCCCCAAAAACCAAATGGGTCTTTCCCCAGCTCCATGCTTCCTGTATGACACAGGAGTGGTCAGGGTGGGCAGTGGGCTCCGGAGCCAGCTTACTTGGGTCCAGATTCCAGCCGTGGCAGCTACAGGTGGCAAGACTGTGGGGAAATGATCTTATTTGTCTTGCCATTTAGTTTCTCATCTGCAAAATGGAAAACTCATGACAGCTTCTTTACAGAGCTATTTGAAGATTCAAAGACATAATATATATCAAAAGTCTGGCACACAGGAGGGACTTAATAAATGTTATATCACTTTCCCTTCAGTTTCACCTGTCCGTTAAAGTAGTGATCTATGTACCTTTATCTCATTTTTTCAAAGTTTTCTGTTTTGTGTATGTGTTCTATGAAGTACATAACAAAGAAATATACAAAAATTTGTAAAAAGTATCGAATGTCCATACATTGAGGAATACATGTTTTCAATGTTTTTACTAATAGGGAAGATGATACAAAACATTTTGAAGACCACTGTTTTGAAGCCCAGTGCAATTGATAGAAATAGACTCTCAGGGCTGGAATAGATTTTTAAAGGCCTTCAATTCCCCTGGCACCCACTCTCCCATCTGATGCCCAAAACCCTTGGTTGCACTAGATTGCCTCCAGTGGTGGGGAGCTCACTACCTTTCCAGGCGATCCATTTTGTACAGCTCTGGGAATGGTTTCCTGAACCCAGTGCCTATCTGTATTCTAGCTGCCTCTGAGTTCCCAGGGACTGACTGAACTGCTCCTCCCCTTACTCCACTGTGTCAGAGCCCTGGGATCTCCCAGGGGCCCAGTGCCAGGTTGTGTGCAGAGTGGGCCTAAATAATGTCCCATGAATGAGAGGGAGTGGGAGATGGGGATGAGAAGGGGGATTCTGACAACTCTCAATTGGAGGTATGTTAACAACTCAGCGCTGTTGTCCCCCTGGGAGTGTGTTGATCTGTGTGACTCTGGATCTGTATCTATTTGTTTGGATTTATTTGCATGGGTTTGTACATTTGAGTGTGTATGCATGCATTGTGTGTTTTGCTGTGTGGCTATATATGAGTGTGTGTGTATGTCTATGTTGCAACGCAAATATCCATGTGTGCTGTGCATGTCTTTCTCTGTTTTTCTGCATGCCTGTGTGTCCAGGTGTATGTCACTGTGGGGTTGTGTCTGTCTCTGGTTTGTTTGCATGTGTGTGAGTGCTGCACACATGTGGGCGTGTGCTGTTTGCACTGTCTGTGCGTGCACATCTCTCTCTGTTTCTTTGTGTGTCTGTGTGCCTGGGGCCCTCCTTTGTGTGTCTCTGTGTGTGTGTCTGAATCTGCAGGAGTGCGTTTCCCTTCCCTGCTCAGCCCTTTCAGGGAGCTGGGGTGATTCGCTGCAGCCTGGTCGACTTAAGGCCGTCTGACTGGCAGGCAGCATGGGTTCCACACCCTCCTCTCTGTTCTGCTGTGCTAATCACTGGGTTATATGCAGATGGCAAATGTGTGGCTGCCAGGCTTGGAGGAGGGACTGTGGAGGGGGTGTGCAGATGAGCAGACACCAAAGAGCGAAAAGACAATTTAAAGGCAGAAAGGGGGAAAACAAGCCTGCTTGGCTTTGGAGTTTTGGGTGTGGGGTTCTTTCCAGAGGCGTGAATTTTATTAAGAGGATGTGATGACTACGATGTCTTCCTTCCCCTAATCAAGTAAGAGTCTTAGAATCACAGGATTCTAAAATCTTGGAATTGTCGAACTATAGAATTCTAGAATCTCAGCCGAATGCAACTCTAGACGCGTGGAACCTCTTCAAGGACCCTAATCCTCCTGGGATTTTAGCATCTTCACATGCACATGCAGTTCTTCTTGTCCCCCTTCTCTTTGTATAGAATCATGGCCAGAAAATGACCTTGAAAGTTCATCCAGTCCACCCCACCCTGGCTCCGGGCAGGGCAGTGGAGACAGAGGTCCAGCCAGTGAGGACATTCTTGGAAGTGTTGCACTGGAATCTTTCCTGGCTCTCTTGCTGGACAAGGACTTGTTGTCTGAAGGGTATGGGGTCTCATATTACTCTCCCCACCGCCACCTTCCACAGGGACTGAGTTCCTGGTGAAGACAAAGGCACCTATGTTCCTAGAATATGTTCTTAGCCGTTCAGGAGCTGGCACAGGCTGCAGGTGTGGGGAGAGTAAAGGGGCAGGGCTCTGTTTCTCTGAGATCCTCCCTCGGTGGAGTCTCAGTAACCTAGCCTGGGGTGGGGGTGGGTAGCTAACCAGGCAACCACACTCATGCCCCAGGATATTCAGTGGGGTGTCTTCTTCCTCTTATTGCTTCCTCTTACTGCTTAAAAGAGTAGACTATGTCCGGTCGGGCACGGTGGCTCACGCCTGTAATCCCAGCACTTTGGGAGGCCCAAGTGGGTGGATCTCCTGAGGTCAGGAGTTCAAGACCAGCCTGGCCAACATGGTGAAACCCTGTCTCTACTAAAAATACAAAAATTAGCTGGGCTTGGTGGCAGGTGCCTGTAATCCTATAATCCCAGCTAATCAGGAGGCTGAGGCAGGAGAATCACTTGAACCCAGGAGGCAGAGGTTGCAGTGAGCCAAGATCACGCCATTGCACTCCAGCCTGGGGGACAAGAGCGAGACTTCATCTCAAAAAAAAAAAAGAGAGCAGACTATGTCCTATCTCAGGAATCCTGGGAGCCATGGACTATCCCTGAGGGAGGGCATTGCACTGTACTTTGAAACCCTCCAGGACTCACCTATACTCTTTAATGTGGCAGCTTTTCAGGCTCTGGCTACTAGCCATCCCATCCCTCCCTCCCTCCCTCCTTTGCTCCCTCCCTCACTCCCTCCCTTTCACA
Source organism: Gorilla gorilla gorilla (assembly GCF_029281585.2). Classification (NCBI taxonomy): domain Eukaryota; kingdom Metazoa; phylum Chordata; class Mammalia; order Primates; family Hominidae; genus Gorilla; species Gorilla gorilla. Next base: position 11,802,817 of record NC_073245.2, on the reverse strand, counting down.
CATGTCCAGCCGCAGTGAACTCCCTATTCACCTTGAAGCTACTTGACTTCATGCCTCTGAATGTTTGCACAGGCTCGCTCTCTTCTTTATCTCTTCTTCTTGGTGCAAACCTTGTTCATCCTTGGAATACAAGCTCTCACTCAATTGTAAGCACCATGAGAGAGTTTGGTTTATTTAATACTTTATTTCCCTGAATCTACAACATTTGGCACACATTAGGTATTGAACCAATGTTTGTTAAATGACTGACTGAATGTACGGTTCAAAGTCAGCTCATTTCCACTCTAAAGCCTCAATTCTCCAACCCCTTCTGGATATTTCCCTGGGGCCCGCACCACGCCCGAGATTACCTGTGGTTGTGAGCCCTTGCTTACTTCTTCACCGGACAGGGAACCTCTTGAAGCTGGAGTCATGTCTGATTAATCTTTTTACACGTAGCATCCAGTTCAGGGCCTGGTACCCAGCAGGTGCCCAGCAAATGTGGGGCCCTTGCCAGCAGCCTGGCTTGGTGACTTGAAATCCCCTGTTGGTCCCAACTGCATGCACCGGTCCAAGCTGTTGGCAACATCTGCCTCAGAGTCTCATTTGCAATTATACATTCTCAGGCTCTTGCCACTTAATATTTAATAACCAGGCGGCTGGCCTTCTCTGGCAGCCAGTTAAGTCCCTGATTGCCTCTTGTCTGAACTTGGCCCCAAGTGAGGCAGGGACTGCTTTGGGGTTAAGTGTAAAGTCTGTGTCCTGAGCTGGGGGCTAGCATAAGGCCAGACCGTTGGAGATGGAGGAAGGAACGGCTGCTGGCTCAAGGCTTCTGGGTGACCTTACCAGGCAAGAGGCAGGTTGGGCATTTGCTCCAACTGGTTCCACCTCTCCTTCCCTTCCATGTAGGTCGACGCCCGCTCTTGGCCTCATAACAGGGGAGGAGGAAGGGAGGAAAATTGTTAATGAGAGGGTCCCTGACTCACATCTGATTGGTCCAGGAGAAAGAAAGGGGGATTCCGCCTGGGCTGTGTCCCAGCAGGAAAGGTGGTTCTATCCTGTGTGGTTTGGCCACCAGGAGCCAGGGCAGTCCCTGTGAGGGCCTATGGCGCCACGGAGTGGGGCTCTGGCAGCCGTGCCAGCCTCTCCTGGCACAAGGCTGGGGAATCCTTCCAAGTTGGCTGTGGAAGGAGATGAGGCAATGGTGATGACCTGACCCTAGGGGTAACCCAAGCTGCTGCCGAGCTCTGTGAAACCCTGCAGGCCCAGGGAGGCGTGGGTCAGTTCTAAAGGCTGACCTCTGCAGAACTGCTGGGGTGAGAGGGCGCAGAGAGGCCAAGTGACATCCAAAGGTCATGGGAGGCTCCAGGAAGGGGAACAGCAACACAAAGGCTCTGAGGCTGGACTCTGCTACCGAAGCCCGAGGTCCAGAGAAGGACTCACACCTGGGAATCTCAGACTTTAGATCCCAGAGGACATTTTACAGGGTCAAGAGATCCCACTCTGCCCCTAACAAGCCCAGTGACCTGGGACAAGTCACCCTGGTGTTTATACTGTCACCGCACATGTTGGGCAACGTGACTGCCTGAACTCTTCCTGTGTGGAGTCCTCTGTTATCCCCTCAGAGGTCATTTGGTGCAATCCAGGAATCTGAGACCAGAAATGCCGCTCTGTTGATCGACAGGGCTGGTTCCTTTAGAAGGTGGTGCTTAGTGTAGAACACTATGCTTTCCCAATGGGCAGTGTTTACCAGCACTTACTGTATGCAAGGGGCCATGCTCAATAAACCCTCTGCTAACATACGTGGTCTCAATCACCTGTGCCATCCTTGTCCCTTCCCTTTCCCTCTCCTGCTCATCATCCTCAGATCCTGTGACAGTATCTTTAAAACCCAGCCCAGCCCTGGTCCACTGTCTCGTCCCACGTTCCCCCGCACTACCCTCATAGACCACAGCTGCTGTCATGCCCGTGGCTGTACCAGCCTCTTTTCAGCTCCCCTGCACCACCCTGGCCCCTGCAATCCATCCCCTACCAGCAGCCAGGCGGCCTTTGAACCATCAAAATCAGATCACGTCCCTCCCCTGCTCTGAACCTCCAGGGACTGCCATGGTGCTTCCAGTCAAAATGAATCCTGCAGCCACGCTGCTCTACATGGCCAGTCCCCACTCTTCTCCATCCTGAGGTTGTCCATCTTTGCTGCCCACTCTGCTTCAGCCACACTGGCCTCCTTCCTCTCCTCAAACGTGTCCCTTGAGGCCAACCTGGGGCCCCTCAAGGCTGTTGATGTCACCTGCGCCTTAGTTCAAATGCCTCCCCACAGAGTATCCTTCCTTCATTCTCTAAAAGACCCCTCCTCCTTACATCTGGCCCCTTGTTATCCCATTTCCAAGTTTTATAGCACTTACCACTTTCTCATATTTCTCTATTTATGTGCACCCTCCCCCACCTGGAATGCAAACTTCGTCAGAACAAGACTTAGTCCCTGTTGTTCCCTGCTGGTTCCCAGTGCCTAGAAGGCACCAGCACGTGGCAGGGACTCCATGGGATTTGTCAGAGGAGGGATGACATGGCCTCGAGGGATGAGTGTAATAGTAGTATCCCATTTAATAGAAAGCCCAGCAATGCTAGGTGCCTGTGCAACTTACCAAACTTGTCAAGGGTGGAGTCGGGATTCAAACCCCCATCCAGGGGGCTCCAGCATCTATGCTTTTGTTCAGGAGGCTGCATGCTGTGGTCATGGTCAGAGCCCCTGAGCCCCAGGGACTCAGAGGTCAATTAGGGGTGGGGAAGGGGGAGGCACTGGTGCTGGTGGTGCCTGGGATGTGCTTCTTGATTTTGCCCCCAGCTGGGGCCCTACCTTAAGGTTAGGGTTCTGGAACGAGAGGCAGCCTCACCCATACCCCTCTGCCCAAAGGCCACCCCTGTAGCTCCTGTTGAGGCTGCTGGGCCCCCTGGAAGTCCCTGGCTTAGCTGTGGGTCAGTGAGCTCATCCCCTGCCCACCCTACGGGTTTCCAACGCTCCCTCCCTCTGCCGCAGTCGTTGCTACACAAGTTAATGGAATAACAAGACACTTTACCTATTATCTGATGCAAATACCTTTCCTCGCCAGCACCAGCTCTACGGCTCAGATCTTCCTGTAACCCAGCAAACAGACCTTCCGCTCCAGGCTCCAGCTGAAGAGGCCTGAGCACCAGCCAGGCACTTACAACCCCCTAGCTCGAGCCCTGGAAGGAGGGGTCAGGGGTGTTGTGCTGATGGGGTTGTGGCACCAATCTTAGTACTTTTCGCCGGCGACCATACAGTGAGGCCCACTGTGCACAGGTAGTTTGCATATTTCACCTTCACATGATTACATACAATTCTGATCCTCACTAGGCAGATGTGAGGATGAAAGGCTCAGGCAAGGCTGTGTAGTGCTCAAGTGGTGGATCCAGGTGGGTTTCACACCCACATCCCAAAACTTGACCCCTCTCCTATCCACTTCCTAAGGGCTTTGTCTGAGTGGCTCCATTTAGACCCGATTTCTCTAATAGCTCCATAGTAGGAGTTCTACTTATAGACAAAGAAGACGAAGGGGGTAGCACCTTGCTTAGCCACACCAGGGTAAGTAGGACTGTATGCCCAGGAAGGTGGATGTGTGTGTGGGGGGGTGCAGTTGGGTCAGGAGAGTTCCCAAAGCTTGCCCCTTGGGAAGCTCTGTCCTGGGACCCCCCCCACCACCAAAACACACCTGGCCTAGTTCATATTCAGTGCTGCAGGCATGTACAGGGCATGTACGCAGGCATGTACAGGGCACCTAGCAGGTGCTGGAATCACCCAGATGGAAGGTGGACCTCCTCCAAACAACTACATGAATCTCACAGGATGGCAGGACAGACTTAAGCTCCCTGTGCCTCAGTTTTCTCATCTCTAAAATGGGGAAGATAATACAGTTACTTCTTCTATAGAGTTGTGCTAAGGATGAAATGAGAATGAAGCACTTAAAAGAGGACTGAGCACATACTCAGTGACCAATCAGCGGCCATTTTTATTGTCACCTCCAGATCCCACATAGGCAGCTCTTCTCAAGGTCTGTTGTCCTGACAAATAAAGCGCTAGTTCTGTCGAGGTCAGAATCGTCTCTAAGCCAGTGGTTCTTAAACTCCAGTGCATGCTTCAGAATCCAGTAGCATCAGGTGAAAAATGTAGCCACAGCAGGTCTGAATGGGCTTTCTAGGAAGCTGCCTGCATCCCATTCTGACACAGGTGGTTTGCAGCAGGGCTCAGACCCGCTGCTCTGGGGGGCACCAGTGAGACTTTGTCATGGGAACGTGACTCCTGGTGACCAGCCCCTCCTCATCGCCATCAAGGGAGGTTTAGGATGTAGCATAGAGGTCAAGGCCTTGCCAGGAGACCTGGGTTCAAATCCCGGCTTCCCTCTTCTGGGCAAATGGCTTCCCTCATTTCCTTTTCCGAGACACAGAGGTTCCACAGTTCCCATCTCCCTGTCTGAGGGTTGGATGAATGCCTATCCAGAGTGGGCCTGAGACATGTTGCACACCCAGCAAGCAGGGGTGGCTGCCACCTTCGCCCTGCAGCAGTTTGTCTTCTGAGGCTTCTGTCCCTGAGTGTTTTATTTTCTGTTGATAGATTCCAGCTCATGTTCATGGGTCTGCACCTGCATACAAATGCCAAGAGGACTGGCCCACCCCTGGGATCTGTCCTCACCCGCTCCTCACCAAGCACCCGGCTGCAAGTTCCCAGCAGGGCTCGGAAGTCCCGGGGCCTCCTGTGAAGCTGGGACCACCATGCTGGTCCAGCCTCCTTGGTTGTGGTCGTGGCCGGAAGCAGCCAGACTGCTGGCCCCTTTGAGAGCGGGTGTCTCTGTGAGAGAGTGACTGCTGGGAGGTCTTCAGGGAACTTGGGCGCCGCTGGGACAATTGGTCGCTGTTTGGGGGAGTGAGGTTGGCAAGCCCTTGGCCCTCGGCACTGAGCCTCTGCCAGGCCCCTGCCAAGCCTGGGGCTGGTTTCCCACTGCCTGCTAGTTTCAGGGCCATCTGGGGAGGGGGCCCAGGGGAATTCATTGCCCCTCTCTTCAGCGTCTTTGCTGTGGTCCAGGAAGCCCGGGCAGTGTCCGCTCTCAGACAGCAGGTCAGCACAGCCTCAGACATGTTCTGATGATGCCCACGGTGTACCAGGCTAGGGGCGGGATACTTAGAACCAGCCTCCCAGATGCCTTAGAGACCTCTCCAATGGGCTGCCAGGGGCCTCACAGGCCATGGTAATGCAGAAGCCCTGGCTACATTAAGCCCTTGCATGCTTGTTAACTCTGGTTGGCCCTAGTCAAGAGCCTTGGCTGGGGAAACAACTGAACAAAACAAAGCCTCTACCCTCCTGCAACTTATTTTCTCATGTGGGGAGGGGGGGGTCAAAGCTGTGACAGTGTGGGGGAGAAAAATAAAGTGGGGATGGATACAGGGGGGTGGATACAGGGGGGTGGATACAGGGGGGTGGATACAGGGGGGTGGATACGGGGATGGATACAGGGGGATGGACACAGGGGGGTGGATACAGGGGGGTGGATACAGGGGTGGATACAGGGGGGTGGATACAGGGGCGTGGATACAGGGGGATGGATACGGGGATGGATACAGGGGGGTGGTTACAGGGGGATGGACACGGGGATGGACACGGGGGATGGACACAGGGGGATGGATACAGGGGAATGGTTACAGGGGGATGGATACAAGGGGGTGGATACAGGGGGATGGATACAGGGGGGTGGACACGGGGGTGGATACAGGGGGGTGGATACAGGGGGATGGATACAGGGGGATGAATACAGGGGGCTGGATACAGGGGGATGAATACAGGGGGGTGGATACAGGGGGGTGGATACAGGGGGATGAATACAGGGGGGTGGATACAGGGGGATGGATACGGGGATGGATACAGGGGGGTGGATACAGGGTGGTAGATACACAGGGGTGGTGTGGGGGTGATTTCTGCCAAGGGGTCGGGGAAGGTCTCTCTGAAAAGGTGACATATGAGCGGAGACATGTAGCTATGTGGAGGAAGAGTGTTCAGGCAGAAGGAACAGCATGTGCAAAGCTGCTGAGCAGGGACAGGGCCTGGCATGTTTGAGAAAGGCTGGGAGGCCGGTGTGACTGGAGCAGAGGGAGGGAGAGGGGGAGGGGAGGCAAGGAGGCCTAAGCAGAGAAACTCCTCCCCACCACCATTGTCCCGTCTTACAGACAGGAAACTGAGCCCAGAGAGGTTAAGCAACTTGCCTGAGGCCATGCACCTGGTCAGTGGAGGTACCTGGCTGGATGCCCACTGTAATGTCAGAGCCACTTAGCACCATGTGACTAACATGCTCTGTTGTAAAGCACAAGTGGCACCTTGTCATCGGTGACCTGGGGTCTCTGAGTGCTAGTGGTTTCCCTTTTAACTGTAAGCCCATTTGGCAAGGTTGTGTGCTGGGCACCCAGGAGCCGGGCCATCTTTAAGGACCTTCCTGAGATCTGGAGTCTGACAGGCCTGGGTTCGAATCCCTCTTCTATACTCACTAATCACTGGGGGTTTCTAGGCATTGGTTTGCTTCTCTGTAAAATGGGGCTAATGCTGCCTACCTCAGTGGCCTGGCAGGAGTGAATCAGCCTGAGACCTGGTGGATACTTAGAAAACATTTACCACCTTCAGACCCCCTCACCCAGGCCTCTAAAGCTGTGGTCCTCAAACCTCACAGCGTCCTTCCCTGGGAAGAAACAGCCTTCCCCAGAAGTGCTGGGTCTGCAATGCCTGGGGGCTTTAAACGGGATTCTGATGGGAGGTGCTGCAGGACCACCACTGCGGTAAGGTTTCTGCAAACCTTGTACAAATGGGAGATGTTGGCATCCCCCACTGTCCCCTCCAAGGGCCCTTGCTGCTTTTCCTTTGTGGCATCCATCACACTTGTAATTACTTGTTTAGCAACTGTCTGCTTCTCTGGGCTGCGTGTGCTGGCCTTGTTCATGGCTGGGTCCCCAGCACTGAGCAGCCTGCCTGGGGCGTAATAAGTGTGTGTTGGGAAAACAAACAAACAGACGCCTGGCTGGCTGAATAAATGCACGGATGCTCTTCAGAGCAGCTGGACTCAGTGTCCCACCACCCCCTCCCCCACCACCCCAAGGCCTGGGTTCTGACACAGGCTCTGCGGCCACACACTTCTTGTGTGATCTTGGGCAAGTCATCGTGTTCTCTGAGAAATTACATTGATTACTCAGGAGGAGTTGCGTGCAGAGGATCCCTGAGAGCTCTGGAAGAACTTGTTGGTAGTGGGTTTTTGGAAGAAGAAACTGCGTGAGCAAAGGTAAGGAGGGAGGAAAGTGCACAGCTTGTTCAGAGGACGGCCAGATGGCCAGGGGGTCCGATGCTCTTCGTACACCAAGGTGTGCGTGTCTGTGTATGGGGGAGTGTATGGGGGATGTGTGTTTATGTTGCTGTGTGTGTGTGAGTTTGAGAGTGTATATGTGTGTGGTGTGTTACTGTGTGTTGTGAAGAGTGAGAAGCTGAGGCACAAGGAGGGTAAGGGTCTTACTTGATGTCCCTGGGGTGGGTGGCACGTGGTAGCCACCCTCTCATGCATGCCCTTATCCTCTGCTCCCCTGGCCTCAGGATGTACCAGGCACTGACCCAGGCACTGGGGTTCCAGCAGCTACAATGGCAGACAGAATCCCTGCCTTCACAGGGACTGCTGTCGCAAATAGAGGGGTGACATTATGGAACAAGGGCACAGTTGGCTCTGGGGGCCTCGAAGGTCAGGCTGTTGAGCTTAGACTTAGGCCTGGAGGCATGGGGAGCCGTGGGAGGGATCTTGGAGGGGAGGTGCCCTGGGAGACATTGAGGAAGGAAAATGCACCATGAGGTAAGTTCTGCAGCTGCAGAGCACTGGGCGCTGCTGATGGAGTAATCAGGAGACATTGTGCTCACTTCTTCCCTTCCTAGAAGAGGAATCGCAGCGCAACCGGGGTGAGGCAAGTGTATGGGCAACTTAGCTCAGTAGCTAGTGTCTGTGTGTGCGGTGTGTGTGTGCTTGTGGTGTGTGTGTGTGTGTGTGTGTGTGTTGTAGAGTGACTCAGAGTGGACTCTGCACCTCTGCGAGAGGGAATTCTATCATGGAAATAGTTTGGTGGCCCTCGGAGGCACAGGGTCATGCAGCAAGCTGGCACTAGAATATTTCAAGCTCGCAGTAATGAAAGCAAATGGCAATTTGGCGTGTCTTCAGGCTTGAAAGCCGCAGAGCAGTGTTCAGTCATCAGCGGCGGTTATCACCCACCGATAATGGGGGCTGCTGCTCGGGGCCCGGTGAGGGAGAGGAGGGCTCAGAGAGGTTAAGTGACTTGCCCAGCATCACATGGCCGGTAATGGGAGGGCAAAGTCCAAGGTGCAGAGTTTGGCCTTTCCCCCTCCCCCAAGGCCAGGCCGCTCCCCAGAATGGATCATCTCTGAGCATTTTCTGAGTGCTGGTTTCCATAGCAGCAGGGCCATTCCTGCACAATGGATCCCCATCTTTCCCCAGCTTTGCTGCTGTGGGGGCTGCAGGGGTGGGGATGCTTGGTCTTGGGGACTGCTGGGGTGCCAGTAGGAAGGAGCTGGACAGGCCATTTGGATGATCTTGGGGCCTCCAGCCTTTACAGAAGGGCCACACCTGTTCAGTGTTTTCCATTTCAGCTCTGGAGTTGGGTCCACTTCCAGGTAGAGGGTAGGGAGAGAGAGGACAGAGAATGAAATAGGAAAAACACCAGAAACAGAGAATGGGAAAGTCAGAGACAAAATAAATTTTACAAAAGCCAAGACAGAGAAAACGTGTTTGCTTTCCAGACAAATTATTTCATTTCATCTTTACAACCTTGGGAGGTAGTTTCAGTTTACTCCAAATTGACAGATGAGGAAACTGAGGGCAAATGCAGTGCTTCTCAAAGTATAGTTCAAGAGCCGGCCTGGGAGGTCACAGGATGAAAGGTTTTGGAGAGGACAGTGGTTAAAACGCAGATTCTCTCACCCCATCCTGGACCTATAGAATCTGATTCTCTCCGGTGGAACCAGGACTCTGCATTTAGCCAGTTCCCCAGGAGAAATTTCTATAAAGTTTGAGAGTATCCACAGTCAGGAGGGTTGCCCTGTGCTATGCTGAAGTTTATGCAGCACATAAACTCAGAGCCAGGATTTAGGACCCAGAAGGGAACAAGATAGAGAGGAAAGTGACAAAGAGAAGCTTTTCAAAGCAAGACAGATATGCCTCAGAAGAGATGGCAAAGAGCAAGAGAGAGAAATAAGACTGACAGAGACACATTGGGAGAAGTCCTCTGAGCTAAGAGAAGGAGGAATCTGGTAGGACCAGCGTGTACTTTTATTGATTATGGATTGCCTATCACTGTAAACACAGCCCTCACTTAATCCTCACAGCAGTCTGATGAGGTAGGTCCTATTGCTCCCATTTTCTGGATAAGGAAACTGAGGCAAGGAGAACAAAGGGGAAGAGCCTAGCTTTGACCCCTGGTGGCCTGGCTTTGGAAGGGGTCACAGCTTTAACCACTAGGCTAGGCTGCCTCCTAAGCAGAAAGCTCAGGGACTCAGACTTAGACTCCAAATTTTTCTCCATCGCCCTACCTGTGTGACTCTGGGAAGCTTTCTGTGCCTCAGTTGCCTCACCTGCAAAATGGTGATAACAATACCTGTGTCAAGGAGTTCCTGTGGGGCCTTGTCTGAGATGGTACAAGAGCGCAGAGCAGTACCTAGTGCTAGAAGTGCTCCGTAACAGTTAGCTGTCAGTAAATACCTAGAAAGTCCAGGAAGCACATTAAAGTTTCTCACAAATGGTGGGTTTCTTGAGGCCTCTTTGCCCTGAACTGGGGCAAAGGATGGTGTCTTAGTCCATGTTATGCTGCTATAACAGGATGCTGCAGACTGGGTAATTTATAATGAATAGAAATTTATCTGGCTATGGTTCTAGAGACTGGGAAGTCCAAGAGCATGGAGCTGGCATCTGGAGAGGGCCCTTGGGCTGCATCATCCCATAGTGGAAGGCAAAAGGGTAAGAGATTGTGCAAGAGAGAACAAGAGGGAAGGGTGCTGAGCTCATCCTTTTACCAAGAACCCAATCCCACGATAACCAACCCACTCCCATGATAATGGCATTAATCATTCCTTAAAGGTCCTACATGTCACCACTCTTGCACTGGGGATTACATGTCCAATATGTGAACTCTGGGGGATACATTCAAACTTAGCAGAGGGGAAGAGGCTCCCAGTGAGTCTTGCTCTTCTCTGAGTCTAGAGCAAACCTACCAAACACAGAATCATTGATGACACAGAGACAATGGCCCGACTCATGGCCCTATCTGCCACTCTAAGCCATTGGACTCCTGTGAGCCTCACCAGGTTACATAGGGAAGCCCCAACCTGTGACTCACAAGAGCTCACTCCCAAGTCTGCTCTGCCAGATGCTACGGTGGCTCTGGTTGTCACTATTATGTGGACTATTATGTCTACTGTGCACCTGCCAGATATCCTCTGGGTACGTTGGTGCCATACCTTCACCCTGTGACTGAGGCACAGGAGCCCTGGGGATGCCCCACGCACCCTTCCAGGGAGGAATGAGTCCTCCCATTTTACAGATGAGGTAACAGAGGCTCAGAGAGGCAAAGTGATGGGCTGTGGGACACACATCTGGAAAATGGTACAGTCAGCACATACGCACACATCTGGCTGTGCTCTGGTTGCCTCTAACAAGCATTTATTGAGCCCCTGCTGTATACTGAGCATTTGTGATATTTGTGAGTATAGTCATTACCTACATCCTCTCATAGGCTGGAGGCTGCGTAAGAGGAAGGAGATCCTCCTACATGGCGTGATGGGTGCAGCAGCAGCAGCAGGAGACACTCATGCAATGTGCCAGGCACACACCCAAGGATGTCTCATCACTCCATGCCACAGCCCTGTGGTCACGTGGTGAACATAGCTTGGGTGGTGATGAGCAGCCAGCCTTGGTCCAGCCCCTGTTCTCAAGTGTGGGCGGTCTTGGGTTGCCTGGGGTGGGAGGAGGTTAGGAAACAAGCCCTGTGACCATTGGACCTTTCTCAGGTGGTGGTGGGTGGTGTGAGCTTTATGTCTTTGCTCTCAGGACAACACAGACCGGCTGATAATGCTGCTGTTCACTGACCCTGTGATGGTACTGTGGTGTAGCTTATACAATTGAACCTTCGGATTTCACTTACTACCTGAGGGTGGGTTTTTAATGGTCTGTTATTATTATCTCCATTTTACAGATGAAGAAAACTGAGGTTCAGACATTGTAAGTAGGGAGGATTTGAATCTGGCACTTGATTGCCAAGGCCTGTCCCCTAACTGCCTCCTGGTTCTCTGGGGAGGGAGGGATGAGGCAGGTCAGGGGCTCTGGGCTGGCTTCCCAAAGGAGGAGGTGAGGGCTAGACTGAGACTTGACGGACAAGCAGGCGTGGGACTGATGGAGCGTGTGTGTGTGTGTGTGTGTGGAGAGGGGGTGGCGGCTTGGGCAGGGCTTACTGGGTGGGGCCCAGCGGGGCTGGAAGGTGTGAGCAGGGCCTCAGCGAGGAGCCGGCTGCAATCTCAGCTTGTCACCTGGGCTACTCTGTGACCTGTGTTAGTAAAATCACAGTGAGGTCACGCCCCCTCCTGCACTCAGAAGACTCCTGTGGCTCCACGTTGCATGCGGAGGAAAAGCCGAAGTTCTGACAGTGGCCTGCCAGGCCCTGCCCTGGCTGACCCCGGCCGCTCCTCTGACCTCATGTCCAGTCTAGGTCCCCCTCGCTCACTGAGCTCAGGCCGTGCATTCATGAACCACGTCAGGCACGCTCACGGCCCTTCTGCCTGCAAAGCTCTGCTCGGAGATATCTAGAGGGCCCCCTTACCTTGCCAAATCTTTTCATAGACAGGCCTTCCCTGACCATCTTATTTAAAATTGTGACATCCCCCTTTCCGCACCCCTGGCTCTCACACTCTCGCTTCCCCTTTCTTGGTTTAATTGCTACTTTTTCACAGCACTTATCAGCATCTGACACGCTATGTATTTTACTTGCTTATTTGTTTAGTGCCTGGCAGTCCCTGTAATGACATCAGCTTTAACTGAGATTTTGTCCATGTTATTCACTGCTATATCCCCAGAGCCTAGAACAATGCCTGGCACATACTAGGTGCTCAATAAAATAAATTGTTGCCTAAATAAAAATACCAGCAATGACCCCATCTCATCATCATCCCTCTGCAAGTCATTTTATTTTTTTTCCAGTTTTGGAAGTTGAGGCTCAGAGAAAGCAAGGAGCTTACCCATGGTCATGTAGCGAGTAAAGGGGCAGGGTGGGTGCCCAGCTCTCCTCAGGAAAGAAGGACTTACTGCCCAGCTATTGGTGGTGCAGCAAAGTCCCTGTTGGAGATTGCCCAGTTAAGGAGAGCAGTCTTGGCTGAGGTCGCGTCCCCTCCCTGGGCAGCTCATATCTGATGACCGATTTATTCAGGGTCTAAAGGCCCAGCCCAAGCCACTGACCGCAGCCCCAGGCTCTGGTGGCAGTGGAGAGAGAAGCACAGCTTACTTACACCTGACAGCCCTAGGCAGAATGTTTGAGATGCCATATAAGTTGAATTATGTCTTCTCCCACCCGCACCAAATTCATATGTTGAAGCCCCAACCCCCAACACCTTAGCATGTGACTGTATTTGGAGACTGAGTCTTTAAAGAGGTAATTAATTAAATGAGGTCATTGAGGGTGGATCTTAATTCAGTATGACTGGTGTCCTTTATAAGGACAACTTTAGAAGAAGAGGAGATTAGGATGCAGACACACACAGAGGGAAGACCAGGTAAAGACACAGAAAGAAACAGCCATCTACAAGCCGAGGAGAGAGGCCTCAGAAGAAACCAGCCCTGCCAACACCTTGATCTTGGACTTCTAGCCCCCAGAATTGTGAGACAATAAACTTCTGTTGTTGAAGCACCAGAATATCCTGTGGCTCCGCATTGTGTGCGGAGGAAAAGCGAAAGTCCTTAGAGTGGCCCCCGAGGCCCTGCCCTATCTTCTCTCTCTAGACCATAAGTTCCCTGGGAGACGGGTGCTTGTCTGGTCTCTAGTATCTAGTGTAGTGTCAGAAACACAGCAAGTGCTCAATAAGTATTGATTGATTGGATTTGCAAAATGACCAGATGTACAAAGTCATTGTGATGCTTAAGTGAGGTTTTAATTGTGAAGCATCATGGCCCAAAACAACAGAAATTTATTGTCTCACAATTCTGGGGGCTAGAAGTTCATGATCAAGGGGTCAGCAGGGTTGGTTTGTTTTGAAGCACCAGTATCACAGCCAATTGTGACACTTCGTTTTTTGTTTGTTTGTTTTTGTTTGTGTTTTGAGTTGGAGTCTCACTCTGTCTCTCAGGCTGGAGTGCAGTGGCATGATCTTGGCTCACTGCAACCTCCACCTCTTGGGTTCAAGCGATTCTTCTGCCTCAACCTCCCAAGTAGCTGGGATTACAGGCACCCGCCACCATGCCCTGCTAATTTTTGTATTTTTAGTAGAGAGGAGATTTCACCATGTTGGCCAGGCTAGTCTTGAATTCCTGACCTCAAGTGATCTACCCGCCTCAGTCTCCCAAAGTGCTGGGATTACAGTCATGAGCCACAGTGGCCGGTCGAGTGTGATACTTCGTTCTGGCAGTGCTAGCAAATTAATCCAGTGCATTTGCTCATCCAGTCCTTACAAGATCTGCACAGTAAGTCTAATAATTACCCCATTCTGCAGATAAGGAAACAGGCTCAGAGAGGGGCAGTGACTCGCCCAAGATGACCCAGTTCAGCTCTGTTCTGACCCCAAAGCCAGAGGCAGCGTGCAGTCTAGTGAGAAGATGGGCTTTCACAAGCAAAACTGATGAAGCTGCCTTGGCCATCTGCCCTCATGACTGGTCAGTGCTGTGTGAGCTCAGAGGACCAAGGGCTCCATTTAGGGCAGTCAGCCAGGCTTCCTGCAGGAGGCAGAAGCCCCTGGGCCTTGCAGAGTAAGTACAATTTCGTTAAGGATAGTGAAACCACAGAATTCAAGGTAGACAGCTGCTGTTCAGGGGCGTGGGGGGAGGAATCCTCATGGCCTCCTTGGGTAGGTGCCTCAGTTGCTCATTTGGACAGAGCACAGGGTCCAAACTAGGTCATGGCCAGTCGGGGGAGGAGAGGAGGAAGTGAAGAACTGACGCCGGGTGAATCATCTGGCAAGTGTAGTGTGAAGTTATCACATGAGACTGGATTTTAATGTTTTGGTTTTAGGACCCCTTTATACTCTTAAAAATTACTGTGGACCCCAGAGAATTTTGTTTATGTCAGTTTATCTATTGATAGTTACCATGTTACGAATTAAAACATTTAAGAAACACACTTGACCGGGTGTGGTGACTCATGCCTATAATCCCATCACTTCAGAAGGCTGAGGCAGGCAGATCACTTGAGGTCAGGAGTTCGAGACCAGCCTGGCCAACACGGTGAAACCCCATCTCTACTAAAAAAAATACAAAAACTAGCTGGGTGTGGTGGTGCACACTGGTAGTCCCAGCTACTCGGGAGGATGAGGCAGGAGAACTGCTTGAATCTGGGAGGCAGAGGTTGCAGTGAGCTGATATCACACCACTGCACTTCAGCCTGGGCACAGAGTGAGATCTGAAATAAAAAAGAAAAAAGAAGAAGAAAGAAAGGAAAGAAAGGAAAGGAAGGAAAGGAAAGGAAGAAAGAAAGAAAGAAAAGAAAGAAAGAAAGAAAGGAACACTCCATTAGTTGTCAAAGCGAGGTCATCTTCCTAACAATCTTCTAGTGTGTTACTATTATAATCCCATTTTACAGATGAGAAAACTGAGGTCCAGATAAGCTGAGTCATCCAAAGTCTCACAGCTACCATGTGAACTAAACCAGGATTTGAACCCAGGCATTCTGCCTCCAGAGCCCAGGCTGTTAACTGCTACATTATGCTGCTTGGACACGCTGCACCTGCCCCCATTCCTACCCCAGGTATGGAGTTTGGACATTATCCTAGGAGTCTTGGGCTAAATCCCTGGAGCCTGTCTATAGCCAGTAGAACGGGGTACAAGGAGTTAAGCTTTCCTGAGATGAGATTTCAAACCGTGAAAGGGATGATTTACCCCAGAGGCACACCAGGCATCCCACACCCACCTCCACACAAGGCAGGGGTGAGAAGTCTGCTCTCACAGCCAAAGCCTTTGAAATGTTATTTCCTGAAGTGTTGCCTCACCCCTACCACAGCTCAAAGCCTCTGGGACTGGGGATCCCTCCAGGAAGCAGCTGGTCCCCATCCTTCCTCCTGCACAGAGCCTGGGACCAGCCAGGACCAGAGATAACTTAGCTCTCTGTAGGGTATAGGGCAGGATAAGTCCTGGCTAAAATCTGCCCTCCCACTGAAAGCCTTGCCCAGCCCACATGCACCTTGATTTAGCTCATTTTTACCGTATTTGCAGGGGACCTCCTGTGTGCCATGACGCTTCACAATCAGAACCTTGCTTAAGCCTCATGACAACTTTATGCATCTGGTCATTTTGCAAATCCAATCAATCAATACTTACTGAGCACTTGCTATGTTCCTGATGCTAAACTAGATACCAGGGACACGGTGCAGAGGATGAAGACAGATAAGGACCCATCTCTTGGGGAACTTACCGTCTAGAGAGAGAAGACAGCCAGACGAGGAGAGAGGCAATCGTGGGCAGTGCAGGAGAACAGGAAACACAGGGGGCTTTGCAAGCACAGAATAGGGACTCAGTAAATATTCGTGGTTGAATGGAAAGCTCTTAGGATAATGGCTCTCAGGTAGCTCTCCAATGTGCCAGCCTATTGTGTTAGTTAGGGCAGGATAACTGCTGTTACAGACAACCCCCAAATCTCAGTGACTCACAATCTGTTTACTTGTCACTCAGGTCACAGTCCAGTGTAGGTCAACTCCTCATGGTCACTCAGAGACCCAGGCCCTTCCATCCAGGGGAGGGGATCTTGATTTCTTTTTTGA
This sequence comes from Gorilla gorilla gorilla, assembly GCF_029281585.2. NCBI lineage: Eukaryota > Metazoa > Chordata > Mammalia > Primates > Hominidae > Gorilla > Gorilla gorilla. The sequence continues at coordinate 11,786,793 of NC_073245.2, read as the reverse complement.
TCTTCTGCATCCCCCGGCAGAGGAGAGGAAAAGGCAGGGTGTGGAGGAGCATGGGGGAGGTTTTATGGGCAGGCCTGGAAGGGATTCATGGCCAATTCACCTGGTCTTGTGTGGGGGTGTAGGTAGTGACCTAGGAGTGAAGGAAGGAGCAGTGTCATGCCCAGCAGTTCCCCCAGGTGAATTCAATGGAGGAGAGGTGATTTCCCTAAACAATGAGGGTTACTTAGGAAGGGGGCATGGATTCTGGATGGTCACAGCCTTCTAACCAGTATATATTCACTGCAGTATGCTAGTCAGGATTCTTTTAGCTTCAACTGATAAAAACCCAACTCAAACTACTTAAGGAAAAGAGGGAATGTATTGGTTCTGGTCTAGGAAGGTGGTTTCAGGAATGGCTGGATACAGGAACTCAACAGGGTCATCTTTTCTGGTTAGCTTTAGCCTCCAGGCAGGCTGTCAATGTGTGGTAGGGAAGCAGGCCACCAGCAGGTGCACCCAAACATGTATGCAACAAGCCCAGCAAGCCTGGCAGGAGCGAGGCATATGTATCATTTATCTGTGTACATCTATAATATGTATGTCATATATCATGTATCCTCTCTATATATCATATATCCATGTACATATCACATATGTCATATATTGTATATCCTATATATATCATATATATGTCATATATCCTCTATACACATCATACATCCATGTATATATATCTATCATATACATGTCATATACCTACATATATTATATATCCATATCCGTGCCACATACTCATCCCAGAAAATCACTTTGGTCCTGAATGGGACCCATGACCACTCTTGTTTTGGTGATCTTGATGGAAACCCCAAGTTTACATGGTGTGGAGGAGGGACCATTTTCTGAAAAAGGGACTCAGACAGACAATACCGTCAAGTTCACTACAGGAGAGATTACTAGATCTTTCCAAGAACATTGGGTCTATCTCACAGTCCTAGGTGTCAAAAGGAAAAGAGAAAAGGAAGGTGTCAAAAGGAAAAAAGAGGAAACTTGAGAAAAATAGGTGTCTAATCTCTTTGTTAATAGCCAATTTCTAGGAGCCAGGTATGGACTATGTGATTTTTATGGCATCAACATATAATGTTGCTTTCTTCCTCACTTAAGTTCAGAAGCAGTAGGAGACCGAGGAGTCAAGAGGTGAGGAACAAAATGTCAGCTTATTACAGATAAAGCTGTTTAGAGAACGTGCCTTGGGCATGCAGGCAAATGGAACTGCTAGCACTGATCCTCAGAGTTGGACAGCCTTACCTTTGCAATCACAGGTAGATGGATAAACACAGACCTCTCCCCTCTGACTCCTGGGACAGAACATGTCTTCACAGGTAGCTGATCCCAGGTTGAGAGAGGGCTCCCCTCTTCATACTCACCAATCATTCAGTCCAGGTTTGTTGCTCTGATGGAGGCCACCCCAACCCCCAGCCCCTTTTCAAATGTGCGCCACAGTAGGGAATGAGGCCAGGACCTGAGACCTGGCTGCCTGGTGGGTAGACCCTGGAATGTACAAGCAAACAGCCCCTAATGCCGGGAGCTCCTGGTTCCCGAGGAAACAGATGAAATTTGTGATGGGCAGAGAGTCAGAGAAAGAAGCATTCTTGTTTTCCTTTATTTTTTCAAAAATGACTATTCGAATAATACAATCCACTGTGAAAATTTTAAAAGGAAAAAAAAGCCAGGAAAGAATTGTAAAACTGCAAGCCACCTTCAATTCCGTCATCTGGTGTTAACTATCATTACATGTTGGTGTATATCCCTCGGGCCTTTGTGAGTGTGTGTGTTTAAACAAAATTAGAATCATGCTCTATGCATAATTTTTTATCTGGCTCTCTTTAACATTCTATATAAAGCATTTCAGCATGTCCACAAGGCTGGAGGCAGCACGAGGGCAGGAACCAAGTCTGCTTGATGATTGCTGTCTCCCCAGGGCCTCCCATGTGGACCATGCTAAAAAAAAATATTGCAGAAAAGAACGATATTCACAGGTAATATTGATTAGGTGACTTCTAGGCATCACCATGCATCATCGAATTACGTTCTTACAAGATAATGCAATGGGCACCTCTATGAACCATACCTTGTAGAAGAGGAAACTGAGGCCAGGGGAGGTGAAGTAGCTCACACAAGGTCACCATCAATGTTACATCCCTGCATGAACACATCCTGTATGTGCATCTTCCTACTTGACACATTTTCTTCTTGCCACTTTCCAGTTTTAATCAGGGATAGAGGGAAGCTCTGTTTACTTGAGAGAGGACTCTTTATTTGGAAAGAAGGTCTATCCCATTATGAGAGGGGGATGTGCTGAGGACTGTCACCCAGCCTTTGAGCCCCATTGGGATTCTTTTTTTTTTTTCTTAATTTTTCTTAAGACAAGGTTTTGCTCTGTCACCCAGGCTGGAGTGCAGTGGTGGGATCTTAGCTTACTGCAACCTCAAACTCCTGGCCTTAAGTGATCCTCCTCCCTCAGCCTCCTTGCAGCGTGAGCCACAGCATCCCACTGGGACCCTTAAGCAGCCTGGGCACAGGATGGTGATGGGTCTGTCCTCACTTGGGCCCTGTTGCCCATGACCCACCTGTCCCAGCTGTGTGTGTCAGTGCGTCTGCCTCTCTGCCAGATGTTGGAGTCTCCCAGTATGCCCACTGACTATCTTTCAGAATTCCACAGGGGCAGATGCTCTTAATGCCCCACCTGAGTCCCCTTGGCATTTCTTTTCTGTTTCAGGACACATGGGCCCTGTGTCTGGCTGCTGGCACATGAGTCTCTGCTTGAGGGTTTATCTGGCACTGGACCCTGCTCACCAGGAATTGATGCCTCCTGGGAGTAGCCTCCAACCAATTACTCTAGGAATTGGCATTGAGATCCTCCAGCCTCCTACCCTTGAAGTGGGCAACTCTGAGGCACGCTCGGTGCCATCTCGCAGAACTCCCAGGAGGACTGAGCTCCCGTGGCCCACGGTGCTAACTGGCTTTCTAATAAACACTTTATGAGCCTTCTTCCCTTCCCTGTCTCACTTCCCTCTCCCTCCTCCCCATATCAGTGCTTCCTGGGGTCACATCTCAAATAAGATTGGATCCTTGGCTCAAGGTTTGCTTCTTAGGGAACCCAAACCGACACTTTTTCACTCTTTTCTTCCCTGCAGCCACCACCCACCTGAATTTCCCCACAGGCTTCGTCTGCACTCTTTGCCCTCTAATCCATTGGCCACACTTGTCCTCAGAGTGGCCTTTTATGTTTTGCCCCACTCCCTATGTGGCTGATTTCCCCTGGCCTCCAAGCTGAAGTCAGCCTAGCATTCAAGGCTCTGTATGTTTCTCCCTTGTCAACCTCTCCAGTGTCTTTTTGAAGTATGACTCATCCTATGCTTAGGCAATACTGACCTATGTCATCTGTTTCTGCCTTTGCACGTGCTGTTCCACCTGCCTGATGTGCCCTTCCCTATGCTGGTCATTCAGAAAACTTCTACTCATGCAGCAAGACCCATCTCAGAAGTCACCTTCTCTGTGAAGCCTACCTAGATCATCCTAGATATTGACAGCCTCTCCCTTCTTTTGTGCCCCATTTGTATATTATTTTTCCCTTGTATACAATACTTATATTACTTTATTGTAATTATGTGTTTGTATTCTATCTCCCCAACAGGACTGTGAGCTCCTTAAGGGCAGGATCAGTCCTATTCTCTCTCACCCCAGAGCCTGCCTAGCACTGACTCTGGGACAAATTAGGTCCCCAATGAATACAGGTGTCCCTTGCTATCCAAATTTTCCTATATACTCAAAACCTAGAAACAAAATAGGTTAGGACAACATGGCGTCCCACATGATTCTGAGTCCATTGTCCAATACCCGCTACCTGAATTTAGGAGTTCTATGGATTTGGATGGCAAGAGATACTTGTGTATGAATGAATTAATTACTTAATGAATGAGGGCATTCAAAGCTGAGAGCGTTCATCAACTCTGGGCACAGACCTGCGTGAAGTTGGTGGAGAGGAGGGAAGGAGGGAACATGGAGATGCCAAGCCAAAGCCAAGAAAGTTGTTTTGCTTTGGAATATATTATTTTTGCAGGTTGCTATAGTTACCGCTGTGAAATTAAAAATTAAAACCTTGTGAAAGAGAGAGGGTTGACTGAGATGAGGCAGTTCCTTGACAGGCTGAGTTATTTATCTTTTCCCCATGTAACATCTGGTTATGTGCTTGCAAATTTATTTTTAATTCAGAGCTCTAAAAAGGATTTTGTGGCAGTGCGAGGTGCCTGGATGATTGGCTTGGGAGGGAAAGGTTAGAGGGTGGTATTTGGGGCCTGCTGGTGACCCCCAGTTTCTCTCCTGGCCCTTGCTCCTGCTTCTCACACAACCTCTAGGAATCAAGGGGTAGCTCGAATGTGTCTGGACCCCCTGCCAATCAAGCAGCAGCCGTAACCATGGTTCCCAGATGCAGAGCCAGGATGGAGGCTGCTGTCTGGTTCCTGTGGTTCTTTGAGTGTGAGGACAAGCATGGCTGGGAGTGGGGAAGGTTTCGAGTTCCTATCTCTCCAGTCTGTCTCCTAACTTGTGTGTCTCTGAGTGTCTCCCGGGATCTTTCTGGACCCCTCATTCTGCCTTCCAGAAAGACAACAACTGTGGTTTAGGGGAGGCAACACTGGCCAGAGTTAAGAGATGTGGGATCTGGGTCCAGCCCAGCCACTGCTGGCTGTGTGACCTGGGGAAATCACCTTCCCTCTCTGGTCCCTGTTCTCTCCATTCTTCAGAGACTGGTTGGAGGCTGCAGTCACGCATTGGGTCCCTACTGTAGGAATCTAAGTGAGCCTAAGGAGGTGCCAGCCATCACTGGAGCCTATTTTTGTGCTTTCGCCTGACTGCCCAAGGTGACAAGTTGGGAACCTGGGACAGGCTGCCCCATGGGTTCCTTTACCCTGCCAAGCTTCTTCCTGCCTCGTACCTTTGCACTCTGTGTTTTCTGCCTGGAGCTTTCTTCCCCTAGATGTTCACAGGACTCCCTTCTCCGTCCCACCCAGTCTTCTACGTCACCTCCTCAGCAGGGACTCTCCGCCCAGCCAGTCGGGAATGGCCTCGTCCTCCCTCCCCCACCTTGAAGCCTCTGCTTTTCTCTTCCAGCATCTGCGCTGCCTGTGAGTGTGGTATATTTTCTGTCTATCTGTCATCTGTCTGTCTGCCTTCCTGTTGTCTGTCTTCCTTGCTGGAATGTCAACCCCATGAGAGCAGAGACATTGCCTGACATTGTTCAGGTCACAGCTGCTTCCCCAGCTCGCGGAGCGGGGCCTGGCATGTTGGAGGAAGTAATAAATGTTTGTCAAGTAAATGAATGGACGAAGGAAGGAATGAAGAAAACATTTATTGGTCTCTGCTATATGCTGGATTAGGTTAGGACAAGCTACGATAGGTTAGGACTAAGGGGAAATGAATGAAATTAAAAACTCCCAGACTAGGAAAAATGAATGCCAAAGACAACTTTAGAGGAGGAAATGAATTCTTTCATAATGGCTTAGGTGTGAGATGCGTATGTGTGTATATATGTGTGGGGTGGGTAGAGGGGGCGTTTTCTGCCATGGTAATAATAATCACATAGGTGGGTAACAGCAAATAATTGTATGTGTAAAACTTAAATCCTCTGACAATAACAAAAGTCATAATGACCATGAATCGAGTACTTTATGTGGGACACAGTACTTTAGATACATTAACTCTTTACACAAGCCCCCGTGAGAAGAGGACTTGGCTGTTCTTTTCACTGCTGTATCCGCAGTGCCTGGGACATAGCAGGGGCCCAATATACATTTACACAATGAATGAATCTCCATTTTATATTTGAGGCCTTTGATCAGAAAGGGCAAGTGACTTGTCCAAGGACACACAGCTGGAAAGTGACAGAGCCAATTGAAGCCAGGTCCGTTTGGCTCTGTCCATCTTGCAAAAGGAGCTCTTCTCTCCACGTTCGTTGGCCTCTTTGAGTCACTGCCTACCACCACCACCACTCCCCTGAAGAAATGACTCCCCACCCCCTTCCCTCACTAACCCTCACAACATGCCTAAAACTCTGCTTAGCTCAAAGTCTGAAAGATCTTGGGCTAGATGGGAATGGAAAACAGGCTGAGCGGTTTTAGCTACCAACATTGCAAACACAGCCTGGGCCCTGTTGTCTCTGAAGCCTCCTGGCTCATTGTCATCTTTCACTATGTCTGATGAGGCTGGTGTGGGAGGACCAGGGAACAATTTGTGGGCAGACACATACATTCCAAACTTCTTAACAGGTCTGGGCTTATCACCGAGGCTCCCCCATGGTTGAGCTCCAAAAACCATGGCTGAAGCCTTGGGCCTGCATGTTCAGCAGGGATGAATAATTAAGCAGCCATCAGGTGCCAACAGCTTGATGAGGGGGGTTTTGTGTAGCTGACAATGCTGTATCCCAGCCCAACACTGATTTTGGGTAGAGGCTGTTGTTTCTGATGGCTGTCTCAGTGGTGCCCAGAGTAACAGATCCCCATGGCAGAGGGACTTATTTGATTATTCTAGTAGACAGAGGATGTGCCCTGGGGAAGGCAATTGCTGCCAGACTGACCCTCCTGGACATGGCTGGGTGATCTTGGGGAAGCCTCTTCTTGGTCCCTGTTTTGTGCCTTTGTTTCTTTGGCAAAATGGAAAAATGAGGAGTTATTGAGGAGGCGAAGTTAGGTCTCCTTAAAAAGCCCTTCCCTTTATGTTTATCCCTTTCCCTTCTTCCTACATGGAACAGGGATGTGATGCCTAAGACCTGGCAGTCATCTTGCAACCATGAGGCACTAGGAATGAGGATAAAGGACAGATAAATTCTTAAAAGTAAACTGTAAAGCACCTTGTAAAGGTGAGGGACGTCTCTGCTGACTTGGTTATGGTTTGCTTCCCCCATTAGGATATGAGTTCTGATGACAGGGACTTTGCTGATTTTGTTAACCTATGAGCACCTGAAACTGGGCATCCCCTCCATAAACATTTGTTTAGAATGATGGATGCTATTATTTGTTTAGAATGATGGATGGATGGTTATTACAGGTCAAATCAAATATGTTTCCTGGAAGTCCAATCTGTTGGATACTTGGGACCCTGGAATTTTCATGGTAGGTGGGTTCAGGGCAAGACCCCACCCCCACTCCTCATGGGTTCACATGGGTAGGTCTAGTGGCTGCGTGGCCTGAGGAGCAACTGCTCAGCACCCTTTTCTGAGCCCTGAGCCAGGCAAACGCCTAATGCTGGTGCATTTTGGAAGAGATAGAAAGGGGGAAGGTACATCCCCTGGGAGGTAGTGTGATTCCATAGAGGGAACAAGGGCTTGGTGACAGGCAGTCCCTGGGTCCTATCTTGACCCCACTCTTGGGAAAGTTAGGAATGAACTCAGCTAGAAATAATAGAAACCCTTCTGCAGAGGCATAATCCAGTTGGTGTTTATTGTCTTACAAGTCCTGAGCAGGCCACCTGGGACCAGTGTGGCTCTCACTGATGCCACTGGAGACTCAGGCTCTGCTTGCCATTCGTCTTTGCCATCTTTAGCATGTGGCCGTTTATCCTCATTCCGAGTGCCTCATGGTTGCAGGATGACTGCCAGGTCTTGGGCATGGCATCCCTGTTCCATGTAGGAAGAAGGGAAAAGGATAAACACAAAAGAAAGGGCTTTTTAACTGTGGAGGAAGACTGTTTCTGAGACTTCTACCTACATCTCATTGATTAGATCAGCGAGTGTCACATGCCACTCCTAGTTAAAAAGGAAGCTGGGAAAGTTAGTGTTCTGGATTTTCTTGCAGCTAGCATGAGAATAACTATTAGCTGTGTGGGAGGAAGCTGTCCACACATAGTTTCCACAGCCACAGGCCGATTTCCCAAACCCTGAAGCCTCCTTCACCCATGCTCACTGAGTGATGCTGGAACTTCCAGAAAGAAGGTCCTCTTCCTGCTGTCAGTGTAGTGATCAAGATGGGTTGTGAAGCCAAGCTGCCGGGTCTGAATCCCTACTCTACCGAATACCAGCTCTGTGGTCCCAGGCACATTCTGTAACTTCAGTGTGCCTCATTTTCCTCATCTGTAAAATGGGGATGCGGACCCTTCCCCGTGGAGTTCCTTTATGAGGGTGGAAAATGTTCAATCATCTGAAGGACCTAGAATAGTGCCTGCCTTACGGTAGTCATTCAAAAAAAATATAGCTCTTAACAACCTAAATGGCCACCAGTGGCAGGCTGGATAAAGAAAATGTACATACACACTGCAGAATACAATGCAGCCATAAAAAAGAACAAGATGGTGTCCTTTGTAGAAACATGGATGAAACTGGAGGCCATTATCCTCAGCAAACTAATGCAGGAACAGAAAACCAAATACTGCATGTTCTCACTTATAAGTGGGAGGTAAATAATGAGAACTCATGGACAGAAAGAGGGGAACAACAGACACCTGGGCCTTCTTGAGGGAGGAGAGTGGGAGGAGGAAGATGATCAGGAAAAATAACCATCAGATACTATGCTTAGTACCTGGGTGACAAAATGGTCTGTACACCAAGCCCCCACGACACGAGTTTGCCTGTATTAACGAACCTGCACATGTACCCCTGAGCCTGAAAGTTAAAAAAAAGTTAAAAAAATCAGGAAATTCTTTTTCTCTCAAAAAGCAAATTTTATATGTACATATAAATATATATCCGTCTTATGATTGTTGTTATTATTATTATGACTATGGTTACTAAGATAAGACTTTGATGTTGGTGAAAACAGTAAGGCCTCAAATGCCTGGGGGTGGTCCAGCTTTGTCCCAACCTGCTGTGTGACTTCAGATGAGCCGCTATCTGGGCCAGTGTCCCCTTTGTACGATGAGAGTCTGGATCCTGATGGTTGGGTCTTACAGGCCTTCCCGGAGAGGACTCAGATGGAATCCTCCTATCAGACACTCACAGGCAGAGTGGCCTGTGATCACATCTTCCCGGAAAATGGGTCTTATCACAGGAAAAGCAGAGTCCAGGAGCAGAGGAAATTTTGGCAAGTTTGGGGGCTCTCCCAGGATTGCTGATCCCAGGCTTGGTGTCTGGAGCTGGGCCAGGGCTGACCAAGCTTTTCTGTGTGGGGGGTGGAGGCTCTGGGCTTCCCCCACCCCCCACCTGCAGCCTCATCCTGCCCCCGTTCTGCTAGGCTTAGCTCTGGTCCCTGCTACCCTTCTTTCCTTTCTCTATTACTTCCTTTTGCTGATTTCCCAGCAGAAGCTGGTTTCCCTCCTCCAAAACCAGCTTCCTGCAGTGGGAGGTCCTGCACCAGGGAGGGGCATTAAGGAGGCTCTCTGGGTCCCTTTGTGGCAATGTCGAGAGGGGCAGTGGAGTTTGCACTGGGACTGTGACCTTGTTGTGGTTGTTTGTTTTTCTGGGAAGGCGGCAGAGAAGCCCCTCTGCTCTCCAGAGGGAACTTGGCTCTTAACTGGTTGGTAACCTTGGCAGTCCTCTCTAGGCCTCAGTTTCCCCATCTGTGAAATGTGGCACTGAATGCATAGTTTTGAGAGGCCCAAGCAGATTGGATTTTGACAGCAAGGACACAGCCACTGAGGTGCAGGCGCCTGTGGTGGCATCGGGCCATGGCAGTGTTTTTGCAGGCTATTGCAGGAGGGGGTCAGATTTCACAGGGCTCCAGTGCTCCCAGCCCCTGACTTCTTCAGGTCAGTCAGCTTTTCTTTGTTTTATTTGTTGTAACATCAGTATCCACTGAAGTTTTGAATGGAAGACAGGACTCCAAAGTTAATATAAAATGTTTGAAAGTAATAGCTAACACTTTATACACTTACCATGTGTGAGGCACTCTTCTAGGTGTTCCACACGTATTACTTTATGTAATCTTACAGTAACGCAGTCAGGTAGGTACTATTATTAGTTCTATATTAAAGGTAAGGAAATTGAACAAAGAGAAGTCTAGTAACTTGCCCAAAGTCACTCAGAAAAGTAAGAGGGATTTGAATTCAGGCTGTCTGGCTCTTAACAAGTATTTGTTTGTTTTTTTCCAAAAAGCCACTGATGTAGCTCATCCTCTTTGCCTCCCATCTGGTGTTGGAATCCCTACTACAACAGTCCACCAAATGTACTGCCTGGTCTCAGCTTGCACACCTGCAGGGATGGGGAGCTTGCTACCTCCCTGGGGATCTGTGGCCAGCGGTACCAGTTTTAAAACTCTCCCCCAAATTTATGAATTCCTTAATAAATCCTCAAGGCTCCACATGGTTTCCTGGGAAACAGAGCAGCTTGCTCAGCCCCCAGGGACCTGTTATGGTCTGAATTCCAGATGGAGAAATCTAGAAGGAGCCAACAAACCTCCCATTTTGTGAACATAAGAGAGGGCACAGGGTGGACACCAGAGTGGAGGCTCTGCGTGTCTGCTCTGGAGTCATTTTTCTGCCTGAGCCTCAGTCTCATCTTCTGTGAAATGGCATTTACCAAGACTACCTTCTTCATAGGGTTGCTGTGAGGATTAAAAGAGATAATCCACACGCAGTGCCTGGCACTTAGGTAGCATTAAAAATAGTTAACTAGTATCTTGTATCATTTTTATCATCATCATCATTATCACCTATGAAGTCTCTGTTCTCACTCTGGAATTTAGGAATGACTTGGTCAGTGGCTTGACCATAGAATGAATAAGGCCAGCAGCTTGATCCCTGGATCCAAATAGTCCTCTTTGGCATATGGAGAAATTGAATCTCAGAGAAGGCTGGGGACTTGCTTAAGGCTTCCCAGCTAGTCAGTGGCAGAAAAAAATAGAGTTCCATGGAGCAAAGGGAGAGGTGACTGGTTAATTCCACTAGATCCTCTTGGAAATAAATGTGAGATCAAAGGTCAGAAGCAGGACCACTGGGAGGTTGGGGCCAGCTCCTTGACACTCAAGCTTCTGGGAGGGGCACAGTGTGGGTATTAGAATGGTCAGGTGCTCAGATTCACACATCCATACATGTTGCCTGACTAGGAGTTTTTATATTACATCTGGGTGTGATCCTGTTGCAGGGATGTAGCTTGGATTGGGCAATAGTCATAAACTTTTTGGAATTTGTTTGGGTGGCTTTGGAACACCAGGGGCAGGGCACCTCAATATACCTGAGTGATTCAGTAGAGAAAGCAGAGGTTCAGGAAGCACATGCAGGCTTGAATCCCAGCTGCTCCACTGACTTGCTATGTGAGTGACCACTTCGAGGCTCAGTGTCATCATCTAGAAGGTAAAGACGGAGTTGTTGGAAGGATTAAATGTGATGAGGGCAGCTGAGTAGCTACAGAAGTTGCCAACCCAGAATCTGTCTTAACCATATTTAAAAATTAGGAGAATTGATAACCAAATCCAGATTGCCTCTTTCTTTCCAAAACTCAGAAAGATCCTGCCACCTTAAACTGCTTTTTCAGGAGCCCAAGTTGGGCATCTCTGGCCCCCTAGAGCTGCACTCTGACCTGTCAACCTGACACCTGCAGATGGGTCAGAGGTCAGCTTCTCCACCTTCCTAGCTCAACAAGTCTGTCCCAGGCCACGGAGGCAGCTGCCCCCGCTCCAGGAGCAAAGATCACTGGGAGAGGAAAATTCCCCATCCCTGGAGGTGTTTGCTCAGGGCCGCTACAGGATGGATATTTCCTTTCATAATGTTGCTAATCATTCTCTCCTCCAGGCAGGAGCAGAGGCTCTCCTGAGCTCCTCGCAGCTGTGGTGCCCTGTGGGCTCTTAATCAGTGTTACATGGTAATTAATAATAGATCCTCCTGCTCTAGCTCCATCACTCCTGGCTTCCCACTCTCTCTGACAAGCTGGCATCTTCCTGGCCAGATGAGGCCGAAATCAAAGGCCTGAAATTAGAGCTGAAAATTTGTCCTCCAATTGCTTGTGGGAAGGAATCAGGATAGCTCAAACCCCTGGCAGGTCTGGCGCTGGCTGAAGTTCTCATTTTACCCTCTGATCCTGTGGGTGCTCAGCCTTGCTTTATGGATGGGGCATCAGGCTTGGGGACGTTCGCCCATTTGTCCCAGTGGTTCTCACAGTCTAGCGTGCATTGGTATGATTCAGTAGATCTGCAATGGGAACCAAGAATCAGCATTTCTAACAAGTTCCCAAGCGCTGCTGCTGCTGCTGGTCCTGGAGCTACACTTCCAGAACCACTGATTTCTCTCATCCTTTTCCAAGGGCAATTCACCTGGTGCCAGGCACTGGGAATATGGCGATGAACAAGGCAGATGTAGTGCCTGCCCTCTTGTTGGGTGGAATTGACCTGGGCCTCACATGATGGGTAGGCAAGTAGGTTTTAGAATCAGACATGCTTGATTCAAGTCCTGACTCTGCTAGCGATGCTCTCTGATCTGGGCAGCACCTGCCTTCCCAGTGCCTTCGTGCCTGCAGCTGTCTAATGGGGATAATTACGTTCTCTGCTTCAGATGATTGATGTGAAGATCAGATGAGGAAAGGAATGTACAAATATATGCTCAGGGCTGGGGGCCTGGCTCATGCCTGTAATCTCAGCATGTTGGCTGTCCAAGGCAGGAGGATTGCTTGAGACCAGGAGTTCGGAACCAGCCTGGACAACATGGTGAGATGCTGTCTCTAAAAAAAATAAAAAATTAAAACATTAGCTGCACGTGGTGGTGTGTGCCTGTAGTCCCAGTTACTTGGAGGCTGAGGTGGGAGAATCACTTGAACCCAAGACAAAGGCTGCAATGAGCTATGATTATGCCACTGCTCTCCAGCCTGGGGAACAGAGTGAGACCCTGTCTCATAAAAAAAAGTGCTCAGAAATGTTAGTTATAAAGAGTGATGTATCATTAATAACTATGTTATTATTGTTGCTGGGTCATTGTCCAAGATTGTATAACTAGGCTCTGGGGAAGTTGAAATTCACTTATTTATTCATTAATTCATTTGACACGTATGTCTTGAACAACCAAGTATGTACCAGGTGTTGGAAACACAGAGCTGAACCCAAAAGTTAACTCTCTACCCTCATGGAGCGGACTTTCTTGTCAATAAGCAAATACATGTGTAGTAAGTCGAGAGGTGTCAAGCACGACGATGCGAAACCAAGCAGGGCGGGGATAGAGATGTTGGAGCTGGGAGAGGTGAGCAGGTGATGCTCTTTTAGGTAGAGTAGTCAGCTGAGGCCCCTCTGATAAGGTAACCTTTTAGCAGAGAGCTGACTGGGGAATTATAGTGAGCCGGTAGGTGTCTGCAGGGGGCATGTTCCAGGCCCAATGAGTGTAAAGGCCAGGTGGGGACCAAAGTCTGTCTGGAACTTACAAGCATTCCACCTGGATGTCTAACATTGCATCCAGGAGTTCCAGACCTTCATGCTTTGCGGTCCCAACAACCTATACATCTCTTCTTTCCTCCACACTGAGGACTGACCCTAGATCCCACCAGAGGCACCATATGCACTTGTATCCCAGGGTTGCGTAGCCTGGTCATCAGATACCACTGGCTTTGGAGTTGGCTGGTCCCACTGTGACATTGCATAGGCCACTTCCCACTCTGAGCTCCACTTGACTTGCTTTCAAACAGTGGATGATAATATTACCTTCATCACAAGCAGTGATGAGTGGCAGAAGAGCTCCAGGCCATGAAAATGCTTTGCAAGTGGGACACTTAGTAGGTGCTCAATGAATGGGGTCATCACTATGCCCTCCTCTCACTCCTTCCTTCCCTCCTCAGTGAGACCCAGGATCCAGGTGGGAGCTCAGACCTGGAATTCTTGCTTAGCCAGAAAGTGTGTCCTATTTGCATAGATTTGCATAAGGCAGGGAATGGTGTGTACCTCTTTTTGCCTTTAGTTCCTGCAAGCTCACGTCACCATTTAACAATAGGGTGTTGATCTTCCCCTTTCCCTACCATTCATTTTGCCTCTTGAAAGAATTTCAAGCTGTTAATCAAATATGCTGGAGTTGGAAGCTGTTTTTATTTTGGCCTGGTGCAGAATGGGGTCACCAGCTCTGGGCAGTCCTTGATTGCCTGCTTTACTGGAGGAGAGACAACAGCAATGATCTCACAAATTGGAGGGTCCTGGAAGCTTTTAAAAGAAGAGCCAGTTTTATTTTTTATGCTTACAAAAGTAGAACATATAGGTAAAATTGAAAATATGTAACAGCAGGAAAAATTCCCCAACAAATTACCCATAATAACGGTAACCAAGCATAATCACTATTAACATGTTACTGTCTTTATTTCATGGTTGATTTTTCCCTCATGCAATTTTTCTATAATTGAGATTATACATAATATATATAATGCTACAGCCGGCTTTTCCCCTGTGCTATAATATTATAAACTTGCAAACATCATTTTTTATGATCATGTAATATTCCACTGAACAGATTGTTTTAAAATCCTTCCTCTGTTATAAGACATTTAGATTTGTCCAGTTTTTTTGGTGGGGCTGGGGCAGGATGAGGAGGATATTGTAAATGTAACTGTCATGAAAATTATGTTCCTGGCTTTTTCTCTGCTTATTATGGGTTATTTTATCAGAAGAGAGCTCAGAAGTAAGATTACTAGGATATAAGAAGAGTGAGATAAGCTTAAGACTGTGGATAGATTTCGCTGCATCTCAATCAGTATCTGAATTCAAGAATGTACTTTTGAGTTGGCATTGTCGTAGCTTCCTCTATAAACCTCAAAGCAACATGGGACACTCTGCCATGGGATTTGATGGGCTCCCAGCCTGCTGCTGCATGACTCCTGGTGCCCCTCTCACACAGGGAACACTCAACTCTTTGCTGGGGTGGATGCAAAGCTTGGACAATCTGCTTTCTTATAACATCTTTGGGCAGAACTTGTTTATGAAAGTATCTGGAATTCAAGGATACTCAAGCTGTGTCTTCAAGGCTGTGTCTCAAGGCTCTCACAAGTCCTATTTTACAAAAAATGACTTGGCTTTGTGTCAGTTAGGAATGAATGTCTTTGGCTCAAACAAATATGTATTTCCAATCCAATTTTTCATAATAAGATGTCAAGAGATAGCATTCCAGACTATGCACAGCTGCCCAACAATGTTGTCTAGCCTTTAGGCTCTATTTTTCTGTTCTGCAGTCTCTGGGACTGCGGCATTTATTCTTGCAGTTTTTGCCTCATGGTCCCACAATGGCTGCCACACCTCCAGGTATCAAATCCTCATTCCAGGTATGAAGAAGGAAAGGTAAAGGAGCAAAGGAATATGCCATCTGAGTCTATGTTTTGCACCAGAAGACAAAAGCTTTTCTAGAAGCCCCACCCAGGAGATGCTTGCATCTCATTAGCTAGAACCAAGTCCTATGGCCATCTCTGAACCAATCGTTGGTGAAGAGAAATAAGGTTACCATGATCTTTGGACCAATCAAGATTCACCCCCAGGGTTCATGTTAGGGGCCTACCCTCTTTGAGATCAGAGGCTCACCAGTGCTGTGGACACAAATCAGTTTCCTTAGCAAAGAATGGGATGGGATAGCTGAGATTACTGGGATGTGTGTTACTAGAAGGAGGACATTGTCATAGGCTTTGTGGAAGATGTTATGATTTCATCCCAGGGGTAAGCTCTCATTGGCTGATGCCCATTTATTTCTCTTGCCCAGTGATTGGCTCAGAGATAAGCACATGGTCTAAATACAGCCAGGACATCCAGTCTGTAATGAAAAGAGAAGGCTCCTCTTCTTTGTGCAGTGGGGTACTTGAATATGATGCCCAGAACTGCTGCAGCCATTTTGTTCTTATGGGGTAAACCAGGCTGAGGATGACGCTTACGAGTGTACAGAAGGGGGGATAGAGACACAAGGGAAGCCTCAAGAGATGGAGCCGAGGCCTTGATTGAACTCTACCTGAGGCCCTTATGTTTTCTAGACTTTCAGTCTCAAAAGCTAACGTACTCTTCCGGTTGCATAAACCAGCTTGACTGAGGTTTCTGATGCAAGTTAAAGAATGATAACTGACAGAGATGCAAACAGGAACTTTGAGAAAAAGAGTTATGTGGTTAAATAAGTTTGAAGAACTGGATTAAGCAAAGTTTGACAAACTTTTTTTTTTTTTGCTCCTCTTAGATTCTTCTATATGCAAATGTGTAATGTGAAGCTTCAATAGGGGGAGATTTCATGTAGCATTTCCAGAATGTATTGTCCCCAGAATTGTTTTATCGTGGGACAGGACATCATTGGGAAATGCTGACAAGCCTAGCCCCTACCCTATAAACCTTGAATTTTTGACTTGAGATTAGACATATGGTTAATGTAGACAGAGTTAGAAGGCGAGTCTAAAGGGAAGGCAAAGGTTTCAGTTCCTGGAACATCTCCCCAGTGGTCTCTGCGTTTCCTCCCGAGGGACACATTGCATCAACTAGACAGGAAAGAATGCTAATTGCAATTAGACACAAAGGAAATTCCAGGAAGCTCCAAGTAGCCTAGAGAGCCTCAGCTGGGTGACAGGTTAAAACTGATTTTTTCATCCCCAGTTGCCTACATGCAACACACACACACACACACACACACACACACACACACCACACTCCCTTCACCTTTAGTCCATGGCTTCCTGGATGCAGGGTTAAGTGTCTTATTCATCTCTTTCTCCAGGACAACACAGAGGGCCTGGCACTGAGTAGGTGCTTATAAATCCAGCCCTGACACTTGGGAGACATCTGGGAAGAATGTCACTGACAACTTGGCCCTATTGCCACATTTCACAGATGTGAAAACTGAGGTCCCGAGAGAAGGCATCTGCCCAAGCTACAGGGAAAGCCAGAGGCAGAGCCATTCAGGACGAGAACCTGATAACCAACCCCATCCTCCTTCCCCACCTCCCCACCCTCTACCCCACCCCGCCAACCCGGCTGCCACCGCCTCCTGCCTTTCCTACACCCCCTCCCGCCTTTCCTACACCCCCTCCCAGCCTCCTGGTCAGGAGTTCGAGACCAGCCTAGCCAACATGGCGAAATCCTGTCTCTACTAAAAAATAAAATAAAAAATTAGCTAGGCGTGGTAGTGGGCGCCTATAATCCCAGCTACTCAGGAGGCTTTCTAATTATTTTATTATTTTATTTTTATTTATTTATTTATTTATTTATTTATTTATTTATTTATTTTGAGATGGAGTCTTGCTCTGTCGCCCAGGCTAGAGTGCAGTGGCACAATTTCTGCTCACTGCAACCTCTGCCTCCCAGGTTCAAGCAATTCTCCTGCCTCAGCCTCCTGAGTAGCTGGGATTACAGGTGCCCGTCACCATGCCTAGCTAATTTTTTATTTTATTTTTTTTAGTAAAGACAGAGTTTTGTCATGTTGGCTAGGCTGGTCTCGAACTCCTGACCTCAGGCAATCCTTCCGCTTTGGCCTCCCAAGTGCTGGCATTACAGGTGTGAGCCACTGCACCCGACCTCTTTTTGATTACCATGAGCTCTAGAATGCTGCATTCCTGAGGCCATATCCAGGCTCAGGGGGGAAGAACACCCTGATCGTTTAGTGATGTCTGCCATGGACAATGGGAGCAGGGCTTGCCTGCCAATGTGTTGTCATTATCCTTGTAATATAGTGCAGCTGAATAAGGAGGGAGAGCAGAGGGAGCTGTGGGAGCCAGCAGGGAGCCTAGCCTGGGGTGAGTTCCAGCCATCTGGAGAAGAGGGCAGTGACCCTGGAGGTGACAGAGAAGTGGGAGTTTGCCAGGTAGAGAAGGGCAGGAAGAGGATTCCATGCTAGAGCAACCTGGAGGAGCAACTGTGCAAAGTTCTGCAGGGGTGCTTTAGGTACAGCTTGTTACAGCTGGCAGGTACTGTGGTGGTGGGGTGGCGGGACAAGAAGGCCATGAAGAGTGGGACCAGATCACACAGGGCCTTGAAGGCCACTATTAATGTTCTAGATGTTATCCCAGGCCAGGGGGAGCTATGGTGGAGTTTTAAGCACTCGCTGAGTGACATTGTCACCCTCTTCAGAATGGCCCCTTCCTGCTCTTAGTGGGGTGGATGGGAAAGGGTTGGGTGGATGCAGGGGTACCAGCAGGAGCCCATGACAGCCGTCAGGTGGAGGGCAGGAGCCCGATGGGGCAGTGCTGTGGAGAAGTGGCGGCAGGAATCAGGCATCTGAGTCGAGGTGTCTTGAGGAGGTTGCCCGCCTCCCCTCTCATGAATGTTTAGGAAGTGAGATGAGGGCACCTGGGGCTGCAGGGACCAGATTCTCCAGATGAATCTGCTGCCTCTGAGTAAACCAACAACTAGAACCTTACAGCTGTGGAGCTGGGGGCTGCTCAGAGCAACCTTGAGCCTGCAGCTGCCCTGGGCTGCCTGCAGAGTGAGGAGCCTACAGGGCTGGGCTCTGGGGAGATGGACCTTGGCCACCAGCTACCCAACAAGTGCAACAAGATTCCCCTGGCAGGTGGGGCCAGGTGAGCAGCTTCACTCCTGCTTGTCTGGGTTGGGGCTCCTTGAAAAAAGTTTGTGGGAGCCTGGCTAGCCCTAATAACAGCAACACATATAAAAACAATAAGAGCTCTCCTGACATCAGCATAGCCATCATAATGCACCCCAAATCTAAAAGCTGCCATCATCTCTATGGCTACCACCTTCATCCCAGGTGCCATATCTCACCTGGATCGTCACCACAGACTCTCCACTGGCTTCCCTGCTTCCACCCTGGGCACCTCCAGTCCATTCTCCAGGTAGCAGCCAGAGGAATCCTGTTAAAACAGAAGTCAGGTCATGTGGCTCTTTTGAAGGAAATCCTGCAAAGGCCTCCATCTCACAGCTGAAGCCAAAATCCCTACATGATAATCTGCTTCCCTCCTGGGGTGGTGGGGGGCCACCTCCCATTTACCTTCCTCTCTGACCTTGTTTTCCATCATTCAAGATCATTCCTCTCTGGCCACCTCAGCCTCTGGGCTTTCCCTGGGACATAACTGGCTGTGAACATTTATGCCCCAGGACCTTTGCATCAGCTGTTCATTTTGCCTGGAATGCTCTTCCCCCAAATATTTGCCTGGTTCCTCTATTACCTCCCTTGGGTCTTTGCTCAAATGTCACCTTCTTATTGAGGCCTTCCCTGACCTACCGCCTTATTTAAAATTGCATCCCCTGAATCTACTCTTCTTGGCCTGCTCCCGTGCTTTTTCTCCATAGGACACATCACCACCTGGTATGGTTTGGGTGTGTCCCCACCCAAATCTCATCTTGAACTGTAGCTCCCATAATTTCCATGTGTCATGGGAGGGACCCAGTAGGAGGTAACTGAATCATGGAGGTTGGTCTTTCCCGTGCGGTTCTCATGATGGTGATAAGTCTCATGAGATCTGATGGTTTTTATAAAGGGGAGTTCCCCTACACAAGATGTCTTGCCTGCGCCATGTAAGACGTGACTTTTCTCCTCATTCACTTTCTGCCATGATTGTGAGGCCTCCTCAGCCATGTGGAACTGTGAGCCAATTAAACCTCTTTTCTTTATAAATTACCCAGTCTCAGGTATGTCTTTATTAACAGCATGAGAACAGACTAATACACCATCTAATATACTATGTATGAGTTTTACTTATTTAGGAGTCTGATCCTTCCCTTAGGTTGTGTGCTCCCTGAGGGCAGGGACCTTGTCCTTTTCATCACTGTTGAGATTCCAGCACTGTGAACTCTGTCTGGTGCATAATAGGAGCTCAATGCACTCCTGTTAAATGGTTGAAGGAATGGTACTACTTAATCCAATGTGTCTGACACTGGCCTTCACCTTCTTAACAAATCTAGGAAAGCTACTTTGTGAATTTTCATTCTTTTCTCTTTTCAGTTTGGAGAATTTCTGTTGACCCATCACTAAGTTCACTTTCCTCCCCTGTGTCCAGTCTGTTGCTAATCCCATCAACAGAATTCTTCCTCTTTGATATTATCTTTTTCTTGCTGGTTCCAGCATTTCCAGTCAGCTCTCTCTCTCTTTTGTTTCTTATAGTTTCCTTCTCTCTTCTGAAACTTCCCATCTGTTTATGTATGTTGTCCACCTTTTCTGCTAGATCCTTTAATCTATTTATTACCATTATTTGAAAGCCCCTGTTTCATAGTGGATGATCATTTATTGAGTACTATATGTCAGACATTGGGATAATGGATGACTTTAACCCTTTTAACAAGTTGAATTGGATGAGAAAATGGAAGTTTAATAGTAGGAAGTGACCAGGGGGTGAGGGCATTGGGATTCCAACTTCAGACTGACAGCAGAGCTTTTGTTCTGTTAGTCTGCCTTTAGCTACCAGCTCTCCCAGAGACCTGGGCTCAGTTCACCAGTTTATTCACAATGAAGGATCCAGGTGGCCGGTCCCCATGGCACCTCACTGTGGCCAGGTCTCTGAAGAGTAGAGCCAGCTCAGATGCAAGCTTCCCCACTTGGCCTTCCAGACTCCTACCATCTGGCCCCATCCACTTTTTCCTTCCCATTCCCAGGGCTCCCCTGCAGGGAGCCAAGCTGGCCCCTTCCTCTGCCAGAACCACTCTCCACCTTGTTCTCCATCTCTCCACTCCATCCCAAACATGGCTCTTCTGTGTCTCATTCAGTGAGTTGGGTCACTTAACATGTATTTAATCAGCTTGGATTCTGGTCTCTTCACTTACCAGCTGTGTGAGTTAAGTAAACAATTCGCTTCTCTGTGCCTCAGTTTCCAAACCCATGAAGTGGGGACAATGGAAGGACCTATCTCAGGGAAATGGCATGAGAATTGGCAAGTTAGACCATGTATCAATACAAAACCAATACAGTGCCTGCCTCTTAGCCAGTCCTTAGTAAGTGTTAGCCATCATTAACAGTGACAGCTATGATGTGGGGACACAAAGGTGGCTCAGGCCTGACTCTGCTCTCTTGGATCCCCCAATCCCGAGGGGCATCAGGCGTGTAAACCCAATCCCTGTGATCAGGGATAGAGATGGCACAGGCCGGGGACAGCCTGGAAGAGGGGCACTTCCTTTGCCTGCCTGTCTAGCCACTTGGCCGATCAGAGGGACAAAGTCACTGGGCTGTGAAAAGTCCAGCTGGCCAGGCCATGGCAGGAGCCCCCTCCTGCTGGCCCTTCCTCCAGTCCCCACCCCAGCCAGCCACATTTGCTCTTGTCAGGCAGAGAGGAGGCTGGGCGCTGCACATGCGGGGCTAAGACTGAGGTTGTGCACACAGAGACATAGGTAAGGTGTGAACTTAGGCATGCCAACTTGCATGCTACGAGGCATATCAGCTGGGGCAAGTGTGCTCAGTCAGCCAGATAGACCCAGACAGACACATGCACGCAGAAAGAGCCCTAACATCACAACGGCTCACACATGGCTCCTAGTATGTGCCAGGCATCAATCCAAGCATTCCACATATATTCATTTATTTGATACTCACAACAACCTTATAAGGTATGTTTTATTAATATGCCCATTTTACTGATAAGGAAAGTGAAGCAGAGAGGGGGTTGAGTAATTTGCTCAAGGTCATACCCAGTAAGTGGCAGACCTAGATTCCAACCCAGGGAGTCAGGCTACAGAGACAGAACTCTTAACGGCTGTGCAGATCCATGAAACACATGCACAATGACACGCACTCATTTTGGACATGCAGACATGGATACATGCCTCCTGATGAACATGGATACCTTCCCAGGTATGTATAAACACAAAGACAAGATGTATAAACACAAAGACAAGACGATGTATAAACACGAAGGGATGTATAAACACAAAGACAAGATGAAGATGCCCATGCACACTTGCATTCACACAGTTGGGGAGGGCTAAGTAAACCACTGTTTAACTTGTGGGCAGCAGACTCAAGACCCCTATGCAGCCATAAACACTCAGGCAGACACACTCAGAGGTAGGAATGCACATGCTGTGTGTACACGTGCTAAGACTCCTTCCACAACCAACACACAGAGAAACGGAAAACAGCAATCACGATGGATTCTTATAGTATCTGCTCAGGCTCTTAGCTGACTTCTCAGTTTCCCTTCCTCTCTACGGCAGCAGCAGCCCCAGAAGGGTGGGGGCTTCCCCCATGTGATTCCCCAACGTGTTTGGCGCAATGCCTGGTAATAACATACGCTCACCCTTTCTGGCTTTCCTCACTAGAAAGAGTGTCAGGCCCTTTGCAGTTAAAAGCTTCACTTTACAGTCAGACAGGCCCAAGATATTGCTCTCAGCTGCCCTACTTGTGAGGCAAGGGATTTCACCATTCCAAGCCCACCACTCTCCCCCTAGAACATGTCCTAGCCACGGTGGCCATTGCTCCTGTACACCAGGGATGTGCCCACCTCAGGGACTTTGCACTTGCCTTTGCCTGGATAAATCCCTGGCTAAGTCTGTTTTGTGTTGCTATAGCAGTATACCACAGAATGGGTAATTTATAAAGAATGGAAATTTTCTTTGGCTCATGGGTTGGAGGCTGGAAAGTCCAAAATCCAGGGGCTGCATCTGGTAAGGGCCTTCTTGCTCCATCATCCCATGGCAGAAGGTGGAAGGGCAAATGGGTTGGGAAAGAAAGAGAGAGAAGAAGGGAGTCATACTCATCCTTTTATTAGGAATGCACTCTCTCTTTCTTTTCTTGTCCTTTTTTTTTTTTTTTTCTTTTTGGAGACAGAGTCTCACTCGGTCGCCGAGGCTGGAATGCAGTGGTGCAATCTCGCTCACTGCAACCTCCACTTTCCAGGTTCAGGTGATTCTTCTGCCTCAGCCTCCTGGGATTATAGGCACCTGACACCACGTCCAGCTAATTTTTGTATTTTTAGTAGAGACAGAATTTTGCCATGTTTGGCCAGGCTGGTCTTAAACTCCTGACCTCAGGTGATCCGCCTGCCTCAGCTTCCCAAAGTGCTGAAATTACAGATGTGAGCCACCACGCCTGGCCTAGGAACCCACTCTGTCAGTAACCCACTCCTGTGATAACAGCATCAATTCATTCATGAAGGCAGAGTCCTCATGACCTGATCATGTCTTTAAGGTCCCCCTCTTAACACTGTTGCACTGAGGATTATGTTTCCAACACATGAGCTTTAGGGGACACAGTAAAATCAGAGCACCCCTTCACCTCCTTTAGGTCTTAAATGTCACCTTCCCAGTGAGGGCTTTCCTGGTGTTGCTGTTAAATTGCAAACCTCCAGTCACCTCCCTTGCTCTCTCTACTCTCGCCCCTTCACTCTGTACACTTCTCCATTCTGTTCCCTGCCCCAACAGACTTGTTTTAATTATTTATTGTTCATCTGCCCCACTGAAGTGTAAGCTCCATGAAAGCAGGATTGCTTCTTCACTCTGGTGTCTCCCGAGCCCAGAATCATGCCTGGTGTGTAGCAGGAGCTCAGTGACTCTGGGGAATGCAGAATGCGCTTCGCTTCGTAGAAGGGTAGGAGTAACAACGCCCTTGCAGGGTAGTTGGGAGGCTGGGGAGAATCACTCATAGACACTGCATGGGACATAGCATCACCTCAGAGCTCTTTTTTAAAACTCACATACGTATGCTCTGCATGGTAAGAGTTGCATGCAGCAGCTGAGTGAACTCAGTGAACCCTGAAAGGGCCCCTTGACAGCCACTCCCCCATCCTCTTTGCCCACCCTCCTCCCCAGTTCACCACTGTATGTTGGTGGACATGTTTCCAGGCCTTTCCCATATATTTACATCTGCACAGATATAACATGTGTGTCATAGGTATGCATCATACATCAATAAGATCATTCTCCATTTATTTGATAACTATTCATTGAGCACCTACTATGTGCCAGGCATTGTTGTGAGGCATGAAAAAGTGAGATTCCTACCCTCCAGAGCTGACACTCTAACAGAGTAGCCAGCAGACAAAGCTAAAGTATTCTTCCAGGTAGTGATATTAATAGATGTTATGAAAGACATACATTTAGGTAAAGGGATAGAGGAGGATAGGAGTGGGGTTGTGGGGGGGTGCTTTCAGTCCAGGGGGTCAAGGAAATGTCTCCTCTGAGGAGACATTTGACTTGAGCTTGGAGGATGGGGAGGAACAAGCCCTGCAGATATCCAGGACAGATTCTTGGTAGAGAGGACATTGGGTGCCAAGGCCCCAAGCATGGCATGAAATTAGTGGGTTGGAGAAAGAGTGAACAAGCCAGCGGGGCTGGAGCAAAGTGAGCGAGGGGAGGGGCAGGAGATGGGTCAGGGAGGCAGAGTGCAGAACATATGGGGTGGCATGGGGAATGCAGGTTGGGGCATACAACCAGAGCCTCAGGAAGATGGAGCAGAGGAGAGGACTGAGCTAGGATTGGTTTCATTGGGGTTTTTTGGTGCAATTTTTTTTATTGTGGTAGAATATACACAGCATAAAACTGGCCATTTTAACTATTTTTAAGTGTACAGCTCAGTAGCATTAAGCACATTCATATCACTGTGCAATCGTTACCATCATCCGCATGCAGAGCTGTTTTATCTTTCAAAACCGAAACTCTGCACCCATTCAACACAAATTCCCCCGTCCCCCAGCCCCATTCTACTTTGCGTTGCTATGGATTTGACTACTCAAGATGAATCATATAAGTGGAATCATGCAGTATTTATCTTTTTGTGTCTGGCTTATTTCCCTTAGCATAATATCCTTGAGTTTCATCCGTGCTGTACCATGCGACAAAATTTCTTTCCTTTTTAAGGCTAAGTAATATTCCATTATATGTATATACCACACTTTGCTTATCCATTTATTCATCTGCCAGTGGACACTTGCGTTGCTTCCTCCTTTCGGCTATTGTGAATGATGCTGCTATGAAGATGGGTATGCGGATACTTATTTGAGACGCTGCTTTCAGTTCTTTTGGGTATAGAGCCAGATGTGGAATTGCTGGGTCCCATGGGAATTCTTTGACCTGGTATTTTATGTAACAGAATCCAGGGGCTACCAGGGAGAACAGCCACCACTGAAGGGCAGAAGCTGGGAGGCCAGCCAGGCAGCAGTTGTTGCAAGGAGCCTTGTCTTACGTAACAACCCATCCTGCAGATCCCTCCAGGGTGGCACAGGGAGTTCTGCCTGTCTCTTTAATGATTCAGGGCACTTTCACTTTCATCCTTTATTTGGGTTCATCCCAGCTCTGGAAGTCAGCTGGGAAAAGGCCTATGATCCCCTTGGAGAGACAGGGACAAAGGGGCTCAGGGAGGGAGAGTGTCTCGGCCAATGTCACTGGGCTCTAGGACGTCCTCTAGGATGTCCTTCAACCCTGGGCCTGCCTTGGGACTGACTCTGGGGGTAGATGACTGCACTGTGAGTCTCCCTTCTATTCCCTACTCCTGCCAGGCAAGGCTGGGCAGCTGGAGAGAGCTCACAGCCACAGCCTCTCTGCCAAGACATTAATGAGCCTGAATCCAACTCAGGGTATCCCTGGGACCTGGAGAGTGAGAAGGAGGCAGCACCCTGATTAGCCACCATTCTTCTCACCTGCAGCTTAGGTAGCCCACCCCGGCAGCCCTGCCTGAGGCTGGGGCTGTCTCCCGGTAGGCTTAGGAGCCCTGAAACTGGCTGCTATTGGCTGTGTGTCCTCTTTCTGTGCCTCAGGCCCAGGAATGCATCCTGAGGAGGACAGTGAGAATTCCATCAGAGCCACAAGAAGTCACACCCCACCCGGGCTGGGGTCTGACCTGGGTTCAGGCAAATCTCAGGGCCCTTCCTCTCCTGGGATCAGTTCCTCCCTTTTAAACTTTCACTTTTTGGCTGATGAAGCTTTGTGGGATGAAAGGAGGAATGGGAGATGCTGCTTCCTTGGGTCGGGGGAGGAGGATGGAGAAGGGGCCAGGCCCTGTCTCGCTGGTTTCCCTCCCTCCTATAGGCATCCAGGTCCCAGTCTCTTCTGCCCATTCAGCCCCTTCCTCCTTCCCTTCCTTCCCTGCATGATCTGTCCCGCCCCCACCAGCTTAGTCAGCTCAGCCACAGCGACCTCCTTGCTTTCTTCAGACAAACCAGGAGCAGGCCTGCCTCCGGGCCTTTGCACTCACTGTTTCCTCTGCCTGGAACTCTCTGTCCCAGATTCTATCTCATGCCTCCTTTACATCTTCACTCAAATGTGGCCTTTTCAATGAGACTTTTCCCGACTCTCCTGTTTAAAACTACAAATTGCCCCACTCCTCCCTGGTGGATCTCCACACCCTTCCCTGCTTTGATTTTTTCCACAGCACTTGTCATCACTTACCACTGGCATATATTATATTCAGTTACCATTCTCTTTCCTCTAGATTACATGCCCTGTGAAGGCAGGAATTTCTCTCTTGTTGGCTTCTGCATCCCCAATGGCTGGCACAGAATAGGAGCTCAGTAAAGATGTGCTGAATGCACAATTTCAAGGACCATCCATGGCCATTGCCATCACCCTGGTCCAGCCTGCAGCCACCCTTCCCCTGGATGCTGTGACAGCCCCCAACGCTGGGCTCCTGATGTCCTGTTTTGCCCCATCCAGGCAGTTTCCTGCCAGCAGCCAAAGTGAGCTACTTAAAATGCGATTCTGACCAGATCATCCCTGATAGAAACACTTTTGTGGGTCCCATTTTATGGAGAATGAAACCCACAGTACATCACTCAGTCTTCAAGTCCCTGCCTGCTCCAGCCTCCAGTTACTCTCAAACTCATCCCCTGTCTCCTCCCTCCATTGCAGCCACACTGATCTCCTTGGGGCTTCTTGGCCACATGGAGCCCTGCTCTGACCTCGGCGCCTTTGCACCTCCTGTTCCCGCTAACTGGGACACTCTTCTCTCTACCCTTTCTGGTCAGTTCCATCACATTCCTTCTGTCTCAGGCGAATGTCACCTCCTCAGAGAAGTGTTCCCTGACTACCCTAACCGGTTCCTCCACCGAGTCACTCTTATCTGTTGCTTTGTTCCTATATTTATTGTCTTCCGAGTCACTCTTAGCTGTTGCTTTGTTCCTATATTTATTGTCTTCCGAAGGAGACTGTGAGCTTCCTGAGAGTAGGTCCTTGTTAGCTCCCTGTTCTCAGCTCGGAGGAGGCACGTGGCACATAGTAGATGCTCAATAATATTGTCTGGCTGGATGAATGAAGGTGTCTGAGCACACACAGCCATTTTCCTCGTTATTCCTCCCTGTCCTCACAAGCTAGGATTGTGATGCCCTTTTGACAGATGATGCGATTGAGTCTCAGAGAGTTTGGGCAAGCTGCCTGGACCACACAGGCAGTGAGCAGTGTGTGTCTATACGTCCTTTGTGTGTCTATGTGTATGTCTGGATGTATCTCTGGGTGTCCAAGTGTCTTCTGTGTGTGTCTTTGGATGTCTGTGTGTCTGTGAGTCTCTGGGCACCCAGGTATTCCTATGGATTTGTGTATGTCTGTGTGTTTGCAAGTACCTTTCTTTGCTATGCACATGCGGCTGCCATGTGCATATCTCTGTTTCTCTGTGTGAGTCTGTATCTGTATATCATTGTGAGTCCCTTCATGTCAGCTGTCCTAGTGTCTCTGTGTGCCCCAAAGCATGTGTGTCCACGGTCCAGCTCTGTCAGCTCTCCCAGCCCCCACTCGGTGGTCCATGTCATTCCCTGCTGCCCCAGGCTCCTCCAGGGCTCTAACAGCCTGTCATCTTCCATCTGTGGGGTCCTTGAGTTCTCTGGGCACCTGGGAGCTGGAGCAGAGGAGAGAGGCAGGCAGTCAGGCAGGCACTGTGCATCCCTGGGGCCCACAGACCCCAACCCATGGAAACCCTCGCTAGCCCCAGGATTGGCTCCTGACTTAAAATGGCCAATCCCTGATTGAGCTGCCAGGAGCCCGCACTGGGCTGGTTCCCATGGCAACGTGGAAGCTGCCAGGCCTCCCGCTCATAAAACAGGTCATAAAGCAGGGGGATGGGAGGAGGATCAGGGGCTGCCCAGCTGAGGGAGGGGCTGGCTGCCTGGGGGCTGCTGGGACCACTTCCCTTGGAGACCTGGCCATGCACCTGTTGGCAGCCAGGCCAGGTTCTGCTCTGCCCCTCACACTGAGCAGCCTCTTTGTGAATAGGAGTCATCATGGCCCCTAGTTCTGCCTCTAGGTACAATGTTGCATGGATCCAGGAATGCTTTGGGTGAAAGGGCCCAGCAGGACTGAGGCCTGGGAGTGAGCTCTGTAACCCTCTGTCTCCCCATCAGTAAAACGGAGAGCGAAGGGAAAGCAGCATGGTGAGTGGAAAGAACCAGGCTTGAGAGTGCACTGGGTTCAAACCCAGCTCCACCTGCAAGCTGTGGGACCCTGGGCAAATGGCTTCAGTCTCTGAGCCAAACTTGTTCACCTCTCAAATGGAGACAAAAATGGCGTAGAGTATTTGTGAAAATTAAATCAAAGCTTATAAAAACTTCTGATGGTGCCTGGTCCAGAGACCAGCTGTGGTTGTTAGAAATAATAGCAGCTATTATAATAATAGTGATAATTGTGTGCCAAGCACTTGTCTAAACACTTTACACGCAGCAGTTTATTTTATCCTCATAAGTGATAATTATTCCCATTTCACAGATGAGGATGCTAAGGCACAAGACGTTAAGTGACTCAAATCACAGAAACCAGAGGGAGAACTCCGGTTTAAACGTGGAGTTGGGGTGCTTTCAGCCACAACCCAGTACTGCCTCTCTCTTCCCTCCCTGCAGAATCAGTGAGGCTGGGGGAGGAGTCAGCATGAGCCCCAGCCAGCCTCCTCAGCTTCAGGGCCTCCCCACTGCAGCCACGAAGAGGAGAGGGCTTGGTGAGCATGGGCTTGGTCCTCCAGAAGGACTTGGGGAGGCAAGTTGCAGGGATCACAAAACAACCTCCTTCAATACCCTTTTCCCATTGCTCAGAGGGAGAAATTGAGGCCCAGAGAGGGCTAGTGACTTGCACAAAGTCATATAGCAAGATAGTAGCTGCAAGGATTCAAACCCAAGTCCCTTTCTTTGGAGCCAGTTATACTCCCAATAAGCCCTATGGCTGCCCAAGTACCCCAGGCCACTGGCAAAATTGAGAAGAAAGCAAAGCAATAGGGGCAGCAGTAATTCCTGTGTATTGTGGATTTAGCAGGTATTGGGTATTGCGCTGCAACCCCTCACGTGCACCTTGTTTAGTCCTCGCTGCAGTCCTATAAGGTTAAGGCACATGATACACATTATCAGCATCATCCCCATTTTAGAGATGAGAAAATTGAGGATCAGAGAGGTTATGTGATTTCCTCCAGGTCAATTCAAGAGACTTGAACCCAGACCTGCTGATCCCAGAGCGGCATACAAGGACCCAGCCCTCAATCCTGGGGTCTTTCTGTGGTGTAACTCTTGGGGCGTGCCGATGGGGGCTGCCTCGTGCTGACCACAGCAAGGCCCAGGGAATGAGCATTTTTCCGTCCATCCATCTGTCTACCTACCTATCCATCTGTTGACTCAACAAATATTTACCCAGGGCTTTCTCCATGCCAGGCAATATTCAGGCATTGGGAGGCACACAGCAGTGAACAAAGCAGGCAGTGCCTGGCTTCGTGGCCCTCATACCCTCGTGGGGAGAGGCAGACTATAAACAGAGAAACAACAAAGATGTGTGTCAGGTGGTGGTGAGGGCTATGGAGAAAAACAAAGCCAGAGGAGGGGGCAGCGCAGGATGGCGGGGTCGGAGAAGGCTTCTCTGAGGAGGTGACATTTGAGCGGTGATCTGAAGGAGGTGAGGGCGTGGGCCATGTGGGGGTCACTAGAGAAGGGTTTCTGGCAGAGGAAATAGCGGGAGCAAAGGCCCTGAGGTGGCAGCGTGCCTGGCATGTTGGAGGAACAGAGAACAGGTCAGTGCAGCTGGAGACAGCAAGCAAGCGGCAGGGCGTTGGGGAGGTGGAGAGGTCAGTGGGAATGAGACCAAGGGCGGCCCTGTCAGGTTTTCTTCTGAGTGAGATGGAAGCCATTGGAGGTTCTGAGCAGAAGCGTGGAATCATCTGATTTAGTTTTTAAGAGCATCTTCTGGCTGCTGGAGTGAGGATGTACTACAGGGCTCAAAGGAAGAGGGAGCGGGGGTTAGAAAGGCAACGTAGTATGTGGGTGTCAGATGGCAGAGGCTAGGGCCACGCAGAGTGAAGGAGGTGGAGAGGGAGGCCAAGATCTGAATATATTCTAAAGGCTAAGCCACAGGATTAGGGTCTGAGAACCCTCTAGGATGGCTCCAGGTTTTTGGCTTAAACCAGAATGAAACTGTCATTTATGCAGGTGGGGAGGACTGCTGGAAAAGCAGTGCAGGCCCGGGCTTTGCACATCTCAATTCGTTTGTGCCTTATATTCCTCAAGCATCAGAATCACCGGAGACACTTGTTAAAGTCCAGATTTCTGGGATCCTCCACCAGAGTTTCCCATTCAATAGAGCTGGGTGGGGCCTGAGAATGTGGATTTCCAATCAGTTTCCAGGTGATGGCGATGCTGCCAGTCACAGGACCTCACCTTGAGACCCACGGATTGTTGCAGCGGGGGAAGTGGAGGCTCACAGCTGGAAGGCGACTGGTAATAAAGTCATAAATTGAGCCAAAGCCTCTTCAGTCCTTGGCCAGCTTCTGGACCCTGATGGAGAGAGAAGGGAGCCCTCAGACATTTGTCCCCAGAGAATGAGAAGTGGGTGTGGCTGGAGCTCCTAGGGACCCTCTGGTTTCTGCTTCTGTTTCCATGGAGGCCATAAAAAAGGGTAGTGGCCGAGCGTGCATGTGACATGCATTCTCTCCAGCTTCTCCACCCCCGGGTGTAATCCTGTCTGGCTTTCCTGAGCCCTGTGCACAGGAGGGATTCTGGAGAAGCTTGCTGCAAGACCCAGCGGTGTCCTCATTCCTTTGTTTTACAACCGTTTGCCGTGTTCACATGCCGCAGTTGTCAGGAGTGCTATCCACCATCTGGGTCCATTTCTGGGTCTCCTCACGTGGGGTGCGTGGAGAGGCTGTACTTTCCAGCCTTCTTGAAGTTAGGCACGTCCTTGGCACTTGATTTCTGCCAAGATCTGTGAGCAGAAGTGAGGTGTGTCTCTTTCTGATGGGAGCCTCAAGAGCTGGTGAGCAATTTGCTGTCTGCATCCCCTGCCAGGGAGACTGGTGGGTTCTTCAAGGGAGGGCTCGCCAGCCTGGGCCCCTGACTGTGGACGTTATGGAGGAGAGGCCTTGCCAACTGGAGATGGACATGGAACCGGAGTAAGAAGCAAACCTGTGTTTTTTTAAGCCAAGGGTTGGCAAATTTTCTTGGCCAGAGAATGAATATTTTAGGCTTGTCACAGCTACTCAACTCTGCTGTTGGAGCAAGAAAGCAGGCACAGACAGTACATAAATGGGTGGTTGTGGCTGTATCTCGAAACTTTGTTTACAAGATGAGTGACCAGCTTGCAGGCTATAGTTTGCCAACCTGTTTGAAGTCTTGAGAACTGGGAGTTGTTTGTTCCTGCAGCATGAACTAGCCGTAGTGACAATTGTACCTTCCATAGTGACCTTGCTGGCATAGACAACAGAACCTACTATGCCTATGCAAGCACAAGGCAGTAGATAAGGAAAGTGTACTTGACTTTGGCTGGAGATCTTGTGGTTCTCCTCTCAGATCCTCTTCCCACCCTTCTCCTTGCTCTCTGTCCTGAGTGGTTGGCCTGCAGGGATTATGTCAATCAAGGGAACCCTTGTTGTCTGGCTATCCATTGGGTCTGGCCCATTGGGAGCACTGGTGGGATCTGGGAAGAGAGAGGATAGTGAGGCTGGCCTATTTATTCCCCAGTTCTCTGCCTTCAAGATCCCCTCAAGCTGCCTGTGTCCTTCAACTGAAGGCCACATCTCCTATTGGGGGCTCTCTCTTGTCTCCTGGTGACAGCAACTTCTCCCTTCTCCCTCCTCTCACCCTTTGGGCCCATAATAGTTTGACTTGCACCAGCTCTGAGGTACTACCTTATCCTTTGTGGTTTGCTATACTCTTTTCTCATCCCTCCTAAGTGATCCCTTTATTAAAATCAAATCAAATGACCTACCTGGAGGGTGCCATCTGCTCCTGCTGAGACCCTGACTGCTGCTGCTTTGAGGCACACATGTCTGGGCTTGAATTCTGATTGAGTCACTGCCTTAGTTAAATCATGTCACCTCTGAGACCCCTGGGTTTTCTCTTCTGCAGGCTGAAGCAAAACTAACCTCTAGGAAAGGAGGAGGGGTTTCCTAAACTATGGTATCTGTACAATGTCAGGAGGCATCTCAATTAGTGTTAGGAAAGAAGGAAGGAATCCTCATGACAGCTTGGAGAGGGTGGGGCCTGAGTGCCACTTGCCACTTGGGAAATGAGGCTAAGGCTGCGTGGGATGGAGTGTTCCGGGGCTCTGAATGGGCCTGAACCCTGGACAGACATCAGTGCATACACCTCTGGTTCAGTCCCTTCTGGGGATATTGCTGGAAAAGGGCCCCTCAGGACAGAAAACGAGGCATCAGCTAGGCCCAGGTTCAAATGTGGGCTTTGCACTCCTTCCTGTGTGACCTTGGGCAAGTGACACTGCCTCTCTGTGCTTCATCTAAAAATAGATACACAAATACCTACCACAAATGAGAAACAGAACATAAGGCAGGCATCCTGACTCTCTTTTTGACTGCTGTATGCATGGTATCTAAAGCAGTACCTGGTGTATAATAGGTGCTTAATGCTTGTTACATGAATGAATGAGTGAACAAATGCATTTGTGTAGAGCACTTAGCACAGTGCTCACCTGCCTGAATTCAGCTTCTGATGCTACCAGTTTCCAGCTCTGTGGCCTTGGGTACCTCGTTTAAATTTCTTTATGTGGAAGATGGGATTCAAAAATACCTACTTTGTGGGATTGCTGAGGACTACATGAATCTTCACACGTGCCAGGCAGAACCAGCCCTCACTCATGTTAACCATCATTGGTCACACTTTTGCTGGGGGTCAGGCTTTTTAAGCTGTTTAAGCTCTTTTGACCATGCATACAGCAGTCAAAAAGAGATTCTGGATGCCTGCCTTATGTTCCAATCCTCACTCGAGGTAAGTATATTTATCCCTATTTTTAGATGAAGCACAGAGAGGTGGTGTCACTTGCCCAAGGTCACACAGCAAGCAGTGCAAAGCCCACATTTGAACCTGGGTGCCTGACCAATTGGCTTACTGGAATTACCCCTGGGCTGGGGACAGAAACCTGGGCAACTTACCACATGATATTGGATGACTGTTGCCCTCCAAGAGCCTCAGTGTTCCTGTCTGTGAAGTAGGAGGTGGTGGCTGAAGTGCGAGCCTTCTGAGTCCCCTTGTAGCTTGCACCTGCACATGGGTCACTTTTGGACCAGGCTGTTGCAGGGGATGCCCTACGCACAGCCCCAGAGATGGGGCATCTGGATGTGAATGGACTCAGGGCAAGTTCAGGGTCAGAGCCCTCCTCACATGCCTGGGCCAGTGGCAAGCATGTGCCAACACTACTACTACACTACATCACAAACACTACTACTAATGGTATTGCTGACCTTATTATCATCATCATCAGGAGGTGGGAGCTGGGAGGAAGCCCTCGTTGGGGTAGGGGTCCCAGCTTCTGGGCCCTCTGCCCTGTTCCCGATTCCTCTATCCTTGGCCAGTGGTGCAGGGGGGAGGTGGCAGCCCATTGGTGCTCAAAGCTGGAAGAGACGTTCTTCACAAGTGCCATCGAGTCTTCTGTTTTTAACCGCCACGAGCTGACTAATGCCTGAGAGTGTCAGTCCCTCCCGCTCCGGGTGGCCCTGCAGGGGTGTGAAGTGCCGAGAGGAGAGGAAGCTGCTGCCTTCCAGAGCTGCCGGGCTGCCTGGGGCACTGTAGGCCCTCAGAGCCTGAGCCCAACGTCTCCGAGCCCCTGTCCCTCTGTCAGGGCTCCTGTATGCTCTCCAAGCTCTCATGCCCCTCTCAGACCTCAGCCTCCTTTCTGAGTCTCCCCATCCTTTTCGGGTCTCCCTGTCTCCCCTCCGAGCCCCAGCTCCCTCTCTGGAAATCAGTCTCTTTTGTTGCCCTCCTCCTGCTTTCCTGTAGTAGTCCCTTGACAGATGCTGGCAGGGTTGCCCGCAGGGGGCCCAGCCCTGGCCCGGGTGCTGGGAATCCTGGCTGGAGCCTCAGTTCAGCCAGTGGCTCTTAGGGGACTTTGTGCAGCTCCTGTTCCCATTTGGGTCTCGCTTTCCCTATCTGTGTAATGAGAGGGTTGGACTGGATGGGTGAGAAGTCCCCTTCCCACACTGAGCCGAGAAGTTTCCATAGAAACCCAAAAACCTTCCAGTAGGGGGTTAGGGGTCCAGTGCCCCAGCACGGTTCCTTGCATGGTGCTGGAGCCCCTTTCCCATTTCCTCAGGGGAAAGTTCATTGCCTCTGAACAGCACGGGCTCTTGGCAGCTATCTCCTGAGTAGATTTTTGGATGTGCCTTTCCAACTCCTCCCTTCCTGACGTCAACAGTGCCTGGTCCAAGTGGGCCCCCAGTGGTCTTGATTCCATCCTGTTTTCCACCTTGCACAATCTAAAACTTGACCAAGGTGTGCACCTCTTGATGCTGGCCAAGTACTCTCCCCATAGATGCCCTGGCTGGTTAATGTATCACACTGAGGGCACAGGACGCTGCATGAACTCATTTTGATGGGCTGTGCAGAGTTTCGGAACCCTCTGGCTCCAGGGCCAAGTCTGGTTACTGCGGCAGCCATGAACGTGCACTGCTCAGGTCTCCTGCCGTGGGGAGCATGATTGACTGACGGCCCCAGCTGCTGTCCCTTGGGATGTGCTGCCATATCTATGCTGAACCCACATTTCCTGTGGGCTGCTGTCAGCCAACCACCAAGCATGGCAGGAATACTAAAGGCAGGCCCACTCTGGAGAGATGAAGAACTCTTCCAGTAAGTGACTTTGGCTCAAGGACTCTCCATTGGCATGGCTTAACCTTTTTTGAATTGTACTGCAGTTCAAGACTCTTCCTATGCAATCTGCCTTCCTTCTCCCTCTCCTTCCCCAGGTGCCAGACCTGCCTTCTCCTGCTCCCTCTCTCAATAAATCTCTTGTATGTTGAACTCAATCTTGACATCTGCTTTTCAGTGGACCATCCTAACACAGTTATTACCTACTAGGCTACTGAAGTTATGCTGTACACAGGAATTGATAACAGCAACAACTAGTATTTAATGAGCACATATTGTGGGCCAGGCCATATCTCATCAACTGTTTACTTCAACCTCATGAGGGAGGAACTCTAACCATCCCATTTTATAATGAGGAAACTGAAGCTCAGAGAAGGAAGGAACTTACTCAAAGCAGAATTTAAAAATGACTGTAGAGTTTCCAAATTTTTTGTTAATATCTCTCTCACCCTCTATGTAATACAAGCCGGTGAGTGTAGATATGAAGTCACTTTTTGCTAATCATCGTGTCTCCCTCCTCAGAGACTCACGTAGTCTCTGGCATGTAGAAGGCTCTTGATAAATATTTGCTGCAATTGCCAATGAATAAATGAGCAGTAAAAGAGCTGCGCACAATGGCCAAGCGGCTTAGCCACATTGCAAAAAGGCTGCAAAAAGAAGAAGCTTTTCTTTGAAAGTCCTCGGCCCTGGTAAAACATGAGGGTGTGAGTTTCTATATTTATTAAAACATATTTAGCTTCTCTTCCTTTCTCTTTCACACCCGTCTGCTTCATACTGGGGAGGCAGAGCAGAACAATGGAAAGAACTAGTCAAACGTAGTAGGATTCTCCTGGCTTGGCCACCTACAGTGTTCTGTGCCTCAGTTTCCCCATCAATAAGATACGAGTATTGTCTACTTCATCAAGTGCCTGGCAGAGAGAAGACGGAGTGGGCACACAGCAGGTCCTGTGCTCCTGCCAGTGTCTCCTGGTAGCCCACAGAGGTTGGGCACAGCCCCATGCCAAGCTTGGGCCAACTGGGAAGGTATGGTGGCTGCGGTGGCTGCAGTGGCTGTCCCATCAGTCCCCAGAGGGGCTCAGGAAGCCCAGTGCTGGCAGCCTGCTCCCTTCCCCCAGCTGCATAGAGGCATCCTGCCAACCTTTCCCAGCCTGCGGGTGAGTCTCAGGCCCCTGGCTGTCCCAGTTTCTGCTGATAGCAGAGGACCACGCGTGAGTCAATGCATCACCCCCAGGTTTCTGCAGCTGCCCTTGGATGAGCCAGGCCTGACTGGATTAGTAACTGGATCACAGCCTCCGCCCCTGCAAGCGTCAGAGGCTCAGGAATGCTGCAGGAGGCCTTGGCGTCAGCTGTCCCAGGCTCCTTGTGCCTTGCGTTACAGATGGGGAAACTGAGGCCCAGAGAGGGGAAGGGATCTGCCCAGGGTCACACTGAAACTCAGTGGCATTACAGGAACTCGAGCCTAAATTTTATCCCTCAGGGGTTCATTCATTCATTCATCCATTCATTCATTCTGGATCCTAGCTCTAAAAAACAGATCTCAACTCTGCCCACTCTCCCCTGCTCCACTGTCACGCCTGTAGCCTAGCTGCTGACAGCTCTCACCTGGATGGCTGCAGTAGCCTCCTCCACCCATTTTCCACACAGCAGCCAGGGGGGCCTTTTAAATAAAAAAAATTAGATTGTGTTACCTTCTTGCACACTCCTATAGTTGCCCATCTTATTCAGGATAAAAACCTGAGGATATGACCAGGAACCACCAGGCCTTATGGGTCCAGCCCCTGCCACTCTGAACCCTTCCTCTTGCTGTCGCCCCTCCATGCACTTGGTGGGAAGCCAGTGCCGTTGGCCTCAGTGTATCTGGAAGGCTCCACCCTGGCCCAGCCCTGGAGCCCTCATATGTACAGTTCCCTCTGCCTAGAACACTTGTCCCCAGCATCCCCACGGCTGGTCCCTTCCAGCCCTCATGTCTCAGCATGATCCCCTCCTCAGGGAGCCCGGCCAACCCAGTCCTTCCACCGCATCCCAGCTGCTCTGCCTCGCCACCCTGCCCCATCCTCTCACAGCACGTACCCCTGCCAGAATGATCGTCAGTCATGCACTTAATTGTTTATCACCTAGAGCTCCAGGAAGAGTGGACACTACCTGGAGACAGGGGTCTGAGATTCTGTTATGGCCTCAGTGACTAAAAGAGTCCCTGGCATAGAGTATGTACTCAATAAATATTCCTCAGCATAGTGTGGGGTTCATAATATTTTCTCTTTTTTGTTTATTATTATATTACAAATATATAACTGTATACTTTATTTTATTTTATTTTAGACAAGGTCTTGCATTGTCAGCCAGCCTGGAGTGCAGTGGCGCAATCCTAGCTCACTGCAGCCTCGAACTCCTGGGCTCAAAGGGTCCTTATGCTTCAGCCTCCTAAGTAGCTGGGACAACAGGTGCAGCCCACTGCCCCTGACTTTTTAAAAATTATTATTTTTTTTTCTTGGGACAGGGTCTCACAATGTTGCTCAGGCTGGTCTTGAACTCCTGGGCTCAAGTGATCCTCTTGCCTTGGCCTCCCAAAGTGCTGAGATTACAGGCACGAGCCACTGTGCCTGGCCATAAATATTTCTTGAATGGAGTAAAGGAGAAAGAAGGAAGAAAGAAAGGAAAGAAAGGAGAAAGGGAGGGAGGAAGAGAGGGAGGAAGGGGGGAAAGAGGGAGGAAAGAGAGATGGGGGAAGAGGGAGAGGGGAAGGAAGGAGGGAGGGAGGGAAGAAAGGGAGGGAGGAAGGAAAGGAAGGGAAGGAAGGGAAGGAAGAAGGGAAGGAGGAAAGGAAGGAAGAAGACTAAGCAATGGTGTTGCTGGTTGTGGAGGGAGAAGGCCTGATATTGAGGAAAAATTACCAAAGAAAAGTCTGCTTTTGTTTCCTCCCTCACATAATCTCACTTCCTCTGTGAGTAGTCCCTCCTCATTCTCCCAGCTTCCCTCTGGGCTCCTGGTGCCTGCCGCCCCGCCTCACCTGCTGCTTGTTCTCTTCTGACTCACCTCTCTTCTCAGGAAAACTAATTCTCACTCACTTGTGACAATAGGGCATTCCCATTCAAAGGGAGTTTTTATTTTTAGCTGTCTTCAAAGGGTAAAGCCAAAGAAATGAATACCTAATGGTGGAATCTCTGCCACTAGTGAGGTTGGAGGACTGTCCTAATCCCCTGAAATTACAGTATGTGGCTATCCCTCTGTCCCAGGTAAGGGCTGGGTGCCCACCCCCAAGTCAGTCCAGGATACATGGCCTTCTGGACTGTGCCTGTCTCTGTCACCTCTCTCCCCTCCCTCATTCACCACTTTCCCAAGATAAATCAACCAGGTCAGTCAACACGTTTTGGTGAAAAAGAAACAAGTTAGTCTTTTGACTCGACAAAGTGGGCCTTTCTCGTGGCAGAGGGGCTGGGGCAGTCGGGAGCATGTGGAATCAGCACTGCTGGGCCAAGACAAGGCCCCTTTTGTGTTCAGGGACAAAGATAGAGTGTCCCGGCAAGATGGGGCCAGGGTCTTTCCAACGCCAGCTCCGGCAGCCTGGATTGGCTGGCAGGCAGACAAGTCTACCCTGTGACTGGGCGGCCCAGGCTCCCAGCCACCGGCCGCCCCACCCCTCCCTTTGGCAAACAGTTGGGTGGGGGTGAAATAAATTGTGAAACCAGACTGTCTGCCCTGTCCTGGCCACCAGTGCTCTTGGGGCTGGGGATCCTCAAACCTAACAGACCTGGTACCTGGGGGCTGAGAGTCCTTAAATCTACTATTTCCGTGGCCTTTGGAGATGAAAAAACTTGGCTTTGGTTCCAGGTTGGGTGACCTTGGGCAAGTCACCCCACTTCTCTGAGCCTCTGTTTCCCAGTCTGCAAAACAGTACAGTAATAGTTCACCTCCAGCCGTGGTACAGGTTCAATGACATGGCATCTCTAAGGAACAAGGCACATGCCTGGCACAGAGAGGGCACATAACTGTCAAGTGCACAGCTCTTTACAGTTTACCACTTCATATCTACTATCTCATTAGGTGCTCAGAAAACTACCCCTACCCGTGGAGGCAGGATAATCACCCCCATAGACTGAAGAAGAGACCGAGGCTTGAAGGAAATTTAGAGAGTCTGAATTTCTGGGGATGTGGGCATTCTGGAAGGGCACCTGGTAAGGTTATGTGTGGCCCAGGCTGACAGATCCTGAGGAAGGCGGTAAGAGGGAGAATCTCCAAGGTGTAAAAACTTGAGAGGGTCAGAGACTGAAGTAGGGTCATACCCCCAGGTCGTTGCACTGGCTGTGGCCTCTGCAGAGAGTACCCTATTCCTCCCCTCCCCACCCCGCAGGTTAATGCTGGTTGGCTTTTTAAGACAACTTAGCCTAGGAAAGGAGGAAATTCACTTTTCATTGGAAATCTTCTGTGTTTAACATTTTTGCTACGTGGAAAAATTTTTAAATGGAAACATTTTGTTGAATGGTTTATTCATTCAACAGATATTTGTGGAGGACTTACTCTTCATCAGACACTGATGCCAGATGCGGTTAAGCAAGAGAGAAGTGGGCCTGGCCTCCGGGAGCCAGCAGGCTAGTTCAGGGGGCTGTTAGCTTTCGCCACATCGGAATCACCTGGGGAGCTTTAAAAACTATGATACCTGGGCCTCACCCCAGCTACCTTGACTCAATTGCTCTGCAATGGGACATTTTCTTCTTCTCCTTCTTCTTCTTCTCCTTCTCTTCCTTCTCCTTCTTCTTCTTCTCCTTCTTCTTCTTCTTCTTCTTCTTCTTCTTCTTCTTCTTCTTCTTCTTCTTCTTCTTCTTCTTCTTCTTCTTCTTCTTCTTCTTCTTCTTCTTCTTCTTCTTCTTTTTCTTCTTCTTTTTTTTTTTTTTTGAGACAGGGTCTCCCTTTGTTGCCCGAGCTGGAGTGACTGCATTGGCCCTATCTTGGCTCACTGCGGCCTCAACCTCCCAGGCTCAAGCAATCCTCCCACCTCAGCCTCCTGAGTAGCCAGGATGACAGGGACATGCCACCATGCCTGGCTAATTTTTATTATTTTCTGTAGAGACAGGGTTTTGCCATGTTGTCCAGGATGGTTTCAAACTCCTGGACTCAAGTGATCCATCTGCCTCAGCCTCCCAAAGTTCTGGTATTACAGGTGTGAGCCATTGCCATACCAGGCTCTGCAATGGGGCACTGGGATTTTCATTAGCCACTCAGGTGATCCCAGAGGCCAACGGCATGGAGAACCATGGTTTCGGGGAAAGGAGACAAATGAGCAAATCACCAAAATGCACAGACCATGATACATGCATACGGTGAAGGAAATCTATACCAGGAAAAGGGACCAGCATGATAGGGTTGCTGTTTAAGATGGCCTGACCCTAGAGGGCCCCTTGGGGTGGGGGGGGGGGGGTACTGCAGCAGGGAGTGGGGCAAAGAAAGTGAGGAGATGGATCATTGGAAACCTGGGGGAAAGCAGTCCAGTCACAGGGAAACAGCAAGCGTGAAGGCCCAGGGATGGGAAATGGTGAATGTGATGAACAGCAAGGCGGCCGGTGTGGCTGGAAGGCTGCAGATGGGTGGGGAGAGAGAGAACAGAAGGAGGCAATGTTGAGAGGCGTCCTGTGGTTCCCCCAGGCCTGAAGGAGTCAGTGCTGCCTCAGGAACCTGACTATTTTCCTCTTATTCTTAGTCCTAGTAACCCACATAGAAACTGGCAAGAAGTGCCTGGTCTGAATATTGGGATCGTTCTTGCCTGTCCCAGCAGGCTCAAAGTGAGCCCGGAATGGGTGGCCTCTTCCTCCTTCTCCCTTACCCCAACCCAGAGCCCACAAAAGCATGTGTCTGGAGACAGGTAGCTACCAGAGGTCAAGGAGTCCCTGCCCTGTGCCTTGGGAAGGACCTGCCCTCCCTCTACAAAGCTAGACAGCTGGACCTACCTGACCTGGGTCCTGGAGGCCGCTGGAACTAGGAAGGGCTCTGGCCTCGTGAATCACAAACTGGCATGACATCACCTTGTCCAGTGGACATTCCAGAGGCTTAAAATCTCAGAATTCTTAATATTAGAGTAATAACTTAGTTATTTTAGAGTGTCGTATTAGAACTGCATTCAAATAATACAGAAATGTCATATCGCGTTAGCAGCCTTGATTGGAATGTTGTGGTACAATGTCTTATAATATTGCATTAGGACATTATGTAATGTTATACGTTAGAATGGTATGTTGCTCCAGAGTGTGGGATTAGAATATTGGTTAGAATTGTGCTGAAATGTTGAATTAGAATATTAATCTGCGTTAGAACATTATATTTGAATGCAATGTTATAATAGTATATTAGTGTTACATTAAAATATTATATTGTGTTGAAATGTTTTCTTAGCAAGTTTTCTTAGAATGGCATGTTGAATCTTAAAATCAAAAGGGAGCGCATGAAATTGTGGGGTGCTTTGATGGCATGCAGAACACCGCCTGACCTAGGAATGGTGGAGTAGGGGTGGCAGGGCCTGGATTTGGGCTCAGCTCTGACACTGACTCTTTTCCCTACTCTTCCTCTCTCTGGACCTCAGTTTCCCCATTTTTACATCAGGAGTTGTTGGGCAGTGTTGGCCTCTAGGGCCTCTCTCATGCTGACTGTTTATGGGGCTCTGAATGCTGGACATTCGCCCTACGCCAACTCCCGGGCAGGAAGTGAAAATTCTGCTTAACAATGAGATTGATCTTATCAGGGAATGAATGACTTTCTGGGAGTAAACAGCTTCCTCACTGACAGGAAAAGTAAGAGGATCAAGTGACCAGGGTGAGAGAAACTCCAGACCAAGCAGGCAGGAGTATAGACCTTCAGCCAGCTGCTCACTCTTCCCTAAAGGCACAATGGCTCCATCCTGCAAACTGGGGGTGAACCAGAGTCTCCTTCTTCCTTTTAGAAACATTTCCCCATCCATTCCACCCAGTCTTCTCCAGACCCCATGGCTGACCACAGTTTTAGGCTGCTATCCCTGACTGATGGGCCAAATTGCTGAGTTCTGAGCCCCTCATCTTTGCCCCTAGACGTTGGCTGGACTCTCGACCATCTCTGTTTTCCCCCTCCCCTATGTGGATCAGGGCATTTCAGAAGTAGGCCTAGAACAGATGGTTTCAGCAAAAATATCCCGGGCCTTCCCACCTGAACTCTCCCTGCCCCTCACTCTCTAGAAGAAAAAACAAGTGATGGCAAGGCAACCTGGAAAAATCCACACATTTACACAAGCTCTGATCCTTCTGTACATCTTCATGTTTTGCATGCACCACCACCCACAGACTCTGTGGTCCCTGATCCAAGACAAGGAGGGGGTTAAGAGCAAGGCCCAGCAGACCAGCTAATGACCATCAGTGCTCTTGTGCAACCCACTTCCCCTTCTGAAACTGTGTCCTCCATTGCAAAATGAAGTAAGGGTTTTGACCTTATTAAGCATGATGGGCAAGAATTTGAGGTAACACCTGCAAACCATTCAGCTCAGCACTTATCAAGTGGCAAATGCACTGAGTTTGTTGAGGTTGAAATTGTCTAGAACTGGGCACACCCCACACCCACCCTAATGCCTTCAGCTTGAGGTCTGGGCCCCAATCTTCCTGCACGCTACAGCTTGGAGGGTAACATTCATATCTCGCGGTCATCCTAAGATGAAAGGGAAAATCCACAGGAGGAAGACAGCCAGGGGTCTTGGTGATTGGAAGAAGGCTTTCTTAAGAAGCTTGTAGTGAGCATGATGTTTTTTGCTTAAATAAATCTCTTGATACTTTTGAGGGCAGACAAGGCCTTGGAACCTGGAGTAAAGAGGCTGGGCAGAGTTCTAGGCCCACATGGCGTCACTGGCTGACCTCTTTCTATCTCAGGGTTTCAGTTATCTAATCTGGAAAATGGGGCTTTAAAAGGCACTTCTTTCACAGGTCATTGTGGGGGTCAAATGAGATGGTCTAACTCATAAATCTAGGAAAGGCCATGAGACGCCTAGTGTGGTATAGGGATGGAGAACAAAAAATAACATGAAGAAAAGGAGAAATGAAAGGGGAAATGGAGGGGAAGGGATAACTTAGGGAGATTGCATGCTATGGGCAGTCCCTGAGGCAGTCGCCAAGGCAACTTAGAGAAACAGCAGGTGGTGGGCAGTCAGCAGCTCTGCCACTAGCTTGTGTGACTTTCAGCTGGTTCCCTGCCCTCTCTGAGCCTCAGGGTCCTCATGGGTAACACTGGCCATTCAGACTGGACAACTCCAATGGTGAACTCACCCGCCTCCCTTGGTCCCCTGGATTCCCTGATATGCAGCCGTAAGCCCTGAAGTGCTTGACTGGGGAGACTAGAGTTGATCACAATTCCTAAACACCTTCACTCCTATTTTCATGGTTGGACCATGGATGGCAAGGAAAGGATCTCAGATTTCTGGAGGTGACAGCTGGGACAGCTGAAGATGGTCAGGTTCAAGCTCCTGCCTGAAGCTTGCCAGACCCTATCTGTCCACTTTTGCTGTGGTCACCTAGTGGGGATAGTGGAAATTGAGCAAATGTGTGTTAGTCATAAATGCCTGGTATGAGAACAAAGCAGTAAGCAAGCCAGATCCAGTTCTTGCTCTCATGGAATAACATTTGGGGAGTAGGGTGAATAATACTTTAGAACTCTGCTATTTGGTGCATATATGTATGTAATTGTTATATCTGCTTGATGAATTGACACTTTTATCAGTATATAATGTTTTTTGTCTCTTGTAAACATATTTGACTATTATGTATAGCATTCGTATAGCCATCTCAGATCTCGTTTGGTTACTATTTGTATGAAATATATTTTTTCATGTTTTCACATTCAATCTATTTGTATCTAAAATGAGTCTTTTGTAGACAGCATATAGTTGGATATTTAAAAGAATGCATCCTGTCAATTTATGCCTTTTGATTGGTGAGTTTAATCCATTTACATTTAAACTAATTACTGGTAATTAGGAACTTACTTTTGCAATTTTGTTATTTGTTTTCTCTCCAATGTGCTGTTGAACTCTTCTAGTGAATTTTTCATTTCAGTTATTGTATTTTTCAGTTCCATAATTTATATTTGGTTCCCTTTTATAATTTCTATCTCTTTGTTGATATTATAATTTGGTTCATATATCATTCTTCTGATTTCCTTTAGTTATTTTTCTGTGGTTTTCTTTAGCTCTTTGAGCATTTTTAAGACAGTTGTTTCAAAGTCTTTATCTAGTAAGTCCAATGTCTGGGCTTCCTTAGGGATAGTTCCTGTCAGTTTATTTTATTCCTTTGAATGAGCCATGTTTTCTACTTCTTTGTTGTGTTTTTGTTGTTGTTGTTGTTGTTGTTGAAAACTGGACATTTGAAAAAACAGCTGCCTCTCCCAGGCTTTGCAAACTGACTCTGTGTTACACAGTCCTTCACCAAGGTGAAAGCTTCAGGTCTTCTCAGGTCTTTTCTGAGAATGAATCTTGCCTGCTCCTAAATGTGGCTTACTCAATTCCTCCATATGTACAGCTGCTTTTGAATGTCTTACTTTTTCAAAGAATCTTACCCCAGCACCCAGCTTCTCCTTAGGGCCACAGATGGTCTATTGTGTGTGTCCACTCATAATTTCTTGCCC
This sequence comes from Gorilla gorilla gorilla, assembly GCF_029281585.2. Lineage (NCBI taxonomy): Eukaryota > Metazoa > Chordata > Mammalia > Primates > Hominidae > Gorilla > Gorilla gorilla. The sequence goes on along the minus strand of NC_073245.2, from coordinate 11,742,374 downwards.
CAGTCATCTATGGGTCTATAGTCTCCCTGCAGCTTCCACCAACAGTGCCCTTAGCTTCCCTGTACCTGAGATTTTAGTTAGACAAAACAGAGAGCTATCCTCCAGGCAGGCCTCAGACCAGTTAGAGTGTTGCCAGTAAGGTAGGCTTGCTCCCTCTGGCTCAAGGGAGGGAAATGGGCTGCTGTGCCAGGGAGAGGGTTGGGCAAAAGGGAGTAAAAATGCCACAAAACTTTTTCTACTGTTTGAAGGTGGCTTTTTCTGGATTAGGTGTTCACCTGGGTGCTGTAAACCTTTGACTGTTTTCCAGAGCTCCTATATTAGTTCTAAACCAGTCTCTGGTTGTTTTCTTGGTGCTTCCATGGGGTGAATGACAGCTTGGAGCTTCCTAGTCTGCAATTTTGCAGCTGCCACTCCTCCAACCGACGGTACATTAGAAGCATTCAAATATCTAACCACACATTACAGGGAAATGAACAGCATCGCTGGTGTGAATGTCTGCAGGGAGGAAGGTACCAGGGATAAGTGGGATCAGAATAGGCCTTGGGGAAGGTATGATTTTTGAACTGAAAGAGAGGAAGGAAAAAGCCAGGAAACAATTCAGGAAAGCATAATAGCAAAGGCCTTGAGGTGAAGAAGAACCTGGTTTGTTCTAGGCCCTGTTGGAAGGATGGTGTGGCGAGAGCCCAGGGAGGCCTGGGGATCAGAGCACACAGGGCCTGGGGGCTGGGATGAGCAGCTCGAGCTGTATTCTGTGGGGAGAACCCATGGAGGGCTTTAAGAACTAAAGAGACCTTGTGATTTTTGCTTAAAATGACAAGGCTGCATTGCAGGTAAGGTCTAGAGTGGGAGCAGTGAAGCGGCTGGTGTAGATGCCCTGGTGAGAGATGAAGCTACAGTCTGGGAATTAAGGGTCAGTTCTTGGCAGGGGTCAGAGGAAGCAGAGTTTAGTGGGAACAGCTGGAAGCATCCCTGCAGACTTTCAGAGGTGGACCAGGGAACATTCTTGGCCAAGTCAAACCAAGACTGGTGTTGAGACAAGAGGCAGGAGGGATATTTTTGCCCCTGCGGCTTCCTTTGAAGTTCTAAGCTCTACCTCTCCCAGATGAGCCTTTCCCCAGGGAAAGGAAGACAAACTGTGTCTCCAGGGTTTACAGAACCAGCCTCTGAAAGGTTTTTCAAACAGGAACTGGACCATTGAGAAGATGGGGAAGCTGGGCCCAAGGAAGGGCTGTGGCCATGGCCTCACAGAACATGGTCCTCCTTTATGGGAGGTGAGTCAGGGACTGCATCACCCAGTTCCTGCTAATACTCAAGTGTCAGCATTTTCAGTGTGTTTGAGGTTAAACTCAAGGATTCCAGAGTTGGGCTGGCCTGGCCAGAGTCCTGAGCTTTCTGGCTCACAGAGTGATGCTGTGCTGGCCACTCCCCCTCTCTGAGCCTCAGTTTCCTCATCAGTACCACTGGGGCGATGATAGTCCTCACCACACTGGTTATTGTGAACTGTGTGAGATAACACATGAAGAGCACTTAGCAAGGCACCTGGCTCACGGTGAGTACTCAATAACTGATTTTTGCAATGACATTGCTATTTACTGTGATAAGAGTAAGTATTATCTGGGGACCCTGGTGACAATTTTAGGCACCCAGCAGAACCACAGAATCTCACTTGGTTTGGGAGAATGTCAGAGAGTGGTCTCCACTTTCTGTTCCTTATTTAGCCATGGACCTCACCTGTTCTCAGGCCACACAGCCTATCTCATGTCTAAAGTGAAATGTCATGGGTCAAAGAGAAGGAAAGATAACCCGTGACCAGAAGGACCACGAGGACCATTTGAGCTGGAACTTAAGGTTGGGTGGGAGCAACACAGGCCAAGACAGCAGGATGCCATTCCAGGAGAAGAGAGGAGCCACAGCCAGGGCTTAGAAGTCGAAAAATGATTCTTATTCCGTTCGGGTAGGCAGAAGAGAGTGAGTCATTTTGGCCACAGTGGAGAACTTGTGATGGGATGGTGGGTACAAGGAAATCAGGCTGTAGCTAGATCATGGATGCCAGGGTGGGGGAAATTGGCCTTCACCTTAGAGGTGACGGGGACAAGGGGCTCTGACTGTTTCTGAGAAAGAGAAGGCCATCCTCAGAGCTGGACTATGCGAAGGTCACTCCATCAGCTGGAATATAGGCAAGAGGCCCAGAGACCTGCTGGAGCCTCTCTGTGGTCTAGGTCACGGGTGCGGAGGCCCACTCTGGGCAGTGAAAATGCAGATGTAAGGAGATCCCACAGGTATGAAGGGGGTAGAATCAACAAGACTTGGCAACTAACTAGAAGGGGCAGGGGTGAGGGAGGACCCAAGCCTGACTCCCAGATGCCAGCTTGGGCAATGTGGTGATTGAATAGAGGCCAAGGATGGAGGTGGTGTGGGGAGGAAGATGGCGGGGGTGGGGGCAGCTCTGAACACACCTTGCCTGAAGAGCCCATGGGCCACCTGCACCGGCACTTGCCTCTATAAGTCTGGACTTGGAAACAGGTCTCGGGATTGGGGACAGGTATTTGACAACGTTTATAGCCCTGAGTTTGGCTGGCTTGTTGAGGAGACAGGCGAAGGAGAGGAGGTGGGGCAGGTATGCCAGCTGCTGCTCTCTTTGGCCTCAGCCCTGGGACAAGCTTGTCCATCTCCTCTGCTACCCTCCCCCTCTTCTCCTCATCTTACTTCCTTCTGGCTCTTACTTAGCTGCGTCATTTTAGGGAACTTGGAAACCAGGCCTGGTGTCTTTAACTTACAAAATTATACACTCCAATGAGCCGGAAAGGGGCTTTTGGAATAATTCTATTGAAAATATGTGGGTTTTCGCCTTGAAATGATCTTCCTGAAATTATCCCCTTTCTCTCTTTATAAATATTAAAAAGAAGGAATCTGAGCTTACTGCTTTAAATCTCTATTCAGGGACTTTTTCTTCTGCCTCCCAGGAAAGCAACCAGTCATTTCTGAGGAAGAAAAGGACAAGGCTGGCGCAGTTTCCTTTAACATAACAATCCCACCCCACTTCTGAAATCCACTTTTTGGAATACCCCTGACCAATCCCTCCTTGTTCCCCCCTACAGCTAAGCTGGGATTTGCTGGAATACTGTGTGTCAGTGTGGGGGTGTGACAGAGGAGCCACTCCAGGCAGGGTGGCAAGGGGAAGGTGAGGAAGGCTAGAGAGACAGGCAGAGAGAGACGGGGAGAAGCAGGGACAGAGATGAAGGGGAGACAGAGACAGCAACAGCGACAGAGAGACAGAGACGAGAGATATGCAGAGAGATACGAAGAGACAGAGAAAGAGATAGAGGGAAGGAAAGAGAGAGAAAAACAGAGAGGAAGACAGAAAGAGACAGAGAAGCAGAAAGAGACAGAGACAAGGACAAAGGGAGGGAGATAGAGTGACAGAGGGATGGAGAGAGGCAGGGAGAAAGACAGAAAGAGGGAGAGAGAGAGACAAGGCACATACACACCCACACACACCCAGAAAGAGAGGCAGGAGGGAAAGCAAGGGAGGATAGAGCAGAGACAGAGGGAGAGGGAGATAATGCTAGGGAGAAAGGGAGAGATGTGTAAGAATAGAGAGGGAGAGATGGGCTGGGGGAAGAGACATGGAGACACTGAAACCCTGGATACTGAGGATTAAAGGAGAGACAGAATATTGTGGGGGGAGAGGTGGGAGGGAGAGACAGAGAGAGAGAGAGAGAGAGACAGAACAAGCATGCTGAGGAGAGAGAAAGTAGCACACAGATGCAGAGAGACAAAAAGGGAAGACATAGGAATAGAGAAATGGGGAGGGCTGGGGAAGAGACAGAGCTAGAGGCAGAAAATGATAAAGAGAGAGAGGCCCACAGAATGGAGACGACGCAGATTGACAGATGGGGTAGAAAAGAGCCAGAGAAATTGCAAGTCAGGAAGGAGGCAGGGGAGAGAGGCTGACACGGAGGGGTGGATGAGGAGACCTGATGGGCTCTGCAGCCTGCGTGCAGGTGCGAGTGTGTGGCTTGTGAGCACGATGGCCTCCAATGGAGGGAAGCCCCTTGTTCCCAGCCCGGCCCCTCTGCTGCCTTCCTCAGTGCCTGAGAGTGGGGTGAAGCATTGCCTGCCTTTGATGCACAGAGGGTGGGGCAGAGCAGACCAGTTAACAGAGTGTGGTTTAGAAGACAGGCAACTCCGAGTTCAAGCATCAGCTCTGCCAATCCCTGCCAACCCCCTTGGGGCCCTTACTCAGTCTTTTGGAGCCTTGGCTTTCTTGTCTGGAAAATGGGGCTAACAATGCCTATCTACATCATAGGGTCGCCACGGTGCCTACAGGAGGCCTCACTGCAAAGGGCTTGGCACAGCACCTGAGTCAGCTGCTATTATTGTCCAACCTGGAGTGTAGGGTGGACTGTAGTCCTTCTGTGATCTCATAATCCACCAGCAGACCCCTGCTGTATACCCCTCTGTGTACTCCTGCTGTGTACCTGGAGACCCCCAGGTCTCCAGGGGTCAAACCACACCCCACAGGCACCTTGGAAGAAGAAATCCACAGGAGGAAAAAAAGAAGTAGGAATCTTGGTGGCTGGGAGAGTTCTGAGAGGGCATCTCAGGCAGCTGTGATGGGTTCAAGAGGAAATGGAGGCTTGGCTGCACTTCCCTGGTCTCCACCTCCTTGAAAGAGAACCCAGGGAGGAGGAAAGTGTGACCTTGAGCCTGTCCAGGGCTTCTGCCTGCCTGGCTGACCCAGAGCGGGTTGGATTCCATGCTCTGTGAAGGCCTTTGAGGTCCTAACAGTCAGGGGTTCTCGAAGTCCATGATTGTAAGCAGCCCAACTGGGGCTGGGGGGCGATGGGGAAGGGTGTCCCCTGCTCCCCCACCTCCTCCTGCCAAGGCTGCAGAGGGAACAGAGGCCGTTGCCTTCTGAAGGATTTGTCACAAAGCGCGGTGGTCGGTTACCGGTTACCACATAAGCCAAGGCCTTGATCTGCTGTGTTTGAGGAAACCCTTTGTTCCTTTCAAGTCTCTATTCTCTGAGCCAGGGCTAGTGCGGAGACCGAAGCAGTGAGCTTTCTCTTTCTTCCTTTTCTTTTTGGATTTTTAAAAATAACTGGCTTGCGCATTCAGGCGGTGTTCCAGAATTGGGTTCCCAGGCTGTGGTTCAGGGCCAGGGACTCCAGCAGCCCCTTCATCCCAGGAAGGCCTCGGGGGAGGGAGAGCCTAAGGGCTGATGGGGAGGGGAGGGCACACACAGGTGCTTGTGAGAGGCTTGGGCTCAGGAACCAACACTGAAGGGAGACTGAAGATGGGGTTCTAACTCTGGGCTATGCACCCCATGCATGCCCAGTGCATCTTCTTCTGGACCTCAGTTTTTTTCAGTGCAGGGTTGGAGGCCAGAGCAGAGATGGCCACTTTTTCCCATGGCTGAGTCTATGCCAGACATTGCTCATCAATTGCCCTTCCCCACGGAGCTTGGATGAGCCCCAAGAAGTCTTTTCAACATCGTGCTCTGGGTATCTACTGCCAATTGCATTTGGCATGCAAAGTGAGACCTGCTTCCCGTCCTGAGAGAAGATCATCTCTGAGGCACCAATATGAAGTGGGGATGCAATAAATATTTGTTGGATGAATGGGCACTGCTTTTTTTAGCCCTTACTTCATGCCAGGCATTGTTCTGAGTACTGTTCTAAACGTTGAACGAAACAAAGTTCCTGACCTCAATCTCACATGTGAGGGAGACAGGCAATAAGCAAATAAACAGAGAAATAGATCAAATGTCAGGTGGTGATCAGTGCCATAAAGAAAAATTAAAACAATAGAGTGACAGGCTGTGGGTCGGTGGGGGGGAACGTTGTGGATAGGGTACCCAGAGAAGATCTTCTGGGAAAGAGATATGGAGTAGACAAAGTGACAGTCTCCTCAGAGCCCATCACTCTAGGACTTTGAGTCTAAATTTGTCTGACTTTAAGATTCTAATTTCATTGAGTAAGATTCTAGAATCTCGTGAATCTAGGAACCTATAACCAAAATTATAGATTTTCACTGCTCTCATATTCCATGACAATGATGCTAGAATTCTGTGACTCTGAAAGTCTAGGCTTCACTGATGCATCTTTTTGCTCGAACAGACCAGGATTCATTGCCTACCCTCTCCCCACTACCCCTAGGAAATGGAGCTGAAAATAGAAACAGTCAAAACAACAAGCCATTCCAGCTCTAAGTGCCATAGTAAACAAATGGTCCAATGTTGCTCTGATAGTTTAATTGCGGCAGTTCCAGACAAGCCCATTCATGAAGGATCTTTAGTTGATGGAGAGGAGGAGTGAGCACTCAGGGAAGGGATGGCTTGTAGGTAGGCACCTGGGGGAGGTCTGCGTCACGACCCCAGCTGAGGATGATGCTCTGGGAAGCCTGCTGGGTTTCAGCAGCCAAAGCATTGGTATTTGGATCAGGCCCCTTGGCCTTCAAGGACCACAATGGTGGCTATTTTAACTGGCAAAGTAAAGAAGTGTCTCTTTGAGGATGTGGCATTAGAGCTAGACTGGAAGACTTGAGAAGATACTAGCTTGACAGAAATCCAGGGAAGTGAGTCCCAGGCAAAGGGGAAGAGCAGATTCAAAGGTCCTGAGGTGAGAGAGAGCTTGGCAGGTTCCCCAAGTATTCAGAGCATAGGACAGAGAGGAGATGATATCAGAGGGATAAGCAGGGGCTGTGTCCTATAGGGGTTTGGAGGTCAGGGTTAGGAATATGGAAGCCACTGGAAGGTTTTTAACAGGGGAGTGACATGATATAAATCCATATTCAAAAGATTACTAAGTGCTTTGAGTAGAAGAGACTACTGGGGGCAAGAGTAGAAACTCAAAGACCAGTGAGAGACCCCAGGGTTTCAGTGAGAAATGATGGTTGTTTGGATTTAGATGGTGGCAGTGAGTCCATCTGTTTGTCTACTGCTTTGTTCTTCCCTCCTTTCTTCCATTCTTCTATCTCTTCATCCATCCATTCATCCATCCACCCATCCATCCACCCACCCATCCATCCACCCACCAACCCATCCACCCATTCATCCATCCATCCATCCATCCATCCATCCATCCACCCATCCACCCTCCCATCCTCCCACCCACCCATCCATCCATCCATCCATCCACCCATCCATCCACCCACCAACCCATCCACCCATTCATCCATCCATCCACTCATCCATCCATCCATCCACCCACCCACCCATCCATCCATCCATTAACTAAACACTCAGAGCCAGGGGCTGTGCTGGGTGTGTCTATGTCCCCATAGACATGGTACAATGCTGAGATAACAAGAATGAAATAAACATGGTTCCCAGCCTAAGGGGCTTACAAAACAGCAGGGTACACAAAATTGCGATGTAATGTTATGAATGCTCCAGTTAAGGAATGCATGAAGCACCGAGAGAGCTCATGGGAGGTAATTCCCTATGCTCTGTCCTGGAGGAGATACTGATGTTTGAGTTGGGCCTTTTGAAGGACACGGGAGTTGGACAGGCAGCAGAATAGTGTTCCTGGCAGGGGCACACAGCTTGAGTAAAAAGCAAGGAGGCAGCATGAGTGAGCATGGCCAGTTCTGGAAATGTACAGATGTCTAGGTTGGTTGAATCAACAGATGCGAGTGGGGACGCTGTGGGAGAGGAGTTTGGGTCAACTTGGGAAGATGTGGAGCAGCATATGCCCATGACTGGGCCTGCCCCTTCCGCTCAGCTCTGCCTGCCCCTATCAGAGCTGAATAATTGAATTAAGTACCAGCTCTTAAACAAGATGCAGCTGTTTAGCAGATGTTGCTTCCACCCCAGATGGAGGTGCATCTTGGCGACGGGCACAACATTTCCAAGGCGTCTAATTTGTGAGGCTGTGGAGAGGAAAGAACTTCAAGATGCTGGCATTATTATTTAATAACCATCATTAATTACACACTCCCTCCCTCCAGCACCACTGCAGGTCAAACATTCCTGCTGGATTGGGACTAGGGGCACAGAGGCGGGCTGGCAGGTGGGCTTGGGGGTTGGACTTGCTGGTTCTTATTCAGAAAAACGAAAGAAGAAAAGGGAATAAAGTCATCAATCCACAAAGCCTTCAAGACCTTTTATAATAATGGAAAATGACTTCTCTTGCATTTTTCATAAAATGAGTACAAATAATAACTGCTATTGATTGAACCCCCACTCAGAGCCAGGGGCTGTGCTGGGTGTGTCTTAGACATTGCCTCCAATTCCCTAATCCTCCCAACAGCCACGCATGGCCCTACCTCGGGGCCTTTGCCCTTGATGTCTCCTCCGACTGGGAAGGTTCTTCCTTCAGACACCCACATGGCTAACTCCCCTACGTCTTTCAAAGCTCCACTTAAATGTCAGCTCCCCAGAGAGGCCTTCCCTGACCACCACTCCCCGAAATAATGTCCTCCACAATCTTGACCTCCTTCCCTCGCTTTTTCTTTCATCACCTGATATACGTATATTCGTTAATTGTCTATTTCTCTCTTTTAGATTTTAAGCTCCCAAGGGCAAGGATTTTTGTTTCATTCACTGTGGCCTCCCCAGCACTCAAAACAATGCTTGACACAGGACAGAGTTCTTTTTTCTTTTTTGAGATGGAGTCTGGCTCACTTGCCCAGGCTGAAGTGCAGTGGCACGACCTTGGCTCACTATAACCTCTGTCTCCTTGGTTCAAGCGATTCTCCTGTCACAGCTTCTGGAATAGCTGGGATTACAAGTGCACGCCACCATGTCCAGCTATTTTTTTTCTTTTTTGGGGGGGTATTTTTAGTAGAGATGTGATTTCATCATATTGGCCAGGCTGGTATCCAACTCCCGACCTCAGTGACCCACCTGCATCGGCCTCCTGAAGTGCTGGGATTACAGGCATGAGCCACCGTGCCTGGCCCAGAGTTCTACAAATATTTGTTCAATGGGTGGGTGATTCATCAGTGGGTCTCATTAGAAAATGTGCAGAAGAGTGTTAGGGAGATAAAATCTCTTTCCCAGGCATTACACAGCCAGCAAAGAGCAAGCTGAGATTTGAATTCAGCTCTGTCTAATTCTAAAGCTCTGCTCTTTTCATTAAGGACTTTGTTTTTCTTCTCCAAAGAACTTATTACCACTTACATATTATTATTATTATTTCTGAGACGAAGTCTTGCTCTGTTGCCCAGGCTGGAGTGCAGTGGCATGATCTCGGCTCACTGCAACCTCCGCCTCCCGGGTTCAAGTGATTATCATGGCTCAGCCTCCCGAGTAGCTGGGATTACAGGCATGTGCCACCACGCCCTTGTATTTTTAGTAGAGATGGGGTTTCACCATGTTGGTTAGGCTGGTCTCGAACTCCTGACCTCAGGTGATCCACCCCCCTCGGCCTCCCGAAGTGTCGGGATTATAGGCGTGAGCCACCATGCCCGGCCCACTTACTTATTATTTATCTATTCATGTGTTTAATGTCTGTCCTTCCCACTACAATGGCAGCTCCACTGAGGGCAGAGTTCATCTGTTCTGTTCACAGCTGAATCCCCAGCCCCAAAACAGTACCTGGCACCCAGGAAATGCTTCATAAATATATGCTGAATGAAGGAAAGAAGGTCTGGGATATGGGAGGCTGGAGGTGTTCACACCCTTGCTGGGTCTCCGACTGGGTGAGACGGTGGGGAGCTCCAAGATGTTTTCCACTTCCCCAACCCCTCCCACATACAGACTTCTTATTTACTCTTGGAAGCAATGCTGCAAGGGAAGTATTATCCAAACCATTTTACAGATGGGGAAATTGAGGCTCAATCAGAGAGATGATTTGCCTTTCTCAAGGTCACCCAGCTAGTAAGTGTCAGAGCTGGGATTTAAACCTAGGTCTCCAGAGTTCACTTGTCATGCAAAAGGGACCCTTAATGCTTGCTAGCTCTGCCCACCCAAAGGCAATAGCTGGAAGGTCCAGAAGGTCCAGTCACAATCTATGCATTTCCCCTTCAAGGTCAGGGGTGTCAGGACCAATGTGAAACTCACGCTTAATTCACAACTCCCAGCTTTGTCCATTTAAATGAAAACTTTCATGTTATTTTAACCAAAATCCCCTGTCGACTTCAATGAAAGCTTTGAATCCATGAGGAAGGTCAGAAAGGGTTTTTTGGAGGTAGCGCAGGCGCCCAATGGAAATCATATTAGCATATTCATTATCATCAGGGCCCTTTGAATGTGTTTTTGAGCTGTTCCCTTCAAGTGACTGGAGACAATGGCTCCTTTCTGTTCACAAATTCCTGGGCTTGAAGTGGGCTGTGGCCAGCTCCTGTGTGCTTCTCTGCACTTTCCAAATGGTCACAGGGAACCCGTGTTGCATAAGGTAACAGGGAGGATGTCATCCACCAGGAGTGCTGGTGGTGAATGAGGCTCTTTGTCTGGGTTTGGAAGAAATATCTCCTCAAGTCACTTAGGCAGCTATGGTGGACCCCAAAGATGGGCTCAGGTAACAAAATATGTTGTTAAACTGTCTTCTAAGGAGGCTGGACCCTATTAACAGGAGATCCCTGAGTGTGGCAGAGTCAGGGCTGGGTCTGGGGTAACAAGGTAGTTGCTCAACTCTAGAAAGTGCCAGGATCACCCAGGCAGCATTTAGCAACCAAAGGTGCCCAGCACCACCTCACCAGGCCATCTGGACCCAAATCTTGGCGAGTGGGGGAACAAACAGGCATCAAAGGTTTGTAAGTGTCCCCAGATGCAGACAGGCAGCTAGTAAGCAGAGCAGAATGGCTCTCTCCTCGAATCAGAGGGGAGGAGAAAAGGGAAGTTGTGGGTGGGGTATGGTGGGGAGGGAGGGCTACAGGAAATCCTCTGGGCATGTGTCGGGAAAAGAGAACTTCAGGGGAAAACACTCTTTTTCTTTTTTCTCTCTCTCTCTCTCTCTAAAGAAAATTCTCAAACTACAGGAAGTGGAGAGAACAGTACAGTGACCCTACACGCTTGTTACCAGCCTCACCTGTCACCCACATGGAGTCCTTCCTATTTGTGGGGTTTCCAGGTGTGTGCCTGTCCCAGGGAGGCCATGTGCCCCTGCTGCCCCAGAACCTTCCTTCTGTAAAGCCCACGCCGCTCCCCAGTGATTCTGACAGTAGATCCTTGGTGGGAACACAGAGCTCCAGCTCTCAGCCTGGGACAAGCTTTGACAGGAGAGCCAGCTACTGGGACACAAGTCCTTTTGTGTGAAGGGAAAAAAAAAATAGTTCTAATTAAAAAGAAATCCCCACCTATTTGGACTAATTCCTCCATGACTAGCTTCTCCTTAGTTCTCCTGCTTTCGGACAGGGCCTGAGGCTGATTTCCCCTGAATAGGATCAAAGAAGTGAGGGGACTAGCCTAGGGCCTGGAACACCCAGAGGGTGGCTGCTGGGGGCGTGAGAACTGGGTAGGGGTGCCTCCAGGAAGTCCTCTTATGTGTGCTTCTTTGTTCATTTGACAAGGATTTGCTGAGCACCTACTATGCATCAGACGTTGTGTTCTAGGTAAGGGGGATACACCTGATGGAAGAAGGTGCTTCCCTAGACGTAGCTAATATCCCAGTGTGGGAGATGACAAGAAACAGTAAGTAAAATCTACCGCATGTCAATAGATGGTGTTAAATGCTACAGAGAAAGTTAAAGCAGGGAAGGAGACAGGGAAGGGACTGCTGGAGTCGGTGGTAATTTTTAATGAGGTACCCAGGGAAGGCATCTCTGCAGACCCACACAAGTGAGATAGGGAGCCGTGCTGGAGGGGCACCCCAGGCAGAGGGCACAGCAGATGCAAAGGCCCACGGGTGGGAGTTCTCCTTCCAGGAGCGGTGAGCACCTTGAGTGGTTGGAATAGAGGAAGGGCTGGGGAGAGTGCTGGGAGGTGAGGTCAGGGAGGCAGGTCTGCAGGGGAAACTGAGGAGGTCAGACTGTGTGACTTAGGAGGCCTTTGTTTTTCCTCTGAGTGAGAAGGGCAGTGACGGGTGGGTTTGAGCAAGAGGACTGCAAGCTCCAGCCTAGGTTTTAACAGGACATCTCTGGCTGCTGAGTTCAGAACAAGTTGTAGAAGGCAGGCCAGAGGCAAGAGGAGGCTGTTGTGTCACCCCAGGTGACAGACGATAGTGGGTCAGACTAGGGTGATCATGGAGGGCATGGATACGTTTAGAAGGAAGAGCCAATAGAATTTGTGGACTGCAAGAATGTTGGAATATGACTCAGGACAGCCAGGGCTGACTCCAAGGTATTTGACCTAAGCAGCTCGAATTATAGAGTTGGCATTTCCTGATATGAAAATCCTGCAGAAGGGGTGGGTTTTGGAGGCACAATCAGGAGTTCCATTTTGGACAGGTGAGATTTGACATGCCTGTGTAACACAGATGGAGCTGTGGAGTTAGTAGCTGGGCATGAGGCTGGAGTGCAGGGGAGACGCCTGGCCCAGAGTCACCCCAGATGGTGAGTGAGATCACTTAGGGTATGACTGTAGATGGGGAGACATGGACTAAGGTTCTGATATAACAGGAACTGGGCCAGGCCATGTCTTCTGGGCCTCGTCACCTGGGGTTGATGGAGGGATGTCCTGATCCTACCTCCCTCTCCATTCACCACTTCCAAATCTTAGCATTTACCCTAAAGATAAATGGGAGAGCTGAGCTAGCCTAATTTTGGTTGAAAAGAGCAGAGCCTCTCTCCTAACTTGAGCCATGGGGGTTGTTGTAAAGCTACATGCAGGGACTGGAAGGCAGGAATTTCGACCACACATCACAGAATACAATTTAGCCACTGGAACATCATTCAGGACCCCGTGCTCTGGGACTGAGTCAGTTCATAGTCATCTCAGGAGCAGACGTTTGTCAAATTTCTCCTCCCCCTTGTCTGTCTTGGAATTTTGGCTTACTCATTGCCCCTGTGCCTTCGCATTTGTTTGAATTATGTCATCTTTTAGGGTCTTTCAGCTTGTAGGCATTATCCCAACTCTTTGTGGTCCAATTCAAACTGGCAGCCACCATCACTGCTGGTGAGTTTAGTTAATTGGGCTCAGCCCTGCTGGGTGGAGCTTCTGTCCCAGGCTGTATCACAGGCTACTCAGCCTATATTTTGGCAGTCTTTGGGTCAGGTGGCTCTTCCTGCCCCCACCAGGTGTTGTGGAAGTGTGGAGATATTGGGTACAGAATTCAAGGTCAATAATAGTAATGTCAACAGTAATAGTAACAGCATGGCTATTGATTAAGGAAGACTGCATCAGACAGACTGGGTTCCGGTTCAAGCCCAGCTTCTACCACTTACTATGACCTTGGGCAGCTTGTTCAGCCTAACTGCATCCCCATCTCTACATCTACAAGTGGGAAATAATAGTGTTAACTACATCTTAGCATTGTGGTGAGGAGTATATAAACTAATCAAGAAGACTCTTACGGCATATAATTTAATCAGGGCTCAAAAAACACCAGTCACTCTTACCATGACTATTGGTTGAACAGTTCTTCTGTGCTAAATGAGGTGCTTTAAAGGCGCACATTCTCATTTGATTCCTTATAAAATCCCAATGAGATAGGTTCTTTTTTCAGCCCCAACTTACAGCTGTGAAACTGGAGGCAGAAGTGATATGACTTATCCAAAGGTCCTTCAGCTAGTACGAGATGAAGCTGGGACACTCAAACACAGGTTTATCTGGTTTCAGAACCGGTGGTCTCACTGTGTCCCCCCAGCAGGGCATCTATATGTAAATGCTCACCCTGGGCCACTTCCTCTGCCAGACTGTGGGCAGAAGCCCCCCCCCCCAAGAAGGTGCAGGGCACTCCCTGATCCCCCACAACCCCTTCCCTACCCCAGATCTTTCTGCCTTCCAAGGAGATAATGCCTAGTCTTCTAACTACTACTCAGATCCAGTGGGATTGTGCCCCTCACCTGCTCTGGCCTGCAAAGGCCATTCCTATTCCTTGTCCTGTGTGGTCCTCAACATTTCAATTACTTAGCAAAGCAGAGATTATTTCCTCCCATTTGACAGATGCAGAAACTGAAATTCACCGAAAGGATGGAACCGTATTCTCCCCAGTCCCTACAAGGAGCATTTGGAGAAAGGCAAAACTGAACTTGAGGGGAACAGGGAGTCACTGCATGTCCTCAAACAGGGGTGAGGCAAAGGCAAGAAAGACTGGGGTCAGAACAGAGAAGCTTGGAGCTGGAGCAGAAAGGTGCCTCATTTAACTGGGCCTGTGCCCTGCTTAGCAATGTAGCCAGTTCTGCAAAGTCTCCTCCAGACTTGGGGTTCAGTCAGGGTGTAAAGGAAATAGAATGATATGAATTCCTGGTGCCAGTTTAATTTCATGAAACATGCCAGCATGGCCTTGGGGCTTGATGCAGTCTTCCCTACTGAAGGATCACAGCGGGAAGGGAGCATCTGCAGGCTCTTGGCTCACATTTGTCGCCTGTAACCTTCACACACCAGGCACAAGTCTTGCCCATGCTCCGGGGCTGTCATCCATAAACAGTCCCTGAGCTTCACATGTGTGGGTTTCACAGCACAGCTCTGGAATCTGACAGTCGAGGGTTTGAATCTCAGCCTTGCACCTACTCTCTGTGTGGCCCGGAGCAAGTCATTTAACCTCTCTGGGTTTCTGCTTCCTCGTCTGTGATCCTCACTCAGTGGGATACTGCGGAGATCAAGTGAGACATGTTCATTTAGTGCTTGGCACAGTGCCTGGTGTGTGGCAACCCCCATTACTGTTTCACACAACACAAAATAATTCGGACACTTGCTGTTGGCATAGGAATGATTAAAAGATATACGGTGTAGGAACATAACAAATAATAAAAAAGGAAAGATTATTTTGATGACAGAGTGGAGGATGCGTTAGGAAGGAGAAGACTGGTATTGAAACATCTCTGCTAGGAACAGTGTTTGGCTGTTGGTAGCAAAAACAACAACAACAACAACAACAAAACACCTAACCATGGAATAGATTTTAGTTGGTCCTCAATACCCATGCTCCCCTTCTTCCTTAGTCAACAAAATCCCTAGTTTTCATCAGAATACATGGCATGCCTCCTGCAATAAAGATTACAGTTTCCAGTTTCCCTTCCATATCCTAGGTATGCCCATGTAAGTTCTGGCCAATGGAAAATGTGTGTGACTTCTAGAAAATGTCTTAAAAGGGAAGGTAAACACCTTCCTCCACCAGTCCTCCACACTTTCTGGAATTTGAGACATGATGACTACATCTCAAGCAGCTCGGACCATGTGATAAGTTAAAGATGGCTGTGGATTCTTTGATCCTCCTCCCTTTGAGAGGAGGAGTCAATTTCCCCTGTACTTAAATCTGGGCTGACCTGTGACTTCTTTGACCAATAGAGTATGGTGGAAATGATGTCACGCCCACTCCAGGCCTAACCTCTAGGAGGACTGGCAGTTTCTGCTATGGCCTCTGGGAGCCATGAGCTGCCATGAAAAAGGTCAAACTACTCTGCTGGAGACACCCACCTGGAGAAGCCCTGGGATTCCATGGAGAGGCAGACGGACCCAGCTGAGCTCAGTGTTCCAGCCATCCCCATGAAAGCACCAGGAACCTGAGTGAAACCATCTCAATCCTCCAGCATAGCACAATCAGCAGCTGAAGATCACTGAGTTACTCTAGTCGGCGCTCCATGGATCACTGAAGGATCACCCAGCTGAGCCCTGCGCAAATTTCTGACTCACAAAACTGTAGACAATACAATGGTTGTTGTTTGGGGGCAGTTTGTTATGCTGTAGCAATAAATAGCCAGAAGAGACCAAGAGGCAGAAGTTGTTTGCTGAAAATAATGCAAAAATTATACCAGCCCTTGCCCAGCTACCTCCGGATTTCTTGCTACATGAAAAAAAAAAAAATCGCTATTTGTTTAAGCCTCGTTGACACCTTGGGCTATTGCTCAGTCCTCAGTTTTCCATTTGTTAAATGGAGCATTAGCTGCTGTCTTATTACTTCCCAAAGGTGCCTGAGAGGGTAGAGTAAGAATGAAGAAGAGAAGGCCTTTTTCATGTAATATAAACAGTGCTTATGTTCCCAAAGATCAGTGAGTGACATGCTCAAACAGTTATAATATATTTAATGTGGTCATAATGGGAGTGAACTTGTCATGAACCAATTGCAATGGATTTTGGAATCAGACACGTTAGGGCTTTGAGGCTCTCAGCTCTGCTAGACAAACTTCTAACTTGACAAATAGGCCAGTCATTAAATCTCTCCAAGCCTTAGTTTCCTCATCAATAAAGTACAGACGATGTGATTTCCCTCCATTGAGTCTGTGTGAGGATTAAATTAAATGAGATTCATCCATCTATTTGATAAATATTGAATATCTCCTAGGGTCTAGGCCAAACACTCTTGATATTGGTGGAGGCTAGTGTCCACTCACCCTTAAATCTAAATATTTAAAAATTATAAATCAGACCAATACCTTCTCTTAAACGTTCTGTCCTTCTCCTCAGTAAGTATAACTTCTCAGCAGCCTGAAAGGCCAGGATTGATTTGGATTTCTTAGATACTTGCACTGAAATGTGGCGGTGCTGGGGAGAGCCAGCCCTATTCCCTGGTCGCTCATTTCCCAGCCTATAAACTGCCACCTTCCCTTCTCACCCCCAGCTCCATCCTGTACCGTGCACACCTTACCTGCATGTGTGTAGACATCCCAGGCTGCAGGTCCAATCTCCATCCACACCCCATCCTCTGCAGTATCCCTTGGCTACACCCTGGGCTTAGTGTTCTGTCTCCAGACAATAGACCAGGAAGAGGCCTGGCAGCAGGCTTGGGACTTTTAGGTAGGGAGCTCAGGAATCCTAGGAATCTGTAGTATTCTAGACAAGGAGCAAAGACTTGGATGGGTATATCCCCTTGGCACTGCAGACTCTCTAGCCTGTGGGGATGTACGCAGCTGGAGGCTGGCCAGGGCAGAGCCCCGCTTGCCTGGGTCCAAGGATGGGCTGGTCAGCCTGTGCTAGGTGCTGCAGGTACATGAGTAGATGAAGCAGATACCACCCCTGCTTCTCCTACTCAAAGGTGAAGACACATCCCTGAAGTCAGGGCCTCAGTCTCAGCCCTATCTGTAAGACGAGGGCTTACCTGATCTGACATCAGGTAATGTTGGAGACTTGGTGTACGTCCTCAGGAATCTCCTAGAAGCCAGGAGGTCAGATGAGGAGGGGCAAGCTTAAGGCCTGAGCAATCAACTTCCTCCTTGAACCTAAGGCTGGCAAGGCAGGAAGGGCACCCACCCTCTGGTCCAACTCCATCCACGCAACTCCTTCAGTGGCCATAACAACACAACTTCCCATCACACCTAGAATAAAAGTCCAGCTCCTTGCCGAGACCTGCAAAGCCTGCTACCCCCAGCTGTTGACCATCTCCAGTCTCCTTACTACTGCTCACTGAGTTCCATCCTTATGTTCATGAAACCCCACATCTACTCTCCCACCTCAAGGCCTCTGCCCTTGCTGTTTTCTCTGCTGGACACGCCCAGCTCTTTGCATGGCTAGTTCCTCTCATTGTGCAGGCCTCAGCTTACTCCCTTACACAGAGATGTCCATTGACATCCTTTTAGGAGCAGCTCCTGTCTAGCCCCAACTCTCTCTTGGGCGTGTCACCACTTTACGTCCTTCCTAGTACAGCCAAAACTGGTGTAATGGAGTGTGCAAAAGCTTCCACTTGGGGCTGGACTGGCTGGGTCGAAACCCAGGCTGGGCCCAATATTCTCAAGTGCCGAGCCTACCTACTGCGCACTTGAGGCTATTGTTCAACCTGGTTCCCCACATATCGTGCAACCTGTTTCTCCACATATTGTTCAACTTCATATTTCCCTGGAATAGATTATTCAACCTGCATTTTCCTATCTGTACAAGGGAGTGAGGATTACATGACCTAATGTGCATATAGCATAGAGCAGAGCCTGGCACAAGCGCTGCATTGGTGTTTGCTACGATATTAACACTTGTTGCTATTTGAAATTATTTTGTCTGTATGTTTCTTGTTTATTTCCCTCTTCTCTCTGACAGGCAAACTCCCCACAACAGCCTCCTCAACGCTGCCTCCCACAGTGCTTGGACAAAATAATTACAGCAAGATGCGGGCACTGAGCTGACTCCTTACATAGGACGTCCCAGTGCAGGTAGAGAAACTGAGGGACAGTTGGAGGTTCCTTGCCCTTGGTGATGCGGTGTGAAGGCCTGCAGGCACCAGCCCGGCCGCCTGCACCGCTTCTCGCGGACCCCAACGGAGCTGCGCTTCTCGTGCCGCTCCTGCGGGTTTCCGCGGCGCCGGCGTTTTTGTTCCCGGCGCGTTTAAGTCGTTGAGGCCGAATCAAGCGAAGGCGGAAAAGCGGCGCGCAGCCCGCGTCAGCTGCAGTTCCGTCCCCCTGGTTCCCGGTGCGCTAACAAAGGCATTTGCATGAAAACGGGAACCCCGTTTGCAGAAAGGACTCGTTGGCGGGGTGCGTCGTGCGCTCCAGTGCCCTACCGCTGCGCCCCGCTCCCCAGGTGGGGAAGAAGCGGGGTGCGGGGACTGGCCCTAAACACGGCTCGGCCGGCGGGGACCGGCACGCTGCGGCCCGGGCGACCCCCTTCTCTGCCCCTTTCCCAGGCCGGCGGAAACGGCCGTCTCGGGCGTGGGCGCGCTTCTGCGGACTCATCGGGACCTTTTACCCAGGCGTGCGGCCAGCGCGCCCGGGGCCTCGGGGAGCCGGCGCCTGCGTGCGGACCGCAGCGGAGCGGAAGGAGCGGCGTCAGTGGCTACTCCAGGTCTGGGGCGCAGCCTGCAGGCTCGCCCTGCACCGCTCCGGGCCTCGGTCTCTTCGCCTGTTCGACAGGGGCGCAAGAATGTCCCAACGCCTATCTGCAGGGGGAAGCGGGCTTCCCAGAGGCATGCCGGCGCGTGGCTCGCAGAGGGGCTCAGGGAATATCTGCTCCGTTGGCCCTTTCCAGAGCTTTTCCTTAGCTGCTTCTCCTTTGAAATCCGCCTTTTTCCCAGCAGCCCTTGGAGGCAGGATAAATTAAGTGGTAAAAGCAGAGGATTAGGAACCGGGAACCCTGGATTCAAATCCTGCCCGCCGCTGACCAGCTTTGTAACCATGAGCAAGTTACTCCGCCTCTGGAGGCCTCAGCTTCCTCATCTGTAAAATGGGGCCTAACACCGTCCAGAAAGTGCTTAGTTCCGCAGTGTCACACATCAAGTGCTTAATTCATTCTTAAAATGATCACTTCCAGCTGTGGGACAGGCGCAGGGTAGAAAGGGGTTTTCTTAAGGTCACAGGCGGGGTCAAAGGCAAACCCTCCGGGTCTTCACAAGTAAGACTTGCGAAGCAGCAAGTTCCCCGAATGGTTTTATCCAGCCGGGTAGATGTGAGCGGCAAGGAGCGCCGGGGCATCTCCCCCTCTCTCTCCGCGAAGACGCACAAGCAGTGGCTGGCGAACCTACTGCCTGGAATGGGGTTTTTGGGTCGAGACCTTTAAAAAAATAAAGAAGAGGAAGAAGAAAGAAAGAAAACAAGCAAACATGCACACAAAAACGGAATGCCAGAGCCTTTGATCTAGGAGCCAGCTTGCTATTCAGGGCCGACCGCCGTCTCGCCGCAATTCCTCCCCGGGAAGGAAGCCTCGCGCTGCCCTCCAGTGGCAGCGAGGTAGTGTCGCCTGGGCGCAACTCACAAACAAGGGTTTACCAGAGAAGCCAGCTTCGCTCTGCGCAGGTGGGGGCTGTGGGGGAGAGAGGAGGGAAAATCGGAATTGTTCCCTGACTGCTGTTTTTTGGTCCCGGTGGATCTTGGGAGTCTTGGAAAGAGAATAATAAGGCTCTCTGAATTTGAAAGGCATAGGAGTTTTTACATTCTGGTTTTATTTATTTTTGAATAGATAACACATTTACGCGATTCAAAAGATAAAAAAGAGGATAGCGTGAAAAGGAAGTCTCGCTTCCACTCTTGTTCCCCAGGCACCCAGTTCCCCTTCCTAGAGACAGCCATTGTTACATGTTTCTGTGTACCCACCCGGAGATAGTCCATGCAAATGCAAGTATTTTACAGGATCAATAGTAGCTTGCTCTTCTGCCTCTTGCTGCTTCGCTTAAAAATGCATCATGGAGTTTGTTCCATGTTGATTCACATAGGGCTGCCTCATTCTTTTGAACAGCTGCATAATATTCCATTGTTTGGCTCTCCTGTAATTATTTGATCAGTGTTCTATTGATGAGCCTTGAGGCTGCTCCTAATCTTCTGTAATCACAGTGTGTTACAACAAATAACCACCTACATGCATTGTTATGCCTAGGTGCCAGTGAGGCACATAGCTATTGCGGTATAACAAACCACTCCAAAATTCAGTGGCTTTAAATAGAAAGCTTTTGGTGTTGCTCATGTGGGTCAGCTGGGTAGCACTGCTGATCTGGGCCAAGCTCAGATCAAAATGCAAAAACTTTGCATTTGCTCCTTGTGTCTGGGATCAGAAAGGGTGGGTCAGCTGGGGCTGGTTTATTTAGGATGGTCTAAATCACATGTCTGGTAGTTGACTGGCTATCAGCTAGGGTTAGAGGGGTGTTCAGGCTATGTGTCCGTCAACATCTGGCAACATGCAGTGCCTCCTGAGACTGTATAACTGGTGTGAATTTACATCCATTACATTCTGTTGGCGCAAACATGTCACAAGCCAGCCCAGATTCAAGAGGTGGGGAAATAGAAATCACTTCTCCCAGGGAGGAGCAGCAAAGTCACATTGCAGAGTATGATGCAAGGGCCCTGAAGTATTGTGGCCATTTAAAAATATATTTATAATGTTATAGTTAGCATTATGGTGAAAAAACCTGATAAACGTTACCTTTGCCATTACCTGACAGACGTTACCTCAAGCCTCAAGGCTCATCAACAGAAGACTGATCAAATAATTAACAACAATAATAATTAACAACAACAATAATTTCAACAGAAGACTGATCAAATAATTAACTAGGCGATCAGGGTTGACATTAAGTGATGTTGATATTGATAGCATATTCTCTTGATGTAACTTTTTGAGAATGACACTGTACCTCTGTGGTTTTCCTCCCCCAAACCAGTCTAATAATAACCACAGTCTAACAATGAGAATAGCCTCACAGAATAGCCGCTATGCACAGCCTCCACTTAAGGGATGGGGAGTTATGCTTCACTTCCTTGAGGGGGCAGTATGTAATAAGTTATTTGGAATTCTTCTGCTATTTGTTTATTCAGTCATTTATTCTATCCATGTGCACTCATGGATATTTATTTTGTACTTTTCATTATAATCCAATACTATGTTATTTATATTGTTGCTTACATTGTTCCAGTTTTGGCGCCTGGGAGCTCTCTCTATTGGCTCCTGTTTCCCTTTGCCATAATTTCCTGTTATGTTTTTGAGCCCTTCCTTACTTTCTGGCACTAAAGCTGCTCCAGACTTATCTTGCATATTTTCTTCCCAGCCCTAGAATCAGCCGTTTCTCCAGGGAGCCCGGTTCCTTTCACTGGAGAATGTTCTTAGAAACAGATCTGGATGGTGGGTTTGCATGTTGCTGTTGGGGACCCACTACCAGGGGGCAGAACTAGGAAATACATGTATGTATCCTAGCCCATGTATTCACATAACTGTAATGATTCTGTATCTATCATTGGTATCTATATTAAGTTAAACATGAGCTCATACTACCGTCTCTGACTCTAACACATTCATACAGTTCATTCTATCCTTCTCCCTTTGCTTATCTATAACCTCCCACTTCAGCAGTGAAAAACCTGTCTCCTACCATCTGCCATCCATTTACTTAATTGTTCAATGTTATACACATGTACTGGGGTTTCAGAATTGTCAAGCCATACCCCTGTGAGAAACAGCTCTACCAACTGGAGGGCAGTGCTTATGGACAGCTCTTTTCATCTTGAGTCTTCTTGTTTCCAGTCATTTCCAAAGTTGTTTAGGTCAGCACCTCTAGTCTCCATGCCCTTCAATGAGATCCCTCATACGTTTGTAATACAATTAGATTCTTTTGTCATCATCTGCATTTTATCCTGTGATTCCCCATCCTCCTAGTAGATTTTTAAAAATTGGCATACGTTAAGGTTTACTTTTTTTTTTTTTTGAGATGTAGTTTCCCTCTTGTTGCAAGATCATGCAATGGGGCAATCTTGGCTCACCGGAACCTCCGCCTCCCGGGTTCAAGCGATTCTCCTCCTCAGCCGCCCGAGTAGCCGGGATTGCAGGCATGCACCACCACACCCAGCTAATTTTGTATTTTTAGTAGAGATGGGGTTTCTCCATGTTGGTCAGGCTGCTCTCGAACTCCCGACCTCAGGTGATCCACTTGCCTCGGCCTCCCAAAGTGCTGGGATTACAGGCGTAAGCCACCGCGACTGGCCAAGGTTTACTTTTTGTGCTGTAAAATTCTATGGTTTTGACAAATGCATAGTGACAAATGGATAGTGTAGGACCTCTTTATATGTTCTAGATATCAAGCCCTTAGCAGATACATCAATCACTACAGTACCACACAGAATAGTTTCATGGCTCTAAAATATCCACTGTGCTTCACTTAGCCACCTGTCTCCTTCTTCTCAGTCCTCTGGCAACCACTGATCTATTTCCCATCTCTATCATTTGCTTTTTTAAAGAAATCATATAAACGGAATTACCATATATATATATACGTATATGTATATGTATATACACACACACACACATATATATATATATATATATATATATATATATATATATATAAAACATTTGGAAACTGGCTTCTTTCATTTAGCAATATGCACTTAAGATTCATCCATATTGTTGTGTGAATTAACAGTTCCTTTTATCTCCGAATAATGTTCCATAGTATGACTGTTCCACTGTTTGTTTATCCATTCACCTATTAAAGGACATCTTAATTGCCTCTGGCTTTATTATGAATAAAGCTGCTATAAACATTGTGTGCAGGTTTTTGTGTAGACATAAGATTCCTTATCAGTTGAGTAAATACCTAGGGACATAATTTCTAGATTGTATGGTAAATCAATCTTTAACTTTATAAGAAACTGCCAAACTTCCAAACTGTACTTCTAAAGTACCATTTTTCATTCCCACTAGCAATGAGTGACAGTTTCTGTTGCTCTGCATCTTCATCAGCACTGGTATTGCCAGTTGGTTGTAATTTAGCTATTTTTATAGGTGTGTAGTAGTTGTTTTAATTTGCATTTCTATAATGACAAATGATCATTTCTTCAAATGCTTGTTTGCCATTTGTATACATTCTTTGGTGAGATGTCTGTTCATATCTTGTGCCAATTTTTTAATTCAGATGTTTGCTTTCTTATTGTTGAGTTTTAGACATTGTTTGCATATTCTGGATATGATCTTTGGGATGGTTAATTTTATGTGTCAACTTCTCTGGGCTATCACAAGGGATGCCCAGATAGCTGGTAAAACTATTTCTTGGTGTGTCTGTGAGATTGTTTCCAGATGAGATTAGCATTTGAATCAGTACACTAGGTAAAGAACTTTGCCCTCAGCAATGTAGATGGACATTATCTAATCCATTGAGGGTCTGAATAGATCAGAAAGGCAGAGAGAGTGCAAATTCTCTCTCTTTCCTTGAGCTGAGCATCCTTCTTTTCTTCTTCGACATCAGAGTTCTCCTGGTTCTTAGGTCTTCAAACTCTGGGTCCTATAATAGCTGGTACCCTCCCCTCAGGCCCCTGGCCTTTGGAATTAAAAGTTCTGATTCTCTGAGAAGCCCTGACTAATACAATCTTTCATTAGCTATGTGATTTGCAAATATTTACTCCCATCCCATGTCTTATCTTTTCACCCTTTTTTTTTTCTTTTTAGTGACAGGGTCTTGTTCTGTCACCCAGGCTGGAATGCAGTGGCATAATCATAGCTCACTGTAGCCTCAAACAATCCTCCTACCACAGTCTCCTGAATAGGTGGGACTACAGGTATTCTACAATGCCCAGCTAATTTTTTTTTAGAGGTGGGGTCTTGCTATGTTGTCCAGGCTGGTCTTGAACACCTGAATTCAAGCAATCCTTCCACCTCAGCCTCCAAAAGCACTGGGATTATAGGCGTGAGGCACCACAGTCAATGCCTGGCTGCTCTTTTCATCCTCTTAACAGGCCTTTTTTTTTTCTTAAGACGGAGCCTCACTCTGTCACCTAGGCAATGGAGGGCAATGGTGGGATCTCAGCTCACTGCAGCCTCCACCTCCCGGGTGCAAGTGATTCTCCTGCCTCATCCTCCTAAGTAGCTGGGTCTACAGGCACGTGCTACCACGCCCAGCTAATTTTTGTATTTTTTTAGTAGAGTTGGGGTTTCACCATGTTAGCCAGGCTGGTCTCAAACTCCTGACCTCAAGTGATTATCCGCATGACTCAGCCTCCCAAAGTGCTGGGATTGCAGGCCTAAACCACCACACCTGGCCAACAGTGCCTTTTATAGAGCTAAAGTTTAATAAAGTTCAACTATCAATCTTTTAAAATTATGTTTTTGGTATTGTATCTAAAAACTTGTCACCACACCCAAAGTCGAGTAGATTTCTCCTATGCTTTCTTCTAGCAGTTTTATTGTTTTGTGTTTTATGTTAAGTCTATGATCTATTTTGACTTCATATTAATTTTCATGTAAGCTGTAAGGCCTATGTTAAGGATTTTTTTCTTTGTCTATAAACATCTAACTGTTCCAGCATCTTTAATGAGTTGACTGTATTTGTGTGGATAGCTTTCTGGGCCTTCCATTCTGTTCCATTGATCTATGTGTCTGTATTTTTGACCACACTGTCTTTGATTACTGTAGTTTTATAGTAAGTCTTAAAATCGGGCAGTGTGAGTCCTCCAACTTGGTTGTTTTTCACAATATTGTTGGCTGTTCTGTACTTTGCCATCCCATGTAAAAAAAAAAATTTTTTTTTTTTTTGAGACAGAGTCTCGCTGTGTTGCCCAGGCTGGAGTGCAGTGGCACGATCTCTGCTCACTTCAACCTCCACCTCCAGGCTTCAAATGATTCTCGTGAGTCAGCTTGCAAAGTAGCTGGAATTACAAGCGTGTACCACCATGCCTGGCTAATTTTTGGATATTTCTCATAGAGATGGGGTTTTGCCATGTTGGCCAGGCTATTTAGTTGTTTGAGTTTCTTATGCATTTTGAATATTAACCCCTTATGAGATGTATGGTTTATAAATGCAGGATGTTCTTCCATTCCATAGTTGTCTCTTCATTCTCTCCATGATTTAGATCTTTGATTTCTTTTGTTTTTGTTTTTCAGTTCTCTGCATACAGATGCTGCATATATTTTGTTTGATTTATATCTCAGCAGTTCATCTTGGGGGATGCTATTTCAAAAGGTATTTAGTTTATTAAATTTACAATTCTATTTGTTTATTACTGGCATATAAGAAGGTAATTGACTTTTGTATATTAATCTTGTGTCCTATGACCTTGCTAAATTCTCTTATTTGTTCCAGAAGTTTTTCTTTTGTTTGTTTGGTAGATCTTTTGGGATTTTCTATGTAGACAGCCACATCATACATGAATAAAGACAGTTTTGTTCATTCCTTTTCAAACTGTATACTATTTATTTCATTTCCTAGCAGTACCTAGGACTTCCAGTATGATGGTGAAGAGAAATGATGTGGGAGGGCATCCTTATCTTTTTCTCAATTTTATTAGGAAAACATTCATTCATTTACATTAAATATGATGCTACATATTGGTTTCTTGTATATATCCTTATTAGGTTAAGAAATTTCCCTTATATTCTTAATATTTTTGGAGTTTTAAAATCTTGAATGAGCAATGCACTTTGTCAAATGCTTTTTGTGTATATATTGATGCAATCATATGCTTTTCTTAGTCTATTAATATGATGTATTACACATTGATTGATTTATAAATATTGATCTGGCCTTCTCTTCCTGGAATGAACCTCATTTAATTGTGATATATTTAATAATCTTAAATATTCTTAAATATTGCTGGATTCAATTTGTTGATACTTTATTAAGGATTTTTACAGTTATGTTTATGAGAGATATTTGTAGCTCTTTTTTTCTTTTAATGTCTTTATCTGATTTTGGCATTAGAGTAATTCTAACCTCATAAAATGAGTTGGGAAGTGTTCCTTTCTCTTTTGTCTTCTGGAAGATATTATATAAAATTGGTATTACTTCTTCCTTAAATATTTGGCAGATTTCATCAATGAAACCATATTGTTCTGTTATTTCCTTTTATAGATGGATTTTAACTACCAAATGAATTGGTTTAATAGGCATAGAACAATCTAAGTTACCTCTGGTTCTCCTTAAGTAAGTTTTGGTAGTTTGTGTCTTTCAAGGAATTGGCTAATTTGATCTAAATTATCAAATTTATGGGAATAGGGTTGTCCATAGTATCAACTCATCAGCATTTCAGTTTCTGTGGGATCAATGGTAATGACCCCTCTTTTTTTCTCAGTGTTAGTAATTTGTGTCTTCTCACTTGCTTTTCCTTGGTTAGCATGGCTAGGGGCTTATCAATTTTATTAATATTTATAAAGAATTAGCTTTTGGCTTTTATTGATTTTCTCTATTGTTTTTCTGTTTTTAATATCACTGATTTCTGCTCTAATTTTTATTATTTTCTTTCTCCTATTGTCTCAATTTTAACTTTCCGTTCTTTATTTAGTTTACTAAGGTAGAAGTTTAGGCTACTGATTCTGGAATTTCTTCTTTTCTAACACACATTGAATGCTATAAATTTCCTTTTATGCACTACATTAGCTAAATAACACAAAGTTTTCTAATTTTTATTTTCATTTAGTTCAAAATATTTTCTAATTTCTCTTGAGACTTCTTTTTTGAACCATGGTTTATTTAAAGGTGTACTGTTTAATTTCCTACTATAGTCAGCTTTCTGTTTTTGATTTCTAGTTTAATTCCTTTGTGATCTAAGAACGTAATTTGTATGGTTTCTATTCTTTTTAATTTGTGAAGGTGTGTTTGATGGTCCTGAATGTGGTCTGTCTTGGTGAACATTCCATGAGTGTTTGAGAAGAATGTGCATTCCGCTGTTATTGGATGAAATACTCTATAAATGTTAATTAGATCAAGTTAATTAATAGTGCTGTGCAGGTCATCTGTATCCTTACTGATTTTCTGCCTGTTTGATCTATTAATTACTGAAAGAGGGGTATTGAAGTCTCCAACTGTAATTGTGGATTTGCCTATTTCTCTTTTCAGTTCTGTCTATTTCATGTCATGAATTTTGACACTTGTTGTTAGGAGCTTAAGATGATTATGACTACTTGGATAACTGACTCCTTTATAATTATAGAATGACCCTCATTAGTTCTGATACTCTTTCTTGTTCTAAGGTCCGCTTTGTCTAAAATGAATATATTAATAGCTACTCCAGTATCCTTTTGATTAGTGTGAGTATACTATTCCCTTACTTAAAAAATTGAGATATAGTTCACATACCATAAAATTCACCCTTTCCAAGTGTACAGTCCTGTGCTGATTAGTGTATTCACAAAGATGTGAAATTATCGCTGGGCACGGCGGCTTATGCCTGTAATCCCAGAACTTTGGGAGGCCGAGGCAGGTGGACCACTTGAGGTCTGACCAACATGGTGAAACCCTGTCTCTACTAAAAATACAAAAATTAGCCAGGCTTGGTGGTGGGTGCCTGTAGTCCCAGCTACTCAGGAGGCTGAGGCAAGAGAATCAATTGCTTGAACCCAGGAGGCAGAGGTTGCAGCGAGCTGAGATCATGCCACTGCACTTCAGCCTGGGCAACAGAGCAAGACTCCATCTCAAAAAAGAAAAAAAAAAAAGATGTGAAATTATCAACAAGAATTACAGAAACATATAATTACCCTACAAAGAAATGCATACCCATTAGCAATTACTTCCCATTCCCCCTCCCTGGAGAACCTGGCAACCACCAATCTACTTTATGTCTCTATGAATTTTCCTGTTCTGGACATTTCATATAAATGGAATCATATAATGTGATTCTATATTGTGTCTGGCTTTTTTCACTTGGTATAATGTTTTCAGAGTTCATCCATGTTCATCCAAGCAATCCTCCTGCCCCAGCCTCCTCTGTAGCTGGGACTATAGGTGCATGCTACTGTGGCCATGTATCACTACTTCATTCCTTTTTATGACTGGATAATATTCCATTGTATGATGTCATATTTTATTGCATCATCCCATTTTTTAATCAGTTGATGGACATTAGGGTTATTTTCATCGTTTGGCTCTGATGAACAAGGCTGCTATGAACATTGATATATGAGTTTTTGTGTGGATATATGTTTTCAAATCCCTTAGGTAAATACCTAAAAGTGGAATTGTTGAGTCATATGGTAACTGTATATTTAGCATATCAAAGAATCACCAAACTGTTTAACAAAGCAGATGCACAAAGCGGATTTCATATAAGTGGACTTATACACGTTTTGTCCTTTTGTATCAGCCTTATTTCACTGAACATAATAATGTTTACGAGATTGATCCTTTTGCAGCGTCTATCAGAACTTTATTCTTTTCTATGGCTGAATAATATTCTATGATATGTATATACCACATTTTGTTGAGTAATTTTTCTGTTGATGGACACTTGATTCTTCACGATAGCCAAAACATCTTTTGGCTATGAACATTGGCATGCAAGTATCATAGTCCCTGCTTTCAATTCTTTGCACTGTAAAGCTAGGAGTGGAATTGCTGGATCATATGCAATTCTATGTTTAGCTTTTTGAGAAACTGGAAAACTTTTCTACAGTGGCTGCACCCTTTTACTTTCTCACTATCAGTGAACAAGGGTTCCAATCTCTCCACATCATTGCCAACACTTGTTTCTTTTTTTTTTTTAGTTGTTATTTGTAAATAGCCATCCTCTTAGGTATGAAGTGGTTTTGATTTTGTATTTCCTAAATTACTAATGACGTTGAGCATATTTTCTTGTGCTTATTGGACATTTGTGTATCTTCTCCGGGAAAATGCTTATTCAAGTCCTCTCCCCATTTTTTAATTGGGTTGTTTGTCTCTTTAATTGTTGAGTTGTAGGAGCTCTTAATATATTCTAATAATTATATTATTAGATATATAATTTGCAAGTATTTTCTCCCATTGCATAGGTTGTCTTTTCACTCTCTTGATGATAACATTGGATGCACAAAAGTTTTTAATTTTAATTACTTTATTTTTTCTTTTATTGTTCATGCTTTTGCAACCGCTGCCAAATCCAAGGTTGTGAAGGTTTACAACTATGCTTTCTTCTAATAATTTTATGATTTTAGCTTTTACATTCAGGCTCTGATGGATTTTGGGTCAATTTTTACATATGGAGTGATGTAGGAATCCAGCTTCATTTCTTTTGTTCATGGACATCCTGTTGTCTCAGCACAACCTGTTGAAGAGGCTATTCTTTCCACACTGACTGGACTTAACACCCTGGCCATATACTTTATGGGGTTATTTCTGGACTTTCAATTCTATTGCACTGGTCTATATGTCTATATATTGGTTTATATAACCTTATGTCATTATCATACTGTGTTAATTACTATATCTTTATCCTAAGTTTTGAAATTGAGAGTGTGAGTCCTCCTACTTTGTACTTCTTTCTACATGTCTCCATATAAGAGGGAGACAGAGGGAGATTTGATACACAGAAGAGGAGGAGGTGAGATGACCAGACAGGAAGAGATTGGAGTGATTTGGCTACAAACCAAGGAATGCCAGCAGCTACTAGAAGCTGGGAGAGGCAAGGAAGGGATTCTCCCTTATAGAGCCTTAAGAGGGAGCACAGCCCCGCCGACACCTTGGTACTGGCCCAGTGATTCTAATTTTGGATTTCTGGCCTCCAGAACATTAACAGAATAAAATTCTGTTGTTTTTAGCCACCCGGCCTGTCCTAATTTGTTACAGCAGCCTTGGGGAACTAACACAGATTGAGTATGTCTTGCCTAAAATATTTAGGACCAGAAGTGTTCTAGATTTTATTTTTTTTTATTTGGGCATGCCTGCATATACATAATGACATATCTTGGAGGTGGGACCCAAGTCTAAACACAAAATTCATTTATGTTTCATACACACCTTACACACATAGCCTGAAGATAATTTTATACTATGTGATATGGTTTGGCTGTGTCCCACCCACACCCCAAATCTCATCTTGAATTCCCACGTGTTGTGGGAGGGACCTAGTAGGAGGTAATTGAATTATGGGAGCAGGTCTTTCCCATGCTGTTCTCATGATAGTGAATAAATCTCATGAGATCCGATGGTTTTAACAAGGGGAGTTTCCCTGTGCAAGCTCTCTCTGCCTGCTGCCATCCATGTAGGACATGACTTGCTTCTCCTTGCCTTCCACCATGATTGTGAGGCTTCCCCAGCCACGTGGAACTGTAAGTCCAATTAAACTTCTTTCTTTTGTAAATTGCCCAGTCTTGGGTATATCTTTATCAGCAGCATGAAAATGGACTAATACTATGTACTATGCATACAAAATTATAGTGTATAATTTTATACTATGTACTATGCATATAAAATTATAGTGTATAATTTTATACTATGTGTATAAAATACACACATATACTCTGTGTGTGTGTGTGTGTGTGTAAAATATATATACAGATGGAGTGTTGTTATGTTGCCCAGGCTGGCCTTGAACTGCTGGGATCAAGCAATCCTCCTGCCCCAGCCTCCTAAGTAGCTGGGACTACAGGTGCATGCCAATGCAACCAGCTATACAGTATTTTAAAAATTTTGTGCATGAAACAAAGTTTTGACTGTGTTTTGCCTGCAGACCATCCCATGAGATCAGGTGTAGAATTTTCCACTTGTGTTGTCATGTTGGCCCTCAAAATCTTTCAGATTTTGGAGCATTTCAAATTTCAGATTTTCAGATCAGGGATACTCAGCCTCTACAGCTTGCTTTGTAAATTTTTGCTGAAAGCTGGACATGTTGAATAAGAAAATAAACACTGAGGTAAATAGACCTTTAGTGTGAGGATTGATGTTAATCTAGCTAGGAGTTGGGCAGCATTTAATGCTCGTTGTAGTTATAGGCACCAGGGACTTCCAATTCATTTAATGTCCTTATTTTCTCCTCTCTTGGCTCTGGAGCTTTCCTTTATACAGCTCCTCAGAGAGTCTGTGTCTTGCAGCTGTAAGTCACTGTACTCTACTGGAGCCTTACTGGTATGTGCTAGAGTGTGGGGGACAGAGGGCATTCCCTAATCCTCTAATTAAGTCTCAATCTGGGGCCTCTTGCTTCAGGAGTGTGGACTTCAGAAGTGTTTTCTTCTTCCTGCAGGGGTAGAGCTCCCTCCCCTGCCACCACTTTTTTCCTCCCTAGATGGGACAGGAAGTCTGGAGAGGCCTGGAGTGATGCAGAGCTCCTTCAGCCTAGCTCAGATAGAGTTTCAGAAGTGCCCTCTGCCAAAGTCCTTCCCTCTGGCGATGAGGGAAGAGATCCTGGGAGGGTTTCACCATAGCTTTCATTGCATCTCCCTGCTCGGGCCACGTGGGGACCTTTCTCATTGGAACTTGGTGAGCTTTCTGGAGGAAAAACCTGCAAGAGTGCTTCTCCCTCCCATGCTAGTCTGCACGTAGCCTTGGCAATTCATCAGAATTACTGTGTAAGCATTCCCACTGACTGACTTAGGCCTTGCTGCAGGGAAGCAGAACTTTGGGGTCACATCTATCTGGAGTCATCTGATTCTCCAGATTTTTAGGTGGTAGTTTGCTCTGCAACCTCAGTTTTCTAATGGGCTCAAGGAAAGTCATTGATTTTCAGCATATCCAGCATTTTCTTGTTGTAAGGTCAGGAGTAACGACTTCCAAGTTCTTTGCATGTCAGAGTTGAAACCAAAAGTCCCCACTGTGGGGACTTTTAATATCAATCTACTACAGCAAGTAAGAAATATTAAGAGTCATAAAATCATAGGACTATAATCTTGGAATCATAAAGACTTTGGCACGTAGAGTCATAGAGTTTTACAACTGGAGAATCATAAATTCTAAGAAGAAAAATCCCCCAGATTGAAAATCTCCGTGGACTCACCGCTGTTTATAGGACGACATGACATAAAACGATTTTTATGATCTGACCCGTTCCATCTCTCCAGCCTCATTTCTCACCACTTATCTCACCTCCTGCCCAAATCCTATTCTCCCTCCCACTCCCCAGCAAACAAATTCCGCCCAGGGCTCCAGACTTGTCCTAACCTACTTCGTATTCTCTGCTGCACCTTGAATATTGCCTGGAACCTAGCAAACCCTCAATGATCATTTGTTAACCTAATGAATAAATAAAATGGTAAAACTCTCTGCACGGTGTGTAGCACACAGAAGTATTAACAGTGACCTACCTCTATCATCCACCTGATTTTTGCCTCATACTCTTCTAAGCATGTCACGTGTATTCATTTTATTTTCATAACCTTATGTGACAGGTGCTATTATGATTCCCTTGTTAAAGATGAGGGAAGTGAGGCACAGAGAGGTTAGCAATTTGCTCAAGGTTACTCAGTTGGTAGGCAGCAAACTGTCATAAATAGGTTGTAATCAGCATGAGGCTTCTATTATTTTCCAGGCACTGTGCTAATGCTAGATGCATTGGGTGCGTAATCTCTCATTTCATAATAACTCCCATGTAATGCATGAAGAAATGGAGGTTTAGAGGGGTTAGGTGACGTATCCAGGGTCACACAGGTAGTAAAAGCTGGAACTAAAATTCGCACCAGGTCTGCCTGCTGTACATCCCACAATTTTTACCATTCTTCAAGCGGCTTCTGCTGGCTGTATGGAAGGTGACACCTTTGCCCCCTTGTCAAGCCATCCAACTCCTCTTCCTTCAAGACATAGCTCAATGATCCCTTGTCTATGAAGCCTTCCCTGGCCTCTTCCCCACCCCACCCCCAGCTGCTGCAGTCAGCCTTCCTTCTCTGAGCCTCCATATCCCACCCACCTGCCCTTCACACCCCAGTGGAGCCCAACGGTTAGAAATTCAGGCTCTCCTGGTGGTCTTAGGTTCAAATTCTGGTTCTGCTGGGTGGACCTTGATTCACCCTTTGTGTGACCATTTGAGCTTTGATTTTTTTCCCATCTGTAAAATGGAGATAAGAAAATCAGTTTGCACAGGTGGCTGGGTGAAAGGTGCATAAATCTTAGCCAAATGCTTACTGAAGCATATACTACACTGTATTATAATGATCTGTGTAAATGTTCATCTCCATCTCTTGAGGGCAGGAACTGATTCTGATGTATCTCTTTGTCCCTAGCACCCAGTATGGCTTAAAATAGGTATTAAATAAATGTGGAGTAAATGAATAAAAAATGAAATAAATGGATCTTAGAATCCTATTCTCATAATTTGATACATAAAACCTAAGGACCTCATGTCACATAACTGCAAAGTTTGAAGGATCTTAGAGATCAACTTCCTGAGGTGTTCAATCTTTTTGACTATCACCCACACTTAGTAATATACTTTATATTGCCACCTAGTGTGTGCACACACGTGCGCACACACACAAACACGGACACACACACACACACACTGAAAGTTTCAGTGAACAGTTCTTGCCTTTCCTATGTGGGATAAACTCACATAATTCCTCTTCTTTTCTCTCCTCGACTCACCTCCCCTTCTATCTTCTAACTTTCCCCTTCTCCTCCTTTCCTTCTTTTCTTTCCTCTCTCTTCTATCTTTTCCATTAAAAAAATTGCTGGTTTAGGTCCACTAAATCGATTTCATGCCCCATGAAGGCGTTGTGACCTATGGTTTGAAAATCACTTATCTAGTCTAATTAGACTCCTTGTCCAGCATCTCTAACTGGAGTTCTATACTTATACTTCCCTGATGAAAGGAAGTTCCCCCCAAAAGATAAACAGTTTTGTTACTGGACAGCATTTATTGTCAGAAAGTTCTTCCTTCTCTTAAGCAGAAATGAGCCTCTTATAACTTCCTCATTGGTCTTAGTTGTTCCTGTCTAGCTTGCTGGTCTCTCTGTAAGTTATCAAGCAAATCACCTCATCTCATTGAGTTTTGTTTTCTTCTCCTCTTCCTACAGATGTGCCCCACCTAAGTGCTGACAGCCTAAAAGTCCACCATTAAAGCCATTCTTCGGGGTTAAGGCATTGATCTTCACCCATCATCTCCCATTATTATATCTGCTTGCTCTCATGGAGACAGGGGTCACTGGGGTCAGTCCACCTGTGGTGGCTGAAGTCTTCATCTCCTGCAGCAGAGAAGTTTGTTGGGACTATGTGAAATATCAAAAGAGGGTTTCTTTAACCCTTAAATCTCTTTTGCTTGTTTTCTTTCCTCAATGGCTTGGATCTTCCCAGTGAGATGCTCAGTAGGGTTAGCAAATAGCATTTTGGAAATCACAACCAATATTGAAGGGTGAAATGGTATGTTAGCCTTTAACACCTTAGTCTAAATTTTCCCCTGCCAGTCTTTTTTCCATCACTCTAAGATCAGCCAGGGGAGGGGAATTCTAATGCTAGCCCTCTATAGGGTCTCCTCAGGCAAGAGGCAGTAACCAGCCTTCACTCCAAGGTAAGTGTCAGGTTCCTAGGACTGAAAGATTCCCTTGGCCCTATACATCCAAACTCTCTCTTCATTCATTCATCGAACAAGTATTTGTTGAGCCTCTTCTGTGTGCTACACCTTGTGCTAGGTGTTGCAGATACCATGGAGACCAAGAGAGTCCCCATTCCTGGCCTCCATGGTGCATGCAGTCTAGCAGTAGTGACAATCACCAATGATAAGAAGGTGCTCTGCTAAGGTCAGGAGTTGAGGGAGCTTGGAGCAGGGTCTCAGCTCACTGTGTGCTGGAGTCAAGGGAAGGCTTCCTGGGGGCGGACATTTGAGCTGAGACCTGAAGGACAAGGAGCATATGGCTGAGTAGTTAATCTCTCCCTGGCTTCCCTCCTTCTCCCCACCCCCCAATCCAGACAGCATCAATGCCCCCATCAAGTCATCTTCCTGAACTCATCTGGGTCACTAGCTTAAATCAGCAGTTCTCAAGTTTTAACTCAGTCAGAATGCTGTTTTGTTTAGTTTGTCTAACTGCAGACTTTAGGACCTCTGCAGGATTCTACATCTGGGGTAGGACTGTGATCTGCATGTCAGTCCGTGGCTCATATCTTCGGAAATCATGGTCTATATCAGAATTCCACGGTTTTGGTATTCACCCTTGACTATTTGTTCAGCTTCTGAAGGAAAGAGGAAAAGGAAGTTCAGGAATGCCAAGGTTGTCTTTCTGGGATTGCAGAGTCTGGGGAGGCATTGGGAGGGTGGCGTTGGTGACAGCAGGGACTGGGGAGTCCTCAGAGGGGTCCAGCAAGAGCCCTCAGTCCTGGCACCCAACAACCTGAGGGACCTCCCAACAGCCAAATCGTGCTCCTGCCTCACCTCACAGCAGTAGACCAACGGCACATGGTAGCACTGGCCACATAATTAGCAGAGCATGTCCCAGAATAATTAAACGTTTCAAAACAGTAACAGCAGAGCAGTAAATCAAGTGCGGGTTCCTCTGAGAGTGGGGCCCTGTGCAATGCAGGGATCAGATAGCCAGCAGGCTCAGCAGTGGGGTGAGTGGAGCCCCGGCCCAGACTAAAACTCCTGGGTACAGGAAATGAAACCAAGCCTGTGAATATTCAAAGAAGGATCCTTAGAGGTCACCTGGCTCAGTTCCCTTCATGTCCAGTTGTAGAATCCAAAGCCCAGAGAGATGGCCCAAGCTCACCCTGCAAATTGGTGGCAGAGCCAGATCAGAATCCCAGTCCTGGGACTCTCCTTCCCCCTCTCCCTCTCCCCCAATCTCTTCTTTCCTGAGGTGGTCTCATCCTATGCAATGTCCATGTGGAAACCATCCACATGTTGACAGATTGCAAATATCTATCCCCCATCTCCATCACCTATCTCTCCCCCAGCTCCAGAGTCCTGTGTCCTGCCATCCCCAACTGCAGTGGCCTCTTGCTTCCTCTTCTCCCCTGCTTTCTTCCTTACCCCCCTCCAGCCTGTCCCTCCTCCAACACACACATACACACAGCCACCAGAGTGTGAGTTTCCAATCTGTGACCTGGATCCTGCTCTGGTACTGCTTTCTGCCCAAGGCATTGCACACAGATTACACTCTAACCTCATCAGCACAGCCTCCAAGATCAAGTCCTGCAGTTTCTCCCATGACCATCTGTTCCCTCACTCTGCTCCCACCACAGTGACCTTGCTGTGGCTCACATATGCCCAGCTCATGCCTGCCCTGCAAGTGCATTCCTCTCTCTGGAACATTCTTCTCCTAGAACTCCTTATGACTTCCACTTCCTTCATTCAGGTCTCAGCTCATAGGCCCCTCCCCAGAGAAGGCTTCCTGTGCACACGGTCCAAAATATACGCAGCTACTGTCTATCCCCTGACTTCTTTTTCTTCATACCAGTTAACCTCCCTGGAATTATACTGCCTAGTTATTCCTTTATTTTTACTATCTTGCTCACTGCTCACTTGCTCAGTGCCCCAAATGATGCCTGCCACAGACTTGACACTCTATAAAGAATTGCAGGAATAAGTAAATCAATAATGAAACACATTTATTTAACACATGCATGTTCAGGGGCTATTCAGTGTCAGGGGCTGTGTGAGGCACTGAGGTCTCAGACATGGAGCAAGTGGACAAGGAAGGGTTCCTGTTCTCAAGGAGGCTGATCATTGTCTTGGGGAGACATGGACTTGTGTTCGCAGGAGGCTCAGAGTGACATGTGCAGCTTGTCAAGGGTAAGTCTAAGAAGATGTGGTGAGGGTAAAAGATCCATGGGTCCTTGCAGCAAGGAGTTGGATTTTAGGGTCATTGATGTCCTTTTTTTTTTTTTTTTTTGAGACAGAGTCTCTCTCTGTCCCCAGGCTGGAGTGCACTGGCGCGATCTCAGCTCACTGCAACCTTTGCCTCCTGGGTTTAAGCGATTCTCTTGCCTCAGCCTCCTGAGTAACTAGGATTATGGCGCATGCCTCTGCGCACAGCTAATTTTTGTATTTTTAGTAGAGACAGGGTTTCTCCATGTTGGTCAGGCTGGTCTCGAACTCCTGACCTCATGATCCGCCTTCCTTGGCCTCCCAAAGTGCTGGGATTACAGGCATGAGCCACTGCACCTGGCCCAGTGTCCCTTTTCTGAAGAGCTAGCAGCTCTCTGTCCTCTCTGGGCCCTCAGCCTGTTAGGCCAGCACAGGGGCCCTTATTCATGATGAGGGCTCTTGGGTCCCCAGCTCCTATAAAAGGTTGTGCTTATAGAGTAGGTGACAGCCAGTTCTTGCCAGTGCTAGAATAAGGAAGGAGACTGACGTGACTCTACTCAGAGGAAGCCAAGCCTTACCCAGTGGACGCATGGCCCAGCCTAGGTGAGCCCTGTGGGTACTTTGGCATTCCTCAGGCCACTCCTTGGAAAACCCCATCTTCTCCACTTCCCCTTCAGCCTTCCAGCCCCACAAGGCAGGCTGCCCATGGCTGCCCACCCACTGCAGCTTAGCCCTAGTGTTGCCAGTCTTCTCCTTCTGTGTAGATGGTGTGATTAAGCTGGAGGGCTGAGACAGGAGCCCTTAAGGAAGCTCACTTCCTCCAGGAAGCCTTCTCTGCTTTCTCAGTGGGATTGCTTCCTTCTTTCCCTTGCCCTGTAGCGCATACCTTCCTCTTAGTCTGTTTATCCATGGATCCACCCATCCATCCACCCATCCATCCACCCACCCATCCATCCATCCAACAAACATTCATCCAGCACTTATTTACACTAGTGACCAAGGACATGGTCCCTGTCCTCCAGAGCCTACAGTCTAATAAGGGAAAGAGTTATTATGCAACTAGTTTCAAGTTAACAATTTAATTATAACTATGATAAATGCTCTGCAAGAGAAGTATTTGAACCCACGGGGAGACATTAGGGTAGAAAAGACTTCCCTGATGAAAAATGTTTCACCCAAGACCTCACTGTCGACTATGGTAGCCAGTAGCCACATGTGACTATTGAGTGCCTGAAATGTGGCTAGTGTCACCAAGGAACTGAGGGTAGATGAATAATTTTACCAAACTTTATAAAGTAACTATTCTGTGTCAGGCCCTGCCCAGTCCAAACTAGTCTGGTTGGAAATGCCAACATTACATCTACTTCAGCATCCACTTCCTCCTCTCACCCCAGCCCAATGCTGCCCCCAAGTCCCTGCTGAGGGATCTGGAAGGGATGGAGGTGAAGCATTCTTTTGTTCCTCCTCGTTTCCCTGAATTGGGTCTGTCTATCATCTGGCGTGTCAGGGCCTGGGAAGGGAGATGGAAAAAGAGGGACTTCTTTTACCCAACAATGCTCTGTTCACTATGGCTGGACTCTGGAAGCCAGCTGCCTCCTAGGGCACAGGTGTGGATTCCTAGGAGGATCCTGAATGTGTGCATGTGTGCATGCATGTGCACGTGTGTGTGCCCATGTGTGTACGCGGTGGGGGTACAGAGTCTGCTGCACAGTCTCTCTTATGCATGATCTGATCCAGGTTCACAGCTCCCTGCTGGAGTCCATGCTGCAGTCTCTTACTCCTAGGCCTTCTTGCCAGTGGTCATCTTTCTTGAGTGGGATGCTCTAAGGTCGGCTCCCCCCTTTCAATGAGGGTCTCTCCATGGACCTCACCCCCTTGCCACTCTGCATGGAGGAAGCTTGAGCTGCTGCCCTGCCACCCCGTCACTCTACCCTGCTGTCTCTTTTCAGTTCCTTTTTCTCCTGCTCAGGGCAACATCAAGGTGGATCAGCAAATCCACTGTTGCTTCAGGAGACACCTGGAAAAAGAAGAGCCAGCCTCCTCCTCCTGCAGGCACCTAATATCTAGGAGTCATTTTGGGGTGCCTTGCTTGGCTGAGTAGTGGTGGGGGGTTGTGAGGTCAGGGGAGTTTCCATAACAGCCTCCCCCAGGCTAGAAAACTCCTCTCTAGCCTCTCCCTCCACTTTAGCTGAGCGTACAGACCCCAAAGAAATGGGATGGCCGGGGAGCAGGCCGGGCTTGGCTGCTTTGTAATCAGTCTCGAGAACATGCCTGGCCCCAAAGGTTCATTTGTTATTAGCGAGTATCTATTCTGTGCCCAGCACTGTGTGGCTGCTGGTTACAGCCATGAACAAAAAGCAGTAGTCTTCAGGGCAAATCATTTGTTTTTCATGAGGGAAATGGATAAAAACAAGTAATATACATCAGGGCTAACCATTGGAAAGCCAAGTAACGTAGGGTAAGGAAATGGAGAGAGACCAAAGGAGAGGTTGTTTTCATAGGGAGGTCAGGGAAACTGGTGGCTGTGTTTCAAACTCATGTTTCCCCAACGTGGAGCCTAGTAGGCAATTCTGGGCCATGGGAAATCCGTGCCACCATTGTCCAAGCCTAGTTAAGCCGTGAGGCAAGGGTTGGGTTTCAAAGTCTAGGGTCTTTCTTGGTTGCACATGGTTGTGTATGTCAAGGCTCACTTCTCAACCCTCTGGGCCCATATCTGATCCATTCTGCATTCCCAGAAGCTGTGTCTGGGTCTGGGACAAGGCAGGCTCTTGATGCTGCTTGTTCAGCATGGAGGAGCCTCCAGGAGAAGGGACATCAAGGCTCAGCCTATCAGAGGCCAGCTCTGTGGCTTGAAGCTTGAGGCAGAGCTCAGCCACTTCCTGGTTTTGCTCATGGGGAATCAGGGACAGTCGGAACCCATTAAAAAGCTCCAGATGCCTCCCTGGCTAGACACCTCAGGCCTGAAGGTTTGCGGCTTGGAAGGAGGCCTTGGCCACAGTGACCACTTCTCTCACTGTGGCTCAAGCCTCTGTTCCAGGCATGGCAGAGAATGGGGTGGGGTAAGCAGCTGGGAAGTATAAGGCCTGCTCCAGGCTGTCAGAGGCTGGTCAGTGGCTCCTGGGCTCTTTCAGGGCCTTATCCAGTGGTTGCCACCAGGAACAGACCAGGAGCACTGTGAGCCTCTCACCATGGCTACCACACCTGGGCGGGCCCTGGGCTCCCTCCTGCCCACCCTTCTGCTGGGACTCACAGGTGAGTCCTGATTCCTGCCCAGAGAGACCCTCAGGGCAGGCAAGGAGACCCCCAGGAATGACCAAATCCAGCCACTGTGTCTTTCTGAAGGAAGACTGAGGCTCAGAGGAGGTGACAGAGCTTTTTTCCTGCCAGTCAGGTGCTGTTTTTCATCTTTTCTTCAATGTAGACCTTGCGGACAAAGGGAGCTGGTGGGAGCTTGGGGGTCAGAAGAGGAAGTGACCTAAGGGTGAGGGGCTCGGAGGAGGTCAGGGGGTAAAAGAGGAGCCCACCTCCCAGTTTTCCCGATGTCAGCTCTAGTCTGGGTGGCTACCTGTTCTGTGTCAGAGAGGGTGTAAGGGTGGAAAAGACAGAGAGAGAGAGAGAGAGAGAAAGAGAGAGAGAGAAAAAAAGAGAGAGACAGAAGTCGCCAGAGTGATGGAGCCTCCGGCATTGGAGGCATGGAAGAGTCCTGGACCCAAAGTCAGACAGGCCTTCTTACCCTCCCTCCTTAGCCACTGATAGGCTGTGTGACCTTGAGCAAGTCACGAGACCTTTTTTCTGAATCTCTGTTTCCTTTTCTGGAAAGTGGGGACAATAATACCAGCCTCCCACAGCTGAGATGTGGAAGAAAAGAAGCACACATGGCTGAAAATGTTTTCTGAACCACACGGTGCTGTGTGCAGGGTGGGTGATGAGGGCAGAGCACAGTCCAGAAGGTAC
Source organism: Gorilla gorilla gorilla (assembly GCF_029281585.2). Classification (NCBI taxonomy): domain Eukaryota; kingdom Metazoa; phylum Chordata; class Mammalia; order Primates; family Hominidae; genus Gorilla; species Gorilla gorilla. The sequence goes on along the minus strand of NC_073245.2, from coordinate 11,701,631 downwards.
CAGAGCTGTGTGCTAAGAGGACAAGTTCCTATGGCCTCCTGCGCTGCCCTCTGCCTGTCATCCTGCTTGTCATTGGTTGTTTATTTGCCTTTCACCCCCATCTGACCAGATGCTTCTCAAGGGTGGGGGTCCTGTCTGACTCATCTCTGTGGTCTCAGCACCCAACTCTTGACCTGGTGCAGAGCAGGGGCTTAGGGAATGCTGTGAAGACTTGGGGAGTTTCTTGCTCCAGAGCTCTGCAAGGCTGTCCTTAGGAGGAGGGGTGAGTCTCATCCTGCAGTTTTCCTGGGAAAATTCTGGGAGACAAATCCCAGGTTATACCCCAGAAGCAGGAAATATTTTGTCATAGTCCTAGCTGGGTGTGAGGGTGAATGGAGCTGCTTCTCATGGAGACAGCTCCCTGTCACTGCAGGTAAGCAAGCAGACAATGGGGGTCTACTGAAGTGTTGATGGGAGGGACCCGAGTAGGAGAGCCAACCATCCCTGTTGGGGTGATTCTTGACTTCACACTCAAGTCCTTATAAACTTACATCCACAATGGAAATCCTGATTCATCACCATTCCCTTCCTATCCCAACTTGGTCCTTCTCCAGATCTTCCCAGCTCAAAAAGTAGAGCTACCACCCACACAGCTGCTCTAGAGAAAACCTGGGAATTGTTGATCCAGAATTCATTCTGTCCCTCACCCCCCATCCCGCCCATCACTGAGTCCTGTGGGCTGTATCTTCCAAATGTGTCTCGAGTCTCCTTTTCTCACCACCCTAGTCCAGGCGACCATCACCTTGGCCTGGAGGCCTGTACCAGCTTCCCCACTGGTCTCCCTGCTTCCATTCCTGCCACGCTCCTTCCCATTCTCCACACAACAACCCCAGTTATCCTCTAAAAAATGTACATCAGACCACTTTGCCCCTCTGTTAAAGTCTCTGCTGGTTTCCCATCACTCTCAGAATAGAATCAAGATCATCACCATGGTCCCCAGGCTCTTCTCACTCTGGACCTCTTTGCCATGACACTAGGGTCCCCTACAGACTTCTCAGTTTCTCAAGCCCACCAAGCCCTTCCTGCCTGAGGTCCTTCTCTCCTGCTGTCCCCGCTGTCTGGAATGTCCTTCCTCTGTCCCTTCCCATTGCTGGCTCCAATTCATTCCTGAGTTTCAGCTCAATGATGTCACCTCCTCAAGTAATTCTTCCCCAGCTGCCCTTCTAGAATAAGTCCTCCCCGTATTCTCCACCTGTGCACTCTTTGGGTTTCCTCGATGGCACTGGGCTCAGTCATAATCACATTTGCATTTGCTTGTTTTCTTATGATCAAATGCCGATATGCTGCCTGAAGACAGAATCAGACACAGCATATAGTAGGTCCCCAGGGCCTGACACAGCTCTGGTGCCACTGGTGCCTGTGGGGTGTGTCCCACTCTCAGTGTACAATCACAATTGCTCTTTCCTTAGCTGGACATCCCTTCATCTCTCTGACTGGTCCATCTCACAGGACAAGCCCTGGAGACTCGGTGCCTTTCAACTGTACTGCTGGCCCCTTCAACTCCCAGGACTTCTCCCGGGACTTCAATGTTACCTGGTTGAAGGACAGTGATGAACATCCAGCCTCAGCTCAGCTCCTGGTGCCTGACAATGGAGGCAATGACTTCATCACCAGCAAGGCATGGGTGACACTGACCCGACAGGATGTCTCATCTGAGATCACCTGCAAAGTCACCCACAGGGCCCTGGCAGAGCCCCTGAAAACAACCATGAATCTCTCCCAAGTGCTCTGAGGTGAATGGGCAGTCAGGTGGGGTGGACATTAACCCTGGAAGCATCCAGCTTTCAGGTTTTTTGCCCAAAGCCTCATTTCATAAATGGGGAAATGAAATTCCTCATGGATTTCTGATCATGTGTATTGTGGTTATAAGCGCGGGTTCCAGGGGCTCACTGTCTGGGTTTTAATCCTAGCTGTGCCACTTTACAACTTGTGGGATCTTGCGAGTTACTTGACTATTTAATGCCAGTTTCTTTATATAACAGGAAAAAAATGAGGACCTACTACATAGCTGTCCTGTGAAGATTAAATGAATTATTCCTTATAAAACACACATAACAGTGCCTGGCATGCAGTGACTTACTTACGAATGTTTGATCTTGTTATTATCTGGTCCCAGACTCCCTTTCTAAACATCTTTGTTCTATTAATGTCATTGTTACAGTTTTTTTATTTAAAATGTTTATTATTCATGTAATAATAATGAATATCCACTGTATGCCAGACCCTGTGCTCAGTGCTGGGGATGCAGCAACGAGCAAAATAAAGTCCCTGTCGTCATGGGCATCACCTTTTACTAATTCTTAAAATTATATTTTCTGGTATGAAATATTTCAAAAATACAGAATACAGCAGACACCCAGGTACCCTTACCCATATTTAATGAATATTAACATTTAGCCCTATTTGCTTTACATTACGCATACAAGAAAAAAATATTTCTTTAAAAAAAGGCGAGAGACCTTGAGGCTGTTCCCTGGGAGAGGAAAGCATGGGTGGCCACAGGCAGGGGCTGATTTCACCAGATCTTACTTCCTGTTCCTCTGTCTAGTTGTCCCCACCCTGAAGATCACCCCTGACACCTCTGGGACCCATGTACGTGTGCAAGACAGAGTGAATCTCACCTGCCACATCCTCCACTTCTATCCCGCCCACCTGCGACTCACCTGGATGGAGAACAGGCACATGATCCAGACCCTGGTGTCCCCTCAGGCCACCAGAAATCCAGATGGGACATACTCTCTGGAGCACACGTGGCAGGCAGAGGCCACGCTGGAGGAGCGTGAGTTTGCTTGCTGGGTGGTCCACGATGAGCAGCCCCCACTCAAGGCCAACGTCACCCTGCAAGCCCAGGTGCGCAGGCAGGGTAAAGGTGGGTGCAGCCTCTGGCCCAGCCCCTCTGGACATCCCCTGTGGGCAGCACGGCTGGGGAGGGTCAGAGACTCAGGGCGGCATTGGATGATGGTGAAGGAAGGAAGGATACCCGCAGCTGGTGATACGACTCTCACACATTCGCCCCCAGACTCCACTTCTCACGCCTTCCTCCACACCCTCCCCAAGAAGAAAGGGTGGGACTCCCCTTCCCTAATTCCATGCATTCTTGATGTTGAAAGTTCTCCACCTTAACACTTGACTGCAAGAAATGGCAGAGGTTAAGGACTGCTGAGCACCAAAGTGCCTTCTAGAAAGGCTATTAATCAAGACTGGCACAGTTGAAAGTTTCTGGATGGCAACTTTAAACAGAGGCCAGAATTCTGAATTCAGCTGGAAAAGAGGGTCCATGCACGGCCTTACATAGGGTCAGGGCAGGCCCTTACACGGGGTCAGGACAGACCCTTACATGGGGTCAGGACAGGCCCTTACATGGGGTCAGACAGGCCCTTACACAGGGTCAGCACAGGCCCTTTGAGTCAGTGCAGGCCCTTACACGGGGTCAAACAGATCCTCCTCCTCTCCCCTTCCTTTCCCCCTCACTTTCCTTCTCCTTCCATCCCTCTCTTTTTCCTTGTCCTCTTCACTTTCTCCCTTTTTTGAGTGTTTTTATATTATCTTATTATTATTCTTTTAACTTTGGTTTTAGGTCTGGGCCCATGTGCAGGTTTTTACATAGGTAAATTGTGTGTGGGGGAGTTTGGTTACAGCCTCTGCTATTTTTTGACTTTTTAATAATAGCCATTCTGGCTGGCGTGGGATGGTATCTCGTTGTGGTTTTTATTTGCATTTCTTTAATGATTAGCGATGAACATTCTTTCACATGCTTGTGTACCGCGGGTGTGTCTTCTTTTGAAAAGTAGCTGTTCACATCCTTTGCCCACTTTTTAATGGTGTTATTTTTTTACTTGTTAGTTTATTTAAGTTCCTTATAGACTGTGGATCTTAGACCTTTGTCGGATGCACACTTTGCGAATATTTTCTCCCATTTCGTGGGTTGTCTGTTGGCTCTGCTGATAGTTTCTCTGGCCCGCCTTCCCTTCTGGAATCTCCTCTACCTCCGTCTCTCTCTCACTCTTTGCGGCCTCAAACTGTTTTCTCCACAAGACGGAGCTGTCTGCTGGCAGTTCAGACCTGGAGAGCGCGGGCTGCTTTCCTTCCGTCCAGCTTGGATGAGCTTGAGAGAATGAATTACTGGCCCAGAGTGGGCCGGCTGGGTGTGGGGGGGCGGACAGTGTCCGAGAGGGTGGGTGGAGGTTATTAGGATTGGCCGGGCCTTGTGAGCTAGGGCTAAGCCAGCATATGGACTCACAGCCCTCCAGAACCACGCGAAGTCAAAAAGGACAGTCCCTTGGGGGCAGTGAGGGTGTATGCCTCGGTGTACGAGTATTACAGCGCAGGCCACTGCCAGGGCAAGGGTGCCGGACCGGCAACAACAGCCCATCTTCCCACCAGGGCCCTCCACCTCGCATTCTCTCTCTCCCTGATGGAATTGGCCTCTTCTCTGGTTGCTGTAAGAATTCTTAAGAGGAATGATCCCACTCAGCTTTCAATCTCCCCGTGCCTTTTTGTCTGTTGTCCAGCAGAAATAAGAAAAACACTCACCCAGCAGGATATACAGGTCTGGCTGAAAAACTCAAAACTGGTCGTTTCTGATCAGAAGCAAGTTATGATATTTCTTTATTGACTCATGCTGGTTTCTTCTTCTTTTATTTTTCTCTTTTGCCTGCATACAGTATAACTGGCCCACTGCTGCAGCATTAACCCCCTGGGAGCATCCTTCTGATTATATGGCTCCGCTATGCAGCTTTGTGGGGCCCCGTGGTCTGCAGGGGGAAGGGCAGCCCCTTCCTTTTCTGGCATTTAGGCCCCTTTCTACTTGATGTTAACAAAGCATTGCAGCTATCCTTCCCCAGCCTGGCCCATAAATGCCTTCATCAGCACCTTCACCTGTTATGAACTCCCCACTCTGTGTCTCTGTTCTTACTGGGTGACACCCGTAGAGCATTTACTGCACACTAGGCATCCTCAAATACATTATCTGATCCTACAACAGAGCCCAGAGCTAGCACAGGGACCAAGGTCTCAGAGGTTCCAAACAGCATAGCTGGGGTTAGAATGCAGGCGTGTCTGTTCAAAAATTCAATGTGTTTTTCTGCATTTTTCTTTCCTATCCTGCCCTAGAATACAAAGCTTAGTGTTATCTCAAGTCTCTTCTCAAATCTCAATTTTAAATGCTCTGTTTCTGATATTTATTTCTTCCTGAATTGTGTGGTTTTATTGGTCCATACCAGTTAGTTCTCACAATTAGTACTTAAACTACAAGGGCGTTCCCAAAGTCCCCCGACCTAGGGTTTTATTCCATTTACACCCATCTTCCATGATTAGACTCTCACATCCTTGAAGCAGGGACTGGCTGTTATGTTTTGAGGTGGCCAAATGTTGGCGTCAAACAGATCAGTGTCCCCAGCCATGTGACCTAAGACAAAACAACTCCCTTTCTTTTTTTGAGATGGAGTTTTGCTCTTATTGCCCAGGCTGGAGTGCAATGGTGTGATTTCAGTTCACTGCAATCTCTGCCTCTCGGGTTCAGGTGATTCTCCTGCCTCAGCTTCCCAAGTAGCTGGGATTACAGGCACACACCACCATGGCCAGCTAATTTTGTGTTTTTAGTAGAGATGGGGTTTCACAGTGTTGGTCAGGCTGGTCTCGAACTCCTGAACTCAGGTGATCCACCTACCTCAGCCTCCCAAAGTGCTGGGTTACAGGCGTGAGCCACCACACCTGGCCGCAACTCCCTTTCTGAGTCAAGTTTTCCATTGGTGTAATGACAATTGTTATACCCACCTCAAAGAGCCCTGCTTAAGATTCCTTTCCTTGACTCCTGCTTGGCATCTGGACAATGCGGCCCATAGCAAGTTCTCTGCAGTGACTGTTTGCAGTTTCCATAGTGCCTAGCCCAGAGCTGAGCTGCAAGTAGGACAATATTAAAGGTCATTGGTTAATATAGAGCCAACTGTGCAGAAGTAGAGGCAGCTATGATGTAACAGAAAAAGGCCTTGACTTGGAGTCAGAATTCCTGGGTTACAATGTCAGTTCTGTTCACTGTGAGGCCCTTGGATGAGTCACTAACCCTCCCTGAGCCTTTTCTTTATCTGTTAATATTAAAAATATGATTAATAATAATTCCTTGGATGGTCATTGTGAGTATATGGTGCGGAGTGCTACCGTTTATATAGTGATTGCTGTGTGCTACATATTCTACACTAGTTACATCACTTAATTTATTAATTAACTCTGAGAGAAATGCAAATCAAAACCACAATTAGATACCATCTCACACCAGTCAGAATGGCGAGTATTAAAAACTCAAGAAATGACAGATGCTGGCAAGGCTGTGGAGCAATAGGAATGCTTTTACACTGTTGGTGGCAATGTAAATTAGTTCAACCATTGTGGAAGACAGTGTGGTGATTCCTCAAGGATCTAGAACCAGAAATACCATTTGACCCAGCAATCCCATTACTGGGTACATACCCAAAGGAATATAAATCATTCTATTACAAAGATACATACATGCGTATGTTCACTGCAGCACTACTCACAATAGCAAAGCAGTAAAATTAATTCCTTGACATGGAATCAACCCAAATGTCCATTGGTGATAGACTGGATAAATAAAATGTGGTACATATACCCCACAGAATACTATGCAGCCATAAAAAGGAATGAGATTGTGTCCTTTACAGGGATGTGGATAAAGCTGGAAGCCATCATTCTCAGCAAACTAATGCAGGAAGAGAAACTCAAACACTGCGTGTTCTCACTCATAAGTGGGAGCTGAACAATGAGAACACATGGACACACGGAGGAGAACAACACACGCCGAGGCCTGTTGCAGCAGGTGAGGGGAAGGAGAGCATCAGGACCAAAAGCTAATGCATGCGGGGCTTAATACCTAGGTGACGGGTTGATAGGTGCAGCAAACCACCATGGCACATGTTTACCTATGCAACAAACCTGTACATTATGTACATGTATCTCAGAACTTAAAGTAAAATAAAATTTAAAAAAAGAAAGAAAAGAAAAATGTACTTCATCAAACCTAATGGCTAAATAAACAAAGGAAGTCTGAATTTAATTATACTCCAGATATCAAAATGGGATGAATAGTTGTTATAAAATTTAAGCCATTCTTCTTCTATTAAAAAAAAAAAATCGCCCCCATTTTACAGATGAAAAAACTGAGGCTCAGAGAGTTAAGTTGCTTGGGCTTCAGTGGAGAGTGGAAATGTAAACTTGGGTTGAGTGAGATCCTAAAGCCTGTGCTCCTAACCTTTTCTCTATGGTTCTAACCTCTTCTCCATGACCCGGCCTCTGAGAAATGAGGTTTTCTTCCATTTTCAAAGACTGAGGGTAGGGCTGAGTGACAGTAAGGGGTGCCGACCCTGGAGCCTGACTACCTGGCTAAGATCCCAGCTCTGCCACTGACTGATGGACCTTAGACAAGTTACTTAGCCTGCCTGGCCTCAGTTTCCTCATCTGTGAAATGGGGATAGTAACAGCACCCACTTCTGAGGGCTGCTGTGAGAACTCAGTGACTTAGGGAAGAGCCTGTAGGCAGGGTAAGTGCCAAGTGAGTGTTCGCTATGCAGTATCTGTAGGAGTTGACCTCCTTACAAACTGCTGTTGCCCATTGCTACAGTTTCACTGTCTGGCCTCCGTTATCAGATTCAGAAACTGGTTTCTATCAGAACATAACCTTTACATCTTATGAAAGAGGAAGCAATGGGCTTCCTGGCAGTTGCTGTGTATTTGTTCACACTGGGGTTCAGGCACCTCTGTGCCCTCTCATGGGAGGGATCTATCCTTGCAGGCCAGAGTGTCCAGCCTTACAAGTTGCAAGGCCTCCTTCAGTGATCTGAGCCTGGCACAAGGATCCGATTGACCTACACATCCTCTGGGTTCTCGACACACCAGGTTACTGTGACCTGGCTTAAAAACAAACATGAGCTCCCAAACCCCCAGACCAGCGTCCAGTACAGTGGGCACACCTACAATGTGACCAGCAGTGTGCTTGTCCCGCTGATGGATGATGATGTGTTCTCCCACGTCGTTTGCCATGTGGAGCACAAGTTGACACGGTTTTTCCAGAAAACCATTGGCCTGGACCAGTACCTCCGGGGTAAGATCTCTCTCTGTGTTCAGCTGAGGTAGTGCAGAGTTGGGGTGGGGACTTCTCTGAGCCTCAGTTTCCTCAATGAAAAATGAAGAAGAACCCTCAATGATAAGCAAGCACATCCCTTGTTTGATTGAGGCAAGAATTTAGTGAAATAATACCTGTAAAGCATGTAAGACAGTGCCTTGCTCATACTAACTACTCAGAAGTGGCAATTGTTATTATTATTATTATTTACAGCACTTCTCAGAACTCACTTCTTTCATCTGTAAAATGGAGACAGGATATCTTCGGGGAATTCAATTTTATTATTATCATTATTTTATAGGAAGAAGATTTGAAGGGCTTGGGAAACTAAATTCTAGGGCCTATGGTGTCTTTAGACGGGTTGAACCAATGCTTGGTAGATCTGTGAATTCCATGAGGTCATAAAGTATCATGCCTAGAAGAAATCTTAATGATCATCCCATTGTTCGGACAACTGTAAAAGTCAGAGAAGGCAAGTGAGTGGTCCAAGCTTGCATAGCAGTAAAATTAATTCCTTGAATGTATATTGGATTTTAAAATCTACAAACTATATCTCTCTTCATTTTCTCATTCACAAAATAGGGGGAGAATTGTGCTATTGGGAAGTAAACACATCATGTTACATGGCGGAAAATATTGGTAGTAATGTCTCAAACATTTACAGCACACAGACAGTAAAGCACACTCATGTGAATGGACTTTAATGCATAGAACTTCCCTATACTGTTTGTGCCATTTGTGGGTTACAGAAGGAAACTGAGGCTCAAAGAAGTGAAGGCTGCTTAAGGTTGTAAAGCTGGTGAGTGAGAAACCTTGGCATGAATTCCAGCTTCCAACTCTGCTCTATTTACCAGTTGTGGGATCTCCTGCAAGTTGCTTATGTTCTCCCATCCTCAGTATATTTGTCTGTAAAATAGAGAAATGATAGTTCAGGGAATCTTCCTTATCTGAGTATTTATTATGTAATTCTCCTGAGCTAGGACAATGGTGTTGAGAAGCAAAAGTTATAGAAAATACAAATTTTCAAAAATAAATCGATTACATATAAAATTAGCTCCCACTCCAAGCCCCTCCCTACTCAATACTGCATGCATCTCAGGGCTGTGCTTCCTCTCATGGAAATATCTTTGTGGTTATCTTTATTTGGGTTCCCCTGAAAGCAGAGCCTGAACCCAGGACTTGGGGGTAGGTGGTTGGAGGGTGATGCTGAGAGGTTGGGATGAGGGAGCAGGGAGAGAGATACTAGCTTTGCAGGGGGTCGGCCAAGAAAGAGTGAGTTATTGAGCTGGATGGCCCTGTGGAAAACTGGGGCCCAATGACACTGGAGACCCTCTGAAGAACTGGGTAGACTATGCCTGAGAATTGTCTCATGAAGGAGGAGATGTGGGGATGTGCCTGTAGTGGGGAGGTGGCATTTCATGTTTACAGAGAAATCTAAGGCAGAGAAAAGGAAAGGGTTTTGGAAGCCCAAGGTGGGACTCGGTGTGAGTAGTACTGTCTTGCACCACTGCGCTGAGGTCAGGTAGCTTGGAGAGGAGGTGTGGAGCCCAGAAACCCTCTGCTGTAGGAGATTGGTCTTGCCTTGATTGATGTGTGGCAAACCTCACACCATTTTGTGCAAATAGAATCCATATCCATTGCAAAGTGCAATCTGAGATCTTGAAAAATTTGTATTTCAAGAAGTTGAGGCAGGTGATATTGGGGAGCTGCAGGGATCACAGGCAAAGCCTTTGAGTGTTAAAAATGGAATCATAATATTAAGAAAAAATTCACGATGCTAATGATACTGTGGGCACTTCAAAAGAGAGCACTTCGATTAAAAGATGCCCCTATGAAAATTGATAGAACACTCAAATAATTTCAAATGATTTTTCAAAATTACTCTTTAATGATTGTGCTATAAATGTGAGATTTGAAATGAAGGATTTGTTGGTACTATAGTATAAATTCTGGAAAAAAAGTGATGCCAGCTTCCGTCCACTCCTAACAATTATTCTTATAAGAGTTGGTGCCTCTTTGCAATTATACTATATATTTATATGCAAATATAAATTAAGTAAATTTTTTAAAATTTAAGTGCTTTTCAAGATGACGTTCCAACCAATTCCTTTTTTACCATTTCTATGAAATTGAGGCCTGATTTTGTATAGGCTGCTTCTAAGTGGCACCTTTTTTTTCTGACACCAAGCAGCTTCAGTGTTTACATCATTTGGTTTTGTGAGAATTGAATAAGAGAATGCATGCACACTGCCTCAAACATTGACAATCAGGGGATGGGAGCAGTTGTCATCAGCCGTGCTCAGGCCTTTGTCCTCCCAACACTGGCCTGGACACCAGACAGCCAGGAAAACTCACTGGCGGTTGAAATGGGCCTTCTCAGCCTCTTATCCTTTTTTATTTTTTTTGATCCTTGCCACCTTCTAGAACCCATGACAGTTGTGTGGAGGACACCTTACCCTGCCCTCTTCTCCACGGGCACCACCCCAGTTACCAGGGCTTCAACACCCGGAGTCTTCCATTCTCAGGTTTTGCTCTTTTCTTGGTGAGATCCCTGTGCTCTCCCTGTGTGCTGAAAGGGAAAGACTAAGTGCAGGTAATAAGCTCAGGGAGGGTGTCTGCCTCATCTGCCATTAGCAACATCATTGATAGACTTTTACAAGTCTGGGTAGGTTGAGGATGAGAAAAGAATATTTGGGAATTGGATTCCTGTAACTCCTTCAAATTGCCCTACAGAAAGAGTTGCTTCCTCTACCCTAGACCAAGAGCTGAAATCTCTCCTAACTAGGCCCATGAGAGCTGATCTGACCTCAGATAATTTCATGATTTTAGAGTCTTAGAAACAGAGGGAAAGTGACTTGCATGGGTCTCGCAGCTGGCTATGGTATCAGTGCAACGACCAGAATCCAGATCTCCCAGCCCTCAGTTTAGTGTTAGAGCTGCATCGTGTTGTGTGTTCATAAGAAGTCTATTGAAATATTTAGTGTTTTATAGGACTTCAAATTTGTCCTGTTTTCCTTATTGTGAATACATTCTATTGCATAGTTGAAAATCTGGCTGAAAAAATTCTAGAATTCATTAGATCATAATTTTGGAAGCCTGGAATCATAAATGCTTATAGTCTTATAGTTTGGGTGTTAGAATAGCATAAAGGTAAAACCTACTGTCTCTGGTGTAATCCCACCTTTGCTACTTGTGCCCTTGGGCAAGTTACTTAATCTCTATAATCTGAAGTTCCTTCCTATGTACAATTTTAATATCTTGGATTCTAAGACTTAGTCTATGAATCTTCAAATCTTTAAATTATCTAGTCATAGAGTAAGTTAAATGATTTGTAGCTTCTTCAGTGGAATTCATACCTCATCTTTTCATCTTTAATGGCCAAAGTGAAAAAGAAAAGAAAGATTAAATGACTTTCTTCAATCCCATCCATCCATCCACTCATCCATCCACCCACCCATCCATCCATCTATCCATCCATCTGCTCATCCATCCACTCACCCATCCATCCATCTACCCATCCATCCATCCATCCATCCATCCATCCATCCATCCATCCAGGCATGCATTCACTCATGAATTTGTGCTGTCATTCAATCATGCATTTCCTTATGTGTGCATTTGTTAACCAATACCTAAAGTATTCCTCTGTGGCAGGCTCTGGTTAGGCCCTAGGCAGATGACTTCATCCTCAGGGAGCTCCCAGGCACCTACAGATGGCTTCCCACAATAATTGTTTGCTTTCTCTGGGCTTTGTCAGTTCCCCCTACAGTGACAGTGTCCCAGTCTTCCACCTCCTCCAGCTTGGTGGCTGTTACTTGCCTCGTGCAGAGATTCTATCCACAAAACGTGCACCTCGCCTGGCTAGAGGACTGCCATACACTCAAAGGCACTGAGCAACCCACATTAAAGAAGAATAATGATAGGTCCTACACCCTGGAAAACCTGCTGCTGGTGAATGCATCAGTGCAGGGGCCTGAGCGGGTGCTCACCTGCATGGTGGAACATGAGGGACAGCCTCCCAAACGGGCTAACCTCGTACTGTCCACAGCAGCCCACACCGCTTATAAGCCCATTGGGAGCACAGGTAAGTTCGCTTCTTCTTCTGTGAGCACCTGCGGTCACTTCTGTATCCTGAGTGGATTTCAGAAGGTACTGGGAGGAGGGGGAGCTTGATAATCAATGAGGTCTTATCCCACTCGAGAGTCTGTGATTCCTTAAATAACCAGAATGGTTTCTGGCCAGTGGATTCCTTTAAATCTGGCCATCCTGAAAGGTTCTTTAATTTCTGTGGAAAGAGTGATCTCCTGGCTCAAGCTCCTTCAAAATTCCCAAGAGAGAGTTCAGCTTAGTGCACTCACTACTGGTGCTTCTGAGATGGTTGTCAGCAAGGCTGTCTTGTTTAAAATATTTGTTTCGGTTATATGGAGGCGAGCTTGAGTGCACATAAAACCTGCTTGCATGATGTCTGCTCTAATGATAGAACAGCCTCTTCCACTTGATTCTTGCACAGGCACTTCACCCCTGTGTGCTTCAGTCTGCTCATCTGTAGATAGTGTCTAATAAATGTTCCTAATTCATTGTCTTTATGAAGATTAAATGAATTAATACATGTAAACTTTACGTATGGTTTATAATAAATGTCAGCTATTGATACCTATTATTTGAATTCAGGTAAGATGATTTTAAAATTTAGTTTCCAGTAGTTACAGCCTTGTAAACTTAGGCAGCTGAGTCAATTACCTTCCCATAACCTCAGTTTACTCATCTAGAAAATGGTGCTAATGGCACCAAACTCTTAAGATTGTAGCAAAGTTATATTAAATGACCACAGGCCTTCGGGATGTGGAGCTGATTATATTATACTTAGGTTTGTGCCTCTAAAGCCTTGCACAGTGGCTGCTATGTGTCAGATATTCAAATCAGCATTTGTTGAGCCAAACTCAAGGTGAGGCTTACAGGTCAAGGTCAACTCTTATTTCCAAGAGAGAACCAAATGTGGAGAGAAGACATGGGTTTGGAATCAGAATCACGTGCAACCTGCAAGCTCTAGAACTTCTTGACTACAAGACCTCAGAGAGGGTATTTAAACTCACAGAGCCACCATGTGATGGCTCCTTCTATCCTTTGGCATTCAGGTCCAGAGATGCCTGCCCTTATCTTTGTGGTTTTCCTCTTGGGCCTCAAGGTGCTGCTGGTGATGAGTTTCACAGTGACCTACATCTGCAGGAGGTGGAACCTGTGACAGGTGAACGTAGGGTGGCTTTAGTTCTTCGGTACTGGGTGACAGGCTGGCAAGAGGCCTACAGGGCAAGCCCAACAAAGTCACTGGGGCCCTCAAGAGTGATCCAGCCTCAAGGGAAGGTTGGGAACACTCTTTATTTTCTCCAAATGTTTTTTGGGATTCCTAGAGTCTTTCAGATCCGTGCATTGTGTAGTGCCCTGGAGGTGGAAAGGTTTCAAATTCCATTCTTTGGGACCCTGGAGATGGGAGGAGGGGGTCCAAGGTATGGTAGTGGTATGAATGTTGAGACCCAAACTCCAGAGTCCCCCAATACACTGTTACATGTTTCAGTTTTTCATATGATATATTTTGGGGATGCATAAGGAAAGTATTGCTAAAATCAATGAATAGAGCCTGTTCAAGGGACTTGGAGGTTCTGACTAGTGGCAAAGATGAATGTGGGTATGGGAGAGAGTTCAGAACCCAGAAAGTGGCGCTGGGGTGTAATGAGTAGGGGCTTGGGAGAGAGTTTAGAACCCAGAAAGTGGCGCTAGGGTGTAATGAGTAGGGGCTTTATTTCTGATCTGTGCCACGAATCCAGACTAAGCAGAATACCTGCCATATAGTAGGTGCTCAATAAATATTTGTGAAATTAATACATGAATAAACAAACACATGAATGAATGATTTTTTTTCTCTACAGCCCCTGCATGCCCTGTGATACATTACCTCCAGCCCTCTCCAAGGGGTTCAAGCGGGGAGAAGCTGCAAGGACTTATAGGTCACTAAAGACCCCTTTATTCCATCCCTGCCACCCCCATCGCGGACACGCTCCCTTCCACACACCCTCCTGGTGTTCCTTCCCTCAGAGCTTTAGAGCTGAGTCAGGGACAGATTTTCTTCATGAGGACTCCAGGGATGTCTTGACCCTGATGTACTGAGCTTCAGATTGGCCCTGCTTCCAACCAAGAGAATTAAACTGATCAAAAAAAGAAGTTTCCATTCTGCCCCTGGTCATGAACAATCCTTAATTTTCAGAGCAGTTTTTACTTTTGTGCGAGGCTTTTGAAAATATGATTTCATTTTAACACACATATATTTTGAAATCACTGGTAAGTTGCATAAGCATTTTTCTCTTCTGAAATATACAGAAAAAATACAAACAATACCCATGGACCTAACATCCTATCTTTTAAAAATAGTAACATTTGCCATTATGATCTTCAGTTCTTAAAAAAAAAACAAAAAACAAAACACTGTTCTGAATTTATCATTCTCAAGCATGATTTTATAACTTTATAACATATGTATGAATCCTTAAGCAATGTATAGTATTACTTTTCATATTTTAACATTATATAGATGCTATGACACTGTACACAGCAATCTGGAACTTTATTTTTTATGCTTAACACAGTTTGTGAGGTTTATTTCTGTTGATATATGGAGCTACATTTTATTAATTTTCCACTGTTCTGTGGTCTTCTATTGTAAGAATATGCCACAATTTATCAATTCTTCTCAAGACGGATTTTGAAGCTTCATTCAGTGTTTTGCTAGTACAACTTTGCAACAAACATTCTTTTATTTGTTTCCCTGGGCATGTGTGGGAGAGTCTGCCTTGTTCCTCTAGCTTGGTGCACAAATCTGCAGTATTGGTATGATTTGGGAGCTTTTGTTACATAAAAAAATTTCCAATTGTTGCTTAAGTTTTACTCTTTCCATTTATCCCTTTCATCTCGCTACATATATATATATAACATATATATATAATATTTTTGAATGTTTATTGCATTTTTTAAATAGATACCTTTTAGGAAGTTAAAGAGTTAAGGAGTTTTCCTTTCTTCTATTCCAATATTAATGTATTTTAAAATCAAACAAAAGCAAAAGAAATCATCACCAGCAGACTTGAATTATAAGAAATACTGGTGGACGCCCTTCAGGCACAAAGAAAATGACACCAGATGTAAATCTGGATTCATACACAAGAATGAAGAACAGAAAAAGTAAATAGATGCATAAATTTAAAAGACATTTAAACAAAATCTATAGATGATAAGTGAATGTTTAAAGCTAAAAATAATAACGCAGTGTGGATGTTATGATAATAATGCATTAATATCATATAATACCTGATACAAAGGCTGGGAGAGGGAATTGGATGTACACAGCCAGAGTATTCCTATATTATACATACAGTGGTGTAAATATTGGGACTTCTTTTTCAGGATCACTGTATATTTTTATATTTTTTCATGTTGTCTTTTATGTCATTTACAAACAGCTTTGTTTTTAATATGAACCTTGTGCACTTTTATTAAATTTATCTTTTTAAGACTTAAATGTAAGATCTGGAACTATAAAAAGAAGAAAACTTGGGAAAAGCTCTTCTGGACACTGGCTGAGGCAAGGATGGAGTCTCACTCCATCGCCCAGGCTGGGGTGCAGTGGCGCGATCTAGGCTCACTGCAACCTCCGCCTCCCAGGTTCTAGTAATTCTCCTGCATCAGCCTCCCAAGAGCTGGGATTACAGGCGCACACCATCACATCTTGTTATATTTTTCTGCTGGTGTGTGTGCACACGTGTGTGTATGCATTATAGATGGTAGGAATCTTACTTTTTTATAGATGATAGGAATCTTATCTTTTTTCTGGAAGGATTAATTATCCAGCACCCTCTGATATCCACTGCCACCTTTGCTATATAGCGAGTGTCTATAAATCTGTGGTTCCTTCGATGAGCTCTTTGTTCCACTGATCTGCTTGTCTAGCTCTCTGTCAATACAGGCAAATTAAATTGTGCTTCACTTTATTGCACTTCACAGATACTGCGTTTTTCACAAATTGACGGTTTGTGGCAACCCTGCATTGAGCAAGTCTATTGGTGCCATGTTTCCAACGGCATGTGCCCACTCCGTGTCTCTGTCACATTTTGGTAATTCTTGCAATATTTCAAATTTTAATAATTATTATATCTGACCTGATGACCTGTGATTAGTGATCTTTGATGTTATTATTGTAATGGTTTTGTGGCTCCACGAACCGTGTCCTTATGAAACCGCACACTTGATGGAAAAATGTCTTGTGTGTTCTGACTGCTCCACCTACTGGCCGTTCCCCCATCTTGCTCCCTCTCCTCAGGCCTCCCTACTTACCCTGAGGCACAGGGAGACGCATTGGCCTGAAATTAGGCCAGTTAATAACCCTGCAACGGCCTCTAAGTGCTCAAGTGAAAGCGAGAGTTGCAAATCGCTCACTTTAAATCAAATCTAGAAATGATGAAGCTTAGTAAAAAAAGGCTTGCCCAAAGCTGAGACAGGCTGAAAGCTAGGCTTCTTGCACCAAACACTCAGCCAGCTGTGAATGCAAACGAAAAGTTTTTGAAGGAAATTAAAAATACTACTCCAGTGAGCACATGAATGATAAGAAAGCAACACAGTCTTATTGCTGATAAGGAGAAAATTTTAGTCGTCTCGATAGATGATCAAACTAGCCACAACATTGCCCTGCAATATCTCCGAGGTATGCTTGTGCCTGGCCTAGCATAGCTCCACAGTAAGTTTTGATATCTTTTGGGCAAGTCATCTCACCTTTTCTTATCCAAAATTGTTGTGACTATTCTTGGCTTAAATGCATTTTAGACTCACTTTATCAACTTTCGTGAAAAATCCTTTTAGATTTATTAATTGATTCCATGGAATTCATATATTATTTTGGAGACATTTACATTTTTCCAGTATTGAGGCTTCCCATTTATGGGCATGGTATACCTCTATTTATTTAGGTTTTCTTTTATGAAGTTCAGTTTACAATTTTACAGTTTTTTTCTCTATAATGGTCTTTTGCATCGTTAGTTAGAGACGCATTTAATATATTCTAGTTTATGGAATCTTTAAAATTTATTATTACTTTTTTCAGTGGTTGTTGACCACTGAATAGGATTGCAATTGAGTTTTGAACATCAATCTTAGAGCTGGAAAGCTTATGAAATTCTCTTACTAGTGCTAATAGTATGGATATTCTTTTTATATATAACTTCTTTTTTTTTTAAGATGGAGTCTCACTTTGTTGCCCAGGCTGGAGTGCAGTGGTGTGATCTTGGCTCCCTGCAACCTCTGCCTCCCAGGTTCAAGCGATTCTCCTGTCTCAGCCTCCCAAGTAGTTGGGATTACAGGCGCATGCCACCAGGCCAGGAGACAGGGTTCCACTGTGTTGACCAGGCTGGTCTCAAACTCCTGACCTCTAGTGATCCGCCCTCCTCACCTCCCAAAGTGCTGGGATTACAGGTGTAAGCCACCCCACCTGGCCTTTGTGTGTAACTTCTATAACATTCGTGTAATGATCTAAATTAGTGTTTATCTTTCTCAAAGTTACATGTACACACTAAGAGTCAAATAAATAGTTATATAAGTTTTAAATATAAAAATTGGAGTCTCCCTAACATCCAACCATATTCTACCTCCCAGAAGCAACTATTCTCAATTTTTAATAGATTATCTTAGATTTTTACTGCCATATCTCATATAACATGTTCAGATCGCCACTTCTTCATTTTTCAGTATTAGGCGTTACTTTTGACTTCCCACAATTGCAGATGGTAATATAATGCTCCACCATTGCTGACTTAATGCCGCACGTGAACACTTTCTATTCCCCATCAACTGAATATGATTATATCATAATTTGGGATAATTTAAGAGTCAATGTCTATATTGTAATAAGTGTTTGAATATTCTTTCTTTTTTTTTTTTTTTTTTTTTGAGATGGGGTCTCACTCTGTCGCCCAGGCTAGTGTGCAATGGTGCAATCTTGGCTCACTGCAATCTCTGCCCCCTGGGTTCAAGCAATTCTCCTGCCTCAGCCTCCCTAGTAGCTGGAATTACAGGTGTGCACCACCACGGCTGGCTAATCTTTGTATTTTTAGTAGAGACAGAGTTTCACCATGTTGGCCAGGCTGGTCTCGAACTCCTGACCTCAATTGATCCACCCACCTCAGCCTCCCAAAGTGCTGGGATTACAGACATGAACCTCCCCGCCCGGCTGAACGTTATTTCCAGCTGGGTCTGGTAATATTCCTAGCTTCTGCTTATGTTCAGTCTCTCCTGTGTATGTTTGTGTAATCACCACTATAGTCAAAATACAGACAATTCCATAACCATAAAGGTCTCCCTGGTGCTACCTCATTATAGTGACACCCACCCTCACCATACTAAGTCTCTGGCAAATGCTAACCTCTTCTATATCTCTGTAATTTTGACAATGTTATATAAATGGGATCATACACTATGTAACATTTTGAGTTTGATTTTTCACTCAACATAATGCCTTTGAGATCCTTACAAGTTGTTGCATATATAAATAATTTATTTTTTATTGCTGAGTGTTATTTTATTGTATGGATGCACATACTGTTTGTTTAGCCATTCACTTGTAAGACAAGTTTGTCTTACACTGGTTGTTTCCAGTGTTTTGCTGTTACAAATAAATCTGCTACAAACATTTGTGCACGGTTTTTTGTGTGTACATAAGTTTTCATTTTTCTGGGACAAATGCATGGGAGGGCAATTGCTGGTTCATGTAGTATAGTGAGTGTATGCTTAGTTCTTTTTAAGAAGTTGACAACCAGTTTTATAGAGTGGGTGTATTATTTTACATTCCCATTTTCAATGTATTAGATATTCGGTTTCCCCGCATCCTAGCCAGCATTTGATATTGTCACTATGTTTTACTATAACTGTTCTATTAGGTACATAGTAATAATATCTCACTATGATCTTAATTTGCATTTTCCTGATGGTTAGTGATGTAAGCATCTTTCATGTGTTTATTTTCTATCTATATATCCTTGTTGATAAAATGTCTCTCACCCGTTGTGATATTGTGAAATATATATTTGGTCTTCAACCCTGTTTCCTGCCAAACAACCCCTAAAATCCTTAGACTCTCCAAAGAGATGTCTTTTTGTGTCTTAATGAATTGACTGATGGCTGGGAGCACCTACGTAGCTTCAGGATGGCGACTGGTCACCAGAAAGTCCAATTTTTAAAGACAGACAGGGGACCTGAAGAGTAAGTCGATTAAATGATTTAATCAATTATGCCTACATAATGAAGCTTCTGTAAAAACCCGAAAGGACTGGGTTCAGAGAGCTTCTGGACAGCTGAACACATACAAGTTCCTGAAAAGTGCTGCACCTGCGGAGGTCATGGAAGCTCTGTGTCCCTTCCCCATTCCTCTCTCTATGCATCTCTTCATCTATATCCTTTATAATAAACTGGTAAACTTAGTGTTTCCCTGAGTTCTGTGGGCCGCTCTAGCAAATTAACTAAACACAAGGAAGAGGTCGTGAGATCTCTGATTCATAGCCAGTGAGTCGGAAGCACATTCCTTGCAATTGGCATTGGAAGTGGGGAGAAGTTCCATGGGACTGAGTGCTCATCCCCGTGGTATCTGACGTTACCTCCAGATAGATAGCATCAGATTAGAATTGGATTGAGGACACCCAGCTGGTGTCTGCTGCAGAATTGATTGCTTGCTTGTTGGTGGGGAAGAAATCTCCCACATTTGGTCACAGAAGTCTTCTGTGTTGATTGTTGCTATATGAGTGCAGAGGAAAAACAGTTTGAGTTTTCCCACCTTTACCCACTTGTAATGGAAGTTTTTGTCTTGTTTTGTTGTTTTTAACTGTTGAGTTTTGAGAGAGATATCCTAGATTTGAACCCTTTGTCAGATGGGTGGTTTGCAAATATTTTCACCCGGTCAGTAGCTTTGTTTTTATCCTTAACATGGTATTTTGGAGAGCGAAAGTTTTAAATTTTGATGAAATCCAACTTATCAATTTTTAAAATTGATCATGCTTTTGATGTCAGGTCTAAGAATCTGTCATCAAGCCCTAGATCCTGAAGATTTTCTCCTAAACATTTTATAGTTTTATGTTTTATCTTTGAACCTATGATCTATTTTGAGATAATTTTTGTATAATGTATGGTATGAGGTTTCAGTTGAGGTTCATTTTTTGTTTATGGATATCCAGCACCTTTTGTTGAAAAGTCTGTTTCACTTGTGGAATCAATCCTTCCTCCATTGAATTGCTTTTGCTACTTTGAAAAATCAACTGTCTGTACTTGTACGGGGCTGTTTCCAGGTTTTCTATTTTGTACCATCGATCTATGTGTCTGTTCCTCTGCCAATATCACAAAGTTTTGATTACTACAGCTTTATCATGTCTTAAAATCAGGTATATTGATTCCTTCCACTTTATTCTGTTTTGACTCTTTCAGTTCTCTTTTTTTCCCTTTGTTCATATAAATTTAAAAATAGTCTTATATATATTTACAAAAATATGTCTAGAATTCTGACAGAAATTGTGTTAAACCTATATATCAGTTTGGATAGAATTGACATTTTTATTATGCTGAGGCTCACAGTCCATGGATATAGCATGTCTCCCTGTGATGGTTAACTTTAGGTGTCAACTTGAGTGGGTTAAGGGATAGCCAGATAGCTGGCAAAACGTTATTTCTGGGTGTGTCTCTGAGGGTATTTCTGGAAGAGATTAGTGTCTGAATCAGTGGACTGAGTAAGGAAGATCTGCCCTCATCTAATGAAGATGGGCACCATTCAATCAGTTAAGAGCCTGGATAGAACAAAAAGGCAGAGGAAAGGTGAATTCACTCTTTCTTCTGGAGCTGGGACACCAATCTTCTCCTGCCCTTGGATATCAGAACTCCAGGTTATCTGGCCACTGGACTCCAAGACTTATGCCAGTGCTATGAGATTACCCAGTCCCAATCTCTACCTCTGTAGAGTCTGAGGCCTTCAGCCTCTGACTGACAGATACGCCAACATCTCCCCTGGTTCTCAGGCCTTCAAATGCAGAACGAGCCACTCCACCAGCTTCTCTGGTTCTCCAGCTTGCAGACAGCATATCGTGGGACTTCTCGGCCTCCATGATCACGTGAGTCAATTCCCATAGTAAATCCCATCTCATCCATCTATTGATATATGTATCCTATTGATTCTGTTTGTCTGGAGAATGCTGACTAACACATTCCTCTTTATTTGAATCTTCTTTGATTTCTTTCATCAGTGTTTGCAATTTTCAGCATACAAGTCTTATATATGTTTTGTTAAATTTATAGCTATTTCATTTTTGAGCAAATTAAATGGTATTATATTTTAAATTTTGGTTTTCATGGGTTTATTGCTAGTATATAGAATTAAAGGTAACTTGGCCGGGCATGGTGACCTATGCCTGTAATACAAGCATGTTGGGAGGCCAAGGCGGGTGGATCACCTGAGGTCAGGAGATTGAGACCAGCCTGGCCAACATGGTGAAATCCTGTCTCTGCTAAAAATACAAAAATTGGCTGGGCATGGTGGCGGACACCTGTAGTCCCAGCTACTTGGGAGGCTGAGGCTGGAGAATCACTTGAACTCTGGAGTCGGAGGTTGTGGTGAGCCAAGATCATGCCACTGCACTCCAGCCTGGGCGACAGAGTGAAACTACGTCTAAAAAAAAAGAATTAAAGTTAACTTTTTGCATGTTGATCATGTAGTCTGTCACCATTCTGAACTCACTTATCAGTTCTAAGAGTCTCTTCTGTAGATTCTGTAGAATTTCCTACAAAGGCTATTATGTCATCTACAAATAGAGATAGTTTTATTTCTTTCTTTCTGATATGTATGCCTTTTATTTCCTTTTCTAGCCTTATTGCCCTGGCTAGGACTTCCAGTACTATACTCAATAAAAGTGGTGAGAGAGGAAGAAACACTGTGACTGAGAAGTCATGGTGAGGCCAGGGCCTGTCACCACCACTGCTGCCACCGAACAACAGAGAAAGCTCCAGGAGTACCTAGAAGTCGAAAGGAACTTCAAGTGCCAAACACTGAGCTTCATCTAAAAGCCAAAAATAATTGCCCAAATCTATCCAAGAGAATGTTATCAATCATGTTGTTTTGCCTGTTAAAGCATAAGGCCCATCAGCATTAAACTCCAGGCCAGACAAGCCAATATTACAAGGTCCCAGAAGCCAAAGTTGAAGCCACTAAAACTGGGCAAAAGGCTGAATATGTTCCTTCTAACCAAACTGTAAGCCTCCAGCAGTAGCTTACAGCAGCACAAAGCTGGATCATTCACCACGGAAAAGCTGTCAAGAAAACCCATGGGGTCACTTAATGCACAGGATTTGAAGACTACAAAGCAGCAGTTGATATATCAAGGAATGTTAAGTGTACAGACTCCATAGGAAATGCCCGCATTGAAAATTAATCTTTGGTTAGCTTTCTAAAAGAGATTAATGAAGAGAATTTGCCTCAAACCTTGTCAGACCCTGAGAGGAAGCCAGATTCTCAATTATGTACTATAAAGAAGTTAAAGAATAACTCTCATAATTGAACCAAGAGCAATTTGGTTCCTCAACAAGCCTTGGGCAGATATTCAGTGACTAGTGCTGCCCTGAAAGACAGAGTTCATAAACAATTTGTTGGAGAAACACAAGTCAAGCTTCTATCAGTAAAGTCATAGCAACTCTCTCATGAAGATCTTCCAAGACTGGGAGAAAAGCCCCCAAGACAGTTCCCTCTCTCTTTGTTCAGACCCTTAGTAGGACTCAAGCATCAAAAAAAAAAAATTAATGGTGGAGGGTACAAAGGTTAATAGGGTTAATTATTAAAGAGCATGTATAAGTTAGTGAATAGGAAGTAAAACATACCAAAACCAGGACATACTCCAGTTTGTTTCAGGGAGGATATAGTAACAGACATTTAAACATTAAGCAAGATCAGCAGTCCATTCAACCTTGTTTTGGGCCTTGGTCGTGTGCACTGCAAAAATCAAAAGCTATAAGCCAGAGGCCTAGTTTGACAGTTGGCAGCTTAAATTCAGTCATTCCCAGCGCCCACGGCGTAAGAGCAAATGGAACTAATGGGGACAAATGCCACAACAGCTTACAACACGAAGCACAGGCATTGGACTCCAAGTTGAAAAAGGCTCTTCTGTTTTCTAAACAAGAGAGCTCCCAAAACTCAAGCTGGTAACACAATCATGAAGGGAAAAGGAGTGTCAAAAGGGACCCAAATGAATCCAAATACCGAAAAGAAGACAATAGCAGAGGATCAAAGGAAACAACTGGAAGAATGACAGAAATCTAAGGGGAAAATCTATAAGTGGCCTCCTATGACACGTAAAACAGAAAGAAAAATAATAGAGAAAATAAATATTCTGGAAGACCGTTGAAAAAAAAGAGGAAGAAAAGAAAGCACAGCTTCAACTGCTCAATAAAACTAACAACACTCTGACAGAATGTCTGCAGCTCATTGAAAGGGGTGTGGTTTTTAAAGAAATATTTGCCATATTGTCTAGTATTCCTGAGGCAGAAGAACTGCTAAATTCTGGTTCTACAAAGCAAAGTTGTTAGCCAATAAAGGCACCTATGATGCTACTGGGCTATATGAAAAGGCCATTAAAAATGAGGCAATACCAACACAAGTGTTACAGGAAGTTGTTCTTAACATTTTGCAAGACCCAAACAAAACCATGGAAGGAATTACCTCTGACTTTTTAGTTGCTAAAACTGACATGACATCAGCAGAAGAGCTGGCCAAGAAGATGGAATCTGGAAAGTCTTGTTCTTCTCAAAAAACAAAACAAAAAAAGGAACAGGTACAGAAACACCCCAAATAATGAAGGCATAACAGGATAATCATCCTGATATCAAATTGCAGATCGCTCCAGCCCTGGAATAAATGGAGTGGCAGAATTGCAAGACATGAAACTTATCACTCCTGTACGGGGTTCAGTGGAGATCAAACAAGCAGTATCCCACTACCTGGTAAGGCTGCAGGAATGCAATTTAGTAGTGACTTCTCTTGACAAGCTATTAGGTGTGAAAGAAACACAGCATTTTATATTTTATAAAAATGAGATTTTGCCTGTAACATTAGGATTTCAGATCCTTGAATCATAATTTTTTTAAAAAAGGTGTTTTAGAGGGCTGGGCGCGGTGACTTACACCTGTAATTCCAGCACTTTGGGAGGCCGAGGCAAACGGATCACGAGGTCAGGAGATCGATACCATCCCGGCTAACACAGTAAAACCCCATCTCTACTAAAAATACAAAAAAATTAGCTGGGCATGGTGGCGGGCACCTGTAGTCCCAGCTACTCGGGAGGCTGAGGCAGGAGAATGGTGTGAACTCGGGAGGCGGAGCTTACAGTGAGCCGAGATGGCGCCACTGCACTCCAGCCTGGGCAACACAGTGAGACTCCGTCTCAAAAAAAAAAAAAAGGTGTTTTAGACCCTCTGAGGTAAGAAACGCTCTTGTTCAAGTGACCTAGAAAAGAAGGTATAATAGAGAGGCATAATGGATGCAGAAGATTATGTATGGCCTCTCAGGATTTCAAGTAATTTGCTTGGCTTACTCAGATTTTCTATACCCACAGGAAAGTCTTTGGTGTATGTAGGTTGACAGAGTTTTATGGCATACATATATTTCAAACTATTAAGAATTAATTTGTCCTGTAAGTATGGTAAAAATTTGTACTTTATTGATGTACTTTAACCCCAACATAGTTCTTTTTTATATTAGAAGGTTGGTGCCACAGTATGATGGTCTTTCCTTTCTGCGCCCACCTTAGCGGGGAGGGCAAGGCCTTTCACGGTGGAGGATCTGAGATTTCACGCTGGCTTGCCAGGCTAGATGGGACATGACAGACCACCTGGTTCAAATCTCCTCACTTGCAGATGAATTTATACTAGGTTTGTCTTTGCTCAGAGCCTACAAATGATATTTATGTATGATCTTTGATCTCTGTTGCAGTAACCCTGTAGATGAAGGGGAATCCTTTCTGTGCCAGGTCTCCTGGAATGAAATGCAATCTTGAATTGGGGTGGTCATCTGGCTCTTTTGGTTTATATTCAAACCTAATTTCGCATTTATTATTCAGAAATACTCAAAGTAAAAACAAAAGGGGCAAGAGAGAGAGGTGAGGAGGAGAGAGAGGGGTGAGGACACTGCTTCTTCATTTCAGTGCTTTGATCTGCCAGGGGACAACAGGCCTGAGCAGGCAATGCAAGCCCCACAGACTGTTATAAGTTCTTTTACTTTCTTTCTGAGCAACTGCTCTAGGAAAGGTAAAATCAGAGTCATGGTGGTAATATAATATATAGAAAACCCTGGTCAAGATATTTTAAATTTTTACTTTGTAAATATTTAAGTGTTATCCTTTAAACAATCATTAATATTTTGTTTATTCCTGCTTTTAAAAAAAAGAGTGATGAGAGAAAACATTCTTGTTTCTACCCCTATCTAGGGAGAAAGGCTTCAATCTTTCATCATTAAGCATGTTAGCTGTAGCATTTTGTTTTTGTAGATGTTCTTTTTAAAAAAAATTTTAGTTGACACATAATAATTATACGTATTTAAGGTGCACAGAGTGATATTTTGAAACATGCATATGAAATATAATGATCAAATCAGGGTAATTAGGATATCCAGCACTTCAAACATTTATCATTTCTTTGTGTTGGGAACATTCAAAATTCTTTCTTCTAGCTTTTTGAAAAATGCAGTAACTTATAGTTTACCATATGCACCCTACAGTGCTGTGGAACATCAGAATTCATTTTTCATATCTAGCTGAAATTTGTAACCATTCACCAACTTCTCCATATCCTCCCTACCCTCCTACCCTTCCCAGCCTCTGATAACCATAAGTCTCTACTTCTATGGGCTCCATTTTTTTTTTAGTTCCCACATGTAAGAACACGTGGTATTTGTCTTTCTGCGCCTGACTTATTTTACTTAACAATGTCCTCCAGGCTCATCCATGTTGCTGCAAATGACAGGATTTCATTTTTTTTTTAAATGGCTGAGTGGTATTCTACTGTGCCCATAATACCACATTTTTTTATTCATTCATCTGTTGATGGACGTTTAGGCTGATTCCATACCTTTGAAATAGTGAATAGTACTGCAATAAACATGAGCATCCCCTTTGAGAAACTGATTTCCTTTCCTTTGGATAAATACCCAGTAGTAGGATTGCTGGATTGTATGGTAGTTCTATTTTTAGTTTTCAGAGAAGTCTTTATACTACTTTCAATAATGGCTCTACTAATTTACATTCCCACCAACAGTGTTTAAGAATTTCCCTTTCTTCACATCCTTGCCAGCATTTGTTATTTTTTGTCTTTTTGGTAATAGCCAATCTTAACTGGGGTGAGATATCTCATTGTGGTTTTGATTTGCATTTCCTCATGGTTAGTGATGTTGAACGTCTTTTCATATATTTGTCGGCCATTTATTTGTATGCCTTCTTTTGAGAAATGTCTAATTAGATAATTTGCCCACTTTTAAATTGGGTTATTTGTTTTTGGTTGTTAAGGTGTGTGAATTCCTTGTATATTCTGAATATCAGACCCTTGTTGGGTGAATAGTTTGCAAACTTTTCTCCCATTCTACAAGTTGTCTCCTCACTCTGCTGATTGTTTTCTTTGCTGTGCAGTAGTTTTTTAGTTTGATATAGTCCTGTTTGTCTGTTTTGTTGCCTTGTTGCCTGTGCTTTTGAAGTCTTATCCATAAAATCTATGGCTATAGCAATGCCCTGAAGCAGTTCCTCTATATTTTCTTCCAGTAGTTTTACAGCTTCAGGTCTTACATTTAAGTCTTTAATCCATTTTCAGGCGATTGTTGTGTATGGTGAGAGACAGAAGTCTAGTTTCATTGTTCTGCATACGGATATCCAATTATTCTGGCACCATTTATTGATAAGATATCCTTTCTCTGATGTATGTTTTAGGGGTCTTTATTGAATGTCAGGTGAATACACAGATTTATTTCTGGGTTTTCTATTCTGTTTCATTTTTTTATGTGTCTATATACCAATACCATGCTGTCTTGGTAACTGCAGCTTTATAGTATGTTTTGAAGTAAGGTAGTGTGATACCTCTAGCTTTGGTTTTTTTGCTCAGCATTGCTTTGGCTATTTGGGATCTTTCATGGTTCTACACAAATTTTAGGATTTTTTTTTTCTGTCTGTGAAGAATATCATTGGTATTTTGATAGGGATTGCATTGCATCTGTGGATTGTTTTGGGTAGTATGATCATTTTAACAATATCAGTTCTTATAATCCATGAGCACAAGATGTTTTTCCATTATTTTGTGTTCTCTTAAATTTCTTTCATCAGTATTTTGTAGTTTTTATTGTGCAGGTTTTTCACCTCCTTCGTTAACTGTATTCCTAGATATTTTATTTTATTTTTATAGCTATTGAAAATGGGATTGCTTTTTAAATGTGTTCTCCAGCTATTTATTATTGGTGTATAAAAATACTACTAATTTTAGTGTTGATTTTGCATCCTGCAACTTTACTGAATTTGTTTATTAGTTCTAAGAGGTTTTTGGTGGAGTCTTTAGTCTTTTTCTATATATAAGATCATATCATCTGCAAAGAGGGACAATTTGACTTTTTCTTTTCCAATTTGGATCTTTTATTTCTTTCTTCTGCTTGATCATTCTGATTCAGACTTCCACTACTATATTGAATAGGAGTGGTCAAAGTGGGCATCTTTGCCTTGTTCCAGTGCATAAAGGAAGAAAGGCTTTTGCTTTTCCCCATTCAGTAGCTGTGGGTTTGTTATACATGGCCTTTATTATGTTGAGGTATGTTCTTTCAGTGCCTAATTTGTTAAGAGTAAGTTTTATTTTGAAGGGATGTTGAATTTTATCAAATCCTTTTTTCTGCATCTATTGAGATGATCATATGGTTTTTGTCTTTCCTTCTGCTGCTGTGATGTATCACATTTATTGATTTGTGTGTGTTGAACCATCCTTGCATCCCTAGAATAAATGTTATTTGATCATGATGTATTATCTTTTTGATGTGTTGTTGGATTTAGCTGACTAGTATTTTGCTGAGGATTTTTGCATCTATGTTAATCAGGGGTATTGCCTGCAGTTTTCTTTTTTATTGTTTCCTTGTCTGGTTTTGGTATCAGGGTAATGCTGGCCTCATAGAATGAGTTAGTAAAAATTCCCCTTCAATTTTTTCGAGCAGTTTAAGAAGAATTAGTGTTAGTTTGTTATAAGTTTGGTAGGATTTAGCAGTAAAGCTGTTTGGTCCTGGGCTTTTCTTTGTTGGGAGAGTTTTTAATTACTGGTTCAATCTTGTTACTTGTTATTGGTATGTTCAGATTTTCTGTTCCTTTCTAGTTCAATCTTGGTGTGTTGTATACGTCCAGGCATTTATCTATTTCCTCTTGGTTTACAATTTGTTAGCATATAATTGTTCATCATAGTCTATGATGATCCTTGGTATTTCTGTGGTATCAGTTGTAATGTCTCCTTTTTCATTTGAGGATCCAGTCTCATTCCCCTACATGTGGCTTGCCAATTATCCCAGCACAATTTGTTGAATAAGGCGTCCTTGCTCCACTTACATGTTTTTGTTTGCTATGTCAAAGATCAGTTGGCTGTAAGTATTTGGCTTTATTTCTGTGGTCTCTATTCTGTTACATTGGTCTGTGTGTTTATTTTTATACCAGTACCATGACCATTTTATCTCTTTTTATGTTTTTTGACTTCAAGTCTATTTTATCTAATACAAATACAGCTAATCCTACCTGCTTTTGGTTTCTATTTGTGTAAAATATCTTTTTTCATCCCTTCAGTTTCTTGTAAGCAGCATATAATTGTGTCTTGTCTTTTTTGTCCATTCAGCCAGTCTATATCTTTTAACTGGATATGTAAAGTGTTTACATTCAAGATCGTAATTGATAGGTGAGGAAGTACTCCTGTCATTTTCTTATTTGTTTTTGATTGACTTGTACATCCTTTGTTTTTTCTTCCTCTCTTATTGGTTACTTTTGTGATTTGGTGGTTTTCTGTAGTGACAACATTATATTTCTTTCTCTTTTTCATTTGTTTATCTGCTCCACCAGTGATGTTTACACTTTTGTGTGTTTTCATGATGGTAGATATTTTCCCTTAACTTCCAAATGTAGAATTCCCTTAAGGAGCTTGGGTCTTGAGAAGTGAGTGGGATCCAGTGTGAATTTTCTCCCTGAAACAATGCAGTCACATGAACTCCAGGCAGCTCCCATACTAGGCTTATGGCCTGTAAGGGCCAAGAGGTTCTCCTGTGGCTAGGATTATAGGTGTCCATGGTGAGAATGTGCATCACTGTGAATCTCTTGCTTACCATTTTCCCACAATGGGGAGTTCTTCCTGGCACTGAGCTGATCCCAGCCAGGGCAACTGCTCACTTCCCTTTCTTTCAGTGCCTCAGAGGGTTCCTGTCACTTCCCTGATGAATTCCAGTGTTTTCTCTCACACACTCTATTCAATATGTGGTTGTCCACTCTCTGTTTTGATCTTTCTTTGTGAAAGAGGTGAGTGTTGGGCATCTCTAGTCAGCCATGATGTCTCCTTGGTAGATGTTATTTATCAAGTTGAGAAAGTTCCTCTATAATATCTAGCTTTCTGAGTTTTTAATCATGACAGGGTGTAGAATTTTGTCAAATCCTTTTTCTAATCACTTGATACAGTCATCGGATTTTTCTTCTTTAGACTGTTATTGCAATGAACTATACTGACAGATTTTCAAACATAGAATCAGCCATGCATCTTCATTCTGCTCGTTTGGGGTTTATTTTGCTATTTTTTCCTAGGATTTTTCTTTTTTTTGAGACAGAGTCTCGCTCTGTCACCTAGGCTGGAGTGCAATGGCATGATCTCAGTTCACTGCAACCTCTGCTTCCTGAATTCAAGTCATTCTCCTGTCTCGGCCTCACGAGTAGCTGGGACTACAGGCACCCACCACCACGTCCAGCTAATTTTTGTATTTTTAGTAGAGATGGGGTTTCACTATGTTGGCCAGGCTGGTCTCAAACTCCTGACTGCAAATGATCTGCCCACCTCCAAAAGTGCTAAGATTACAGGTCTGAGCCACCGTGCCCAGCCTTTTTCTAGCTTTTAAAGGTGTGAGCTTCGATTACTGATTTGAGATCTTTTTTCCTAATGTAAGAATTTAGAGATAGAAATTTCCCTCTCAGCATTTCTTTAGCTGTATCTCACATATTCATTTTCGTGCACGTGCGTGTGTGTGTGTGTGTGTGTGTGTCTAGATAACAAGAAATTTCAAAATAAACAGTACACTGCTAAATAACCCAAAGGCTTTTGTGTGGACACATTTTTTAAAATTTCTCTTGGGTATTCTCTAGGGGTGTAATTGTTGGATCATATGGTAATTCTATGTTTAAACACTTGAGGAACTGCCAGATTATTTTCCAAAGCAAGAATACCATTTTAAGTTTCCACTACCATACAAGGGTATCTCATTGTGGTTTTGATTTGTATTTTCCTGGTTATTAATGACATGGAGGATCTTTTCATGTGCTTATCGTTGGAGAAATATCTACTTAGATACTTTCTCTTTTTGAAAATTGAGTTATTTGCATTTTTATTATTGAGTTGTAAGTGATTATCTATCTATCTATCTATCTATCTATCATCTATCATCTATCTGTCTATATCTATTTTCTAGATACCAGTTCCTTCTTAGATATATAATTTGGAATATTTTCTCCCATTCCGTGAAGTATTTTTTTACTTTATTATCCAAGGTCATGAAGATTTATCCCTACATTTTCTTTTAAGAAATTTACAGTTTTAGCTCTTGCATTTAAATCTTTGATCCAACTTGAGTTAAATTGTTTATATTGTATATGTATGTGGTTATCCAGTTGTCCCAGAATCACATTGAAGAGGCTATTCTTTCATCATTGAATGGTCTTAGCATGCTTGTTGAAAATCAGTTGACCACAGATGTGTGGGTTTATTTCTTGACTCTCAATTATATTCCATTGATATGTATGTCTATCTTTATCAGTACTAAATTTTCTTGGTTACTATTGCTTCATAGTTAAGTATTTCTTTGGATATACCCAATAATGAGACTGCTGGGTCAAATGCTAATTCAATTTTAAGTTATTTGAGAAATTGCCAGACTACTTTCCGTAATGGCTGAACTAATTCCCATTAGCAGCATGTAAGTATTCCCTTTTCTCCACAACCTTCCTGGCATCTGGTTTTTTTTTAAACTTTTTAATAGTAGCCATTCTGATTGATGTGAAATGGTATCTCACTGTGGTTTTGATTTGCATTTCTCTAATGTTTAGTGATGATGAGTATTTTTTCATATGCTTGTTGGCTATGTGTATGTCTTATTCTGAAAATTGTCTGTCCATGTCCTTTGCCCACATTTTCATGGAGTTGTTTGTTTTTTGCTTGTTAATTTGTTTAAGTTTTTGTAGAGCCTTGATATTAGGCCTTTGTCAAATGCATAGTGTGCTAATATTTTCTCCCATTCTGTAAGTTGTCTGTTTACTCTCTTGATAGTCTCTTTTGCTGTGCAGAAGCTCTTTAATTTAATTAGGTCCCATCAGTCAATTTCTATTTTTGTTGCAGTTGCTTTTGGAGTCTTCATGATGAAATATTTACCAGGCCCTATATCCAGAATGGTATATTCTAGGTTATCTTCCAGGGTTTTTATAGTTTATAGTTTTAGGTTTTACATTTAAGCCTTTAATACATCTTAAGTTGATTTTTGTATATAATGTAAGGAAGAGGTCCAGTTTCAATCTTCTGCATATGGCCTGCCAATTACCCTTACTAGGCAGTTTTTATGTGAGGTTGAGTCAATCTAGTTATTAGATGAACAGTACCCTAAGTTTGGGTACTGATAATGCTGTGTTTACTTTCAGTGCACCCAGGCTTCTAATTCCTCTGTTGCCTTGTGTTCTGGATGGACTTGTTTGCGGGAGATTTTTCTCAATGGGTGCTTTACCCTCTGCTTTAGGTCTTCCCTTTGCACACCTGCGCCTCAGAGTGAGTCCTTCTTTGTATCTCCCCTTTATCAGTAGTAGACTGCTGTTACTTATTACTCAGGACCTATTAACCTGGTTGGGGCGGGGGGTGTATGCACAGGGAGCTCTGTTGTTATGGTTCAGTCACAGTGTTAGTCACTATGGCCCAGGGTTCCAGAAGTGGAGACTTCTCAGTGGTCCTTCCCTTGGGCATCTCAGTAGATCTCTAATGGTTTAGGCCCAGGACATTTTTCTATCCTTTCCCCGGTGGTACAAAAGGGTTTTCTTTCTGTTCCTTTACCTGAGGAAAAGCAGATTTGCTGTTCTTTCCGCTGCTTAATGCTTTGTTCCATATGGGAGACAGATGTGAAGGATCTGGGTGGGGCTTCGGGCTTTTTCCTACAGTAGCTGTTGCCCACGTCCCCTAGGTCTGCACCATGAAGGAACCTTTCTCTGAACTCTCATCCTGACCCAACCTTTCTGAGAATCCAGTAAAGTCTGTGGAGAAGAGCCTGCATGTACATGTAAATTTCTTTCATGTCCATGGATCTCTGGGGTTCTATATTCTCATGTTAGCCCACACATACTCACTTTAGCAATTTGGCAAAAAAATCTTTGAATTTTTCTTACCAATTTATTTGGCATCCAGCCTCTGCCCCAGGGAGGCATTTGCACATGGCTCATGTCTTCTTGGAGGCATCTGTTTTTCTTTAGATTTCAGATTAGCCAATTGCCCTGCAATTTCAGCTCTCTGATCAGTTCAAGAAAAGATTTTATTTTGTAGATTATACAACTTTAAATTTTTGTTAGAGTGGAGATGACACTCTTTCTGAATTTTATCATCCTAAGCAGAAGCTGAATTTCCCTGGATATATTTTCCATATAGAACTCATAGGATTTGCTAATCTGTAGAGTGAGAGAGAGAGAGAAGTCAGTGATGTCCCCAAGATTTTGGGCCTAAGAGACTGGAATAACACATTGCCATCAAGTGTGTTAGAAAAAGCAGCACATGGAGCACCTTTGGATGGGGAGATCAGGCGTTTAATTTTGAACATGTTGAGTTTTAGGGCTGTAATTGGAAACCCTATTGTCTCTCATAACATTTCCGTTTCTGAGTGTGATGCTTAAAAACCTCTGTTCTTCAAACCTCCACCTTTAGATAAATAGCATATTTTCTAAAGGAAAGGCTCCCTGCACTTCCCACAGGATTGTGAATGAATAATAAGGGTCTCCCCCATCTCAAGAGGGAAGAATAATGAGGACCTTCAGACACGCATGCATGAAGTTGGCACGTATTTCTAAGGACAGCAGTCTGGTTTCTTGAATATTTCCTCAAGAAGATAAGTTGCTATGTGAATAATGAAATTTTGTTAGAAGCAAATATTTCTATTGTCTTTACAAGTTGAGAAGGTCAAGGACAGTTGAGCCCATGGCAAATACCTCCAGGACCCTAGACCACCTAAGCGGAACATAGGAAGAGGCTGCAAAAACAAGTCATGCCTGCATTAGCAACCACCCAGCTCCAACCTACATGAGAAGTTGAAGAGTAGAGAGAAGCTGTATTTTAAATGTATTTTAATAAAGCAAATATTAAAACAAGTATTTATAAGTATTTTTCTTTCCATACCAAAAGCCTGCTTTGACAGTAAAGCTTGTTGACACATAGTTCAAACACTTCCGTCCTGCCTTTTAAGAAATTTATTCTGCTTTTCAAGGAAGGTATGTTTCTATTTTATCTACA
Organism: Gorilla gorilla gorilla; assembly: GCF_029281585.2. Lineage (NCBI taxonomy): Eukaryota > Metazoa > Chordata > Mammalia > Primates > Hominidae > Gorilla > Gorilla gorilla. The sequence continues at coordinate 11,667,625 of NC_073245.2, read as the reverse complement.
CACCTTGTAGACTGGCCTTATGGTTTATAGCAATATAAAAACACACAAAGTGATACGTTTTTTAAATGAAATTATGTAACAACACATAATGTATGTATTTTACCACTCTTACAAAGATAACTTACAGTAAATAATGTTAACAATGTTAGTTTTACTTTTAAAATACAGCATTTTTAAATCTCTAAGCTCAACTTGAAGATATCATAAGAACAGTAAATTCGATAAAAATGAGAAATTACATTCCCATTTCTTTAACAATTTGTAAATTCCAATTATCCTGAACATTTAATACCACTAACATAATTTGTTAATCACATTTTCTTAAACATTTGATAAGAGATTTAATATTTTGATCCAACTACCAACAAGGTAGACTTGTGTACTTGACAGATTTTTCTAAACACTTGACAACTCAGGAGTCAAACATAAACACAAAATAGCACATCAAAAGTTAACCACTCAGTGGGAAGACATTTAGACCATAGGCTTGGATTCATTTCTTGAATAATTTTGTTATATCTTCCTCTTTTAGGCTGGCTGCAACGAGCTGTAATTGCACTACTGCACTCCACGCTGGGTGACAGAGGAAGACCCTATCTCTGAAAATAAAAAAAGTATATATATATAAAAGTATCTTCCTCTATTATAATTTAATTCATTAAGCCATTTATTTAGATGGAAACTTGGCCCCCTGACATGTGCTATGAAACAAATAGAAACCTAGACATTTAGTGCCTATTCAAATATTCAGACAGACACTTGTGTGGTGACTTTTGACTATTGCTTCATTGGGACATTTTTTATTTCTGATCAACTTAATGAAAGTATAATTTACTATAATTAAGTGTAGCCATTTTTACTGTAGAGTTCAATGATGTTTGATGACCGTGTACACCCATGTAACCACCACCCCCAATCAAAGTAAAGAACATTTTCTTACCAGAATAAATTTCCTCTCCCTTTGCAGTCATTCTCCCCAGCCCTAGGTCACCACTGATCCACCTTCTGTTACTGGAAGGTTAGTTTTCTTCCCTGATTTGGAATTTCATATGAATTAAATCAGATAGTATATACTCTTGTGTTTAGTTTCTTTACCTTAACATGTTTAGAGATACTTGCTGTTGCATATGTCTGTAGCTTTTTATTTTTATTGCTGAATAGGATTTCATTGTAATATACCACAATTGGTTTATGTATTTGCTGATGAATATTTGTGTTATTTCCAGTGTGGGATTATTATGAATAAAGTTGCTACAAAAAAAAAGTACAGAGAAGCAGGGAAAGGAAAGATCTTTGGAAGGAGTCGTTAAGGGCTGTAGCAAGTTTCCTCCCATCCTCAGGGTCAGGAGTGAGGGGGAAGCACCTGAAACCAAGCAAGAGAACTTTCAGACAACACTTCAGAGATCATGACACTTATGCCAAGGGTTTGGGAGAGCAGAAGGGCTTGTACTAGAAGTGGTAGCTCCAATGGCCTAAGGCAGCAGAGCAAAAAGAGGCAGGGCTGCACCCAGGGCAGCTGCACTTCCTCCAGTGGTGGGACAATTAATCTGTAGAAGTTCCATCTCATTACACATGACTTTCCTATAAATATTGAGAGTCTCCATCAGCCAACACAGTTTTCTATGAAGTCTGGCCATATCCCAGTCACTTCAAGGAGTCTGATCCACGTCGTTACAGATATCCCAGTGAAGGGCTAAATAAAGCTTAGTTCATGATTTTTGCAAGTGAGAATGGAATAAAAGCTAATCAGATTCAAGGTTTGGTTATCATTTGAACTCAACATTATGTTCTTGACAACTGATAAAAGCAAAAGAATTTAGACATACATCTTGCCCAAGCAGAACTAGTTTGGAAGGCTTTCAGGGAAAAGGCTGCTTAGAAGCGTGAGACCAGAATGGGGAGCACTTGTGTGTACATTTCTACTCGAGTTTTTCCATTTTCCTTCTCTAACATCTTCTTTTGTCATAATCATTGTTTCTCTTTATAGGCACAGACTCAGAGATTAGTCATTACCTTGGACCTAAACTTTTTTTTTCAAATGTATACATTTATAGGTTACTACCATTTTTCAGTGGCCTGAGGAAAACTACTATTTTGAAGTAAAGTAATACCATAGAGTATTTTATGTACCTTCATTGTCTTTTACTGGCTTGATGGAGCCAGTCACGGCCCCCACCCCCTCTCTCTTTTTTTTCCCTTAAGCAGATGAAAGGAAAGGGCAACCTTATTTTTTCTAAAAATCTATCTTCTTCTGACATGTTGGAGGGCTTATGTATTTTGTTTTATTCTCGTTCAAAGCCTTTAGCTTAAGCTATGTCAAGGCTGTCTATAGCAGTTGACTTCTGCTTTCTGCTGGGTCTTCAATTCCTGTTCCTCCTGCCACAAAAGAGCGGTTGCTGATGCTGCTTTAGAAAGTGAAGTCATTTGCCTTTTCAGATAGAATGAAGAAAGCCCGGAGGAGGCTGCAGAATCTTTTCACATGGTGAATATAGCAGGAAGAAAGGAAGGGAGGGAGGGAGGGAAAAAGAAGAAAGGAGGGAAGGAAGGGAGGAAGGAGAAAGAAGGAAAGAAAGGAAGAGAGAAAGAAAGAAAAAGAAAAAGAAGAAGAGACAGAAAGAAAAAGAGAAGGAGGGAGGGAAAGAAAGAGAAAAGGAAGGAAGGAAGGGAAAAAGAAAGAAGGAAAGAGAGAAGGGAAGGAAACAGAAAGACAGATAAAGAAAGAGGAAAGAAAGAAATAGAACTTTCTGTCTTACAGAACTAGATACTGCTCCTGGAGGCCTGGGTGTGACCGTGACGTAGACTCTGGAGCCACAGGATAGACCAGTGAACTCATTTTTCTTCCAGGTGAGGTCTGTAAGATTTTGATTTGTATATAATCTGGAATAGAATTGTGCCTTCAAATAAGTGACTTTTCTAACTTTAGGTTATACATGGTGTGATACTAACTTAAAAATAAGTGCATTTTCCTTCAAATAAACTGTTTCTTACGTACAGCAATTTGTAACTTAACAACAGTGGGGTTCTTCTTGGGTGTCTTGTTTTGCATTCTATAGCTAAAGAGCTGAATTTAACACTGGTTGCAAGAAAAAAAACGCACAAGTGCATTTTAATTTCTATTTCTCAAATTTCTTTTCTTGGATATGTAATATTAAGTGTATACGACACCAATTTAATAAATATCCTATACATTGCCTATATATAAGACCTCTTCTGGGGAATTTGAAAGTTATCAATGTTTTTAAGCAGCATCAGTTCTCATGAATGAAATAGCTTGTGTACAGGATGATGAGCTATTCGTTAAACATAATCATTGTGCAGGAAGTAGCAGGGGTGGTGTTTTGTTCAGAGTTTGTATCAAAATACCCATTCTCTTAGGCTTTATGTTCTCAACAAATGACTATATTTTATAACATAAAATGTGAAGTTGTTTTGTAATTGGAAAAGGGGACAAAGAACATGTACTGCCATTAGGAAATATCCTTTTGTGTTCAGCTTTGTCATAAACTTTTTTAGTTCAGTTAATTTAACTCTATAAAATCTTTGTAAATTATGACAACTGTACCTTCTATTTCAAATGGTGGAATGGTGCAGCTTATTTGGATAGGGTTAGAAATTAGGCACATGCAACAACCAAGTCCACGTGCATTTCTAGTTACAGGTTTCTTAATTTAGTAACATCATTATTTTTACCAATATAAGTAATTTTACCTCTGTGTTGCACTTGTCAACTGATTTCAATATTAATCACAATAATGTCAAATGCTTAAACTACAAGAGTGAATTTCCAAAAGACTTTTGATTTCATGAATTAAATGAAAAACATTAAATCATGATTTTCTATTTGAATCCTCTGATGGCATCATTTAACTGCTGACTTCTCTTAATGGAGCCAACACATTAACAACCATTGCTTCACTTTTCATGTGTGCATAAAAAAACTTGGAGAAAGTAATGAGTATAATTAACTTAGAAGAACAGTCTTTTGATCTAAATGACGTCATGCTTCATAGAGTAATATGTAGGCTCACCTTTTGTAGCCCTCATTTGAATCATTATCTTTTAGCACCATCTTCTTAATGTAGCTATTAACTTTTGAAGTAGATGCTGATGGTTCTTGTGATTGGCAATCTGTGTCTTCTGATTTCCATCTAATCAAGCTTTTTCTAGGCTGCTGGCATGACACTGCACTTTGCTTTATCATTGAGTGCCCCTCATGCTGTTCTCAAAAAGAAGGGGTTAGTTACACTGTGACCAAGTGCTAAAAAAAGCACTTCGCTCGCCACACATGTATCTCACAGCCTATAAGGTGAGAGCACGGCAGAAGCTGCAAGTACAAAGTGGAGGTTTACTAAATCCACCCCAGCTTCAGTTAATGCAACTATTGACAATAATACTTTGTTAAAACAACAACAAAAAGGACAAACACCCAAACAAGCAAAACATGAGGACAACAGGTATAACCCGAGACTGTTCCAGTGAAACCAAGCCATAGGCTTTCCATAACTGATGATAAGGATGTCAGCTCTGTGGATTAACAAGTGGGAGGGACCAAAGGAATCCCAGAGGGAGGAGTTGGCCTTGGAGAGGCAAGAGAAATTCTACAATACCAGATAAGAAAAAGTGTCAGTAGGTCCACAGCACCTGGAAAAGCCAGAGGTCAGTGACTGACAACATACAGTAAGATTCATTCAACACTTAGCAATTTCCTGTTGTTTGCCAAGCATCAGGTATGACAATTAGTACTATTTATTCAGCATCATTGCATAACAAACACTTTATTTTATTTAATCTCCACAAAAGAGTGTAAAGTAAGTATTGCTACTTCTGGTTTACAGGGGATAAAACTGAGCCCAGGAGGGGCCAACTGACTTGCCCAACTCCTGGCCATTCCCTCCTGTTCTGGGCATTTCTCCTCTGCCTCTCCCCATTTCTCTGCCTACATGAGGAGTAGATGGGAATGGTGACTTCCCATCTTAAAGGTGTTAAAATCTGTGTGACCCTCTCTCCCACAGAGGTTTGATTATCGTTTTCTCCTCCCTTTCCAAATGACCCCTCCAAAAACACATCCTTGTTTAACTAAACCTATTTCCTCTGCTGGCAAGAGAGAGGAAATGGGTTTTGATTGTGTTGCAAAAACGTCAGAGGTCCACAACACACTTTACATCTGATTCAATTTTATGTTTTATCATTTTATATTACTAGAGAGACTTTGTTTTTACTTTTTTTAATTTAAAAAGAAAAGAGGTTTATTTTGCTCATGACTGATGGCTGGAAAGATCAAGGCTAGGCATCTGCATCTGGTGAGGGCCTCAGGTTGCTTCCACTCAAGGCAGAAGGGGAAGGGGAGCTGGCATGTGCAGAGATCACATGGCAAGAGAGGAAGCAACAGAGAGAACAGGGGAGATGCCATGCTCTTTAGAACCACCAGCTCTTAATAATAAGAAATCACTCACTGTGCCCAACCCCCCACCCTCTGCAGGGAGGGTATTAATCTATTCATGAGGGATCTGCCCTCATGATCCAACCACCTGCCATTAGGCCCTACCTCCAATATTGGGGATTGTATTAGTCTGTTCTCACACTGCTAATAAAGACATATCCAAGACTAGGTAATTTATAAAGGAAAGGAGGTTTAATGGACTCACAGTTCCACATGAGTGGGGAGGCCTCACAATCATGGCAGAAGGCAAAGGAGGCACAAAATCATGTCTTACATGACGGCAGGCAAGAGAGCTTGTGCAGGGGAACTCTTATTTATAAACCCATTGGATCTCGTGAGACTTATTCACTACCACAAGAACAGTATGGGGAAACTGGCCCCATGATTCAATTATCTCCACCTGGCCCCACCCTTGACATGTGGGGGCTATTACAATTCAAGATGAGATTTGGGTGGGGACACAGCTAAACCATATCAGGGATCAAATTTCAACATGAGGTTTGTAGTGGACAAACATCCAAACCATAGCAAGTGATCAATTCACCTATCAATAACCAATAAGCATATAAAAAGCTTCTTACTCTCCAGTAAATAAAGATGGCAAATTAAAACAATAAAATGTAATTTTCTATCCGTCAGATTGAGAACTTAAAAAGTGATAATTCCTCAAGCTAGAGAAAGTACAAGGAACCAGACTCCCATTATCTGCTGGCGGGAGTGTAAACTGTTGCAACTTTTCCTTCACAGAAATACCTACCTAAGCATGTTTCGATCTGTTCTATTAAGTGTCAGATGGCAGGTTCAGAACAGTGCGTATGATTTTCTCTCGTTTAGAAAATGTGCCAGTGGTCTTCTCTGGAGAGTGGGACTGAGGGCCTAAGTAGAGATGGAAGTTTTTTTTTTTTTGGAGACAGAATCTCGCTGTTGCCCAGGCTGGAGTGCAGTGGTGTGATCTCGGCTCACTGCAACCTCCACCTCCCGGGTTCAAGCAATTCTCCTGCCTCAGCCTCCTGAGTAGCTGGGATTACAGGTGTGTGCCACCATGCCCAGCTAATTTTTATATTTTTGGTAGAGACAGGGTTTCACCATGTTGGCCAGGCTGGTCTCAAACTCCTGGCCTCAGGTGATCTGCCTGCCTCAGCCTCCGAAAGTGTTACGATTACAGGCATGAACCATAGCACCTAGACAAGGGAGCTTTTTTAACCATACAATCTTAGGTAACTCTTTTTCTTACCATGTACATATATACTGTTTAAGTATCCAAATTTTAAAACCAATTTTTAATTTTAAAAATCTCAACTTGAATTTATCTGAGATTTCAGCTCATAAATATTCACTGCAGAGTTATTTATAATATCAAAAAATGCAAACTTTATATCCAACAGTTTGGTATAAATTGGAAAAAAATAAGCTAAACATTAAAAACCATATTGTGGAATATTTTGCAACATAGGCAAATATTCAAATACAGTAAATGAAAAACTGATCATAGATTATATTTCAATCTCCAATTGTGTAATAATCATATATGTACACATATATGGTCAGGTCTCACTCTGTCTTCCAGGCTGGAATGCAGTGGCATAATCATTCCTCACTACAGCCTCAAACTCCTAGGCTCAAGGATCCTCCCACCTCAGCCTCCCAAGTAGCTGGGACTACAGGTGCATGCCAGTATGCCCTGCTAAACTTCATATGTTTTTGGAGAAACAGAGTCTCACTATTTTGCCCAGGCTATGCTTGAGCTCCTGGCTTCAAGGGAGACTTCTGCTCTGCTCACCCTGAAGATCTCAACTTAAAAGCCATATCCTGGCCGGGTGCGGTGGCTCACGCCTGTAATCCCAGCACTTAGGGAGGCTGAGGCAGGCAGATCATGAGGTCAGGAGATTGAGAACATCCTGGCTAACACGGTGAAAACCCGTCTCTACTAAAAATACAAAAAATTAGCTGGGCATGGTGGCATGCGCCTGTAGTCCCAGCTACTTGGGAGGTTGAGGCAGGAGAATCGCTTGAACCTGGAAGGCAGACATTGCAGTAAGTGCAGATGGGAGATCGCGCCACTGTACTCCAGCCTGGACGACAGAGCAAGACTCCGTAAAAAAAAAAAAAAAAAAAAAAAAAAAAACCATATCCTGGAGGATGCAAATTAAGTCACATCTGCCAGGCAGGTATTCCTTTTTTTACAGCAGGTATCTCACATGATAATTACAAATACATTTGCCTCTCAGCCAACAAATATTTATTGAACCATACTCTGTGCCAAGCAATGTGGTTGGTACTAGAAATTAGGCGGAAAAATTCTTGTTCTTGTGTAACTTGCACTCAAATAACTGTAAGGTTACACCTGTGCTAAGTGCTAGGAACGAGTATGTGGTAGTCCGAAAAACCCATGAAGAGGTAAATTGCACACAGAAACTCACAAGGATTGCCCTAATACAAGAAATCCTAAGGAGGGGAATTAACCAGACCAAAGAGGGCATCGTTACCCAAGGAACCACACGTTCAAGAAGTAAAAGGCCAAAAAGGCTGTAGCACAGCCAAGGGGAGTGTGCTGGAAGATGCCAGGCATGCCAGGCCGCCTGCACGTGAAGAATTTGTTGATCTGTTGTCTGGAAACAATGGGGTTATTAGGCGACGGGCAGAGGGAGGATCACACCTGATTAATAGGGACTTTTCCCCTCTGGGCTGAGAGTTTGTGTGTCCGTCTCACTCAGTGGCATCCCAGGAACCCAGAATAGCACTGCACGTAATAGGTGCTCAATAGGGCACCGGCCTGGGTGAACGGGGGACGGGCCTCTGTGGCCGGATGGACCACACAGGGCCACACCTCCAGCGGCGACCCACATCCACGGCCCCCATATCCCAGAGCGGCCGCAGCAGGAGAGGGAGGGAGGGAGTCCCAGGGCTGCCCCGCAGACCGCCGCTGCCCTCTGGGTCCCCACGCCGCTGCCAGCCTCCTGCCGAGGTTCGGACTCCCAGGGGCCTTGAGAAACCGAGAAGCCGCCTCCTCCCAGGTGGGCGACGTCGCAGGACCGGGACGCTTAACAGAAGTCTCCCTGCTGGGCACTCATCTCCCGCGGCCGGCAGCACCGGGCTCTGGAAGTGCCAAGACTTTGTGTTTTCAAGAGACAGGGTCTCGCTGTATTGTCCACGCTGTCCTTGAACTTCCGAGCTCAAGTGATCCTCCCACCTCAGCCTCCCTGGTAGCTGGGACTACGGGTGGATGCCATCATGCCTGGTTACTAGAGGGACTTACACACACACACACACACACACACACACACACACACTAAAAAAACCTACTAAACTACTTTTTAGAGAAGTTTTAGGTTCACAGAAAAATTGAACAGAAAGTACAGGGAGTTCCCATATACCCACTTGGTGGTGTACACTCTATGGATGTATGATGACATGCATCCACCATTGATACATTGTACAGAATAGTTTCACTGTCCTAAAAATCCCTGTGATCCACCTATCCAGCCTCTTTTTTTTTTCTTTTTCTTTTTCTTTTCTTTACTTTTCTTTTCTTTTCTTTTTTTTTTGAGATGGAGTCTTGCTCTGTCACCCTGGCTGGAATGCAGTGGCGCGATCTCAGCTCCCTGTAACCTCTCCCTCCTGGGTGTAAGCGTTTCTCCTGCCTTGGCCTCCTGAGTAGCTGGGATTACTGGCACGTGTCACCATGCTTTGCTAATTTTTATATTTTTAGTAGAGACGGGATTTCACTGCGTTGGTCAGGCTGGTCTTAAACTCCTGATATCAGGTGATCCCCCTGCCTCTGCCTCCCAAAGTGCTGGGATTACAGGCATGAGCCACTGCACCCAGCTGACTAAACCTCTTTTCTTTATAAATTACCCAGTCTCAGGTATTTCTTTATAGCAGTGTGAGAACAGACTAATACAGTATGTATTATACATAAATGCAGCTGGTCTTCCTAAGGATGGTTGCCCCTTAAAGGAAAGCTCAGTTTCGTCCAGCAGTTTCCCGTAATTTTAGAATTTCCTTTTCAAAAGTGTCCAAGGCTAGGACAGTGTATCAGGTCAAAGTGTGTTGCTTTGTGAGCATCACTCCACAAAGTGTCACCAGTGAGTCATGAGTCCCTCTCCTGCATGTAACAGCTGTTCATGCAATTCTCTTCGAGAGAATTGAACTCATCCTCATGTTTCCTTTGGTTTTGAACAAACAGGAATTGGTCACAAATGAAAATACAAGTCTGAATTTCATGCAGTAGGGAACAGCTACAATTTTAACAGCATGCTATGTAATTTTAGGCCAAAAGAAATGAAACTACTTATGCTAGACTGCCAATGCTACGACCTGGAACACCTGCTGTGAAATAGCAGCAGAGGAGACAGTTATCTTTTGTTTTATTCCTGAAACCAGAATCTCCTGCCCATAGACAGAGATCAAAACCTCCATCCTAAAGAGAGGCAGTTGGAGAGAACAGCCCAAATAAAGGCAAAACCTCACCAAAAAAAGAAAGGGAGATCTGAATTCAGGAGGATTCACCCTTTTGCACCCTGTGAAACCTCTGGAGTCTGAGGAACATAGTGCATTAATGCTGGTACCAAGCACTGAGCCCAAGAGGGAAGGCAGCATGTTCAGTGTTGGGAGGTCCCTCTGAATCCTGCTGACTACAGCGGACGTGTCTACCTAAGAGAAGAAGCTTAGATAAAATTAATGTAAGTAGAAGGTCTATTTGGGCCACATTTGAAGACTGTAACCCAGGAAACACCTCCAAGTCACTTTGGAGAATAAAGAACAGACTCCAGCTTTTAAGGAGAAAGGACAAACCAGGGGAGGGGATGATTACAAAAGTTTTTGTCAGGAATTCTCATTGCTTTACAAAAATAACATTGATTAGTAACCTTTATACGTTATTTAACTATAGAATATGACTTATAGTGTCCACATATGGCATTGTTACATTAAATTGTAGCTACCTGGGGCATCAGTCAGTCTAGAGTCCACATGGCAAGCAGCCTCAAGAGATGGTTACTTAGCTGAAGGAGGGAAGTGGGACATGACTGCTTTCTCATTCCAGTGCCTCTCCGGGCCTGATAATTGAAAGGGGCATTGCATTCCTCAGATTAAAAGGTTTTTGTGCAATTTATATTACAATACGGATGTACCCAGGATTTATTTAATTACCCTTTACTTTTTCCTGCCGTGTATTGTTTTTAAATCATTAAGTAATCTAAGGGTAGCATTATGCTTTCTGTCAGGCCTCGAGCCCAAGCTCAGCCATCATATCCCCTGTGACCTGCATGAATACATCCAGATGGCCTAAGAATCAGAAAAGAAGTGAAAATGGCCGGTTCCTGCCTTAACTGATGACATTCCGCCATTGTGATTTGTTCCTGCTCCACCTTAACTGAGCAATTAACCTTGTGAAATTCCTTCTCCTGCCTCAGAAGCTCCCCCACAGTGACCTCCGTCCCTGCCTGCAAGAGAAAAACCCCCTTTGACAGTAATTATCCACTACCCACCCAAATCCTATAAAACAGTGCCACCCCTATCTCCCTTCACTGACTCTTTTTGGACTCAGCCTGCCTGCATCCAGGTGATTAAAAGACTTTACTGCTCACACAAAGCCTGTTTGGTGGTCTCTTCACAGGGACGTGTGTGACACTTTCTAAACCTAACACTTGCTCAGTACATAAGTGTTAATGTACATTTTCATTTCCATCTTGGCTTTGTGGGTGCCTAAATCAGCAAATCTCTCCTTTCCTCCTTTTTCTTTTTTTTTTTTTTTTTTTTCTATTTTGGGATTATTGCCTCTGGAAGCTATGCCTTTAGTTTTGTCTCTGATTAGTAAGAGGAAAAGGAGAAAAAGGATAGCACCTCTAGGCAGTAGCCTCTCTCTGGGATGGCCCTGATGACTCCAATATAATCAGTCCATCCCCCTCCCTCTTCTTTTCTCTTCAGCAAATATTTTATTTATTTATTTACTTTGAGATAGGGTCTCACTCTGTCACCCAGGCTGGAGTGCAGTGGTACGATCATGGCTTACTGCAGCCCCCTCCTCCCAGGCTCTGGTGATCCTCCCATCTCAGCCCCCTAAGTAGCTAGGACTATAGGCATGCTCTACCATGCCTGGCTAATTTTTTGTATATATATTTTTTTTTTGTAGAGACAGAGTTTTGCCATGTTGCCCAGGATGCAAAATATTTTAGAATGACTTGCATTTATGAGTGGATACAGGTTTCCCCTCTCTCTTTGGATATTTACCTGACAAGCCCCTGGTAGTCCTGAGTGGCTTCCTGTCCTGATTTATAATCTCGAATGATCTAAGAAACCTCAAGCGTCTTAGGGGGAGTGGGATCAAAGTGCCCCTTCCCACTTTTCTCTGCTTTTTAAAAACATTGAGCCACCTATCTCCGTGGATGAGATCTGAGATATCCAATGGAGTTGGGATATGAAAGCAACAGCAGCAAGGGATGCAACAGAGAAGCTCTCACCAGCCCTGGAGGCACAGAGCTTTATGAGGTGCTGTGCAGGACTCTCCGAGAAAGGAGGGCTGCCTGACACCAAGAGAGAAGAGAGGAAATTACAAATGGTCCCTGACTTATAATGGTTCGATTTCTAAGTTTTTACTTTCTGATGGTGTGCAAGTGATACATTCAGCAAAAACCATGCTTCCAGTACCCATACAACCATTCTTTCACTTTCAGTACAGTATTCAATAAATTACAGGAGATATCCAATACATTTTTATCAAGTAGTCTTTGTGTAGATGACTTTGCCCAACTCTAGGCTAATTTAAGTTTTGAGCATGTTTAAGGTAGGCTAGTCTAAGCTATGATGTTCAGTAGGTTAGGTATGTTAAATGCATTTTTGACTTACAACATTTTCAAGTTAGGATGGGTTTACTGGGACATAACCTCATCACAAGCTGAGAAGCATCTGTGTTGTTGTAATTCAACAACACATTGAACAGTGGGGAGAGGGCCACTCACCCAAGCTGTAGCCCACTGGACTCCTCAACTTGTCTTTATTGCTGAGGCTGGAACAGAGTGATATGCACTCAGCACCAAAGGAGATCTCCATTCTATCAGCAGGAGTTCTTCTTCAAATCAAAATCACTCCGAAGTACACTGAGAAATAGCCAATCCACATAGCCCAGTAACTTCAGATCCCTGGCAATGATAGTTTAAGTATCCCCCTCTTGCTGGAATCATGGATAGGAAGTGGTATCCTGGGGTGTATTATTGAGATTGGGACAGGATCCACACTATAGGATGGAAAGTCCTGGCAGAAACACAAAGTGGTGCACACCTTGCCAGCAGGATATAAAGTCGTCTCTATTGGTGGAGCCAATCAGGATAGCAAATTAGTGAGCCATAAGCAGTTAAAAAACATCCCCTGGGAACTTTCTACCCATTTTAAATGATCCATTCTCATCACCAGTTGTGTTGTAAATGGTGGAGTAAGTGTCATTGGTGGGATCTTTGGGGATCATTCCAACACAGTTGCAGAAGTCATACTTGAAGAGACATATAAAATTAAATGATTTGTTTTACTCATAGTTCCTAAAAGGTGAAGCATGACATGCCACACAGGGAGCCATTTAGAAGGAGCTCCTAGAGAAAGGGCTCAAGTTAGCAGGTGGGGAGATGAGACCGGGTGGACCCCTGGGAAAATGCCTTTATTAGTAGTCACAGTAAAGTACACAAGCAAATGGCATGAGGGAATTTCACTGGTGTGTTTGAATATCACTAGGTTACAGTAGAGGAGGGCAAGAACTGGTGTCAGGGACCAGCCTTATCATATTGGCACCTCATTGCGTGGGCAGGGTGCTCACAGCCTGTTTGTGGGGACATCAAGGCATGAGAAAAATATGAAGTTCTAAAATTTTACACCACAACAGAAAATATTTATTTCTTCAGACAATTTTGAGGTATTATGTTGCATCCTTTCATTTTAACCTAAAGAACTCCCTTTAAGATTTCTTGTAGGGCAGGTCTAGAGGAGATGAACTCGGTCAGCTTTTGTGTATCCAGGAATATCTCGATTTATCCCATATTTTTGAATGATGGTCTTATCAGGTATAGAAGTCTTAGTTGATGGCTTTTTTTTCTTTCAGAACTTTAAACATAACATCCCACTGCCTCTGGCCTCCAATACTTCTGATAAGAACTCAGCCAACAATCTTACTGAGGATCTCTTGTATGTGAGGAATGGCTTCTCTCTTGCTGCTTTCAAGATTCTTTGTTTCATTTTAGCTTTCAGTGGTTGGATTATAATATATCTTAGTGTGGGTCTCTGAGTTTATCTTACCTGGCATTTGTTCAGCAACTTATATTTGTAGATTCACATATTTAATCAACTTTGGGAGGACTTGGGATATTATTTCTTCCAATAACCATCTTCTCCTTCCTCTCTGTTTCTCTTCCTCTTCTGTTATTCTCATAATGTGTATGTTCATCCACTTAGTGGTATCCCATAAGTCCTTCAGGTTCTGTTCCTTTTTCTTTATTCTTTTTTGTCTTTCTATCCTGGAGACTCAATAATTTCATTTCAAGTTTTCTGATTCTTTCTTCCTCCTGCTAAAATCTATTATGAAACTCCTCTAGCGAATCTTTCATTATCATGACTTTCAGCTCTTCTATTTCTGTTTGGTTCTATTTTAATATTTTTTATCTCTTGGCTGATGTTCTCATTTTGTTAATACATCTTTTCCTAATTTCCTTTAGATTTTTGTCCATGTTTTCCTTTAGCTATTTGAGCATTTTTGAGATGGAATTTTGCCCTTGTTGTGCAGGCTGGAGTGCAATGGTGTGATCTTGGCTCACTGCAACCTCCGCCTCCCAAGTTCAAGTGATTCTCCTGCCTCAGCCTCTCTAGTAGCTGGCATTACAGGTGCCTGCCACAATGCCCAGCTAATTTTTTGTGTTTTTAGTAGAGATGGGGTTTCACTACATTGGCCAGGCTTGTCTTGAACTCCTGACCTCAGGTGATCCACCCACCTCAGCCTCCCAAAGTTCTGGGATTACAGGCATGAGCCACTGCACCTGGCTCTCTTTGAGCATTTTAAGACAGTTGTTTTAAAGTCTTGGTCTAGTATCAGGATGGGACCAATATATTGCAAGGGTCCTTATAAGTAGGAGGCAGGAGAGTAAGAGTTAAAGAAAGACATGTGATAATGAAAGCAAGAGGTTGGAGTGATCCTAAGATGAAACTGTGAAAAAAGGAATGTGAACAACCTCTAGAACTGGACAGGTAAGAGACAGAAGCCTAAAAATATTATCTCTGCTAATACCTGCTTAGATTGTATATATTTAAAAGTGCTTTGAGATATATATAGGTAGATAGATATTGTTACAGTCAAGCAAATGAATATAACCATCATCTCAAATAGTTACCTTGTTTTGTGTGTATGCCAAATGCATCTAAAATCTTACCTTTTAGTAAAAATTGTGAGAACAATTCAATATTATTAACTAGGGTCTTCATGCTGTACATGACATCTGCAGAGTTTTTCATCCTAACTATCTGCAATTTTGTATCTTTCGACATACATCTCCCCACAACCTTCCCCAACCCTACTCCAGGAAACCAAAGTTTTATTCTCCACCTTTGCCTATTTGAGTTCTTTTCTTTTTTCTTGGTTACAGCTCAACAATTCCAATTTTGTACTTGTGACCACCAGAAGTGTACAATAATACATTTCTATTGTTGTAGTACATACATTTAGTAGTAATTTGTCAGAGCATCGTTAGGAATCTAATGTAATGTGATCATGCTATGGCTAAAAAATTTCAGGGCTTAAAAAATGTTTTATTTCTTATTTAAGCCATATGTTCATTGTGCGTTGAGAGTTATGTATTTCATAGTCACTCAGAAATCCAAAGTGAGGAAGAAGCTTCCATCAGAGCCTTGTGGGTCTTTGTGGAAGGGAGCAGTTGATCCACAGAGGCTTTTGCCATTAAATGCACAGACCACAAATTATACCCATCACTTCTGCTCCCAACTCAGTGGTCTAAAGAAGTCACATGGCCCCACCCAATGCAATGATTCAGAAAAAGCAACACTCCAGGTGGCCAGAAAGTAGAGAGACAAATATTTGGCAAAGCATGGTATTTCCAAGGAGGGTTCAGGAGTTCTACTCAGGTCCTCAACCTCACGCTCTACCATTAAACTGGACCTGACTCTGCCACAGTGTTCTCACTTGTAATACAGTCTCATGTTACAGGCTTGTTGTGAGGGTTAAATGAGATAATACATGCAGTGTGCTGAGCTCAAGGCCCACTCCTGGTGTATACTCAGTCAATGAAAGTCATTGATAAACACTTTAGAAAACATAAGCATCACATAAGGATGAATAAATGACTGTTTTGTGTTTCCCTCCAGGAGCGGCAGGTGAGGAGGAGCTGCAGGTGATTCAGCCTGAGAAGTCAGTGTCGGTCACAGCTGGAGTTCTGACCACTCTGTGACCTCCCTTTGCCCTGTGGGGCCCATCAGGTGGTTCAAAGGAACTGAAACAGGGCAGGAACTAATCTACAGTTCAAAAGGAGGCCACTTTCCCAAGATAGCTTGCATTTCAGACATCACAAAGAGAAACAATACAGACTTTTCCATGTGCATCACTAGCATCACAAGAGCCAACACTGGCACCTACAACTGTGTGAAGTTCTGGAAAGGGGGCCCTGACATGGAGCTTAAATCTGGACCAGGCACTGAGTTGTCTGTGTATAGTGAGTACAGTGTGGGCCTCCTTCGTCCCCCAGTGTGTGACAATAAGTCAATAGTAACAGCTTCCATTCATTGAGCAGCAATCGGGTGTGGTGGTGGGTGCTCATTTTCATGAACTGGTGTCACCTCCTTCTACAGATCAGTTAAGTTAAGGCCTGATGCATCATGCTATTCACTCAGGCACCCATGGCCTGTAAATGGTGGGTAAAGTGTGTAACACTTGTCTGCCTTCTCCACAACTTGTCTCTTCTCATCTGGCCCAGCCTTTGGTTTCTGCAGATGAGGGAACTGAAAGATTGGGTGACTTGCCCAGGCACAAGGCCAGATCTTGCCTTCTGCCTCCACAGAGCATTTTCCCCCTCTGGGTGGCCGAGTCTCCTTTTTATATAACTGGTACTCACTGAAAACCTACTATGTGCCAGGCTCTGCCCTGGTTGCTGTGTAAGCTGCGATGAACAAAACAGGGAAAAACTTGTCTCTCACAAACCTTACCCTCTCTTTCCTTCCAATGAGAAGGAATTTGTCCGGGGTGGGAGGGGGATTGTGATTTTCTTAGTTCAATCTTCAGAAAACATCACATTGGGAAGATTTCTGACAGGCACAGATCCATTGTTTAATCTGATGGCCCTGCTGGGCATAGATGCCGTGAGCTTTGGTGTTTGTGGGTCTGTTAGAGAAACTCTTGTGTGATTCAGGGATTGACTTACACAGGTACTGTAGGCTGCAGTCAGAGGTGGTTCATCTCAGAATGTCCCTCGCTCCAGGAAAGAGGCCTCCCATGTGAGTGACTTAGAGGTTTCCCAGTAGAGTTAGCAAAGACGCTCACTTTGGGTTTCCTGCCAAAGATCTAGATTCACAATCTAACTCCTGATCCTGGGATGTTAGCACAGGAGGGATCTTCAGACCAGCCAGTCCAACCCCCTGTTGACAAACAAGAGCCTGAGGCCGGGAAATGACATGGGTCTTGCCCACAGTCACAGGGCCAGTTAGTGATGGGATCCAAATTAGAGCTCAGATCCGATTCCAGGCAGGTCCTTCTTGCCCTGGTGTTAGACACCGTCTCCACAGAAGAGCCTGGTGCATCCTAGGTGCTGAATAGATGTTCCTTGAACATAACCACTGAGAGGCAGCCAGCACTTCCCCTTTTCATCGCCTTCCCAAGGTTCAGAATACCCCTGACATTCAGACCCCGAGCCTGACTGGAAAACAGTAAGTATTTTATTTTATTTTATTTTATTTTATTTTAATTTTGAGATGGAGTCTCCATCTGTCACATAGGCTGCAGTGCAGTGGCAACATTTCGGCTCACTGAGACCTCTGCCTCCCAGATTCAAGTGATTCTCCTGCCTCAGCCTCCTGAGTAGCTGGGACTACAGGTGCCTGCCACTGTGCCAGGCTAATTTTTGTATTTTTAGTAGAGAAAAGGTTTCACCATGTTGGCCAGGCTGGTCACGAACTCCTGACCTCAGGTGATCCACCCACCTCGGTCTTCCAAAGTGCTGGGATTACAGGCATGAGGCACCACATTTGACCCGTTTCATTTTATATAAAGATTCTATATCAGGACATAGACAGCTGCTCAATTAATACCTGTAGAGTACTCCAACTTATGGAGCTATCAAACTTAGTTTACAGTCTTCTGTTAATGGATATGTAAGTTGTTCCCAACCTTGGGCTACTAAAACAACGCTGCAGTGGGTGGCCTTGTACATGTACATGCGTCATCCTGCTCAGGTGGAAGACACCCACTGGAAGTGGCATTGCTGGGTCAGAGGGTATGTGTGTTTTAAGGTATGTAGCTATTGCTAATGTTTTCTTCTTGATGTTGAAATAATCAACACCCCCTACCACCACCCTGCATCCCTTGAACATAGGTAGGGAAGGTGATTTTACCCTGATTTTGCAGATATTACAAAGACATTGAAATTCCACGATGGTTCATATTGTGCCTAGGCAAGCACCCTTATTAAGGCTCAGGAGTAACTCAGATGTGCTGACTCCTAGTAGAGTGTTCATTCCTGTTTTCCAAGCCATTAACCTAAACGATGCCCTGGATGAGATTGGAGAAAAGTGAGGAGGGGACCAAAGAGTGGCAGCTGTCCCAGATGCTGTGTCTTCATCTGGCATTTTCTCCTTATAACCAGTGCTATGAGAGGGAGACCATTTGCTGCCTCATTTATAGAAGAGGACACAGGTTTAGAGAGAGGACCTGACTTGTGAGCAGGTAGAGGAGCCAAGGTTTGACCCCCAGCTGCCTGACACACAGCCCTTGTCTCCGCAACACCCATCTGTGCTTGCTGAAGTGTAGGGAAATGCTTCAATCTTCTCATTCTAAACTGTTGTATTGTTCTGTTCTATATCACTAAACATTAAAAAAAAAAAAAAGAAAAAAAAGGCTTCTTCTTGTATGGGTAGGAGGGGCTGGCTTGACAACCCCCATCAGAAAGATCCTGCAGGCGTTATATGTTATGTTGAACCTGTCCTAAAAGATATGTCTTGGCATTTAGGACTCTTCTTACATGTGCCATTTCTCCTTCATCGAGCAGCATCCATGGAGCTGAGTCCAGCCTCCTGCCTTTCAGCAGACCACACTGAAACCACCTTTGCAAAATTATGAGAGACAGTGAAAGAGATCTAACTTAACTGACTCCATCTTGCTTCTAACCTCCAAGCTGTTCTCGTTCGTTCCTGGACGTAGGCTGAACCAACTTTGGGAGAAACTTAGTTTATAGTTTAAACAAAGATGGTAACAGCCCTTTCCCAAAGCAGACCTTCTTGCCTGGAGACTAGAATGCCTTTGTAGGACTAACATTAGCCACACGATGAGAAATTATGGTTTAGGAGTCATGCAGCTGGAGGCTACAAGATTCTGACCCTCCCTAAACTGTTCCTAAGATCAGTGCTTGAGATATTTGGCAGACCCTGAACTTGATGGATCAGCCGGCACCACCCAAATCCAAAAACTGGCTCATCTGCTCTTATGGCCACCTGCCCAGGAACTGACTCAGCTCAGGAAGACAGCTTTGACTCCCTATGATTTCATCCCTGACCAATCAGAACTCCTGGCTCACTGGCTTCTCCTTACCCACCAACTTATCCTTAAAAACTCTGCTCCCCGAATGCTCGGAGAGACTGATTTGAGTAATAATAAATCTCTGGTCTCCCACAAAGCCAGAATTGTGTGAATTACTCTTTCAAGCAATTCCCCTGTCTTCATAAATCGACTCTGTCTAGGCAATGGGCAAGGTGAGCCCCTTGGGCCATTACAACGTGCCCACCCACTCATGGTGCCGAAGACTAAGGATGTGGGAATGAGACATTTCCTAGAGTTCTCATGCCCCGTGTGAGCAAGAGTTTACATTCTTTTTTGGGCTATTAGGAACCCAAGGTCTTCTGTTTGTGGGTACAGAGTAACCATAGGGAGCCCAAGGGGAGAACTACAGAGTAACCAGCCCTGGGCACCCAGAAGGGAGACTTCTCCCTAGAATTGCATTAAGTCAAGAATCTGAAAGGGACAAGGGAGGTGGCAGTCATTGTTGGGGATGTTGAAGTTCTAGTGCTTACTCTTTGATGAACAGGGAAGCTTGGCAAAACACAGGAAATGCCCAAGTCATGCATGGGGGATGAGAAGACAGTGCCTTCATTTCTCTTAGTCTCAGTTTTCTCATCTGTAAAATCATGACAATCTTGGACTCCTTTAGGAGAGTGGAAAGGACTTAAGATTCACTCTGTAAATCACCTAACACATTGTAGGCACTCTCCCAAATCACGTGTTATTTCAAGGCTGTGTGATCTCAGGCAACCCAGTTCCCTTTACTGGGCCTGTTTCTTCATATGTAGGGTGTAGATAATTATACCAAGCATTCCAGGATGTTAAGAGGATACAGCTAATCTGGGGAAAGAATAGACCAGTAAATGATGGGGTTGTTTTCCCAAGGTTGTGTGATCTTGGTAAAGTCTTGGCTACCCTCGAGTCCTCAGTTTTCCCATTTGTGAAATGGTGATGATCATGGTCACCATTATGGACTCTGTGGGGATTGGAGAGGATGTGCACAGAGTTCTGGATGGTGGTGGTGTTAGGGTTATTACTGAGTGTCAGTAGCACAGTGGTTAGGAGAGCATGGGTTGGAGCCCCATCACCTGTGCCACATCTCAGCTCTGCCATTTCCCAGCTCTGTGATCTGGGACAAGGCACTCCACCATCATGGGCCTCGGTATCCTTACCAGTCAATTGTAACTCAACTTGGGAATATTTTCTCCAACTCTATGTGTTGTTTGTTTACTCTGCTGATTATTTATTTTGCTGTTCAGAAGCTTTTTAGTTTAATTAGGTCCCATTTATTCATTTTTGTTTTTGTTGCACTTGCTTTTGGGGTTTTAGTCATGAATTCTTTGCTGAGGCTGATGCCTAGAAGAGTTTTTCCAACCTTGTCTTCCAGAATTTTTATAGTTCTAGGTTTATATTTAAGTCGTTGATTCATCTTGAATTGATTTTTGTGTGAAGTGAGAGATAAGAATCCAGTTTCATTCTTCTACATGTAGCTTGCCAGTTTTCCCGGCACCACTTATTAAATAGGGTGTCCATTCCCCAACTTATATTTTTGCATGTTTTGTTGAAGATCAATTGGCTGCACATATTGGGCTCTAATCTTGGTTCTTTATTCTGTTGCATTGGTCTATGTGCCTACTTTTATACTAGTACCATGCTATTTTGGTAACTATAGCCTTGTAGTATAATTTGAAGTCTGGTAATGTGATGCCTTCAGGTCTGTTCTTTTTGCTTAGTATTGCTTTGGCTATGCAGGCTCTTTTTTTTTGTTCCATATGAATTTTAGGATTGTTTTTTTCTAATTCTGTGAAAAATGCTCCTAGCATTTTTATGGGAATTGCATTGAATTTGTAGATTGCTTTGGGCATTATGCTCATTTCCTTAATATTGATTCTTCTAATCCATGAGCATGGGATGTGTTTCCATTTGTTTTTGTCACCTATGATATCTTTTAGCAGTGTTTTGGAGTTCTTGTTTTAGAGATTTTTCACTTTCTTGGTTAAGTATATTCCTATGTATTTTATTTATTTTACAACTGTTGTTTGTTTTCCTAGGTATTTTATTTTGCAGTTGTTTGGGACTGAGTTCTTCATTTGATTCTCAGTTTGGTGGTTGTTGGTGTGCAGCAGTGCTGCTGAGTTGTGTACATTGATTTTGTAACCTGAGACTTTATCAAATTCGTTTATCAAATCTAGGAGTCTTTTGGAGGAGTCTTTAGGATTTTCTAGGTATATAATCATATCATCTGCAAAGAGCAATAGTTTGACTTCCTCTTTTCCCATTTGAATGCTCTTTACTTCTTTCTCTTGCCTAATTTCTCTGGCTAGGATATCCAGAACTATGTTGAATAGAAGTAGTGAAAGTGGGCATCCCTGTCTTGTTCTTGTTCTTGGGGGAATGCTTTCAACATTTTCCCATTCAGTAGGATATTGGCATAGGTTTCTCATCTATGGCTTTTATTTTTTTGAGGTAGGACTCTTCTATGCCTAGTTTTTTGAGAGGAGAGTTTTTATCATAAAGGAATGCTGGATTTTGTTGAGTGCTTTTTCTGCACCTGTAGAGATGATCATATGGCTTTTGTTTTTAATTCTGTTTATGTGATGTATCACATTTATTGACTTGTGTATGTTAAACCATCCCTGCATCCCTGGGTTGAAGTCCACTTGATCATGATGAACTATCTTTTTGTTGTGCTGTTGAATTTGGTTAGCTAGTATTTTGTTAAGGATTTTTGCATCTATGTTCATCAGGGAAATTGGTCTGTAGTTTTCTTTTTTTTGTTATGTCCTTTTCTGGTTTTGATAATAGGGTGATACTGGCTTCATAGAATGATTTAGGGAGGATTCCCTCTTTCTCTATCTTTTGAAATAGTTTCAGTAGGATTGATATCAATTCTTCTTTGAATGTCTGATAGAATTCAGTTGTGAATCCATCTGGTCCTGGACCTTTTTTTTGTTTGCCATTTTTTTGATTACCGATTCAATCTCGCTACTTGTTATTGGTCTGTTCAGAGTTTCTATTTCTTCTGGATTTAATATAGGAGGGTTGTATGTTTCCAGGAATTCATCCATTTCCTCTAGGTTTTCTAGTTTATGTGCATAAAGGTGTTCATAGTAGTCTCAAATGATCTTTTGTATTTCTGTGGTGTCAGTAGTAATGGCTCCAGTTTCATTTCTAATTGGTCTTATTTGCATCTTTTCTCTTCTTGGTTAATCCAGCTAATGGTCTATCTATTTTGTTTAGTTTTTCAAAGAACCAGCTTCTTGTTTTATTGATCTTTTGTATTTTGTTGTTGTTGTTTGAATTTCATTTAGTTCTGCTCTGAGCTTTGTTATTTCTTTCCTTCTTCTAGCTTTGGGTTTAGTTTGGTCTTGTTTCTTTAGTTCCTTGAAGCATGATATTAGGTTGTCAATTTGTGCTCTGTCAGACTTTTTGATGTAGGCATTTAGTGCTGTAAACTTTCCTTTTAACACTGCTTTTGCTGTTTCCCAGAGGTTTCGATAACTTGTGTCATTATTATCATTCAATTCAAATAATTTTTTAATTTCCATCTTGATTTCATTATTAACCTAGTTATCATTCAGGAGTGGATTATTTAATTTCTATGTATTTGTGTAGTTTGGAGGGCTTCTTTTGGAGTTAATTTCTAGTTTTATTCCACTGTAGTCTGAGATGATACTTGACATGATTTTGATTTTTAAAAATTTATTGAGACTTGTTTTGTGACCTAGCATATGGTCTATTTTGTGCTGATGAGAAGAATGTATATTCTGCAGTTTGGGGGTAGAATGTTCTGTAAATATCTGTTAAGTCCATTCGTTCTAGGTTGTAATTTAAGTCCATTATTTCTCTGTTGACTTTCTGTCTTGATGATCTGCCCAGTGCTGTCAGTGGTATATTAAAGTCTTCTACTATTACTGTGTTGCTGTCTGTCTCATTTCTTAGATCTATTAGTAGTGGTTTTATGAATCTGGGAGATCTAATGTTAGGTGCTTATAAATTTAGGATTGTAATATCTTCTTGTTGGATTGATCCTTTTATAATTATATAGTGACCAACTTTGTCCTTTTATACTGTTGTTGCTTTGAAGTCTGTTTTGTCTGATATAAGAAAAGCTACTCCTGCTTGCTTTTGGCTTCCATTTGTGTGGAATATCTTTTTCCACCATGTTACCTTGAGTTTATATGAATCCCTCTATGTTAGTTGAGTCTCATGAAGACAGTAGATATTTGGATTATGATTTTTTGTCCATTTTGCCATTCTGTATCTTTTAAGTGGAGCACTTAGGCCATTTACATTCAACATTAATATTGAGAAGTGAGGTACTGTTCTCTTCATCATGTTAAATGTTACCTAGATAATTTTTTTTTCATTGTGTTATTGTTTTGTAGGCCCTGTGAGTTTTAGGCTTCCAAGAGATTCTATTTTGGTGCATATTGGGTTTTTGTTTCAAGGTTTAGAACACCTTTTAGCATTTATTGTAGTGCTGGTATGGTAGTAACAAATTCCCTGAACATTTGTTTGTCTGAAAATTACTTTATTTCTTCTTTATTTATTAAACTTAGTTTTGCAGGGTACAAAATTCTTGGCTGAAAATTGTTCTGTTTAAGGAGATTGAAGAGAGGACCCCAATCCCTTCTAGCTTATAAGGTGTCTGCTGAGAAGTCTGCTGTTAGTTTGATAGGTTTTCCTTTGTAGGTTTCCTGATACTTTTGTCTTACTGCTCTTAGAATTCTTTCCTTCATGTTGGCTTTAGATAGCCTGATGACTATATGCCTTGGTGAAGATGTTTTTGCAATGAATTTCCCAGAAGTTCTTTGAGCTTCTTGGATTTGGATATCTAGATCTCTAGCCAGGCCAGGGATATTTTCCTCAATTATTCCCTCAAATATCTTTTCCAGACTTGTTATTTTCTTTTCTCCCTAGGAACATCAATTATTCTTAGATTTGGCCATTTTGCATAATCCTGTATTTCTTGGAGACTTTGTTCATTTCTTTTGACCCTTTTTAAAAAAATTTTTGCCTAATAGAATTAATTCAAAAGCCTTGTCTCCAAGCTCTGAAATTCTTTCTTCTACTTGTTTTAGTGTATTATTAAAAGTTTCTGCTGCATTTTGTAATTCCCTAAGTGTGTCTTTCATTTCCAGTAATTCAAATTGGTTTTTCTTGATGATATCTATCTGTCTAGAAAATTTTTCATTCATATCCTAAACTTAGAAAAATTTTTTTGATGGTTTTCACCTTTCTCTGATATCTCCTTGAGTAGCTTAATAAGTCCTTATCTGGTATTTTCAAATATTTCATCTTGGTTTGCATCCATTGCTGTAGAGCTAGTGTGATCCTTTGGGGGTGTTATAGAACCATATTTTGTCATATTACCAGAGCTTATATTCTGGTTCCTTCTTATTTGGGTAGGCTATTTCTTCTAACTATTCTTGAATTTATGTTTGATTTGACTAAGTTTGTTGTTTGTTTTAATTTCTTTTTCCCCTTAAGGATGAGACTTTAATACTTATAGTTAGTTACAGCCTAATTTGGTTCTTGGTGCTTCCAGGGATGAAGACTGTAAGAGTTCCCTGGTTATAAAGTCTTTGTATAATGGCTTTCCCACATGCTAGTTGTAGTAGGGGCCAATAGGGGAGGTGTTCCTGGGTAGGGACTAGTTGTGGCTACAGCAGATGGGCAAATGCGATACCCAATGGTGGGCAGAGGTCCCAGTTTTGACAGAGGTTCTTGGAGGAGCTCTCAGTGAGTTGCACTGATGTCTTATCAGAAGGAAGGGTTGAAGCCACCTTAGCTCCCCTGCCAGGTCAGCAGGAAATTTATTCACCTCTCAGACACACTCCAGTCCTAGTACTCCAGCATTCAGATCAGACAGGCACCTCTTCATGGGTAGGAATGTTGATGTTCAAGTAGAGAGGAATTGTGACTCTGTCTCTCGTGCAAGCCAGCACCTGGAGGATGCTCCTCCTGTGGGGATGCCATCACCCTGACGTGTTCCAGAAAGGGCGTCTATAGTTTAACCCACACTTAACTCCCATGGGAGAAGCCCTAACCGTGCCTGTGGTGGTGGACAAGGGAGAAAAGATATTTCCTTATCCAAAGCCCTTCATGGGCACCAAGGCTGTCTGACTGTTGGGCTAGAGCTGAAGATTTTCCCTGCTGAGGCCAGCACTACAATTGTGCCTCTGTTAACTTCCCACCAGTGGAAATATCTGATGCTCAAGTCCTGTTGTCTGGATTCCTTTGTCTCACAGGATGTTCCCTTGATGTGGTGCACTCCCCCTTCTCCTAAGAGTGGGGATCCCTGGGAGCCAGGCTACTGTAAGTGTTATTGTTCCTCTGGGTCTAGCCATCCAGTGAAGTTGCCACACTCCAGGCTCATGTTGGGGAGTGTCTGCAAGGGATCTGGTGATACAACCTGTCCTCAAGTCTCCCAGCAGTGGGTAGCAGCACTAGCTCTAATGGTGGTAGCAGGTGAGTGATGTAGACTCTGTGAGATTCCTTGTTTATTGATAGCCTTAGTGTACTCACTTTCTTGAATACCAGTTACAGTGGAATGATATAATCATATGGACAGGCTCAGGACCTCCTGGTTAGCCAGAGTGGTGCAGGCAGTAGTGATAACTGAGATTTTACAGCTGTCTTCTCCTTCTTGGGCACAGTGCTATTCCACCAGGAGATGCTATCATGGACTGTGTTGGTTGGCTTCCACCCAGGAGGTGACGCTTGCAAAAGAGCACCAGCCACTGTAGTAGCAGTAGGATTTTTGCTTGCCTTATGTTGCCCAGTGCGGGTACTCTGGTTTCTCAGGCAATGAGGAGAGGCATATAGTTCTCAAGATTTTCTGTCCTTTATGTGAAGCTACCAGGGCAAGTGGCAGAGCAAAGCCAGGTGGGAGCTGGGTCAGGCGGGTTTGCGCTCTGAATCTTTGCTGGCAGGGCACACAGCAGCCCCTGTGGGTGTTGAGGGAATGGGAGCAGGTCTCAGGTCACTGGGTTGACCTTCCGGAGGGGAGAATTGCTGCCTGTGCTGCACAGAAGGGTTCGCACATGGAATGGTGAGCAGCAGGCAGCGGTAAGCCCCCACACAGTTCCCACGTACTTGGCGAGGCAGATCCACTCCCACAGTGTTACACTGGCAGCAGTGAACTAAGTTCCAGTCAGCCTGCACTCAGAACTCCAGTTGCCCATGTGAAAATAACAGCCGCTTTCAGACCACGCCTCTCCCCATCCACTGCAAAGCCTGGTGCCTGGCTCCTGCACTTGCGGTTGCAGCCCACTTTTCACTCTCCCCTGCCCTGGTCCTGGCCAAGGGAGTTCATCCCCACCCAAGGTTCTATTGTGAAACCCCCTTGGGGGCTTCCTTCAACCTGAGACCAACTGCTTGAACTTTTCGGCTGTCCTCCGCAGAGTCTCCTGTGTGGAACTGTAGGGAATGGCTTCCATCGGTCCACACCAGGATCTGGAAGTGCATTCACGGGTCTTCCCGCCGTTGCTCCTACTTTTATATTCCACAGGCCTCCCCAAGTCTGTTCCTGCGCTGGTTGGGGTTAGAGCCTTCGCCCATTGCCTGGACTTTCAGGGTCCCTGGTGGGGGTGTCTATCCCCAAGGCAGTCTCCCCCTTCCTCTCACTCTGGGGACTCGCAGCCCTTGCCCGACTCACAGTGTAGGCGGCAGCCTCCTGCTTCCTTCAAAAGTCTGTCGATTCCTTCGGTTTTCCTATTCAGTTTCTGTGTCGCTTCTTGGAAATAAGTTCTCAGTGTGATTCTCTACACACTATTTTTTCCTTCCAAGTGGGAGAAGTATGCTAGCAGTGCCTCTAATCTGCCATCTTGAAAAGCTTTTGTGGTATATCTTTTGCTATTCCTATATTTGTACCTATTTATATTACTTTGTTTGGGTGTGTCTCTTTGTGCTGGATGCTTGGAGATTTCCCTGACATGATCACCCAGCTCACCAACTTACTACTTATTTATATATCTCAGCTACTAAACCTATTAATTAAAAAAATTCAGCACTAATTATGTTTTCATTTCCAGTCTGTGTTTTGGCATTTTCCTTAGATGCCTGTTGTTATTTCATGCCTGCCTATTCTTGTTTCATAAATACCTGATGTTTTATGGATTTACTTCGGTTTTCTTTATAAGGTTATTGAATATACTAATTTTAAAGACCTTTTCACATTGACTTTTTTAATGTTTTCTCTGTGGAGAAGTTCTCTTTATTGCTGTTTTTGCTTTTAGTTATCGTTGTTCTTGGATTGGTTAGCTAGCTCTCATGGTGCTGCTGTTCTCCAAATCTTTGGAGATTCCTGCATGCACTGCTATCTTTCCAGGAATAACGCCCCAAGTGATTAGGGGTTGTCAGGGTCTCATGAAGCATGGCACCTGCCCCAACCTCCCTGTGGTGGCTGCTTCTAATTGAGGCTATGGCTTCTTCTCTGCTTACTTCCTGAAAGATGTCTTTCTGGTACGGTTTGGCCGTGTCCCCACCCAAATCTCATCTTGTGTTGTAGTTTCCATAATCCCTCCGTGTTATGGGAGGGACCTGGTGAGAGGTAATTGAATCGTGGAGGCCGTTACCCCATGCTGTTCTCATGACAGTGAGTGAGTTCTCATGAGATCTGATGGTTTTATAAGGGGCTTTTCTCCCTTTGCTCAGCACTTCTTGCACCACCATGTGAAGAGCAATGTGTTTGCTTCCCCTTCCACCATGACTGTAAGTTTCCTGAGGCCTCCCCAGCCCTGCAGAACTGTGAGTCAATTAAACCTCTTTCCTTTATAAATTACCCAGTCTCAAGTTTGTCCTTATAGCAGTATGAGAACAGACTAACAGACTCTCCCTCCCCATGAGAACTGTCATAGAGCAAACATTAAAAGTGAAGGCTGTGGAGTGTGACAGTCTATGTTCTAATTCTGAAAGCTGGGTGATCTTGAGCAAATTCATTACTCTCTATCCGCCTCAGGTGTCCTCACCTGTAAAAGGAGGTTAATGGTAGCACTTACCTCATGGGGTTGGAGTAATGATTTAATGAGATCTGACATACCATGTTTGATGCAGTATCTGGAGCATAACACATCTTCAATAAATGATGCGGCCACTATTCCTTCATGTTATGTGGAGACTCATTTCTTGTTCATAAGTGTAATTAGACATTGATTAATATAATTATGTAATTTTTCATTTTCATTTCTGTGAGTGTGGAATCACAGACAGGGGAAGACTTCACCATGTGCATATCTGCCACATTGAAACATTTGAATGAAAATATGATAAATTTTACAATTTTATTTGACAATTTCTCATGACAGATGAAGAATCTAAAACCCAGCATGCAACAGAAATGTTTTTGGACAGGCCTTTGTTAGTCATAGATGATGGAAGAGAAACCATTTCTCCCAATAAAGTGGTTTTTCTAAAGTACAGCTGTGGCAGGGAAGCAGTGAATGCTTCTTCTACACAAAAAAATTGTTGCCACAGTTTTTTGGCTATAATTAAGTAGAAGTCTAGCATTTTGTATAGCTTATATTATTCTACTGTATCTCTACAAGGTGCACGTTATAACCTCCATTTACGTACAATCAAACTAAGGCTCAGAGAAGTAAAGTGTCTTGTTGAAAGCCACACAGTTGGAAATTATAAGTGGAGGGATTAATGTATGGATTGACAGGGAGCAGGATGAAGAAAATCCCAGAGGGAGCCATTGATATCAGGATGGCAGGGGTAGTCCAAGTGCTTCGTGTAAGCTGGGTCCCAGGAGGACCAGGGAGTTAGATAGGAGGAAGTCCCTGCAACTTGCCAGGCAGTAAGGATCCATTCAAAAGCAATACCTGAGTTCCCCCTGTTTACATGGCACCATGAGTATCAATAATGCCCGACTGTGTTTCAGGCATGGTATAGTTATAACATCTCTTTTAGTCTCCACCATAACATCTGCAGGGAAAGCCTTATTATCCACATTTAGGAGATATTATCCTAAACTTATTATCCACAGTTTAGCGAAACTGAGCCTAGGAGGGCCCAGTAGCTTGCCCAATTCCTTAGCACACACTCTTGGTTGGGGCATTTATTCTTCCTCCCTCCTCAGGTCTTATCTGAATACAGTAGTGAATGAAATAGGTGTTCTGTTTACAGAACAAAAGGTACTGAAATTGATGTGATGGCCCCAGGAACCTGTCCACCATATTCTCCTCCCATCATAACCCTGTCCCGTCTCTGGAATCCATAGTCCCCACCTACCTCCTAAAGCAGATCCTTATTACTCTAAACCCACTTCCTCTCCTGGAGGAAGTCATGAAATGATTCCTTCTGCTGGATGCAGGCACATGAAAATGCTAAGGTCCCAGATTAGACTGAATTTGGGCTAAGTTTGGGCAGTTACATCAACAAACTTTTGGAATAAGGAATCATTTCAGGAGCAGATCTGGTTCCTCTCCAGTGCTGAGCAAGTCCTGTAAATGTTCCTCCTGCCTCCAGCTGAGTAGCGTTTGTTTGAAGCTGGTGCAGACTAAGGCAGCAAGCCAGCCACATCTTACGGTCTTGACATGGACAGTTTAGGGCATAGCTCACAATCACAGATCTTTCTTGGCCTAAAACCCCTAATTGCGGAATCACCAAAAATATCTGAGATGGAGATAGGGGTGATGTGGGGAGAGAGAACATGGTCAAGGTGTGCAGGAAGCATTATTTCTGCTAAGAGTGTCTGATTCTCCTGAAAATGGAGCATGAGAACTCTGCTTTGTAGCTGCCTGCTGTGCCTGGTTTCTATGACACAATCTAGAAGCAGGTTACTGTCTCACTTCATCACAGCTACTTCCTCTTGAATCGAGGGAGCCAGTGCTTGTCTTATCTACTTAGAGCAGAGCCTGAGATCTCCCCAGCACAGACGTTTGAACAGAGCAGGCCCCTGATGTCTCCAGGATGCCCATCCTAGCCTCCTGGCCCCACCCTCCTGGTCCTTTCCTGCTGCTGACTCTCCTGCTGGGACTCACAGGTGAGCATTGCCTTGGGCTAGAATGCTTTCTTCTTCACCACTGAGCCATGGCCTGCCCCTGGGCTTCCAGGATTCCAGACAACCACAAGTGCTGCCAAGGAAAGTCAA
Source organism: Gorilla gorilla gorilla (assembly GCF_029281585.2). Taxonomy (NCBI): domain Eukaryota; kingdom Metazoa; phylum Chordata; class Mammalia; order Primates; family Hominidae; genus Gorilla; species Gorilla gorilla. The sequence continues at coordinate 11,637,337 of NC_073245.2, read as the reverse complement.
GGACTGGGCATTGCCTAAGAGCAGAAGATCAGAGAGGTGCATGCTTCCTCTGTGGATCTGCAGCTGGCTACCAGAGGCATCAAACCACGTGATGCTTCAACCACCACCAAAACAATTACTGACATTTTTGTAGTAGTTCAGTTTACACAACACATTCAAAAGAATCATTATTTAAATCCTTGCAACTCTTGAGGCTCCAGAGGCAAAGCAACCCGCGGAAGCCCACAGAGTGAGCTCAGAGACAGCCTGACAAGGCTGTGTGGCTCCAAGCCCAGCCCTCTCTGTGCACCATCCTGAAGAAGTGGTCTGAAATGGTGCCGGCTTGAGTTGGGCAGGGGTGCAGTGTTTCCTGCAGATGTCCTGCATCCACCATCCTCCCTAAGGGTGCTCCTCCCTTTGCCCTGTGTTCCCCCCATTCCTCCCTCCTCTGCGATCTGAGTGTTACCACCCATTTCTCTGTGGCCAGTTCCTTTTTAAGAAGTTCCACATCTTCTGCTTACTGGGTCCTATATTTGTTAGGGCTTCCATAACAAAGTACCACAGACTGGGGGGCTAATACTTCCTCGCAGTTCTGGAGCCTGAAGTCCAATATCAAGGTGTCAGTTGGGTTAGTTTTTTTGGTTTTTGGTTTTTGTTTGTTTGTTTTGAGAGGGAGTCTCGCTCTGTCTACCCGGGCTGGAGTGCAGTGGCGCAATCTCAGCTCACTGCAACCTCCCCCTCCTGGGTTCAAGCGATTCTCCTGCCTCAGCCTCCCGAGTCGGTGAGATTACAGGCGCCCGCCACTATGCCCGGCTAATTTTTGTATTTTAGTAGAGATAGGGTTTCACTATGTAGATCAAGCTGGTCTCGAACTCCTGACCTCAAACGATCCGTCCACCTCGGCCTCCCAGATGCTGGGGTTACATGCATGAGCCACCGTGCCCGGCTGGGTTAGTTTCTAATGAGGTCTCTCCTTGGCTGTAAAAGGCCATCTCTTCCCCGTGTCTTAGCACGTGGTCTTCCCTCTGTGTGCGTCTGTATCCTCAGCTCCTCTTGCAGTGAAAACGTGGGTCACAGGGTCACATTGTGTTAGGGCCTGTCCGCAATGACCTCATTTAACTGAATTACTTCCTAAAGAGCCTATCTCCAAATACAGTCCCATTTTGAGCTATTAGGGATTGGGACTTCGACACATTCGTTTTGGGGGACACATTCAGCCCATAACAGGTCCCCATAACATTCCTTGGTTCCCTAGACTTTTCTGTGGAGATTTTATTTCCCCTTCCCCAAGACAGGCAGGATTGGAGGGCCTTAACTGGTGCAGCCTTTGAGAGCCGGGCTGCTTGTCCTCACCCCTTTCTCAATTCATGGAGCTGACCCCATGGTCACAGGGCTGGGCATCGTACCTTCTCAGCTCCCCAGTGGGCCCTGCTGTGATGTCCCCTCACAGATCCTAAAGGGCAGGGGTCCCACTTTTAAAAGTATTTTTCTTACACATACACTGTAGTGAAATTACTACCATAATAGTTCACCAATTAAACTCTTCTGATAAGACGGACACATTTCTTAGCATTTTGTATTAATTTGACTAATCCTCACAATATCACTGTGTGAAAGCTACAATTGTTATCCTCTACTTGCAAAAGGGGAGTCAGGCAGAGGGAGGAACTTGTTCATTGTCTCCTAGCTCAGTCAATGGAGCAGCTCCAGAGTTCCTTCTTTAAGCCAGTTTATGTTAATTGCAGAAAAATTAGAAAGTGCAGGGAGGAAAACAGAGGAACAATCACCACCCATCACACCAGTCAGAGACAACCAGAGTTAAAACCCTGTTGTATGCACTCCAACCTTTTGTTAATAATGTGTTGGATGCTTTCTATGTGCCAGATATTTTACTGAGCTTTTAAAATGTATTATAATTTAGGTCGGGCAGGGTGGCTCATGCCTGTAATCCCAGCACTTTGGGAGGCCTAGGCAAGTGGATTGCTTGAAGCCAGGAGTTCAAGACCAGCCTGGCCAACATGGAAAAACCCTGTCTCTACTGAAAATACAAAAAAAATTAGCTGTGCATGGTGGTGCATGTCTATAATCTCAGCTTCTTGGGAGGCTGAGGCACGAGAATTGTTTGAACCCAGGAGGCGGAGGTTACAGTAAGCCAAGATCATGCCACTGCACTCCAGCCTGGGAAGCAGAGGGACAGTGAGACTGTCTTGAAAAAAAAAAGTGTTATAATTTTATTCAATGCACAAAACAACCTTGTATATTAGCATGATAGGCCATGCTTTTATATGTGTTTATGAATGTGTGTATGTGTGAGTGTGTGTATACACATTTGTGTATACGAGTGTAAGAATACACACACAGTTTTTATTTTTTATTATTTCTCTTTCTATTTTAAATTAAATTTTTAACAAAAAATTGTAGTTTTATTTTCTATTTGTCAAAATTATACATATCTACAACATATTAAGAAATATGTATACATTTTGAAATGACTAGATTGAGCTAATTAACATATGTGTGATCTTACATATGTATTTTTTTTTGTGGAGAGAACTCATAAAATCTGCTCTCTTAGTATAATGGATGTTATTAAATATGGACTCCATATTGTACAAGTAATTGCTTAATCATATTTCTCCTATCTAACTGAAATTTTGTATCCTTTGACCAATCTCTCCCCAGCCACACCTCCTCCCTAGCCCCTGGTAACACCTATTCTACTGTCTATTTCTATGTGTTCAACTTTTTTAGATTCCACATATGAGTGAGATCATGTGGTATTTGTCTTTCTGCACCTGGCTTATTTCATTTAGCATAAAGTCCCCTAAGTTTATGTATGTTGTCAAAAATTACAGGATTTCCTTCTTTGGTAAGGCTGATTAGAATTCCATTGTGTATTTTCCTTATCAGTTTGTCTGTTGATGATGGACACTTAGATTGATCCCATATCTCAGCTATTCTAAATAGTGCTGCAGTGAACATGGGAGTGCAGCTATTTCTGTGACATGTTGACTTCGTTTCCATTGATTGTATACCCAGTAGTGAGATTGCTGGATCATAGTAGTTCTATTTTAATTTTTGAGGAATCGCCATACTGTTTCTATCATGGCTGAACTAATTTACATTCTCACCAACAGTATGCAAGAGTTTTCTTCTCTGCACACCCTCTCCAACACTAGTTAAATATCATTGTTTTTATAATAGCCATTCTAACTGGTGTGAGATGATATCTCACTGTGGTTTTAATTTACATTTCTCAGGAGAATAGTAATGTTGGATTTTTTTCATATGCCTACAGCCGTTTGAATGTCTTCTTTTGAGAAATGTCTGTTCAGATATTTGGCCTGTATTTTATATTTTGGGTTGTTTTCTCAGTATGGAGTTGTTTGACTTCCTTCTATATTTTATATATTGACTTTTTATCAGATGTATGGTTTGCAAATATTCTCCCATTCTACAGGTTGTCTCTTCACTCTGTTGATCGTTTTCTTGCCTGTGTAGACAGTGTTTAGTTTGTTGGAATCCCATGTGTCTATTTTTGCTTTTGTTGTCTGTCCTTCTGGGTTTATATCCCAAAATTAACTGCCCAGACCAATGTCATGGCACTTTTCTTCTAGTACTTTTACAGTTTTGGGTCTTACATTTATGTCTTTAATCCATTTTAGTTGATTTTTTTATGTGATATAAGATGAAGGTCCAATTTTATTCCTTGACATGTGGACATCCAGTTTTGCCAACACCAGTTTTTGAAGACTGGTCTTTCCTCATTGTATGTCTAACAGTTTTGTCAAAAGTCAATTAAGCAAAAATATGTAAGTTTGTTTCTGGACTCTCTACTCTGTACCATTGATCTATGTGTCTCTTCTTATGCCAATGCCATGCTATTTTGATTATTATAGCATTGTACCAGATTTTGAAATAAGGCAGTCTGGTGCCTCCAGCTTTCTTCTTTTGCTCAAGATGGCTTCACCTATTCATGGTTTTCTGTAGTTAATATTAATTTCAGATTGTTTTGTCAATTTCTGTGGAAAATATCATTGGAATTTTTTTAGGATTGAACTGAATTTGTAGATCTCTTCTGGAAATATTTAAACAGTATTAATTCTCCAATCCCTAAACACACATATCTTTTCATTATGTGTCTTCTATTTCTTTCATCAGTGATTCATAGTTTTCAGTGGGCAGATCTTTCACTTACTTGATTAAATTTACTCCTAGATATTTTAGTTTTTTGAAGCAATGGTAAATGAGATTATTCTATTAACCTTTTTATGCTAATTTGTCATAAGTGTATAGAAATGCACTGATTTTGCATGTTAAGTTTCTATTTTGCAACTTTATTTGCTTTTTTGATCCAATTGTTTTTAGAGATTTTAGGATTTTCTATATATAAGATAGTGTCTTCTGAAAACAGCAACAATTTAAATTCTTCCTTTCTCATTTGTATGACTTTCATTTCTTTCTCTTGATAATTATTCTGGATAGGACTTCTGATACTATGTTGAATAGAATTAGTGAGACAGGATATCCTTGTCTTGTTCCTGATCTTAGAGAAAAAGCTTTTCACTTTTCTTCACTGGATATCATGTTAGCTGTGGATTTGTCCTATATGGATTTCATTGTACTGAGGAGCATTCATTTTACATCTAATTTTTTCAGCATTTTTACAATTAAAAAATGTTAAATTTTGTCATATGCTTTTTTTGTCACTGTTGATATGGTCCTATGTTTTTTGTCCTTCATTCTGCTGATGTAGTGTATTGCATTTGTAGATTTATGTTTATTGAAGCATCCTTGTATTCCTGAGAAAAATCTCACTTAATCATGCTGAAATACACAGGATTTTAAAAAGACATTCTCTTCAATTCATATTTTCGTCTACATGAAATGCACGTTGAAGAGATGTTTGGTTTTCCCTGTTGCCCAGCCACTCTCTTCCCTTTTCTACCACCTGATATTACCACTGAAACTCTCCCAATCTGTTAAGATAAGCAATAGGTAAGCAACTTCTCTCTTGGTAAAATGCGTTTTATTTTAAAGCAGAACTCTGTGCATTACTGTCTTAGAGTTCCCTCTTTCATGAAGGGTAAGAGTGAGGAAGAAAGAAAGGGATAAAACAGAGAGCTCTGTCTATGTTATCTACATCTATGGTTATATCAATAGCTGTATCCATATGCATATCATGTAATGTGGATCGAAGCCTCCATGACTTAGAAAATCTAAAAAGTAATAATTTACAATTTTTGAATACTCACCATGTGCTAGACACTGTTGGAAATGCCTTATAGCTGTTACCTCAGATGGTCGTTATGCCCAAAATAGATATTCCCCTTAACCTCCTCCCACTGCTCACAGATAAGAAAACAGAAGCACAAAGAGCTGTGAGGATGCTCGTTGGTAACTGGTAGAGCTATGATTTGAACTCAGGCACTCTGACTGCAGAGATCACAGGTTTCACCGTCACTCTTGTCAAATACTTGTGGCCTTGATGCTATGCCATGAGACTTCTGCAGCTGCTGCTCCTGGGAGTGAGCGGGGTTGTGGTGTAGGGAAGAGGGTTTGTGGTTTTCTCCTTCTGGGCTCTTCTGCTTTCTTTGTGTATGCAAATGAATGTTTTTTAAACCAAGTCATCTACATGGGAAACTCAGTTTCTAGCAAATCTCACAGATGCAGTCCACTTAAAATAGATTTCAGTGTCCCAGGGAAGTGTTCTAATGAGTAATTCACACCTTACACACCTATATATTGGATAGCTACTATGTGCCAGGACCTGACATAGAACATGTCATGCATTGGTGAATAAAAGAGCAAAAGTGGTTGACCTTTTGGAGCTTATATTCTACTGGAGAAATGATAATAACCAATACACATGTTAAGTAGATAAATAAAATAGTGTAGTATGAGTATATGATTTTATCATGTTGTGGAAATGTCCATATATTCCTTTTATTGATTATTTTCCTCATAAAAAGATGTTCAAATTTGTCAAATGCTTTTCTACATCAAATGAGATAATCGTGTCTTTTTCTCTTCACTGTATAAATATGATATATGACATTATCATTTGTATATTGAAACACCTTTGTATTCTAGGAATAAATTCCAGTTACTTATGGTGTAGAATCCTTCTAATATGCTGTTAAATTCAGTTTGTTAGTATTTGGTTGAGAATTGTTGCATCAACAAATTATAAGACCAATAGTCCACAAAATGGTGTGCAGCTGCACCTGACGGAAATTTTAATTTTGCTTTTCAGTGGAAGTTTAGGTTCCAATGGGCCCCATTTCAGATGAGCAGAGCCTTGCATGTGGGACAATCTATGGTTCATGATTGCAACAGGAGAGTATTGTTCCTAGATCTGGACTCCAGGATAGGAGATCCCAGTAGGTAACCAGGCATTTGTTGTTTTAATGGAATATAGCACAAGGGTGAGAGGGGCATTGTTTTTGCATCAAAGGCCCTGGGGAGATGTATGGCCATCATGAATGGTCTAGAAACTCCAAAAAGCATGAAAGAAATTGCTAAAGTCTCCACAGAGATGAGGTATTTTTGTTTCTTTGTTTATAGGCACTAACAGGGGTGCCTATTGATTTTAATTTGTAAATAAACTTTGTAAAAGAAGAATATGTTGCCACTGGCGCCTCAAAACAACTTAGAGATGCTGGATAAAGTGATGTTAATATGCACATCACATGAATCTCCTTTGAAGAGGTTGTTATCAATGTTATGTCCTCCCGTGCTCTTGAAGAAATGTAGATGTCATTATTGATATTTAAACAGGATCCTCACTTCAGGATAGAGAGTCTTGGCAGAACTCCAAAAGGTAACATGAAGCTGCACATAGCACAGCAAAAGAAAGCCATCAGTGTAAAAAGCCTTCTCAAGTTGTGGAGCCAATCAGAGTAGCAAATTAGTAAGCCATGAGTAGTTAAAGAGCATCTCCTAGGAAATTTCCACCCCAGTTTAGAATGATCCCATTCTCACTGCCATTAGTATTGAAAATGCTAAAGTCAGGCTATTGGGTCTTTATGAATCACTCTAAGATGGTCATGAAAATTTCACTTGGAAAGGCATATGGAATATGATTTATTTTACTCACAGGTCCTAGAGAGGGAAGTAGGGCATGCCACGTAGAAAGCCATATGAGAAGAGCTCCTAGGAAGCAGGCTCAATCAAGCAGATGGGGAAGCAAGAGAGAAAGAATTCCTCAGCAAGTGCCTTTACTGGGAGTCAGGGTAGAGGGTACAAGCAAAGAGCATGATGGGATTTACTGGTGTCTTTTTATGGGATTAGGTCACAATATGGGAGGGCAAGAAAGGGAACTTGTGCCAGGAGCCAGCCTTATCACACTGGTGCACCTGGTCACCTGGGCAGGGTACTCACAGCATGATTGTGGGATGTTGAAGCATCAGAAAAATAGGAACTAAAATAAATTTACATGTAGCCGGACTTTTGTTTTTTTTTTAGACAGAGTCTCACTCTGTCACCAGGCTGGAGTGCAGTGGCACGATCTCGGCTGACTGCAACCTCCAACTCCCTGGTTCAAGCTACATGATCTCGGCTCACTGCAACCTCTGACTCTCTGGTTCAAGCTATTCTCCTGCCTCAGCCTCCTGAGTAGCTGGGATTACAGGCATGTGCCACCACGCTCAGCTAACTTTTGTATTTTTTAGTAGAGACAGGGTTTCACCATGTTGGCTATGATGGTCTTGATCTCCTGACCTCGCGATCCGCCCGCCCTGGCCTTCCAAAGTGCTGGGATTATAGGCATGAGCTACCATGCCCAGCCTGGACATTTTTATTTATACAACTTGCAGTTGCCATGTAGCATCCTTTCATTTCTACCTGAAACCACTCTTGTAGGTAAGGTTTAATGGTAGTGAACTCTCTTAGTTTTTATTCATCTGAGAATATCTTAATTTCTCCCTCATGTTTAGAGGATAGTTTTCCCAGGTATAAGATTCTTGGTTGATAGGTTTTTCCTCTTTCAGCATTTTCAGCATATCACTCCTCTGCCTTCTGGCTTCCAGTGCTTCTGATAAGAAATCGGCTGATCATCTCATTGAAGAACTCTTGTATGTGAGGAATCCATTCTCTATTGCTGCTTTCAGGATTCTTTCCCTGACTTTAGTTTTCAGCAGTTGGATTATAATGTGTCTTAGTGTGGGTCTCTGAATTTTTCCTTGAGTTAAACTTGAGTTTCTTCAGAATCTTAAATTTGAGGATTCATGTATTCTATCAAGTTTCAAAAGGTTTTGGGGTATTATGTCTTCAAATAATCTGTTCCTTTCTCTCTTCCTCTTTTCTTCTTCTAGAACTCTAACAATGTTTGTGTTGATCCATTTGATAATGTCCCACAATGTCCTCAGGTTCTGCTTGTTTTTCTTTATTCCTTTTTCTTTCTATTCCCCAGTCACAATAATTTCAATTATTCCATATTCCAGTTTTCTGAATCTCTCTTCTGACTGCTCACACCAGTTGGAGAACACCTCTAGTGGATTTTTCAATTATTGTACTGTTTAACTCTTAAGTTTCTGTTTATTTTTTATAATTTCTCTTGCTGTTGTTCTTATTTTATTAATCCATTATATTCCAATGTTTCTTTAGTTTTTTGTCTGTTGTTTTCTTTAGCTGTTTGAGCATGTTTAAGACAGTGATTTAACATCTTGGTCTAGTGTCAGAAAGGGCCCAATATATGACAAGGGTCTTTGTAGGACATATGACAATGGAAGCAAGATGTGGGAGTGATGGGAAGATGTAACTGTGAGGAAAGGAATGTGGCAGCAAGGAACAGAGCCTCTAGAATACACACAGCTTTGCTGACACCTCTTATTTAAGGGGTAAAACATGGTGCTTTCATATACATAGACATAGTGTAATGGTTATTACAGTCAAGCAAATGAACATATCCACCCTCTCACATAGTTACCGTGTGTGTGTGTGTGTGTGTGTGTGTGTGTGTGTTTGTGTGTAGAGCATCTAAGATAGACTCTTTGAGCAAAAATACTGAATTCAATGCAATGCTATTAACTCTAGTCCTCATATTGCACATTAGATCTCTGGACTTCTTCATCCTACCTATCTGCAGTTTTGTATCTTTTGGCCTGCATCTCCCCATTACCTCTCTGACTTCACTCCTGGCCACCAACATGTCATCCTCTATCTTTGTATATTTGAAGATTTTTCTCCTTGATTCTATCCAGTAACATGATTTTGGACTTCTGACCTCCAGAACTATCAGATGATATGTTTCTTTTGTTTTAAGATGCTAAGTTCTGATAATTTGTCACATCAACATTAGGAAACTAAGGTAATGTAATTATGCTATGGGTGAGAAATTCTCAGCGGCTTAAAACAATGTTGTACTTGTTAGTTAAGCTGCATGTTCAGTGTGTGGAGAATTCATGGTCATTCAGGCATCCAGGCTGATGGAGCAGACCTCATCAGAGCCTTGTAGGTCTCTGTGGAAGGGAGAAGTTAATCCACAGAGGCTCTTGCAGTTAAACGCACAGCCCACAAATTATACCCATCATTTCTGCTCACAACTCAGTGGCCTAAAGCAGTCACATGGCTCCACCCAGTGCAATGATTCAGAAAGTCTGGCCGGGCGCGGTGACTCACGCCTGTAATCCCAGCACTGTGGGCGGCCAAGGCAGGCAGATCAACTGAGGTCGGGAGTTCGAGACCAGCCTGACCAACATGGAGAAACCCCGTCTCTATTAAAAACACAAAATTAGCCAGGCGAGGTGGCTCACGCCTGTAATCCCAGCACTGTGGGCAGCCAAGGCAGGCAGATCAACTGAGGTCGGGTGTTCGAGACCAGCCTGACCAACATGGAGAAACCCCATCTCTATTAAAAACACAAAATTAGCCAGGCGCGGTGGCTCACGCCTGTAATCCCAGCACTGCGGGCAGCCAAGGCAGGCAGATCAACTGAGGTCGGGAGTTCGAGACCAGCCTGACCAACATGGAGAAACCCCGTCTCTATTAAAAACACAAAATTAGCCAGGCAAGGTGGCTCACGCCTGTAATCCCAGCACTGCGGGAGGCCAAGGCAGGCAGATCAACTGAGGTCGGGAGTTCGAGACCAGCCTGACCAACATGGAGAAACCCCGTCTCTATTAAAAACACAAAATTAGCCAGGCGAGGTGGCTCACGCCTGTAATCCCAGCTGCTCGGGAGGCTGAGGCAGGAGAATCCCCTGAACCCAGGAGGCGGAGGTTGTGGTGAGCCGAGATCGTGCCATTGCACTCCAGCCTGGGCAACAAGAGCGAAACTCCGTCTCAAAAAAAAAAAGAAAAAAGAAAAAGAAAGTGCAACATTCCATATGGCCAGAAAGTGGAGGCACAAATATTTAGCAAAGCATGACACTTCCAAGGGGGGATCAGGAGCTCCACTCAGGTTAGCAACCCCATGCTCTTCCATGAAACTGAACCTCTCTGTGTCTCAGTGTCCTCACTTATAATACAGTCTCATGTTACAGACTTGTTGTGAGGGTTAAATGAGATAATACACACAGTGTGCTGAGCTCAAGGCCTGCTCCTGGTATGCACCCAGTCATTGAAGTTCATTGATAAACACTTGAGGAAACATTCAAGTTCACGTAAGGATGAGTAAATGACTGCTCTGTTACTTTCTAGGAGTGGCAGGTGAGGAGCTGCAGGTGATTCAGCCTGAGGCATTTGTGTCAGTTGCAGCTGGAGAGATGGCCACTCTGAACTGCACTGTGACCTCCCTGCTCCCTGTGGGACCCATCCAGTGGTTCAGAGGAGCTGGTCCAGGCCAGAAATTAATCTATAGTCCAAAAGGATGCCACTCTCCCCGGGTAACAACTATTTCAGACCAGAGAAAGAGAAACAGCACAGACTATCCCATCCGCATCAGTAGCACCACCCTCAAAGATGCTGGCACCAACTACTGTGTGAAGCTCCGGAGAGCAATTCCTGCCAACGTGGAGATTAAGTCTGGACCAGGGACTCAGATGTCTGTGCGTGGTGAGTACAGTGTAGGCCTCCTTCATCCCCTAAGGTGTGACAAGAAGTCAATAATAGCACTGTCCTCTGTCAGCAACAATCAAGGGTGGCAGTGGGTGCTCACTTTCATGATCTGATGCCACCCTTTTCTACTAATGCCTGGAGATGTCATGCTATTCACTCAAGTCTCCGTGACTGGTAAATGATGGGGAAGTCTGCAACATTAGTCTGCCTGGCACCATAGCCTTTGCCTCTTCTAATCTGGCCCAGCCATGTTTCCACAGATAACGGAGCTGATGGTTTGAGTGATTTTCCCAGGCACAAGGCTAGACCTTGCCTGCTGTGTCCACAGAGCACTTTCCCTCCAGGGTGGCCGAGTCTCTTCTTTACATAACAAGCATTCATCGAGAACCTACTGTGTGTGAGTCTCCACCGTGATTGCTGGGCAAATAGTTGTTAAAAAAAAAAAAAGGCACAAGCTCTGCTTTCACCAAGCTTACATTCTGTTCCCTTCCAATGAGGATAAATCCATCCAGAGCACTGAGGGAGTAAATTGGGTTTTTCTTTATTTAATCTTCAGAACCATCACACTGGGAAGATTCCTGAAGGACACAGATCCACTGTTTAATCTGATGGCCGTGGTGAAAGGAGATGCCAAGAGCTTTATGGGTCTACCCAGGATGTTTGTGGGTTGTTCAGGAAACCCTTGTGTGATTCAGGGACTGCTTCACACAGTCACTAAAGGTTTCAAGCAGAGCTAGGCCATCTCAGAATGTCCCTCGCCTAAGAGAAGAGGTCCCCTATATGGGTGACTTAGGGGTCCCCCAGTTAAGGCAGCAGAATGCTTATTTTGGGTTTTCCTTCAGAGGCCCATGTTCCTCAATTTAACTCCTGAATCCTGGAATATCAGTGCAAAAAGGACCTTCAGACCATTTAGCCCAATGCCCTTTTACAGATGGGAGACTGAAGCCAAGAAATGACAGGGGCCTTGCCCAAGGTCACAGGGCCAGTTAGGGTTGGGGCAAGATCCCAGATCCTATTCCAGGCAGGCTTCGTTCCATCCTGGCATTAGATACTCTCTCCATAGAAGAGTCTAGTGCATAGTAGGTGCTGAATGAAAGCTCCTTGAAAAGAACCGAGTAGGAAGCCAGTATTTCTCCTTTTCATAGTTACTCAAAGGTTTAGAATGCCTCTCTCATTCATTCTCTGTGCTCTGTTGGTGATTGGAAAACCTCTCCCAAATGCAAGCCATATAATTTCTTATTGAGATTCCATATAAGGACATAGAGACCTGCTCCATTGTTTACCAGCTGCAGAATATGTCAATTTATGGAAATATCAAATGTCATTTTGCAGACTTCTGTTGATGGATATGTAAGTGGTTCCCAACCTTGAGCTTTTGAAACAATTCTGCTGTGGATGACCCTGCACATATGTTATCCTACTCTGGTGGCAGATGCCTGCCAGAAGTTGCATTGTTAGGTCAGAGAGTGTATGTGTTTTAATTTATATGGATGTTGCCTAATTTCCCTCCTAGATGATACAGCAATCAAGGCTCCCCAGAACCCTTGAACATAGGTAGGAATGTGGCTTTATCCTAATTTGCAAATATTACAGACAAAGACACTAAAATTCCCAGGTGGTGCATCTCATACCTAGAACAATGACATCTGGCAAGTGACTCAGGTTTAACTGAGATCTGCTAACTCCTAGTAGGGTTCTCACTCCTCTTTGCCATGCTATTGGCCTAAGTGACCACTTGGATGAAAGAAGAGGGAGGTGGGAGGGGGCCAAGGAGCAGCCGTTGTGTCAGATACTGTACCGTCATCCTGGCATTTTCTCCTTTTAACCAGTGCTATGAAGTCGGAGCCATTTGCTGTCCCTTTTACAGATGAAGACATTGAGGCTCAGAGAGGGAACCTGAGTGGTGAACAGGTCAGGGATCCAAGGTTTGAATCCCACAAGCCTGATTGATAGCCCCTGTCTCTGCAACACCCAGCGCACTTGTTAAACTGTAGAGAATCCCTCCGAACTTCTCATTCTGAACTCTTGCTTTGGAGAACTGAACAGCCCAGGTAGCCTCAGATGGGGTAAGTGGAGGCCCCTGGGATGGCCTCCCAGGTGGCCCCTCTAATGGATCCTCCTGTCTCCTGATTTCCAGTCCGGGTGCCAGCTCCTACTGCCTCACTCCTCCTAGGTCTCCTCCTGGGCTCCAAGGTGCTGCTGCTGGTTGATGTCACTGATGCCTATGTCCACCGGAAGCAGAAGGCCTGACTGTAAGTGTAGAGGAGGGAGGGTGGGCCAAGGGCTGCTCCAGAAGGTCAGGCCAGCAGGAGGACCCAGCCCGCATGCCACACAGCCTCAGGGTCAGTGGAGTTTGGAGAAGGTGATGGGGCTTCCTCAGCACCCTCAGAAGTCTCAGGGAACCCTCTAGGAGAATCCCAACCCCAGGAAGTGTGTGGGTGCTGCAGGAGGTAGGCTACAGCAAGGGTGTTCAAAGGTGTCCACAGCACCCTAGGGGCCCATAGGGGAGGTGGGGAGAGGGGGCTGAATGAGGGCCAACTCTGTGGGTGGTCCCTTGCAGGCCATCTCTCAATTATTTGATGCTGTACTCCATGGCGTCTAAGGAATCCCCACTGTAGAGTACTGTTGAGACGCCTCAAGTGGGCTGCTCTTAGTGCTCTCAGGCTCTCAGCGCCTGAGTGGGAGGGATGAGGGAAAGGGCATCAGGACTTGAGAGGAGGGCTGAGCAGGTGAAATTCTATCTCAGGGCTCCCTGTCCACCCACAATAGGCATCCCAGGAGGAAGACCAGCACTGAGGACATAGCAGACTCTCAGGAATCATTTCTTGAATGATGAGCAGATGACTAAATGTGGACGTGTTTCCCACAGCTCCTTTCCTCCTCCCCCACCATGTGGGACCCTCAGTCTGTGCTGCCTCCTTCCTTCCTTGAAGGGCTCAGCTGGAGAGAAGGAGCTGGCGAGAAGCTTCCCCAGACTCAGCTCCAAATGTATATCCTCCCAGGACATCTTCCTGCCCACAGGCTCCTGTTGCTCCTTTGCAGAGTCCTTGATGCTCCATAGCAGGGTCTTCATTCACGGTCCTGAGCAGAGGCCATGGGATGGGGCTCTGGGGAGTGACTCACGACACCTCCCTAGGATGTGGGAAACATGCCAAATCTAAACACATTAGGATTCCTTGCATCCATCGCCTTGGGACTGGCCATAAACCACAGACTCTCTCTAGCCTCTCAAGAGTTATTCTGCCATCTGGATTCCTGCCTACTCCAACTTCCCAGCCTTGTTGAGGTTCACTATTGCCTCCTGAATACAAACGAACCCCCATCCCAATTTTAAGAAAAAAATGATTCTCCTTCCTCTTTGCCTCACACCAAGAAAGAAAGAAGCTCTCCCTGCTTTCTCTGTGATGGGACACTAGTTCTGCTAGCATCCTGCAGCCTTCCCAGCCCTGCTGCTCGTGGTAGAAATGCTGCCACAATCCAGCATCCTGGAGTCCTCCTTGATTTCTCACTCTCTTTTTTTTATACTCTGCATTGAATTCTGCCTTTGAAATGCTTATGTCCACTTATATGAGACAGTAAATGTTTAACAATGGACTTTCTGAAAGGGAAAAACAAAAAGCTGATTTGTAGTGCTTGCCAATCTCTGTAGTATGAAAATTCCCAACATAGACAGTTTCAAGCCATCAACAGTTAAACAACCAGATTGCAAAATTCCTGACATTTAACAATTGGCTCTCGGCTGCTCCAGCACAGCACTGAGTTACAAGCCTAATTCACGCATTTCTCACCTCCACCACCCCTCCCTGTCGCAGCCAGCATCATCCCTTCTGGTAGCATTCCAATTGCCTCTACTGGCTTTCAGTTTTTAGCCACAGTGATTCTTTGGAAAAGTCTAGTTGTATACTCCTCTGCTTCTTCTCCAACACAGCTACATGCTTCCCTTCATCCCTCCTTCAACTCTTTCTGCCTAATGTCTACTAATGTAAACCACCCTGTATAAAATATCAATTTCCCTCCCTACCCTGATACTCTAATTTATCTTAACATGATGAATTTTTCCTTAGCACATATTACCATCTGTATTGTTCTGAATATAGGCAGTTCTCACTTTTCATGGCAATGCAGGATTGTAAAAATGACCGTGCAACCTGAAACCTGGGAAAGCAATCTCCATATCCAATTGGAAAAACAATGATCATTCTGTGACTTTTACAATTTTTTGTCAAAATATTAGAAACAAAGTTACAAACTTAGAAGGCAATAAAAATGTAATGAAATAAATATTTATTAGTGCACTGTACTTCAAAGCATTAGAAACATTGAGAGTTCAAGTGTTTTATTGATTTGTAAAAATGTATCAAGAGTAGTTGGATCAGTGCTTGCCACCTTCTTGTGCATTTCTGATATGGAGCAAGCATTGTTTCTACCTTGGTTGTTCATAATCTTCCTAATTTTGAATTTGTTTCCAACATCTTATCCTTTGCAGTTTGTTTGTTTGTTTGTTTTTTAAATTATACTTTAAGTTCTAGGGATACATGTGCAGAATGTGTAGGTTTGTTACATAGGCATACATGTGCCATGGTGGTTTGCTGCACCCATCAACCCATCATCTACATTAGATATTTCTCCTAATGCTATCCCTCCCCTTCCCCCCCACCCCCCAACAGGCCCCGGTGTGTAATGTTCCCCTCCCTACATACATGTGTTCTCATTGTTCAACTCCCACTTATAAATGAGAACATGCGGTGTTTGGTTCTCTGTTCCTGTGTTAGTTTGCTGAGAATGATGGTTTCCAGCATCACTCATGTCCGTGCAAAAGACATGAACTCATTCTTTCTTATGGCTGCATAGTATTTGATTGTGTATATGTGCCACATTTTCTTTATCCAGTCTATCATTGATGGGCATTTGGGTTGGTTCCAAGTCTTTGTTATTGTGAATAGTGCTGCAATAAACATACGTGTATGTGTCTTTATAGTAGCATGATTTATAATCCTTTGGGTATATACCCAGTAATGGGATTGCTGGGTCAAATGGTATTTCTGGTTCTAGATCCTTGAGGAATCACCACACTATCTTCCACAATGGTTGAACTAATTTACATTCCCACCAACAGTGTAAAAGCATTTCTATTTCTCCACATCCTCTCCAGCATCTGTTGTTTCCTGACTTTTTAATGATTGCCATTCTAACTAGCGTGAGATGGTATCTCATTGTGGTTTTCATTTGCATTTCTCTAATGACCAGTGATGATGAGCTTTTTTTCATATGTTTGTTGGCTGCATAAATGTCTTCTTTTGAGAAGCGTCTGTTCATATCCTTTCCCACTTTTTGATGGGGTTGTTTGTTTGTTTCTTGTAAATTTGTTTAAGTTCCTTGTAGATTCTGGATATTAGCCCTTTGTCACATGGATAGATTGCAAAAATTTTCTCCGATTCTGTAGGTTACCTGTTCACTCTGATGATAGTTTCTTTTGCTGTGCAGAAGTTCTTTAGTTTAATTAGATTCCATTTGTCAATTTTGGCTTTTGTTGCAATTGCTTTGGTGTTTTAGTTATGATGTCTTTGCCCATGACTATGTCCTGAATGGTATTGCCTAGGTTTTCTTCTAGGGTTTTTATGGTTTTAGATCTTACATTTAAGTCTTTAATCCATCCTGAGTTAATTTTTGTATAAGGTGTAAGGAAGGGGTCCAGGTTCAGTTTTTTGTATATAGCTAGCCAGTTTTCACAACACCATTTATTAAATAGGGAATCCTTTCCCCATTGCTTGTTTTTGTTAGGTTTGTCAAAGATCCGATGGTTGTACATGCGTGGTGTTATTTCTGTGGTATCTCCCAGTCAGGAGGCATGGGGGTCAGGGACCCACTTCAGGAGGCAGTCAGCCCCTTAGCAGAGCAGTGCTGTGCTGGGAGATCCGCTGGTCTCTTCAGAGCTGGCAGGCAGAAAAGTTTGAGTCTCCTGAAGCTGCAACCACAGCCACAACTTCCTTCAGGTGCTCTTTCCCAGGGAGATGTGAGTTTTATCTATAAGCCCCTGACTGAGGCTGCTGCCTGTCTTTCAGAGATGCCCTGCCCAGAGAGGAGGAATCTAGAGAGGCAGTCTGGCTACAGTGGCTTTGCTGCACTGTGGTGGGTTCTGCCCAGTTCGAACTTCCTGGTGGCCACCTACTCAAGCCTCAGTAATGGCAGATGCCCCTCCCCCAACCAAGCTTGAGCGTCCTAGGTCAACCTTAGTCTGCTGTGCTGGCAGCACGAATTTCAAGCCAGTGGATCTTTGCTTGCTGGGCTCCATGGGGGTGGGATCCACTGAGCTAAACCACTTGGCTCCCTGACTTCAGCCCCCTTTCCAGTCTCACTGGCATTCCAGGTGCCACTGGGGTACAAAAAAAAATTCCTGGAGCTAGCTCTGTGTCTGCCCAAGTGGCTGCCCAGTTTTGTACTTGAAACCCAGGGCCCTGGTGGTCTAGGCACCCAAGGGAATCTCCTGGTCTTCAGGTTGCAAAAACCATGGGAAAAGCATAGTATCTGGACCGGATAGCACTGTCCCTCACAGCATAGTCCATCACGGCTTCCCTTGGCTAGGGGAGGGAGTTCCCCAAAACCTTGTACTTCCCAGGTGAGGCGACGCCCCACCCTGCTTCTGCTTACCCTCCGTGGGCCACACCCACTGTCTAACCTGTCCCAGTGAGATGAGCTGGGTACCTCAGTTGGAAATGCAGAAATCACCCACCTTCTCTGTTGGTCTCACTGGGAGCTACAGACTGGCACTGCTCCTGTTCGATCATCTTGCCAGCTCTTCCCCTTTGTACTTTCAAAGTGGTGAAATCTCTGCAAAAGTTCCTTTCATGTGAAGATTTTTGCCTGTGTCACATTCTCTGGGAGCACTTTCTTCTCTCCTATCCCTGCATGAGACAAGACTTGGAGCTCCTTTTCCATAAACATCTGTGTAGACACTTACTGGGATGTGCCTTGCCCTAGTCATAGTGATTCCCCCTGAGGCCAAGCCCACACCACGACCCTGGTGCTAGTAATGACTTTGTGATTATAAGGCTAGACACGTGACCCACACTCATCATGTGGTGGTACCTGCACATCCCCCAGCCATTGGCCAGGGTTGTTGCACTGCATCGTAAATCCTTGAGGGCAGAGAGTCTGTTTTTTAAAACTATTACTATTACCAAAATACCACCTAATAAAAATCATATCTAACTTTTGGAACATGGTCAGCTGTTATTAAGTAATTTGCATATATTAATCCATTTTACGGCCTTAACAAACCTATGAAGTTGATATGACTATTATTTCCATTTTAGGGAACTGAAGAAACAGAGATGTTAAACAAATTCCCCTAGGTCACACAGCCAGGACTGGTAGAACTAAATTCAAACCTAGAAGCTCTGATTCCTAAGCCCACAAGTTTAAACTGTGCTCTTCTCAAACATCCACCGACTCCTCACTTTTCCCACAGCCATATCTCATTATCTGCACCTTGTGTCATGAGTGCAGGGCTAAATTTCGCAGAAGGAGAATTTCAGCTCATGGTTTCCCAGGCTCTTGCTTCTCTCAAACATTCAGGCTGTAACTGTACTGCACGAAGTCAACTTAAATTTGAAACTCAATTCTCCACATGATTTCCACAAAATTTTTCCACTCACATAGCATCTGTGCACCTAATAGATCTTTATTGAAGGACTGGAGTTCACAGGAAGTCACTTTGCTGCTCCAAGTACAGATTCTGCCAAATTATTGAAACTATTCTATCAATATTTAAGTCATATATTCCAAATTATAGTTTTGGAGGTATAATATTTTGTGACTCATATCTTCCGGGTAGTTGTTACTTTCATAAAAGGAAATATTCCTCTTTCAACCATTTGTGCTTTTTGCCTTAAATTATACTTCTTAAGATATTAATATTTCTAGCACAAAATTTTGCAAAGTATGTTATGGTATTTCTTTGTTATTGCTATATTTATACCTGTTTACATTACTTTGTTTGGGTGTGTCTCTTTGTGCTGGGTCCTAGGAGATGGCCCCTATGTGATGACCCAGCTCACTACTTACTACTCATTTATGTATAGTCAGCTTACTCAGCTGATATGCTTTGGATCTGTATCCCCACCAAATCTCACATAGAATTGTAATCTCCAATGTTGGAGGTGAGCCTGGTGGGAGGTGAGTGGATCTTGGGTGTGGATTTCCCTCTTGGTGCTGTTCTCATGATAGTAAGCAAGTTCTCATGAGATCTGGTTGTTTAAAAGTGTGTGATACCTCCTTACTCTCCCTATCCCTCCTGCTGTGACCATGTAAGATGAGCCTACTTCCCCTTCGCCTTCTGCCATGTTTGTAAGTTTCCTGAGACTTCCTCTGAAGCCGAGAAGGTACAAGCATCATGCTTCCTGCAGAGCCTGTGGAACAGCGAGCCGATTAAACCCCTGTTCTTTATAGATCACCCAGTCTCAGGTATTTCTGTATAGCAATGCAAGAACAAACTAATATGTCAACCTAGTTATTTTTAAAAACCTATATATATATTTAAAATCCTCTGCTTTGTTACATTGCCAAGATACCTGTTGTACTTCATGTCTACCTATTCTTGTTTTATACATGGTTGGTTTTGTTCTATGGATTTGCTTTTTTTGTTATGTTTATAGGTTATTAGATATTCTAATCTTGAACACCTTCTCATATTTTATTTTTTAACGTGTTCTCAGGTGTGAAGTTCTTTTTATTACTGTTTTATTGTTTTTAAGTTATTGTTGTTCTTGGATTGGTTAGCTATCTCTTGTGGTGCTGCTGTTCCCCAAATCTTTAGTGATTTCTGCTTGCACTGCCGTCTTTGCAGGAATAATGCCCCATGTGATCTTGGGTTGTCAGGGGCTCGTGAAGTGTGGCACCTGCCCCAACCTCACTGTGGGGGCTGCTCCTAACTGAGTCTGTGGCTTCTTCACTTCTTACTTCTAGAGGGATGTCCCTCCTTTCTTATGAGAGGTGGTCATAGTGCAAACATTAAAAGTGAAGGCTGTGCAGTGTGACAGCCTATGTCTCAATCCAAAAGCTGAGTGATCTTGAGCAAACTTGCTACTCTCTGTGTGCTTC
Source organism: Gorilla gorilla gorilla (assembly GCF_029281585.2). Taxonomy (NCBI): domain Eukaryota; kingdom Metazoa; phylum Chordata; class Mammalia; order Primates; family Hominidae; genus Gorilla; species Gorilla gorilla. The sequence continues at coordinate 11,617,262 of NC_073245.2, read as the reverse complement.
AGATTTTCTCACCTTTACATGAAGGTTAATGGTAGCACTTACCTCAGGGTCAGTGTTGAATTAATGAGGTAACTGACATAAAATGCTGGATACCATGTCTGGTGTCCAGGACATCTGCAAAAAATAATAGCTTCTACTATTCCTTCATGGCGTATAGAGACTACTTTCTTGTTTTAAAGTGTAGACGTTGATTAAGGTAATTTTATCATTTTTTATATTCGTTTCTGTGGGTATGGAGCAGGAGGTGAAGATTTCACTCTCTGTACATCTGCCACATAGAAAAAGAAATCTGGATGGAAATACGATAATTTTTATAATTTCATTTGACAATTACTTCTGAGAGATGAAGGACTTCAAACCCAGCATGTGACAGGGAGGGTTCCACACAGGCCTTTCTTAGTCATAGATGATGAAGGAGAAACCATTTCTCCTAACAGGGTAATTTTTCTAAAGCACAAGTGTCACAGGGAAGCAGTGAATGCTTGCTGTACACAACATATTAATATAGCCACCATTTTTTAGTTATAATTAATTATGAGTTGAGCATTCGGTACAGTTTATATTATTCCTACCATATCTTTACAAGGTACATGTTATAACCTCTATTTACATATAATCAAGCTAAGGCTCAGAGAACTTAGGTGTCTTGTTTAAAGTCACACAGCTCGATATTGTGAGAGAGGAATTCATTTATGCATTGACAAGAAGCAGGGTGCAGAGGATCCAGAGGGAGCAACTGATCTCAGAGTGGCAGGGATATTTCAAGTACACCATATAAGCTGGGTCTCAGGGGCCTGGAAATCTCGGAGAAAGCCACTGGTGGGAAACTCAGCCTGCAGTAGGGATCCATTCAAAAAATTTTGAGTTCCTTCTCTTCACCTGGCACCATGGTATCAATAATGACCTACTGGGTTTCAGGTATTGTACAGTCATGATCTCTTTTAACATCCACAAAAACACAGCAGTGAAAAACCTATTATTTGCAATTTGGAGAACAAAGCTGAGCCTAGGAGGGCCCAGTGACTTCCTCAAATCCTTAACACACCCTCTTGGTTGGAGTATTTATTCTTCCTCTCTCCTCACCTCCAGTCTAAATGCAGTGGTGGATGGAATAGGTGTTCTGTGTGCAAAACAAAGACTATTGATGTGACTGCCCCAGGAAATTGCATACCATATTCTCCCCCCATCACAACTCTATCCCCTCTCCATAACCCACAACCATAATTCCCACCTCAGCCCACAAAGCATATCCTTATTAACCTAAGCCCATTTCCTCTCCTGGAGGAAGTCAGGAGATGATTCCTTCTGCTGGATGCGGACACATGAAAGTGCTGCTGAGGCCCCAGATTAGACTGAATTTGGGCTAAGTTTTGCCAGTTACATTGATAAAAGTTTGGAATAGGGAACAATTTCAGAAGCACACCTGGTTCCTCTCAAATATTGAGCAGTAGCTTTTGTGAACCCTCCTCCTGCCCCGAACTGAGTAGCACTTGGTTGAGGCCTGGTGCAGAAGAAGAAAACAAGCCAGCAACATCCTAGGGTCTTGAGATGGGGAGTTTAGAAAACAGTTCTTAATCACAGGTCCTTCTTGAACTAACAGCCCCAAATGGTGAATCACCAAGAGGACCTGAAGATGGTGTTAGGGGCCATGTGGAGAGAACATATGGTCAAGGTGTGCAGGAAGCACTATTTCTGCTAAGCCTGTCTGATTCTCCTGAGAATGGAACATGAGTAACTGTTTGCGTTGTAACTGCCTACTGTGCCTGATTTCTATTTCACTGTTGTACTCTATCATTGCCACTTCCTCTTGAATCAAGGGAGACAGTGCTTGTCTTCTCTCCTCAGAGAAGTTTGAGATCTCCCCAGCACAGATATTTGGACGGAGCAGGCTCCTGAGGTCTTCAGGATACCCATCCCAGCCTCCTGGCCCCACCCTCCTGGTCCTTTCCTGCTGCTGATTCTGCTGCTGGGATGCACAGGTGAGCACTGCCTTGGGCTAGAACCCTTTCTCTCTGCTTGCAGCCCTGAAATCCCTGCCCCTGGGCTTTCAGGGATTCCAGACAAACACAAGTGCTCCCAAGGTAGGTCAAGGACTGGGCATTGTCTGAGAGCAGAAGATCAGGGAGCTGAGCACTTTCTCTGTGGATCTGCAGCTGGCTACCAAGGGATGGAATCAGGTGATCCTTCAACCAGCACCATAATTAGTTACATTTTAAAAATAATATTTCATTTGACAAACACAGAAGAATCATTATTTAAATCCTTACCAGAAGCAGACCTGGTTCCTGTCAAATATTGAGCAGTAGGTTTTGGGAACCCTTCTGCTGCCCCAAACTGAGTAGCAGGGGCCTTGAGCCTGGAGCCTTGAGGCTCCAGGAGGCAAAACCATCTGCCCAAGGCCACAGAGTGAGCTGAGAGACAGCCTGACAGGGTGTGTGGCTCCAGGCTCAGCCCTCTGTTCAGCACCCTGAGGATGTGAAGTCTGAAACAGTGCCTGAGTTGGTCAGGGGAGCAATGTTTCCCGGGAATGTTCAGACACTGTCCTTCTTCAGGATGCTGCATACTTTGCCCTCTGTTCCCCCTGCTTCCCACTCCTCTGTAATCTCAGTGTTACCACCCATTTTTTTGTGCCCTCTTCCTCTTTAAGAAGGAATTTGCTGCTTTCTGGGCCCTGTAATCCTTTCCTAGGGCTTGCATAACAAAGTACTACAGACTGGGCAGCTAAAATTACAGACATTTACTTCCTTGCACTTTTGGAGGCTGAATGCAAAATCAAGGTGTTGGCAGGGTTAGCCTGTGCTGAGGTCTTTCTTACTGGCTCTTAGATGGCCGTCTCTGCTCTGTGTCTTATTACGTGGTCTTCCCTCAGTGTGTGTCTTTGTCCTCATCTCCTCTTCTTCTGAGATCGCCAGTCATATTAGATTAAGACCCCCCCAATGACCTCATGTAACTAAATAGCTTCTTAAAGACCCTGTCTCCAAATACAGTCAAATTCTGAGGTTCTGGGGACTGGGGCTTCAACACATGCATTTTGGGGGACACATTCAGCCCATAACAAGTACCACAATCTACCTTGGTTCTTTCGACTTTACCGTGGAGAATTTATTTTCCCTTCCCCAGGACAGGCAGGATTGGAAGACCTTTCCTGGTGCAGCCTGGGAGAGCCCTGCTCACAGCCCACAGACAGGCTACCTGTCCTCACACCCTACTCAGGCCAGGGAGCTGACCCCAGAATCACAGGGCTGGGCACAGCAGCCTCCCTGCTCCCCACTGGCCCCTGCTGTGAGTCACCTCACAGGTCCTAGGAGGACAAGGTTCTCACTTTTCAAATTATTTTTCTTACATGTACACTTTACCCAAATGACAGTGGTAAGAATTCAGCAATTGAGCTCTTCCTACAAGGTAGACACAGTTCTTAGTAATTTGTGTATTTTAACTCTACTAATCCTCACAACATCCCTGTTTGAAAGCTACACCTATTAACTCCTATTTGAAAACAAGGAGTCAGGCAGAGGGAGGAGCTTGTCCATTGTCCCCTACCTCAGTCAGTGGAGCAGCTGGGATTCAAGTCCAGGTGGACCAGCTCCAGAGTTCATTCTTTTAGCCATGTTATGCTACTTGTAGAAATATTAGCACATGCAGGGAAGTAAACATAGGAATAATCATCACCCATCACACCAGTCAGAGAAGTGACACTCAGAGTTAAAACTCTGGTGTATATACTCCCAACATTTGTTACAAATGTGTTGGATGACTTTTATGTGCCAAATATTTTACTGAGATTTTAACAGGTTTCATAATTTTATTTAATGCACAAAACATCTTTATATAGTATAATGACAGAACAAACTTTTATATATATTTGTGAATGCATGTGTATATATGTATACATATATACATATGTGTGTATAAGTGACTATAAGTGTACATACATGTACATAAGATTTCACATTTATTGTTATCTTTTTATTTGCAATGAAATGTTTCAGAAAAGAAATGTATTTTATTTTTGTTTGAAAAAAGCATATATACTTATCATGTACAACATATTATAAAATATGTGTACATGATTAATTTGAGCTAATTAACCTATGCATTACCTTACATGTATATCACTTTATGTGGTGAGAACTTATAAACTCTGCTCTCTTAGCAATTTTCAACAATACAATTCATGTTATTCACTCTAGAAATCATATCGTACAATACATCTCTTAAACTTATTTCTCTTATCTAAACTAAAATGTTGTAGCCTTTGACCAGTATCTCCCAACTACACCCCCTCCCCTGCCCCTGGTAACCACCACTCTAGTCTCTACTTCTTTTTTTTTTTTTTTTGAGACGGAGTTTCACCCTTGTTGTCCAGGCTGGAGTGCAACGGTGAGATCTCGGCTCACTGCAACCTCCACCACCCGGGTTCAAGTGATTCTCCTGCTTCAGCCTCCCGAGTAGCTGGAATTACAGATGTCCGCCACCATGCCCGGCTAATTTTTTGTATTTTTAGTAGCGATGGGGTTTCACCGTGTTGGCCAGGCTGGTCTCAAACTCCTGACCTCAGGTGATCCACCTGCCTCAGCTTCTCAAACTGCTGTGATTATAGGCTCTACTCTCTACTTGTATGAGTTCAACTTTTTTAGATTCAGTGTATGAGTGAGACCATGTGGTATTTGTCTTTCTGTGCCTGGCTTATTTCACTTAGCATAATATCCTCCAGGTTGGAAATGACAGAATTTCCTTCTTTTGTAAGGCTGATTAGAATTTCATTGTGTATATATACCACATTTTCTTACTCCATTCATCTGTTGATAGACACTTAGGTTGATTCCATCTTTGCTACTGTAAATAATGCTGCAATGGATATGGGTGCAGATATCGCTGTGACATGCTGATGTTACTTCCTTTGGATATACACCCAGAAGTGAGATTGCTGGATCTAATGATAGTTCTATTTTTAATTTTTGGAGGAAACTCCATACTGTTTTCAATAATGGCTGTACTAATTTACATTCTCACCAACAGTGGGTTGGATTCTCTTTTCTCCACATACTCTCCAATGCTACTTAAATTTCCTCATTTTGATAATAACCATTCTAACAGGTGTGAGATGATACCTCACTATGGATTTAATTTGCATTTCTCTGATGAATAGTAAGATTGGGTATTTTTTATATGCCTGCTGGCCATTTTAATGTCTTCTTTTGAGAAATGTCTATTCAGGTCTTTGGCCCATATATTAATTGAGTGAGTTGTTGTCTTATAATTGAGTTGCTTGAGTTCTTTATATGTTTTGTGTATTGACTCCTTATCAAATGTATAATTTGCAAATATATTTTCCCATTCTGTATGTTGTCTCTTCACTCTGTTGATTGTTTTCTTGGCTATGTATGTAATCACACATTCATTTCTATATCCACGAGAAATGCACATGTAGAAGCTTTTTAGTTTCTTGTAATTCAATTTGTCTATTTTTGCTTCTGTTGTGTGTGCTTTTGGGCTGATATCTAGAAACTGATTGCCTAGACCAATGTTACAGAACTTTTCTTCTAGTACTTTACAGTTTCAGGTCTTACATTTAAGTCTTTAATCCATTTTGAGTTGATTTTTGTATGTGGTATGAGATGAAGTTCCAATTTTATTTCTCTATACATGGATATCCAGTTTACTCAATAACATTTTTGAAGAGATTGACTTTTCCCTATTATGTGTCCTTGAAACTTTTATCGAAGGTCAATTAAGTGTAAATATGTGAGTTCATTTTTACGGAGTTGTCCCATATGGCATTTATTATGTTGAGGAACGATCATCCTATATGTAATTCATTGACAGTTTTTATCACTTAAAAATGTTGAATTTTTTCATATGCATTTTTGGGGCCTGTGTTGAGATGGTCATAGGGTTTTTGTCACTCATTCTGTTTATGTAGTGTGTCACATGGAGAGATTGCTGAATATCGAACCATCCTTACATTCCTGGGATAAATCTCGCTTGACTATGCGAAACACACACAGGATTTTTAAAAGACTTTTCTTATTATTTCCTTCTAACCATTTCTTAGTCTATATGAAATGCACATTAAAGAGACGTTTGGTTTTCCCTGTTGCCCACACTCTCTCTTCTTTTTTACTTCTCTGATCTTACCCCTCAAAGTCCCCCAATCTGTTAAGATAAGCAATAGATAAGCAAACCTCTTGGTAAAATGCATAGTCCCTCAAAATAGAACTTCCATGCATTACTCTATTAGTGTTCCCACTTTCATGAAGGGTAGGTGTGAGGAAGAAAGAAGTGGATAAAGTTGCGGAAACTTCGGCCTATAGCATCTATATCTATATAGTAACTATATCTGTAGTTATATCCATATCCATAGTCATACCTATATCCTCATCATCTAATGTCCATTGAAGCCTCCAAGCTTCAGGAAATCTACTGAGTAAAAACTTTATTTTATTTATTTATTCATTTTTTGGAGTCAAGGTCTCACTCTGTCACCCAGGCTGGAGTGCAGTGTTGCGATCTCAGCTCACTGCAACCTCTGCTTCCTGGGTTCATGTGATTGCCATGTTTCTGCCTCCTGAATAGCTGGGACCACAGGGGTGTGCCACCACCCTCAGCTATTTTTTTTATTTTTATTTTTAGTAGAGACAGGGTTTTGCCATGTTGGCCAGGCTGGTCTGAAACTCCTGACCTCAGGTATCTGCCCACCTCAGCCTTCCAAAGTACTGGGATTACAGGCTTGAGCCACTGTGCCTGGCCAACTTTATAATTTTTGAACACCCTCCGTGTGGCAGACACTGTTGGAAACATCTTACAGCTCTTACTTTGGATGATCATTATATCCAAGGTAGAGATTCTTATCACCCCCTGCCCCCCACCACACACACACATAGATAAGGAAACAGAAGCACAAAGCATTCCAAGGTCATTCATTGGTAATTGGCAGAGCTATGATTTGAGCTCAGGCACTCTTAATCTAGAGATCACAGTTTTCACCGTTACTCTTCCCAAATACTTCTGGCCCTGATTCTATTCCATGAGATTTCTGCAGCTGCTGCTAGTATGAGTGTGTGCAGGGGTGTGGTATGAGGAAGAGGATGTGTAGTTTTCTTCTCCTGGGCTCTTCTGCTTTCTGTATGATTGCAAATTGATTTTTTCTTCACCAACTCATCTGCATGGGAAATTTGTTTTCTCCAAATTCAACAGAAACAATCCATTTGAAATAAAAGATTTCAGTCTCTTAAGAAAGTATCCCACTAAGCAATTCACACATTATACACGTATTTATTGGATATCTACTATGTTCCAGGACCTGACATAGAAATGTTGGGTGCACTGGTGAATAAAATAGAAAAAGTAGTTTCCCTTTTGTTCCTTATATCCACTGGAGAATGACAGTAACCAATACCCATGATAAGGAGGTAAATAAAATAGTAAATTAGACAGTGAATAGTAAATTTGATAGTGCCAAAAAAACAAGAAAGTATGAGTATATGACTTATAATTTTGAATGTTTTCATATATTCCTTTTATTGATTATTTTTGTCATAGAAAGATAGCCACATTTGTCAAAGGCTTTTCTGCATCAAATGGATAATCATGTGTTTTCCCCTTTATAAATATGGTACATTACATTGTTGTCATTTGTTTACTGAAACATCCTTGGATTTCAGGAATAACTATTATCTGCTCATGGTGTATTATCCTTCTACTATGCTATTCAATTCAGTTTGCTAGTATTTGGTTGAGTATTTTTGCATTAACAAACCTAGCAGTAATAATGCCAACTGTCAACAGAATGGTGTGCAGCTGGACCTGGCAGTGATTTTAATTTTGTGTTCTAGTGGAAGCTTAGTTTCCAATGTGCTTCATATCAGGTGAGCAAAGCCTGGATGTGGGACAATTTATGGTTAATGATTGCAACAGGAAAGTATGCCTTGTAGAACTGTACTCCAGACCAGGGGATCCCAGTAGGTAACCAGTCATTTGTTGTTTTAATGGAATATAGGATGAGGCCAAGAGGGGCATTGTTTTTGCATCAAAAGCCCTGGGGAAATTCACGGCCAACATGAGTGGTGAAGAGACTCCAACAGGCATGAAAGAAGTTGACAAAATTTTTATAGAGAAGAGGTATTTTTGTTTGTTTGTCCGTTTGTTTGAAGGCACTAACAAGAGTATTGTTTTCGATGATGTGTAAAAGAATATGTTGCCACTAGCATTTAACAGAAACTTAAAGGTGTCGGATTATATGACATTAATAAGTGTGTCAAATGAATCTGTTTTAAAGATGTTGTTATCAATGTAATGTCATCTCTGCACTCCTGAAGAAAGGTGGATGCCATTATTGATATTGAGACATGATCCTCACTTTAGGATGGAGAGTCTTGGTAACACTCCCAAAAGGCAACACAAAGCTGAAGAAAGCAGAGTACAAGAAAGCCATCAGGGTAATAGCTCTCCCAAATGGTTGAGCCAATCAGAGTAGCAAATTAGCAAGCCATGAGCATTCAAAGGGAATCTCCTAGGAACTTTCCACCCTGGTTTAGAATGATCCCATTCTCATTGCCATTAGTGTTGAAAATGGTAGAGTAAGTCCTGCTGACTGGGTCTATAAAGAACACTCTAACATGACTGTGAAAATTTCATTTGGAGAGGCATATGAAGATGAACAATTTATTCTACTCATAGTTCCCAGAGAGCGGGGTATGGCATGCCAGGTAGGAAGCCATATGGAAGGAGCTTCCATGAAGCAGGCTCAACCAAGCAGATGGGGAAGCAAGAGAGATTGGAACCCCAGGCAAGTGTCTTACTGGGAGTTAGGGTGGAAGACACAAACAAAAACCGTGATGGATTTACTGGTATGTTTTAATGCCACTACTCTACTAGGTCACAGCAGAGGAGGACAAAAAGGGGAATTGTGGCAGGGACCAGCTTTATCACACTGCTGTACCTGGTCATTTGGTAGGGTGCTCACAGCTTGTTTCAGGGATGTTGAGGCATCAGGAAAATATGAATTTTTTAAATGTACACCTAACTGGACATCTTTATTTCCTCATACAACTTTGAGTGCCATGTAGCATCCTTTCATTTCCACCCAAAGCACTCCTTTTAGCATTTTTGTAGGTAAGGTTTAGTGGTCATAAACTCTCACCACACCAGTGGGGTGTGGTGGTGGGCGCTCCTTTTCATGACCTGATGCCACCCCTTCTACAGATCAGGGAAGTCTGGGCCTGGAGACATCGTGCTATTCATGCAAGGATCCATGGCTGAGGATTTATCTGAGAATATCTTAATTTCTCCCTTGTGTTTGAAGGATGTTTGCCAGGTGTAGAATTCTTGGTTGATAGGTTTTTCCTCTTTCAGCATTTTAAACATATCATTCCTCTGTCTTGTGGCCTCCAATGCTTCTGATAAGAACTCAGCTGATAATCTTACAAGGATCTCTCGCGTGAGAGGAATCGCTTCTCTTTTGCTGCTTTCAGAATTCTTTCTTTGACTTTAATTGTCGACAGTTGGATTATAATGTGTCTTAATGTGGGTCTCTTTGACTTTATCGCTGAGTTAAATTTGGGTTTCCTTGGCACCTTAAGCTTGTAGATTCATGTATTTTATCAAGTTTGGGAAGATTTTGTTCATGATTTCTTCCAATAATCTTCTGCCCCTTTCTCTTTTTCTCTTTTCCCCCAGAACTCTAGTAATGTGTATTTTTATCAATTTGATAATGTACCACCATTCCCTTAGATTCTATTATCTTTCATTTTTGTTGTATCTATACCTCACTCTCAATAATTTCAATGATTTCATCTTCCAGTTTCTTGATTTTTTTCCCACCTGCTCACTTGTTAGAGAACCTCTTTAATGAACTTTTAGTTGTAATACTTTCAACTCTAAAGTTCTCGTTTGATTTCTTTTTATAATTTCTCTTTGTTACAGTTCTTATTTTGTTACTGTATCATAATCCTGAATTATTTTAGTTGTTTGTCTATTGTTTCCTTTAGCTCTTTGAACGTGTTGAAGACAGTGGTTTTAACATCTTGGTCTAGTATCAGGGTGGGCCCAATGTATCACATGAGTCCTTATAAGAAGGAGGAGGCAGGAAATTAGGAGTTAGAGAAGCACATGTGAGGATGCAAGCCAGAGGCTGGAGTGATGGGAAGATGTAACTATGAGAAAAGAAATGTTACCAGCTTCCAGAATTAGTAAAGGCAAAGAACAGAGACTCCAGAAAACATAGCTGTTTTTTTAAAAAATTGTATATATGTAAGGTGTACCACATGATGCTTTCCTATACATATACATAGTGTAATGATTATTATAGTCAAGCAAATGAACATATCCATCATCTCACAGTTACTCTGCATGTGGGTGTGTGTCAAGAGCCCATGAAATATACTCTTTAAGCAAAAATACTAAATTCAATACAATATTATTAACTCTAGTTGTCGATACATGGCATGTTCGATCTCTGGACTTCCTCATCCGACCTATCTTCAATTTTGTATTTTTTGACCTGTATCTCACCATTACCTCCCTGCACTTCACCCTGGTCAGTACCATTTTATTCTTCACCTTTACATACTTGACTTTTCTTCTTGATTGTAACGCAGTCACACGATTCTGGGCTTCTGAATTCCAGAACTACAGTATGATACATTTCTTTTGCTGTAACACACCAAGCTTTGGTAATTAGTCACATCAGCATTAGGAAACTTATGCTATGGGTGAAAGATTCCTAGGGGCTTAAAACAATGTTATTTCTTTTTAAGCTGCATCTTCATGATGTGTTGGGGATTCTGCATGTCACTGTCGCTCAGGAATCCAGGCTGATGGAGCAGACCCCATCAGAGCCTTGTGGGTCTCTGTGGAAGGGAGAAGGTGATCCATAGAGGTTCTTGCATTTGAATGCACAGTCCACGTATTATGCTCATCATTTCTACTCACAACTCAATGGTCTAAAGCAGTTACATGACCTCAGTCAATGAAATGGTCCGGAAATTGCAATACTCCATATGGCCAGAAAGTGAAGGCAAAAATATTTAGCAAAGTATGACACTTCCAAGGAGGGCTCAGGAGCTCCATTCAGGTCCTCAACCCAAAGCTCTATCTTAAAATTGAACCTCTCTGTGCCTCATTGTCCTCACTTCTAATACAGTCTCATGTTCTAATACAGTCTCATGTTTAAGCTCTATCTTAAAATTGAACCTCTCTGTGCCTCATTGCCCTCACTTCTAATATAGTCTCATGAGACTTCTAATACAGTCTCATGTCACAACAAGCTACAGGCTTGTTGTGAAGGTTAAATGAGATAATATATGCAATGTGCTGAGCTCAAGCTCTGCTCCTGATGTGCACTCGATCAATGAAAGTCTTTGATACACATGAGGAAACACACAGGATCATGTAAGGATGAATAAATGACTGCTTTGTCATGAAAGTGAAAGCTAAGGAGGAGTTGCAGGTGATTCAGCCTGAGAAGTTCATGTCAGTCGCAGCTGGAGAGATGTCCACTCTGCACTGCACTGCGACCTCCCTGCTCCCTGTGGGGCCTGTCCAGTGGTTCAGAGGAGCTGGACCAGGCCACGAATTAATCTACAGTCCAAGAGAAGTCTACTTCCCCCAGGTAACAACTATTTCAGACTAGACAAAGAGAAACAACATGGACTATGTTTGAGGAGCTAAATAAAAGCTCCTTAAACAAAACCACTGACCAGAGAGCCAGCAATTCTCCTTTTCATCGGTTTCCCAAAGGCTCAGAATGCACCTCACATTCAGACACTAAAGCCCATTGGCGATTGGAAAAACTCTTCCAAACATAAGCCCTATCATTCCTTATTGAGATTCCACGTCAGGACATAGAGAGCTGTTCCACTCTTTGACAGCTGCAGAATAGTCCAATTTATGAAAATATCAAATGTGTTTTACAGTATTCTGTTGACAAATATGTAAGTTGCTCCCAATGTTGAACTATTAAAAGAACCCTGCAGTGGGTGACCTTGTACATGTGTTATCCTACTCAGGTGACAAATGCCCACTGGAAGTGGCATTGCTAGGTCAGAGGGTGTGTGTGTTTTCATATATAAGAATACTGCCTGATTTCCTTCCTAGATCATTAGCAATCAAGACTCCTAACAACCCTTAAACATAGATGGAGAAGGGGGCTTTATCCTGATTTTGCAGTTATTACAGATAAAGACGCAAGTTCCCAGTTGATGCATTCCCACCCTAGGCAATCACATCGAGTAAGTGGCTCAGGTGTGACCCCAATCTGCTACTTCCTAGTGAAGTTCTCACTCCTCTTTGCCATATTATCAGCCTAATTGATGCCCTGGATGAGAAAGGAGGGAGGCAGGGAGCGAAGCAGGGAGCAGCAGCTGTGCCAGAGTCTCCTCATAACCAGTGCTAGGAAGGAGGAGCCACTTGTTGCCTCTTTTAACCCATTTAGAAAGAAAAAAACAGTGCAGCTCACTGCTGGAGCTCATTCAATTTTACATAAACATGCTCTTTGAGGTTGAAGCAAATCTGACTGATTTTCATTGTGAAAATAAAATATAAAAACTGTTCTTGGAGTTATTTCTAAACAGAACTTGTCTCTAATCCTAATGTAACAGAAATGTATATGAAATTACGTTCGAATTAGAGACAAGAGTGTTCTTGGAGCGAACAGGGCATGGGTTAAAGATGAGGTGCTAAAGCTCAGAGAGAAGACCTGAGTGGTGAGCAGGTCAGGGAGCCAAGGTCTGATCCCAACTCAGCCTGACTCACAGCCCCTGTCTCTGCAACCCTCAGCTATGCTTTTCAAAGGGTGAAGAAATGCTCTAACCTCATTCTAAACTCTTGCATTGCTCTGGTTTACAGCAAAAAGCATTCAACACAAAACAAGCAAAAAAAGTCCCGTAGGGGTAGGAGGGGCTGGCTTTACACTCTCTTTAGAAGGGTTCTGCAGATGGCTCATTATATGTCAAGCCTGTTCCTAAAGGACAGGTCTCAGCACACATGAAGCATTTAGGACTCTCCCCCCATGTTGTGCTGTTTCTCCTTCACTCAGCAGCATCTATGGAGCAAAGTCGGGCCTCCTGCAGCCCAGCAGAGCACGTGCCCACCCCTTCTTGGTGCTGAGGACTAAGGATGAGGAGATGAGGTATTTCGTAGTGGGTGAGTGGGGCCACTGTAAGCAAGAGTTTCCATTCTCCCCTTGGGCTGTCAGGAGCCCATAGTGTTTTATGGCTACAGGGTATCTGGGCCCGGGCACCCAGGAGGGAGGCTTCTCTCTAGAATTGCATAAAGTCAAGAATCTCAAAGGGACAATTGGGTGTGTGGTCAGTGTTGGGGCTCAAGAATTCAGGGCACTTGCTCTGTTAATGGACATGAGTGCTTGGTAGGACACAGGAAGTGCCCACTGGGACACATGGAGGACAAGGAGGCAGTGCCTTCATTTCTCTCAGCCTCAGTTTCCTCATCTGTAAAATGGTGATCATCACGACTCCTTTAGGAGAGGGGATAGGATTTGAGGTTCTCTCTGTAAATCACCTAGCACATTGTAGACACCCCTAAATCAAGCTGTTATTTCTTGTGATCTTGGGCCAGTCTTGCCTTCCCTTGAGTTCCCAGTTTCCCTATCTGTGCAATGCTGATAATCATGCACCAAACCCACTCTGGGTTCTGTGAGGATGGGAGAGGATGTGCACAGAGTCCTGAATGGTGGTGTTGTTCAGGTTATTACTGAGCTTCCGCAGAACAGTGGTTAGTGCAGGGCAGGCAGGAGCCCAACTGCCTGGGCCACTTCCGGGCTCTGGTACTTCCTGGCTCTGTGACCTGGGACAAGGTGCTCTACCACAGTGAGTCTCAGTGTCCGCACCTGTTGATGATAACACTGACCTCACAGACTGGGGACAGAAACTGAAGGAGTTCAATCCTCTTAAATGCTCAGAACAGCACCTGGAGTGCAGTAAATGTTCCATAAATGTGAACTGTGTGATGCCGAAGCTATGAGACCTCAGATGGGTCAGTGTTTCTCCAGGCCTCAAGGATACATGGGGTTTGGGGTGGGGTCTGGTGGCTTTCGATCTTGGCTGCTCATTAGAATCATCTGGGAAATTTGAAAAAAAAAAAAAATTTAAATCCAGCCCAAGGCTCCCTCCTAAAAAAAAATGCCAGTTTAATTGGTCTGACATGAGCCTGGGCATGCAAAGTTCTCAATGACTCCAGAAGATTCTAATACACAGCTCCCTAGCAAAAGTGGTCCTCCATTGTGTTGAGCATTGACAGCAGCTTTTCTGGGTGTGGATGCTTCAGAATAACATGGGCCAGGGACATCTCAGAAGGCCCCAGTGGCCTGGCCCCTCCCATGGAGCAGGCCTTAGGGGACGAGGAGGAGAAGCCTAGTCTAAGTCCTGCTCAGATCCCAGCCTCAGTGTTGGGAACAACTTTAACAAGTTTGTGTTTAAACAGCACTGGAATCCCAGCAAATCCTCACTCCTCAGCCCCAGGAGCCTCCCTGCCTCCATACATGAAGATGTCATGGAGGAATCTGTTTCCTATTCCTTCCAAAATGCTTCCAGCTTCTGTAAATAGCTCCTCTGGAGGGAAGCATCTGTGATCTTGTTTGTGTTTTGAAAGCCAATTTGCCAAACTTGTTTCCTGAGGGGATTGTTCAGAAAAGGGGAGAGAATCCTCACTTGGTGGTTTCTGCTCCTTTTGTCATTCGGGTTTGTCATGATCTGCAGGGAGCAGGGTTTGAGTCTTTTCCCGGTGTTTCTGCTCCTCTTTGTTCTGCTGCCTAAAGGATAAATGTGTAGATTTAGAAGCAGTAATGACCAAACCTCCTGAAAACAGTCACAGGGGTCATTTATTAAGCACCTGCTACATGCCAGGCTCTGTGCTTTTCATTTGTCTTCTCTTATCTTACCAGGGTGGGGGTTTGTGTCCACTTTTGGTCCTTAGCCAGCCGGGCCTCCTCTCTGAGCCTCATCCTATAAAGGGGCTCACATTAGGACCCCCTCACAGGGATGGAGGGGGGTTAAAAAGATTAAAGAGAGGTATAGAGGGAGCAGGCGGCATCAGGCTCCCATAAATGGAAATTGATTACATCCTGTCATCCCGTTAGGGTCCCCATGCTGGTGGTATCTTGATAACTTCTCTTCTTCAAGTGACACCCTCTTTACTGTGCCCTCAAAATGTCTGACACATGTTAGGGAGTAGGTTAATATGTACAAAGGCAAATATGTGTGATATATGCTTCCTGGTGATTGTTGTAGAAGATGTAGGGTAGTAATTCACAATTTGGAGGTGCCCTTTAGGACCTCTCTATGGAAAGAAGCTGCCTTCATTTTTCTGATTCTCTAATCTGTGTGCTTTCAGGACGCAGGATGAGTGTCTGCCTGCTTAGATGGCCTGGGTCTGTGTTTCTTGTAATTAACTAATGATGAAAAAATTAACCACCTTTGGCTTTCTCAGTACTCAGTGATCTTGTTTGTCAACCCAAACCTGACCCAACTGAAGACCCAGATTCCAAAAACGTTCCCTCTTTTGAAAGGCAGCACTTGGCACAGATTAGACCAGCTAACAACAACAACAACAAAAAAAAAAAATGATTGGCCGAAAAGCCAAAAGAAATAGCACTTATTTGGGAAATAAAGAATTGTACTTTGGGTATACAGAGTCAGAGAAGTGCTGAATAGAGTGCAGGAAAGGTTTTGTATAGGGGATTTTCAAAAAAGTTGGTTTTGGAGACAGTTCATTGGCTGGGCAAAAATTCTAAACTGCAAACCTGTTTTCACTGGTTACTTAAAGTAGTCCAGGATGAGAGAGATCAAAATCCCACGTACCTTGACTTCAGTTGTTACTCAGATCTGCAGCAACATCCTGTGGCTTGACCTTTAGCAGGTGTGGGTGCAATGCTCTTACAAACTCTTGGCTCTACGTTAAAGCTTTAGCCTTAATTACTTCATTTTCTTTCACAGATCCTGCTGGAATATTTGTGAAAAGAAT
Organism: Gorilla gorilla gorilla; assembly: GCF_029281585.2. Classification (NCBI taxonomy): domain Eukaryota; kingdom Metazoa; phylum Chordata; class Mammalia; order Primates; family Hominidae; genus Gorilla; species Gorilla gorilla. Next base: position 11,601,284 of record NC_073245.2, on the reverse strand, counting down.
GAACTATATGGAACAAATTCATAAATACCTAAGAGAGATCTCGGTGTATTCACGAAATTTGGGTTAAAGATAGAACTGTGTTCACTTATATGAAGCATCCTCTGTGTTTGATCCAAAGCAAACAGTGCCCAATTTAATCCTCACTGCATCCCGGGAAGCAGAAATGCTGTCCTATTTCACAGATGAGGAGCTGGGTGTGTCAGGCCACCCGTCTCCTGGGCTGAGCAGCCTGGTTGCAGCTCTCACAATGGCACCACTTCGCCATTGTTCCCTGTATTGGCTTCTGTAAATGCCCTCTCTTGTTGGGAACAGGCCCCCTAAAATCTGGCCATAAACTGGCCCCAAAACTGGCCATAAACAAAATCTCTGCAGCACTGTGACATGTTCGTGATGGCCATGATGCCCACACCAGACGGTTGTGGGTTTACTGGAATGAGGGCAAGGAACACCTGGCCCACCCAGGGTGGAAAACCACTTAAAGGCGTTCTTAAACCACAAACAATAACATGAGTGATCTGTGCCTTAAGGACATGCTCCTGCTGCAGATAACTAGCCAGACCCATCCCTTTACTTCAGCCCATCCCTTTATTTCCCATAAGGAATACTTTTAGTTAATCTATAATCTATAGAAACAATGCTTATCACTGGCTTGCTGTCAATACATATGTGGGTAAATCTCTGTTCAAGGCTCTCAGCTCTGGAGACTATGAGACCCCTGATTTCCCACTCCACACGTCTATACTTTCTGTGTATCTTTAATTCCTCTAGCGCCGCTGGGTTAGGGTCTCCCCGACCGAGCTGGTCTCGGCACTCTCTGAGATTGGTGAACTCTCCAGGGGAGGCAGGCTAGGACCAGTCCATACACAGAGGGAGACCAATCAGTAACTTTGTTCCTGTGCCCAGATTGGTGGAAGTCACCCTGTTTAGAGAGGAGAACTTTGAACTCAGGTCTGGACTTCCTCACCTCTCAGAACCTTTCCAGCCTGGTCGGTAAAACGAGGACACCACCCTCTCCACATTATTAGAAGGATTAAAAACTAATGTCCATGAAGGTTCTTAACATGTCACACACTCATCATTAGTGATGGTCATCTCAGTCATGTCTCCTGTTTATCGATGCTCCTTTTGTAGCCAAATCCTCTGCCCCTGTGGTATCATGCACTGCAGTGAGGACCACAGCTGAGCACACAGTGAGCTTCATGAGTCCCACGGCTTCTCCCCCTGAAACATCACCCTGAAATGGTCCAAAAATAGGAATGAGCTCTCAGGCTTCCAGATCAACGTGGACCCTGCAGGAGAAAGTATGCCCTATAGCACCTGCAGCACAGCCAGGATGGTGCTGGCCTCTGGAGACCTTTGCCCTCAGGTCATCTGCGAGGTGGCCCACATCACTTTACAGGGGGACCCTCCTTGTGGGACTGAAAACTTGTCTGAAACCATTCAAGGTAGAGAATCCTCACTCCTAGCCCAATCCCATATCTGGTTGCCAAGCCTGCTCCTCCTCTCTGGCTTTTACTCCAGGGCTTGGATTTCCTGGAATCTAATTCCCAACTGTGCTGGCCACCTTCCATGCACCTAGATGTACTGGTCACTTACTATCATTTCCATGGTAGCAGCTAGATGTCCACCCACCAGGTGGTAGACATCTGTGCTAGATAGATAGATAGCTTGCTAGCTTGCTAGATAGCTAGCAAGCTCTATGCTAGATAGTTTCATTTATTTCACCAAGAGCAACTACAATTAATGAGCACCTACTATGAGCCAAGCCCCTGTGTGCCTGGTGATTTCATTGATTTTGCTGCGGTTATGACATTTCAACTGCATGCCAGGGGTGGTGCTTATATATTTCCCTCATTCTTAGCCTAGTAAGAGCTACCAGTCCTTGAGCACCTACTGTGTGCTGGGCGTTGTGCTTAGTAATTTCATTCATATGCAAAGAGCACCCTCAATGTCTGAGCACCTGATGCATGCCTAGCACTGTCCTGGTGATGCCCTCACCGTGGTGGTGGGAGCTACGTTATGGAGCCCTCCCTGTGATCTGTCTGTGCCACAAGGTCAGAGCTTCCGCCCTGTGCTGTTTCAGTTCCACCCTTCTTGGAGGTTACTCAACAGCCCATAAAGGCAGGGAACCAGGTGAACGTCACCTGCCAGGTGAGGAAGTTCTACCCCCAGAGCCTACAGCTGACCTGGTTGGAGAACAGAAATGTGTCCCAGATAGAAACAGCCTCCATCCTCATTGAGAACACGGAAGGCACCTACAACTGGACAAGCTGGCTCCTGGTGAACATATCTGCCCACAGGGATGATGTGCTCACCTACCAGATGGCGCATGATGGGCAGCTGGTGGTCAGCAAAAGCCTTGCCCTAGAGGTCTCAGCCCACCAGGAGCAGAGCTCAGAGGCCACCCTTGGTGAGGTTGAGTTCTTGCTCAATTAGTATTCACAAGGTTTGATTGTTACAAAGAGCCAAGCACCTCCCTCTTCTCTGTCTCTCTTCCTTCCTCTCTCACCACGTGATGCCAGCTCCTCTTTGTCTCTCACCATGAGTAGAAGCAGTCCGAGGGCCTCATCAGAAGCAGATGCTGACACCATGCTCTTGTACAGTCTGCAGAACCACAAGCCAAATAAACCTCTTATTTATAAATTACCCAGCCTCAGGTATTTCTTTATAGCAACACACGTGGACTAAGACAGTGTCCTACTCCTCACACCTAAAAAGAAAGCAGTTCTCCCTCCTCTCTCTGGGATGGAAACACTAGTTGTTTCTGACAATCTGCAACTTTCCTAACCCTGTTGCTCATGGCAGGAATGCTGCGACAGTTCAAAAGCTCTGGAGTCCTCCTCGATTTCTTTTTCATTTGCACGCAATATTCAATTATGCCTTCAAAGCGCTTATGTCCACTGGTGAGGTGATAAACGTATAGCAGTTGACTCTTCAAAAGGATAAAGAAGGCCGATTTATAGCGCTTGTCAATTTTGGTAGTGTAAATACTCCCAATGTAGCCAATTTCAAGCTTCCAACAGCTTAACAACCAGATTGCAAAATTCCTTAAAGTTTGACAGTTGGCTCTCTTGAACCAGCCCAAGCCTGCTCCAGTACACCACTGAGTTATATTTATAACCTGCGTGCTTCTCACCTCCATTGCTCCTTCCTGGTCCCAATCAGTATCATCTCTTCCAAACTGTTGCTATTGTCTCTACTGGATTGCAGTTTTCAGTCACGATGATTTTTTTTTATTTTTTGAGATGGAGTCTCGCTCTGTCGCCCAGGCTGCAGACTGGAGTGCAGTGGTGCGATCTCGGCTGACTGCAAGCTCTGCCTCCCAGGTTCACGCTATTCTCCTACCTCAGCCTCCCGAGTAGCTGGGACTACAGGCACCCACCACCATGCCCGGCTAATTTTTTTGTATTTTTAGTAGAGACGGGGTTTCACTGTGGTAGCCAGGATGGTCTCGATCTCCTGACCTCGTGATCCGCCCGCTTTGGCCTCCCATAGTGCTGGGATTACAGGCGTGAGCTACCGTGCCGGGCCATGATTTTTTTTTTGAAAAGTCAAATCCTGTCATTCCTCTGAGTCTTCCCCAAAACAGCTGCATGGCTCACTCTCTTCTTTCCTTCAAGTAAGTTTCTGTTGAAATTTCACTTTATTAAAGACACATTTTGTAAACCATGGTGAGGAAAATAGTCATTTTCCTCTTCTACCCTAGAATTTCAATTCCTCTTATCCTGATCAGTTTTTCTCCTTAGCACTGTATTATATTACCACGTGTGCTTATTTTGCATGTCCTCACTTTGCATGGCAGTGCAGGATTGTAAAAATAACTGGAAACCAAGAAGCCCTGGAAAACAACTCTACATTCAATGGGAAAAATAATGGTTGTTCTGTGATCCTCATAATTTTTGTCAAAGTATTAGAAACTGTCATATTGTCAGTTAGAAATGTAGCAGGAAGTTCAAATATTTAGTATCCTGTAATTCAAAGCATTAGAAACATTGAGAGTTAAATTGTTTTATTTCTTTGTAAAAATGTATCAACAGTAGTTGGAACAGTGCTTGCCTTTGTCTTGCATATTTACTATATGGAACAAGTGAAAGAACTATAGGACACTCTGGTATATTTTTAAGTGATTGCTTTTCCTTTCTGTGTCCTGGGAGCACAAGTGAATATTTCTCCCATATTCACTCTGACGAGCTAACCAAGTTCCCAGAGATAAAACTCACAAAAGTGTGGGAGACCTCCGTTATTGGGTCCTCCTCGAGTTTGTGTCTAAGACTGGCCCACACTGAGCCTCAAGAAATTCTTCAATTACAGTGCAGGCTTTCCTTCCCCAGCACTGGTTCCCACAGAGGTTTTGGCTTCAGGAAGTTGTGATTCTCTATATTACCCTGCCCAACTCCTCAATTCTGGGGACGGTGGTTTGCCCTGTGACCTCGTTTTTCTGACAGATCTAAGAAGAGTTGTCATTTTTGATTTGCTCAGCTTGTTCCTTGGTGTTGACTTAAGGGACTTTTTGCAGGGGTTGTGCAGGGGACTGGGTTTCATCCCAGAAAGCTGCTACAGCCACAAGCCCTCAAATGTGCCACACCTGGAATTATGGTCTCCGAAATTGCAAGCTCAGTCCTTAGCTACAGAGCCCTCTTGGTCTGGGCTGTCAATGAGGAAGGGTCATGGGACCCCTGGCATGAGATGAATGCCTCTGAAACAGAGAGCAGGTTCTGGGGCAGTGGACCTCTCTCCAGTACTGGCTAAATCTACCCAGGCCTGGGAACCCCAAGCACAGACATCCACAGCTTCCCAGAGGTGGCAACTGTGTCCGCTTCCTCTTTCACAATGGAGGATTGTCCCAGTCTCATGGCCCTTTCTCCCTACAACTACCTCACTCCTCAGACAACATAGCAGATAAGCAGATGCCCTCCTTTCCTGCAGAGTAGAGTCTGGATTCTCTCCATGAGACAGTCTGACAGGGCAGGCAATGTCCATCCCTGTCTCCCAGCCCATCTGGACAGCCCCTGCCACTTCCTCTGCTGCCAGGACTCACAGGTGAGTGAGTGCAGCCTGCTCTACATGAGTGTATTTCTACATGGTGTCTCCTCACCGTCTCAGCCCGTAACCTGCTCCTGTTGATTTACATTTGGGAGCATTTTCTTCTCTCCCATCCCAGCATGAGACAAGATTTGGAACAGCTTTTCCATGAGCATTTGAGTAGACCCTTACTGGGGTCATATTGATTCCCCCAGACGTCATGCCTATAGCATGCCCCTGGTGCTGGTAATGACTCCATGATTCTAGGGCTGGGCACATGACCTCAGCTCATCGTCGTGGTACTCCACCTCCACCAGCCACTGGCCAAGGTTGTCACACTGCATCATAAATGCTTGAGGGCAGAGGATCTGTTTTTTAAAATTGTTGCTATTACCAAAACACTACCTAATAACAATAATATCTAACTACTATCTATAATGATAATGGTAATACTGAATATATAACTTTTGGAGGACATGGTCAGATAGTATTAAGTAATTTGCATATATTAGTTCATTTAATTCTCATCACAAACTTATGAAGATGATATGATTATTCTCTCCGTTGTACACTTGGGGAAACTCAGGAAACAGGGAAGTTAATAGTGACCCCAGGATCACACAGCTGGGACCCATTAGAGCTGGATTTCAGAGCAGGAAGTTTTGATTCTTAAGCCCACAGTCTTACATCTTTGGTCTTCTGGAGCATCCACTGGCTCCCAGTTTCTCATGTGTCCCAAAGTCGTCCCTGGTCATCTGCACCTGCTGTGATGAGTCAGGGTGAAATATGGCAGATAAAGGACAATTTTGGCTCATGGACTCCCAGGCTCCTGGTCCTCTCAAACATTCAGATTTTATCTATGCTTCCCCAAGTCACCTAAATTTAAATTTCAATTCTCCACATGATTTCCACAAAAATTGTAAGCATCTGTGTACTTAGTTGATCTTTACTGAAGGATTGAAGTTCACAGGAAGGCACTTGCTGCTCTAAGCACAGATTCTGCCATCTTCCTGACACTATACTATGCATTTTTGAGTCATATATGCCCAATTCTTATTTTTGGAGACATAATACTTTATGACTCACACCTCTCAAAGTAATGTAGTAATGTGGATAGGTAAAAATAGAGCAATAGGAAAAGATATACCACAATATTGTGGTATATTTTTACCTATCCACATTACTTTGTTTGGGTGTGTCTCTGTGCTGTACCACAGGAGATTTCCCCTACATAATCACCCAGCTTACTAACTTACTATTATACTTATTTATGTATAGTCAGCTAGTCAACCTATTAAGTTTTTTTTAAAAAATTCAGCACTGATTATGTTTTCATTTCCAAAGTCTGTGTTTTGGTATTTTTTCAAGATGGTTGTTGTTACCTCATGCCCACCTATTTCTGTTTCATATTATTACATGCCTGATGTTGGTTTATGAATTTACTTCTCTTTTGTTTTCCTTATAAGATCATTAAGTATACTAATTTTAAAGAACTTTACACATTTTGTTTTTTCATATTTGCTCAGGTGTGAAGTTCTTCTGATTGCTATTTGTTTTTGAGTTATCGTTTTTCTTGAATTAGTTAGCTGCAGTGCTGTTCCTCAAATCTTTGGTGATTCTTGCTTGCACTTCCGTCTTCCCAGGAATAATTCCCCATGTGATCTTGGGTTGTCAGGGCCTCGTGGAGCATGGCACCTGCCCCAGCCTCACTATGAGGGCTGCTCCTAATTGAGGCTATAGCTTCTTCTCTGCTTTCTTCCTGAGGGATGTCTCTCCCTTCCTGCAAGAGGTATCATAGTACAACCACTAAAAGTGAAGGCTGTGGAGTGTGGCAGTCTATGTTCCAGTTCTAAAAGCCGGGTGATCTTGAGCAAATTCATTACTCTCCATGTGCCTCGGGTTTTCTCACCTGTGAAAAGAGGTTAATGGTTGAGCTTACCTCATGGGGTCAGAGCAATGATTTAATGACATTACCAATAGAAAAATGCTTGGCACCATATCTGGAGCACAGGAAACTCTCAATAAATGATAGCTGTTATAATTCCTTCATGTCATATAGAAGCCAATTTCTTGTATTCAAGTGTAATTAGACATTGATTCATATATTCTTTTCATTTTGTGTTTTCACTACTGTGGGTGTGGAGAAGGAGGGGAAGATTTCACCCTGTGTACATCTGCCACATTGAAACAGGACTTTCAATTAAAACATGATAACATTTACCATTTGATTTGACAATTATTCATGACAGATTAAGGACCTAAAACCCACATGTGAGATGAGGGATTCTGGACAGGTCTTTCTTAGTCATAGATGCTGGAAGAGAAATCATTTATTTGAACAAGGTGGCTTTTCTAAGGCACAACGGTGGCAGAGAACCAGTGGACTCTTCCTGTACACAGAAAATAATTATAGCCAGGTTTTTTTGCTTATAATTAATTATGAGTCAAGCATTCAGTATGGCTTATATTATTCCTACCATAGCTCTACAAGGTGCATATTCTAACATTTATTTACATATAATCAAACTAAGGCTCAGAGAAGTAGTGTCTTTTTGAAAATCACACAGCTGGAAATTGTAAGAGGAGGAATTAATCTATGGATGAACAAGGAGCAGGATTTAGAGAATCCAGAGGGAGAAACTGATTTCAGGGTGGCAGCGAGAGTCCAAATACACTATATAAGCTGGGTCTCAGGAGGCCTGGGTTGCTGGGAGAAAGCCACTGGTGGGCAACTCAGCATGCAGTAGGGATCCATTCAAAAGCAACATTTGAGTTCCCGCACTTGACCTGGCACCGTGAGTATCAATAATGACCTACTGGGTTTCAGGCATGATATGCTCATTACCTCTTTAATCGTCACTAAAACACTGCACAAAAAGACTTACTATTCCCAGTTTAGGAGATTGAAACTGAGCATGGGAGGGCCCAGCGACTTCCCCAACTCCTTGGCACACACTCTTGGTAGGAGCATGGATTTTTCCTCTTTCCTCATTTCCCATCTGAACTCAGTGGTGAATGAAATAGGTGCTCTGTGTGTAGAAGAAAGGGTATTGAAATTGATGTGACGGCCCCAGGAACCTGCCCACCATAATCTTCCCTCATGATAACCCTATCCCCTTTCCATAACCCACAATCCCCACCTCACTCCACAAAGCAGTTGCTTATTACCTCAAACCCAGTTTCTCTCCTGGAAGGAGTCAAGAAATAATTCCTTCTGCTGGGTGCAGGCACATGAAAGTGCTAAGGTCCACAAGAGACTGAATTTGGGCTAAGTTTTGCCAATTATAGCAATTTGGAATAGAAAATCATTTCAGGAGAAGATCTGGTTCCTCTCCAGTGTTGAGCAGGTCCTGTGAACTCTTCTGCTACCTCCAGCGGAGTGGCATTTGGTTGAGGCTGCTGCAGAACGAGACCACAAGCCAACCACATCCTAGGGTCTTGAAATAAAGACTTTAGAAAACAGTACCTAACAACAGATCTTTCTTGACTTAAAAGCCTCAAATGGCAAATCACCAAGAAGACCTGAAAATGGGTTTGGGGACATGAGGAGGGAGCACAGGTCCCAGGCAGGCAGGAAGCATTATTTCTGCTAACCCTGTCTGATTATCCTGAAAATGGAGCACGAATAACTCCTTGCTTTGTAGCTGCCTACTGTGCCTGATTTGTAAGTCACGATCTAGAAGCAGGTTACTGTTGCATTCCATCATAGCCACTTCCTCTTGAATTGAGGGAGGCAGGGCTTGTCTTCTGTCTTCAGAGCAGGGCCTGACATCTCCCCAGAACAGACGTTTGAACAGAGCAGGCTTCTGAGGTCTCCAAAATGCCTGTCCCAGCCTCCTGGCCCCATCCTCCTGGTCCTTTCCTGCTTCTGACTCTACTGCTGGGACTTACAGGTGAGCATTGCATTGGGCTAGAACCCTTTCTCCCTGCTTCCTGGACCTAGCCTTGCCCCTGGACTTGCAGCAATTTCAGATAAGCACAAGCACTGCCAAGGAAGGTCAAGGACTGGACATTGTCCAAGAGCAGAAGATCAGGGAGCTGAGCACTTTCTCTGTGGATCTGCAGCTGGCTACCAGAGGCATCAAACCTTGTGAGGCTTCTGCCACCATCACAATTACTTACATTTTTATAATATTTTATTTGACAAACACAGAAGAATCATTATTAAATCCTTACCTGTCTTGAGTCCTCCTACCCATTTTTGTGTGCCCTCCTCCTCTTTAAGAAGTTCCACATTTCATGCTTACAGGGTCCTATATTCCTTTCTTAGGGCTTCCACAACAAAGCACCCCAGACTCAGTGACTAAAACAATAGACATTGACTTTCTTCTTTCAGTTCTGGAGGCTGAATTGCAAAATCAAGATGCCCGCAGGGTTAGTTTCTACTGAGGTCTTTCTCCTTGGCTTGTAGAAGGCCATCTCCTCCATGTGTCTTGACACATGGTCTTCCTCTGTGTGTGTCTGTATTCTCATTTTCTCTTACGAGAACATCAGCCATATTGGATTAAGGCTCCCCGCCAGTGACCTCATTTAACTAAATTGCTTCACCCATTTATGCCTAGTGCTCCACTATTGGATCACTAAGCTTGCGGGAGTTATTTATATCCTACTGCTCAAGGGCATCACCAAGGTCTGATTTTTCAAATTAAAAAAAATTGCAACCTCGGGCATAAATGGGTTAAAGACCTTGTCTCCAAATATGGTCAAATTCTAAGGCGCTGGGGATTGGGGCTTCAACCCATTCGTTTTGGGGGCACATTCAGCCCATAACAGGCACCACCATCTCCCTTGGTCATCTTGACTTTCCCCTGGAGAATTTACTTTCCCTTCCCCCAGGCAGACAGGATTGGGAGGTCTTTCCTGGTGCCACCTGAGAGAGCCCTGTTCACAGCTCCCAGACAGGCTGCCTGTCTTCACCCCTTTTTCAGACCATGCAGCTGACCCCCGGTCACAGGGCTGGGCACAATAGCCTCTCAGTTGCCCGCTGGGCCCTGCTGTGATGTCACCTCACAGGTCTTAGAGGGCAAGGGTCTCACTTTTCAAATTATTTTTTTTACACATACACTGTACCCAAATGACAGCAGTAATAGTTCAGCAATTGCTCTCTTCCTGTAAGGCAGATGCACTTCTTAGCATTTTGTGTGTATTAAGTCAACTAATCCTCACAGCATCCCTGTGTGAAAGCTATAACTCTTGTGCTCTATTTGCAAATGGGGAGTGAGGCAGAGGCAGGAACCTGTTCATTGTCCCCTACCTCAGTCCATGGAGCAGTTGGGATCAAGTCCAGGTTGACCAGTTCCAGAGTTTATCACCCTTTTAACCATGTTATGCTATGTGTAGAAATATTAGAAAATGCAGGCAAGCAAACATTAGATTAATAATCACCCATCACACCAGTCAGAAACAATCAGAGGTAAAATGCTAGTGTATGTATGTTTTCCCAAAATGTTAAAAATGTGTTGGATGATTTCTATGTGCCAGATATTTTACTGAGATCTTTAAATTTGTCATAATTGTAATTAATGCACAAAACAACCTTATATACTAACATGATAAGCCAAACTTTTATATATATTTGTGAATGTGTATATATACACATTATATACACATATATATGCACATGTGCATATGCATGTACATGTACATGCACAGATGAGATTTCATTTTTAATCATTGTTTCTCTTTCTATTTTCAGTGAAATTTTTAACAAAATAAATATTTTATTTTATTTTTATTTGACAAAAGTATGTATACTTATGTACAACATATTAAGAAATATGCATACATTGTGGAATGACTAATTTGAACTAATAAACATATGCATTACCTTACATATTTATCATTTTTTATTGTGAGAACTCGTAAACTCTGCTCTCTCAGCAGTTTTCAAGAATACAATTCATATTATTAAGTATAAACACCACATTGTACAATAGATATCTTGAACTTATTTCTCTTATCTAAATTGAAATTTTGTATCCTTTGACTAATATCTCCCCAACTACACCCCCTCTCTAGCCCCCGATAAACACCGTTCTACTTTCTACTTCTATGAGCTCAACTTTTTAGATTCTACATACGTGAAATCATACAGTGTTTGTCTTTCTGTGCCTGGCTTATTTCACTTAGCAGAATGTCCTCCAGGTTCATCCATGTTGTTGCAAATGACAGGGTTTCCCTTTTTGTAAGGCTGATTAGAATTCCATTGTGCATATACGCTACATTTTCTTTCTCCATTTATCTGCTGATAGACACCTAGGTTGATTCCATATCTTGGCTTTTGTAAATAATGCTGCAATGGACATGGGAGTGCAGATATCTGTGTGACATGCTGATGTCATTTCCTTTGGATATATGCCAGTAGTGAGATTACCAGATCAGATAAGAGTTATATTTTTAGTTTCTTGAGGAACCTGCATACTGTTTTCACTAATGGCTCTACTAATTTATATTCCCACCAACTGTCTGCAAGGGTTCCCTTTTCTCCACATCTTCTCCAATACTAAATTTCCTCTTTTTGATAATAGCCATTCTTAAAGATGTGAGATGATAGCCCACTGCGGTTTTAATTTGCATTTATCTCATGAATAGTAAGGTTGGATTTTTTTTTATATGCTGACTTGCCATCTTAATGTCTTCTTCTGAGAAATGTCTATTCGGATCTTTGGCCCATATTTTAATAGGGTTGTTTTCTTATGGTTGAGTTGTTTGACTTCCTTATATATTTTGTATACTGACTCCTTATCAGATGTATGGTTTGCAAATGTTTTCTTCCATTCTATAGGTTGTCTCTTCACTCTGTTGATTGTTTCCTTGGCTGGGTAGAAGCTTTTTTAGTTTGTTGTTAATGCCTTTTGTCTATTTTTGCTTTTGTTGCCTGTGCTTTGGGGCTCAAATCCAAAAATGTATTGCCAAGACCAATGTCATGAAACTTTTCTTCTAGTTCTTGTACAGTTTCAGATCTTACATTTAAATCTTTAATCCATTTTGAGTTGATTTTTGTATGAGGCATGAGAAGAAGGCCTAATTTCATTCCCCTACACATGGGTATCCAACTTTCCCAGCACCACTTTTTGAAGAGACAGACCTTTCACCATTGTGTTTTCTTCACACTTTTGTCAATAGTCAATTGAGTGTGAATGTGTGAGTTTATTGCTGGGCTCTGCTCTGATCCATTGGTCTATATATCTCTTTTTATGCCAGTGCCATGCCATTTTGATTACTTTGACACTGTAGTCAATGTTGAAATTAGGCAGTGTGGTGCTTCTATCTTTGTTCTTTTTTTTTTTTTTTAGATGGAGTCTTGCTCTGTTGCCAGTTTGGAGTGCAGTGGTGTGATCTCAGCTCACTGCAATCTCCACCTCCCGGGTTCAAGTGATTCCCCTGCCTCAGCCTCCCAAGTAGCTGGGACTACAGGTGTGCACCACCATGCCCGGCTAATTTTTTGTATTTTCAGTAGAGACAAGGTTTCACCATGTTGGCCAAGACAGTCTCGATTGCCTAACCTCGTGATCTGCTCACTTCGGCCTCCCAAAGTGCTGGGATTACAGGCATGAGCCACCATGCCCGGCCCCATCTTTGTTCTTTTTGCTCAAGATTGCCTTGATGTAGCATATCACATTTGGAGATTTATGAATGTTGTACCATCCTTGCATTCCTGAGATAAATCTCATGTGACCATGCTGAAACACACACAGGATTTTAAAGACTTTCTTTACTATAAACTTCAACTCATTTTTTCAGTCTATATGAAATGCACATTGAAGAGATGTGTGGTTTTCCCTATTGCCCAGCCACTCTCCCTCCTTCCTACTTCTCTAATCTTACCACTGAAAGTCCTCCAATCTGTTAATAGAAGCAACAGATAAGCAAACTTCTCTCTTGGTAAAATGCATTTTCCCTCAAAGCAGAATTTCTGTGCATCTTTATCCTGAAATTCCCTCTTCCATGAAGGTAGAAATGAGGAAAAAAATGTGGGGATACAGATGACACAGGTCTGCCTATATTACCTATAACTATAGTTATATTTATATCCGTATCCATATCCTTATCCTTATCCTTGTCATCTAATGTCCACTGAAGCCTCCAAGCCTCAGAAATCTACTGAGCAATAACTTTACAATTTTTGAACGTTCACCATGTGGCAGACACTGTTGAAAATGCCTTACCTCTTTTACTTCATGTGATCATTACATACAAGGTAGATATTTTTGTCACCTTCCCTAACAGATAAGAAAACAGAAGCACAAAGTGCTCCAGGCTCACTCATTGGTAACTGGTAGAGCTACGATTTGAACTCAGGCACTCTGACTCCAGAGGTCACAGGCTTCACCATTACTCAAACACTTCCGGTCTTGATTCTATTCCATGAGATTTCTGCAGCTGCTGCTCTTGGGTGTGGAGTGGGCAATGTGGTGTGAAGGGAGATTGTGGTTTTCTTCTCTGGGCTCTTCTACTTTCTGTATGTTTGCAAATTGATTTTTTTTTCACTAAGTCCTCTACATGGGAAACTCATTTTCTGTCAAATTCCACAGGAGCAAACCACCGAAAATAGAAGATTTCAGTCTTCGAGGGAAATGTCCCACTGAGCAATTCAAACATTACACACATATCTATTGGATACCTACTACGTGCCAGGATCTGACATAAAAACATGGGGTACTTTGGTAGAATAAAAGAGAAAAAGTAATTGCCCTTTTGTTGCTTACATCCACTGCAGAGAAAGACAGTAATCAATACACATGATAAATAGGTGAATGAAAAAATTAATTTTTGACAATGATAAGTGCAATAAAAATAAAGTATGAGTAGGTGAACGTTATCATCTTGTGAAAGTATTCATATATCCCTTTTATTGTTTTCATCATAAATAGATGTACAAATTTACCAGATGCTTTTCTGCATCAAAATAGATGATCATGTGTTTTTTCTATTTATTCTATAAATAAATATTTATAGAATACCTATTGTTTGTCTGTCATTTGTATATTGAAACATACTCATATGCCAGGAATAAATACTACTTGTTCATGGTTTATAATCCTTCTAACATGCTGTTCAATTGAGTTAGCTAGTATTTGGTTGAGGATTGTTGCATCAACAAATCCAGTAGTAATAAGGCCACTGTCAACAGAAAGGTGTGCAGCTGCACCTGACAAATTTTAATTTTGTGTTTCAGTAGAAGTTTAAGTTCCAATGGGACTCATTTCAGATGAGCAGGGACTGGCCTGTGAGACAACCAGTGGTTAATGCTTGCTACAGGAAATATTCCCCCTAGATCTGGACCACAAGCCAGTAGATTGTAGTAGATAACCAGTCATTTTTTGTTAGAATGAAGTAAAGAACAAGGCAGAGAGGGGCTTTTTTGTTTTGTTTTATTTTTTGTTTTGAGTTAGAAGCCCTGGGGAAGTTTATGACCATCAGGAGTGGTCTAGAAATTCCAAGAGGAATGAAAATCATTGCCAAAGTCTCTAGAGAGAAGAGGTATTTTTGTTTGTTTGAAAGCACTAAAAGGAGTGCCTGTTGATTTTAATTTGCAAGTAAAATTTGTAAATGAAGAATACATTGCCACTGGCACCTCAAAACCACTCAGAGATGCTGGATTATGTGATATTATTATAAGTATCACATGAGTCTTCTTTGAAGAGTTTGCTATATCATCCTGTGCTCTTGAAGAAAGGCAGCTGTCATTATTGATATTGGAATAGGATACACATTTTAGGATAGAGAGTCTTGGCAGCACTCCAAAAGGCAACACATAGCTGTGCATAGCACAACACAAGAAACGCATCAGGGCAAAAAAAAAAAAAAACCCTCTCAAATTGTGGAGCCAATCTGTAGCAAATCAGTAAGCCATGAACAAAGTGCATCTCCTAGGAACTTTCTACCCCGGTTTAGAATAATCCCCTCCTCATTGCCATTAGTGTTGAAAATGGTAGAGTAAGTCCTGCAGGTTGTGTCTTAAAGGATCACTCTAACATGGTCATGAGAATTTCATCTGGAGAGGCATAGCTGGGTAGGGCATGCCACACAGGAAGCCATATGGGAGGAGCTCCCAGGGAGTAGGCTCAACCAAGCAGATGGGGAAGCAAGAGAGATGAGAGATGAGAAGCCATTGCCTTTAATGGGAGTCAGGGTGGAGGACACCAAGAAAAAGCATGATGGGTTTTACGAGAATGTTTCAGTGTCACTAAGTCACAGAAGAGGAGGACAAGAAGAGGAATTACGGCAGGGACCAGCTTTATCACAGTGGTGTACCTGGTTTGGCAGGGTGCTCACAACTTGTTTGTGGGATGTGGAGGTATCAGGTAAATATGATTTTTTTAAAAAATTTACATATAACTGGACATCTTTATTTCTTCATATAACTTTGAGTTGCCATATGGCATCCTTTCATTTCCACCTGAAGCACTCCCTTATCATTTCCTGTAAGCAAGGTTTTGTGGTCATGAACTATCTTAGCTTTTGTTTATCTGAGAATGTCTTAATTGCTCCCTTGTGTTTGAAGGACACTTTCGCCAGGTATAGAATTCATGGTTGACAGGTTTTTCCTCTTTCAGCATTTTGAACATATCATCCCTCTGTCTTCTGGCCTCCAATACTTTATATAAAGAGCTCAGCTGATAATCTTACTGAGGGTCTCTTGTATGTGAGGAATCGTTTCTCTCCCACTGCTTTCAGGATTCTTTGAATTTAGTTTTTGACAGTTGAATTATAATGTACCTTAGTGTGGGTCTCAGATTCTATCCTTGAGTTAAACTTGCATTTCTTCAGTGTCTTTAAATTTGTGCATTCATGTATTTTATTAAGTTTGTGAAGGTTTTGACCATGATTTCTTCAAATAATCTTCTGCTCCTTTTTCTCTTCCTCTTTTTTTTCCCCGGAACTCTAATAATGTGTATTTCAATCCACTTGATAGTGTCCCAGAATTCCCTTAGATTCTGTTCTCTATACTATACTCCATTTTCCATCCATATCTCAGTCTTAGTAATTTTAATTATTCCACCTTGCAGCTTTATGATTTTTCTTCCACCTGTTCACACCTGTTGGGGAACCCCTCTACTGAACTTTCAATTGTTGTATTTTCAACTTCTAAGTTTCTGTTGGATTTCTTTTTATAATTTCTCATTCTGGATGTTCTTGTTTTGTGAATGTGTTTATATCCCTGCTGTTTTAGTACTTTGTCCATTGTTTCCTTTACTTCCTTGAGCATTTTTAAGACAGTGGTTTTAATACTGGGTCTAGTATCAGAGTGCACCCAACATATCAGAAGGGTCCTTATAAGAAGGAGAAAGGAGATTAATTCTTTGAGAAGGACATGTAAGGATGCAAGCAAGACATTAGAGTGATAGGAAGATGTAACAGTGAGAAAGGAATGTGGGCAGCCTCTAGAATTTGGAAAGGCAAAAAATAGCCTGCAAAAGATGCATAGCTTTACTGACAGTTTTTAAATACATATATATATATATAAAATACATAAAAATATATATGACACTTATATGACATATATGTATATGTATATAAACACTTCAAAGTAGAGTTCAGGAGTTCTATTCAGGTCCTCAACCCAAAGCTCTACCTTGAAATTGAATCCCTTGGCTGGGCTTGATGGTTCTCACCTGTCATCCCAGCACTACGGAAAGCCGAGGCAAGTGGATCACTTGCACTCAAGTAAGGGCAACCTGAGCAGAATGGTGTGACCTGTTTCTGCAAAAATACAAAGCTTAACCTGGCATGGTGGTATACACATGTGGTTCTAGCTACTCTGGAGGCTGAGGTAGGAGGATCACTTGAACCTGAGAGGTTGAAGTTGCCGTGAGCCATGATTATGCCTCAGCACTCCAGCCTGGGCAACAGAACAGGACCCTCTCTCAAAAAAAAAAAAAAACCGAACCTCTCTGTGCCTCAGGCCTCAGTGCCCTCAATTGTAATACAGTCTTATGTTATAGGCATGTTGTGAGGGTTAAATGAGATAATACATGCAGTGTGCTGAGATCAAGTCCTGCTCCTGATTCCTGATGTGCACCCAGTCACTGAATATCTTTGATAAACATGAGGAAATACAGGATTATGTAAGGATGAAAATATGATTGCTTTGTGCTCCTTTCCAGAAGTGGCAGGTGAGGAGGAGCTACAGATGATTCAGCCTGAGAAGCTCCTGTTGGTCACAGTTGGAAAGACGGCCACTCTGCACTGCACTGTGACCTCCCTGCTTCCCGTGGGACCCGTCCTGTGGTTCAGAGGAATTGGACCAGGCCGAGAATTAATCTACAATCAAAAAGAAGGCCACTTCCCCAGGGTAACAACAGTTTCAGACCTCACAAAGAGAAACAACATGGACTTTTCCATCCGCATCAGTAGCATCACCCCAGCAGATGTCGGCACCTACTACTGTGTGAAGTTTCGAAAAGGGAGCCCTGAGAACGTGGAGTTTAAGTCTGGACCAGGCACTGAGATGGCTTTGGGTGGTGAGTACAACATGGACCTCCCTCATCCCCTGATGTGTGACAATAACTCAATAGTAACACCTTCCATTCTTTGAGCAACAATCAGGTGTGGTTGTGAGTGCTCATTTTCAAGACCTGTTGTCACCCATTTCTACAGATCAGGTGAGTTGAGGCCCAGGGACATCATGCTATTGCTCAAGGTAAATGATTGCTGGTAAATGATGGGAAAGACTACATCTTCAATCTGTCTGGCTCTACAGCTCTTGTCCTTCCCAATCTGGCCCAGCCCTTTGGTTCCACAAATGAGGAAACTGACAGATTGAGTGACTTGCCCAAGTACGGGGCCAGAACTCACCTGCTGCCTCCAAAGAGCGCTTCTCTTTCAGGCTGGCCAAGTATATTCTTTTTTTTATTTTTTTAATTTAATTTATTTTATTTTATTATTATTATACTTTAAGTTTGCAACAGGCACTCACTGAGAACCCACTGTGTGCCAGACTCCGCCCTGGATGCTGTGCAAACAGCGGTGAATGAAACAGCCAATAGCTCTTCCCCACACCAAGCTTACATTCTCTTCCATTCTAATGAGGAGAAATTCATCCAGGGGATGGAAAGTGTAAATTGTGTTTTTCTTTATTTAATCTTCAGAAACATCACACAGGGAAGATTCCTGGGAGGCACAGATTCACTGTTTAGTCTGATGGCCTGGTGGGAGGAGATGCCAATAAGTCTCGCATTTGCTGTGGGTCTATTTGAAGCCTTGTGTGATTTAAGGACTGAGTCACACAGTCACTGTGGGCTCTGAGCAGAGCTGGGTCATCTCAGAATATCCTTCACCTCAGGAAAGAGGTCATACATATGGGTGGCTCAGGGGTGACCAATTTAAAGCAGCAATAAAACTTATTTGGGGTTTCCAGCCAGAGGCCCAGAATCCTCATCCTACCTCCTGAATCCTGGAATTTCAGCATGGGAAAGACCTTCAGACTTTCAGCCCAACTCCCCTTTACAGATGGGGGACTTAAGCCAAGAGATGATAGGGGCCTTGTCCACAGTCACATGGCCAGTTATTGATGGAATCAAAGCCAGAGTCAAGGTCCGAATAGAGGCAGGCTCCTTCCTTCCCCAGTGTTTGTTAGACACTGCCTTCGTAGAAGAACCTGGTGCATCACAGGTACTAAACAAAAGCTCTTCAAACAGAACCATGGATCAGGGAGCCAGGATTTCTTTTTTCATCCATTTCCCAAAGGTTCAGAATGCACCTCACATTCAGACACTAAAGCCCATTGGTGATTGGAAAACTTCTTCCAAACATAAGCCCTAACATTCCATATCGAGATTCCACGTCAGGACATAGAACTGCTCCACTCTTTAGCAGCTGCAGAATACTCCAATTTATGGAAATATCAAAATTTATTTCACAGCATTCTGTTGATGGGTATGTAAGTTGTTCCCAAACCTGAGCTACTAACAATCCTGCAGTGGATGGCCTTGTACATGTATCACCCTCCTCAGGTGGGAGACACCCACTGGAAGTGACATTGCTAAGTTAGAGGGTGTGTGTATTTTCATATATGAGAATACTATCTAATTTCACTCCTAGATGATATAGCAACAGGGCTCCCTGCCACCCTTGAACATAGATGTGGAAGTGGATTTACCCTGATCAGATAATATAGGCAAAGACACCGAAGTTTCCAGATGGTGCCTCCCCAGCCCAGGCAATCACAGCCAGAAAGTAGCTCAGGTGTGACTCAGATCTGCTAACTCCTAGTAGGGTGCTCACCCCTCTTTGCCATGCTCTCAGCCTAAATGATGACCTGGATGAGAAAGGAGGGAGGCAGGGAAGGGGGCCAGGGAGTGGCAGTTGTGCCAAAGTCTCCTTATAACCAGTGCTATGAGGGCGGAGCCATTTGTTGCCTCTTTAAAGATGAGGACACTGAGGCTCAGAGAGGAGATCTGAGTGGTGAGCAAGTCGGGGAGCCAAGATTTCCTCTCCACCAACCTGACTTACAGCCCCTGTCTCTGCAACACTCACTCAGATGTGGTTTTTCAAGTGTAGAGAAATGCTCCAACCTTCTCTTTCCGGACTCTGGCATTGTTCAGTTCTATAGCGAAAAGCATTAAAAACGAAACTGAGGCTGGGTGCAGTGGCTCATGCCTGTAATCCCAGCACTTTGGGAGGCCGAGGTGGGTGGATCACCTGAGGTCAGGAGTTCAAGACCAGCCTAACCAACATGGAGAAACCCCGCCTTTACTAAAAATAAAAAAGTAGCCAGGCATGGTGGCGCATGCCTGTAATCCCAGCTACTTGGGAGGCTGAGGCAGGAGAATCGTTTGAAACTGGAAGGCGGAGGTTGCGGTGAGCCGAGATTTCACCATTGCACTCCAGCCTGGGCAACAAGAGTGAAACTCCATCAAAAACAAAACAAAACAAATGAAAAAAAGTCCTGTAGAGGTAGGAAGGGCTGGCTTTACCCGCTCATTAGAAAGTTTCTGCAGATGGCTCATTATATGTCAAGCCTGTTCCTAAAAGACAGGTCTCAGCACACATGAAGCATTTAGGACTCTCCCCCCATGTTGTGCTGTTTCTCCTTCACTCAGCAGCATCTATGGAGCAGAGTTGGGCCTCCTGCAGCTCAGCGGAGCACGTGCCCACCCCTTCTTGGTGCTGAGGACTAAGGATGAGGAGATGAGGTATTTCCTACGGGGTGCGTGGGGCCCATAGGAGCAAGTTTCCATGCTCCCCTCAGGCTGACAGGAGCCCACAGTGTTTTGTTTCTGGCCACAGTGTATCTGGGCCTGGGCACCCAGGAGGTAGGCTTCTCCCTTGAATTGCATGAAGTCAAGAATCTCGAAGGGACAATTGGGTGTGCAGTCAGTGTTGGGGCTCAAGCATTCAGGGCACTTGCTCTGTTAATGGACATGAATGCTTGGTGGGACACAGAAGGTGCCCACTGGGACACATGGAGGACAAGGAGACAGTGCCTTCATTTCTCCCAGCCTCAGTTTCCTCATCTGTAGAATGGTGATCATCATGAACTCCTTTAAGAGAAAGAAAATGATTTGAGGTTCTCTCTGTAAATCACCTAGCACATTCTAAGCATCCCCAAATTGAGGTGCTATTTCAAGATTGTGTAATCTTAAGCCAGTCTTGCCTTCCCTTGAGTCCTCAGTTTCTCCATCTGTGTGATGCTGATAATCACGGCCCCTACTCTAGGTTCTGTGAGGATAGGAGAGGATGTACACAGAGCCTCTAATGGTGGAGGTGTTCGGGTTATCACTGAGCTGCCGCAGTACAGTGGTTACGAGAGCATGGGCAAGAACTCAATTGCCTGGGCCACTTCCCAGCTCTGCCATTTTCTGGCTTTGTGACCTGGGACAAGGCAACCACCACTGTCGGCCTTGGTGTCCTCATCTGTTGATGATAACACTGACATCACAGACTGTAGGGAGAGGTGAAGGAGTTAAATCATGTAACATACTCAGAGCAGCACCTGGAATGCAGTAAACGTTCCATAAATGTGAACTATGTGATGCCGAAGCCATGACACCTCAGGTGGGCCAGTGCTCCTCCAGGCCTCAAGGATACATGGGGTTTGGGGTGGAGTCTCGTGGCTTTCAATCTTGGCCACCCATTAGAATCACCTGGGAAACTTTGACAAAAATGTTTACAAACCTGGACCCAGTATCCACCTAAAAATGCCAATTTAATTGATCTGACATGGGCCTGGGCATCTGAACTCTTCATGACTCCAGAAGATTCTCATACGCAGTCCCCTGGCAAAGGTCATGCCCCATAGGGTTGGGGCTTTGAGAACAGCTTTTCTGGGGGTGGGTGCTTCAGAAAAAATGTGGTGGAAACAGCTCAGGAGGCCTCAGTGCCCTGGCCAGGACCCCTCCCACAGTACAGGCCTCAGGACCCAAGACAGAGTTTCCGGATAAAGCCCTGCTCAGATCCAGCCTCAGTGCTGGAGGACCTTCCATCGTGAAAACGTGTGTATCTAAAAAAGCATTGAAATCCCAGTACTCCTCAGCCCCAAAAGTCTCCCTGCCTCAAAACACCAAGATGTCACGCAGGACGGGGCCAAGATGGCTGACTAGAAGCAGCAGTGATAGGAGGCTCCCATGGAAAAGAACCATAAAAGCAAGCAAATCCTGCAACACCAACTGAAGTATCCAGATTCTGACATCAGAATTGACTAGGCAGCTGGCGAGACCCATGGAGAGGAAGAGCAGTGTGGTGCAGAGGCCCCCTGAGAGCTGTGGGGCAGGGAAGCCCCCACCCCCCAGCCAAGGGAGGCGGTGAGTGAGCGTGCCACCTAGCCTGTGAAACAGTGCTTTTCCACAGAACTGTGCAACCCTCAGATCAGGAGATCCCACTCATGAGCCCATGCCACTGGGGCCTAGGGTCTCAATCAACCGCAGAGCTGCACAGATTCTCAACAGCCATTCAGCTAGAATATCCTTAAGGCTGCTGAGCTCCCAGGGGAAGGGGTGGCCAGGACCACAGCTGTGGCTGCCTGCTGTTTAAGCCATCTGAGCTCCTTGGGGGATAGGCGGCAGCCAGCATTGGGACTGATTGCTGCCTAACACACTAAGTTCCCAGGGCAAGGCAAAGGTGGCAGCCATCTCTATAACTGCAGGCCATGCTTTTCCCCTGCTGGAGCCAGGGAGGCTGGATGGCTTGTTCCCAAGAGGTATCCCCCACAGCCCAACACACCAGCTGTGGCAAACTGCGGCCAGAGTGCCTCTTCAGGACTGACCCATCCCTCCTCACTGGGCACGGCATCCCTCCAGGAACTCCAACAACTCCAGCCTGGGGCTCAGGGACAGAACTCTGATCTCCCTGGGCCTGAGCCCCTATGGGGAGGGGTGGCCACTGTCTTAGTCTGGCAGACTTAGTTTTTCCTGCTGCTAGTTCTGAGAAATCTGGGCAGCCCAGATAAGTGGGTTTTTCCCCACTGAAGCACACTCACTCCACCAAGGGACAGTCAAAGTTCTTCGTTAAATGGGTCCTGCTCCCCGTGCCACCCAACTGAGAGAGACCCTCTAATAGGGGTTGTCGGACACCCTACACAGAAGTGCTCCTACTGGCATTAGATCAGTGCCCCTCGAGGTTAGAGATCCTAAAGGAAGGAGCAGGCACCCATCTTTGCCGTTCTCCAGCCTCTTCAAGTGACATGTCCAGGTGTGGGAGCCAACCAGATGAAAAGGCCTGAAGTGAACCCCCAACAAACTGCAGCAGCCTTGCAGGGAAGGGACCTGACCATTGAAAGTAAAACAAACAGAAGGCAACAACAGCATCAACAAAAAAAGTCCCCACAATAACCCCATCCAAGGGTCAGCAGCCTGAAAGATCAAAACTAGACATATTCATGAAGATGAGAAAAAATCAACAGAAAACACTGACAACCCAAAAGTCCAGAGTTGCCTCTTCTCCTCCAATGATCGCAATGAGTCTCCAGCAGGGGTGCAAAACTGGACAAAGGAGGAAATGGACGAATTGACGGAAGTAGGCTTCAGAAGGTGAGTAATAACAAAGTCCACTGAGCTACAGGAGCATGTTCTAACCCAACGCAAAGAAGCTAAGAATCTTAATAAAATGTTACAGGAGCTGGTAACTAGAAAAACCAGTTTATAGAGGAACATAAATGACCTGATGAGCTAAAAAACATAGCACAAGAACTTTGTGAAGCATACACAAGTATCAGTAGTGGAATCAACCAAACAGAAGAAAGGATATCAGAGTTTGAAGACCATTTTGCTGAAATAAGGCATGCAGACAAGATTTTAAAAAAAGAATGAAAAGGAATGAACAAAACCTCAGAGAAATATGGGACTATGTAAAAAGACCACACCTATGATTGATTGGAGTACCTGAAAGAGATGGAGAGGATGGAACCAAATTGGAAAACACAATTCAGGATATTATCCAGGAGAACTTCCCCAACCTAGCAAGACAGGATAACACTGAAATTCAGGAAATATAGAAAACACCACTAAGATACTCCACAAGAAGATCAACCCCAAGACACATAATAATCAGACTCTCCAAGGTCAAAATGGAGGAAAAAATGTTAAGGGCAGCCAAAGAGAAAGGCAAGGTCACCCACAAAGGGAAGCCCATCAGACTAACAGAACAACTATTAGCAGAAACCCTACAAGCCAGGAGAGAGTGGGGGCCAATATTCAACATTCTTAAACAAAAGAATTTTCAACCCAGAATTTCATATCTAGCCAAACTAAGCTTCATATGTGAAGGAGAAATAAAATCCTTTCCAAACAAGCAAATGCTGAGGGATTTGTCACCACCAGGCCTGCTTTGCAAGAGCTCCTGAAAGAAGTACTAAACATGGAAAGGAAAAACCGGTACCAGCCACTGCAAAAACATACCAAAATATAAAGATCAGTGATCACTATGAAGAAACTGCATCAACTAGTGTGCAAAATAATCAGATAGCATCATGAAGACAGGATCAAATTCACACATAACAATATTAAGCTTAAATGTAATTAGGTTAAATCCCCCAATTAAAAGACATAGACAGGCAAATTGGATAAAGAGTCAAGCCCCATTGGTGTGCTGTATTTAGGAGACCCATCTCACATGCAAAGACACACATAGGCTCAAAATAAAAGGATGGAGGAAAATTTACCAAGCAAACGGAAAGCAAAAGAAGGTGGGGTTGCGATCCTAGTCCCTGACAAAACAAACTTTAAACCAACACAGATCAAAAAAGACAAAAAAGGCCATTATCTAATGGTAAAGGGATCAATTCAACTAACTATCCTAAATATAGGAGCACCCAGATTCATAAAACAAGTTCTTAGAGACCTACAAAAAGACTTAGACTCCCACACAATAATAGCGGGAGACTTTAATACCCCATTGTCAATATTAGACAGATCAATAAGACAGAAAATTAATAAGGATATTCAGGGCTTGAACTCAGCTCTGGATCAAGTGGACCTAATAGACACCTACAGAACTCTCCACCCCAAATCAACAGAAAACACATTGTTCTCAGTGCCGCAAGGCACTTATTCTAAAATCAACCACATAATTGGAAGTAAAACACTCCTCAGCAAATGCAAAAGAACGGAAATCATAGCCAACAGTTTATCAGACCACAGTTCAATCAAATTAGAACTCAGAATTAAGAAACTCACTCAAAACCACACAACTACATGGAAATTGAACAGCCTGCTCCTGAATGACTCCTGGGTAAATAATGAAATTAAGGCAGAAATTAAGAAGTTATTTGAAACCAATAAGAACAAAGAGACAACATACCAGAATCTCTGGGACACAGCTAAAGCAGTGTTTAGAGGGAAATTTATAGCACTAAATGCCCACATCAGAAAGCTAGAAAGATCTGAAATCAACACCGTAACATCACAATCAAAAGATCTAGAGAAGCAAGAGCAAACAAATCCAAAAGCTAGCAGAAGACAAGAAATGACTAAGATCAGAAACGAGCTGAAGGAGATAGAGACACAAAAAACCCTTCAAAAAATCAATGAATCCAGGAGCTGGTTTTTTGAAGAAATTAACAAAATAGACCACTAGCTAGAATAATAAAGAAGAAAGGAGAGAAGAATCAAATCAATAAAAAAAAGATAAAGGGGATATCACCACTGACCCCATGGAAACACAAACTACCATCAGAAAATACTATGAACACTTCTACGCAAATAAACTAGAAAATCTAGAAGAAATGGATAAATTCCTGGACACATACACCCTCCCAAGACTAAACCAAAAAGAAATCGAGCCCCTGAATAGACCAATAACAAGTTCTGAAGTTGAGGCAGTAATTAATAGCCTACCAACCAAAAAAAGCCCAGGACCAGATGGATTCACAGCCAAATTCTACCAGAGGTACAACGAGGAGCTGGAACCATTCCTTCTGAAACTATTCCAAATACTAGAAAAAGTGGGACACCTCCCTGACTCATTTTATGAAGCCAGCATCATTCTGATGCCAAAGCCTGGCAGAGACAGAACAAAAAAAGAAAACATCAGGCCAGTATCCCTGATAAACATCAAAGTGAAAATCCTCAATAAAATACTGGCAAACTGAATCCCACAGCACATCAAAAAGTTTATCCACCACAATCAAATTGGCTTCATCCCTGGCATGCAAGTCTGGTTCAACATATGCAAATCAATAAATGTAATCCATCGCATAAACAGAACCAATGACAAAAGCCACATGATTATCTCAATAGATGCAGAAAAGGCCTTCAATACAATTCAACACCACTTCATGCTAAAAATTCTCAATAAATTAGGTATTAACAGAACATATCTCAAAATAAAAAGAACTATTTATGACAACCCCACAGCCAATATCATAATGAATGTGCAAAAGCTGGAAACATTCCCCTTGAAAACCAGCATAAGACAAGGACGCCCTCTCTAACCATTTCTATTCAACATAGTATTAGAAGTTCTGGCCAGAGCAATCAGGCAAGAGGAGGAAATAAGGGGTATTCAAATAAGAAGAGAGGAAGTCAAATTGTCTTTGTTTGCAGATGACATGATTCTATATTTAGAAAGCCCCATCATCTCAGCCCAAAAACTCCTTAAGCTGATAGGAAACTTCAGCAAAGTCTCAGGATAGAAAAGCAATATGCAAAAATCACAAGCATTCCTATACACCAACAATAGACAAGCAGAGAGCCAAATCATGAATGAACTCCCATTCACAATTGGTACAAAGAGAATAAAATGCCTAGGAATACAACTTACAAGGGATTTGAAGGACCTCTTCAAGGAGAACTACAAACCACTGCTTCAAAGAAATAAGAGAGGACACAAAAAAATGGAAAAACATTCCATGCTCATGGATAGGAAGAATGAACGTCACGAAAAAGTAATTTATAGATTCAGTGCTATTCCCATCAAATTACCATTGACATTCTTCACAGAATTAGAAAAAAAACTACATTAAATTTTATATTGAACCAAAAAAAGCCCGTATAGCCAAGACAATCCTAAGCAAAAAGAACAAAATTGGAGGCATCATGCTACCTGACTTCAAACTATATTACAAGGCTACAATAACAAAAACAGCATGGTACTGGTACCAAGACAGACATATAGACCAATGGAACAGAACGGAGACCTCAGAAATAATGCTGTACATTTACAACCATCTGACCTTCAACAAACCTGAGAAAAACAAGCAATGGGGAAAGGATTCCCTATTTAATAAATGGGACTGGGAAAACTGGTTAGCCATATGCAGAAAACTGAAACCGGACCCCTTCCTTACACCTTATACAAAAATTAACTCAAGATGGGTTAAAGACTTAAATGTAAAACCCAAAACCATAAAAACCCTAGAAGAAAACCTAGGCAATACCATTCAGGCATAGGCATGGGCAAAGACTTCATGACAAAAATGCCAAAAGCAATTGCAACAAAAGTGAAAGTTGACAAATGGTATCTAATTAAACTAAAGAGATTCTGCACAGGAATAGAAACTATCATGAGAGTGAACAGGCAACCTACGGAATGGGAGAAAATTTTTGCAATTTACCCATCTGACAAAGGTCTAATATCCAGAATCTACAAGGAACTTAAACAAATTCACAAGAAAAAAACAAACAACCCCATCAAAAAGTATGCAAAGTATATGAACACACACTTCTCAAAAGAAGACATTTATGTGGCCAACAAACATATGAAAAAAAGCTCAACATCACTGATCATTAGAGAAATGAAAATCAAAACCACAATGAGATACCATCTCATGCCAGTCAGAATGGTGATTATTACAAAGTTAGGAAACAATAGATGCTGGTGATGCTGTGGAAAAATAGGAACGTTTTTACATTCTTGGTGGGAATGTAAATTAGTTCAACAATTGTGGAAGACAGTGTGGTGATTCCTCAAGGATCAAGACCCAGAGATACCATTTGACCCAGCAATCCCATTACTGGGTATGTAACCAAAGGAATACAAATCATTCTACTATGAGGACACATGCACATGTATGTTTATTGCAGCACTATTTACAATAGCAAAGACATGAAACCAACCCAAACGCCCATCATTGATAGACTGGACAAAGAAAAGGTGGTACATATACACCATGGAATACTATGCAGCCATAAAAAAGAATGAGTTCATGTCCTTTGCGGGGTCTTGGATGAAGCTGGAAGCCATTATCCTCAGCAAACTAACACAGGGACAGAAAAGCAAACACCACATGTTCTCACTCATAAGTGGGAGTTGCACAATGTGAATACATGGATGCAGGGAGGGGAGCAACACACACCAGGGCCAGTCAAGGGGTGGGGGGGGTGAGGGGAAGGAGAGCATTAGGACAAATAGCTAATGCATGCAGGGCTTAAAATCTAGATGATGGGTTGATAGGTGCAGCAAACCACCGTGGCACACATAACCTATAAAACAAACCTGCATATTCTGCACTTGTATCCCAGAACTTAAAGTAAAATAATAATAATAAAAAGATGTCACAGAGGACTCTGTTCCCTCCTCCTTCCAAAATGCTTCCAGCTTTACCTATGATCTTATTTTTTTTTGAAAGCCAGTTGTCCAGACTTGGTGGTTTTGCTTCTATTATCATTTGAGTTTTTCATGAGCTGCAGCGAGCAGGATTTGAGCCTTTTCTTGGTGTTTCTACTCCTCTATGTTCTACTGCCTAAAGAATAAGTGTGTAGATTCAGAAGTAGTAATGACCAAACCTCTTCATAACAGCCATATGGCTCATTTATTAAGCACCTGCTGCATACCAGGCTCCGTGCTTGCATTCATCCTCCCTCATCTTACCAGGGTGGGTTTTTTATTCACTTTTGGCCCTTTGCTAGCTGGGGTCCCCTCAGACCCTGATCCTATAAGGGACTCACACGAGGACCCCCTCAAGGCAATGAAGGGAGGATTAAAGAGCTGAGAGGTACAGAGGGAGCAGCCAGCATCAGGCTCCCAAGAAGCCCTCAATAAATGGGAACTGGTTACAGCCTCTCAGCCCTCTAGGGATGCCCAATGCTGCTGGTGTCTTGATGACTTGACTTCTTCAAGTGACACCCTTCTTACTGTGCCCATAAAATGTTTGCATGGGGTAGGGAGCAAGTTAATATTTACAAATGCAAGTATGCCTAATATGTGTTTCCTGATGACTGCTATAGGAGGTGCAGGGTAATAATTAGCAATTTGGAGACACGTTTAGGACTCATCTACAGGGAGAAACTACCCTCATTTTTCTGATTCTCCAGTTTGTGTGCTTTCAGGAGCCAGGATAGATTTCTGCCTGTTGGGGTGGCCTAGATCTTTGTCACTTGTAATGAATTAACGATGAAGAAATCACCCACCTTTCGCTTTCTTAGTACTCAGTGATCATTGTTTTTGAACCCAACCTGGCCCAACTGAAGACCTAGATTCCAAGAAACCTTCCCTCTTTTCAAATTTGGGACTTGGCACAGATTAGACCTGCTAACTAAAAAAAATAGTGATTGATAGGAAGGCCAAAGGAAATAGCATTTATCTGGGAAATAAAGAGTTGCAATTTGGGAACCCTGAGTCATGGCAGTCCTGAATAGTGTCCCATAGGGCAATGCAGGAAAAGTTTTGTACTGGGGACTTTCACAAAATGTTGTTTTTGAAAACAGTTCATTGCCTGGCAGAAATGCTAAACTGCAAACTCGTATTAATTGGTTACTTAATTAGGACACTCCAGGATGAGAGAAATCAAAATCCCATGTACCTCGACTTCAGTCGGTTGTTATCCAGGTCTACAGCAACATCCTGTGGCTTGACCTTTAGCAGGTGTGAGTGCAATGCTCTTACAAACGCTTGACTCCATGTTAAAGCTTTAGCCTTAACTACTTCATTTTCTTTCAAAAACTGTACTGGAATATTTGTGAAAAGAATGAAAAATATGGAATAAATTCATAAATACACAAAGAGAGAGAGCTCTGGGTATATGTCAAGTCTGGATTAAAGACAGATCTGTGTTTATTTTTATGAAGCATCTTCTGACTTTGATCCAAAGCAAAACTTCTTCCATGGCCCCATTTAATCCTTGTTGCACCCCTGGGAAGGGAAAATGCTGCTGTCCCACTTTGCAGATGAGGGGCTGCATGTTCCAGGCCACCCCTCTCATGGGCTGAACAGCCTGGTTGCAGGTCTCATGGTGGCGCCACTTTGCCATTGTTCCCTACTTTGGCTTCTGTAAACACCCTCTCTGAGGTTGGTGAGCTCTCCTGGGGAAACAGGCTAGCACCAGTTAATACACAGAGGGAGACCAATCAGTAACTTTGTTCCTGTGCCCAGATTGGTGGAAGTCACCCTATGTGGAGAGGAGGACTTTGAACTCAGACCTGGACTTCCCTCTGGGACCTTCCCCTACACTGTCTGACCTGGGGCTGGTCCTCACCTCTTCCAACCTTTGCATCCTGCTCTGTAAAATGAGAATAAGAACACCATCCTCTCCACATTATTAGAAGGATTAAAATTAATGTATCTGAAGGTTCTTAACAGTGTCACACACTCATCATTAGTGATTGTCATCTCAGTCATGTCTCCTGTTTATCGATGCCCCTTTTGTAGCCAAACCCTCTGCCCCCGTGGTATTGGGCCCTGCGGCGAGGACCACACCTGAGCACACAGTGAGTTTCACCTGCGAGTCCCATGGCTTCTCTCCCAGAGACATCACCCTGAAATGGTTCAAAAATGGGAATGAGCTCTCAGACTTCCAGACCAACGTGGACCCCACAGGACAGAGTGTGGCCTACAGCATCCGCAGCACAGCCAGGGTGGTACTGGACCCCTGGGACGTTCGCTCTCAGGTCATCTGCGAGGTGGCCCATGTCACCTTGCAGGGGGACCCTCTTCGTGGGACTGCCAACTTGTCTGAGGCCATCCGAGGTAGAGGACCCTCACACCCAGCCCAAGCCCACACCTGGCTGTCAAGCCCACTCCCCTCTCCCCAGGCTGTTGCTCCAGAGGTTGAATGGCCTGTAATCTAATCCCTGACTATACTGCCCACCCGCCATGCACCTAGGTGTGCTGGCCACTTACTATCATTTTATTGGCAGCGGTCAGGGGACCAGCAATCACGTGCCAAGCTCTGTGCTACAGAGTTTCATTTATGTCACCAAGAACAACTACTATTAGTGAGTACCTACTATAAGCCAAGTCCCTATGTGCTTGGCGATTTCACTGATTTTGCTACAGTTCTTACATTCCAACTGCATGCCAGGGGTTGTGCTTGTAGATTTCACTCATTCTTAGCCTAGTAGGAGCTACCAGTCCTTGAGCACCTACTGTGCACCAGGCACTGTGCTTGGTAATTTCATTCATATGCAAAGAGCGCCCTCAATGTCTTAGCATCTGCTGCCTGCCTAGCACTGTCCTGGTGATGCCCTCACCGTGGTAGTGGGAGTTAAGTTATGGAGCCCTCCCTGTGATCTGTCTGTGCCACAAGATCAGAGCTTCTACCCTGTGCTGTTTCAGTTCCACCCACCTTGGAGGTTACTCAACAGCCCATGAGGGCAGGGAACCAGGTAAACGTCACCTGCCAGGTGAGGAAGTTCTACCCCCAGAGCCTACAGCTGACCTGGTTGGAGAATGGAAATGTGTGCCAGAGAGAAACAGCCTCGACCCTTACAGAGAACAAGGATGGTACCTACAACTGGACGAGCTGGTTCCTGGTGAACATATCTGACCAAAGGGATGATGTGGTCTTCACCTGCCAGGTGAAGCATGATGGGCAGCTGGTGGTCAGCAAACGCCTTGCCCTGGAGGTCACAGTCCACCAGAAGGACCAGAGATCAGATGCTACCCCTGGTGAGGTTGCTCAAAATTTTTAAATTTTGTCTCTTTCTTTCATGTTAAAAGTAATATCCATGCTTGCTGTAAAATAAGCTAGAAGTCTATAAATACAAAGTAAAATTTTAATGTCAGCTCCATCCCTCCAAATCCCACATGCCAAGAGTCATGACTAGTAAGAATTTGATGCACAAGTTAATAGAACTTTTGACATAAATATATGTTTAATTTTTTTTTTTTGAGACGGAGTCTCGCTCTGTCCCCCAGGCTGGAGTGTGGGCGCGATCTGGCTCACTGCAAGCTCTGCCTCCCGGGTTCACACCATTCTCCTGCCTCAGCCTCCCAAGTAACTGGGACTACAGGCGCCGGCCACCACTCCCGGCTAATTTTTTGTATTTTAGTAGAGACGGGGTTTCACCATGTTAGCCAGGATGGTCTCAATCTCCTCACCTCGTGATCCACCTGCCTCAGCCTCCCAAAGTGCTGGGATTACAGGCGTGAGCCACCACGCCTGGTGTACATAAATATATATTTAAGGAGCAAAGAGGCAGGCAGGGGGAACCATCTTTTCATAGAGTCCTTTGCCTTCCCTTATTCCTTGAGAGTTGTTATGCCCCTGTTTCTCATCAGCCCACCCTTGTGCTCCCTACTTTTTCTAACCTCTGCTTTGTTTGTTTCATCCTAAACTTTTCCATCCACATTTATGACCTCATCCCAGTACACCCTGACATCTGCTGTGTATATTTCAGAAAGACAAATGTAGTTTAAAACTGTACCAGGCCTGGCGGCTCACGCCTGTAATCCCAGCACTTTGGGAGGCTGAGGCGGGCAGATCACGAGGTCAGGAGATCGAGACCATCCTGGCTAACATGGTGAAACCCCATCTCTACTAAAAATACAAAAAAATTAGCCAGGCGTGGTGGCGGGCGCCTGTAGTGCCAGCTACTCTGGAGGCTGAGGCAGGAGAATGGTGTGAACCCAGGAGGCAGAGCTTGCAGTGAGCCGAGATCACGCCACTGCACTCCAGCCTGGGCGACAGAGTGAGACTCTGTCAAAAAAAAAACAAAACAAAACAAAACTGTACCAGGCCTGCAGGTGACCATGAATGGTCACAGAACGGACCTCCTCTGCATCCTGATTGTGATATTTGAGCAACAATAATCACAAACCCCTCTGTAAATTTACTAAGTGCAAATTTCCATTCATCCATGATCTCTGTTTTTGCTTCAACCACCCAGTGAGTCTGGAGTTTTAAAGAAGGGGAAACTAGGACTTGGGAAGTCATGGGGGATGTTGTTGAAGACCTCTTGCCTTTAGATCAGGTTATTGGTTCAAACTAATTAAAGTAAATCTGGGTCCCTGAGAACAAGGTCAGTTACAGCCTAAAATGCAAATTTGTGCTAGTTAGAGAAACATTCCTCTTCTGCTGGGCACTGTCCCATGGACCTGAAGTTGGCCTGTGTTCCACTCCGTATGACCAAAATATGTCTTACTTCCCTCTTGTGTAATACCAGGAGGGGTCTCAACTCCAGGAGACTTTTCAAAGGCCCAGGTTCCTCCCACATACCTTATGGTGGTTAGTCTTATCTGCTGGGTCAGTGCTAGGTCACGGATTTTTCCATGTCCCTGTCTGCTGGAAGAGTGCATATAGGAAATGGAGGGCAAACAATGTCTTCCATAATCAGAGATGTATGGAAGGCGTGTGATCATGTCCACAGCTAACTCAGTCATGCATGTACACGCAGTTCCAAATGGAATCCATAGTTGGGTGATCTTATGACTAAAGACAGCTTTACAAAACCAGTGTCATTATTACAGTTAATACAATTTCAAATTTTTAATCACTAAATTTCATAAAATTATTAAAACAATTCCCTTATATCATCTAAAATGGAGTATACATTCAAATTTTCCTCAAATTTCTTTTATGACTATCTTTCTGTGCACTAAATTTGGTTTTAATTCATATTTAAATGCTTTGCAGTATTTTTCTTTGAAACACTTGGGCCTCAAGAATTTTTGGGGGTGTTTTAAAATTATAAATTCAATTTCCTCAGTAGTTTAGGGTTACTCATATTATCCATTTCATATTGGGTGAGTTCCGGTAACTCGTGCCTTTTGAAGAATTTTGTGTCCATTTTATCTAAGTTGTCATATTTTTGTGTGTAGAGTTGTTCATAATATCTCCTTATTATCTTTTTGATGTCTGAAGGGTCTATGGCGATATCCCCTGTTTCAACCTCATATCTAAAATATGCCATTTCTGTTTTCTTCTTCATCAGCCTTGCTATAGTTTTTTTCCATTTTATTGGTCTTTTCAAAGGACCACTTTGTTTCCGTGAGTTTTTAAATTGTTTTTCTGTTTTCAGTTTATTCATTTTTTGCACTCTTCTTTTTATTAATTCCTGTCTCCTGCTTGCTTTGAGTTTATTTTGCTCTACTTTTTCTAGTTTCTTGAAGTGGTGATTTAATTGACTTGAGGCTTTTGCTCTTTTCTATGTCATTCCTTTGCCTCCATTTATGGCTGGGGCTGTTGTTGGGGGGTGGGTCCCAGGTGCCTGGCTGCAGGGCTGTCCCTCAGTCCTGAGGCCCCTAGTCAGTCTCCCTTCTTCCTCTCCCACCTTGGAATTTCTCCTATTCCTGATTCTTGTGATGTTTCTAGGGTTCATAGTTTTACTTCTCAGGGAGGTAAAACTGCACCATCAAGACTGGATTGCATTTGCTTTTCAGTTATTCATCCACCCACTGGCTTGGACCGGGACCAGGGCTGGCATTTTTGGGTGCTTTCGGTTTGCCAGATGTAGCATCTTTGCTCAGGTACTAAGGCTAGAAATGCATTTTAAGTTGTCTAGGCTGGCAGGTAAAGTGCAAGATGCCTTGTGGTTACATAAGTGCTGCACCAGTGGCGTGGGAGCCCGGTAAGAGACTGTGCACTAGGGTTAGGCGAGTGTTCTCTTTTGACTCACAGTCATTTTGCAGTTTGGCTTTCTCTCTTCAAGTAATACTGAGAGCCAGGGTTGTGCAGAACTTACTTTTTTGTTTTCATTTTTTATTTGATTTGGGGAGGATATTTTACACAGATAAGTAGCTATGCTGCTGCAATTGTACCCAGCAACTCCTAAGTCAACCGAAGATCTTTGAGTGCTTTGACCCAAATGTCCACTCCCACATCTCAGGGTCCCACAACTTCCCCATCAGGGCCCTACCCCAGCATAGCAACCGTTGAAGCTGAGATTCATCCTCCTCTGTGATTCTGCTACTCTTTTAATGATGTCCAGGGCCCAACCCTCTATTCTTTCTGCCCTCTAGCCACAAGAGATAAGAAAGTGCAGTGCTGCCAAGAAGTCCTCTTGCTTTCACACTGAACCTTAACTCATAATCAATCACTCGTAGCTTCTCAGCATCTTTCCCAAAAAAAAATATGCCCAGTGATAGCCATGGAACAACTTAGTCCTTATAACTACCATTTCCCAATTTGTTTCAAAAGCCTGATGCCAAGGAATTTCCTGCCTGTGGTTACACCATCCCAGCTTACTGCCAGTGAAAGTTGTATCAATTGCATTCCAGCCATGGTGCCCAGCCCCACTCACTGCCAGCCCTGAGGTCCTCATTGCGAGCTGATGAGTATTCAGGCTTCAAATTTATATTTTAGAGTCAGTTTTCCAGACAACTTACCAAGGTCAGTTTCTCTGTAAGGCAGACTAGAGATGGATACAGGAATGCAGGAAGCATCCTGAAGAGCTGTAGGGTCAGCATGCCTCAGGAAATGGGGAGGCAGGACTGTAGGAGGAGCGAGGTGCTGAGCTACAGTGCAGGTAGGACAAAGACCCAGCTGCTCCTGCGGAGGATCCCAAGGGCTGAGAGTGTCATGTAGTGTTTTTTAATTGAGGAGAGAAGCGTGGCCTTCCTATTTTCAATTCAGCCAATCTTTCTTGTGGGCTGTCCCCTAGAAGGAGGAGTGAACTTGGAATTGGGCAGTGCAGCTTTCCTCAAGGGAGAAGAAGTCCCAGAGAGCCACCCAGCTGAGAACTGCCGGCCTCCAACACCCCAGCAGCCACAGATGCTGAGTTCTCCATTTCTTCCTTAAGGACCCACCAGCACCATTTTATTTATTTAAAATATACTGTAATATCTTTAATGGCCCAAACTGCTGGTGTTAAAAATGTTGATTTTAAAAGCCTGAACTGCTCATGTTAAAAATGCAGCGTCCAAACATGTGCTTCCCGGTAACTGAGTGTGCCCAACTTAACAGAAAGATTTCAGATGACACCTGCACTGGGGTGGAGGTGGCCTAGGTGACGTCTGAGGCCCTCCCAAGCATGAGACCCATTTCCGTGACTCACTAGGGTGTTTTCTAGCCAGAAGGTTTCATTATGTCCAGCGCTCCATGGCTCCTCCAGGTTCTGAGAACACGGAGTCCTCCCCTTACTTCTGGGGCTAAGCAGGGAACCTGCAACTCTCATTGTGAAGCCATCCTCAAGCCACCTGCCTACCCTTTTACAGTCATTAAAATGTCCCTAGGAATTTGGACTTGTTTTGTTCCAAAGGACATGGTCTCAGGGATCAACCTAAGGAACACTAGTGATCAGCTTCTTTAGGTTTGAATGCAAGTAACCTTGTGACCCTCCCTAAAATCCATGGGCCTCAGTTTCCCTAGCAGAATGGAATGACAATCCCTGCTCCCATAGGCTTGTGAGGGTCAAGTGAGGAACCCCGTTGCCACATGTATGAATACCTGAGTACACACCCCCTCCAAGTCTTCCCTCCAGGAGAATAAGCTGGCAACCTGGGACAGGATGAGTGAGAATGGGGAGCCTCTTTCTGTGGCTTCTGCCTTGTGCTGGAGTGAAGATAGCCTGGGCAGGATGCACGTTCAAAGGTAGGGCATAGATGGGCCCAGGCAGCCTCAGATGGGGTAAGTGGAGGCCCCTACAATGGCCTCCCAAGTGGCCTCTCTCATAGCCCCTCATCTTCCCTGATTTCCAGGCCCGGCATCATCTCTTACTGCGCTGCTCCTCATAGCTATCCTCCTGGGCCCCATCTACATCCCCTGGAAGCAGAAGACCTGACTGTAAGTACAAGGAAGGGAGGACAGACCAAGCGCTGTCGCAGAAGGGCAAGGCCAACAGGAAGGCCCAGCCCACATGCCAGGCAGCACCAGGGTCTGTGGAGTTAAGCTCCCTCCACACCCTCGGAAGTCTTGGGGAACCATTTAAAAGGCTCCCAACCCACAGAAATTATGTGGGTGGTGTACAATGTGGGATGCTTGAAATGTGTTCAAAAATGTCCACAGTGCCCTAGGAGTTTCATGGAGGCAGTGATGAGTGGGTGGTCCCTTGCAGGCTATCTGTAGATTATTTGAATGCTGGGACTCCATGGGGTCAGAGGAATCCACATTGTAGACTAATGTTGAGAAACCCAAATGGGAAGCTCTGAAGGCTGTTTGTGCTCTGACCCTCTGTGTGTCTGAGTGGAAGGAATATTGGAAAGGGCATCAGGACTTGGCAGGATGGCTGAGCAGGCAGAGTTCTATCTCAGGACTGCCTGTCCACCAGCGACAGGCATCCCAGGAGACCAGCCCCGAGAACATAACAGACTCTCAGGAAACATGTCTTGAAAGATGAGCAGATGACTAAGTGTGGATGTGTTTTCCTACAGCTCCTTCCTTCCTCCCCTGCCACGTGGGACCCTCATCTCTGCTGCCTCCTTCCTTTCCTGAGAGGCTCAGCTTGAGAGAATGAGCCAGTGAGAAGCTTCTCTAGACTTGGCTCCAAACACCTCCCCTCCCAAGACATCTGCCTGCCCACAGGCTCCTGTTGCTCCTTCACACAGACCTTGATGCCCCAGAGCAAGGTCTTCATTCATGGTCCTGAGCAGGGGCCATGGGATTGGGCTCTGGGCACTGACTTAACGGCACCTCCCTAGAAGATGAGAAACATGCCAAATCTAAACACACCAGGACTCCCATCCATCGCCTTGAGACTGACCATAAACCACAGACACTCTCCAGGTTCTCAAGGGTTATCCTGCCTTCCAGATTCCTGCCTATCCCAACTCCCCAGCCTTGTTGAGGTTCTCTATTGCCTCTTGAATACAAATGCACTCCCAAAGAGGTTTTAAGAAAATAAAAAGATTATCCTTCCTCTTTGTCTAAGGGTCCTACTCCTCACACTCAGAAACAAAGAAGCTCTCCCTACTCTCTCTGTGATGGGAACACTAGTTCTAGCATCCTGCAGGCTTCCCAGCCCTGCTGCTCATGGCAGAAATGCTGCCACAGTCCAAAAGCCTCCTTGACTCCCGGAATCCTCCCTGATGTCTCTTTACACCCCATATTCAATTCTGCCTTCAAAATACTTATGTCCACTCATGAGATGGTAAGTGTTTAAAAATGGACTCTCTTAAAGGAAAAAAAAAGCTGATTTGTTGTACTTGACAATTTCTGTGGTGTCATCACCCCCAACACGGCCAGTTTCAAGCTACCAGAAGTTTAACAACTGGATTGCAAAATTCCTGAAACTTAACGGTTGGCTTTCAGGGGCCAGTCCAAGCCTGCTGCAGGACAGCACTGAGTTACATCCCTAACCTGCACACTTCTCACCTCCATCACCCCTCCCTGTCCCGGCCAGCATCATCTCTTCCGGGAACACTTCTGTAGCCTCTGTTGGCTTTCATTTTTCAGCTACAGTGATTTTTGGAAAAGTCAAATTGTATCACTCCTCTGCTTCTTCCCCAACACAGCTTCATGGCTCCCTTCATCCCTCCTTCAAGCCTCTGCTCAATGTCACCTTATTAAAGGGCACCTTTTGCAAACCACTCTGTACATAATATCAATTCTCCTGTCTACCCTGGCATTCTAATTTCTCTTATCTTGATTAATTTTTATTTAGCATTTATTACCGTAAGCATTATACCGAATACAGGCAGCCCTCGCTTTTCACAGCAGTGCAAGACTGCAAGAATGACTGTGCAGCCGGAAACCCAGGAAAGCAATCTCCACATCCAATCAGAAAAACAATGATCATATTGTGACCTTTACAATTTTTTGTCAAAATATAGGAAACTCTCATACTGTCAGTTACAAATGTAGAAGGCAATAAAAAATAATAAATGAGTATTTATTAGTACCCTGTAATTCAAAACATTGGAAACATCGAGTGTTTAAGTATTTTATTTCTTTGTAAAAATGTTTCAAGAGTAGTTGGAAGAGTGCTTACCTCCTTCTTGTACACTTTGGATATGGAGCAAACATCCTTTCTATCTGGGTGTTTTATCACCTTCCTCTCTAAGTTTGGATTTGTTTCCAGCACCTTATCATTTGCACTTTCAGTGTCGTGAAATCTCTGCAAAAGTTCCTTTCACGTGAAGATTTTTGCTGTTGTCACATCCTCAGGGACACCTTCACCCTATTTGTCAGCACCCCATCCCATATCTGTTAAATTCACCTTCTCTAAGTCCTGCAGGCTGCC
The DNA here is from genome assembly GCF_029281585.2 of Gorilla gorilla gorilla. Classification (NCBI taxonomy): domain Eukaryota; kingdom Metazoa; phylum Chordata; class Mammalia; order Primates; family Hominidae; genus Gorilla; species Gorilla gorilla. The sequence continues at coordinate 11,562,549 of NC_073245.2, read as the reverse complement.
TATCTGAAGTTTCTCAAACACTACCAGGGTCTACGTTGCCTCCACCAGCTATTCATGCTTCTATAACTCCACTGACATTCAATTTGAACTTTATCTCCAGCATTTTCACTGCTCATTTATTCACTGCATTTTCACTGTGGTTGTCCAATCTCTCTTTCAATTATTTGTCTCCCAAAAATGTCACATGGGCTCATCACCAGTTCCATGAGGTTGCAGTCTTATGTAAGCCTGTGCCCCTGGCCTGTGGACTTCACAAGTGCCTCTCAGTTTTTTCCCCTATGGTGGGACAGGATGGCTAGAGGGGGCTGGAGTTGGGTGCTTGCCTTCCCCAGGTAGGTTAGGCTCTGATCAAAGCCCAGCAGATTAGGCACTGGTAAAATAGTTTCTCCTGAGAGCTGGGCTTGGTAAGAAGAAAGAATGCTCTGGTGTAGTTCAAAATGATTCGCTTTCCCCTCCCCACCCCCCAGGAAGCACAAGTGAATATTTCTCTCATATTCACTCTGAGCACCTAATCAAGCTCCTGGAGGTAAATCTCACAACAGTGTTGGAGTTCCCTGCGATTGGGTCCTGCTGGAATCTGTTCCTCAGACTGGCCGTTCCCTGCGATTGGGTCCTGCTGGAATCTGTTCCTCAGACTGGCCCACAGCAAGCCCCTAGCAATTCTTCAATTACAGTGCAGGTTTTCCTACCCTGGCACTGGTTCCCATGGAGCTTTTGGCTTCAGGAAGTTGTAATTCTCTATATCATTTTGTCTAACTTCCAGTTTCAGAGACAATGGTCTGCTCTGTAACCTCATTTCTCTGACAGACCTGAGAAGAGTTGCCATTTCTTATTTGCTCAGCTTGTTACTTGATGTTGGCCCTAGGGACTTTTTGCAGGGGACATCCAGGAGTTTTGGTTCCATCCTTAAAGGCTGCTACAGTAACAAGACCTCAAACTTTCCACACCCAGAATTACAGTCTCTGAAAATCCAAACTCAGTCCTTAGCTATAGGGCCCTGTGGATCAGGGCTGTCAACTGAGGAAGGGCCAAGGGAACCCTGGCATGAAGTGAGTGCCCCTGGGACAGACAGCAGGCCCAGAGCAGTCAAACTCTCTCCACTACTGTCCAAGGCTCCCAGGCGTGGGAACCCCAAGGTGGATATCAGCAACTTCCCAGGGGTGGCAACTCTGCCTGCTTCCTCTTTTACTATGAGACCGTGCCAGTCTCGTGGCCTTTTCCTTCCACAGCAAATTCCTTCCTCAGATATCATGGCAGGTGGGGCTTCTCCTTCCCTGCAGAGCTCAGAGGCTGGGGTCTCTCCGTGATAAACTTTCAACAGAGCAGGCAATGGCCATACCTGTCTTCCAGCCCACCTGGACAACCCTTGCCTCTTTATGCTATTGGGACTCACAGGTGAGAGCAGCCTGTTCTACACAGGTGTATTTATATGTAATGTCTCCTCACCCTCTCAGCCCATCTCACCCGTGTCTGTGGATTTCCATTTGGGAACATTTTCTTCTCTCCCATCCCAGCAGGAGACAAGATTTGGAGTACACTTTCCGTGAGCATCTGTGCAGACTCTTACCGGGATTTGCCTTTCTTTAGTCACAGTGATTTCCCGAGGTCATGCTCGTACCGTGACCCAGGTGCCAGTAATGACTTCGTGATTATAGGGCTGGACACGTGACCCACACTCATCATGTGGTGGTAGCTGCGCATCCCCCAGCCACTGGCCAGGGTTGGTGCACTGCATCGTAAATCCTCGAGGACAGAGAGTCTGCTTTTTAAAGGTATTACTATTGCCAAAACACCACCTAATAACAATAACATCTAACTTTTGGAGCACAATCAGCAATTATTAAGGAATTTGCATATATTAATCCATTTTATGACCATAACAAACCTCTGAAGTTGATATGATTACTTCCATTTTATATTTGAGAGAACTCAAGAAACAGAGACGTTAAACAGATTCCCCTAGGTCACACAGCTAGAACTGATAGAACTAAATTCAAATCTAGAAGTTCTGATTCCTAAGCCCACAAGCTTAATCTTTGCTCTCCTCAAACATCCACTGACTCCTCACTTGTCCCACAGCCTTATCTCATTATCTGCACCTTCTGTCATGAGTGCAGGGCTAAACTTGGCAGAAAGAGAATTTTAGCTCATGGTTCCCCAGGCTCCGGGTTTTCTCAGACATCCAGGCTGTATCTGTACTGCACAAAGTCAACCTAAATTTGAAACTCAATTCTCCACATGATTTCCACAAAATTTTTCACTCAAATTGTATCTATGCATCTAATAGATCTTCATTGAAGGATTGGAGTTCACAGGAAGTCATCTTGCTGCTTTAAGTAGAGATTCTGCCAAAGCATGGAAATTATTCTATCAATATTTGAGTCATATATTTCAAATCATAATTTTTGGAGGCATAATATTTTGTGACTCATCTTTCAGGTTAGTTGTTACTTTCATAAAAGGAAACATTTCTCTTTCAACTATTTGTGCTTTTTACCTTAAACTATGCTTCTTAAGATAGTATTTCTGTTGCAACATTTTCAAACTATTTTGTGTTATAGCTTTTACCATTGCTATATTTATACCTATTGTCATCAATTTGTTTGGGTGTGTCTCTTTGTGCTGGGTTCTAGGAGATTGTCCCTGCATGAAGAGCCAGCTCACTAACTTACTACTCATTTATGTACAGTCAGCTACTCAATTGATACGGTTTGGATCTGTTTCCCCACCAAAATCTCATGTCAAATTGTAATGCCCAGTGTTGGAGATGGGGACTGCTAGGAAGTGATTGAATCGTGGGGGCAGGTTTCCCTCTTGGTGCTGTTCTTGTAATAGTGACTGAGTTTTGGTGAAATCTGGTTGTTAAAAGTGTGTAACACCTCCACCCTCTCTATCCCTCATGCTCCAGCCATGTGAGATAAGTCTCCATCCACTTTGCCTTCCACCCTTACTGTAAGTTTCCTGAGGCCTCCCAGAAGCCAGGTGTATGCAAGCATCATGCTTCCTATACAGCCTGTGGAACCAGGAGCCAATTAAACCGCTTTATAAATTACCCAGTCTCAGGTATTTCTTTTAGCAGTGTGAGAATGAACTAATACAAAAAATTGATACTGAGGAGTGGGGCATTGCTATAAAGTTACCTGAAAATGTGGAAGTGGCTTTGGAACTGGATAATGAGCAGAGGTTGAATGAGTGTAGAGGGCTTAGAAGACAGGAAGATGAGCGAAAGCTGGGAATTTCTAGAGATTTCTTGAATTGTGACCAAAATGCTGAGAGTAATATGGACCATGAAGTCCAGGCTGAGGAGGTCTCAGATGGAAATGATGAACTTCCTGGCAACTGGAGCAAAGATCGGTTTTGTTAAGTCTTGGCAAAGAGCTTGGAGGTACTGTGCCCCTGCCCTGCGGTTCTGTGAAACATTGAACTTGGGAGTGACAATTTAGAGTATCTGCTGGAAGAAATTTCTAAGCAGCAAAGCATTCAAGAAATTTCCTGAAGAGGGGCACAGTGGCTCACGTCTGTAATCCCAGCACTTTGGGAGGCCGAGGCGGGCAGATCACGAGGTTAGGAGTTTGAGACCAGTCTGGCCAATATGGTGAAACCCCATCTCTACTAAAAATACAAAAAAAAAAAAAAAAATTAGCCAGGTGTGGTTGTGCATGGCACACACCTGTAGTCCCAGCTATTCAGGAGGCTGAGGCAGGAGACTCACTTGAACCCGGGAGATGGAGGTTGCAGTAAGCCAAGATTGCACCACTGCACTCCAGCCTGGGTGACAGAGTAAGACTTTATATCGCACACAAAAAAGAAGAAGCAGTTACCTCGCTGCTTCTAACAGCCTAATTCATATGCGTAAGCACAGAGATGACTTGAAACTGGAACTTATATTTAAAAGGGAAGCAGAGCATAAAAGCTTGGAAAATTTGCAGCCTGGACATGTGGTAGAAAAGAAAGGCCCATTTTCAGGCAACGAATTCAAGCAGGCTGTGAACTTTGCATAAGTAAAAAGAAGCCAAATGCTAATATTCAAAACACTGGGAAAAGCCTTCAAAGGCATTTCAGAGACCATCTCATTACAGGCACAGAGGTCTAAGAGGGAAGAATGGTTTTGAGAGCCAGACCCAGGGCCTGCTGCCCTGTGCAGCCTTCGGACATGGCCCACTGCACCCCATTCACTCCAGCTCCAGTCTTGGCTCAAAGGGGCTCAAGTATATCTCGGCTGCTGCTTCAGAGGGTGCCAGCCATAAGCCCTGGTGGCTCCATGTGGTGTGAAGCCTGCAGGTATGCAGAGTACAAGAGTTGAGGATTGGGAGCCTCTGCCTAGATGTCAGAGGATATATGGAAAAGTCTAGATGTCCAGGCAGAAGCCGGAGCCCTCATGAAGAACCTCTACTAGGGCAGTGCAGAAGGGAAATGTGGGGTTGGAGCCCCCACACAATTCCCACTGGGGCATTGCCTAGTGGAGCTGTGAGAAGAGGGCCACCTTCCTCCAGACCAAAGATTGATAGATCCACTAGCAGCTTGCACCATGTGCAGGGAAAAGCTGCAGGCATTCAACACCAAGTATGAGAAGAACCGTGGAATTTGAATTTTGCAAAGGCACAGAGGTGGAGCTGCTCAAGGTTTTGGGAGCGCACCTCTTCCACCAGTGTGCCCTGGATGTGAGACATGGAGTCAAAGGAGATAATTTTGGAGCTTTAATGGCTGCCCTGCTGGGTTTCAGATTGCATTGCATAGGCCTGTATTCCCTTTCTTTTGGGCAATGTATCTCTTTTGAAATGGGAGTATTCCCATTCAATTGGCTAAAGCCAATGCCTATACCCCATTGTATCTTGGAAGTAACTGACTTATTTTTAATTTTACAGGCTTATAGGCGGAAGGCACTTGCCTTGTCTCAGATAAGACTTTTTGGACTTTTGACTTAATACTGAAATGAGTTAAGACTTTGGGGGACTTCTGGGAAGGCATGATTGTATTTGCAATGTGATAAGGACATAATATTTGAAAGTGGGCAAGAGAAAATGATAAGGTTTAGATCTGTGCCACCACCTAAATCTCATGTTGAACTGTAACCCCCAGTGTTGGAGGTGGGACCTGGTGGAAGTTGGCTGGGTCTGTGGGTCAGATTTCCCTCTTGGTGCTGTTCTCATGATGATGAGTGAGTTCTCATGAGATCTGGTTGTTTTAAAGCGTGTGGCACCTCCCTACTCTCTCTCTCCCTCCTGCTCTGGTCGTGTAAATGTGCTCACTTCCCCTTCACCTTTTGCCATTTTTGTAAGTTTCCTGTGACCTCCCAGAAGCTGATACTAGCATTATGCTTCCTGTAAAGCCTCTGAAACCATGAGCCAATTAAACCTCTTCTCTTTATCAATTACCCAGTCTCAGTCTCAGGTATTTCATTATAACAATTATAGAAAGAACAGATTAATACATCCACCTATTTGTTTTTTAAACAATTTAGCACTAATCATATTTTTTCAAAATTCTTCTTTTTATTACTTTTCTCAGATACCCGTTGTTACTGCACACCTACCTATTCTTGTTTCACACGTGACTTTGTTTTACGGATTTACTTTCTTTTCATTATCTCCATAAGGTTACTAAATATGTTAATGTTGAAAATATTTTCACATTTTATATTTTTATTTTCTGAGGTATTATTTTCTAAGATGTTATTTTCATTGCTGTTTTTGTTTTTTAGTTATTGTTTTTGAATTTATTATGATGTCGCTTTTCCCCAAATCTTTAGTGATTACTGCTTTCACTGTCATCTTTCCAGGAATAATGCCCTGAGTGATCATGGGCTGTCAGCACTTTGTGGAACATGGCACCTATCCCAACCTTGCTGTGGGGGCTGCGCCTAATTGACGTTATGGCTTCTTCTCTGCTTCCTTCCTGAGAGATATTGCTCCCTTCTTATGAGAGGTGTCATAGTGAAGGCCATGGAGTGTGAAGGCCATGGAATATGACAACCTGTGTTCTAGTTCTAAAAGCTGGGTGATGTTGAACAAATGTATCATTGCCTGCGTGCCTCAAGTTTCCTCACCTATAAAAAAAGGTTAATGGTAGTGCTAATTTCATGGGACCAGAGTGATGAATTAATGAGGTAACTGACAAAATGCTTGGCACAGTGCCTGGAGCACAGGACATCTGCAATAAACACAGCAGCTACTACCCTTCATGTCATATAGAGGCTAGTTTCTTGTTTTAAAGTGTAATTTGGCATCGATTAACATGATTTTATCATTTTTATATTCATTTCTGTGAGTGTGGAGCAGGAGGTGATGATTTCACCCTCTGTGCATCTGCCACATTGAAAAAGAAATTTGCATGGAAATGTGATGACTTTTACAATTTCATTTGACAATTACTCATGATAGGTGAAGAATTGCAAGCCCAGCATGGGAAAGAGAGGTTTCCAGACAGGTCTTTCTTAGTCATAGATGATGGAGGAGAAACCATTTCTCCTACCAAGGAAATTTTTCTAAAGCACAAGTATGTCAGGGAAGCAGTGAACTCACCCTGTACACAAATGTAATTATAGCCACAATTTTTTGGTTATAATTAAATATGAATCAAGCCTTCTGTATGGCTTATATTACTCTTACCATATCACTACAAGGTGCATGTTTTAACTTCCATTTACATGTAATTAAGTTAAGGCTTAGAGAAGTCAAGTGTCTTGTTGAAAGTCACACAGCTGGAGATTGTAAGAAAAGGAATTCATCTACAGATTGACAAAAAGCAGGGTGAAGAGGATCCAGAGGGAGAAATTGATCTCAGAGTGTCAGAGGTAGACCAAGTACACCATAAAAGCTGGGTCCCAGAAGTCTGGGGAACATGGGAGAAGGCCACTGGTGGGAAACTCAGCATGCAGTAGGAATCCATTTAAAAGCAATATTTGAGTTCCCTCTCTTCACCTGGCACCATGAGTATCAATAATAACCTACTGAATCTCAGGGATGTATAGTCATTATCTCCTTTGATGTTCACTAAAACATGGCAGTGAGACTTATTATCCCAAGGTTAGAAGGCAAAACTGAACCTAGGCAGGCCCAGTAACTTCCCCAACTCCTTAGCACATCTTCTCAGGGTATTTATTCTCCCTCCCTCCTCAGTTCCCATCTGAAGACAGTGATGAATGTGTTCTATGTGCAGAGCAAAGAGTATTGAAATCGATGTGACTGCTCCAGGAATCTGCCCTCCATATTCTCCCCCATAATAACCATATCCCCTTTCCATAACCCATAATCCCCACCTCACCTCACAAAGCAGATCCTTATTACCCTAAGCCCACTTCCTCTCCTGGAAGAAGGCAGGAAATAATTCCTTCTGCTGGGTGCAGGCTTATGAAAGTGCTAATGGCCACATGAGACTGAATTTGGGCTAAGTTTTGCCATTTATATTTATAAAAGTTCGGAGTAGGGAACCATTTCAAGAGCAGACCTGTTCCTCTCCAACATTAAGCAGGTCCCGTGATCCCTCATCCTGCCCCAACTGAGTAGCACTTGGTTGAGGCTGTTGTAGAATGAGACCACAAGCCAACCACATCCTGAGGTCTTGAGATGGAAAGTTTAGGAAACATTTCATAACCACAGGTCCTTCTTGGCTTAAGAGCACCAAATGGCAAATCACCAAGAAGACATAAAGGTGGGGTTAGGAGCCATGGAAGGAGTTAAGACCTCAGGTGGGAAGGAAGCATTATTTCTGCTAAGCCTGTCTGATTCTCCTGAAATGGGGCATGCGTAACTGCTTGCATTGTAGCTGCTTGCTGTTCCTGATTTCTGTTTCACAATCCAGAAGCAGGTTACTGCTTCACTCCATCGCAGCCACTTCCTCTTGAACTGAGGGAGGCAGGGCTTGTCTTCTCTCCTCCGAGCAGAGTCTGCGATCTTCCCAGCACAGACGTTTGGACAGAGCAGGCTCCTGAGGTCTCCAGAATGCCCGTGCCAGCCTCCTGGCCCCACCTTCCTAGTCCTTTCCTGCTGATGACGCTACTGCTGGGGGGACTCACAGGTGAGCATTGCCTTCGGTTAAAATCTTTTTTCCCACCCACTGAGCCATGGCCTGTCCCTGGACTTTCAGGGATTCTGGACAATGACAAGTGCTGCCAAGAAAGGCCAAGGATTAGGCCTTGACTGAGAGCAGAAAATCAGGGAGCTGAGCACTTTCTCTGTGGATCTGCAGCTGGCTACCAGAGGCATTGAACCACAGGACGATTCAACCACCACAACAACAATTACTTACATTTTGATAATATTTCAATTGAAAAAGCAGAGAAGAATCATTATCTAAATCCTCACCAGTCCTGAGGCCCTAGGGCCAAGTGACATGCCCAAGTCCACAGAGTAAGCTCAGAGACACCCTAACAGGGTTATGTGGCTCTAGGCCCAGCCCTCTCTCTTCACCAAACTGAGGATGTGAAGTCTGTAATAGTGCTCACTTGAGTAGGGCAGTGGTGTGGTGTATCCTGGGAGTGTTCAGCCACCATCCTCCCTAAGGGTGCTCCTCACTTTGTCCTCTGTTCCCCCATGCTCCTCCCTCCCCTGTGACCTGATTCTTACCACCCATTTCTCTGTGGCCTCTTCCTCTTTAAGAAGTTCCACATTTGCTGTTTACTGGGTCCTATATTCCTTTCCTAGGGCTTCCATAACAAAGAACTGCAGGCTGGGCGGCTGAAACTACAGATATTTACTTCCTTGCAGTTACGGAGGCTGAAGTCCAAGATCAAGGTGTCAGCAGGGTTAGTTTCTACTGCAGTCTCTCTCCTTGGCTTATACAGGGCCATTTTCTCTCTGTGTCTTAAACACATGATCTTCCTCTGTGTGTGTCTGTGTCCTCATCTCCTCTTCTTATGAGAATATCAGTCATGTTGTATTAAGGCCCACCCCAATGACCTCATTTAACTAAATTACTTCTTAAAGACCCTGTCTCCCCAACTGTAACGTTCAGAGGTGCTGGGGATTAGAGCTTCAACACACGCATTTTGGGGGACACATTCAGCCCATAACAGGTACTACAACCTCCTTTGGTTCTCTTAAATTTCCCATGGATAATTTCTTTCCCCTTCCCAAGACAGGCAGGATTGGAGGGCCTTTCCTGGTGCAGCCTGGGAGAACCCTGCTCACAGCTCCCAGACAAGTTACCTGTCCTGATCCCTTCTCAGGCCATGGAGCTGACCCCAGAACCACAGGGCTGGGCCCAGCAGCCTCTCAATTCCCCACTGGGCCCTGCTGTGATGTCACCTCACAGGCCCTAGAGGGCAGGGGTCTCACTTTTCAAATTATTTTTCTCACACATACACTGTACCCAAATGATAGCAGTAAGAGTTTAACAATTGAGCTAGACACAGTTATTAGCATTTTGCCTGTTTTAGCTCCACTAATCCTCACAACATCCCTGTGTGAAAGCTGCAACTATTATCCCCTATTTCCAAACAAAGAGTCAGGCAGAGGGAGGAACTTGTCCATTCATCCATTCATTGTCCCCTACCTCAGTCAGTGGAGCAGCTGAGATTCAAGTCCAGGTCGACCGGCTCCAAAGTTCATTCTTTTAGTCGTGTTATGCTACTAGCAGAAATATTAGAAAATGCAGGGAAGTAAACATACAATTAATTATTGCCTACCACACTTGTTAGCAACAACCAGAGTTACAACTGTGATGTATGTACTTCTAAATTTGTTATTAATGTGTTGGATGCTTTCTATGGGCCAAATATTTTACTTTCTATGGGCCAGATATTTTAATGAGATTTTTAACATGTGTTGTAATTTTATTTAACACACAAAACAAACTTATATACTAACACAATAGGTCACACTTTGATATATATTTGTGAATGTATATGTGTGTGTATATATATACACATATATATGTATGTGTGTATATATATACATATATATGTATGTGTGTCTATATATACATATATATGTGTGTCTTTATATATACATATATATGTATGTGTGTATATATATACATATATATGTATGTGTGTCTATATATATGTGTGTCTATATATACACATATATATGTATGTGTATATATATACATATATATGTATGTGTATATATATTTGCAAATGTGTGTACACATATGTGTGTATACACATGTATATGCATGTATGCATATAAGTAAGTGTACATGCACACACAGGAGATTTCATTTTTTATCATTGTTTCTCCAAGTTTCTAATTTCAATGAAACTTTTAACAAAATATTTTATTTTTATTTGACGGAACTGTATATACTTATCATGTATACCATATTAATGAAATATGTGTACATTGCAGAATGCCTAATTTGAGCTAATTAACATAAGACCTACCTTGTATATGTATCATTTCTGTGGTGAGATCTCTCAAAATCTGCTTTCAACAATTTTTGAGGTTACGAATTGTGTTATGAACTCTAGACCCCATATTGTACAATAGATTTGTGGAACTAATTTCTCCTAACTAAACTGAAATTTTGTATCCTTTGACCAATATCTCTCCAAATGCACCCCCTGCCTAGTGCCTGGTAACCAATATTCTACTATCTACTTCTATGAGTTCAACTTTTTAAAATTCCACATATGAGAGACATTATGCAGTATTGTCTTTCTGTGCCTGGCTTATTTTACTTAGCATAATATCTTCCAGGATCATTTATATTGTTGGAAATGACAGGATTTCCTTCTTTGGTCAGGCTGATTAGAATTCCATTGTGTATATACCACATTTCCTTTCTCCATTTATCTGCTGATGGACACCTAGGTTAATTTAATATCCTGGCTATTGTAAATAATGCTGCAATGGACATGGGAGCACAGATATCTCTGTGACATGCTTATGTCATTTCCTTTGAATGTATGCCCAATAGTGAGATTGCTGGATCATATGATAGTTCTATTTTTAATTTTTTGAGGCGCCTCCATACTGTTTTTGCTAATGGCTCTATTAATTTACATTCCCACTAACTATGTGCAAGAATTCCCTTTTCTCCACATCCTCTCCAAAACTAGTTATCATCTTTTTTATAATAGCCATTCTAACAAGCGTGAGATGATAGCTCACTGTGGTTTTAATTTGCATTTACCAGTCGAATAGTAAGGCTGAGTATTTTTATAGGTCTGCTGGCCATTTTAATGTATTCTTTTGAGAAACGGCTTTTAAGATCTTTGGCCCATATTTTAGTTGGGTTGTTTTCTTAATATTGAGTTGTTTCACTTCCTTATATATTTTGTATATCGACTTTTCATTAGATGTATGGCTAGCAAATATCTTCTTCCATTCTGCTGGTTGTCTTTTCACTCTGTTGATTGTTTCCTTGGCTGTGTAGAAGCTTTTTAGTTTGTTGTAATGCCGTTTGTCTATTTTTCTTTTGTTGCCTGTGCTTTGGGACTCATATCTGAAAATTCATTGCCCACACCAATGTCCTGGCACTTTTCTTCCAGTACTTTTACACTTTTAGATCCTACATTTAAGTCTTTAATACATTTTGAATTGATTTTTGTATGTCATGTGAGAGGAAGGTCTAATTTCATTCCTCTACAGATGGATATCCAGGTTTCCCAATGCCACTTTTTGAAGAGACTGACCTTTCCCAATTGTGTCTGCTTGACATTTTTGTCAAAGGTCAATTGAGTGTAAATGTGTGCATTTATATCTGGGCTCTCTGGTCTGATCCATTGGTCTATGTGTCTATTTTTATGCCAGTGCCATGCTGTTTTCATTACTATGGCATGGTAGTCAAGTTTGAAATCAGGCAATGTGATGCCTCCAGTCTTTTTGCTCAAGACTGCCTTTTCTACTCACAATTTTCTATGACTAATGTGAACTTGAGGATGGTTTTGTCCATTTCTGAGGAAAATGTCATTGAAATATTACTAATAATGAATTGAATCTGTAGATTCTTTGGGTAGTATTTATATTTTTAACAAAAGTAATTATCTAATCCACAAGCATGGATATCTTTCCATTGTTTTTGTTCTATTTATTTTTCATCAGGGTGTTATAGTTTTTTTGTGGAGGTCTTTCACGTCCTTGAGTAAATCTGTTTCTAGCTATTTTAGCTTTTTTGGTAGTAATTGTAAATGCAATTATTTTACTGATTTCTTTTTTCAATAAAGTCATAATAATGACAGTAATCAATATACATGATAAATAGGTAAATAAAATCATAAATTAGCCACTGATAAGGGAAAATAAAATAAGGTGTGTGTATATAACTTTTATCTTATAGAAATTTTCATATATTCCTATTATTGATGGTTTTTGTCACAAAAAGATGTCCACATTTGTCAAATGCTATTTTGCATCAAATGAGATAATCATGTGTTTCTTCTCTTTCTTCTATAAATATAGTGTATTACATTGTTTGTCATTTGTATATCGAAACATTCTTGTATTCCAGGAATAAATACCACTTGCTCATTGTGTATATTCCTTCTAATATGCTGCTGAACTCAGCTAGTGTTTGGTTGAGGATTATTGCATCAACAAACCCAGTAATAATAATGCCAACTGTTAACAGAAAGGTGTGCAGCTCTACCTGGCAACAATCTTAGTTTTGTGTTTTCATGGAAGTTTAGATTCCAATGGGCTCCATTTCAGATAAGCAGAGTCTGGCTTTGGGACAATTTATGGTTAATGAGTATGACAGGAAAGTATGCTCCCCAGAGCTGGACTCTAAGCCAGGAGAGCCCAATAGATAATCAGAAATTTCTTGTTGTAATGGAGTATAGCAAAGGCTGAGAGGGTCATTATATTTGCATCAAAGGCCCTGGGGAAAATGTATGGCCATCATGAGTGGTTTAGAGACTTCAAGAGGCATGAAAGACACAGCCAAAGTCTCTTCAGAGAATAAATACTTTTATTTGTTAATTCGTTTAAAGACACTAACAGGAGGGCCTGTTGATTTTAATTTGTAAGTAAAATTTGTAAATGAAGAATATGTTGCCACAAGCACCCCAGAAAAAACTTACAGATGCTGGATTACGTGACATTAATATGCATATCATGTGAATCTTCTTTGAAGAGGTGTTACCAATGTTATATCATCTTGTGCTCTTGAAGAAAGGTGGATGTCATTATTGATATTGGGACAGGATCCTCGCTTCAGGATGGAGAGCCATGGCAGCACTCCAAAAGGCAACACAAAGCTGTACATAGCATAGCACAAGAAAGCCATCAGGGTGAAAAGCCTTCTCAAATTGTGGAGCCAATCAGAGTAGCAAATCAGTAAGTCATGAGTCAAAGGCATTCCCTAGGAACTTTCCACCCGAGTTTAGAATGATCCCATCCTCATTGCCATTACTATTGAAAATGTTAGAGTGATTCCTGCTGGTTGAATCTTAGAGGATCACTCTAACATGGCCATGAAAACTTCATACGAAGAGGCATACTCACAGTTCCTAGAGATGGAAGTAGGGCAGGCCATGCAGGAAGCCATGTGGGAGGAGCTCCCAAGGAGCAGGCTCAATCAAGCAGATGGGTAGGCAAGAGAGATGGGATCCCTGGGCAAGTGCCTTTACTGGGAGTCAAGGTGGAGGACACAAGCAAAAACACTTTTACTAGAGTGTTTCAATGTCACTAGGTCACAGTAGGGGAGGACAAGAAGAGGAATTGTGGCAGGGACCAGCTTTAAAATACTGGTTACCTGGTCACCTGGGCAGGGTGCTCACAGCTTGTTTGTGGGATATTGAAGCATGATTTTTAAAACATGTACACATAACTGGATATCTTTATTTCTTCATACAACTTTGAGTTGCCATGTAGCATCCTTTCATTTCCACCTGAAGCACTCCCTTTAGCATTTCTTGTAGGCAAGGTTTAATGGTCATGAACTCTGTTAGCTTTTGTTTATCTGAGAATATCGTAATTTCTCCCTTGTATTTGAAGGACACTTTGCCAGGTGTAGAATTCATGATTGACATATTTTTCCTCTTTCAACATTTTGAACTTACCATCCCTCTATCTTCTGACCTTCAGTGCTTTGTATAAGAGCTTAGCTGAAAATCTTATTGGCGGTCTCCTGTATGTAAGGAATCCCTTCCATCTTGCTGCTTTAAGGATTCTCTCTTTGACATTAGTTTTCAACAGTTGGGTTATAATATGTCTTAGTGTGGGTCTCTGAGTTTATTTTTGAGTTCAACTTGCATTTCTTCTGTGTCTTAATATGTAGATTCCTGTATTTTATCTAGTTTGTGAAGGTTTTTGTCCACTATGTCTTCAAGTAATCTTCTATTCCTTTCTCTCTTTCTCTTTTTTCCCCCTGGAACTCCAGTAAGGTGTACATTGATACATTTGATAATGTCTCACAATTCCCTTAGATTCTGTGCTCTATACTTTATTCTATTTTCCACCCACACCTCAGTCTCAATAATTTCAATTATTCCATCTTCCAGTTTTCTGATTATTCTTCCACCTGCTTATACCCATTGGGGGACCCCTCTAGTGAACTTTTAGTTATTGTACTTTCAATTCCTAAGTTTCTGTTTGATTTCTTCCCATAATTTCTCTTTCTTTACATTCTCATTTTGGTAAGACATTTATATTCCTTTAGTTCTTGGTCCATTATTTTCTTTACCTCTCAGCATTTTTAAGACAGTGATTTTAATATCTGGGTCTAGTATCAGGGTGGAGCTAATACATCACAAGGGTGCTTATAAGAAGGAGGAAGGAGATTAATTCTTGGAGAATCACGTTGAAACATCCTTGTATTCCAGGATGTTTGCATGTGAAGATGCAAGAGGTTAGAGTAGTGGGAAGATGTAACTGTGAGAAAGGAATATGAGAAAACTCTAGAATTTGGAAAGGCAAAAAACAGAGCCTCCAGAAGACACACAGCTCTGCTGAAAGCTCTTTAAAAATTGTGGAAATGGAAGGTGTAAAACATGGTGCTTTCATATACGTACACATGTACATATACGTAGTGAAATGGTTATTAAAGTTAAGCAAATGGACAAATCCATCATCTCCCATAGTTATGCTGCATGTGTTGTATGTCAACAGCACCTAAAATGTGCTTTTTAAGCAAAAATACAGAATTCAATAAAACATTATTAACTAAAATCCTCAGATTGCACATTCAACCTCTGGACTTCTTCGTCAGACTTACTGCAATTTTGTACCTTTTGACCTCCCCATCAACTCCCCCAAGTTCACCCCTAGTCACCACTGTTTTATTCTCTATCTTTGTGTATTTGACGTTCATCATTTCTTCTTCATTGTACCCCAGTAACACTATTTTAGACTTCTAACCTCCAGAACTATAAAGTATTACATTTCTTTTAAGACACTAAGTTTTGGTAATTTGTCACATCAGCATTAGGAAACTTATGTAATGTGTTTATGCTATGGGTGAAATATTACTAGGGGCTTAAAACAATGTTGTATTTCTACTGGAAGCTACATATTCAGTGTGGATTGGCAGTTCTGCATGCAACGGTCATTCACGCATCCAGGCAATGGAGCAGGCCCCATTAGAGACTTTTGGATCTCTGGAAGGGAGAAATTGATCCACAGAGGCTCTTGCAGTTAAATGCACAGCCCACAAATTATACCCATCACTTCTGCTCATAACTCAAGGGTCTAAAGAAGTCACAGAGCCCCACCCAATCCAGTGATGCAAAAAGTGCCACACTCCATGTACCACAGAGTGGAGGCCATAATTGGCAAAACATGGCACTTCCGAGGAGGGCTCAATAGTTCTACTCAGGTCCTCAACCCAAAGCTCTACATTGAAATTGAACCTCTTGGCCAGGCGTGGTGGCTCACGTCTGTAATCCCAGCAGTTTGGAAGGCCAAGGCAGATGTATTGCTTGAGCCCAAGAGTTAGAGACCAGTCTGGGCAACATGGTGAAACTGTGTGTCTACAAAAAATACAAAAATTGGCCAGGTATGGTGGAACGCACCTGTGGTCCCAGCTACTTGGGAGGCCAAGGAGAAAGGATCACTTGAGCCTGGGAGGTTGAGGCTAGAGTGAGCTGTGATTGCACCACTGCACTCCAGCCTGGGCCGCAGACAGAGCAAGACCCTGTCTTAGAAAAAAGAAAAAGAAAAACAAAAAGAAAAGAAAAGAAAGCAAACAGAAAGAACAAAAGAAAGTAAGGAAACAGAAATTGAACCTCTCTGTGCCTCAGTGTCCTCGCTTGTATTACAGTGTTATGTCACAGGCCAGTTGTGAGGGTTAAATGAGATAATACGTGTAGTGGGCTGAGCTCAAGGCCTTTTTCTGGTGTGCACCCAGTCAATGAAAGCCACTGATAAACACTTGAGGAAACACAGAGGATCACGTAAGGATGAAAAAATGACTGCTTTGTGCTCCTTTCCAGGGGTGGCTGGCGAGGAAGAGCTGCAGGTGATTCAGCCTGACAAGTCCATATCAGTTGCAGCTGGAGAGTCGGCCACTCTGCACTGCAATGTGACTTCCCTGATCCCTGTGGGGCCCATCCAGTGGTTCAGAGGAGCTGGACCAGGCCGGGAATTAATCTACAATAAAAAAGAAGGCCACTTCCCACGGGTAACAACTGTTTCAGACCCCACAAAGAGAAACAACATGGACTTTTCCATCCGCATCAGTAACATCACCCCAGCAGATGCCGGCACCTACTACTGTGTGAAGTTCTGGAAAGAGAGCCCTTATGACGTGGAGTTTAAGTCTGGAGCAGGCACTGAGCTGTCTGTGCGTGGTGAGTACAGCGTGGGCCTCATTCGTCCCCTGGTGTGTGACAATAAGTCAATAATTACATTATCCATTCTTAGAGCAACAATCAGATGTGGTGGTTTGTGCTCATTTTCATGAACTGATGTCACCCCTTCTCCAGATCACATGAGTTGAGGCTTGGAGATGTCATGGTAGTCGCTCGAGGCTCAACGGCTTGTAAATGTTGGGAAAGACGGCATCCCCAGCTTGCGGCTCTACAGCTCTTGTGTTTCCAAAGCTGATCCAGCCCTTTGGTTCCACAGATGAGGGAACTGACAATTTGAGTGACTTGCCCAGGCACAGGACTGGACCTTGCCTTCTGCCTCCAGAGAAGGCTTCCCCCTCAGGGTGGCCAAGTCTCTTCTTTATGCAGCAGGCACTCACTGAGACCCCACTGTGTGCCAGGCTCTGCCCTAGATGCTGTGCAAACAGCAGTGAATGAAACAGCCCAAAGCGCTCCCCCACCAAGCTTACATTCTCTTCCCTTCTAATGAGGAGAAATCCGTCCAGCTCATGAAGAGGGTAAATTGTGTTTTTCTTTATTTAATCCTCAGAAACATCCCACGGGCAAGATTTCTGGGAGGCACATTCACTGTTGAATCTGATGGCCTGGTGGGAGGAGATGCCAATATGTTTGGCATTTGCTGTGGGTCTATTTGGGAAACCCTTCTGCGATTTGGGGACTGAGTCACACAGTTACCATGTGCTCCGAGCAGAGCTGCATCATTCAGAATGTCCCTCACCTCAGGAAAGAGGTCCCACAAGTGGGTGACTTAGGGGTTTCCCATATAAGGCTGCAACAATGCTTATCTGGGGTTTCCTCCCAGAGGCCCAAGAGCTTCGTCCTAACTCCTGAATTCTGGAATGTCAGCACAGGAAGGACCTTCAGACCATCCGGCCCAACCCCCTTTACAGATGGGAGACTGAAGCCAAGACATGACAGGGGCCTTGTCCATGGTCACAGGGCCAGTTAGTGACAGAATTGGACCCAGAGTCCATATCTGAATCGAGACAGTCTCCTTCCTTCCCCAGCGTTAGACGCTGTCTCCATAGAAGAGCCTGGTGCATCATAGGTGCTCAATAAAAGCTCCTCAAACAGAACCACGTGTCAGGGAGCCAGCATTTCTCTTTTCACCAGTTTCCCAAAGGTTCAGAATGCACCTCACATTCAGATACTAAAGTTCGTTTGTGATTGGAAAACTTCTCCCAAACGTAAGCCATGTCATTTCATATCAAGATTCCACATCAGGACATAGAGAGCTGCTCCAGTGTGTTTACAGCTGAAAAATACTCCAATCTATGGAAATATCAAAATTTATTTTATAGTCTTCTGTTGATGGATATGTAAGTTATTCCCAACCTTAGCTACTAAAGCAATCATGCAATGGATGACCTTGTACATGTGTCACCCTACTCAGGCGGGAGACACCCACTGGAATTGGCGTTCCTAGGTCAGAGGATAGTGTGTTTTCATATTTGAGAATATTGCCTGATTTCCCTCCTAGATGATGTAGCAATCAGAGATTACAGGCATAGGCCACCATGCCTGGCTAATTTTGTATTTTGTAGAGACAGGGTTTCTCCTTGTTGTTCAGGCTGGTCTCAAACTCCCAACCTCAGGTGATACACTCACTTTAGCCTCCCAAAGTGCTCGGATTACAGGCGTGAGCCACCGTGCCTGGCCCAACTTCAAACATTTTTAAGACAGTGGTTTTAACATCTGGCTCTAGCATCGGGGTGGACACAATATATAAGAAAGGTCCTTACAAGAAGGAGGAAGGAGACTAATTCTTAGAGAAGGATTTGTGAGGGTGCAAGCAAGAGGTTAGAGTGATGGGAAGATGTAACTGCGAGAAAGGAATGTGGGCAGCCTCTGGAATTTGGAAAGGCAAAACACGGAACCTCCAGAAGACACATATCTTTACTAACAGCTTTTTAAAAAAATGTGTATATGTAAAGCGTAAAACATGATGCTTTCATGTACATGTATGTATATGAAAATGTACATTGCCCAGTAATGACTGAAATCAGCTCCCCACAACCCTTGAACTTAGACAAGGAAGGTGGCTTTATCCTGATTGTGCAGATAATATTGGCAAAGACACTGAAGTTTCCAGGTGGTGCCTCCCCAGCCCAGGAAGTCACAGCCAGTGGTGGCTCAGGTGTGACTCAGATCTGCTAACTCCTAGTGAAGTGTTCACTCCTCTTTGCCATGCTCTCAGCCTAAATGATGAGCTAGATAAGAAAGGAGGGAGGTGGGGAAGGGGGCCAGAGAGCAGCAGCTGTGCCAGAGTCTCCTTATAACCAGTGCTATGAGGGAGAAGCCATTTGCTACCTCCTTTAAAGATGAGGACACTGAGGATCAGAGAGGAGACCTGACTTGGGAGCAGGTCAGGGAGCCAAGGCTCGAACCCCCAGCCTGACTCACAGCCCTTGTCACTGCAACACTCAGCTGTGGTTTTTCAGGAGTGGAGAAATGCTCCAACCTTCTCTTTCTAAACTCTTGCATTGTTCAGTTCTACAGCAAAAAGCATCAAAAACAAAACAAGAACCCTGTAGGGGTAGCAGGGCCTGTCTTCACACTCCCATCAGAAAGGTCCTGCACGTGTCTCATGATATGCCAAGCCGGTTCCTAAAGGACAGGTCTCAGCACACATGAAGCATTTAGGACTCTCCCCCCGTATTGTGCTGTTTCTCCTTCACTCGGCAGCATCCATGGAGTAGAGTCGAGCCTCCTGCAGCCCTGCAGAACCCGTGACTGCCCGTTCATGGTGCTGAGGACTAAGGAGGAGGAGACGAGGCATTTCCTAGAGAGTGTTTGGGGCCCATGTGAGCAAGAGTTGAGATTCTCCCCTCTGACTGTCAGGAGCCCACAGTCTTTTGCTTATGGCTGCAGGGTAACCAGGCCTGGGCACCCAGGAGGGAAGCTTCTCCCTAACATTGCATGAAGTCTAGAATCTCAAAGGGACAATTGAGGTGGCTGTCAGTGTTGGAGCTCAAGAAGTTAAAACACTTGCGTTGTTAATGGACATAAGTGCTTGGTGGGACACAGGAAATGCCTACTGGGACACATGGAGAATCGGGAGACAGTGCCTTCATTTTGTTTAGCCATGGCATCTTCATCTGTAGAATAGAGACAATCATGGACTCCTTTAGGAAAGTCGTAAGCGTAAGGTTCTCTCTGTAAATCACCTAGCGTACTGTAGGCACCCCCAAAGTGAGGTGTTATTTCAAGATCATGTGATCTTGGGCCAGTCTTGCCTTCCCTTGAGTCCTTGGTTTCCCCATCGCTGAGATGCTGATTATCATGGCCCATTTTGGGTTCTGTGAGGATTGCAGAGGACATGCACAGAGCCCCTAATGGTGGTGTTGTTCAGGTTATTACTGAGCTTCTGCAGAACTGTCGTTAGGAGAACACAGGCAGTATCCCAGCTGCCTGGGCGTCTTCCCGGCTCTGCCACTTCCTGGCTCTGTGACCTGGGACAAGGCGCTTCACCACCATAGGCCTCGATGTCCTCACCCTTTGATGGTAACACTGACCTCACAGACTGGGCCAAGTCTGAAGGAGTGAAATTGTGTAAAATGCTTAGGGCATCAACAAACACACAGTAAATGCTCAATATGTGTGAGCTGTGTTAGGGTGAAGCTGTGTGACCTCAGACAGGTCAGGGCTTCTGTAGGCCCCAAGTATAAATGGGGTTTGGGTTGGGGTCCAGTGGCTTTCAACCTTGGCTGCTCATTAGAATCACTGGGGAAAACTATTAGCAAAAAAGTTTGCAAAGCTGGACCCAGGAACCCCCCTAAAAATGCCAATTTAATTGCATCTAACTTGGGCCCGGGCATCTAAAGTTCTGAATGGCTCCAGAAGATTCTCATACACAGCCCCCTAGCAAAAGCGGTGCCCCAGGTTTTGGGGCTTTGAGAACAGCTTTTTGGGTCATGGGTGCTTCAAAACAGGCATTCTGGAAACATTCTGGGAGGCCCCAGAAGCCTGAACAGGACCCCTCCCATGCTACTGGTCTGAGGGCCCAAGATAGGAGACTGGGACAAAGCCTGGCTCAGATGCAGCCTCAGGGCTGGGGAACCTTCTGTCTTGAAAACATTTGTATCTAAACACGTGCTGGAGTCCCAGCAAATCCTCACTCCTCAGCCCCAGAAGCCTCCCTCCCTCAGCACTCCCAGATGTCACTGAGGCATCTTTTCCCTCCTTCTTCCAAAATGCTTCCAGCTTCCCCTGTGATCTTACTTGAAATCCAGTTCGCCAAACATGGTGGTTGCTGCTCCTTTTACCATTTGGGTTTTTTCTGGCAGCTGCGGTGAGTAGGGTTTGAGCCTTTCCTTGGTGTTTGTGTGCCTCTTTGTTCTGTTGCCTAAAGAATAGCTATGCAGCTCCAGAAGCAGTAATGACCAAACCTCATGATTACAGTCACAGGGGCTATTTATTAAGCACCTACTACATGCCAGGCTATGCCCTTGCACTTACCCTCACTCATCTTCCCAGGGTGGGGTTTCTATCTACTTTTGGCCCTTGGCCAGCAAGGATCCTCTCAGAGTCTCGCCCTACACAAGGGCTCACATGAAGAGCCCCTCTGAAAAATAGAGGGAGGATTGAAGTGCTGAGAAGTACAGAGAGAGCAGCCAGCATCAGGCTGCCAAGAAGTTCTCAAAAAATCGGAACTGAAGACAGCCTCTCAGCCCTCTAGGGACACCCATGCTGCTGGTGTCTCAAAGACTTGATTATTACTTTTCTCAGATACCTGTTGTTACTGCATGCCTGCCTATTCTTGTTTCATACATGACTGATGTTATTTTATGGATTTACTTTCCTTCTGTTGTCTCTATAAGATTACTAAATATGCTAATGTTAAAACACCTCTTCACATTTTATATTTTTATTTTCTGAGATATTCTCTGAGATGTTATTTTCATTTCTGTTTTTGTTTTTGAGTTATTGTTCTTGAATATGTTATTTATCTTTCATGATGCCACTCTTCCACACATGTTTAGTGATTACTCCTTTCACTGTCATCTTTCCAGGAATAATGCCCTGAGTGATCATGGGTTGTCAGCACTTTGTGGAGCATGGCAGCTATCCCAACCTTGCTATGGGGGCTGCTTCTAACTGAGGTTATGGCTTCTTCTCCGCTTCCTTCCTGAGAGATGTCTCTCCCTTCTTACGAGAGGTGTCATAGTAAACCATTAATAGTGAAGGCCATGGAGTGTGACAACCTGTGTTCTAGTTCTAAAAGCTGGGTGATGTTGAGCAAATTTATCATTGCCTGTGTGCTTCAAGTTTCCTCACCTGTAAAAGAAAGTTAATGGTAGTGCTAATCTCATGGGACCAGAGTGAGGAATTAATGAGGTAACTGACATGAAATGCTTATTACAGTATCTGGAGCACAGGACATCTGCAATAAACAACAGCTGCTATTACACTTCATGTCATATATAGAGACTAGTTTATTGTTTTAAAGTGTAATTTGACATCGATTAACATGATTTTATCATTTTTATATTGACCTCTGTGGGTGTGGAGCAGGAGGTGATGATTTCACCCTCTACACATCTGCCACATTGAAAAAGAAATTTGGATGGAAAAGAAGTGATGACTTTCACAATCTCATTTGACAATTACTCATGATAGGTGAAGGACCGTAAACCCAGCCTGGGAAAGAGAGATTTCCAGACAGGTCTTTCTTAGTTATAGATGATGGAGGAGAAACCATTTCTCCTAACAAGGTAATTTTTCTAAAGCACAAATATATCAGGGAAGCAGTGAACTCATCCTCTACACAAATGTAATTAGAGCCATAATTTTTGGTTATAATTAAATATGAGTCAAGCCTTCTGTATGGTTCATATTACTCTTACCATATCACTACAAGGTGCATGTTATAACTTCCATTTACATATAATTAAATTAAGGCTTAGAGAAGTCAAGTGTCTTGTTGAAAGTCACACAGCTCGATACTGTAAGAAAAGGAATTCATCTACAGATTGACAAGAAGCAGGTGCAGAGGATCCAGAGGGAGCAACTGATCTCAGATTGGCAGGGGTAGTCCAAGTACACCATATAAGCTGGGTCCCAGTTTGTGGGAAGCTGGGAGAAGGCCACTGGTGGGAAACTCGACATGCGGTAGGAATCTGTTTAAAAGCAATATCTTGAGTTCCTCTCTTCACCTGGCACCATGAGTATCAATAATGACCTACTGAGTCTCAGGCATGTATAGTCATTATCTCCTTTGATGTCCACTAAAACATGGCAGTGAGACTTATTATCCCAAGTTTAGAAGGCAAAACTGAACCTAGGCAGGCCCAGGAACTTCCCCAACTCCTTAGCAGACCCTCTTGGTTGGGGTATTTATTCTCCCTCCCTCCTCAGTTCCCATCTGAACACAGTGGTGAAGGGAATAGGTGTTCCGTGTGCAGAGCAAAGAGTATTGAAATGGATGTGACTGCTCCAGGAATCTGCCCTCCATATTCTCCCCCATCATAATCGTATCCCCTTTCCATAACCCATAATTCCCACCTCACCCCACAAAACAGATCTTTATTACCCTAAGCCCACTTCCTCTCCTGGAAGAAGTCAGGAAATAATTCCTTCTCCTGGGTGCAGGCACATGAAAGTGCTACGGGCCACATGAGACTGAATTTGGGCTAAGTTTTGCCAGTTTTATTGATAAAAGTTTGGAACAGGGAAACATTTCAAGAGCAGACCTGGTTTCTCTCCAACATTAAGCAGGTCCTGTGATCCCTCCTCCTGTCCCCAAATGAGTAGTACTTGGTTGTGGCTGGTGCAGAATGAGACCACAAGCCAGCCACATCCTAAGAGCTTGAGATGGAGAGTTTAGGAAACATTTCATAACCACAGGTCCTTCTTGGCTTAAGAGCACCAAATGGCAAGTCTCCAAGAAGGCATAAAGATGGGGATAGGAGCCATGTGGAAGGAGTACAGACCCCAGGTGGGAAGGAAGCATTATTTCTGCTAAGCCTGTCTGATTCTCCTGAAAAGGAGCATGCGTAACTGCTTGCATTGTAGCTGGTTGCTGTGCCTGATTTCTATCTCACAATCCAGAAGCAGGTTACTGCCTCACTCCATCACATCCACTTCCTCTTGAACTGAGGGAGGCAGGGCTTGTCTTCTCTCCTCAGAGCAGACTCTGCAATCTTCCCAGCACAGACGTTTGGACAGAGCAGGCTCCTGAGGTCTCCAGAATGCCCGTCCCAGCCTCCTGGCCCCACCTTCCTTGTCCTTTCCTGCTGCTGACTCTACTGCTGGGACTCACAGGTGAGCATTGCCTTCGGTTAAAATCTTTTTCCCTGCTCACTGAGCCACGGCCTGTCCCTGGACTTTCAGGGATTCCAGACAATGACAAGTGCTGCCAAGAAAGGCCAAGCATTAGGGCTTGACTGAAAGCAGAAAATCAGGGAGCTGGGTGCTTTCTCTGTGGATCTGCCGCTGGCTACCAGAGGCATTGAACCACGGGACGATTCAACCACCACAACAACAATTACTTACATTTTGATAATATTTCAATTGACAAAGCAGAGAAGAATCATTATTTAAATCCTTACCAGTTCTGAGGCCCTAGGGCCAAGTGAAATGCTCAGGGTCACAGAGTGAGCTCAGAGACAGCCTAACAGGGTTATGTGGCTCCAGACCCAGCCCTCTCTCTTCACCACTCTGAGGAGGTGAAGTCTGTAATGGTGCTCATTTGAGATGGCCCGTGGTGCAGTGTGTCCTGGGAATGTTCAGCCACCGTCCTAACTAAGGTGCTCCTCACTTTGTCCTCTGTTCCCCCATGCTCCTCCCTCCCCTGTGACCTGATTCTTACCACCCATTTCTCTGTGGCCTCTTCCTCTTTAAGAAGTTCCACATTTGCTGCTTACTGGGTCCTATATTCCTTTCCTAGGGCTTCCATAACAAAGTACTGCAGGCTGGGCAGCTAAAACTACAGACATTTACTTCCTTGCAGTTAGGGAGGCTGAAGTCCAAGATCAAGGTGTTGGCAAGGTTAGTTTCTACTGCAGTCTCTCTCCTTGGCTTATACAGGGCCATTTTCTCTCTGTGTCTTAAACACATGATCTTCCTCTGTGTGTGTCTGTGTCCTCACCTCCTCAACTTATGAGAATATCAGTCATGTTGGATTAAGGCCCACCCCAATGACCTCATTTAACTAAATTACTTCTTAAAGACCCTGTCTCCCAAACTGTAACATTCAGAGGTGCTGGGGATTAGAGCTTCAACACACGCATTTTGGGGGACACATTCAGCCCATAACAGGTACTACAACCTCCCTTGGTTCTCTTAACTGTCCTATGGATAATTTCTTTCCCCTTCCCCAAGACAGGCAGGACTGTAGAGCCTTTCCTGGTGCAGTTGGGAGAGCCCTGCTGACCCCAGAACCACAGGGCTGGGCACAGCAGCCTCTCAGTTCCCCACTGGGCCCTGCTGTGATGTCACCTCACAGGCCCTAGAGGGCAGGGGTCTCACTTTTCAAATTATTTTTCTTACACATACACTGTACCCAAATGACAGCAGTAAGAGTTTAACAATTGAGCTCTTCCTACCATGTAGACACAGTTATTAGCATTTTGCCTGTTTTATCTCCACTGATCCTCACAACATCCCTGTGTGTAAGCTACAACTATTATCTCCTCTTTCCATACAAGGAGCCAGGCAGAGGGAGT
Source organism: Gorilla gorilla gorilla (assembly GCF_029281585.2). Classification (NCBI taxonomy): domain Eukaryota; kingdom Metazoa; phylum Chordata; class Mammalia; order Primates; family Hominidae; genus Gorilla; species Gorilla gorilla. The sequence continues at coordinate 11,537,172 of NC_073245.2, read as the reverse complement.
CACTTGTCCATGCGTTGTTGCCTACCTCAGTCAGTGGAACAGCTGGGATTCAAGTCCAGGTCGACCGGCTCCAGAGTTCATTCTTTTAGTCATGTTATAGTACTAGCAGAAATATTAGAAAACGCAGGGAAGTAAACATAGAATTAATTATTACCTACCACACTGGTTAGCAATAACCAGAGTTACAACTGTGTTGGATGTACTTAATTTCTAAATAATGTGTTGGATGCGTTCTATGGGCCAAATATTTTACTGAGATTTTAACGTGTGTTGTAATCATATTTAACACACAAAACAAACTTACATGCTCTCACAATAGGTCACACTTTGATATAGATTTGTGAACATGTGTATCTATATGTGTGTACATATACATATATGTGTGTGTATATGTATTTGCAAATGTGTGTAGATATATGTGTGTGTGCATATAAGTAAGTGTACATGCGCACACAGGAGATTTCATTTTCTATAATTGTTTCTTCAAGTTTCTAATGTCAATGAAATTTTTAGCACATTATTGTATTTTTAGTTCACAAAACTATATATACTTATCATGTATAGCATATTAATGAAATATGTGTACACTTCAGAATGACTAATTTGAGCTAATTAACATATGCACTGCCTTCTATATTTATCATTTCTGTGGTGAGATCTCTTAAAATCTGCTTTCAACAATTTTTTAGAATACAAATCGTGTTATGAACTATAGACTCCATATTATACAATAGATTTGTGGAACTAATTTCTCCTAAGTAAATTGAAATTTTGTATCCTTTGACCAATATCTCCCCAGATGCACCCCCTGCCTAGTGCCTGGCAACCACTATTCTACTGTCTACTTCTATGAGTTCAACATTTTAAAATTCCACATATGAGGGACATTATGCAGTATTTGTCTCTCTGTGCCTGGCTTTTTTTACTTAGCATAATATCTTCCAGGATCATTTATGTTGTTGGAAATGACAGGATTTCCTTCTTTGGTCAAGCTGATTAGAATTCCATTGTGTATATGCCACATTTTCTTTCTCCATTTATCTACTGATGGACACCTTGGTTGATTCAATATCCTGGCTATTGTAAATAATGCTGCAATGGACATGGGAGTGCAGACATCTTTGTGACATGCTGATGTCATTTCCTTTGGATATATGCGCAGTGGTGAGATTGCCAGATCATATGATAGTTCTGTTTTTAATTATTTGAGAAGTCTCCACCCTGTTTTCGCTAATGGCTCTATTAAATTACATTCCCACTAACTATGTGCAAGAATTCCCTTTTCTCCACATCCTCTCCAAAACTAGTTATCATCTTTTTTATAATAGCCATTCTAACAAGCGTGAGATGATAGCTCACTGTGGTTTTAATCTGCATTTATCAGATGAATAGTAAGGTGAGTATTTTTATAGGCCTGCTGGCCATTTTAATGTCTTCTTTTGAGAAATGGCATTTAAGATCTTTGGCCCATGTTTTAGTTGGATCATTTTCTTATTATTGAGTTGTTTCACTTCCTTACATATTTTGTATATTGACTTTTCATCAGATGTATGGCTAGCAAACATCTTCTTCCATTCTGCTGGTTGTCTTTTCACTCTGTTGATTGTTTCCTTGGCTGTGTAGAAGCTTTTTAGTTTGTTGTAATTTGTCTATTTGTAATTTGCCATTTGTCTGTTTTCCTTTTGTTGCCTGTGCTTTGGAACTCATATCTGAAAATTCATCGCCCACACCAAGGTCATGGCACTTTTATTCTGGTACTTTAACAGTTTCAGATCTTACTTTTAAGACTTTAATATGTTTTGAGTTGATTTTTGTATGTCATGTGAGATGAAGTTCTAATTCATTCCTCTAAACATGAATATCCAGGTTTCCCAACGCCACATTTTGAAGAGATTGACCTTCCCCATTGTGTCTTCTTGACATTTTCATCAAAAGTCAATTGAGTGTTGATGTGTGAGTTTATTTTGGGGCACTCTGGTCTGATCCATTGGTCTATGTGTCTATTTTTATGCCAGTGCCATGCTGTTTTGATTACTATGGCACTGTAGTCAATTTCGAAATCAGGCAGTGTGATGCCTCCAGTCTTTTTGCTCAAGATTGCCTTTTCTATTCACAATTTTCTTTTTTTAATTATTATTATACTTTAAGTTTTAGGGTACATGTGCACAATGTGCAGGTTAGTTACATATGTATACATGTGCCATGCTGGTGTGCTGCACCCATTAACTCATCATTTAGCATTAGGTGTATCTCCTAATGCTATCCCTCCCCCCTCCTCCCACCCCACAACAGTTCCCGGAGTGTGATGTTCCCCTTCCTGTGTCCATGTGCTCTCATTGTTCAATTCCCACCTATGAGTGAGAACATGCGGTGTTTGGTTTTTCGTCCTTGCAATAATTTACTGAGAATGATGGTTTCCAATTTCATCCATGTCCCTACAAAGGACACGAACTCATCATTTTTTATGGCTGCATAGTATTCCATGGTGTATATGTGCCACATTTTCTTAATCCAGTCTATCATTGTTGGACATTTGGATTGGTTCCAAGTCTTTGCTACTGATCTATTCACAATTTTCTATGGCTAATGTGAACTTGAGAATTGTTTTGTCCGTTTCTGAGGAAAATGTCATTAAAATGTTACTAATAATGAATTGAATCTTTAGATCTCTCTGGGTAGTATGTACACTTTTAACAAAAGTAATTATCTAATCCACAAGCATGAATATCTTTCCATTATTTGTCTTCTATTTTTTTTTTCATCAGGGCTTTACAGTTTTTTGTGTGGAGTTCTTTCATGTCCTTCATTAAATTTGTTTCTCGCTATTTTAGCTTTTTTGATAGTAATCATAAATGAGATTGTCTTACTGATTTCTTTTTCCGATAATGTCATAATAACGACAGTAATCAATATTCATGATAAATAGGTAAATTAAATAGTAAATTAGTCGGTCATAAGTGAAAATAAAATAAGGTATGTGTATATAACTTTTATAATCTTATAGAAGTTTTCATATATTCCTATTAGTGATGTATTTTCTCACAAAAAGATGTCCACATTTCTCAAATGCTGTTTTGCATCAAATGAGATAATCATGTGTTTCTTCTCTTTCTTCTATAAATATGGTGTATTACATTGTTTGTCATTTGTATATTGAAACATTCTTGTATTCCAGGAATAAATACCACTTGCTCATTGTGTATATTCCTTCTAATATGCTGCTGAACTCAGCTAGTGTTTGGTTGAGGATTATTGCATCAACAAACCCAGTAATAATAATGCCAACTGTTAACAGAAAGGTGCCACTCTACCTGGCAGTGATCTTAGTTTTGTGTTTTCATGGAAGTTTAGATTCCAGTGGGCTCCATTTCAGATAAGCAGAGTCTGGCTTTGGGACAATTTATGGTTAATGTTACAACAGGAGAGTATGCTCCCCACATCTGGAAGCAGGGAGAGCCCAACAGATAACCAGATATTCATTGTTGTAATGGAGTATAGCAAAGGCTGAGAGGGGCATTATATTTACATCAAAGGCCCTGGGGAAAATCTATGGCCATTGTGAGTGGTTTAGAGACTTCAAGAGGCGTGAAAGACATTGCCAAAATCTCTGCTTTTAGCTGGTTCATTTGAAGACACCAACAGGAGTGCTTGTTGATTTTAATTTATAAGTAAAATTTGTAAATGAAGAATATGTTGCCACTGGCACCCCAAAACAACTTAGAGGTGCTGGATTATGTGACATTAATATGTGTATCACTTGAATCTCCTTTCAAAAAGTTGTTATCGATGTTTTGTCATCCTGTGCCCTTGAAGAAAGGTGGATGTCATTATTGATATTGGAAAAGGATCTACACCTTAGCATAGAGAGTCTTTATAGCACTCCAAAAGGCAACACAGAGCTGTATGTAGCACAGCACAAGAAAGCCAACAGGGTAAAAAGCCTTCTCAAATTAAAGTAGCCAATCAAAGTAGCAAATCAGTAAGGCAAGAACAGTCAAAGAGTGTCTCCTAGGAACTTTCCACCCCAGTTTAGAATGATTCTATGCTCATTGCCATTAGTGTTGAAAATGGTATAGTAAGTCCTGCTGGTTGAGTCTTAAAGGATCACTCTAACATGGCCATGAAAAGTTCATGTAGAGAGGCACATGCAATGGAATGATTTATTCTATTCACAGGTGCTAGAGAAGGGGTAGGGCATGCCACACAGGAAGCCATGTGGGAGGAGAGCCAGGGAGTAGGCTCAACCAAGCAGATGGGAAAGCAAGAGAAACGTGAAGCAATTGCCTTTACCTGGAGTCATGGTGGAGGACACAAAGAAAAAGCATGATGCGTTTTACTAGAGTGTTTCAGTGTCACTAGGTCACAGTAGAGGAGAACAAGAAGAGGAATTGTGCCAGGGACCAGCATTGTCCCACTGGTTACCTCGTCATGTATTTAGGGTGCTCGCAGCTTGTTTGTGGGATATTGAGGCATCAGGAAAATGTGAATTTTTAAAAATGTACATATAACTGGACATCTTTATTTCTTCATACAACTTTTAGTTGCCAGGTAGCATCCTTTCATTTCCACCTGAAGCACTCCCTTTAGCATTTTTTATACATAAGGTTTAGTGATAATGGACTCTCTTTGCTTTTGTATATCTGAGAATATCTGAATTCCCCCCTCATGTTTGAAGAACAGTCATCTTCCCAGGTATAGAATTCATGGTTGACAGGTTTTTCCCACTTTCAGCATTTTAAACATATCATCCCGCTGTCTTCTGGCCTCCAATGCTTCTGAAAAGAACTCAGTTGATAAATCTTATTGAGGGTCCCTTGAATGTAAGAAATCACTTCTCTCTTGCTGCTTTCAGAATTCTCTCTTTGACTTTGGTTTTTCAAGAGTTGGATTAAGATGTGTATTATTGTGGATCTCTGAGCTTATCCTTGAGTTAAATTTGCATTTCCTCTGCATCTTAAATTTCTAGATTTATGTATTTTATCAACTTTGCAGACATTTTGGCCATTATGTCTTCAAATAATCTTCTGCTCCTTTCTTCCCCTTTTATTCCCCCAGGACTCTAATAATGTTATTTTGATCCATTTGATAATGTCCCACAATTCCCTTAGATTCTATTCTCTTCATTTCTTTTTTCATCCGTACCTCAGTCCAATAATTTCAATTATCCCATCTTCCAGTTTGCTGATGTTTTTCTACCAGCTCACACGTGTTGGGGAATCCCCCTAGTGAACTCTATTTATTGTACTTTCAACTCCTATGTTTCCATTTGATTTTTTTTGTAATTTTAATTTCTTGATATTCTTATTTTGTTAATGCATGTATAATCCTATGGTTTTAGTTTTTTGTCCATTGTTTCCTTTACCACTTCAAACTTTTTTTTCTTTGTTTGTTTGTTTGAGATGGCATTTTGTTCTTTTTGCCCATGCTGGAGTGCAATGGTGTGATCTCGGCTCACCACAACCTCTGCCTCCCAGGTTCAAGCAATTTTCCAGCCTCAGCCTCCCAGGTAGCTGGGGTTACAGGCGTGCATCACCATGCTGGACTAATTTTGTATTTCACAGAAATGAGGGTTTCTCCATGTTGGACAGGCTGGTCTCGAACTCCCGACCTTAGGTGATCCGCCTGCCTCAGCCTCCCAAAGTGCTGGGATTAAAGGCGTGAGCCACCGTGCCCAGCCCCACTTCAAACATTTTTAAGACAGTGGTTTTAACATCTGGGTCTAGCATCAGGGTGGACACAATATATAAGAAAGGTCCTTACAAGAAGGAGGAAGGAGATTAATTCCTAGAGAAGGATTTGTGAAGATGCAAGCAAGAGATTAGAGTGATGGGAAGATGTAACTGTGAGAAAGGAATGTGGGCAGCTTCCAGAATTTGGAAAGGCAAAAAATAGAGCCTCCAGAAGACACATAGCTTTACTGACAGCTTTTTAAAAAATGTGCACATGTAAAGCTTAAAACATGATGCTTTCATGTACATGTATTTAGTGAAGCAATTGGACACACCCAGCATCTCCCATAGTTAATCTGCACGTGTGTGCATGTCAAGAGCACATAAAATATGCTTTTAACAAAAATACTGAATTCAACATAACATTTTTCATTGGAGGCCTCATATTGAACCTTCATTCTCTGGACTTCTTTATCAACCATCTGCAATTTGTATTTTTTGACCTACATCTCCCCATCACCTACCCTAATTTCATACCTAGTTACCACTGTTTTATTCTCTACCAATGTGTATTTTTCTTTCGTCATTACTTCTTGGTTGTATCCCAGTAGCATTATTTTGGACTCCTGACCTCTGCAACTATAATATGATAAATTCCTTTTGTTTTATGACACTAAATTTTGGTAATTTGTCACATCAGTATTAGGAAATTAATGTAATCTAATTAAGCTATGGGTAAGCAATCACCAGGGGCTTAAAACAATATTGTATTTATATTTTAGGCTGAATGTTCAGTGTGGGTCAGGATTCTGCATACCATGGTCATTCATGCATTCAGGCTGATGGAGCAAACACTGTCAGAGTCTTGTGGGTCTCTGTGGAAAAGACAGCTTAATCCATAGGTGCTCTTGCAGTTGAACATACAGCCCACAAATTATACCCATCACTTCTGCTCACAACTCAATGGTCCAAAGACGTCATATGGCCTTGTATGATCAATGCAATGGTCCAGAAAGTGCAACACCCTATAAGGCCAGAGAGCGGAGGATCATGTATTTGCCAAAGCAGACACTTCCAAGGAGGGCTCAGGAGCTCCACCCATATCCTCAACCCAAAGTGCTACGTTGAAATTGAACCTCTGTGCTTCCATGTCTTTACGTGTAATACAGTCATATGTTACAGGCTTGTTTAGAGGGTTAAATGAGATAATATACACACTGTGTTGAGCTCAAGGCCTGCTCTTGGTGTGTACCCAGTCAATGAAAGTCATTGATAAACACTTGAGGAAACACAGACGATCAGGTAAGGATGAAAAAATGACTGCATTGTGCTCCTTTCCAGGAGTGTTGGGTGAGGAGGAGCTGCAGGTGATTCAGCCTGAGAAGTCCGTGTCGGTCGCAGCTGGAGAGACGGCCACTCTGCACTGCAATGTGACCTCCCTGATCCCTGTGGGGCCCACCCAGTGGTTCAGAGGAGCTGGACCAGGCCGGGAATTAATCTACAATCAGAAAGAAGGCCACTTTCCCCGGGTAACAACTGTTTCAGACCCCACAAAGAGAAACAACCTGGACTTTTCCATCAGCATCAGTAACATCACCCCAGCAGATGCCGGCACCTACTACTGTGTGAAGTTCCGGAAAGGGAGCCCCGACGACGTGGAGTTTAAGTCTGGAGCAGGCACTGAGCTGTCTGTGCATGGTGAGTACAGCGTGGGCTTCCTTCATCCCCTGATGTGTGACAATAAGTAAACAATTATATTGTCCATTCTTAGAGCAATAATCAGGTGTGGTGGTTTGTGCTCATTTTCATGAACTGATGTCACCCCTTCTCCAGATCACATGAGTTGAGGCTTGGAGATGTCATGGTAGTTACTCGAGGCTCCACAGCTTGTAAATGATGGGAAAGACGACATCCCCAGTCTGCGGCTCTACAGCTCTTGTGTTTCCAAAGCTGACCCAGCCCTTTGGTTCCACAGATGAGGGAACTGACAATTTGAGTGACTTGCCCAGGCACAGGGCTGGACCTTGCCTTCTGCCTCCAGAGAAGGCTTCCCCCTCAGGGTGGCCAAGTCTCTTCTTTATGCAGCAGGCACTCACTGAGACCCCACTGTGTGCCAGGCTCTGCCCTAGATGCTGTGCAAACAGCAGTGAATGAAACAGCCCAAAGCTCTTCCCCACCAAGCTTACATTCTCTTCCCTTCTAATGAGGAGAAATCCATCCAGGGCATGGAGAGGGTAAATTGTGTTTTTCTTTATTTAATCTTCAGAAACATCACATGGGGAAGATTCCTGGGAGGCACAGATTCACTGTTGAATCTGATGGCCTTGTGGAAGGAGATGCCAATACGTTTGGCATTTGCTGTGGGTCCATTTGGGAAACCCTTGTGTGATTCAGGGACTGAGTCACACAGTTACCATGTGCTCTGAGCAGAGCTGCATCATTCAGAATGTCCCTCACCTCAGGAAAGAGGTCCCACTTGTGGGTGACTTAGGGGTTTCCCATATAAGGCTGCAACAATGCTTATCTGGGGTTTCCTCCCAGAGGCCCAAGAGCTTCATCCTAACTCCTGAATTCTAAAATGTCAGCACAGGAAGGACCTTCAGACCATCCGGCCCAACCCCCTTTACAGATGGGAGACTGAAGCCAAGACACAACAGGGGCCTTGTCCATGGTCACAGGGCCAGTTAGTGACAGAATTGGACCCAGAATCCATATCTGAATCAAGACAGTCTCCTTCATTCACCAGTATTAGACACTGTCTCCATAGAAGAGCCAGGTGCATCATAGGTGCTAAGTAAAAGCTCCTCAAACGGAACCACGTGTCAGGTAGCCAGCATTTCTCTTTTCATCAGTCTCCCAAAGGTTCAGAATGCACCTCACATTCAGACACTAAAACTCGTTGCTGATTGGAAAACTTCTCCCAAACGTACACCCTATCGTTCCATATGGAGATTCCATATCCGGACATAAAGGCTTGCTCCATTGTCTAAAGCTGCAGAATACTCCAATTAATGGAAATATCAAATTTTATTTTACAGTCTTCTGTCAATGGACATGTAATTTATTCCCAACTTTGAGCTACTAGAGCAATCCTTCAGTGGATGACCTTGTACATGTGTCACCCTCTTCAGATGGGAAATTCCAACTGGAAGTGACTTTCCTAGGTCAGAAGACATGTGTGTCTTCATATTTGAGAAAATTGCCTAATTTCCCTCCTACATGATGTAGCAATCAGTGCTCCCCACAACCCTTGAACTTAGGTGGGGAAGGTGGCTTTATCCTGATTGTGCAGGTATCACAGGCAAAGACACAGAAGTTTCCAGGTGGTGCCTCCCCAGCCCAGGCAATCACAGTCAGTAAGTGGCTCACATGTGACTCAGATTGGCTAACTCACAGTAGGGTGCTCACCCCTCTTAGCCATGCTGCAGGCCTAAATGATTCTCTTGATGAGACAGGAGGGAGGCAGGGAGGAGGCCAGAGACCAGCAGTTGTGCCAGAGTCTCCTTAAATCCAGTGCTATGAGGGAGGAGCCATTTGTTGCCTCCTTTAAAGATGAGGACACTGAGGCTCAGAGAGGAGACCCGAGTGGTGAGCAGGTTGGGGAGCCAAGGTTTCATCCCCACCAGGCAGACTTACAACCCCTGTCTCTGCAGCACTCACTCAGCTTTACTTTTTAAAGTGTGGAGTAATGCCCCAACCTTCTCTTTCCAAACACTTGCATTATTCAGTTATACAGCAAAAAGTATTAAAAACAAAACAGACTGAAATATTTGTGAAAAGAATAAAAAGATGGGATAATTCATAAAGACCTAAAGAGAGACCTCTGTGTATCTGTGAAGTCTGGGTGAAAGATAGATCTGTGTTTTTTGGGGGAAGCATCTTCTGTGTTTGATCCAGAGCAAAACTGCTTCCATTGCCCCATTGAATCCTGGCGACATCCCAGGAAGTAGAAACGCCGTCCTCCTATTCTGCAGATGAAGAGCTGGGTGTGTCAGCCCACCCCTCTCCTGGGCTGAGCAGCCTGGTTGCAGCTCTCACGGTGGTGCCACTTTGCCATTGATCCCTGTATTGGCTTCTATAAATGCCCTCTGTGAGGTTAGTGAGCTCTCCGGGGGAAGCCAGCTAGGACCAGTTAATAACAGGGAGGGAGACCAATCAGTAATTTTGTTCCTATGCCCAGATTGGTGGAAGTCACCCTCTGTGGAGAGGACTTTGAACTCAGGCCTGGACTTCCCTCTGGGCCCTGCCCCTACACTGTCTGACCTCACATGGGTCCTCACCTCTCCCAACCTTTGCATCCTGCTCTGTAAAATGAGAATAAGGACACCACCCTCATTAATCCTTCCACATTATTGGAAGGATAAAAAATAATGTCTCCGAAGGTTCTTAACGTGTCACACACTTATCATTAGTGATTGTCATCTGAGTCATGTCTCCTGATTATCGATGGTCCTTTTGTAGCCAAACCCTCTGCCCCCGTGGTATCGGGCCCTGCGGCGAGGGCCACACCTCAGCACACAGTGAGCTTCACCTGCGAGTCCCACGGCTTCTCACCCAGAGACATCACCCTGAAATGGTTCAAAAATGGGAATCAGCTCTCAGACTTCCAGACCAACGTGGACCCCGTAGGAGAGAACGTGTCCTACAGCATCCACAGCACAGCCAAGGTGGTGCTGACCCGCGAGGACGTTCACTCTCAAGTCATCTGCGAGGTGGCCCACGTCACCTTGCAGGGGGACCCTCTTCGTGGGACTGCCAACTTATCTGAGACCATCCGAGGTAGAGGACCCTCACCCAGCCCAAGCCCACACCTGACCGCCAAGCCCACTCCCCTCCACCCTCCACTCATCCAGCTCCACTCTTGCTCCAGGGCTTGAAATGCCTGGAACCTAAATTCCTAACTGCCCACCTCCCATGCCCCTAGATGTGCCAGCCACTTACTAACATTTTAATGGCAGTGGCTAGGTGACCACACCACCCACCAGGTGCCAAGGACTGTGCTAGCCATTTCATTTATTTCACTGATAGCAAACACAGTTAATGAGTACCTACTATGAGCTAAGCCTCTATGCGCTTGGTGATTTTCTTTATTTTGCTACAGTTACAACATTCCAACTGCATGCCGGGGTGGTGCTTATAGATTTCCCTCATTCTTAGCCTAGTAGGAGCTACCAGTCCTTGAGCACCTACTGTGTGCTGGCCGTTGTGCTTAGTAATTTCACTCATATGCAGAGAGCACCCTCAATGTCTGAGCACCTGCTGCCTGCCTGGCACTGTCCTGGTGATGCCCTCACCGTGGTGGGGGAGCTACGTTATGGAGCCCTCCCTGTGATCTGTCTGTGCCACAAGGTCAGAGCTTCTGCCCTGTGCTGTTTCAGTTCCACCCACCTTGGAGGTTACTCAACAGCCCCTGAGGGCAGAGAACCAGGTGAATGTCACCTGCCAGGTGAGGAAGTTCTACCCCCAGAGACTACAGCTGACCTGGTTGGAGAATGGAAACGTGTCCCGGACAGAAACTGCCTCAACCCTTACAGAGAACAAGGATGGTACCTACAACTGGATGAGCTGGCTCCTGGTGAATGTATCTGCCCACAGGGATGATGTGAAGCTCACCTGCCAGGTGGAGCATGACAGGCAGCCAGCGGTCAGCAAAAGCCATGACCTGAAGGTCTCAGCCCACCCGAAGGAGCAGGGCTCAAATACTGCTCCTGGTAAGGTTACTTCAAATTTTTAAATTTTATCTTTTTCTTTCATGTTAAAATTAATATTTATGTTTGTCATAAAATAAGCTAGAAGTCTATAAATATAAAGTAGAATTTTAAAGTCAGCATCATTCTCCCAAATCTCACCCTCCAAGAGTCATCACTATTAAAAGTTTGAGGTACAACCTGACAGGTTTTTTGACATAAATGTGTACTGAATGAGGAAGAAAGGAAGCAAGGGGATCATGTGTTCATCACGTTCTGCATCTTGCTTTTTACCCCTGACAGTTGTTACATTCCCGTTTCTCATCAGCCACCCCGTCTCCTTCCTACTCCTTCTGACCTCTGCCTTGTCTGTTCCTTCCTAAACTTTTCCATTCATATCTGTGACCTGCGCCCTGCAGACTCCTGCATCTGCTGTATGAATTTCAGAAAGACATGTGGACTTTAAGCCTGGACCACGCCCCCAGGTGACCACGATTGGTCAAAGCAAGGGCCTCCTTTGGGTCCTGATGGTGATATTTGACCAATAACAATCACAATGGCTCTCTGCAGATTTATTATGTGCAAGTTTCTGTTCATCTATGATCTCCTTTCCTGCTTCAACCATCCAGTGAGTCTGGAGTTTTACAGAAGGGGAAACCAGGACTTGGGAAGCAATGGGGGATATTGTTGAAGACAATTAGATCAAGGCATTAGACCAGATGACTGGTCCAAACTAATTAAGGTAAGTCTGAGGTCCTGAGGACAGGGTCACTACCGGCCTATAATGCAAATTTATGCTAATCTGAGAAACGTCTCTTTCTGCTGGGCATCATCCCAAGGATGTCAATTTGGCCAGTGTTCCCCCGTCTATGACCAAAATATATCTTATTTCCCTCTCATATAATACCAGGAGGGGTGTCTATTCCAGAAGACTTTTAGAAGGCCCAGCCACATACTCTACGGCGTTGGCTTTATCTACTGGGTCAATGCTGGGTCGCTGATTTGTCTGCTGGAAGAGTGAAGACAGGAAGTGGAGGACAACAATGTCCCCTATAATCAGAGATGTATGGAAAGTGCATCGTCACATCCACTGCTCACCCAGTTATGCGCGCCCACGTGGTTGCAAGAGGAGTCCACAACTGGGTGATCTGATAGTAGAGGACATTTTTTACAAAAACAATATCATTATAAACTTCATAAAATTTAAAATTTTATACCATTAAATTTCATAAAATTGTTAAAATAATTATCTCACATCACCTAAAATGGAGCATACATTCAAATTTCCCCAAATTTCTTTTGTAAACGTTTTTCTGTGCACCAGATTTGGTATTAATTTATCTGTAAATGTTTGCTAGTATTTTTCTATGAAATTACTGTACCTCAAGAATATGTTGGGGTACTTTAAAATTATGAATTCACTTTCCTCAATAGTTTAGGGCTATTCACATTATTCATTTCATATTGGGTGAGATGTGGCAACTTGTGCTTTCCAAAGAGTTTTTGGTCCATTTTATCTATGTCGTCATATTTCTGTGTGTAGAGTTGTTCATAATATCCCTTATGATCCTTTTGATGTCTGCAGGGTCTGTAGTGATAGCCCTCGCTTCATCCTGATATTTAAAATGTGCCATTTCTTTTTTCTTCATCATCAGCCTTGCTATAATTTTTTCCCATTTTATTGATCCTTTCAAAGGATCAGCTGCTTCAGTTGGTTTTTGTATTGTTTTTATATTTTAATTTCATTAATTTTCTGCTCTCTTCTCTTTTTTATTAATTCCTATCTCCAGCTTGCTTCGGGTTTATTTTGCTCTACTTCTTGTAGTTTCTTGAAGTGGGGATTTATATTAGTGAATAGAGGCTTTTTCTCTTTTCTGTGTCATTTTTTTTGTCATGTTCTATGGCTGGGAGCTCATATTGTGGGGGTGGATCCCAGGTGCCTGGCCTCACGGCTGTTCCTCAGTCCTCAGATCCCTAGCCAGTCTGCCTTCCTTTTTCACCTTGGAAGTTCTCCTATGCCTGCTCCTCATATTTCCAGAGTTCTTAGTCATACTTCTCAAGGAGGAGCCGGAAGAGATGAATCTGCACTATCTATCTGAAGCTGAATTTGCTTTTTAAACTTCCATCCACTCACTAGAGCTCCGACCAGGGCTGCCATTTTTGGGTGCTTTCAGTGTGCTGGATGTAGCATCCTTGCTCATGTGCTATGTCAGGAAATGCGTTTTAGGTTGTCTGGGCTGGTACACAACATGCAAGATGCCTTATGTGACATACTGCACCAGCAGCGTGGCAGCCGAGTGAGACTGTGCACTAGGGTGTGTTGAAGGTTCTCTTTTGACCCACAGTCATTTTGCAGTTTGGCATTCTCTGTCCAAGTAATACTCAGAGTCAGGTTTGTGCAAAATTTACTTTTCCTTTTTTGTTTTTTCTTTTGGTTTGGGGAGGTTAGTTACAGAGATAATTAGTTATGCTGCTGCAACAGTCCCCAGAAACTCAGAAGATGGCTGATGATCTGTAAGTGCTTTGACCCAAACATTCTCTCCCACATCTCAGGGTCCCACAACTTCCCCATCAGGGCCCTAGCCCAGCATAGCAGCCCATTGAAGCTGAGATTCATCCACCTCTGTGGTTCTGCTACTCTTATAATGTTCTGGAACCCAATCTTCTATTCTTTCTGCCCTCTGGCTCCAGGAGATAACAATCTACACTGCTGCCAAGAAGTCCTCTGGTTTTTACACTGAGCCTTAATTCATGATAAGTTACTCTTAGCTTCTCGTCGTCTTTCCCCAAAGAATTGATGCCCAGCAACAGCCATCAAACACCTTAGTCCTCATAACTATCATTTCCCAATCCGGTTTCAAATGCCTGATGCCAAGGAATTTCCTTCCCACTTCACTGACAGTGAAAGTTTTATTAATTGCACTATAGCTGCAAGCCAGGGCCTGCCCAGCTCCATTCACTACCAGCCCTGGGGTCCTCATTGCCAGCTGATCTTGATGAGTGGTCAGTTTCCAAACTTGCATTTTACAGTCTGCTTTTCAGACCATTTCCACTGTCAATTTTGCTAGGAGGCCAACTGGAGGTGGATACAAGAGTTCAGGAAGCATGCTACAGTGCTGTCAGGGTCAATATGCCTGAGGGAGTGAGGCAGAAGGGTAGGAGAGGGACGTGCTGAGCCACAGTGCAGGCAGGACAAAGACCCAGCTGATTCTGCAGAGGAGCCAAGGGCTGAGAGAGTCCCTTAGAGTTTTGCTAATTGAGTAGAGAGGCGTGGCCTTCCTATTTTCAATTCAGCCAATCTTTCTATGGGCTGCCCCCTAGAAGGAGGAGTGCACTTGGAGAGTGCAGCTCTCCTCAGGGGAGACAAAGTCCCAGAGAGCCACCCAGCTGAGAACTGCCGGCCTCCAACATTCCAGCCACATATGCTGAGATCTCCATTCCTTCCTTAAGGACCCATCAGTACCATTTTATTTCCCAGAAAACGTACATGAAAACAGAAGTAAACATATCTTCATTTGTTTGCTTTTAACAGCAAAAAAATGCTCATTGTAAAAATGCAAAGAATCCAAATGTGTGCTTCCCCAGATCTGACTGTCTGTCCAACAGAGAGATTTCAGATGGCACCTGCTCTGGGGTTGATGTGAGCTTGATGTCTGAGTCCCTCCCAAGCATGACAGTCAAGCCAGGGTGTTTTCTATCCACCACAGTACATTAGGCCCAGCCCCTCAAGGGCCTCCCCAGCTCTCAAGAACATGGGGTCAACCCTCACCACTGGGGCTAAACAGAGCAGCCTGCAACTCTCTCACTCTGAAGCCATCTTCATATAACCAAAAAGCATGTTAGCTGCTTGCTGCATGTAGAATCCAATCAAGGAGCGTGAGGTCTGATACAAAAAAAAAGCTAGGCTGGGGAAGGGACACAACGTGTCCTGCTTTCAAATGTGCTGCTTCCCCTTTGGAGAAGAAAGCAGACACTTTTATAAGGTAATGGGGATGGGAACAAGGGCAGGGGTCCCTCTACTAGCCTGGTGACTTAGCTACCTGACAGTTGAGGTGGCGCCATCCTGAGCAGAAGTAAGTTGCAAACGTGGCCAAGGGGGCATGCTTTCCATATGCCCTCCTGGTGGATGAAAGTCTGGAGGCTACCCCTGGAGGTGAAGTTTCCGTGGTGGGTATGCTTTGGTGTGCCAACTCTCCAGGAGAGATCTGTCTTGGAGTATACAGAAGAACTTGCCCTGCAGGGAATGTCTGGTGAGGGGGAGGTGAAAGGTTATATTTGCATTTCTGAAGGGCTAAGTAGGAAACTGGGAGCAGGGGGAAAGGGGAAAGAAAACAAAGAAAATAAACTGTCTTTTAGCAAACTGGGGGTACTCAGTTATACTCATGACACCTACTTTCCCTTTCGTAATTCTTCCTATGACCCTGGGAAATTGGACTTGTCTTGTTCGAAAGGACACAGTCTCAGGAATCATCCTAAGGGACGTAATGATGGGCTTCCCTAAGTTTGGATGCGAGTAACCTTGTGACCCTCCCTAAATTCTCTGAGCCTCAATTTCCCCATCAGAATGGAATAATAATCCCTGCCCTACAGGCTTGTGAGGATCAAGTGAGGGACTCAGGTGCCACACATGAATGCATGAGTACACATTCTCTCCACTTCGTCCCTCCGGGAGGACAGCCTGGCAGCCTGGGACAGGGTAAGGGAATGAGGAACCTCTTTCCCTGGCTTCTGCCTTGGGTTGGAGCTAGGGTAGCCAGGGTAAGATGCAGTTTCAAAAGCTTTGCAGCATTGATGGTCCCACGTAGCCTCAGGTGGGATAAGTGGGGGCCTCTGGGATGGCATCCTGGGTAGCCCCTTCCTAACTTCTCCTGTCTCCTGATTTCCAGGCCCAGCACTGACTTCTGCTGCTCCACTTCTCATAGCTTTCCTCCTGGGCCCCAAGGTGCTGCTGGTGGTTGGTGTCTCTGTCATCTATGTCTACTGGAAGCAGAAGGCCTGACTGTAAGTGTGGGGGATGGATGCCTGACCAAGGGCTGCTCCAAAAGGGCAGGGCCAGGAGGAGGGCCCAGCCCACATATCATGCAGCATCAGGGTCACTGGGGTTTAGAGAAGGTGACAGAGCTCCCTCAGCATCCTCAGGACTCTCAGGGTCTCTAAGAGTCAGGACTCTAAGAGTCTCCCAACCCCAGGAAGTGTGTGAGTGCTTGAGGAGGTGAGCTATAGCCAGAGTGTTTAAAGGTTTTTACAGCACCCAAGGGGTCACATGAGGAGGTGAGAAGAGGAGCATGAATCAGGGGCTACTGAGTGGGTGGTCCCTTGCAGGCCATCCCTAGACTATTTGATGCTGAACTCCATGGGCCCAAAAGAATCCTCACTGTCAAGTCATGTTGAGAAACCACAGATGGGCAGCTCTTAGGGCTGTACCCATTCTGACCCTCTGTGTGCCTGAGTGGAAGCAATGAGGAGAGAGGCATCAAGACTCAGGAGGAGGGCTGAGCCAGCAGAGTCCTATCTCAGGGCTGCCTCTCCACTTGCAACAGGCATCCCAGAAGGAGACCAGCACCAGGAATACAACAGCCTCCCAGGAAATGTTTCTTAAATGATGAGCAGATGATTAAATATGGACATGTTACCCACAGCTCCTTCCCTCCTCCCCTGCCACATGGGACCCCCAGGCTCTCCTGCCTACTTCCTTCCTTGAATGGCGCTGACTGAGAGAAGGGGCTGGTGAGAAGCTTCCCCGGACTGAGCTCCAAACACCTCCCCTCCCAGGACATCTTCCCGCCCACAGGCTCCTGTTGCTCCTTTGCAGAGTCCTTGATTCTCCAGAGCAGTCTTCATTCATGGTCCTGAGCAGAGGCCATGGGATGGGGCTCTGGGGAGTGACTCATGACACCTCCCTAGGATGTGGGAAACACGCCAAATCTAAACACATCAGGACACCTCTCCTCCATCGTCTTGGACTCTCCGTAAGCCACAAACTGCAGTCCAGATTCTCAAGAGTTATTCTGCCTTCTGGATTCCTGCCTACCCAATTACCCAGCCTTGTTGAGATTCTCTATTGCCTCCTGAATACAAATTAACACTCATCCTGGTTTTAAGGAGAAAAATGATTATCCTTCCTCTTTGTTTATACATATGATATAATTTGGATATTTTTTCCCTACAAATCTCAATGTGAAATTTCATCCCCTGTGTTGGAGTTGGGGTCAGGTGGGAGATGTTTGGGTCATGGGGATGGATTCATCACGAATGACTTGGTGTTATCTTGGTCTATTAGCACCCACAAGATCTGATTGTTTAAAAGTGCCTAGCAGCTCCCTCTTCTCTTTTTCTCTTCCTCTCTCCCCATATTATGCCAACTCCACTTCACTGTCCACTGTGAGCAGAAGCACTCTGAGGCCCTCAGCAGCAGATGCAAGTACCATGCTTATTGTACAGTCTGCAGAACCAAAAGCCAAATAAACCTCTCTTTATAAATTACCCAGCCTCATGTATTCTTTTATAGCAACATACATGGACTAAGACAGTGTCCTACTCCTCACACCCAGTAAGAAAGCATCTCTCCCTCCTCTCTCTGTGATGGAAACACTAGTTTTTCTATCATCCTGCAACCTTCACAACTCTGTTGCTCATGGTAAAAATACTGTGACAGCCCTAAAGCTGTGAAGTCCTTCTTGATTTCTTCTTTGTTTATATCTCATATTCAGTTCTGCTTCAAAATGCTTGTGTCCCCTGGTGAGATAGATGGTAAATGTTTGAAAGAAAGCAGAAGGCTGAATTGTAGTGTTTGTCAATTTCTGTGGGGTGAATATCCCCAACATGGCCCATTTCAAGCTTCTAACACTTTAACAACTAGAATACACAATTCCTGAAAATTTAACAGTTGGTTCTCCTGAGCCAGTCCAAGCCTGCCCCAGCACACAAAGGAGTTGTACTCATAACCTGCACACCTCTCACCTCCACCACTCCTCCATGGTCCCAGCTAGCATCATCTCCTCCTGGACCACTTATAGAGCCTCTGATGGATTGCATTTTTCCAGCCTCAGTTATTTTTTGGAAAAGTCAAATCCTGTCATTCCTCGGCTTCTTCCCCGCAACAGCTGCGTGGCTCACTCTTCTGTCCTTCAGTTTATTAAAGGCAACTTATGTAAACCTCCCTATGTAAAATATCCATTTTCCTCTCCACCCTAGCATTCCAATGTCTCTTAATTTGATTAGCTTTTCTCCTTAGCACTGTATTATATTACTACATACATTATACTAAATACAGGGCAGTCCTCACTTTGCATGGCAGTGCAAGATTACAAAAACGACTGTGAAAATACTGAAACCCTGGAAAGAAACTCTACATCCAAAGGGGAATATAATGACTACTCTGTGGTCCTCATAATTTTTGTCAAAATATTAGAAAATATAATACTATCAGTTGCAAATGTGGACACAAGGGAAAAATATTTAGTTTATGGTAATTCAAAGGATTGGAAACATTGAGGATTAAATTATTATTTCTTTGTAAAACATAGCAAGGATAGTTGGAACAGTGTTTGTCTTCTTGTATATTTCTGATATGGAACAAGCATAAGATGATGAGAACACTCTGGTATAATCTGAAATGGTCCCCTTTCTCCTTCCTCTTCAGGAAGCACTACTGAATATTTCTCTCATACCCACTATGAGGACCAATCAAGCTGCTGTAGGTAAAATTCACAAAAGTGTGGGAGCTCCCATGACTGGGTCCTCCTGAGTTTTTAGCTCAGACTGGTCCTCACTGAACTTATAGCAATTCACCATTCATGGTGCAGGTTTTCTGACCCCAGCACTCTTTCCCATGGAGGTTTCTAATTCAGGAAGTTGTAATTCTCCATATCACCCTGCTGTCTCTCTAATTTTGCCCTATGACCTCATTTCTCCGACAGATCTAAGAGCAGTTGTTTTTTGATTTGCTCAGCTTGTTACTTGGTGTTGGTTTGAGAGACTTCTTGTAGGGGTCACCCAGGAGATTTGGTTCCACCCCCAAAGGCTTCTGCAGCCACAGACCCTCAAATGTGCCACACCTGGAATTATGGTCTCTGAAGCTGCAAGCTCAGTCCTTGGCTACAGAACCCTATAGGTCTGAACTCTCAAATTAGGAAGGGTCATGGGACCCCTGGCATGAGGTAAGAGTCTCTGGGACATAGAGCAGGCTCTATGTCAGTCAACCTCTCTCCAGTACTGTCCAAGGCTCCCAGGTCTGGGAACCCCAAGCACAGACGTCAGCAACTTCCTAGCAGTGGCAACTGTGTCCACTTCCTCTTTCACAATGGAAGATGGCCCCAGTCTCATGCCCCTTCCTCCCACAGCAACTTCCCTCCTGGGACATCATGGCAAGGTGGGGCTTCTCCTCCCCTGCAGAGCATAGAGTCTGAGGTCTCTTCATGAGAGTCATTCAGACAGATACCCCCAGCCCTGTGTCCCAGCTCACCTGGACAGGCCCTGCCACCTTCTCTGCTCATAGGACTCACAGTTGTGTGCAGTCTGCTCTATACAGGTGTATTTCTATGTGATGTCTCCTCTCCCTCTCAGTCCATCTCTCCTGTTCCTCTGGATTTCCACTTGGGAGCATTTTCTTGTCTCCTATCCCAGCATGAGGCAAGATTTGGAGCACTTTTTCTATGAACATCTGTGTAGACCCTAATTAGGATGCACCTTGCCCTAGTCATAGTGATTCTCCCCAGAGGCCATGGCTGCACCATGACCTTGGTGCTGAGCACATGACCTCAGCTCATCACCATGGTACCCCCACCTCCCCCAGACATTGGCCGAGGTTGTCACATAACATCATAAATCCTTGAAGGCAGAGGATCTGTTTTTTAAAATTGTTGCTATTACTAAAATTCTACCTAACAACAATAATGTCTAGCTAATATGTATAATAATAATAGTAAAACTGAATATCTAGGTTTGAGGATACAGTCAGATATTATTAGGCACTTTGCATATATGAGTTCATTTAATTCCCATAACAATCTTATGAGGTTGGTGTGATTATTATGTCCATTTTACAGTTGAGGAAACTCAAGAAACAGAGAGGTTAATAGTGTCCCCAGGGTCACACACCTGGGAGCTGGTAGAGCTTGATTTCAGACTAGGAAGTTTCAATTCCTAAGCCCACAGGCCTAATCTTTAGTCTTCTGGAGAGGCCTCCGTGGGCTCCCAGTTCCTCATGTGTCCCGAAGTCTTCCCTAGTCATCTGCATCTAATGTCGTGAGTGGGGGTGAAATATGGTAGATGAAGGGGGAATTTTAGCTCATGGACTTCCAGGCTCCCCGTTCTTTCAAATATTCAAATTTTCTCCATGCTGCACCAAGTCAATCGAAAGTTGAAAATGAATTCTGCACGTGATTTCTACAAAAATTTTTTACTTGAATAAGCATCTATGCATCTAGCATATCTTCACTGAAGGATTGGAGTTCCTTGAGAACTCCTTGACAGTTCCTTCCTTGGGAAGGCAACTTGCTGCTCCAAGCACGGATCCTGCCATCTTCCTGACACTATTGCATCAGTTAAAATCATTTTTTGTTTGTTTGTTTGTTTGTTTTGAGACGGAGTTTCGCTCTTGTTGCCCAGGCTGGAGTGCAATGGCGCAATCTCGGCTCACTGCAACCTCCACCTCCCGGGTTCAAGTGACTCTCCTGCCTCAGCCCCCAAGTAGCTGGGATTACAGGCACTCGCCACCACACCTGGCTAATTTTGTATTTTTAGTAGAGCCACGGTTTCTCCATGTTGGTCAGGCTGATCTTGAACTCCTGACCTCAGGTGATCCACCCGCCTCGGCCTCCCAAAGTGTTGGGGTTACAGGTGTGAGCCACCGCACCTGGCCTATTGCATCAATTTTGGAGTCCTGTATTCCAAACTATGATTTTTGGAGGCATGAAACTTTATGTCTCACACCTTCCAAGCCAATTGCTATTTTCATGGAAGGAAATATTCCTCTTTCAACCACTGGTATGTTTTACCTTAAATTATAAATCTTTAGATATTAATATTTCTGGGTTTTTTTCCTTTTTCCTTCGTAAACAGTAGACTTTTATACAAATATAAAGTTTTGTACCTTCAAAGTTATCACTCCAATAAAGACACCTATTAAAATCAGCAAAACATCTTGAAATATATTTTAATAATGTACAAATGTATTCGCAACATAATCTGATTAAGAGACTCCACTAAGTCTATAGTACCTACAACACAATTTACAGATACCTACAATAGTTTCTAGGTTGGTTTAGTTTATAATTAAATCTACTGCTTTAAGAAATGCCATTAATACAAATGCATAATCTATAACATTCTCATTACAGTAAGAAAAAATATAGATTCATAAAACAAAATGTCTTTACCCATTATGTGAAGTATGTAAATGATTATTCTCATTAAAACATAAAAATAATGCGTTTTTAGTAATAAAAGATAGATATCATTAGGTCAAAGAGCATTGAAGAGCTCCAGGAGGTTCCAAAGTAAAATCTGGCTATCCTCTTATAAAATAAATAGAACAGCACAATTTCTGGGTATTCCTTAAACATAAACTATGATAATTCATTTATATTAATTGGACCTTAAGTAAATGACTTCTTACAAATGAAAATAAATAAAACTTTAGAAACTAATACCAATTCCCTAAATTTGGTTTTTACTCATTTATGTATGTCTAAGAAATTTTACCATGAAGTACATATTAAAAATTAACAATTATTTCTAACTTACACATTAGCCAATGTGCTCACTCGTACCATGGAAACAAAACTTGCTTCTGAAAATAATCTACAGAAATAATATGTAAACACATAGAGCTTTGAAATAGACTAAGAACATCCTATGTTCTATGGATCAAATAGCAAAGGCCTTCATTACATGTATCAATAAACACACTTTGGTTAATTTGGGATATATTGATATTACATGACCTTGTGCATACCTCTGTATACCATTAAATAAATTTGGACGTTTGTAGTGACAACACACTTTCTAGTCCCAAGTGCTGGAGAGAAAATAAAAACTTAATATGAAAACTACTTTTGTTTGTTTTAAATAGTTATTAAGTGGGGGGAGAAAAGCCAACACTTTCTGTTGCAACATAAACTGAGATCTAAAAGGTTCAGAGTCAAGAATCTCTTAGGTTGCCCCCCAACATCGTAAAACACATAAACTTTCTCCCTCTATTTGAGAAGTCTGATCATGTCTAGCGTTCAACCACTTTACTCTGAAGGAGAAGAGGGCACTGTGTTAGTCCATTCTCATACTACTATAAAGAACTACCTGAGGCCGGGCGCAACGGCTCATGCTTGTAATTCCGGAACTTTGAGAGGCTGAGGCGGGCGGATCACCTGAGGTCAGGAGTTCAAGACCAGCCTGGCCAACATGGTGAAACCCCATCTCTACTAAAATACAAAAATTAGCTGGGCATGATGGTGGGTGCCTGTAATCCCAGCTACTCAGGAGGCTGAGGTGGGAGAATCACTTGAACCCAGGAGGCAGAGGTTGCAGTGAGCCGAGATCATGCCATTGCACTGCAGCCCGGGTGACAGAGTGAGACTCCGTCTCAAAAACAAACAAACAAACAAACAAAACTGCCTGAGACTGGGTAATTTATAAATAAAAGAGGTGTAATTGACTCACAGTTCTGCATGGAAACTTACATGCAGGAAACTTACATGTAAGTTTCCTTACATGTAAGGAACTTACAATCATGGCAGAAGGTGAAGGGGAAACAAGGAATGTCTTACATGGCAGCAGGAGAGAGAAAGAGCAAGGCGGGAACTGCCAAACGCTTTTAAACCATCAGATCTTGATAACTCACTCACTATCATGAGAACAGCATGCAGGAACCACCCATGTGATCCAGTCACCTCCCACCAGGTCACTCCCTTGACACATGGGGATTGTAATTTGAGATGAGATTTGGGTGGGGACACAGAGCCAAATCAAATCAGGCACTAAAAGCACATATCACTCACAGCACTGGACAGGCCATTAGTCCCAACCAGAAGATTCTTCTTTCAGCCTCTAAGACAGTTTTACTCTCTTAAGAGGATGCCTCCCAGGACTCAAATGCCCAATGGCCCTTTCCATTGTCATCAATGTGATTCCACCAACATAGTCCAATCATTACTCTACCGGTGACATTATTCACTGCCCAAAAGCCACCTGACAACGAGATCATTGTCACCACACAGGCCACACAGGCAAGAAAGCAACTGCTGGGCAGTTCATAGAGAAAATAGGTGGCGATTGCACTGACTCGAAATAATTAAAGGAAAAGTGATGCCACTGGATCTCTGAGTTTAAATTTCTTTGGTCTATTAGTTGTCTGCCTTCCCTTCTAAATCAAACAGTGAAATATCTTCAGTATCATCATCACTGTGCCTTCAGAGCCAACCCTGGGCACCACCACCCTCTCTACAAGTACTCAGCTCCTCAGCTGTTTCTGGGAAATTTTTTGACATGTTTTGTGAGATATCTTTTGTTATTCCTATATTTACACCTATTTACATTACTCTGTTTAGGTGTGTCTCTGTGCTGAATCCTAAGGGATTGCCCCACATGATCCCCCAACCCAATAACTTACTACTTATATATATATAGTCCCCTAGTCAACCTATTACATTTTTTAAAACTGTCCTCAGTAATTATGTTTTCATTTCCAAAGTCTCTTTTTTTGGTTATTTTTCCAAGATACCTGTTACTTCATGCCTGACTATTCCTGTTTCATACATGCCTGATGTTATTTTATGGATTCACTTCCCTTTTGCTATCTTTATAAGGTTACTGTGTATGCTAATTTTAAAGACCTTTTTATATTTTATTTTTTCATATTTTCTCAGTTGTTAAGTCCTCTTGATTGCTGTTCTTGTTTTTGAGTTATTGTTGTTCTTGAATTGGTTAGCTATCTCTCATGGTGCTGCTGTTCCCCAAATCTTCAGTGATTCCTTCCTGCACTGCCATCTTTCCAGAAATAAAGCCCCACCCCACATGATGGAGTTATCAGGGCCTCCTGGAGCATGGCACCTGCCACAGCCTCACTGTGTGGGCTGTTCCTAACTGAGGCTATGGCTTCTTCTCTGCTTCCTCCTGAGTGATGTCTTTCCTTTCCAATGACAGATGTCATAGTGCAAACATTAAAAGTGAAGTCTGTGGTGTGTGGTAACCTATGCTCTAGTTCTAAAAGCTTAGTGATCTCGAGCAAATCCATTACTCTCTGTGTGCCTCAGGTTTCCTCGCCTGTAAAAGGAGGTAGGTTAATAGCAGTGCTTACCTGATAGAGTCAGAGTGATGAATTAATGAGGTAACTGACATAAAATGCTTGACACCATATCTGGGGCACAGGACTTCTGCAATAAATGATAACTGCTGCTATTCCTTCATGTCACATAAAGACTATTGTCTTGTTTTTAAGTGTAATTTGACACGGATTAATATAATTTTATCCTTTTTCATTTTCATTTTTGTGGGTGTGGAGTAGGAGGGGAAGATTTCACCCTGTGCACATTTGCCACATTGAACAGAACTTTGAATGAGAATATGATAACCTTTACATTTCATTTGACAATAACAGATGAAGGACCTAAAACCTAGCATGTGACAGGGAAGCTTCCAGACAGGCCTTTCTAAGTCATAGATGATACAACCATTTCTCCTAACAAGGTGGTTTTTCTAAAGCACAACTGTGGCAGGAAAGCAGTGAGCCCTTCTCATAAAAAAAAATTATAGCCACATTTTTTGGTTAAAATTAATTATGAGTCAAGCATTCATTATAGTTTATATTATTCCTACCCCATCTCTACAAGGTGCATGTTGGTGCATGTTATAACTTCTATTTACATACCATCAAAATAAGGCTCAGAGAAGTCAAGTGTCTTCTTGAAAGTCACACAGCTGGAAATTGTGAGAGAACAAATTAATTTGTGGATTATAAGGAGCAGGATGCAGAGAATTCAAGAGAAAGCAATTGATCTCAGAGTGGCAGGGGTAGTCCAAGCACATCATATAATCTGGGTCTCAGGAGGCCTGGGTTGCTGGGAGAAAGCCACTGGTGGGCAATTCACCATGCAGTAGGGATTCATTCAAAAGCACCATTCGAGTTCCTGCTCTTCACCTGGTGTCATTAGCATCAATAATGACCTACTGGGTTTCAGGCATGGTACAGTCATTATCTCCTTTAATCTCCACTAAAGCACTGCAATGAAATACTTATAACCCCCAGTTTAGAGAACAAAATTGAGCGTAGGTGGGTGCAATGATTTCCCCAACTCCTTAGCACACCCTGTTGGTCAGGGCATTTATACTTCCTCTCTCCTCATTTCCCATCTGAACACAGTGGTGAATGAAGTAGGTCCTCTGTGCAGAACAAAGGATATTAAAGTTGATGTGATGACCTCAGGAACCTGTCCGCCACATTCTGCCCAAATCATAACCCTATCCCTTTTCCATAACCCACGATCCTCACTTCACCGACAAAACAGATCCTTACTAAACTAAAACTAATCCCTCTCCTGGAAGAAGTTGGGAAATGATTTCTTCTGCTGGATTCAGGCCCATGAAAGTACCAAAGTCCAGATCAGACTGAATTTGAGCTACGTTTCGCCAGTTATATCATTAAAAGGTTTGAATAAGGAATCATTTCAAGAGCATACCTGTTTCCTCTCCAACATCAAGAGGCTCCTGCGATCCCTCCTGTTGCCCCCTGCTGAGTAGCACTTGGTTGAGGCTGGTGCAGAACGAAGCAACAAGCCAACCACATCCTAGGGTCCTCAGATGAAGAGTTTAGGACACAACTCACAACCACAGACCTTCTTGGCCCAAGACCCTCAACTGGCAAATCATCAAGAAGACCTAAAGATGGGGAAGGGGGCCATGTGGAGAGAACACAGGCCTCAGTTGAGGAGGAAGCATTATTTTTGCTCAGCCTGTCTGATTCTCCTGAAAATGGAGTATGAGTAACTCTGTGCTTTGTAGCTGCCTGCTGTGCCTGATTTCTAAGTTACAATCTAGAAGCAAGTTGCTGTCGCAATCCATCATAGCCACTTCCTCTTGAATTGAGGGAGGCAGGGCTTGTCTTCTCTCTTCAGAGCAGAGCCTGACATCTCCCCACCACAGACGTTTGAACAGAGCAGGCTCCTGAGGTCTCCAGGATGCCTGTCCCAGCCTCCTGGCCCCACCCTCCTTGTCCTTTCCTGCTGCTGACTCTACTGCTGGGACTCACAGGTAAGCATTGCCTTGGGCTAGAACCCTTTCTCTCCGCTGGCAGGGCTATATCCTGTCCCTGGACCTTTGGGGATTCCAGACAACCACAAGTGCTGCCAAGGAAGGCCAGAGATGGGGCCTAAGAGCAGGACATCATGGAGCTGAGCACTTTCTCTGTGGATCAGCAGCTGGCTACCAGAGGCATCAAGTCACAGGATGATTGACTCACCACCACAATTACTTACATTTTGATCTATTTCATTTGACTAACACAGAACAATCACTATTTAAATCCTTACCAGTCTTGAGACTCTGGGCCTAACAACCTACCCAAGGACAGAGTGAGCTCAGAGACAGCCTGAGAGGGCTGTGTGGCTCCAGGCCCAGCCTTCTGTATTCAATACCCAGAGGAAGTGAAGTCTGAAATGGTGCCTGCTTGAGTTGGACAGGGGTGCAGTGTTTCCCAGGGATGTTCAGCCACCGTCCTCCCTAAGGGTGCTCCTTATTTTGTCCTGTGTTCCCCCATGATCCTCCCTCCCCTGTGACTTGAGTCTTAACACCCATTTTTTTGGTCACCTCTTCCTCTTTAACAAGTTCTGCATTTGCTGCTTATTGGGGCCTATATTCCTTTCCTAGGGCTTCCATAGTAAAGAACCACAGACTGGGTGGCTGAAACTAGACATTTACTTCCTTGCACTTATGGAAGCCGAAGTCCAAGATCAAAGTGTCAGCAGGGTTAATTTCTACTGAGGTCTTTATCCTTGGCTTGTAGAAGACAATCTCCACCCTGTGTCTCAACCCATGGTCTTCCCTCTGTGTGTGTGTCTGTGTCCTCATCTCCTCTTCTTATGAGACCATCAATCGTATTGGATTAAGGCCCACCCCAATGACCTCATTTAACTGAATTGCTTCTTAAAAACTCTGTCTCCAAATACAGTCACATTCTGAGTTGCTAGGGTTGGTGCTTCAACACATGCATTTTAGGGGACACATTCAGCCCATAACAGGTACCATAATCTCCCTTGGTTCTCTTGACTTTCCCATGGAGAATTTATTTTCCCCTCCTCAGGAGGGGCAGGTTGGAAAGTCTTTCCTGGTGCAGCCTGAGAGAGCCCTGCTCCCAGCTCCCAGATAGGCTTCCTGTCCTCACTCCTTACTCAGGCCATGGAGCTGACACCAGGGTCACAGCGCTGGGCACAGCAGCCTCTCAGCTCCCCACTGGGCCCTGCTGTGATGCCACCTCACAAGTCCTAGAGGGCAGAAGTTTCACTTTCCAAATTATTTTTCTTACCATACACTGTATTCAAATGACAGCAGTAATAGTTCAGCAATTGAGATCTTCCTGTAACGCAGAAACTGTTCTTAGCATTTTGTGTGTTTTAACTCCACTAATCCTCACAACATCCCTGTGTGAAAGCTACAACTCATATTCCCTATTTGCAAATGGGGAGGCAGGCTGAGAGAGGAACTTGTCTATTGTTCCCTATCTCAATCAGTGGAGCAGATGGGATTCAAGTCCAGGTCGACCAGCTTCAGAGTTCCTACTTTTAGCCTTCTTATGCTACCTGCAGAAATACTAGAAAATGCAGGAAAGCAGACACAGGATTAATCATCACCCATTACACCAGTCAGCAACAGAGTTAAAACCCTGGTATATGTTTGTATTCCGAAAGTTTTGTTAATCTGTTGGATGATTTCTATGTGACAAATATTATAGGTCACAGTTTTATATATATTTGTGAATGTGTACACACACACACACACACACGTGTGCAGTGGTCCCCAATCTTTTTGGCACCTGGGACTGGTTTCATGGAAGATAATTTTTCCAAGGACCCAGAGTGGGTGGGTGGGGAGGTTGGTTTCAGGATGAAACTGTTCCACCTCAGATCATCAGGCATTAGTTAGATTCTCATAAGGAGCACACAACCTAGATCCCTCGCATGCACTGTTCACAATAGGGTTGGCACTCTTATGAGAATCTAATGCTGCCGCTGATCTGACAGGAGGCAGAACTCAGGTGATAATGCCCACTCACTGGCTGCTCACCTCTGGCTGTGCGGCCCAGTTCATAACAGGCCACGGACCTGCACCCAACCACAACCTGGGGATTAGAGATCCCTGCATGTGTGCATATAAGTGAGTGTAAGTGTGTACACACACACACATGAGATTTCATTTTTTATCAGTTTCTCCAACTTTAATTTCAATTAAAGTTTAAGAAAATATTTTTAATTTGAGAACAGTATACTTCTCATGTACAACATATTATGACATATGTGTACATTTCTGAATGACTAACTTCAGCTAATTAACATATGCATAATCTTACATATTGACAATTTTGTTTGGTGAGAACTCCTAAAATCTATGCACTTCGCAATTTTGAAGGATATAAATCATCTTATTAACTATAGACTCCATATTGTACAATAGATATCTGGAGCTAATTTCTCCCATCTAAACAAAAATTTTGTGTCCTTTGACTAATACTTACTGAACTGCACCCCTTGTCTAGCCCTGGTAACCACCATTCTACTCTAGTTCTTTGAGTTCAACTTTTTTAGATTCCACATATGAGAGAGATCATGCGGTGTTTGTCTTTCTGTGCCTGGCTTGTTTCACTTAGCATAATACCATCTCGGTTAATTCATATTGTTGCAAATGACAGGATTTCCTTCTTTTGTACAACCGATTAGAATTCCATTGTGTATGTATACACCACATTTTCTTTATCCGTTTATCTGTTGACACACACCTAGGTTGATTCCATATCTTGGCTATTGTAAATAATGCTGCAATGGACATGGGGGTGCAGATATCTCTGTGACATGCTGATGTCATTTCCTTTGGATACACGCTCAGTAGTGAGATTGCTGGATCATATGATAATTCTATTTTTGGATTTTGAGGACACTCCATACTGTTTTCGCTAATGGATGGCCTAATTTACATTCCCACCAACTGTGTGGGAACAGGGTTTCCTGTTCTCCACATACTCTCCAACATCTTTTTGATAATAGTCATTATCATCTTTTTGATAATAGCTATTCTAACAAGTGTGACATGATAGCTCACTGTGGTTTTAATTTTCATTTATCTTAAGAATGGTGAGGTTGGATATTATTTATATGTTGACTGGCCATTTTGATGTCTTCTTTTGAGAAATGGCTATTTGGCTCATATTTTACTTGGGTTGTTTTCTTATGATTGAGTTGTTTGACTTCCTTATATATTTTGCATATTAACTCTTCATCAGACATATGGTTTGAAAATATCTTCTCCCATTTTGTAGGCTGTCTCTTCACTCTGTTGATTGTTTCCTTGGCTGTGTAGAAACTTTTTAGTTTGTTGTAGTGCCATTTATTTATTTCTGCTTTTGTTGCCTGTGGTTTGGGGCTCATATCCAAAAATTCATTGCCCGGACCAATGTCATGGAACTTTTCTTCTAGTACTTTTACAGTTTCAGATCTTACATTTAAGTCTTTAATACATTTGGAGTTGATTTTTGTATGTGGTATGAGACAGAGGTCTAATTTCATTTCTCTACACATGGATATTCAGGTTTCCCAACACACCTTTTTCAAGAGACTGACATTTCCCCATTGTGTCTTCTTGACCCTTTTGTCAAAGGTCAATTGAGTGCAAATGTGTGAGTTTATTGCTGGGCTCTCTGGTCTGATCCATTGGTCTATGTGTCTCTTTTTGTGCCAGTGCCATGCTGTTTTGATTACTATGGCACTGTAGAAGATTTTTAAATCAAGCAGTGTGATACCTCCAGCTTTGTTCTTTTTGCTAAAGCCTGCCTTAGCTATTCATGGTTTTCTATGGCTAATATGAACTTAAGGATTGTTTTGTCCATTTCTGTGGAATTTCATTGAAATTTTACTGATATTGAATTGAATCTGTAGATCTCTTTGGGTAGTATGTACATTTTACAATAGTAATTCTCCAATCCACAAACATAGGTATCTTTCTGTTATTTGTTTTCTACTTTTTTCATCCAAGTTTTATAGTTTTCAGTGTGTAGGTATTTCAGCTCCTTGATTAAGTTTATTCCTAGCTGCTTTACCTTTTTTGGTAGCAATTGTAAGTAAAATTGTTTTACTGATTTCTTTTCCCACTAATTTGCTATAAGTGTATGAAACTACTGATTTTTACCAATTAATTTTATATCTTATATCTGTGGCCTATTTGTTTGTTGATTCTAAAAGTTTTTAGAGATATTTAAGATTTTCTCCATATAAGATAGTGTCATATGCAAACAGGGAAAATTTATCTTCTTCCTTTGTGATTTGAATGCCTTTTATTTACTTCTTTTGTGCAATTATTCCGGACAGAACTTCTGATACTATATGTTGAATAGAAAACTTGAGAGTGGGCATCTTTGTCTTGTTCCTGATCTTAGAGTAAAAGCTGACAACTTTTCACCATTGGGTATGATGTTAGCTATGGATATGTCCTGCATGGCCCTTATTGTGTTGAGGAACACTTATTTGTTATCTAATTTCTTGAGAGCTTTTATCATTAAAAAATGTTAAATATTGTCAAATGCTTTCTTTGCCTGTGTTGTAAGGTCATATGGTTTTTGTCCCTCATTCTGTTGAAATACTGTACCACATTTAGAGATTTATGAATGTTGTACCATCCTTGAATTCCTGGGATAAATCTTACTTGACGGTGTGGAAACACACAGCAGTAGTAGTAGTAGTAGTAGTAGTAGTAAGACTTCCCTTACTACAGTCTTCAACTCATTTTTTAGTCTACGGGAAAAACACATTAAAGAGATGTTTGATTTTCTCTGTTGCCCAGTCATTCTCCCTCCTTTCTACCTCAGTCATTTACCCCTGAAAATCCCCCAATCTGTTAAGCAAAGCAACAGGTAAGCAGACTTCTTAGTAAAATGCACTTTTCCTCAAAACAGAACTTTTGCACATTCCTCTCTTTGAGTTCTCTCTTCCATTAATGGTAGGGGTGAGGAAGAAAGAAGGAGATAAAAGTAACAGAGAACCCTGCCTATATTATCTATATCTATAGTTATATTCATATCCATATCCATAACCATATCATCATCTAATGTCCATTGAAGCCTCCAATCCTCAGGAAATCTGCCAAGTAATCACTTTACAATTTTTGAATACCCACCATGTGCCAGATACTGTGGGAAATCACTTACATTTCTGACATCAGGTAACCATTATATCCAAGTTCACCCTCCCTCACAAATAAGGAAACAAAAGCACAAAGTGCTCCTAGGTTACTCATTGGTAACTGGTAGAGCTACGATTTGAACTCAGGCACTTTGACTCTAGAGATCACAGGTTTCACCATTACTCTTCTCAAACACTTTTGCCCTTGATCTTATTCCATGAAATTTCCGCAGGTGCTGCTCATGAGGGCAGGGAGGTGATGTGATGAGGAGAAGAGGATTTGTGGTTTTCTTCTCCTTGACTCTTCTGATTTCTGCATGTATACAAGTCGATTTTTTTTCACGAATTCACATGGGAAACACATTTTCTGGCAAATTTCATGAAAGCAATTCACTTAAAATACAATATTTAGTCTCCTGAGAAAGTGTTCCACTGAGCAATTCACACATTATACACATATTTGATGAATACCTGCTATGTGCCAGGACCTAACAAAGAACATTGTTGAATAAAAGACAAAAGTAGTTGCCCTTTTGTTGCTTATCTCCACTGGGGAGAATGACAGTAATCAATACACATGATAAATAGGCAAATAAAATAGTATATTAGACAGCGATAAGTGAAAATCAAGTGTGTGTTTATGACTTTTATTATTTTATAGAAGTTTTCATATATTCCTTTTATTGATGGTTTTTGTCATAAAAAGATCTCCAAATTTGTCAAATCGTCTTCTGTATCAAATGAGCTAATCATGTGTTTCTTGTCTTTCTTCTATAAATATGATATATTACATTGTTTGTCATTTGTGCATGGAAACATCCTTGTATTCCAGAAATAAATATCACTTGCTCGTGTTGTATAATTCTTCTAATATGCTGTTCAATTCAGTTTGCTAGTATTTGCTTGAGGATTGTTGCGTCAACAAACCAAGTAGTAATAATGCCAACTGTCAACAGAAAGGTGTGCAGCTGTACCTGGCAGCAATTTTAATTTTGTGTTGCAGTGGAAGTTTAAATTCCGATGGGTGTCATTTCAGATGAGCAGAGCCTGGCCTGTGGGGCAATTTATGGTTAATGATTGAAACAGGAGAGTATTATCTTCAAATCTGGAATCCAAATCAGGAGATTCTAGTGGGTAACCAGTCAGTTGTTTTAATGGAGTATAGCATAGGCCATAAAGAGCATTATTTTTGCATCAAGGCCCTGAGGAAATATATAGCCATCATGAGTGGTCTAGAGACTCCAAGAGGCATGAAATACACAGCCAAAGTCTTTACAGAGAAGAGATATTTTTGTTTAATTCATTTAATGACACTAACAGGAGTGTCTGTTGATTTTAATTTGTAAGTAAAATTTGTAAATGAAGAATATGTTGCCACAGGCATCCCAAAAAAAACTTACAGGTGCTGGATTATGTGACATTAATATGCATATCACATGAATCTTCTTTGAAGAGGTGTTACCAATGTTATATCATCTTGTGCTCTTGGAGAAAGGTGGATGTCATTATTGATACTGGAACAGGATCCTCACTTCAGGATGGAGAGCCATGGCAGCACTCCAAAAGGCAACACAAAGCTGTACATAGCATAGCACAAGAAAGTCGTCAGGGTAAAAAGCCTTCTCAAATTGTGGAGCCAATCAGAGTAGCAAATCAGTAAGTCATGAGTCAAAGGCATTCCCTAGGAACTTTTCACCCGAGTTTAGAATGATCCCATCCTCATTGCCATTACTATAGAAAATGTTAGAGCGACTCCTGCTGGTTGAATCTTAGAGGATCACTCTAACATGGCCATGAAAAGTTTGTATGAAGAGGCATACTCACAGTTCCTAGAGATGGAAGTAGGGCAGGCCATGCAGGAAGCCATGTGGAAGGAGCTCCCAAGAAGCAGGCTCAATCAAGCAGATGGGTAGGCAAGAGAGATGGGATCCCTGGGCAAGTGCCTTTACTGGGAGTCAAGGTGGAGGACACAAGCAAAAACACTTTTACTAGAGTGTTTCAATGTCACTAGGTCACAGTAGGGGAGGACAAGAAGAGGAATTGTGGCAGGGACCAGCTTTAAAATACTGGTTACCTGGTCACCTGGGCAGGGTGCTCACAGCTTGTTTGTGGGATATTGAAGCATGATTTTTTAAAAATGTACACATAACTGGATATCTTTATTTCTTCATACAACTTTGAGTGGCCATGTAGCATCCTTTCATTTCCACCTGAAGCACTCCCTTTAGCATTTCTTGTAGGCAAGGTTTAATGGTCATGAACTCTGTTAGCTTTTGTTTATCTGAGAATATCATAATTTCTCCCTTGTATTTGAAGGACACTTTGCCAGGTATAGAATTCATGATTGACATGTTTTTCCTCTTTCAACATTTTGAACTTACCATCCCCCTATCTTCTGGCCTTCGGTGCGTTGCATAAGAGCTGAGCTGAAAATCTTATTGAGGGTCTCTTGTATGGAAGAAATCGCTTCTGTCTTGCTGCTTTAAGGAGTCTCACCTGGACTTTAGGTGTCAACATTTGGATTATAATGTGTCTTCGTGTGGGTCTCTGAGTTTATTTGTGGGTTCAGCTTGCGTTTCTTCTGTGTCTTCAATTTGTAGATTCCTGTATTTTAACAAGTTTGTGAAGATTTTTGTCCACTCTGTTTTCATATAATCTTCTATTCCTTTCTCTCTTTCTCTTTTTTCCCCCTGGAACTCCAGTAAGGTGTATGTTGATACATTTGATAATGTCTCACAATTCCCTTAGATTCTGTGCTCTATACTTTATTCTATTTTCCACCCGCACCTCAGTCTCAATAATTTCAATTATTCCATCTTCCAGTTTTCTGATTATTCTTCCACCTGCTTATACCCATTGGGGGACCCCTCTAGTGAACTTTTAGTTATTATACTTTCAATTCCTAAGTTTCTGTTTGATTTCTTCCTATAATTTCTCTTTCTTTACGTTCTCATTTTGGTAAGACATTTATATTCCTTTAGTTCTTGGTCCATTGTTTCCTTTACCTCTCAGCATTTTTAAGACAGTGATTTTAATATCTGGGTCTAGTATCAGGGTGGAGCTAATACATCACAAGGGTGCTTATAAGAAGGAGGAAGATTAATTCTTGGAGAAGGACATTGAAACATCCTTGTATTCCAGGATGTTTGCATGTGAAGATGCAAGAGGTTAGAGTGGTGGGAAGATGTAACTGTGAGAAAGGGACGTGAGAAGCCTCTAGAATTTGGAAAGGCAAAAAACAGAGCCTCCAGAAGACACACAGCTCTGCTGAAAGCGCCTTAAAAAATGTAGACATGGAAGGTGTAAAACATGGTGCTTTCATATACGTACACATGTACATATACGTAGTGAAATGGTTATTAAAGTTAAGCAAATGGACACATCCATCATCTCCCATAGTTATGCTGCATGTGTTGTATGTCAACAGCACCTAAAATGTGCTTTTTAAGCAAAAATACTGAATTCAATACAACATTATTAACTAAAATCCTCAGATTGCACATTCATTCTCTGGACTTCTTCCTCAGACTTATCACAATTTTGTGTCTTTTGACCTCCCCATCAACTCCCCCAAGTTCACCCCTAGTCACCACTGTTTTATTCTCTATCTTTGTGTATTTGACTTTCATCATTTCTTCTTCATTGTACCCCAGTAACACTATTTTGGACTTCTAACCTCCAGAACTATAAAATGTTACATTTCTTTTAAGACACTAAGTTTTGGTAATTTGTCACATCAGCATTAGGAAACTTATGTAATGTGTTTATGCTATGGGTGAAATATTACTAGGGGCTTAAAACAATGTTGTATTTCTACTGGAAGCTACATATTTCAGTGTGGATTGGCAGTTCTGCATGCAACGGTCATTCACGCATCCAGGCGATGGAGCAGGCCCCATTAGAGCCTTGTGGGTCTCTGGAAGGGAGAAATTGATCCACAGAGGCTCTTGCAGTTAAATGCACAGCCCACAAATTATACCCATCACTTCTGCTTGTAACTCAAGGGTCTAAAGAAGTCACAGGGCCCCACCCAATCCAGTGATACAAAAAGTGCCACACTCCATGTACCACAGAGTGGAGGCCATAATTGGCAAAACATGGCACTTCCGAGGAGGGCTCAATAGTTCTACTCAGGTCCTCAACCCAAAGCTCTACATTGAAATTGAACCTCTTGGCCAGGCGCAGTGGCTGACACCTATAATCCCAGCAGTTTGAAAGGCCAAGGCAGATGGTTTGCTTGAGCCCAAGAGTTAGAGACCAGTCTGGGCAACATGGTGAAACTGTGTCTCTAGAAAAAATACAAAAATTGGCCAGGTATGGTGGAATGCACCTGTGGTCCCAGCTACTTGGCAGGCCAAGGAGAAAGGATCTCTTGAGCCTGGAAGATTGAGGCTACAGTGAGCTGTGATTGCACCACTGCACTCCAGCCTGGGCAGCAGACAGAGCAAGACCCCGTCTCAAAAAAGAAAAGAAAAGAAAGCAAACAGAAAGAACAGAAGAAAGTAAGTTAAAGGAAATTGAACCTCTCTGTGCCTCAGTGTTCTCGCTTGTATTACAGTCTTACGTCACAGGCCCGTTGTGAGGGTTAAATGAGATAATACATGTAGTGGGCTGAACTCAAGGCCTGCTCCTAATATGCACCCAGTCAATGAAAGTCTTTGATAAACACTTGAGGAAACACAGAGGATCAGGTAAGGATGAAAAAATGACTGCTTTGTGCTCCTTTCCAGGAGTGGCAGGTGAGGACGAGCTACAGGCGATTCAGCCTGAAAAGTCCGTATCAGTTGCAGCTGGAGAGTCGGCCACTCTGCACTGTGCTATGACGTCCCTGATCCCTGTGGGGCCAATCATGTGGTTCAGAGGAGCTGGTCCAGGCCGGGAATTAATCTACAATCAGAAAGAAGGCCACTTCCCACGGGTAACAACTGTTTCAGACCTCACAAAGAGAAACAACATGGACTTTTCCATCCGCATCGGTAACATCACCCCAGCAGATGCCGGCACCTACTACTGTGTGAAGTTCCGGAAAGGGAGCCCCGACGACGTGGAGTTTAAGTCTGGAGCAGGCACTGAGCTGTCTGTGCGCGGTGAGTATGGCGTGGGCCTCCTTCATCCCCTAGTGAGTGACAATAAGTCAATAATTACATTATCCATTCTTAGAGCAACAGTCAGGTGTGGTGGTGGCTGAGCAGCCACCCTTTCATGAACTGATGTCACACCCTTTCTCCAGATCACATGAGTTGAGGCTTGGAGATGTCATGGCAGTCGCTCGAGGCTCCACGGCTTGTAAATGATGGGACAGACGGCATCCCCAGTCTGAGGCTCTATAGCTCTTGTCTTTCCAAATCTGACCCAGCCCTTTGGTTCCACAGATGAGGGAACTGACAATTTGAGTGACTTGTCCAGGCACAGGGCTGGACCTTGCCTTCTGCCTCCAGAGAACGCTTCCCCCTCAGGGTGGCCAAGTCCCTTCTTTATGCAACAGGCACTCACTGAGACCCCACTGTGTACCAGGCTCTGCCCTGGATGCTGCGCAAACAGCAGTGAATGAAACAGCCTAAAGTGCTCCCCCACTAAGCTTACATTCTCTTCCCTTCTAATGAGGAGAAATCCGTCCAGGGCATGGAGAGGGTAAATTGTGTTTTTCTTTATTTAATCCTCAGAAACACCCCACGGGCAAGATTTCTGGGAGGCACATTCACGGTTGAATCTGATGGCCTGGTGGGAGGAGATGCCAATACGTTTGGCATTTGCTGTGAGTCTGTTTGGGAAACCCTTCTGCGATTTGGGGACTGAGTCACACAGTTACCATGGGCTCCGAGCAGAGCTGCATCATTCAGAATGTCCCTCACCTCAGGAAAGAGGTCCCACATGTGGGTGACTTAGGGGTTCCCCATATAAGGCTGCAACAATGCTTATTTGGGGTTTCCTGCCAGAGCCCCAAAAGCCTCGTCTTAACTGCTGAATTCTGGAATGTCAGCACAGGAAGGACCTTCAGACCATCCAGCCCAAACCCCTTTACAGATGGGAGACTGAAGCCAAGACATGACAGGGGCCTTGTCCATGGTCACAGGGCCAGTTAGTGACAGAATTGGACCCAGAGTCCATATCTGAATCGAGACAGTCTCCTTCCTTCCCCAGCGTTAGACGCTGTCTCCATAGAAGAGCCTGGTGCATCATAGGTGCTCAATAAAAGCTCCTCAAACAGAGCCACGTGTCAGAGAGCCAGCATTTCTCTTTTCATCAGTTTCCCAAATGTTAAGAATGCACCTCACATTCAGATACTAAACCTCATTGGTGATTGGAAAACTTCTCCCAAACATAAGCCCTGTCATTTCATATCAAGATTCCACATCAGGACATAGAGAACTGCTCCAGTTTTTTTACAGCTGAAAAATACTCCAATTTATGGAAATACCAAAATTTATTTTACAGTCTTCTGTTGATGGATATGTAAGTTATTCCCAACATTGAGCTACTACAACAATCATGCAGTGGATGACCTTGTACATGTGTCACCCTACTCAGGTGGGAGATTCCCACTGGAAGTGGCGTTTCTAGGTCAGAGGATAGTGTGTTTTCATATTTGAGAATATTGCCTAATTTCCCTTCTAGATGATGTAGCAATCAGAGATTACAGACTTGAGCTACCATGCCTGGCTAATTTTGTATTTTGTAGAGACAGGGTTTCTCCATGTTGTTCAGGCTGGTCTCGAACTCCCAAACTCAGGTGATCCACCCGCCTCAGGCTCCCAAACTGCTGGGATTACAGGCGTGAGCCACCGTGCCTGGCCCCACTTCAAACATTTTTAAGACAGTGGTTTTAACATCTGGCTCTAGCATCAGGGTGGACACAATATATAAGAAAGGTCCTTATAAGACAGAGGAAGGAGATTAATTCTCAGGGAAGGACTTGTGAGGATAGAAGCAAGAGGTTAGAGTGATGGGAAGATGTAACTCTGAGAAAGGAATGTGGACAGCCTCTGGAATTTGGAAAGGCAAAAAAAACAGAACCTCCAGAAGACACATAGCTTTACTAACAGCTTTTTAAAAAAATGTGTATATGTACACCATGGAATACTATGCAGTCATAAAAAATGATGAGTTCATGTCCTTTGTAGGGACATGGATGAAATTGGAAAACATCATTCTCAGTAAACTATCGGAAGAACAAAAAACCAAACACCGCATATTCTCACTCATAGGTGGGAATTGAACAATGAGAACACATGGACACAGGAAGGGGAATATCACACTGGGGACTGTTGTGGGGTCGGGGGAGGGGGGAGGGATAGCACTGGGAGATATACCTAATGCTAGATGACAAGTTAGTGGGTGCAGTCCACCAGCATGGCACATGTATACATATGTAACTAACCTGCACAATGTGCACATGCACCCTAAAACTTAAAGTATAATAAAAAAAAAGTGTATATGTAAAGCCTAAAACATGATGCTTTCATGTACATGTATGTACATGAAAATGTACATTGCTCAGTAATGACTGAAATCAGCTCCCCACAACCCTTGAACTTAGACAAGGAAGGTGGCTTTATCCTGATTGTGCAGATAATATTGGCAAAGACACTGAAATGCCCAGGTGGTGCCTCCCCAGCCCAGGCAGTCACAGCCAGTGGTGGCTCAGGTGTGACTCAGATCTGCTAACTCCTAGTGAAGTGTTCACTCCTCTTTGCCATGCTCTCAGCCTAAATGATGAGCTACATGAGAAAGGAGGGAGGTGGGGAAGGGGGCCAGAGAGCAGCAGCTGTGCCAGAGTCTCCTTATAACCAGTGCTATGAGGGAGAAGCCATTTGCTACCTCCTTTAAAGATGAGGACACTGAGGATCAGAGAGGAGACCTGACTTGGGAGCAGGTCAGGGAGCCAAGGCTCGAACCCCGCAGCCTGACTCACAGCACTTGTCTTTGTGACACACAACTGTGGTTTTTCAAGAGTGGAGAAATGCTCCAGCCTTCTCTTTCTAAACTCTTGCATTGTTCAGTTCTACAGCAAAAAGCATTAAAACCAAAACAGAAACCCTGTAGGGGTAGGAGGGGCTGTCTTTACACTCCCATCAGAAAGGCCCTGCACGTGTCTCATGATATGCCAAGCCGGTTCCTAAAGGACAGGTCTCAACGCACATGAGGCATTTAGGACTCTTCCCCCATGTTGTGTTGTTTCCTCTTCACTCAGCAGCATCCACTGAGCAGAGTCGAGCCTCCTGCAGCCCTGCAGAGCACGTATCTGCCCGCTCATGGTGCTGAGGACTAAGGATGAGGAGATGAGGCATTTCCTAGAGAGTGTTTGGGGCCCATGTGAGCAAGAGTTGAGATTCTTCCCTCTGGCTGTCAGGAGCCCACAGTCTTTTGCTTATGGCTGCAGGATAACCAGGCCTGGGCACCCAGGAGGGAAGCTTCTCCCTAACATTGCATGAAGTCTAGAATCTCAAAGGGACAATTGAGTTGGCAGTCAGTGTTGGAGCTCAAGAAGTTAGAACACTTGCTCTGTTAATGGACATAAGTGCTTGGTGGGACACAGGAAATGCCCACTAGGACACATAGAGGATGAGAAGACAGTGCCTTCATTTTGCTCAGCCTCAGTTTCCTCATCTGTAGAATGGAGACAATCACGGACTCCTTTAGGAAAGTGGTAAGGTTAACGTTCTCTCTGTAAATCACCTAGCACAATGCAGGCACCCCCAATGTCAGGTGTTATCTCAAGATTGTGTGATCTTGAGCCAGTCTTGCCTTCCCTTGGGTCCTCGGTTTCCCCATCGGTGAGATGCTGATTATCATGGCCCATTTTGGGTTCTGTGAGGATTGCAGAGGATGTGCACAGAGCCCCTAATGGTGGTGTTGTTCAGGTTATTACTGAGCTTCTGCAGAACTGTCGTTAGGAGAACACAGGCAGTATCCCAGCTGCCTGGGCGTCTTCCCGGCTCTGCCACTTCCTGGCTCTGTAACCTGGGACAAGGCGCTTCACCACCATAGGCCTCGATGTCCTCACCCTTTGATGGTAACACTGACCTCACAGACTGGGCCGAGTCTGAAGGAGTGAAATTGTGTAAAATGCTTAGGGCATCAACAAACACACAGTAAATGCTCAATATGTGTGAGCTGTGTTAGGGTGAAGCTGTGTGACCTCAGACAGGTCAGGGCATCTCTAGGCCCCAAGTATAAATGGGGTTTGGGTTGGGGTCCAGTGGCTTTCAACCTTGGCTGCTCATTAGAATCACTGGGGAAAACTATTAGCAAAAAAGTTTGCAAAGCTGGACCCAGGAACCCCCCTAAAAATGCCAATTTAATTGGTCTAACTTGGGCCCGGGCATCTAAAGTTCTGAATGGCTCCAGAAGATTCTCATACACAGCCCCCTAGCAAAAGCGGTGCCCCAGGTTTTGGGGCTTTGAGAACAGCTTTTTGGGTCATGGGTGCTTCAAAACAGGCATTCTGGAAACATTCTGGGAGGCCCCAGAAGCCTGAACAGGACCCCTCCCATGCTACTGGCCTCAGGGCCCAAGATAGGAGACTGGGACAAAGCCTGGCTCAGATGCAGCCTCAGGGCTGGGGAACCTTCTGTCTTGAAAACATTTGTATCTAAACCCAGCAAATCCTCACTCCTCAGCCCCAGAAGCCTCCCTCCCTCAGCACTCCCAGATGTCACTGAGGCATCTTTTCCCTCCTTCTTCCAAAATGCTTCCAGCTTCCCCTGTGATCTTACTTGAAATCCAGTTCGCCAAACATGGTGGTTGCTGCTCCTTTTATCATTTGGGTTTTTTCTGGCAGCTGCGGTGAGTAGGGTTTGAGCCTTTCCTTGGTGTTTGTGTGCCTCTTTGTTCTGTTGCCTAAAGAATAGCTATGCAGCTCCAGAAGCAGTAATGACCAAACCTCATGATTACAGTCACAGGGGCTATTTATTAAGCACCTACTACATGCCAGGCTATGCCCTTGCACTTACCCTCACTCATCTTCCCAGGGTGGGGTTTCTATCTACTTTTGGCCCTTGGCCAGCAAGGATCCTCTCAGAGTCTCGCCCTACACAAGGGCTCACATGAAGAGCCCCTCTGAAAAATAGAGGGAGGATTGAAGTGCTGAGAGGTACAGAGAGAGCAGCCAGCATCAGGCTGCCAAGAAGCCCTCAAAAAATCGGAACTGAAGACAACCTCTCAGCCCTCTAGGGACACCCATGCTGCTGGTGTCTCAAAGACTTGACATCTTCAAGTGACACCCTCCTTACTGTGCTCTCACATTATTTCACGCATATCAGGGAGCAAGTTAATATTGGCAAAGGCAAACGTATAATATGTGCTTTCTAAGAGGACGGCAGAAGGTTCAAGGTAACAATTAGCAATTTGCAGACACCCTTAAAATTCATCTACAGGGAGAAACTGCACTCGTTGTTCTGATTCTCCAATGTGTTTGCTTTCAAGGCCCAGAATAGGTTTCTGTCTGTTGGTGTGGCCTGGGTCTTTGTCTTTTTTAATTAATTAACGATGAAAAAGCTAACCACCTTTGGCTTTCTTAGTACTCAGTGATCCTTGTTTTTGACCCAAACCTGACCTAACTGAAGATTCAGATTCCAAAAAATTTCCTCTTTTCAAATTTAGGACTTCCAGCAGATTAGACCAACTAACAACAACAGCAAAGTGATTGTTAGGAAGGCAAAGGAAATAGCATTTATTTGAAAGATAAAGAGGTGCAATTTGGGTACACTGAGTCAGCAAAACCCTGAATAGTGTCCCGTATGGCAATACAGGACAGGTTTTTTATAGGGGATTTTCACCAAAGGTTGTTTTTGGAAACAGTTCATTAGCTGGTTGAAAATCCTCAACTGCAAACCCGTTCTCATTGGTTATTTAATTAAAGTACTCCAGGTGAAAGAGATCAAAATCCCACGGACCCTGGCTTCAGTTGTTATCCAGGTCTATCTACTGCAACATCCTGTGGCTTGACCTTTAGCAGGTGTGATTCCAATGCTCTTACAAACTCTTGGCTCTACGTTAAAGCTTTATCCTTAATTAATGCCTTTTATTTGACAGAACGAAATATTTGTGAAAAGAAAAATACGGAATGTTTCATATTTTTATAACACCTAAAGAGAGACCTCTGTGTATCTGTAATGTCTCGGTCAAAGATAGATCTGTGTTTAATTTTGAGAAGCATCTTCTGTGTTTGATCCAGAGCAAAACTGCTTCCATTGCCCCATTGAATCCTGGCGACATCCCAGGAAGTAGAAACGCTGTCCTCCGTCCTCCTATTTTGCGGATGAGGAGCTGGGGGTGTCAGCCCACCCCTCTCCTGGGCTGAGCAGCCTGGTTGCAGCTCTCACGGTGGTGCCACTTTGCCATTGATCCCTGTATTGGCTTCTATAAATGCCCTCTGTGAGGTTAGTGAGCTCTCCGGGGGAAGCCAGCTAGGACCAGTTAATAACATGGAGGGAGACCAATCAGTAATTTTGTTCCTATGCCCAGACTGGTGGAAGTCACCCTCTGTGGAGAGGACTTTGAACTCAGGCCTGGACTTCCCTCTGGGCCCTGCCCCTACTCACTGTCTGACCATGGCCTGGTTCTTACCTCTAAGAGCTGTTGTGTCCTGATCTGTAAAATGAGAATAAGGACACTGCCTTCACGACATTATTAGAAAGATTAAAAACTAACGTCTCAGAAGGTTCTTAACATGTCAAACGCTTATCATCAGTGATGGTCATCGCAGTCATGTCTCCTGATTATTGATGGTCCTTTTGTAGCCAAACCCTCTGCCCCCGTGGTATTGGGCCCCGCAGCAAGGGCCACACCTGAGCACACAGTGAGCTTCACCTGCGAGTCCCATGGCTTCTCTCCCAGAGACATCACCCTGAAATGGTTCAAAAATGGGAACGAGATCTCAGACTTCCAGACCAACGTGGACCCCGCAGGAGACAGTGTGTCCTACAGCATCCACAGCACAGCCAGGGTGGTGCTGACCCGTGGGGACGTTCACTCTCAAGTCATCTGCGAGATGGCCCACGTCACCTTGCAGGGGGACCCTCTTCGTGGGACTGCCAACTTGTCTGAGGCCATCCGAGGTAGAGGACCCTTACACCCAGCCCAAGCAGACACCTGGCTGCCAAGCCCACTCCCCTCTCCCCAGGCTCCAGAGCTTGAAAGGCCTGGAATCTAATTCCTAACTGTGTTGTCCACCTCCCATGCACCTAGGTGAGCCGGTCACTTACTATCATTTTAATGGCAGCTGTCAGGGGACCAGCAACCATGTGCCAAGCTCTGTGCTAGAGAGTTTCATTTATTTCACCAAGAGCAACTACAATTAGTGAGCACCTACTAGGAGCCAAATCACTATGTGCTTGGCGATTTCACTGATTTTGCTACAGTTATGACATTCCAACTGCATGCCAGGGGTTGTGCTTGTAGATATCACTCATTCTTAGCCTAGTAGGAGCTAACAGTCCTTGGGCACCTACTGTGCACCAGGCACTGTGCTTAGTAATTTCACTCATATGCAACGAGTGCCCTCAATGTCTGAGCACCTACTGCCTACCTCGCACTGTCCTGGTGATGCCCTCACTGTGTTGGTGGGAGCTATGTTATTTAGCCCTCCCTGTGATCTGTCTGTGCCACAAGATCAGAGCTTCTGCCCTGTGCTGTTTCAGTTCCACCCACCTTGGAGGTTACTCAACAGCCCATGAGGGCAGAGAACCAGGCAAACGTCACCTGCCAGGTGAGCAATTTCTACCCCCGGGGACTACAGCTGACCTGGTTGGAGAATGGAAATGTGTCCCGGACAGAAACAGCTTCGACCCTCATAGAGAACAAGGATGGCACCTGCAACTGGATAAGCTGGCTCCTGGTGAACACCTGTGCCCACAGGGACGATGTGGTGCTCACCTGTCAGGTGGAGCATGATGGGCAGCAAGCAGTCAGCAAAAGCTATGCCCTGGAGATCTCAGCGCACCAG
The DNA here is from genome assembly GCF_029281585.2 of Gorilla gorilla gorilla. Classification (NCBI taxonomy): domain Eukaryota; kingdom Metazoa; phylum Chordata; class Mammalia; order Primates; family Hominidae; genus Gorilla; species Gorilla gorilla. Next base: position 11,492,498 of record NC_073245.2, on the reverse strand, counting down.
AAGGAGCATGGCTCAGATATCACCCATGGTGCGGTTACTTCCCATTTTTAAATTTTGTCTTTTTCTTTAATGTTAAAAGCAATATTCATGCTTGTCATAAAATAAGCTAGAAGTCTATAAATACAAAGTAGAATTTTAATGTCTACATTAAAATCCTACACTCCATGGGTCACCACTACTTAGAAGGTTCAAGGTAACAATTGGCCATTTGCAGACACCCTTAAGCCCCATCTACCAGGAGAAACTGTGCGTCAAGACTTTGATGCACAACTTGATAGATATTTTGACATAAATATACATTAAAGGAAAAAAGAGAGAGGGAGGCGATCCATTTGTTTATGAAGTCCTGTGTCTCGCCTTCTTCTGCATTTCTCGCCAGCACACCACCTTGCCTTTTACACTTTCTAACCTCTACCTTGTCCCTATTCTATCCTAAACTTTTCCATCCGCATCTGTGACCTCAGCCACCAGTCTCCAGCATCTGCTCTATAAATTTCAGAAAGACAAGTGAAGTTTAAGCCTGGACAGACCCGCAGGTGACCTGGTCACAGCACAGGCTTCTTTTGTGTTCTGATGGTGATATTTGACCAACAATAATCACAACCTGTCTGCACATTTACTATCTGCAAATTTCTGTTCATCTCTGATCTCCTTTCCTGCTTCAAACACCCAGTGAGCTTGGAGTTTTACCAAAGGGGAAACCAGGACTTAGGAAGTAATGAGGGATGTTGTTGAAGACTTCTTGTCATTAGACCAGGTTATTGGTCCAAAGTAATGAAGGTAAATCTAGTCCCTGAGGACAGGCTCACTACCAGGCTATAATGGGAATTTGTGCTAATTAGAGAAACTTTCCCTTTCTGCTGGGCTTTGTCCCAAGGACCCAAATTTGGCCAGTGTTTCCCCTCTCTATAACCAAAATATGTCTTATTTCTCTCTCTTATAATACCAGGAGGGGTCCCTCTACTCCAGTCGAAAGACAATCTTTGAGTGCTTTGACCCAAATACATCCTCCCACATCTCAGGGTCCCACAACTTCCCCATCAGGGCCCAATCCCAGCATAGAAGCCATTAAAGCTGACATTCATCCTCCTTTGTGATTCTGCTACTCTTCTAATGATAGCCGGGGCCCAATCTTTTATTCTTTCTGCCCTGAGGCTCCAGGAAATAAGAATAAGGACTCAGGTTCCTTCCAAAACACCCTATGATGTTTGCATCATCTCCTGGGTCAGTGCTGAGTCACGGATTTGTTCATGTCCCTGCCTGCTAGAAGAGGAAAGACACGACATAGAGGACAAACAATGTCCCCAATCATCAGAGATGTGTGGAAAGTGCATAGTCACGTCCACTGAAAACTTGCTCACGCATGCACCTGCAGTTGCACATTGAGGGATCATGTGATCAAGGACATTTTTCACAAAACCAGTGTCATTGTCCACTTAAATTTTAAGTGTTCAAATCACTAAATTTCATAAAGTTATTAAAATAATTTCCTCATACCATCTAAAATGGAGCATACATTCACATTTTACCAAATTTTTTAGAACCATTTTCCCGTGTGTTAAATTTGGTTTTAATTTATCTTTAAATGCTTGTGTTTTCCTTTGAAAGATCTGGGCCTCAGGGATATTTTTGGATATTTTATAATCATAGATTCAATGTTGTTAATAGTTTAGGGTTATTCACATTTTTCGTTTCCTATTGAGTTGTGTTTTGCATAACTTTTGGTCCATTTCATCTAAGTTGTCATATTTATATGTGTAGAGTTGTTCATAATATCCTCTCATAACCCTTTTGGTGTCTGCAGGGTCTGCAATGGTATCCCACGTTTCATCCTGATACTAAAAATGTGTCATTTCTCTTTTCTTTTTCATCAGTCATGCTAGAGTTTTTTCCCATTTTATTGGTGTTTTCAAAAGATCGACTCTGTTTCAGTGGGTTTTTGTATTGTTTTTGTGTTTTCAGTTTCATTAATTATCTGCTCTCTTCTCTCTTTTTTTTTAAATTAATTCCTATCTCCTGCTTTCTTTGGGTTTACTTTGCCCTACTTTTTGTAGTTTCTTAAAGTGCGGGATTTGTATTTATTGACTTGAGACCTCCTCTCTTCTATGTCCTCCCTTCATCACTTTCTGTGGCTGGGGGCTGGTATTTGGGCATAGAGTCCCTGCTGTTTGGCTGCTGGGCTGTTCCTCAGTCCTCAGGTTCTTACCTTGCTCTTCCACCTTGGAAGTTCTCCAATGCCTGCTCCTCATGATATTTCTTGGGTTCATAGTTGTACTTCTCAAGGAGGCACAGGATGAGATGAGTCTACCATCTGGACAAGGTTGAGTCTTTTCTTAGACTTCCAACCACCCACTGGGGCTGAGAGAGGGCTGCCATTTTTGGGTTCTTTCAGTGTGTCTGACATGGCATCCTGGCTCATATGCTAAGTCTGGAAATGCATTTTAGGTTGTCTAGGCTGGCAGGCAAACTGCAGGATGCCTTCTGTGACGTGCTGCATCAGTGGCATGGGAGCCTAGTGAGAGACTGTGCACTAGGGTTAGGTGAGTGTTCCCTTTTGACTCAGCCATTTTGCAGTTTGGCATTCTCTCTTCAAGCAATATTTAGGGCCTGGATTGTGTAGAATTTACTTTTCCTTTTCTGTTTCTTCTTTTGGCTTGGGGAGGATATTTATAGCGACAAGTAGCTATGCCACTGCAATTGTCCCCAGTAACTCTGAAGTCAACTGACAATCTTTGAGTGGTTTGACCCAAATGTCTCCTCCCACATTTCAGGGTCCCACAACTTCCCCATCAGGGCCCTATCCCAGCATAGCAGCCATTGAAACTGAGATTCATTCTCCACTGTGATTCTGCTACTCTTCTATGATGCCCAGGACACAATCCTCTATTCCTTCTGCCCTGTGGCTCCAAGAAATAAGAATCTGCAGTGCTGCCAAGAAGTCCTCTGGCTTCCACACTGAACCTTAACTCATGATGAATCACTCTTAGTTTCTCATTGCTTTTCTCCCAAGAGTTCATGCCCAGCAACAGCTAACACCTTAGTTCTTATAACTACCATTTCCCAATCTGTTTTCAAAAGGCTGATGGCAAGGAATTTCCTTCCTGGGGTTACACTATCCCAGTTTAGTGCCAGTGAAAGTGTTATCAATCGCAACACAACAGCAAGTCACGGCTTCTCCAGTCCCATTCACCACCAGCCCTGGGGTCCTCATTGCTAGCTGATGAGTAATCAGATTCCCAACTTATATTTTAGAGTCTTCTTTCCAGACCACTTCCCAAGGACGGTTTCTCTGGGAGGCCACCTGAGGATGCATAAAGCAATGCAGGAGGCATCCTAGAGTGCTGTCAGGGTCAACATGCCTCAGGAATGAGGAGGCAGGGGTGTAGGAGGAGGGAGGTGCTGAGCCACAGTGCAGGCAGTACAAAGATGCAGCTGCTCTTGCAGAGAGGCCAAAGGCCGGAGGGTCCTGTAGATTTTTTTCAAATTGAGGGGAGGGGCTGGCCCTTCATATTCCCAATGCAGTCTGTCTCTCATTTGGGCTGCCCCTTAGAAGGAATAAACTTGGGCAGTGCAGCTCTCCTCAAAGGAGAGAAAGCCCCAGAGAGCCACCCATCTGAGAACTGCCAGCCTGCAACACTCCAGCGGCTATAGATGCTGAGGTCTCCATCCCTTCCTTAAGGACCCACCAGCACCATTTTATTTAAAAAAAAAATTTTTTTAATACCTTTGTTACTTTTAACATCCAAAACCCCTTATTTAAAAAATGCAAACAGTCCCAACATGAGCTTCCGTAGATCTGACTCTCTGTGTCTGACAGAAAGATTTCAGATGACATCTGCACTGGGGTTGAGGTAGGAGAGATGATGTCTGAGGCCCTTCCAAGCCCGAGGCGCATTCCCTGACTCACCAGGGAATTTTCCAGCCAGCAGGTTTAATTGGGTCTTGTCCCTGGAGGGCTCCCTGAGATCATGAGAATATGGGGTCCTCTCCCTGCCCCTGGGGCTAAGAAGGGCAGCATGCAACTCTCTCACTCTGAATCCATCCTCACACCACCTGCCCACCCTTTCCTAATAATTCTCATGATCCTGGAGTGTTGGACTTGTCTTGGACTCAGCAGTCACCCTTGGGGACATAATGATGGGCTTCCCTAGGTTTGGATCCCACTAATCTCCTGTCGCTCCCTAAACTCTCTGGCCTCAGTTTCCCCATCAGAATGGAATAATAATCCCTGCCCCATGGGCGTGTGAGGAGCAAGTGAGGAACACAGTTGCCACATATATGAATACCTGAGCACACACTCTCTCCACCTCTTCCCTCCAGGAGGATAAACTGGCAGCCTGGGACAGGGTGAGTGAGAATGAGGAGCCACTTTCCCTGGCCTTTGCTTTCGGCTGGAGTCAGGGAAGCCAGAGCAGGATGCAAGTTCAAAAGCTTCAGAGGATTGATGGGCCCAGGTAGCCTCAGATTGGGTAAGTGGAGGCCCCTGAGATGAGCTCCCAGGTGGCCCCTCTCATGGCTCCTCCTCTTCCCTGATTTCCAGAACCAGCGCTGGCTCCTACTACTCCACTCCTTGTAGCTCTCCTCCTGGGCCCCAAGCTGCTACTGGTGGTTGGTGTCTCTGCCGTCTACATCTGCTGGAAACAGAAGGCCTGACTGTAAGTTTAGGAGAGGGAGGACTGACCAAGGGCTCCTCCAGAAAGGCAAGGCCAGCAGGAGGGCCCAGCTCACATGCCATGCAGCTTCAGGGTCAGTGGAGTTTACAGAAGGTGACAGGGCTCCCTCAGGATACTCAGGAGTCTCAGGGAACCCTGTATGGGGCTCCCAACCCCCAGGGAGTGTGCAGGAGTTGGGATGGTCAAGGGTATTACAGGAGGTGGGATGCTTCAAGGGGGTTCGAAAGTGTCCCCAGTGGCCTAGGAGTCCCATGGAAAAGGTTGACAGAGGGGTCTAAGTGAGGGCCAACTGAGTGGGTGGTCCCTTGGAGGCCACTGCTGGGACTTCATGGGTTCAAAGGAATCCCCACTGTAGTGTTGAGAATTCCCAGATAGGCTGCTCTGAGGGCTGTTCCTGCTCTGACCTTCTGTGTGCTTGAGTGGAAAGCGGAGATGAGGGAGCATCAGGACTTGGAAGAAGTTCTGAGCTGGCAGAGTCCTATCTCAGGCCTGCCTGTCCACCCATAACAGGCATCCCAAGAGGAGACCAGCACTAGGGACATATCAGGCTCTCAGGAAACATTTCTTAAATGATGAGCAGATGAATGAATGTGGATGTGTTTTCCCACAGCTCCTTCCTTCCTTCTCTGCCATGTAGGACCCTCAGTCTCTGCTGCCTCCTCCTTTCTTGAGAAGCTCAGCCTGAGAGAAGGAGCTGGCGAGAACCTTCCCCACACTCAGCTCCAAATGCCTCCTCTCCCAGGTCATCTGCCTGCCCACACGCTCCTGTTCCACCTTCACAAGACCATGATGCCCCAAAGCAGTGTCTCTATTCACGGTCCTGAGCAGGGGCCATGGGATCGGGCTCTGGGCACTGACTCACGGCACCTCCCTAGAAGGTGAGAAACACTCCAAATCTAAACACACCAGGACTTCTCCCGTCCGTCGCCTTGGGACTGGCCATAAACCACAGACTCTCTCCAGGCTCTCAAGAGTTATCCTGTCTTCTGGATTCCTGCCTACCCCAACTCCCCCAGCCTTGTTGAGGTTCTCTATTGCCTCCTGAATACACATGAGCCCCTATACCAATTTTAAGAAAAAAATGATTCTCTTTCCTCTTTGTCCAAGCATCCTATCCCTCAAACCCAAAAAGAAAGAAGCTCTCCCATCTCTCTCTGTGATGGGGACAGTATTTCTTCTAGTATCCTGCAGCCTTCCCAGTCCTGCTGCTTGTGGTAGAAATGCTGCCACAGCCCAACATTGAGGAGCCCTCGATGACTGCCCTTTACAACTCATATTCAATTCTGCCTCCAAAATGCATGTGTCCACTTATGTGAGATGGTAAATGTTTAACAATGGACTTTCTGAAAGGGAAAAACCAAAAGCTGTTTTGCAGTGCTTGCCAATTTCTCTAGTGTAATAACTCCCAACCTGACCAATTTCACACTGCCAACAGTTAAACAACCAGATTGCAAGATTCCTGAAATTTAACAATTGGTTTTCAGGGCCCAGTCCAAGCCTGCTGCTGGAAACCTCAGAGTTAAATCCCTATTCTCCACACCTCTCACCTCCACCACCCCTCCCTGTCCCAGCCAGCATCATCTCTTTGGGGACCACTCCTCTGGCTTTCATTTTTCAGCCACAGTGATTCTTTGGAAAAGTCAAATCATATCACTTCTCTGCTTCTTCCCCAACACAGCTGCATGGCTCCGCTCTCCCTCCTTCAAGTCTCTGCTCAATGTCACTTCATTAAAGGCACCTTCTATAAACTACCTTGTATAAAATATTATTTATTTTCTCTATCCCGGCATTCTAATTTCTCTTATCCTAATTAATTTTTCTTTAGCCCTTATTTTGATGAGTATTATGCTGAATACAGGCAGCCCTCACTTTTCATGGCAGTGCAAGATTGCAAAAATGACTGTGCAACCTGAAACCCAGGAAAGCAGTCTCCATATCCAATCAGAAAAACAATGATCATTCTGTGACCTTTTCCATTTTTTGTCAAAATATTAGAAACTCTCACACTCTCAGTTACAAATGTAGAGGACAATGAAAATATAATGAAATAAATATTTATTTGTGCACTACAATTCAAAGCATTAGAAACATTGAGAGTTCAAGTGTTGTTTCTTTGTAAAAATGTATCCAGAGTAGTTGGAAGAGTGCTTGCCTTTTTTTGTATATTTCTAATATGGAGTGATATAGTTTGGCTCTGTGTCTCCATCCAAATCTCATCTTAAATTGTAATCTGCATGTGTTGTGGGATGGGCCTGGTAGGAGGTGACTGAATCATGGGGGCGGACTTCCCCCTTGCTGTTCTTGTGATACTGAGTTCTCATAAGATCTCAGTGAGTTCTCATGAGATCTGGTTTTTTGAAAGTGTGTGGCAAGTCCCCCTTCGCTCTCTCTCTCTCTCTCTCCTGCCACCATGTGAAAAAGGTGCCTGCTTCCATTTCTCCTTCCACCATGGTTGTAAGTTTCCTGAGGCCTCCCAGTCATGCTTCCTGTTAAGCCTGTGGAACTGTGAGTCCATTAAACCTCTTTTATTCATAAATTATCCAGTCTCTGGTAGTTCTTTATAGCAGTGTGGGAATGGGCTAATACATGGAGCAAGCATTGTTTCTTTTCATTTGTTTGTTTTATTTTTATTTTTTTGAGATGGAGTTTCACTCTTATTGCCCAGGCTGGAGTGCAATGTCGTGATCTTGGCTCACTGCAACCCCCGCCTCCAGGGTTCAAGTGATTCTCCTGCCTCAGCCTCCTGAGTAGCTGGGATTACAGGCATGCACCACCACACCCAGCTAATTTTGTATTTTTAGTAGAGATGGGGTTTCTCCATGTTGATCAGACTAGTCTTGAACTCCTGACCTCAGGTGATCCACCTGCCTTGGCCTCCCAAAGTGCTGGGATTACAGGCATGAGCCACCGTGCCTAGCCAGCAAGCATCATTTCTATTATACCTTGGTGTTTTGCCATCTTTCTAAGTTTGGACTAGCTTCCAACATCTTATCCCTTGAATTTTCAATATTGTGAAATCACTCCAGAAGATCCTTTCATGTGAAGTTTTATGCTGGCATTTCCACCTTTGGGACATCTTCAGCCCTTTTATTACCACTTCTCTCCCATTTGTGGCAGTTTGCCTTTACTACCTCCCTCTGGCTGCCTATCTGAAGTTCCTGCATCAGGGTCTACATTGCCACAGTCAACTATTTGTACTTCTGGAATTCCACTCACATATTTGAACCTCACTTGCAGCATTTTCACTTCTCATTTCTTCACTGCACTTTCATCTTGGTTGCAAAATTCCTCTTTCAATTATTCATTTCTGTAAAATGTCATATGGGCTCATCACTGGGAGACAAGGAGGCAACCCAACTATAGGCTTTGCTGTTTGAGTAGGAGATCCATAGGGACCAATCACCAACAGACTTTGAAAGACGCAACATGACTGGTTACTGATCATGACGAGCTTTTATTTCCATGGTGATTTGTGGACTGAAGAGCTAGCCCAGAAGTTTGTACTCTATGCAAATTACATTAAATTTACTATGGCACCTAAATTTTGCGACTTGTGTTGTGGGACTGATGTTACTTAACTAAACTATGGTAAGTGAAATGCATGCATGTCATCACCAAAGTGAGAACTGCCTGTATTTATCTATCTTACGCAAATGGAATGTCAGTTACATCGTGGCGGGTTGGGGGTGGGGGAGGATTATCTGTATCCTCAGTTGCCAGAACTGTGTCTGCCATATAATAGGCTGTCAATTTTTTTAAATGAGTGAATACATCATTGAGGTCATTGGTTTCTACTAGGTGTTGGATTTCAAAAGAAAACTTCTCTTCATTTGATCACTTGGCTTGTGTGCTGTATTCTCAAGCTCTTTCTTTAAAGACTACTCTCTCTTCTTCCTGTTTAAAACGTTCCATCAAAAATTCAACATCCTCTAGAAAGTAAGAAAGTGCTAAAAAGAAAAAAAAGTCAACCCCAAAACCAAAACCCACAGTGACTGGAGTACATCAAAGAGGCGCAGGAACCAACTGAAAGAGCTCCCAAAGGCCAAAGCTGGAACACTTTCAGCAAAAAAATAAGTAAAGTAGTAATGAGTTATAGTCCAAAGTATAAAATAAATATCTGAGTCCATACTGATATAAATAAATGATTGAATAAATTAATGGGAAAGAAGAGAAGAATCTCCAGTGCAGAAGAGTCCCAGATAATTTATTTATACACCCCACCCTAAAGGAGGTGGAACATAACTTCCACTCCTGAAGTGTGGGCTGTGCACTGCGACTTCTTTGCAAAGAGTACAGCATGGAAAAAAGGAGAAAAAATAACTTTACAGTGGAAAAATCTGAGAAATACAGCTTCAGCCAGGTGATCAAGAGTTCATCAACAGTTATAAATCAACATCAAGAATCATAAATCATGTCACTAATATGTACCTTTAATATGATGTGATGAAGATGACACTTTTCCTCTATTACCTTCCCCCCAAAACTCACAACCCCAATCTAATCATGAGGAAAACATCAGACAAATTTCGATAAGGAGGCGTCCTGCAATATCGGGCCCAGAACTCCTCAAAACTGTCAAGGTCATCAAAATCAAGGAAAGTCTAAAAAACTGTCATAGCCAAGAGAAGCTTGAGGAGACATGACAAGTAAATGTAACAGGTATCCTGGATGGGATGCTGGAAGAGAAAAAGGACATAAGGTAAAAAGAAAAGATCTAAATAAACTATGAACTTTGATTAATCATAATGTATCAATATTGGTTCATTGATTATAATAATGTATCATATCAATGTAAGATGCTAATGATAGGGCTCAATTTTTCTGTAAATCTAAAGCTGTCCTTAAAAAATTAAGTCTATTAGGAAAAATTAACGTCTTGTCCTCAGCTAGGTTTTATTCGCCTCTTGTACCCCGTGGGGAACAATGCAAGGAAATGTGCGGTAGGGAGACTTTGTTGATATTCCAAAGTTTTATCTCACTTCAAAAGCCTGAGGTTTCCTTTCCTCTCGTCCTTCCTCTGTCCCCTACCAGAACTCACCCCAGATCTAGGCACTCAGATCCCAGAGGAAGTGGCTTCTCAATCCCCCGTGATGCTCACCCTAAACTTTTCCCATTAGTAAAATCCAGGTCAGACCAAGTGGGATCAGAAAACTTTGGGTTATGTGGGTGAGCTGGGATAGCTTTGAGGACCTGACTATGAGTGAGTGAATAATGTCCTGAGCCCAAGTCTTCACAGGAACAAGTTGTTCCCAAGAATTGTGTAATGGATGCTGAGAGGCACCTGGCTGTGGAGATGGTCCTCAGCATCAGCTCTATTTGCGATTGTCTCAGCTGAAGGGAGTGCCCTTGCTTAGGTCATATCTGGTAACAAACCACATCTCATTGGACTCATCAACCTAGTTGTATAAAGGCCCAGCTCTCTTATCCTAACTCAGAGCAACTCTGGAGGAATATCCTAGTACCAGGCTCCATGCAAGGTCAGCTGAGGTCTTCAATGGGACTTGATTGCAGCCCAGCTTCTTCTTCTACCCAATCCTGCTTCCCTCTTCTCCCATCCACAAGTGTTGATCCTAAAAGTACTCCCTGAAAAATAACCTGCTTGTTTGTCTTCACCCCAGAGTCTGTCTCCCAGGGAACCCAACCTGGGACAGTGAAGCTATGCTACGTATCAGAAAGGTGGGGATCCCTTCATCTCTAAGGGAGCAAGTCAGTCACAGAAGAAGGCCTTGTTTATAGTACCTCCAGATTAATGAGAATCCACAAAAATGTTTATTCAAGAGAGGGACATAATTAAATCTATGTTGTAAAAAGACCAGTCTGGCTGAAGAAGGAGAAAGAGATTATAGGGGGCAAATAAAAATGGGGGTACCCTAGTGAGAAGACAATTGTTCTTATTCAGACAAGAGATGATGATAGAGATGGAGAAAGAGATTAATTCAGAAGGGATTTAGGAGGTAAATCCAATAGGGCCTGGTAGGGGCAAGATAGGAGTGTGAAACTATGCCCCCAAAGAGTTAAAGAAACCAGTTACTAACAGAAATTCTTGAGTTTACAGGATAGCAGATAAGAAAAAAAAAACTTGCTAAACTGCCGAAACTTCCTCCACCTGTAAGATAACAAAACTGACTAAAATCTGTTGGAACCAATATGGCCAACTGGAGTTTGCTCAGAATGAGCTTGCTGATGTCACAGCCTGAGTTTCTACCACGTATTTCATAATGACGCCCCAGGGTTTTGCACATGGGAGCCGCGAAGAGGCATAGAGAGATAATCGTACATGCCCAAGGACTTTCCAGGCCTCCCCTTTCCTTTCACAAATCACATACTAATCCCAGAATCCACCCCCTAAACTTTTGCTAATGAAACTACTGCCTTGAAGCCAGCACATGGAGCTAGATTTGAGGTAGACTTCTGTCTTCCTGTTAGTCAACTTGCAATAAAAAGCTTTTCTTTTCTCAAAAGCCTGGTGTCACAGTATTGGCTTCTAGCACATCAGGCAGCAACCCCCTTTTACTTGGTAACAAGTGGATAAGTGAAAGTACAGAACATGAGTCCCTTCCTGGTTTGACAAACTGCTTAGATGATGGTACCAAATACAAAACAGGCATGGTGTGGGAGAAGATGAGGTTTGTGAGTGCAGATCTGAAACTCAAACTTGAATATTTAAGGTATACGAAGAGGCCAGGCTCAGTGGCTCACACCTGAAATCCCAGCACTTTGGGAGGCCGAGGCAGGTGGATCACCTGAGGTCAGGAGTTCGAGACCAGCCTAACAAATATGGTGAAACCCTGTCTCTACTAAAAATACAAAAATTAGCCAGGCGTGATGGTGGGCGCCTGTAGTCTCAGCTACTCGGGAGGCTGAGGCAGGAGAATCACTTGAACTCGGGAGGCAGAGGTTGCAGTGAGCCGAGGTCATACCATTGCACTCCAGCCTGGGCAACAAGAGCGAAACTCCGTCTCAAAAAAATATATATACAAATGAAGATGTCAAGAAGGTTGCAGAATATACAGGTCTGCATCATGGGCCCAAGATTACTCAGCTCCTAGGAGGTGGATTCAGGATTCTAACCTAGATTATATCTGATTCCAAAGCTGGCACTCTTGGATACTGACCCGTGAGTACTGACTCTCCAAGGAACTTAGAGTCCAATGAAAGGTGAGAAGTTTCCTCAGAGTAGGGGAAGGGGAGGATGATGGAGGCTGGAGGAATGTTCCTGTCTAGTTCCAAGCAGGGGCCATGGATAGGAATTCCTTTGTGGAATTCATCATTTCAGAACAACGGGATAGGATGATGACATCACAAGGGGATGGGGACTCTTGTCGTCTCAGAGAGAATGTGCCAGCCTGGCTCTGCTTTCTTTTCCTAAAGGGTCTAACACCTCTCCCGGCCCTGACATCTAGCTGGTCCCTGAGGAGGAGGCAGAAGTCATGAGGAGGCAATGGGGAGACAGCCATGGCAGCCAGTGCCTGCCTGTGGATGCTTGGACATTAAAGGGTCACCAGCTGAGTGTGGGCTGAGTGTCCCTGAACACAACGTTTCTGCTTAGGAAGAACCCATTCCAGAGCTGAGAGAGAAGGATGCCAACATGCTGCTTCCTCCCTCTTTCTGGGGGCATTTCTTCTACCCCTCCAATCCCATCTCTGAGAGCTGGTCCCAGGTCCAGCCCAAGCAGAAGAGGCAGCCCTCACCTTCCCAGGTGTTTGTAGGCATGTTACTCTCCCTCCTAGAGAGTGTTCCCCACAGCTCTGCCTTCCCTGCAGGCCTCCTCCATCCTCTAAAGCACAAATCATCACCCCCTCCACAACTCGAATGTCTTTCTCAGCCACGCCTGATTCCTCTGCAGGAAGGAAAAAGGAAGCAGTTCCTGGTAGTGTGTGGAGGGACCCACAGAAAAGCCAAAAGCCCACAGCAGATATTGCTTGTTTTTTACCTCTAACTACTCTGGAGTGCAAGAAAGGGCATCCATTGTAAAGTCCAACTCTTATCAAGTGGGTGAGGCTATAGACATCTTGTCTCTTTCTTCAGCTGTGCAGCTCAGAGAGGCCCAGATGTTGAGCTCACACAGGAGCTAGACCCATACCTGCCCATCATGTGGTTGCGGCCTTGGTCTAGCCTATGTGTCTGAGGCTCCTAGACAGGCAAAGGCCATGAAGTTGGGGAGAACCTGTGAGATGGGGTGAAACTCAGGAAGGAGTATAAGGCTGTGGGTGTCAAGCCCCCCAGCCCCAGCAAAGCTAAATACTTCCAGCAGCAACTTCCTAGCTTGAAGCAACCTTGTCTGTTCAATTTTATAATCACAAAGGAAAAAGTGTCCCAGTCCCCTGGCCTTTCCTCTCATCGCAATCCCCTTCCTCTGACATCACAGAGGTAAGAACTGTCTTCTCTGCTCAGAGCACTGAGTCAAGGGCATCTCCAGGACAGACATTCAGGCAGAGCAAGTTCCAGGTTTCACCACAATGCCCATCCCTGCCTCCCCACTCCACCCACTTCTGCCTTCCTTACTGCTGTATCTGCTGCTTGAACTGGCAGGTGAGTGGGGCCTCAGTGTATGTGTGTGGTGGGTTCTCCCCTCTGCCTGTTTAGTGAACTCTCCCTCACCTGTTCCCATAGAATTTCTTTTGGGAGAGTTTTCTCAATCTTATCTGAGTTCTGAGAATAGGCAGAACTCAGAAGACTACACTGGGATGGCCCCCAATTCTGACAAAGTCTCCCGGTGGCCATGTCTGTTGCAAATCTCTTTGCTCAGGTAAAGGACTCACACCTACGGTCACAGGGCTGGGCACAGCCCCCATCGCAGCTCTCACCCTCCAGCCTCTGGAATCAAAGGACGTGTAATTTATTTTATTTTATTTTTACCTTTACTTATTTTTTTGAGACAGGGTCTCACTCTGTCACCTAGGCTGGAGTGCAGTGGTGCGATCTTGGCTCACTACAACTTCCACCTCCTGGGCTCAAGTGATTCTCGTGCCTCCACCTCCCAAGTAGCTGGGACTACAAGCAGGCGCCACCATGCCCAGCTAATTTTTGTCTTTTTTGTAGAGATGGGGTTTCACCATGTTGCCCAGCCTGGTCTCAAACTTATAAGCTCAAGAGTTCCACCTGCCTCGGCCTCCCAAAGTGCTGGCATTATAGGCGTGAGCCACCACACCTGGCCCCTGGCAGATTTTACACTTCTTTCTGTGAAATTCAGTTTTTTATTTCTGTGTTGCCACTGTATTTGGCTGCTCTTAAAAAGTACTGCAAACTGGGTGCTTTAAATTACAGAAATTAATTTTCTCACAGGTCTGGAGACTAGACATTCAAAATCGAAGTGTGGGCAGGGTTGGTTCTTTCTGAGGACTGTGAGGTTGAATCTGTTCCATGTCTGTCTCTGAGCTTCTAGCAGTGGTAGCCTCAAACATTTGTTGGATGGCAGGTGGCACCACCCTCCCTGTATCCTCACATCATCTTACTCCCATGTATGTCTGTCTCTGTGTCCAAATTTCCACTTCCTATAAAAACATCCACCATATTGGATTAGCACCCACCTCAGTGACCTCATTTTAACTTGGTTTCCTCTGTAACTCTATTTCCAAGTAAGGTCACATTCTGAGCTACTTGTGGTTAAGACTTCAACATATATTTCGGAGGCATACAATTCAACTCATAATAGCCTCAACATGAAATTTTAATAACTTAGATATATTCTTTGTTGGTTTATGTACTGCATTTATATCTGTCTGTGCTTTATACATAGGAAGGGTAACTATAAAGCTTCCTCTTTTTATTCATTGGAGAGTTAAGGATGACTAAAAATATTTAGGTAAAAGCTAACTTAAGATACTTAAAGCTAGTAAAACTCACTTGAATTTTTAACTGTACTTATTGGGTGAGGTACACAGACTGTAAGGTGACTCCCAACTATCCCACCCTTATGTAATCTCAGTTGTGTGTGACATGCTTCTATCTGATAGAATATGGCTAAAGTGATGCACTGTCTCCCCCTTGAGTATGTTAGGTTGTGTAAGATCTATCACACTAGAGTTTTTTGTAACTTCTGGCCTTAAAGAAGCAAGGAGCCATGTTGCAAACTGCCTGTGAGAAGGCCCACATGGCAAGGAACTGAGGGAAGCCCCTAGAAGTTGAGGGCTTCAGTCCTACAACCACAAAGACCTGAATTCTGCCAACAACCTGAGTGAACTTAGAATGAACACTTCCCCAGTCAAACCCCCAGATGAGAACACAGCCCAGCTGGCACCTTGAGTGGAGCTTGGTGAGACCTTGAAGCAGAGAACCCAGCTAAGCTATATCTGAATTACAAATGGACAAAAATTGTGAAATAATTAATATGTGTTGTATTCAGCCACTAAGTTTGTGGTAATTTGTTATTCAGCGATAGAAAAGGAATATACCGAGTAAGACTGCAAAACCATTCAAAATAAAGTCCTCCATTGTTTTGTAGAACTTATTTGTTTTTAAAGGTGTACAACTTGATGGTTTTTTAAATTTTATCTTGGTTTTAATTGACAAATAATAATTGTATATATTTATGTGGTATAATGTGATGTTCTTATACATGTCTACACAGTGAAATGATCAAAACAGGCTAATTAACATATCCATCACCTCACATACTTATCACTTCTTTGTGGTAAGAACATTTAAAATCTACTCTTTTAGCTATTTTGAAGTATGCATTAACTATAGTCACCATGCTGTGCAATAGATCACCAGAACTTATTCCTCATGTCTAACTACAACTTTATAGGCTTTGACCAGCATCTCCCATTTCCTTGTCCAACTCTCCACCACCCCAGACCCTGGTAACCACATTCTATCCTTTACTTCTTTGAGTTTGACTTTTTTGGATTCCACATATAAGCAAGATTCCACATATAAGCAAGATCATGCGGTATTTGTCTTTCTGTGCCTGGCTTATTTCACACCATAATATCCATGGTGTCATAAGTGACAGAATTTTCTGATTTTTAAAAGCTAAATAGTATTCCACTGCATATTTGTGTGTGTGTATGTGTGTGTATAATCACATTTTTATTCCTTTATACATTGATGGGCACTTCAGTTGTTTCTATATTTTGGCTATCGTGAATAACTGCAATTTTGTAGAACTTATCTTGTAGACATTTTGTGTATCTGCCATGAACTCAATGTCAGTGTGGCTTGTGTGCTGCCCAAGAATACACAAGAGCAATTAAGTACTAAGGAATAAGATTTTGTTTGGTAGAATTGATCATTGACAAACCAACCATTGTAATATCTAAGATATTCCTACACCCCAAAAACCAACTGTGACCTTTTACGGAAAATAGCAACTTCATTGAGAATGCATGCCTCAGTGTTTACTCTGGGAGAGGTGAATGAGTGGCCTTTCACACCACAGAACACCCGGTATGGGAGGGAGCTGCCTTCATATGCAGGTCACTCCATATGCAGTATGTTGGTTATCAACATACTGTCCTTAGCTTGGGGCGGTATCCTTGATTTTGAGACAATTAGAAAAATCTGACCCAAATTCTATTTTGCATTTTCTCATTTAATAAAAATGTACTCATATATTTATTTAAAATATGTTTATTTAGTGCCTAATATATTGCAGGCCATCCTCATATCCTGATGCAGAAGGAAAGTGCCATTCTCCTATTTGTACACTGGTACCTCCCCTTCACCTCACATGGCACCCAGCATTGTAATTTTTATATGACTGGTGCCATCACATGATGCTGAAATAAAGCTATCATATTGAGATCCCACCTTGACCTATAACCAGACCCTCAGAGCATCTTGAGCCAAGACAGAGAACATAAGAGATGATTCCATGTTTATTTCCAGGAACTTCAGATGAAGAGTTCCAGGTGAACCAGCCTCAGACTTTAGTGTCAGTCAATCCCGGAGATGTCCTAACCCTGGCCTGCAATATGTCTGCTCTGTCCCCAGAAGGGCCTGTCTTGTGGTTCAAGAGCACTGGGCCAGGACAACAATTAATCTATAGTTTCAATGGAAGCCACTTCCCCAGAGTAACTCCAGTGGAAAACACAATGGTTGATCAAACTGACTATTCCATTCGCATCAGTGACGTGTTGCCAGAGGATGCTGGCACCTACTACTGTGTGAAGTTAAGGGTAGGACACCCTGACATGGAGTTTTTCTCTGGTCCAGGCACCATCGTGTATGTGAATGGTGAAGACAGCCTGATGCACTTTATTCCTTGGGTTTATGAAGATGAATCTTTAAAACCCTTCACCATGTACCAAATCATCACTACATACTGAACACCGTGCTCCTTTATCCACAAACTACCCTGTAGACTAGGTTTCTACCAATGGCCTTTCTAGTGAGCCATTCTGGACAACCTGTGCCAAATACTGAATCAAGCTATGTTGACAAGCCACATCCTTCTCTGATGCCAACCCCACCAGAACCCAATGACATAGGAGACATTTACAAATAAAAAGATACTGGATATGCAAGGTGCAACTACATGTGTGCACTGCGTGGCCTAAATTGTAAGAAAACTGGGCCCTAGAAGGCTGACTGACTTCTAAGGTTTTACGAAGAAACCTGGGCCCAGGTATATGCATTGTGTGTATTATGACTTATTCCATGACCCTGAACTTCCAGTCACAAATGCTAGCAGCTATATCTTAGCTTCTGATGGAATCTCAACATAGGTGAAGTTTTCCCCAAAATGCCCAGTATCTCCTGGGCCAAAACAAAGGGCTCTTCAGGCAGATAGAATCTCTACATGCCTCCATGATCCCAGTCACCTTCCTATTACCAACTGGAATGTGATTGGGACCTGATAGCAAGTACCTGAGTGGTCACCACAGTCCAGTCTGAGATCACACTCCCATTCCCCATACAAGTCAATGAGTGGATGTGATCTCCTACCATGGCCTGGCCCTGTTGTTAGGGAATTCTTAGACCAGAATGAGAAGTCTTGTATATCAATCTCTCCAAAGTCTTTTTTGCAAAAAGCCTTCCCATAGGGGTTGAGTCATTCCCTGATACTTGAACTTTCCCAGGTCTGTCCTGAGACTTCCATGCCCAGCCCCACTGTTCTTTAATTCCCAGTATTTTTATTCCCAGGATAACCAGTATTTCCTTCTCCTCACCACCCTCTGAATTAACGTCACGAAATACAGTGGTATTAGGTGTCCCTCAGTTCTTCCAGGAGAACTGACCTTCCCAGTAATATTTCCCTTGAATCCAGACACATCCATAATGCCAAAATGGCAATGGAAAATCCACAGGTTTCCCTTAAGTTACATAATGTCAATGCAGGCTGCCTTCCTACCATTACCTCCTGGCCCTGCCAGCCAGGAGTTCCCTTTCTCTCTAACCTGCTCCTTAGGCAGTCTGTGGTTTTGACAACCAAGCTTAATAGGAGAGATTATTACCAGGACCTGACACATTGTAGGGTAGTGATGATGACTGTGTAGGAGGGTAAAGGGTGGCTGGTGAGAACCTCCAAAATTGTAGAGGGCCCTTGAGGTTCTAATCTCTTTTTGTTGAGGAGAGGAAACCCTCTCCCTTCTCTCTCTTGAAGAGATAAGTAGTGGAACCATATGCTGTTGCCAAGACCACCTCATTCTTTAATTGTTTTAACTTCTTCTGCACATCTCTCAGCATGAATTTCTCTACAAATTCCGAGGCTAATCACCCTTCAGAGGAGAGAGGAAGGCCAACCCCAAACTCAGTGGAGATGTAGGGTTGAGGGACAGGACTTGAACCCAGTTCCAAATGTACCAAGTGACTCTAGGCAATTAGATGGATAGGGAAACTAGTCTTTCTCCATAAACATTACCCATTGATAATTGCCCCTTCTCCCTCCCTGTCCTCCTCTTACCACGGTTGAGGGCTGAGGAATGGAACTGAGGAGGAATACATCTGGTCTTCTGGACTAACTCCCCTCCTTCAGCACTCTAGGGAGAAGCTGCCTCCATGCGCAAAGACCTCTCTTTACTCAGTGCATGGGCATTTGTGCATGTCATTAAAAGAATTAATGAATGAGGCCCAACTGTGACCTGTACCCATGCTTAAGCTAGAACAGGGGAAATGAGAAATGATTTTCAGTTTTTTTCCAGGAGCCACACATGTGTTCCATGTGCAACAAACGGAGATGTCACAGACTGTATCAACTGGGGAGTCAATCATCTTGAGTTGCAGCGTACCTGATACCTTACCAAATGGACCTGTCTTGTGGTTCAAGGGAACAGGGCCAAACCGGAAATTAATCTACAATTTCAAACAAGGTAACTTTCCCAGAGTAAAAGAGATTGGAGACACCACCAAGCCTGGCAACACAGACTTTTCCACCCGCATCGGTGAAATCTCTCTTGCTGATGCTGGCACCTATTACTGCGTGAAGTTCATAAAAGGAAGAGCTATCAAGGAGTACCAATCAGGTCGGGGCACTCAGGTGTTTGTTACTGGTGAGTATGTCTCCTATACCCCATACCCCCTGGTGTATAATATCATCTCAGCAGTTATGTCTTCTATTCATTCAATAATTGCTGTGTGCCAAATATTATTGAAGGTACAACATACATTTGATCTTTTTAATTCTCTCAGCAAGCTGTGAGTTAGGTATTTTACAGGAAGAAAAAAAGACTTGAAAAGGTTGAGTGATGAGTGATAAGAGCTATTTTGGTTGATTTCTCAATATTTAATCCACCCCCCCATGACTAAGCTAAGCCAACTAGGATAATTCCATGTTCCCTGCTAGAGGTTTACTCAAATATGGGCTGAACTTGGCCAGTTTGGGTCTATCAGAGAAAAAGACAGGCTTGCAGAAAAATCTGGCAATCTAAAGTAATTCTTCCCTTTGTTGGCTGGAAACAAGCAACTGTGTTGCTCCAGGTGCTTTAAGCAGGCATCTTATGACCATGAGGGGAATAAGGTTGAGAAAAAGTCTAGATGAATGCAGATATGTAACAAGTGTGGATTGACAATCTGCACAACCATACTGCTCCTTGTTCCAATCTCACCTCTGGACTTCTAATAATGTGAAAGAAAACATCTCCTTGCTAAGCCAATTTGCTTAAATCAACAATGTCCTAAGGGCTACAAGAATGATAAAAGTCGCATATCCCACAGTGTGCTGTAGTGTGTTGAACTGCAAGTACAAATCTATGTTTCCTTGCATCCAAAGCCTTTTTCTTAGTGTTTTGCTACTTGTGGTGCCCTGTGAACTCTGGGCAATATCCAGCCTGAGAAATTATTAAATTGGTAATACAATAATGCTAACATTTGTTGGGCATCTACTATATTCCAAACATTTCATCTATATTATCCACACAGCAACATTTGAATTGCTGGATGCTTGTACTCACTGTACAGATGAGGAACCTAACTCAGGGAGATTTCAGGAGTGTACATAGTAGGGAATAAAGAGGTGGGGTTGGTCTGGGCCCAGTCCAGTATGTTCTATATTAGTGAAGAACATTTACTTACAAGAAAGAAGATCAAATGCATTCATTTCAACCAAAAATATGAGTTGATTGATTCTGTACCTGCAGAGGATTCTGGGTTCCTCACAGTATTCAAGGCAGAACTTTTGGAACCAGGGACTTAAGGATTGGATTTAGGGCTTAGTGTTACCAAGACTGTGGCTCTCTGAAATTCTCTCATCTCTTCATGGCTTTGTTCTTTCCTGCTGCATATAAACCTTCAATATATGATAGCGAAAATAAATGCAGAAAATGTTGATATTCATTCCCCCATCTTACAACCAAGGTGGAAAGACAGCTTCTTCCTACCAACCTTCACAAATGAGTTCTAGGGAACTATCCACATTAGCCTTTTGTATGCCATGTTGTCAACATTTTATTCATTGTTGCTAGGGAGAGGAGGTGCCATGGGAGATAACCAATCAACCCAATGGAACAAATGCTAAGCAGGTTGAAAACAAAATATGTTCATCCACCACATGATCCACACCCTACCTTATCAGATGAGGAAGTTGAGCCTCTGAAAGGTTAATGGGCTTGTCTTCCAGGTTATGGGTACTGGAACCCAGGCAGACTCTTCTCGGAAGCCTTTGGGTTTATGGCTTTGCCTCCTTCTTAGTAAGAAGTCTCTAGTTAGAGTGGAGATATAGGAGTGCATGACAGCTGTTTAGAGGGAGAATACTGTGAATGAGTTCAATATCCTTATTAACATTCAAATGTTCTGAGTCAGAAATGTACCAAATTTATGCCATTTCTTAATAAATAAAAATGTATACATATGTTTTTAAAATACTTAGCTATGTATTCGTTTCTTGTAGTTGGTGTAAGTAATGGATACAAATTTGATGGCTTAAAACAACAGAAATAGACCATTATGGGTGGCATAACAGCACAAGGAGTTCCAAGGGCCCACTCCATGGAAACTGGTGAAAATTATTTTTAAAAAATATTTAGAGGCTCTGGAAATAGTATTAAGGGCATATCATAAATGAAGAAATAATTTTTAAACTACTAAAACTGGGGAAGAAAAGTAAAAGTCTGATATTTGAACCAAAACCCCCCTTTTCCCTGTCAAAGGCTATACCCCATGGCAAAGAAGAGGAATCAACTGCACCAAAATAATCCATCCAGTCACTCAACAACTGTACAAGCAGATGACAATAACAAGCCTCGGTGGTTGTGAGGAAGACCAATATCCAGAGTTTCTACAATGTATTATCTAAAATGTCCAGTTTCAAAAAAGTGAGACATGCAATAGAACAGAAAAGTATGACAAGTATACCAAAAACAAACCAAAAAAAAAAGGTATCAGAAACTGCTTGTTATGACTACCAGATGTCAAACTTAACAGGCAAAGCCTTTGGTGTAACCATTACAAATATGTTCAAAGAAACATGATTAAACAAACCATGATTAAATAAGTACAAGAAAGTAACATGATAATGTTGCATCAAATAGAAGATATCAATAAACAGATAGAAATTATTAAAAAGAACCAAATGGAAATTTTATTATTCAAAAGTATAACAACTGAAAGAAAAATTACCCTAGAGGGGATTAACAGTAGATTTGAAGAAGCAGATTTAGCAAATTTGAAAATAGATTAATATAAATTATGGAATCTGAAGAACAGAGAAAAATTAAATGAAAATAACATTTAAAAAATGAACAGAGCCTCAGAGAAATGTAGGCCATCATTAAGCACACCGCATACATGTAATAGGGATAGCAGAAGGAGAGGAGAAAGAGAAAACAGCAGAAAAAAATATTCAAAGAAAGAATAGCTGAAAACTTCTCAAGTTTATTTAGTCAGCTGGACTGAAGATTGAAAAAGGAAACTCAAATTACTAGAATCAGAAATGAAGGAAGGAACATTACTAGTAACTTTATAGAAATAAAAAGGAATATTAAAGAATACTAAGAAAAAATGTGTGCCTATAAACTGGGTTTATATGATGAAAAAGACAAACTCCTAGAAGACATAAAAATTACCAAAACTGGCCCAAAAATAATAGAGCATTTCAAGATACCTATAACAACGAAATAGATTAAATTAGTAATAAAAAATTACCCTGATATCGACACCAGACAAAGACATCACAAGAAAAAAACACAGACCAAATATATCTTATGTATATGGACACAAAAATCCCTTAAGAAAATACAAGCAAACTGAAACCAGCAACGTATAAAAAGCATTATTCATGTTGACCAAGTGGGATTTATCCCATGAATACAAGGTTGGTTTAATATCTGAATGTCAATTAATTTAATACAACACAATATCAATAAAATAAAAAAGAAAACCACATAATCCTCTCAAGATGATAAAAAAAAGGAATTTGGTAAAATCTAAAATTCTTTTATTTAAAAAGGTACTCAAAAAACTAGGAATAGTATAGGGAACTTTATCAACCTGACAAAGAGCATGGATGCAAAACCCACAGCTAACATCATATTTAGCAAAACCGAAAGCCACAGCCAATGTCACAATTAATGAGGATGGTTAGATGCTGTCCCCAGTAGATCAAGAATAAGACAAGGATGTCTCCTATCACCATTTCTACTCAACATTGTACTAAAATTTTTAGTCAAGACAATTAAGTAATAAAAACAATCCACATTGGAAAGGATGAAGTAAAACTATCCCTATTGAAAAATGGCATGTTCTTGTATATAGAAAATCCTAAGGAACCCACTAAAAAACTATTCAAACTACTGAGCAAGTTCAGCAAGCTTGAGAATATAGTTCAACATACAAAAATCTATTACATTTCCACACACTTGGAATGAACACTAAAAATAAAAATAAATTTAACAAAAGAAGTGCAAATTTATACTCTGAAAACTACAAAAAATGTTAAATGAAAGAAGATCTAAACAAATTGAAAATGTTCCCATTTTCATGGGCCGGAAGATTTAACATTGTTAAGATGGCACTATTCCCCCAAACTGGCCTACAAATCCAACACAATCCTTATCAGAATCCCAACCTACTTTTTTGTAGAAATTGACAAGCTGATCTTAACATTCATGTGGAAATATGAAGGATCCAGAATAGCCAAAACAATCCTGAAAAATAAAGTAGGATAACACGTTTTTCTTTCAAAACTTACTACAGGCTGGACGCAATGGCTCACGCCTGTAATCCCAACACTTTGGGAGGCTGAGATGGGAGGATCACTTGAGGACAGGAGTTTGAGGCCAGCCTGGTGAACGTAGTGAAATCTCATCTCTAAAAATAAATAAATAAAATAAAAATAAAAGTTCACTACAAGTCCACAGCAATCAAGATAATGTGGTACTGGAACAGGATAGACCTATAGACCAATGGAAAAGAGAGAGTCCAGAAACAAGCCCATGTATCTGTGGTCAACTGATTTTCAACAAGTGTGATAATGAGGAAAGAAGCATCTTTTCAACAAATAATGCTGAAACAAGTGGATAGCCACACACAGAAAACAATGAAGTTGAACCCTAGTTCACACCATATACAAAAATTAACTCAAAATGGTTTGAAAGCCTAAAAATACCTATAAAGCTTTTATAATAAAACATAGGGATAAATCTTAATGACATCAGATTTTGCATTGGCTTCTTAAGCATAGTATCAAAAGCATGAGAAACAAAAGAAAAAATAGATATATTGGACTTCATAAAAATTAAAACCTTTTATGCTTCAAAGGACACTATCAAGAAAGTAAAAAGATAACCCACAGAATGGGAAAAATATTTGCAAATTACATATCTGATAAGGGCCTTGAGTTTAGAATATATAAAGAATTTCTCCAAAGCAGATATTCAAATTGCCAATAAGCACATCAAAAGAAGCTCAGCATAATTCGTCCTCAGGGAAATGCAAATCAAAACTATAATGAAATACAACTTTGCACTCATAAGGATAGCTAAAATCAAAAATCAGATAACAAATGTTTATGAGAATGTAGAGGAATTGTAAACCTCATACACTGCAGGTGGAAATGCAAAAAGGTGAAGCCACTTTGGAAAATAGATAGGCAGCTCCTCAAACAGTCAAACATAAGTTACTATATGACCCAGCTATTCCACTCCTAGGTATTTACTCAAGAGAAATGAAAACATATGTTCACACAAAAATTTGTGCACAAATGTTTATAACAGCATTCACACTATCTGAAAGGTAGAAACAATCCAAACATCTATCAACTGATGAATGGAAAAGCAAGGTATGATCTACACATACAGTGGAATATTATTAGGCTATGAAGAGGAATGACATACTAATACATGCAACAACATGGATAAACCTTGAAAGCATATGCTAAGTTAAAGAATAAAATCACAAAAGGTCACTTATTCTCTCTAGATTCTTCCTCTCTGTGCAGGACATCTCTGAAAGAAAGACAGCAGCCCCAGTCAGGGGCTTATAGATAAAACTCCCATCTCCCTGGGACAGAGCACCAGGGGGAAGGGGCGGCTGTGGGCACAGCTTCAGCAGACTTAAACATTCCTGCCTGCCGGCTCTGAAGAGAGCAGTGGATCTCACAGCACAGCGCTTGAGCTCTGCTAAGGGACAGACTGCCTCCTCAAGTGGGTCGCTGACCCCCGTGCCTCCTAATGGGGAGACACCTCCCAGCAGGGGTCAACAGACACCTCATACAGGAGAGCTCTGGCTGGCATCTGGCAGGTGCCCCTCTGGGATGAAGCTTCCAGAGGAAGGAGCAGGCAGCAATCTTTGCTGTTCTGCAGTCTCCACTGGTGATACCCACGAAAACAGGATCTGGAGTGGACCTCCAGCAAACTCCAGCAGACCTGCAGAAGAGTGGCCTGACTGTCAAAAGGAAAACTAACAAACAGAAAGCAATAGCATCAACACCAACAAAAAGGATGAGCATGCAAAAATCCCATCAAAAGGTCACCAACATCCAAGATCAAGGTAGATAAATCCACGAAAATGAGGAAAAAACAGCGCAAAAAAGCTGAAAACTCCAAAAACCAGAATGTCTCTTCTCCAGAGAATGACATCTCCTCGCCAGCAAGGCAACAAAACTGGATGGAGAATGAGTTTGACGAATTGACAGAAGCAGGCTTCAGATGGCGGGTAATAACAAACTCCTCCATGCTAAAGGAGCATGTTCTAACCCAATGCAAGAAAGCTAAGAAACTTGATAAAAGGTTGCAGGAACTGCTAACTAGAATAACCAGTTTAGAGAAGAACATAAATGACCTGATGGAGCTGAAAAACCCAACACGAGAACTTCATGAAGCATACAGAAGTATCAAGAGCTGAATCGATCAACCAGAAGAAAGGATTTCAGAGACTGAAGATCAACTTAATGAAATAAAGTATGAAGACAAGATTAGAGAAAAAAGAGTGAAAAAGAATGAACAAACCCTCCAAGAAATATGGGACTATGTTGAAAAGACCAAACCTACGTTTGATTGGTGTACCTAAAGTGATGGGGAGAATGGAACCAAGTTGGAAAACACACTTCAGGATATTATCCAGGAGAACTTCCCCAACCTAGAAAGACAGGCCAACATTCATATTCAGGAAATACAGAGAGCACCACAAAGATACTCCTCGAGAAGAGCAACCCCAAGACACATGATCGCCAGATTCACCAAGGTTGAAATGAAGGAAAAAATGTTAAGGCAGCCAGAGAGAAAGACTGGGTTACCCACAAAGAGAAGCCCATCAGACTAACAGCAGATCTCTCTTCAGAAACCATACAAGCCAGAAGAGAGTGAGCACCAACATTCAACATTCTTAAAGAAAAGAATTTTCAACCCAGAATTTCATATCCAGCCAAAAAAAGCTTCATAAATGAAGATAAATAAAATCCTTTACAGACAATCAAATGAGGAGGGATTTTGTCACCACCAGGCCTGCCTTACAAGAGCTCCTGAAGGAAGTACTAAATATGGAAAGGAAAAACTGGTACCAGACACAGCAAAAACATGCCAAAATGTAAAAACTATTGACACTATGAAGAAACTGCATCAACTAATGGACAACATAACCAGCTAGCATCATAATGACAGGATCAAATTCACACATAACAATATTAGCCTTAAATGTAAATGGGCTAAATGCCCCAATTAAAAGACACAGGCTGGCAAATTGGATAAAGAGTCAAGACCCATCGGTGTGTTGTATTCAGGAGACCCATCTCACATGCAAAGACACACATAGGCCCAAAATAAAGGGATGAAGGAAGATCTACCAAGCAAATGGAAAGAAAAAAAAAGCAGTTGTTGCAATCCTAGTCTCTGATAAAACAGACTTTAAACCAACAAAGATGAAAAAAGACAAAGAAGGGCATTGCATAATGGTAACGGCATCAATGCAACAAAAAGAGCCAACTATCCTAAATATATATGCCCTCAATACAAGAGCACCCAGATTCATAAAGCAAGTTCTTAGAGACCTACAAAGACATTTAGACACCCACACAATAATAGTGGGAGACTTTAATATCCCACTGTCAATATTTGATACATCAATGAGACAGAAAATTAACAAGGATATTCAGGACTTGAACTCAGCTCTGGACCAAGCAGACCTAATAGACATCTACAGAACTCTCCACCCCAAATCAACAGAATATACAGTCTTCTCAGCATCATATCTCACTTATTCTCAAATTGACCACGTAATTGGAAGTAAAACACTCCTCAGCAAATGCAAAAGAATGGAAATCATAACAGTCTCTCAGACCACAGTGCAATCAAATTAGAACTCAGGATTAAGAAACTCACTCAAAACTGCACATCTACGTGGAAACTGAACAACCTGCTCCTGAATGACTACTGGGTAAATAATGAAATTAAGGCAGAAATAAATAAGTTTTTGAAACCAATGAGAACAAAGACACAATTTACAGAATCTCCAGGACATATTTAAAGCAGTGTTTAGAGGGAAATTTATAGCACTAATGCCCACAGGAGACAGCAGGAAAGATCTAAAATAGACACCCTAAAATCACAAAAGAACTAGAGAAGCTAGAGCAAACAAATTCAAAAGATAGCAGAAGACAAGAAATAACTAAGATCAGAGCAGAACTGAAGGAAATAGAGACACAAAACACCCTTCAAAAAATCAGTGAATCAAGGAGCTGGTTTTTTTAAAACATTAACAAAACAGATAGAGTAGATTAATAAAGAAGAAAAGAGAGAAGAATCAAATAGACACAATAAAAAATGAAGAAGGGAATATCACCCTGATCCCACAGAAATACAAACTACCATCAGAGAATAATATAAACACCTCCATGCAAATAAACTAGAAAATCTAGAAGAAATGGATAAATTCTTGGACACATACACCCTCCCAAGGCTAATCCAGGAAGAAGTTGAATCCCTGAATAGACCAATAACAAGTGCTGAAATTGAGGCAGTAATTAATAGCCTACCAACCCAAAAAAGCCAAGGACCAGATGGATTCACAGCCAAATTCTACCAGAGATACAAGAGGAGTTGATACCATTCCTTCTAAAACTATTCCAAACAATAGAAAAAGAGGGACTCCTCCCTAACTCATTTTATGAGGCCAGCATCATCCTGATACCAAAACCTGGCAGAGACACAACAAAAAAAGAAAATTTCAGTTCAATATCCCTGATGAACACATCGATGCAAAAATCCTCAATAAAATACTGGCTAACCGAATGCAGCAGCACATTAAAAATCTTATCCACCATGATCAAGTCAGCTTCATCCCTGGGATGCAAGGCTGGTTCAACATATGGAAATCAATAAACGTAATCCATCACATAAACAGAAACAATGACAAAAACCACAATTATCTCAATAGATGCAGAAAAGGCCTTCAATAAAATTCAACACCCTTCATGCTAAAAACACTCAATAAACTAGGTATTGATGAAATGTAGCTCAAAATAGTAAGAGCTATTTATGACACAGCCAGTATCATACTGAATGGACAAAAGCTGGAAGCATTCTCTTTGAAAACCGGAGCAAGACAAGAATGCCCTCTCTCACCACTTCTATTCAACATAGTGTGGGAAGTACAGGCCGGGGCAATCAGGCAAGAGAAAGAAATAACGGGTATTCAAATAGGAAGAGAGGAAGTCAAATTATTTCTGTTTACAGATGACATGATTCTATATTTAGAAAACCTCATCATCTCAGCCCCAAAACTCCTTAAGCTGATAAGCAAATTCAACAAAGTCTCAGGATACAAAATCAATATGCAAAAATCACAAGCATTTCTATACACCAATAATCGACAATCAGAAAGCCAAATCATGAGTGAACTCCCATTCACAATTGCTACTAAGAGAATAAAATACCTAGGAATACAACTTACAAGGGATGTGAAGGACCTCTTCGAGGAGAACTATGAACCACTGCTCAAGGAAATAAGAGAGAGGACACAAACAAAAAACGTTCCACTCTCATGGATAGGAATAATCAATATCGTGAAAATGGCCATACTGCCCAAAATAATTTATAGAATCAATGCTATTCCCATCGAGCTACCATTGACTTTTTTCACAGAATTAGAAAAAAATGACTTTAAATTTCATATGGAACCAAAAAACAGCTCGTATAGCCAAGACAATCCTAAGCAAAAAAGAGCAAAGCTAGAGGCATCATGCTACCTGACTTCAAACTGTACTACAGTGCTACAGTAACCAAAACAGCATGGTACTGATACGAAAACAGATATATAGACCAATGGAACAGAACCGAGGCCTCAGAAATAACACCACACATCTACAACCATCTGATCTTTGAGAAACCTGACAAAAATAAGCAATGGGGAAAGGATCCCCTATTTAATAAATGGTGTTGGGAAAACTGGCTAGCCATATGCAGAAAACTAAAACTGGACCCCTTCCTTACCCCTTATACAAAAATTAACTCAATATGAATTAAAGATGTAAACGTAAGACCTAAAACCATAACAACCCTAGAAGAAAACCTAGACAATACCATTCAGGACATAGGCATGGGCAAAGACTTTATGACTAAAACACCAAAAGCAATTGCAACAAATGCCAAAATTGACAAATGGGATCTAAGTAAACTAAAGAGCTTCTGCACAGCAAAAGAAACTATTATCAGAGTGAACAGGCAAGCTACAGAATGGGACAAAATTTTTGCAATCTATCCATCTGGCAAAGGGCTAACATCCAGAATCTACAAGGAACATGAACAAATGTACAAGAAAAAAACAAGCAACCCCATCCAAAAGTGGGCGAAGGATATGAGCAGACACTTTTCAAAAGAAGACATTTATGCAGCCAACAAACAAATGAAAAACAGCTCATGATCACTGGTCATTAGAGAAATGCAAATCAAAGCCACAGTGAGATACCATCTCAGGCCAGTTAGAATGGTGATCATTAAAAAGTCAGGAAACAACAGATACTGGAGAGGATGTGGAGAAATAGGAATGCTTTTACACTGTTGGTGGGAGTGTAAATTACTTCAACCATTGTGGAAGACAGTGCGGTGATTCCTCAAGGATCTAGAACTAGAAATACCATTTGACCCAGCAATCCCATTACTGGGTATATACCCAAAGGATTATAATCATTCTGCTATAAAGACACATGCACATGTATGTTTATTGCAGCACTATTCACAATAGCAAAGACTTGAAACCACCCCATATGCCCATCAATGATAGGATAGATAAAGAAAATGTGGCACATATACACCATGGAATACTATGCAGCCATAAAAAAGAATGAGTTTATGTCCTTTCCAGGGACATGGATGAAGCTGAAACCATCATTCTCAGCAAACTAACACAAGAACAAAAAAATAAACACCACATATTCTCACTTATAAGTGGGAGTTGAACAACGAGGACATATGGACACAGGGAGGAGAACATCACACACCAGGGCCTGTTGGGTGGTGGGGGACAAGAGGAGAGACAGCATTAGGAGAAATACCTAATGTAGATGTTGGGTTGATGGGTGCAGCAATGACCATGGCACATGTATAACTATGTAACAAACCTGCAGGTTCTGCACATGTATCCCAGAACTTAAAGTATAATTTAAAAAATCACTTTTTTAAATAATTCCATTTATATGACATACTCAGAATAGGCAAATCTATAGAGACAGAAAGTAGATTAAAGACAGAACATTTCTTATGATTTGGGGGATGGTGGAAAGATAGGGAAAATGGAGGTTATTACATGAAAGGCATGGAGTCTTTTTTGAGATGATAAAAATGTTCAAAATGACTGTGGTTATGATTGCACATATCTACAGACAAATATCTGCAAATATTGAATTGTACATTTTAAATGTGTAAATTGTATGGTGTATGAAGTACATCTCAATAAAGTTGTTTAAAAACCAAATTTAGTCTCTCACAGTTCTAGAGGCCAGAAGTCTGAAATCTGCATCTCTGGACTGAAATCAAGGCATCAGCAGAACTGCTCCTTCTGGAGGTTCTAGGAGAGAGCATATTCCCTTTCTCTTTTGGCTTCTGGTTTGCTGCCAGCATCCCTGGCCTGTCAGCAGCATAGAATAAATCTTCAAGGCCAGTGTCTTTAAATCTCTCTGTGTTCCATTTTCACATTGCCTTCTCACAATTATGCTACCAGATTCTTAACAAATCTGTATTAGTCACCTATGCTGCATAACAAATTACCCGAAACTTAGTGATTTCAAACAACAAACACTTACTGTCTCCCAGTGTCTGTGAGTCAGGATTCTAGACATAGTTTAGGTTGAGTGACCTTGGTTTAAGGTCTCTTTTAAGGCTGCAATCAAGGTGTCTGCCAATAATGCAATAATCCAAAGGCTCAACTGGAGAAGAATCCACTTCAAGCTCACTCCCATGGCTATTGGCAGGCCTCAGATCCTTGCGGGCAACTGGCTGAAGACATCAGATATCTGCTACATGGGCTTCTCCATAGGACAGCTCACAACATGGCAGCTGCTTCTCCTCAAGAAGCAGGAGAGAGGGGAAGAAGAAGATACAAGTCACAATTTCTTTATAAGCTAATTTCAGAAGTGACATCCTGTTACTTTTACTTTTTCATTAGAAGTGAATCACTAGATCCAGAGGAGGGGATTACATAGTGGTGTGAATGCCAGGAGCTGGAGATCATCTTAAAGGCTGACTACCACAGCAGTTCTCTCAGTAACTAGGAGGACATGCAGACAAAATGTCAGTAAGGATACAAAAGATTTGATCAATGTGATTAACAAATTTGATGTAATTGAGCACTGCACCCAACAACTGAAAAACACATATCCTTTTCAAGCCCATGTGAGATATTAACTAAAATTAATCATGTGCTTGGTCAAGAAGCAAGTCTCAACAAATCTTGAAATATCAAAATTATATGTTTTCTGATCATTGTGGAATTAAACTATAAATATTTACAAAAAGATCATTAGAAAATCCTCATACATTAGGAATTTGGGAAATAATCTAAATAACTGATTTATCAAAAAAGAAATTACCGCAGATACTAGAAAATATTTTGGACTAAACAATAATTAAAATACTGCACATTAAACTTGAGGCATGTAGTTACTGCTGTACTTGGAATTTATAGCCTTAAATCCCTATATCAGAAAAATAAAAATGATTGAAACCCAGTAATGAAAGCATCCATTACAACAATTTACTAAAACAATGACGAAGGTTTCATTTTAGTGTGGTCAGTGGGGGTGGGGAGGATGTTGCCAAGGGTGCTGTCTAGTTACTACTGCTGCATAGCAAAACACCCCAAAACACAAGGTCAAAAAAACAACCATCTTATTATGATCAATGACACTGTGGGTAAGGAATTCAGACAGGGTACAGGTACTGCTATATGTTGCCTGGGGTCTCAGTTGGGAAAGTCACCTGGGGATGACTCAACTGCTGGATCATCTGGAAGCTTCTTCTTTTACATGTCTGATGATTGATAATGGATATTGGCTGCATCTTAGCTGGGATGTCAGCTAGAACTCTTACATGTGTCCCTGCAATGTGATCTCTTCATGCATGCTAGTTTGGGCTTCCTCATAGCATGGTGGCAAGGTTCCAAAAATGAGTATCCCAAGAAAGCCAGGTAGAAACACAGGGAATTATTATGGTCTAGCCTCAGAAGTCACATCGCATCCCTTCGGTTGCAGTCACAGACCTGCCCAAACTCAGGGGGAGGGAACATATGCCTACATCTCCATGGGAGGAGTGTCGAAGAGCATGAGTGAAGAGGGACCTTGTTGCAGTCAGCTCTAGAAAATAGAATCTGTCATCAGTGAAGACAGGGATTAGAGTTAGAACAATGAGTGCTAAATGGAACACTCTGGCCCGTTCCTTGTCAAGAAATCCCTCTCAGAAAAAATGTTTAACAAGCTAGAATAAGGTGTCGAGGGGAGAGGGACACTCATCATGCTACAGAGCAATCAAATCTCATCGCTGGTTGGCCCCTTTCATTCCACCCCTTCTCATCACCATTCTCATCACCAACATCCGGTCAGCCACTGGTAAGGAGGCAGGGGTGGGGAGCAGTGGGGAAACTGAGTCACAGGAGGCAGTGTCTGGCACTGGGCCCACAGAAGTGATGAGCTCATGGCTAGAGGCTCTGAATGTGATTTCATGTGCAGGTGGCTGCTGCTCAGAAGGAGGAGAGGAGATGTATTCTTGGTGTGAGTGTTTCTACAGCTCCTCCACTCCCTTCTCCCAAGAGGTGGCCCCAGACTAGGGACAGAAGAAAGAGATACCCCTCCTCCTCCCAGCTGTGTTTCTGCATGTCACTGTTCCTGCAGTATGAGCACACTAAGGCCCTGCACCCCCCGCTTGACACACACAGGCTTCTTCCCCTTTTCTCTAAAGCAGAAACTATCCTCCTCCTCCCAAGATCGAACTCCTTGCTCACTCAAAGTCACTTCCCCTGTAAGCGTACTTTGAAGAGCCAAAGCCTCCCATCAGACATGGCTTCAGGCTCACTTTTACAACTGACACCTCTGGAGTGGGGAAAAACAGGGATCCACACCTGTGAAGCCCCATCCCCGGGAGCCCTCCTCCTGACTAGCTGCACAGCTCATCTGAGCCCAGGTCTTGGACTATCACAGGAGGCTGGACACACCGTTCTCTATGGCAGACCCTGTTCCTGGGCTCCTGGATGAGGAAGGGTCACCAGCACACCTGACACAAAGTGAGGGGCCCAAAGAGCACAGCCTAGGCCCTAAGGGTGTCTGCCAGGGCCCCTCCAAGCACCTTGGGACCCTTATATCAGTAACTTATTAGCCTGTGTCTGATTCCTATTTCACAATCTAGAAACTGGAACGGTCATAATCCTACAGCCCTTTCCTCCCATCATAGTAACTTCCTCTTATATCATGGAAGATATAGTTTTGCCTCTCTCAGCAGAGCAGAATCCAGGACCTCCCAAGAACAGACCTACAGGCAGAGCAGGCTCCAGGGCCCACCACGATGCCCATTCCTACCTCTCGGCCCTGCCTGAGAGAAACAGCACAAACTGTTTCGTCCATCCCTGCTGCTGCCTCCGGCTGCTGGGACTCACAGGTGAGTGCCCCCACCCTCAGGTACCATGATGCAGGGATGCTCTCCTGAGTTTGGCGGCGGTACCATTTGGCCACCTGCAGTTGGGTGGATGAATCTCTGTTGTTCTAGGGCCTCTTTCTTTGCCACCCCTTCCTCTTTAAGGCACTTCCCTAAATAGTTTGTTTTATAACTAGTGTCTCCAAAACAAATCCTTCCAGAATTCTTCTTGCTTGGAGGAGTTGCTTTCTCTCCCATCCAGGCATTTCCCCATGACAGGGGTGCCCAGTCCCTCTCACTTCCCACATCCCTGATGTCCTGTGAAGGTTCCACGACCCCCTAGGCCTGACCTGCAGGACCTGATGCCATCCTGAGAGAAGAAGTAGAGGAGCAGCATTTGACCCCTTGGTCCCCAGGAGGGAGACAGGGATGCTGTCATTAAGATGAGTACACATAGATGCATAGGTGATTAATAGATAGATTAGATAGATAGATAGATAACAACAAGTACTACACATGCAATGTAGAACTATTAGAAAAAATTGCTAAATGGTCCTTTTTAGACTAGTAAGTCTCCCAGAATCTCAGAAACCTAGGATTACGTTCTTGATGCGGGTGTTTCTCCCGCCTGTCTACTCTCTTCTCTCCAAAGATGATCTGCACAGTCAGGAGAGGCAACCATCCTTCTCCCAGTGGTGTTACCATCTCAATTTGGAGTCCAACTAATAAAGTGGTTAAAAGCACAGGCATTAAAAAAAAAAAAAAACGACAGGCCGGGGTTCAAATCCAAGTTTCATCATTTGTAGGCTGTTTGACTATGGATAAGTTACTCAACTTCTCTGTGCCTCTGTTTTCTTGTCTGTGAAATCGGGATAAATAATAATGCCTTTCCAATAAAGTTGTGGTGAGAATCAAACTAGTTAATTAATATAGTTAAGTTTTTGGAGTAATGTGTAGCACACAGAACCACCTATGTGAGCTCTGGTTGTTACAGACTTTTAGGGCTTAATAAGTGCAAATATGAGCCCACGAAAATAGTCCTGCTGCATCCGGCCATTGCAACTCTCACTCTGTGTCTTTGGCAAGTCTATGTCTTCACTTAGAACTCACAGAAGCCATGGGAACTGAGAAAGGTCCATCAGGCTTGGTAGAAGAAGGAACTGAAAGCCAAGGAAGGGTGTGCGCTTCCTAGAATCACCAGGTTGTCGGGGCTGGAGCCTGGCCTCCTGGACTTGCAGTTAAGAACGGAAAGCCCATTTCACAGAAGTCCTTCTATGAGCACAGTCCTGAGTGTTTCTCAAAGATTTTCAGGTTTCAGTGTCACAACAAAATTGCAAGAGAAGTTTTACTTTCCACATTGTATACATTACATAGATAAGAAAACAGAGCCTCAGGGAGGTTATTTTCGCAAGGTAAAACACCAATGTCAGTCCTTTTTCTGTTGCTTAGAATAGAATACATGAAACTGGATTATTTATAAAGAAAAAGAACCTATTTCTTATAGTTATAAAGGCTGAGATGTTCAAGGTCAAGGGGCCACATTTGGTGAGCGCTTTCTTGCTGGTGAGGACTCTCTAAAGAGTCCTGAGGCAGCACAGGGTATCACATGGTGAGGGGACTGAGCATGCTAGCATACTATACTTGGGTCTCTCTCTCTCTTCTTATAAAACCAACAGTTCCCCTCCCATGATAACCCATTAATCCATTACTTTGTGAAATAACGCAGAGTCCTTATGACCCAATCACCTCTTAAAGACCCTACCTCTCAATACTGCACATTGAGGATTGAATTTCAACATGAATTTTGGAGGGCACAAATATTTAAACTATAGCAATCAAGCAATAGAGGAGGCATTGAAACCTGGGTCAATGGGACTCCACTAGCTCTTACTTTGACCTCTTCACTGTGCTGCTTCTAGATACATTGAACTTTTAACAAAAATAAGATTACACAAAATATGGTGGTTTATTTGTTCTTTTACTCGATAAATTGGGGACCCTTTTCTATGTAAATATATATGTGTCTGCAACATCATCAATACATCCCCAATATATACATCAACATTATCATTTCAATCTCTACATAGTTTTCCATTTTGTGGTTGTACCATCATTTACCTAACTCACTCCTATTCTTGGACATGGGCCATACACCAAACTTTTCTATATTGTAAATACTATGATTACCATTCCTTTACAAATCATATTCACCCTTG
Source organism: Gorilla gorilla gorilla (assembly GCF_029281585.2). NCBI lineage: Eukaryota > Metazoa > Chordata > Mammalia > Primates > Hominidae > Gorilla > Gorilla gorilla. Next base: position 11,456,681 of record NC_073245.2, on the reverse strand, counting down.
TCTGATTGTTTCTTTTGAATAAGGCCGTCAAAGAGGAATTACTAAATCAAAGGGTATGAGTTTTATTGGGAAATTGCATTTCAAAAGTGTTTTTTGGTTTCAAAAGCCATTTCCCAATAAAACGTGAGTGTCTCAAGATCAGTAATATATTATCTCACCACACCCAGCACAGAAGCAGCAGCAATGGACAGGGGGTATTTTGAACATTTGGGACCAAAACAGATTTGGTTAAAGTATCTCCACTTTATTTGTTTAAATATGGGTTTGTCACATGGACATAGATCATAAGATCATGACTGTGATGCTGCATTGCCATCTAGAGAGATTGTGTCCATTGTCATTCCCATCAGCAGTATGTGGGAGCACCTGCCTTGCCACACCCTTAGCAACACAGAAAATTGGCAATCTTTTTCATGTTTGCTAAGCTAATATTCTAAAAATTGTGTCTGCTCTTAGCTTGCAGGAGGGAGAAATGTTTTATTTTATTTTATTTTTATTGTATTTCAGGCTTGCTGTCAAAATAATCCAAACAGGGAAGGAACGTACAAGTAAATAACAAAAGCCCCCATACTCATCTGTCTCCCTGGAGACAGCTACTTTTTAGGAGTTTCATTTGCCTTCTTCAAGAGAACTTTCTTCCACTGACATAAAATGCCAGCTTGATCGTACAATAAATCCGTCTATTTACTGGGGTCCAGTTCCAGGTTCTGTCTTCTGTTTCATCGACCTCTCTGCTTGCCTTGGTACCAACCTGCCTCTATTATTTATTGCAGCCTGAAAATGTGCTCTAACTTTCATATGCTGAAACCTGTGTACATTTTTTTTTTAAACTTTTCCAGCTAGTCTGTCATGGACGTTAGCAATTTGTGTGTGGTTTAACTATGCACTTCACTGGATTACCGGTGTTGTTGAACATCTTTTCTAGAAGTATTTCTTCTCTTTTGACTTCCTGACTGTGTCCTTAGCAAGGGCTGTCTGTCTATCTTGTCTCTATGTCTCTTGATACCCAGTTAAGAAATGTGCCCATCCTAAAAGCTAATACATGATATGGAAAGAATGAATGAATGGGGCTTCAAATGCAATCTGAACCCAGGCACCTGGACCGCAGCCTCATCCCCAGCTGCAGCTTGGAGCTGACGTGTGTTCTTCCAGGAGCTGCGGGTGAGGAGGAGCTGCGGGTAATTCAGCCTGAGAAGTCCGTGTCAGTCGCAGCTGGAGAAGCGGCCACTCTGCGCTGCACTGTGACCTCCCTGATCCCGGTAGGGCTCATCCAGTGGTTCAGAGGAGCTGGACCAGGCCGGGAATTAATCTGCAGTCAAAAAGAAGGCAACTTCCCCTGGATAAGAACTGTTTCAGACATCACAAAGAGAAACAGCACAAACTATTCCATCCGTATCAGAAGCATCACACCAGCAGAGCCGGCACCTACTACTGTGTGAAATGCCAGAAAGGAAGCCTAACATGGAGATTAAGTCTGGACAAGGCACCCAGATGTTTGTGCATGGTGGAGTACAGATCCCTAGAAATCCAGCGCATTGTTCTAAAACAAATTACAATCCCTGGGAGCCTAGCCTAAGGCTCCCTCTTTGTTAGCCCTTGTGCCAAGATTATGAATAGAAGATGGGAATAGCGAGAGGTCACAGTGAAGGAGCAGGGTGAAATGTAACCCCAGCTCCATCTATCAATAGACTCCTAACTCTTTAGAATCTTACAGCTTCCAAAGGCCCACAAAGCACAGTGGGTAAAAGTAGACTACAGGGCCAGATGGCCTGGGATCAACTTCTTGCTCTGCCATTTACATGCTATGTGACATTAATTCTATTTTTTTTTTTTACAAGGTCTCTCTGTGTTGCCCAGGCTGGAGTCCAGTGGCGTGATCCCAGCTCACTGCAACCTCTGCCTCCCAGGTTCACGTGATTCTCGTGCCACAGCCTCTTGAGTAGCTGGGATTATAGGCATGTACCATCATGCCCGGCTAATTTTTTTGGGTTTTTTTTAGTAGAGACCAGATTCTGCCACGTTGGCCAGCCTGGTCTCAAACTCCTGACCTCAAGTGATCCTCCCACCTCGGCCTCCCAAAGTGCTGGGATTACAAGCATGAGCCACCATGCCCAGCCTATGTGACCTCAATTCTTAATTAAGATTCTTAATTCAAAATGTTAAATTCTCTGTGCCTCAATTCCCTTGTGTTTAAGGTGGGGATAACAATAGTATCCACTTCATAGATTTGTTATAAGAATTATAAATGTGAATGGGCTTATAAGTGGAAAACACTTAGAAGAGTGCCTGCTGTATAATAATTATTATATTACTATATATCATTAGTACTCAGGATATTACAACCAATTAAACTTAAAAACATGATCTTAGAAGCATGGAACCGTAGATTCCCATAAGATATGAATGATAAATTTATTGAGGCAGAAAATTATAAGAATCACATGTAGATTATTGATATAGAATATGTAATTCCTACATTTCTTGAATTTTGTCCTTTGTTTCTATAAGTTCCGTGTATTCTCGAGTTTGGTCCTGGCTGATTCAATCATGGCTGAAGACAAACCTTGCAAGACTCTAAACAGCACCCATTAAAGGAAAGCCTGGGAAGCCCAACAGTTAGTTTAGATGTACTTGTATTGGTGAATTAATTATTATGATTCTTTTTAAAAAAAAAGAGTGTGATAATTTACTGTAACAGAACCATAGAACCATAGAAACATACATCAAGATAATTTAGGGGACTTTCACATTTTAGCTTACAGCCATGGAGAAACAAGGAGAATGGTAGGTAGTCTTTGGGGACAAAGAGAATGTCATACAATTTTAAAGAATTGAAACTAAAAAGTTACGCACAAAGCACTGTGATTTACACCAGCATGAGATGCCTAAGGACAATATTAGACCCTAGAATACAAGGAATAGTGCCTTCACAATTCTTAGGGAAAATTATTTCCAACCTAAAATCATTTACCCAGACAATCTATGGAGTTCGCAAGGTTATCAAGAATTGCTTTTTACACCCTCTTATGCTTAACTAAAATAGGAGTCAAACAAAAAAAAAGGTAAGAATGAGAACTAGGAATAGGGGATTGGAAACCCTAAGATAACAGTTGTGCAGGAGGCATAGAAATGGCCACTGGGCCATTCCAGAACAGGAGGACTTGCAGCATTACTAGGGACATCTCCAAAAGATAGAATCAGTAGAATACTTAAGCAGTCTTCAAACTCATGCCCACCATTTCTAATAGTATTTAACATTACGTTGAAGTATTTGTCAATGCTTTTAGAAGGAGAGAACAATAAAAAGCATATTAATTGCAAAGGAAGTGGGAAAACTATCTCTCTTTGTAGATGATATGGTATCTGGAAAACTTAATAGAATCAACATTAAACTGCTATAAAAAAACAAGATAATTTAAGTAACATAGTAAGTTATAAAATCAACAAACAGAAATCAACAACCTTCACATATACAAAGAAAAACCAGTTAGAACATACAGTGAAAAAAGACAAACATATAGTACAATAGCAAAATAAAATTAAATTAAATAATTGGGGCAACTTCTACCAAATTAGTGATGGGGACTGGATTTACTCTCTTGCTAAAAATCTGGGCAAATTATTTAAAACATGGTAGACAAGACATTGGATACCAGGCAACAAAGGACAGTGATCCCTGTGAAATGGGACACAAATGAAGCGAGCCCTAAGGCTGCCCCAAGAGTACTCTCTGAGAAGGCTTTAAGACCACCATGCAGAAAGACATAACTCAGGTGGAGCCCGAAGTTCTCCCTGAGTTGTTAAGAAGGAACTGGATGTCCACAGAGGCCAAGTGACTAGAGTTTTCAGGGTAGGGCACCAAAGAGCAGATCGTTTCACAAAAAGAGAACTCCAAATATCTGTAAAAGGTCCCCATTGAATATTCAGTGAAGTATTGAAAAGTGTATTATGTACATGAGAAAAGTATATGAGGCCAGAGGAGAAAAATTTCTGGAGCTTACGCAAGGCTAAGAATAGTGCCTGATCTTTACAACCTGAGTGAAAAAAAACCATAATTCATGAGACATCTGGTAGAATACACAGAAGAGTTCTGCCTCAGTAAAGGAAAAAGAATTAGCCCTAGACCAAATGATGCTGGAGGCATGCATTGCAAAGCTTAAGTCCAAAACATGAAAAGTTCGAACCGCTTCCAGGTAATTTAACCATGTCCCAAAACAAGCTCAAGCATATTTATAGAAAGGCAAAATACCCACTACCCATTGAAGTAAAAGTCACAATATCTGTTATCCAATAAAAAATTACCAGGCATGAAAATGGCAGGAAAATGTGATTCATAATAAGAAAAATTAATCATTTGAAACTAACCAGAAAAGACAGGTGATAAAATTAGTACACAAAGAAATTAAAGTTATTATAAGTATACTCTGTATGTTCAGGAAGCTAGAAGAAAAACTGAATATGTGAAGTAGATGCACGGAAAATATTTAAAAGATCCATATTGAACTTTTAGAGATGAAAGCTGCAATATCTAAGATGAAAAATAGACTGAGTAGGATTAATAGCAGTTAAGACGTTGAAGAAAATAGATTAATGAACTTAAAGACACAACAACAGAAACTATTCAAAATGACACATAGATAAAAATGGAATATATAAAGCCGCATCCAAATATAAGACCAAAACAATTAAAAACTGTATAAACGATAAACAGAGCGGCCGGATGCTGTGGCTCACGCCTGTAATCCCAGCACATTGAGAGGCCAAGGCGGGTGGATCACGAGGTCAGGAGATCGAGACCATCCTGGCTAACACGGTGAAACCCCATCTCTACTAAAAAAAATACAAAACATTAGCCGGGCTTGGTGGCGGGCGCCTGTAGTCCCAGCTACTTGGGAGGCTGAGGCAGGAGAATGGCGTGAACCCAGGAGGTGGAGCTTGCAGTGAGCCGAGATGGCACCACTGCACTCCAGCCTGGGCAACAGAGCGAGACTCCATCTCAAAAAAAAAAAGATAAACAGAGCATCAATCAGCAGCTACGGGGAAATTTCAAGTGGCCTAATAGATATGTATTGGAGACACCAGTGGAAGAGGGGACAGAAAGAATATTTGAAGAAATAATAGTCACATATGTTCCAAATATGATGAAAACTGTAGACCCACAGATCCAAAAACTCGATGAACCCCAAGCACAAACCAAGTTGCACAAACCAATAAAGAAAATATCTTAAAAGCAGCCCCCCAAAAAGAAATATTAAATACAAAAGAACAAAAAATACAGGAGATTTTTCATCAAAAATAATGCAAGCTTAAGACAGTGGGGATACATCTTTAAAGCTTTTTTTCTTTTTTTTTTTGAGACAGAGTTTCACCCTCATCACCCAGACTGGAGTGCAATGGCATGATCTCGACTCACTGCAACCTCCGCCTCCCAGATTCAAGCGATTCTCCTGCCTCACCCTCCCGAGTAGCTGGGATTACAGGCACCTGCCACCATGCCTGGCTAATTTTCGTATTTTTAGCAGAGACAAGGTTTCACCATATTGACCAAGCTGGTCTCGAACTCCTGACCTGAGGTAATCCACCCTCCTCGGCCTCCCAAAATGCTGGGATTACAGGCATGCCCCACGATGCCTGGCTATTTAAAGCATTTTTAAAAAGAAAACAATAATTAATTAGTCATTCTAGAATTTTTACCTAGCAAAAATATCTTTTAAAATAAATAAATAAAATTAAGCATTTAATTTATTTATCTATTTTTTGAGCCAGTCTTGCTCTGTCATCCAGGCTGGAGTTAAGTACTCACTTTGGCAGCACAGATACTAAGAGTGAAATGATACAGAGATTAGTATGGCCTGTGTACCCGGATGGAATGCGAATTTGCGATGCATTCCATGTATTTTCCCAGTTTTGCTAGATGGAAAGCATTCTAGAGACGTATGGTGGTGATGGTTGCACAACGATGTGAACGTACTCAATGCCACTGAACTGTACACTAAAAAATGGTTAAGGTGGCAGATCTTATGTCTACTTTACCACGATTTTTGAAGTGAAGAATAAAGATTTTATCAATCATACAAAAGCTGAAAGAATTCATCATCAACAGATCTGCACTACGAGAAATGTTAAAAAGAAGTCCTTCCAACAGTAGTGAAATGATACCAGGTGGAAACCTGGATATATACAAAGAAATTAAAAGCAAGAGAAATAGTAACAATGTGGGAAAAGTATATTTAAATGTACTTAAAACATAGCTGTTCAAAGCAAATACAATAATAATATATTTGACAAATTATAACATACATGGAAGTAAAATGTGTGAGAAAAATAGCACAAAGACCAGGAAGAGAGACATAGAAATATATTACTGTAAGAATTTTATGCTGTGTGTGAAGTGATACCTTATCACTCATGGCAAATAATGATGAGTTAATAATGTATGCCAGAAATCCCAAAACAACCAGTAAAATAACACAACAAAGAGTAATAGCTAATAAACTGACAAAAGACATAAATCAGAATCATAAAAATCAATCCAAAAGAAGACAGAAAATGAGGTACACTGGAAAAGAGATGAGGCTAGTAAGTAGCAAGATCATAGATTTAGACCTAGTCATATAAATAATCATATTAAATGTAAATGGTTTAAACACACCAATTAAAATAAAGTGATTTTTGCATTATATTTTTTAAAGTAGGATCCACTATTTGCTGCCTGCAGAGAATTGATTCTCTTCAAAAATAAAGGCACAAATAGATTAAAAATAAAAGGACAGAAAAATATATGCAACATCAACAATAATTTTTTAAATATGGAATGCCTACATTAATATCAAAGTATATTTAGAACAAAGAAATTATGAGAGCATAGAATATCATTTATAATAAACTTATCAATTAATAAAATATACCAATTCTAAATGTTGATGCATATAATAATAGAGTTTCAAAATACATAAAACAAAACTTGTGGAATTGCAAGAATATATAGAAAAATCTACAATTATAGTCAGATTTCAACACCTCTCTTTCAATAATTGGTAAAACAAGGAGGCAGAAAATCAGTAAAGATGTAGAAGACTTGAACAGCACTATAAGCCAACTTGAGCTAACTGATACTTATAGAATGCTCCATCCCAAAACAAGAGAATACACATTCTTTTTAACTACAAAAGAAACATTTACCAACATAGATTGTATTCTCAGCCATAAATAAGTCTCAGTAAGTTTTAAATAAATCAAGTCATGAGAAGTGTGTTTTCTGACCACAATGGAATTAAATTTATTTATTTATTTTTAATTTTATTTAATTTAACCCTCAGTAGTCATAGAAATTAAATTTAAAAAGCAAACATCTCTAGAAAATCTCCAAACATTTTAAAACTAAATATACTTCTGAATAATACATTATTGAAAAAGAAATCAGAAGAAAAATTAGAAAGTATTTTGTGTATGTATGTATGTATTTATTTATTTATTTGAGACAGGGTCTCACTCTGTCCCGCAGGCTGGAGTGCAGTGGCACAATCACGGCTCACTGTAGTCTCAACTTCCCGGGCTCAGGTGATCCTCCCACCTAAGCCTCCTGAGTAGCTGGGACTACAGGCGCACTCCACCCTGCCCAGCTAATTTTTGTATTTTTTTGTAGAGACTGAATTTTGCTGTGTTGCCCAGGTTGATCTCAAACTCCTGAGCTCAAGTGATCTGCCTGCTTCAGCCTCCCAAAATGCTGGGGTTACAGGCATGAGCCACCACTCCTGGCCTAGAAAATATTTTTAACTGAATGAAAATGAAAGCATAGCATACCAAATTTGTGGCATGCAGCCAAAAGAGTACTTAGCAGAAAATTCATAGCACTAAGTCCCTATATTAGGACAGAAGAAAGGTTTTTTTCAGAGACTTCAAAAAGTAGGAAAAAATGAAGAAAGGAAATAATAAGGAACACAGCAGAAATCAGAAACATAAAATGAAAAAAATATAGAAAAAATCAATAAGAGCAAAAGCTGGTTCCTTGAGAAAATTCATAAAATTAATAAACCCATATCCACACAGTTAATCAGGAAAAAAGAAAGAAGATACAAATTACCAATATCAATAATGAGAGAGGTGACACTACTACAGACTCCACAGATATTAAAAAGATTATAATGGAACTTTATGAAAAACTTTATACCAATAAACTTAACAACTTAGATGAAATGGACAAATTCTTTGAAAGACATAGACTGCTAAAGCTCACTCAAGAAGAAATAAATAGGCTAATTATCTCTATATCTATTAAGGAAATTAAATTTGTAGTTTAAAAAGCCTCTGACAAAGAATAATTCAGACCCAGATGACTTCACTGAGGAATTCTATCAAACAATTGAGGAAGAAGTACTAACAATTTTACACAAATTATTTCAGAAAATTAAAGAGGAAGTGAGGCTTCCGATTCTGTGAGCCCAGCATTACAGATAAAGAATCATAGAAAAGCAAAACTATAGATCAATATCCCTCAAGAACGGAAAATTATTATAGAGCTATAGTAATCATATAGTGTGGTATTGGCATCAAGATAGACAAGTTGGGGGGAGGGATAGCATTAGGAGATATACCTAATGCTAAATGATGAGTTAATGGGTGCAGCACACCAACATGGCACATGTATACATATGTAACAAACCTGCACATTGTGCATATGTACCCTAAAACTTAAAGTATAATAATAAAATAAAATAAATTTAAAAATTTAAAAAAAGAAAAGAAAAAAAGACAAGTGGATCAATGGAACAGAATAGAGATTCTAGAAATAGACTCATACATATGGTCAATTGATTGCTTAAAAAAAAAGTATGAAGGCAAGTTAGTGGAAAAAGAAGAGACTTTTCAACTGTGGTGTTGGATCATTTGAAGAGTTAATAGACCAATGGAACAGCATAGAAAAATCCAGAAGTGTATCTATCTAGTTCCTCCCACCATACACCAAAATAAATTCCAAGTGGATCAGAGATTTAAATGTAAGAAACGAAACTATTTAAGTACTAGAAGAAAACATATATATATATATTCTTTTATAACCTAGAAATGGAGAAAACCTTCCCAACTGTAACTCAAAATGCAGAAAGATTAAAAAAATTATAATTTTGATCGCATTGTACAAAAAGAAACTTGTGTATAGGTGTGTGTACTGTTTTGCAATTTACATCATAGACAAAAAATAATCCCTAATATAGAGAAAGCTTCTAAAATTTTAGAAGACAGTCAACTTTTTAGAATTATGGGCAATAAATGTGAAAAGACAAGTTATAGAAAATGAAACACAAATGTTTCAAACATATAAAAATATGCTCAACCACCCTTGTATAGGAAGAAATGCAAATTAAAAACTACACTGAGACACGGTTTCTCACCTATCTGCTTGACCAAAAATCCAAAAGTTCAACAGCACGTTCTGTTGGGGAAGCTAAGGCAAAACAATTACTCCATATTTTGCTGTTAGGAATGCAAAATCATATAACTCATAAAGAGGTGAACTTGGCAATATCTAGCAAAATTACCTCATGACCCAACAATTCAACTTCCAGAAATGTATCCCAAAGATCTACTAACACAAGTGCAGGATGACTTATCCTTAGGCTCTTCATCACAACACTATTTGTAAGAGCAAAAGCTGAGCTGCCTACTAAATTATGGTACAGCCGCACATTGGGTACTATGTGACTTTAAAAGGGCATAAGGAGGAACTCAGCACACCGCTTCAGAGTGACCCACAGCATATCATTAAACAGGAAAATATATAGAAGAGTGTGTGGAGCACACTACCTTTTATGTTTACAAGAGTGAGAAATACAAGCATGTGCATATTGTCTCTTGTGGTTTTGTGTGTGTGTGTGTGTGTGTGTGTGTGTGTGTGTGTTTCTTTTTTTGAGACGGAGTCTTGCTCAGTTGCCCAGGCTGGAGTGCAGTGGCGCGATCTCGGCTCACTGCAAGCTCCGCCTCCCTGGTTCACGCCATTCTCCTGCCTCAGCCTCCCGAGTAGCTGGGACTACAGGCGACCTCCACTACGTCTGGCTAATTTTTTTTGTATTTTCAGTAGAGAAGGGGTTTCACCATGTTAGCCAGGATGGTCTCGATCTCCTGACCTCGTGATCCACCGCCTCGGCCTCCCAAAGTGCTGGGATTACAGGAGTGAGCCACCGCGCCCGGCCTTGTGTCTTGTTTTTTTAGAAAAAGAGGAATAAACTAAAATCATAATTTAAAAATGTAAATGTAAAGGAGAAAGGGAACAGAATGGAAGAGACAAGGGGGAAGCCAGACTTCTCTGAATGTGCTGTGACTTGTTTTGACTTTGTAAGCACATGAATTTTTAAATAATTAATAAACAAATTCCAAAATGAAAAAAATCCTAAAAATCTAAATTACTAAATCTAGAGTAAAACTAATTAATCTAACTATATATTGATGGCTTAACTAGACAAAGACTAATTATTTCGAGGGACTTTAAAACACAGAGATAGGTTCAGTGAGAAGCCAACTGTAAGACAAGGATTTCAGTGCAATTAACACCAGTAAGGAGTGGTGAAGCCAGTCAATAAAGGGCATGTTATCAAGCCCACTACCACTGCGCGCGACTGCAGCTGAATACAGTTGGGAAACTGGGAAATAGTACCGGATGTGGGCAATTTATCAGAGTCAACAACCTGGTTTTTTCAGCAAATAAATGGCAAGAGAACAAAGAGGAAGTGGAACTCCTTTAGATTAATAGAGGTTTAAAAGGCATCAACAAAATGTAACATATGGCTTTAATTTGCATCCTCATTCAAACAAACCAACTGTAAAGTTATATTTATGAGACAAGCAGAAAAATTTGACTGTTGACAAATGTTAGATGATATTAAGGAATTACTATTAAATTTTAAGTATAATAATGACATTTTATTGTTTAAAAAAGAATTCTTAACTCTTCTACATGCTGAAGTAGTTAAGAATGAAATAATATTATGTCTGGTATTTACCTTAAAACAATCCAGTGTATGGCTTATTTCACTTAGCATAATGCTCACTAGGTTCATCCATGTTGTCACAAATGGCAAGATCTCCTTATTTTTAAGGCTGAATAATATTCCATTGTATACGTATGCCACAATTTCTTTATTCATTCATACATTGACAAACATTTACGTTGCTTCTATATCTTAGCTATTGTGAGTAATGCTGCAATAAGCATGGGCATGCAGATACATTTACAAGGTGGTGAATTCATTTTCTTTGGGTATATACCTGAAAAAAACCTTGCTGGGTTATATGGTAGTTTTATTTTTAATTTCTCTCACTTATATGTAAAATATAAAAAACAAAACAACTCGAATATATAGAAACAGAGTAGGACAATGGTTACCAGGGATGGGAAGTGGAAAAAATGGGGAGATAGATGGAAGTCCACGAGTACAAAATTTGTTATGTAGGATGAATAAGCCCAGAGATCTAATGTACAGTGTGAGGACTATAGTTAATAGTATTGTACTGTATACTGGAAATTTGCTAAGAGGGAGGATTTTAGATACTTTTACCACACGCACGAAAATGGTAACTATGTGAGATACTGGATATACTAATTTTCTTGACTGTAGTAATCATTTCACTAAATGTATGTATAGCTACACATCATGTCGTACACTTTAAATATATACAATAAAAAATACTAACCCAGCAGTTGATGGGAGAAGTGTAGACGAAACAGGATCAGCCATTTGTTGATAGCTGTTAAAATGCCATCGTGAATACTTTCTCTCTGTTTTTATGTATGTTTACAAATTTATCATAATAAAAAGATTTTTTAATTCAAGCCTATACAATCCCCTGAAAAATCTTTGTGCACTCCTGAATACACATGTACCCTAAAGTGAAGTCCAGTGCAGTACTTAGTAGTTTCAAACATGAAGGAAATCTGGCAGAAAGCTTGGGGATGAGTTTGTCATAAGTTCATAGAAAATGAAGCAAATGAAAATAATGACACCATTAAAAGAACAGCATGATGACAGTCAATAGTAATTAATTGTACATTTTAAAATAGCTAAAAGAGTGTAATTGGATTATTTGTAACACAAAGGATAAATGTTCGAGGGGTTGGATACCCCATTTTCCATGATGTGATTGTTACACATTGCATGCCTATGTCAAAACATCTCATGTACCCCGTAAATATATACACCTACTACATACCCACAAAAATTAAAAATTAAAAAATATTTTTTAAAAACCTCCACGGAAAACAAAAAGCTGTACAAGACAGGAAATATAATTATGATATATTACATGGCCCAATTATGAATAATGCTCATTTGGTCATAATAATATAAATGCTGAATACTGATAAAACAAAAAAATTATGATGTGTCTTTAATAGGAGGATGTGAGGAGGAGAAATATGGATGGCAGGTAGAAAGAGCTGTAAGAGAGCTAGAGCATCATCTTCCGTAGCAGTAGGTAGATCCATAATATGTAAAACTGAAAAAGATGAGAAAATATGAAAATAACAGTATAAGTATGTTAGTATCAACATAGAAACACAGAGAGATGTGCCCAAAGAATCCACCAAAATAGTTAAAACTTGTTGGTCTATAATATTTGCAAGGAGAGGAAACCAGGGGTCTGCTGTTTTTCGGGATATACCTTATGTGACTTTTTAAACAATGTACTTTGGGAAGAAGATAGGGATGAGAGGGGACAGGAGGAAGGTGAACAAGGGAATAACATGGTCAGATCTCCATTTTAGCGAGATCAGCATGGTCTGATTTCCAAGTGTAGGTTGGAAGAGCTGAGAGGTAAAGTCAGTGAGGTCAGTTGATTGGCCGTTATAACAAGAAGAGTAATGAGAAAGTTTATGAAGAGGAGAAAACTGGAGATGAGCGATTGGGGCAGGAAGTCAAGCAGAGTGAACCATGAGGGTGAGTATTGGGCTAGAGAGTAACTCTCCCTCTTCATTTTTCTCTCTTCTCTCTCCTTCTTCTCTTCACCCTTGCCCTGATCAAAGCTAAGCTCTCTCTTCCAAAGATTTCTGGCCCCTCTAACAGGGCTAGCCCAGGCCAACTAGTGAATCTCACCTGCACCTCAACTGGCTTCTTTGCCGAAAACATATATGTGAAATGGCTCAAAAATGGCATAGAGCTTCCAGCCTTTCAGACCCAGGTCTTCCCGCATGCAGATGCTTCCTCCTACACCGTCATCAGCACTGCTACAGTGACCCTTGGCTTCTCCTCACTCCACTCCCAGGTCACCTGCCAAGTGGCTCACAGTGAATTGCAGAGTCCCCTCAGAGGGCATGTGAACATCTCCCAATTTCTCCAAGGTAAGCCCCCCACACAAACAAGGCCAACATTTTGTGACCACTGTAGGCTCCCTGCTTGAAGCATGTCACCTGCATCCTCCCATTCATTCCTCACAAAACCCTCAGTGAGGTGGTGATAAGGTTCCCTGTTTTATATGACCATCCTCCTTCTACATAATGCCATGATCGGGTTCTTCTCTTTCAGAGCTCCTTTCCCTCTAGCGTCTTTGGGAGGTGGAACTTCATTCACCCATTCAACAGGTTTTGTTGAGCATCTGCTATGTGGTGGCATTATTCTAGGTGCTGGGGATTCCATGGTAAACCAAGCAGACCTGGTTCTGCCTTGCTGAGTTTACAGTCATGTGAACCTGATCAACCAAGACACAAACAACTATGTGGTTATATTCATCACATTTGCTATGAAGAGAAAGAACAGATTGCTGAAATATATGAAAAGGAGAGAAATCCAGTTTACTCAGGAAATGTCTTTTTGAAGAACTGATGTTTGAGCCAAGGCATGAAGAATGAAAACGAGTCAGCCAAGCAAAGTGCAGAGTGTTCCAGGCACAGGAAACAGAGCGTGAAAAGGCCCTGTGATGCAGTGGGGAGCAAGACATGTCTGAGAAGCAGAGACGAAGCCAGTGTGGCTGAGGCTTAGTGAGAGGATGAGTGCATGGAAAAGGAAGAGGCTGGCAAGAGAGGGGCAGGGACCTGATCACCTAGGGCTTCACAGCAAAGAAGTTTCTCCCACTTGAACTCTCCATGGGAACTCCTAACACCATTGTTCAAACCACCATGCCACCACTGCCTTGCCACCAGTCACCACCTTTGAAACACGCTTCTTAAACTCACCCTGGCATCAGGAGAACCAGCAAAGCAGGCTACACACGCATGCCCTTTCTGGCCCTTACTTCAAGTCCATCTGCCTTTGCCTTCATAGGGGCTTTCCCCAGGGGCCTGTACTGTCCTTTGCCCCCAACCAACCTCAGCATAGTGTAGTCTCAGTTACCTCCTGCAGACGGGTGAAGTTCCTGCCAGGGTTCCAGAACTCCCTCTTTCCTTCTTTCCAGCTCCAGCCAGAGAAAACCAAGGAGACCCATTAATAGCACCATAGTCTCCACAGCAACCCCATAAGGGAGATAATTTATGGTATCATTGTCAAGAATTTAGCTCCTCATTACTCAAATGCCTCCAGCCCAAAATAGAAGTGTGTCTTGCTTAACCAAAAGATACCACAAGAGAGCTCCAGCCTGGAAAGTGAATTCTAGCCTCCACATCAATCATCTCAAAGAAACTAGAGGCAGCTTTGTGTCCTTGCTTCATTCAGATGAGGAAACTGAGGCCCAGAAAAGTGAAGTGACTTGCCCAAGGTCACAGGGTTCTTCAGTAAGCATGCTGGAATTTGAATCCAGTGTTACACCTCTTCAGATAACTACCTCTGATCTGCCTCCTGTAAGAACCACCTATTCACAGATACCAGAGAAAGGCAATACCCACCCCCACCTTCCCCAGGAGTGGTGGTTCAGTCATGTTCAGCCCAGAGATTGGTGTTGCGCTGCTCCCCCAACCCTCTCAGAACCTGCTGCTCCTTCCGTCCTACCCATATAAGTGAAGAAGACACTCCCCATCGACCAAGTCATCCAAGCCAGAAACCTCTTCTCACATAACCCATCACCAAGTTCTATCAGATTTCACTCCCAAATACTTCCTGAACTCATACATTCCTTTCCACTGCCACTACTTAAGTTCATACTTAAGCTCAAGCCAACATCCATGAGCAATTGCAAGAGCCTCCTAATTGATCGCTAATATCCACCATTGCCCTCTACAGTCCTTCCCCAAAACTCCCAGCAGCCAAGGGGATTTTATAAAGGAAACCAGATCATGTCTCTCCTTTGCTTAAAATCCTACAGTAGCTCATTACTTCTCTTAGGGAAAAAAAAAAAATTATTACTGGGATGTTCAAATGTGATATTCAAGCATTTTTGTGTATATTTCCCTAAAATAATTGTGAAGAACTATGTATTCTATCATAAATTTTAAAGTTGACTCTAAAATTTTTCATTTTAAGCTTAAATGGTTGCACAGAACATAACTCCTGGAGTATTACAAATGTTGCATCACTCCAAAACATATTCAGTGAAAAAAAAACATCATCATAATTTAATTTCCACCATCATCCATTTAAACACACATAAAGAAGCTCTTCTTTAATAATCAGGCATCTTATATCATTCCTTTTACTTCTTAAAGTTGTATTTCCATTCTAACTCCCATGAAGAATTTTACCTTAATGTAACATATTTTATTTTGGAAAATCTTTTCTTCACTATAAAATCGTACAGATCATATCACAGAGAACTATGAGAACACAGAACTCAAGCAAAACTACATCTGTAAGTTGAAATTTAAAATAAAATTTTTATGACCATAAGGCTCTCAGTGTCAAAAGACATTCTTTTGGATTGAATTGCACAATAGATCCAAACAATCTAAATATATAAAAATTTTTGATAAGTAATTATTAAAATAGCCATTAACTTGGTATTGGAAATGCAGTTTGGCAAGGTATATGGGCGAGTGGATGGTGCTTTGGTTAAAGCAGGCTTCCTGGCCAGCAGTATTTGAAATGTCCTTTTATTTTGCATCCCAAAGTCTTTACACCAAGGACAATGCCCCACTTCAGGAAGTGTGGGAGGAAGGCCTTTCTTTTGTGATATGGGAGAAGGAAAACTGAGAAACCGGAGGTAAGAAAAGAAAATGGCCCTGATGCTCATTCTCAGGCAGATCAATCTAAGTAAACAGTCTTATGAGGGTTCAGGATCTGGAAATTAATTGTATTAAAATAATGTTCGTATGCCTTAGAATGTCTTTAAGTGCCCCCCAGGGCACCTTTAAGTGTAGCCAGCCTCCAGATTGGCTATGAATTCAGCCTCACTCACCCATCCTCTCTCTCATTCACTTTGATCTTCTTTCTAAAGTCCATGGAAACTCAGGGCCTCTGCCCAGGTCCATCCGTCTGCTGAGATGCCATTCCCACCCCCAACCTCTCCCAGCACCCCCCTCCTCCTGCCCCACAAACCCTTCTGCCTAATGTTTCACAATTATTAGGGATATATAACAAATTATCCCCAAATTTATTCCAGTATTCCAAATTTACTCCATATTCCCTTAAATGACTATGCTGTTAGATGCTGTGGGTTAGGAATTCCAGCAGGGCTGGGCAAGGACAGCTTGCTGTGTTCTATGATGGTTGAGCCTCAGCTGGACAATTCAGAGGCTGGAATCACCTAAAGGCTCCTTCACTAACATGCCTGACCATTGGTCCTGGCTGTTGGCTTGGGGCCTTTGTTCTTCTTGGCATGGGCTTTTCCTTATTATCTTTCTGTTGCCAGAAAAAGGGTCCCTATTCAGGCCCCAAGAGGGGGTTGTTGGATCTGATACAGGAAGAAGTTAAAGGCAAGTCACAGAGTACAGTGAGAAGAGATAATTTATTGAAAGTTACTCACTTACAGGGTGGGGTGTCCTCAGAAAGCAAGCAGAGGAAAGCCTCTTCTTTAAGTTTTTCTTATAAAGGTGTCTTGTCCGTGTAAAAGCTAAGCTAAGCTGTGTCTACACGCATGTGAGCAGACAGCGTGACAAAATTTATTATTCTATTGATTTAAAGAAAACTGTCCTTGACATTCTAGAGTTTGAGTACATCAAAGAATATAATGATCTTGAAAACATATATTTTTATGGGTATTGGGACATCCTGACTTTCCACTGTTATAGAAATGTGTCTTTGTAGGAATCTTTAGGCTTTTTATTCAGTTGTAAATATCTTATAACTGTCGGTCGTAACCAGCAAGGAATGTGCCTTGTTAGTTCCAAGACGGAGTTGAACTTAAAGTAGGATTAGTCTGGCTCTCCTAGGCTCCTGCTTCCCCAGCATTTCCACATAGGCTAGTAATAGCTTGGTGGCTGTGTCCCAAGGGTGTGTCCCAAGAAAGAGCTAGGTAGAAGCCATAGCAACTTTCATGACCCAGCCACAGAAGTCACACAGTGTTGTCCCTGCTACATTCTATTCATCAAAGCAGTTACAAAGTCCAGGGGAGCAGAAATAGACTCCTCCTCTAACGCGGAGTAGCAAAGTTCTGGAAGAGCATGTGGCTGCCATAATTTTTGGAAAATGCAATCTGCCACATAGAGTTAACTCTTAATTCGTCTTTCATATTCCTACTCAAAGATTTCCACACAAAGGTTACTTCCTCTGGAGACCCTTTCCTAACCTGCCCTCCTGCAGACCAGGTCAATTGCCCCTATTGTAGGCTCTTGGAACTCCTGTAGGAGTCATGTGACTGCTTTGTTTCCTTCCCGTCCTCCTCACCAGAGTGGGAGCTCCATAAGGCAAGGAATATGCCTGTCTTGGTCAATGCCGTATTCCAAGAACCCTGCACACTGCCTGGGAAGGTGTAGACACCCGTTGAGCATGCTTTGCATAAAGGAAGAAACTCACGAAGGCAGTGCTATTGTTTCAGTTGTGCTCACAGTGAATATCTCAGCACACCATGTCCCAGGACTCCAGGCTGCCATTCTCACCTGCCATATGCAAAGGTTTCACCCCAAAGTCACACAAATTGCCTGGCTAAAGAGAAATGGATACTTCAAGACCTGTGAGGCACTTGGCCCCACCAAGAACCCAGATGGCACATTCATCCAAGACAATCATATCCTGGTCAACACTTCAGAGTGAAAGGATAAAAAACAGTTCACCTGCCAAGTGTGGCAGAATAACCAGGCTCTGGTCCAGGCCAGTAGGCAGCTGAGCAGGCCCAAAGAAGAGCAAGCGAGTCTGGGAGAGCAGGACCGGAATAACCAAGCAGGTAAGGGCTCAGACCTAGAGACAGACAGGCCAGGTTCAAATGCAGGCTTTGCTGTTCTCACCACGTGTGACCTTGGAAAAGTCACTTCGCCTCTTTCTGAATTATCTATAAAATGGAACAGCAATTATGGCGACCTCTTTAGAGCATTACGTCTCCAGTACCAAATTGCAGTACGTGCTGCTTTCATCAGCTGCATCCTGGCCACCCACTCATTTTACCAGATACTCCTTTGAGTAACTAAGCTAATCTGAAATATCTTTCCCCAGTTCCCACCCATCCTCCGAAAGCCATTCAGATTTAACAATCACTGAGCCCCTATTAAGTACTTTGGGTGCTCCCATTTGATACAAAAACATTCTGAAATGCGTGTTATAATCCCCAATTTACAGATTAAGGAAACTGAGGCTTATATAGGTGAGGTGACTCTCCCCAAGACCGGGGTATAGTCTTGGGACCTGAGTCAGGGGTGGGGCTGAGCCTGCTTGGGGGTCTAGTGGAAACAGGATCTAGCCTTATCCTGACATTGTTCTGTCACCAGGTACCCCTGCTCCTTTGCTGGAACTTTGCTCCTTCCTGCTCCTTTGCTGGAACTTTCCGCCATCTGTGTCCTTAGGAGGAGCCTTTCTTCCAGGTAAGGGGGGACCCTAGATGGGATTAGGCTCCCAAGGGTGGGACTCCAGCTGACAGGGGCACTGTGAGAAGAAGGCTGTGGGGCCCTCCCATTTCTCCTGTACCTTGAATGGGTGTTGATCCATAGGGTCCCTGAGAATTGCACCGCTATCCCCTTGACCTTCCTGTCTCTCATTCAGCCTGAGGATGTACAAAGAGGCAGGTTCCCTGGTCAGGGCAGGAGATGGGGCACTTAAGGAGGAAGAAACAGAGAGAGCTGGCATGAAGACAGCACCCTTGAGGTAGACTCTAAGGAGAGGTGTGAGAAAATCATGGGCTGTGCCTCAGCCTCTGCTTCCTCTGCAGGTCATAGACCCCACAAAGGCAGTCCTCCACAGTGACATAGGACCCTCAGTCCCTCCTGTCTTATTTAGGAGGACTGGACACAGAGGAGGACCTGCCATGATGCCTGTAGCTGCTCCCTCAGCTTCTCTTGCCTCATCAGCCTTCTGAGACCTGAACAGCACTGGCCATCCCTCCCTGTCTCCTGCAGCCACCAGAGGAAGGGAGCACCTAGACTGGAAAGGTCAACAGTGAGAGGGAGATTCTCATGCCTTACCCAGGAATGAATTTTCTGTGGCAAGTCTGACCTCAGAGTCCATGACACTGACCAGGAAACCCAGCAGAGGCAGGATAGGCTCCAACCCTGAGGAAAATAGATGCCTGCATTTCTGATGGCTCCTTCCTGGCTCATCAAGGAAAGCCCATTGCTCTGCCGTGAAAACCAAGCTCTGCCATGAAACCTCTACAGCCCCATCATTAAAACCGAGTTAAATGAAACATTTATGGCCAATAAACGTATGAAGAAATGGCCAACCTCATTAGTAATCAGGAAAAGCCACGGCAAAACCACACTGAGATGTCATTTTGTCCCTGTTCAAATAGCAAAAGTAAAGAAGCCACTGGATCTTTTTTGCATTGCTAGTGGGCACATAAATGGACACAGCTGTTTTGGGAAACAGATTGGAAAATTTTGTTGTGTTAAACACTCACATACCCTATAACCTGGCACTTCCACTCTCGGGTTACACCCAAAAGAAACTTGCACATGTGCACCAGGAGATATGTACAAATATGTACATGGAGACATTGTTTAATATTAGCAAAACCTGAGAACAATCCAAATGCCCATCTGCAGTACAATGTGTGATAAACTTAGTACACTCACAGAATGGGATATTCTATAGAAAGCAAAATTAATTAACTACAGCCGCACACAGTAACATGGATAAATTTTAGTAATACAATATTGATGGGGGTAAGTAAGTCCCAGAGATTTCATGAAAAATGATGGTCTTTTAATAAAGCTGAAAACAGCTAACATTAGTTTTTAGGAATACATAGAAATACAATGAAACCCATTTTTTAAAAGGAACAATGAACACAAGGTTAAAAATAGCAGTGACCTTGGATGTAGGAGGGCAGAAGGATGAGAATTTGGGGTACATAAAGGTAGGTGGAACTTATCGTGAAGGTTCTAGCTTTCATGATGGATGGTGGCTTCACAAATGTTTATATTAAGATTTTTTTAAATGGACAGATTAACAATATAAAATTGATATAGGTATGCAGGTAAATAGATAGATGCATGGTTGATTGGAAGGGAGAGAGGGAGTGAGGGAAGCTGGATGGATGGATGAATGGATGGACAGATGGACGGATGGATGGATAGGTAGACAGATGGGTGAACAAATGACCAAAGGGCAGCTATATAGATGAAGGGGTAGGTAAACAAATTAATAAAAAGGGTCATGCATTGTCAATAATGATAGTATCATGCAACATGAATTATGATAGGTACAATTCTGTGTACTTAAGATTCAAAGGAAAAAAATAAATGGAGGGACATTATCTAGAGAACCCCAAGTTCCCTTCCTATTGTGACATTCTACAGTTCCATATAAGGAAGAAAAACAGTTACTGGGTGCCACCATGGGCCTGGGACTTCATGTGCGGTTGTATCTCATTTCATCCTCATACCAGTCTTACAAGGTGGGCACCATGCTCCATTTTGCAGATGAGGGGACCTGCCCAATGTCACTTAGATAACAAGTGGTAGAACCAAGAAATCCAGATTCAAACCCAACTCTTGTCACTGCTTTCCAAGGAGCCACATTGCCCAGCATTCTAGACACAGATGGGTGATCTTCACCCATCCTCAATCTATTGCGTCCTGGCCTGTCAGGCCAACGGTTCTACAGTAAAGCCCACCTGATGCCTACGGGTGGTGAGGGAAAGGGAAGAACACATGTGTGCCCTTTCCCAGGTTTGAAATGTGTCCCTGGAATAGATCGAGGGTTCATTATAAGCACCAAAATGGCCCTGTGAAGACTTCGGAAGATGACGTAGTCCAGAAAAGCCTTTTACAGAAAAGGCTTTTTGTAAAAGGGTAAGTATGCCCAGAGGAGATAAACATCCTGTTCTATTTTTATTATCTAGTTTTACTGTGACTTTGAACCTTTATAGTCACAGAAACAGAGATATTCCCCCTCAGATATGCATCTCCTTTTCAAAATTTTCTACTCACAATAGAGGTGCTTCAGCTTCAATATTCCCATTCCTGGGCTCCAATGTTGAGGACGTTGAGGATGTCTTGGCCTTCTTCAATGATGAGGGTATCATGAAACAAGAATTATAATTTACCTCCCCCTTGAAGCAGAGCCAGGACTAGGATGAGGCAAAGTTCCTAGGAAACAAAAAGTAAGACACTCATTCTGAGGCCTGAGCAAGCGCAGTGTCAGCATGTATAACACCTTGTGATATGGTTTGGATGTATCCCCACCCAAATCTCATCTTGAATTGTAGTTGCCATAATCCCCATGTATCATGGGAGGGACCCGGTGGGAAGTGATTGAATTGAATCATGGTGGTAGTTACCTCCATGCTATTTTCATGATAGTGAGTGAGTTCTCACGAGACCTGATGATTTTATAAGGGGTTTCCCCCACCTTCACTCTGCACTTCTCCTTGCTGCTGTCATGTGAAGAAGGACATGTTTGCTTTCTCTTCTGCCTTGACTGTAAGTTTCCTGAGGCCTTCCCAGCCATGCTGAACTGTAAGTCAATTAAACCTCTTTCCTTATAAATTACAGTCTCAGGTTGTCTTTATTAGCAGCTTAAGAATGGACTAATACATCTTGTCTCTACATTTTGTGCCCTAGGTGCCCTAAGTTTCCAAGTCTCATTAATCCTGTCCTCTCCTGTTCATCTGCATGGTCACCCAGACCCTTGTCAATACTTACCTAGGTCACTCCAACAGCCTCCTTCCAGGTCTTGCTCTGGAGCCTCCCATCCATCCTTTACATCAAAATGGCCTTTTAAAACATTTTCTTGGGGTTCCAGTGACTCACACATGTTACTCTAATACTTTGGGGATCCAAGGCGGGAAGACCACTTGAGAACAAGAATTCAAGACCTGGGTATATATTGCCTTGGCAACGTAATGAGACTTGGTCTCTACAAAAAAAAATTTTTTTTAATTAGCTGGGTGTGGTAACACACACCTGTTAAGTACTCAGGAGGCTGAAATGTGAGAATTGCTTGAGCCCAAGAGGAAGAGTCTACAGTGAGCACTCCAGCCTGGGGGACAGAGCAAGACCCTGTCTCAAAAATGTGTGTGTGTGTGTGTGATATATATATATATATATATAATATTTTCTCAAAAACTTTAGCTAGTTCCTCATTCCCCAAATCATACTTCAAAAAGGACATAGAGGATGTCCCCAAATCATACTTCAAGAAGGACATAGAGGATATCCCAGGTGTTGCATACCTTGAAGCCAGAGGTAAAATGAAGCTGCCAGAAAAGTCACAGCTTGAACATAAAGATTGCCTATCTTTTTAAGGAAACCACCCATATCCTAAGGAAGCCCAGCCCAGAGTTTCCAGATGAATATTTGTTCATTTCAAAGAAGGCTATGCCTTTGTTTATTCCACACATATTCCTGAGCGCACACTATATTTCAAGCACTGTGTGGGCACTGAGCAAACATTAGTAAGCATTGGTAAAAGTGGTCCTCACCCTTGTGGTGAGGGTACAGTCTGATGAGGACAGATAGGAAAGAAAGGTGGGAGTGATACAGGGGAGGAAGGGAGGGAGGAAGGAAGAAAGAATTTCAAATGTGATGAGTGCTCTGAAGAAAATAAAAACAGTGCACAAATAATGGGGATTGCTAGGATAGAGATCTTCACAGAGTTAATAATTAAGTGCTGCTAGCTAGACAGAATGGTAAGCTAGTAGCCTTTCTGAAACGGGAACATTTGAGCTGATATCTGGAAGTTTCAAAGAGCCTGGGAAATACCTTCTTGTTGGAGGAACCTATTATGCCAAACTTTAAGGTATGAAGGAGCATGGAAGGTTCAGGAAATGGTAGGGAACCAGTGGGGCTGGAGAGTGTGAGCAATGGGACATGGGACAATGCTGGAGCTATGGGCAGGAGACAGATTACACAGGGATACTGGTCACAGTGGAGACTTTGGGATTTATTTAAACAATGGGACGACATTGCAGAGGTAGAGACTCTCAGATGTCTCACTGCCCAGATTGCAAATTACACCAAGCAAAGTACAAGATTTACATTTTAAGAAATCACCATGACTTCTGTGGAGCAAGTAGACAAGGGGAAAGCAAATAATCAGAAAATTCAGATGTGAGGTTATTGCAGTAAACCCAGAGTCAATGGGGTAATCTAAGCTAGGTGGTGCCAGCAGAGATGGAGAGAAATTGACTAACGGGAGGTGAGCCTAAAATTGGAAGTGACAGGACTTGCTTGGGGACTGAATGTGAAAGGCAATGGAGAGGGAGGATTGGAGATGACTTCATGACAAGGTTGAGC
Source organism: Gorilla gorilla gorilla (assembly GCF_029281585.2). Lineage (NCBI taxonomy): Eukaryota > Metazoa > Chordata > Mammalia > Primates > Hominidae > Gorilla > Gorilla gorilla. Next base: position 11,433,007 of record NC_073245.2, on the reverse strand, counting down.
AATGGATGAGATGAGGAAGACAGGTGGAGGGATGGGTTTGGTGGTGGAATGGAACTGAATTAACAGTTCCATTTTAAACATGTTAAATATAATGTTGGTTCGTCATCAAAGTGGAGCTGTTAAGTAGGCACACGGACAGATGCATCTGAAGTTCAGGAGAGGGGTCAGAGCTGGAGAGTTATTTTTGGAGTCATTTGGTCTGTTGCCAGGGCAGCCAATCAGCAGAGCTAAAATATCCAGATTTTCCTTTTCCATCCTTCTGGTCTCCCAAAAGCCCTTTGATACAATGCAGTCTCCACGCTCTGGTGCAAAACAAGTATTAATACTTATGCAGGCATGGACTGGAAGAGAAAGCAGAAAGACAGGATGCTTTCATTTGTCAAGATGGCATGATTATAGATATATTTTTCCTTCCTATTTTCATATCTACTGAGAGTTGTTGGCATTTTTCTTCAACAAATCACTTTAAAAATAATAAAATATGGTCTGAACTAGTGGTGAAAAGGATCTGATATCTGCAGGGGCTGGAAATGCCCCCTTGTTCCCTGTCACCCTGGTCTGTCTTGGTGATCTTCAGTAGCCTCAATGGAAACTGGGAGAAGGTCCTGCAAAGAGAGTAACAGAGACAGAAAGCATTCAAGGTGAGCAATGAGACATCTAAGACCCACTGCACCTTGAACATCATAGCCAATCTGAGCTAGTAAAGCTTTTGGTACCACTTTGTACAAGCTCTTCTCCCCAGTCCTAGTTCACAAATGTGGAAGTTGTGTCCTAAAGGTATTAGGTGATATGATCAAAATAAAACAACACAACTCTCAAGCCACAATTCCAGGTGTGCAAAAGTATTACTTTTTAAAACTTCTCCATAATCTTTTTTTTTAATTTTATTATTATTATGCTTTAAGTTTTAGGGTGCATGTGCACAACGTGCAGGTTTGTTACATAATTTATATTTTAAACACCCTACCCATGAGCTTAATCGTGGCCAATTTAGGATCTCCTCCATCAAAACGGGGTCCCCCAGCCTCCACATCCCCAGTGGTGTCTAAGGTGCCTTGGTGACATCAGTCCATGCAGGTATCTGCTAAGATGTCTGCCCCCTGTGAAGCTCCTGGCAGTAGATCCACACAGGGGCTCCTAGCAATAACTTCTTTCTGATCCCAGAGCTTCTCCACACCATTGGATTTCAGCTCCACCCATAATCTTCTTAAGCACACTGGAAAATGTGACTACTCTGGCACCCCCAGAAGATTCTGCAGGATGGTCTCAGGTCCTCTCCCCCTAAGTTGAGCGTAGATCCCATTTTGCCCTTCTGCTGCCAGGCCAGGCTGGGAGCTGGAACTCCAGGAACCATGTCACCAGGAAGGAAGACACAAGTCCTCCTAACTGCCCAGCTCCTCCAAATTTGATCTGGGGTTTGCGGGAGCAGGTTGTAGGACTCTTGTCAGGGGCCCACCAATGTTGGTTCTCTCAAGCACTCCTCCCCTCTCCCACAAACTGGGCAATGCCCCCTCAGGTAATCAAGATGGAGGTTGGGTCAGGGGTAAGTGGTGAGGAAGGGGCTGGCTCTGCAGAGCCCATATTTTTCCAAACGTTTGCATCTTCCATCTGGATCTCAGCTTTTGCAACTTAAAGGTGCATTTGCTCTCTGTTTCTGCGGTGACAGCCTCCCATGAGGCAGACGCATCACATTTTTCTGCTGCCTAATTTGGCCACTGTCAAACATACAATACTGAAGGAAAGGCACTGGTGAAAACTGCACTGCCAGAGCTCTGCAGCGACACCGGCAGGCATGTTTTATAACGATGCGTCAGAATCCTCTACACGCTAAAGTCGAGTGAATCTCAACCCTGTGAACATACTCAAATCTTCAAACTATACATTTTTTATGCGTGAGTTATACCTCAGCAAAGCTAGAAAAGAAAAAAAAAAAGATGTCTGCATTAACCACGCAAAACACACCAATTCCCTGTGTGCCTTATCCCTATAAATTTCTAATACTCTTCCATTAGTAAAATGTGGGAAGAGAGAAAAGAATGAGTTTCATGAAAACCATTCAGAACCCTCATTTTTTTCCCAGAGTCCCTGAAGTAAGTGATCTCAGGCTTGGCAAGAAAAAGCAAAAAAGTCAGATAGAAGGAAAGTTCAGACTTATTTATTTATTTACCTTGTTCTCAGAACCTAAAGCTCAATATCCACAACCTGTAGTTTCTGTGATGCTTTAATAAAGGTGATACTGGACTCATCCATATACAAGGGTTTTTTGTTTGTTTATTTGTGTGTTTGTCTGTTTTACCATATTCATTCTCTGTGCACAGAGACAGTGAGCTACTTGAATTTTTTCCCCAGAAGCCTCCAGACAACTCCCCTTCACATCTCAACATGTGGCCCAGCCTCAGGGGACTGGCTGCCATAACTGCCTTGGACCAATGATGATTCATCTCCTGGGGCTGGGGAAGGGCCTAGGTTTCCCTGAAACTGTTGCTGGGTGGAATGGCTATTCTGTTAGCAAGGCAGGAGGGACATTTGGCTGTGCAGAGGCCCAAACAAGGGTATCTTCCAAAATGGATGGTGAATTCAGTGAGCTATGGAAAACTGCACCCTCCTAGGATGCAAAGCCCTAGACATTTCCAGGCCTGTGAGGTGCTGAATTCATGCCAGGGAAGATTTTGGCTTCAAGAACCAGAGCTTTGGGAGCTTCATCAAATATCCCCAAGGAAGAGCTTGTCATAGAGAGACTGCAGCAGGTAGTAGAACTGGCCAACTTCAAATGGGACTTTGTCCAGTTAGGCCTGGACAAAGAGCAATGGCCATAGTGACCCATAAAGACTGAGAACCAGAATTCATCTCCTTTGTCTTGGAAGGCAACAGCCCCGGTGCCCTGATCGAATCCAAGAGTGGAGCAGGGAGCTATGGAAAATAGCTGCTATTCACTTTCTCTCCAACCATGGTAGGGGCACATGCTCAAACTGGATTTCATAGGATTAAAAAAAAAATCTTAACATTACATGCTTATTACAAAGGAAAAAAGAATACAGTAGAAATGCCTGGAAGACATCACAAAGTAATCAAAGTGAACATGACTAGTAATGGGACCGATTGTGTGCCTTCTGATTGGAAGCAATGAGAACACAGCATCACTTCCAGATATTCCTGCCAAAGGTGCCAAAACCTGACTCTCATCATGAGGAAGTGTTAGAAAAATACAAAATTAGGGGCATTCTACAGAATAACCGGCCTATACTTTTAAAAAGTGTCAGGGTCATAAAGTAAAGGAAAGGAGATTTTTTTTCTATATTAAGGAAAACTAGAGAGGTATGGCAACTAAATGTAACTGGATCCTTTCTCTATAAAAACATGTTATTGAAACAATTGGCAAAACTTGTAGGGAATCTAAAGATAAGACGGTAATAATGTGCCTATGTTAATTTCCTGATTTTGATGGTCTGGTGGTCATGCAGGAATCTGTTCTTATTTGTAGGAAATACGCACTGAGATATTCAGGAGTGTCTTAGTCCATTTGGGCTGCTATAACAAAATGCCATTAGCTGGGTAATTTATAAACAACAAAAGCTCATTTCTCACATTTCTGGAGGCTAGGAAGTCCAGGATCAAGGCACCAGCAGGTTCACCATCTGGTGAGGATTTGCCCTCTCTTCCAAGATGTCACCTTGCTCCCTGTCCTCACATGGCAGAGGGGATAAACGCTGTGTCCTCACATGACAAAAGATGGCTGAGGAGCTCTCTTGAGCCTCTTTTCTAAGGGTACTAATCCCATTCATGAGGGTGGATTCCTCATGACTTAATCACTCCCCAAAGGCCCTACCTCTTACTACCATCACATTGGATATTAGGTGCTAACATATGGATTTGGGGAGATACCAACATCCAAGCCATAACCAGGGACGATAAGGCAATATGCCAGCAATTTATTCACAGATGTTTCTGAAAAGAGGCTCTTTATCCCACACTTGTAACTTTTCCATCAGATGGAGATTGTTTCCAAAATAATTGTAATTAAGTAATATTCAGGTATTATGGAGCAATTCATATCTGCTGCAAAACAGATAGACAGCTAACATACACTGAAAGCGTGCTGTGTGCCAGACTGTTCTGAGTACTTTCCGCGTTATAAACTGCTTTACTCTCATAACAACCAGATGAGGTATAACCTATACTTACCTTAATTTTGCAAATGAGAAAAAATGAGACACAAAATTTTATTGACTTGTCCAAGGTTGCACAGCTCCTAAGTGCCCGGCTGGGGTTTGAACCCAGGCAGTCTGGTTCAAACTCCCTTGTTCCTAACTACCACATACTCTCTTCTGATACTTTTGTCCAGTCCAATGGCCTTATATATCATTGAAATATAGCTCAAGGACTCAAATTTATTTCTCCAGCTGGGACTTCCCCCATGAATTTCATGTCCATCTGTCTACTCAACAGATCCATTTGTCTGCCCAATAATATCTCAAAGCTTACATCCCAAAATCTGGCCTTCTGCTTATCCCCCAAAACTCTGCTCCACCCACAGACTCCCCCATTTCGACTGATAAGAACTCCATCTCTCCAGCTGATGAGCCAAAAACCTAGGAGGTATGCTTGATTCCTCTCCTCTCTTATCCCGCTCCCTTTATGTCAGGCAATTACATTAACTTTAAAATATATTCAGAATCTGACTATTTCTCACTATCCCCGTTGCCAGATTTCACCCTTCATCCTCTCGTTCCTGGATTGCCGCCATTAGCCCCTCACTGGTCTCCCTATAGCCAGCATAGGAATCCTTTCAAACAAAGGCCAGATCATGTCCCACCTCTTCTCAAAAGCTTGCTACAGCTGCTCATCTCACTGCAAGTAAAAGCCAAAGTTCTTACCTTGGCCCTCACAGCCCCTCACCACCTGCTTACCCCAACCCCCTTTCCCTGGTCTATATTTCTTTCCACAGGCCTTATCACTTTCTAAGATACTATATCATTTACTTATTTACTTTATTTATTACTGTGTATTGCCTGCCTCCCCAGTTGGGATGTGTACTTCAGTTAATAAGGACAGTGAGTTTTGTCTGCCTTATTCACTGATGTATCCTAAGCACCAAGAATAGTTCTGGTACATAGCGCATGCTCAATATTTGTTGAATGAATCAATGACTACACCCTACAATCTCTCATATTGGGGTGAGAGCAGAAATGAAGAGAAGGATGAATAGACAGCAGGAGACAGAGGGGGAGAAAGAAGAGAGAGCCCCTAGGTCTAGGGCTGCAGAGAACATTCCTTAGTCCTGCCAGCTCCAATAGCTTGTCCCATGATCTGTGGCTAGAAGTTATCACAATATTTATGAAAATCACTCTTTGGGAAGGTAGCAATGAATACTGGATAGTAAGAAGGAGTTTGTGTGCTTGTTCTGGCCTCAAACCCAGGGCTGATCAATGTCTACCATTTCCCTGGCTCCTGAAAGATGCCTTCTCTGATGTGGAGCATTGTCATGTGTCATTACCAGGTTCCAGGGAGGGAAAGTGAAGAAAGAGCTACCCTTTGCTTCACCTCTTCTGAGTAACAGGGTTGAAATTCTCTATCTTCTCTCTGGCTCCAAGCACTCTCCTGCCCTGCCCCTCCCTTCTCAGGTTAAATCCAGTTAACAGAGCCTGAGGCCCCAGGCACCATGACTGGCCACATCCAGTCCACCCACGTCGGTGGCCCCTGGCCAACTTTACTGCCAACCCTAATTGTGGGATGCTCCTGCGTATAGGATAAAGCGCACAGAACAAGGTGCTGGGAGGCTGAGCCCAGAGGCTACTAACACGGCAGACCAAGACAAGAGGGAGAAAGGAAAAGCCTATACAAAATAACAACAACCTTCCCCAATTTCTTTCCAAGTCAAGTTTACCCAAACTTGTTGAACAGTCTCCCTTTGTGTTCCTGTCCCTGTAGCCAGTTTATTGAACAAGCTGGACTCAGTAGGGTTGAAGCAGAAAGCTGCTTCATTCTTCTTCACCACTGCCCTTTCAAATCTGCCAAATTATTCCTCCTAAGAGGTAGTAATGGTACCTATTATTCAGGTAATAAAAATTGTAATCTCTCATTCAATATGAGTCATGGTGGGCTTCTTGGCCATTTTCCACCTTGCTCTTCCATTCTTCTTTTCTCTCACTGCCACCTCTGGAGCAGAGGAAAGGGGAAACTAAGGACTAAGGCTGGGGTGATTTATGACTTGCCCATATTCTTGCCACCTCATCAGGCCAAGGGCAGGATTTAAACCCAGATCCCCCTGACCAGAAGCAGAGGTCTTTCTGCTCCACTACAGCTATAACACATTTATCTCTCTTTCCCTCTCTATAACACACACTCACCATAACACACTTATCTCTCTCCCTCTCTCTCTCTCTCTCTCTCTCTCTCTCACACACACACACACACACACACACACACACGGTGTGGGGAAGGCGTTTAGGTCCTTCCTAGCTAGACATTCTGCTGCCAAAATAATGATGCCTGAATATTTGGTGAGAACAAAAGCGCTGCATACATAGGCATGTCAAAAGGAAGCCTAAAAATATTTAACAGACACAAAAAATAGTCGGAATCCAGGTGTTCAGGGTGCTTTAGGGAAGTGTTGCTTCCCAGGATGATGGGAGACTACCAGATAAATGCTCACGAAACAGCACAGCTCAAATCAATTACATCACGTAGAAAATTGGACAGAAGAGGACTTGCTTCCTTACTGATAGAAGACCTAAGACTAAGGCTGACCTTGACCAGGGTATACAACCAGGGTGATTGAAAGAAATCCCACTCCAAGTGGAGCCAGGCTACATAGGACCTGGGGTGGAAGATAGATCCAAGGAGCAAGATGGAGGGATCTAGCTCCAATTTCTAAGTCCTGGACAAGGGAAACCTGTGTCACTGTGTTGTACACTGGAAACTGCTCAGCTACATTGAGTAGTGAAGTAAAATATGAAGTATTAATTTAATGAAAGTACCCAGCATGGCCCTGAGAAAGTGCACTATTTTATTGGGAAAAAAAAACTTTGTTAAATATTATAAGGTGCTCAGTATCATTAATAATCATGCAAATTGGGAAGAAACCCCAACTCCTGACTTCTCTTTGGGAGGGGAAAGGAGTGGAACATTGATCCAATGTTTTGACTTTTTGGGGTGCTGCCAAAGGACTAGTTTCCATCTTGCCTGAATTTAAATGCTGACGGGAATGAGGGCCAGGTTTGAGGCCACTGAAAACGAAGATGATCAACATGACTTGGTCTAGCACCAAAATATGCAGTATCACAGATAAATAATAGGTGGAGCTATTGGTTTGTTCTAGCATCAGTCTGCAGTATCACAGACAGAAACTAGGTGGAACTTCAGTACCGTGGCTTACTGCAGCACCAGCCAGACCGCAGCATCATAGGCAGACACTAGAGGGAGCGCTTGAATAGAAAGACCTCTTCCGTTACGTGATTACACACTAAGTCCCAAAAGGGTGCACTCCCAGAGAAGGCTTGACAGGTCTCCAGATTCTCTAGCCTGGCTGATTGGAGAAAGTCCTCCCTGTAGAAAACCAGACCACAAAGACTGCGCGGGGTAGCTGACTTTTGAAATGTCAAAGTACCAAGAGAAGATAAGAAGACATATAAAGGGACAGGAAAACATGGCCTATTCAAAGAAACACATTACATCTCTAGAAACTGACCCCAAAAAAATACACGAATTATCTGACCAAAAAAATGCAAAATAATAATCATAAGAATTTTCAATGAATTAAAAGAGAGTACAGACAGACAACTAAATGAAATCAGGAAAACAATGGATGAACAAAAAGAAAATATCAAAAAAGAGATAGAAGCTATGAAGAAGAACCACACAGAAATTCTGGAACTGCAGAATACAATAACTAAATTTAAAAATCCACTAGAGGGGCTTAGCAACAGATGTTACCAAGAGAATAAAGAATCAGCAAATTCAAAGACAGGAGTTTTGAAATTACTGAGACAAAGGAGAAAAAAAGAACTAAGAAAAATAAAAGGAGCATAAGAAACATGGGACACTATGTGTAACATTATGGAACAACCTACACACTATGAGAATCTAAGAAAGATAAGAAAAAGAGAAGGCACCACAGAGCCTTTTAAAAAAAATGATGGCTGGAAATTTTTCTAATCTGAGGGAAAAAGTAGACATACAAATTCAAAAAGCTCAGCAAACTCCAACTAGGACGAATCTAACAGCATTTACACTAAGACACAATTAAACTGTCAAAAATAGAAAAGAGGCTGAAGTGGGAGGATCACTTGAGCCCAGGAATTTGTGGCTACAGCAAGATGTGATCACGCCACTGCACTCCAGCCTGGGTGACAGAGGGAAACTTTGTTTTAAAAAAAAAATGACAAAGAGTGAATCTTGAAAGCAGCAAGAGAAAAGCAACTTGTCACATACAAAGGAGCTCCTATTAAATCATCAGCTAAAGTCTCAACAGAACCCTTGTAGGCTAGAAGGAGTGGGATGTGATGAGAGAAAAAATAACTGCCAACAAAGAATACTATATAGTACTAAACTGCCTTCAAAATGAAGGGGAAATGAAGACTTTCTTGGATAAACAAAACTGAGGGAATTCATCACCATTAGACCTGCCCTGAAAGAAGTGCTGAAAGGAATCCTTCAAGTTGAAGTGAAAAGATGATGAATGGCAACACAAAGCCATACAAAAGTATAAATCTACCAGGTAAACATAAACATAGAGACAAATATAAAATCTGGAAGTATTGTAACATAGCTGTATAAATCACTTTTGAATTTGGTATAGAATTTTAAAAGCGAAAGCATGGGAAGTAACTAAAAATCTATGTTGATGAATACACAATATAAAAAGAAGTAATTTGTTTTGTTACAGTAACATAAAGAGGGCAGAGATGTAAAGTAGAGTTTTTATATGCAATTTAAGTTAAGTTGTTATCAGTTTAAAATATCTTGCTATAACTTTAAGTCTCTTTGTGTAGTTGCAATGGTGACGACAAATAAAATATGCATAGAATACCAATGCTCTTCAACTTATGATGGGATAACATACGAATAAACCCATCAGAAGTCAAAAATATTGTAAGTCAAAATTGCATTTAATACTGGCAACACAGCATACTGTCCCTGACTTATGTTCAACTTACAAATTTTCAAGTCTACAATTATGCAAAAGTAATACACATTCAGTAGAAACCATAACCCCATTGTAAATCATAGGAACTTTTTATCTTATGCTGGGCTTACATTCAGGTACTGTCTGTATACACAAACAGAATTGAAAAGAGAATCAAAATATGTCAGTACAAAACATACAAAAAGGCAGCAAAGGAGAAAAGGAGCAAAAACCACTGGACAAGACATATTAAAATATATTGAATGTATTATCCATATATATAGACAAGTAACAAAATGAAAATAGTAAGTCCTTCCATGTCAGTAATTACTTTAAAGGCAAATAAATACCTCAGTTAAAAGAGATAAATGAGAAAACATAAAAACAACAGAGCAAGATGATGGAATAGAAGGCCCCAGCAATCATCTCCCCCAGGAAGGACACTAATTTAACAACTGTGTACACACAAATAAAAGAGCCTTCATAAGAACTAAAAATCAAATGAGCAGTTACAATACCTGGTTTTACTTCATATCACTGAAAGAGGCACTGAAGAGGTAGAAAAAAAAGTCTTGAATAGCCAACACCACCCCTCTCCTAACCCTTGGCAGTGGCAGCATGGTGTGGAGAGCATTTCTGTGCACTGGGGAAAGGGAGATCACAGCAGTTGTGAAGCATTGAACTCAGTGCTGCCCTATTATAAAAGAAAACAAAATGGGACCAAACTCAGCTGTTACCCACCCAAAGAGGGAGCATTTAAACAGCCTTAGCCAGAGGGGAATTGCTAATCCAATCTCAGTGGTCTGAACTTCAGTTCCTGCAAGCCTTACCACTGTGGGCTAAAGTACTCTGGGGCTCTAAATAAACTTGAAAGGCAGTCTAGGCTCCAAGAGCTACAACTCCTAGGCAAGTTCTAGTGCTGAACTGGGCCCAGAGACAGTGGACTGAGGGAACATGCAACCTACTGAGACACAAGCCAGGGCAGCTAAGAAGGTGCTGGCATCACCCTTCCCCTAACCCCAGGCTGCACAGCTCACGAAAGAGGCCTATTCCCTCCACTTGAGGAGAGGAGAGGGAAGAATGAGGAGGACTTTGTCTTGCATCTTGGATGTTGGGAATAACGCTCAAAATCCTAAGGAAATTGAACACTCAAACAAGGATTCTTAGCAAAGCAATTTTACTTCTGCGCAGAGGGGTGCTTCTCCTTGGCCAGTCACCATGAGAGCACACTTGAACAAGAGCCTTTATTCCTGAAGCAAGTCCTGCCCCTGTACCCTTTCCCCATTGGCCATGGTCAGGCAGTACAATCTAAATTAACCCTGGTTGGCTAAACATTTGAACTTTTTTTCAGATAAGGAGGGTATGTAAGGAAGAGAGGCGAAAGGGGAAGGGGTGTCTGCAATGAGCTAGAGAGCAAGTCTTCTTTCCAAATAAGGAAAGGAACGTGAGCTGGTACTGATAACACCTGGTACTGTGGCGTGTCTGGCCATGTAACAAAGACAGAAAGGAAGAAAAAAGAGAAAAGTGAAAAAGGGGTGGGGGGGTACTATGAATTAAAGAATAAAGGATTGATCAGGCTATTTGAAGAGAAACCTCATCATATCCCACATGGATATCAGCTCAACCACAGCAGGATAGGGCACCGTGAGGCCCCTTTTCAGGTCCTAGCTCCAGGATGATATTTCTTGACACACTCTGGGCCACAAGGGAACCCACTGCCTTGAAGGAAAGATCCCACTCCTGGAAGCATTCATCACCTGCTAACTAAAGAGACATTGTGCCCTGAATAACCAGCAGCAATACCCGTGTACTACGTTGAGGGACTTGGGTGAGACTTTCCGGTTCAGGTGAGACTCAGCACATGATTCACCACTCAGTTGTGGTGGCTATGAGGCAAGGCTCCTTCCACTTGAGAAAAACAGAGGGAAAAAATATGAAGGACTTTGTCTTGCACGTTAGGTACCAGCACAGCCACAGTGGGGTGGAGCATTAAGTGGTTTTTTGGGGTCCCCAGTTCCAGGACTTTGCTGGTGAATAGCATTTCTAGACCTGTCCTGGGCCAGAGGGAAGCCCACTGCCCTGAAGGGTGAGTTCCGGGCCAGGCAGCATTCACCACAAGCTGACTGAAGAGCCCTTGGGCCTTAAAGGAACATTGGTGGTAGTCTGGCAATACTCCCTATAGGCTTGTGGTGGTGTTGGTCATGGGGTGAGACTCCTCTGCATTTGGAAAAGAGAAAAGAGTGGGAAGAACTGGATCTTGTAGTTTGAGTGCCAGCTCAGCCATAGTACAATAGAACACCAGATAGATTTCTAAGGTTTTTTACTCTAGTTCTTGGCTCCCAGATGGCACCTCTGGACATGCCCAGAGCCTGAGGGGAACTTGCCATCCTGAAAGAAAGAACACAGGTCTGGCTGGCTTTGCCACCTTCTGATTATAGAGCCCCAAGGCATTGAGTGAACATAGGCCACAGCTAGGGAGTGGTTACAGCAGGCCTTGGGACTCAGTACTGTTCTGGCTTCAAGTCTGACCCAGCACAGTCCTAGCGGTGGTGGCCACAGGCTGCTGTGTCACTCCACTCCTAGCTCCAGGTGACCCAGAACAGATAGAGAGACGCCATTCATTTGGGAGAAAATAAGGGAAGAGAACAATAGTCTCTGCCTGGTAATCCAGAGAACTCTTTTGGATCTTGTCCAGAAGAAGTCATCAAGAAAGTATCTCTATGGGTCTGCAAGAACCAGAGTGTTACTGGGCTTGGAGTGCCTCTTAAAGCAGAAATAGATGTGATTACAACACCAAGTCTTTTTTAATATCTGGAAAGCCTTCCCAAGAAGGACGGATACAAACAAGCTCAGACTAAGAAGACTACAATAAATACCTAACTCTTTAATGCCCAGACACCGAAGATGCATTTACAAGCATCAACACCATCCAGGAAAACATGACCTCACCAAATGAACTAAATAAGAAACCTGGGACCCATCCTGGAGAAGGGAGACATGTGACCTTTCAGACAGATAATTCAAAATAGCTGTCTTGGGGAAACTCAAAGAAATTCAAGACAACACAGAGAAGGAGTTCAGAATTATATCAATAAATTTAACAAAGAGACTGAAATAGTTAAAAAGAATCAAGCGGAAATCTGGAGCTGAAAAATGCCATTAGCATATTGAAGAATGCATCAGTGTCTTTTAATAGCAGAATTGATCAAGTAGAAGAAAGAATTAGTGAGCCTGAAGACAGATTATTTGAAAATACACAGTCAGAAGAGACAAAAAAAGAATGAAAAACAATATAGCATTCCTACATGCTCTAGAAAATAGCCTCCAAAAGGCAAATCAGAGTTATTGGCCTTAAAGAGGAGGTAGAGAAGGAGATGGGGTCGAAAGTTTTTTCAAAGGGTTAATAAGAGAGAACACCCCAAACCTAGAGAAAGATATCAATATCCAAGTACAAGAAGGTTATAGAACACCAAGAAGATTTAACCCAAAGAAGAATACCTCAAGTCTTCTCTTAATAATCATTTAATAATCAAACTCCCAAAGACACTTAATAATCAAACTTAATCTAAAGGTAAAGAAAGGATCCTAAAAGCAGCAAGAGAAAAGAAAAAATGACATTCAATAGACTACCAATACATCTGGCAGCAGATTTTTCAGGGGAAATCTAACAGGCTAGGAGACAGTGGCATGACATATTTAAAGTGCTGAAGGAAAAAAAGCTTTTACTGTAGAATAGTACATCTGGTGAAAATATCCTTCAAATATGAAGGAGAAATAAAGACTTTCCCAGACAAGCAGAAGCTGAGGGAATTCATCAACACCACACCCGTCCTACAAGAAATGTTAAAGGAGTACTTCAATCAGAAAAAAAAAAGAATGTTAATGAGCAGTGAGGAATCATCTGAAGGTACAAAACCCGGTGGTAATAGTAAGTACACAGAAAAATACTGAATATTGTAACACTGTAACTGTGGTATATATGCTACTCTGATATTAATAGAAAGACTAAATGGTGAACCAATCAAAAATAATAACTACAAAAACTTTTCAAGACATGGTACAATAAATGTAGTTAGAAGCAACAAAAAGTTAAAAATGGGGTGGGGAGAAGTTAAGGCATAAAGTCTTGATTAATTTTCTTTCTGTTTGTTTATGCAAACAATGCTGTTATATCTTTAAAATGGGTTACAAAATAGTATTTGCAAGCCTCGTGGAAACCTCAAAGCAAAAAATATACAACAGATACACAAAAAATAAAAAGCAAGAAACTAAACCATATAACCAGAAAAGCTCATCTTCACCCACAAAAAAAAAAAGACAGGAAGGAAAGAAAGAAGAAAGAGAAAACTACAAAACAACCAAAAAACAAATAACAAAATGGCAGGAGTAAGTCCTTACTTATCAATAACATTGAATATAAATGGACTAAAAACTCTCCAGTCAAAAGACACAGAGTGCCTTAATGGATTTAAAAAAAAAAAAAAAAAAAAAAAAGGCCTGCCAGGCACAGTGACTCATACCTGTAATCTCAGCACTTTTGGCCAGGTGTGGTGGCAGGCGCCTGTAATCCCAGCTACTCAGGAGGCTGAGGCGGGAGAATTGCTTGAACCCGGGAGGTGGAGGTTGCAGTGATTCAAGATCATGCCACCGTACTCCAGCCTGGGTGACAGAGTGAGACAACACCTAAAAAAAAAAAAAAAAAAAAGCCCAGTGATTTGTTGCCTACAAGAAATCCATTTCACCTCTAAAGACACATGTAGACTGAAAAGACAAAGCTCACTATGTGATGATAAAGGGGTCAATACAACAAGAAGATTTAACAATTTTAAATGCATATGCACCCAACACTGGAGCACCCAGATATATAAAGCAAATATTACTAAAGCTAAAGAGAGAGAAAGGCCCAGTGCAATAATAGCTGAAGATGTGAAAACCCCACTTTCAGCACTGGACAGATCTTCCAGACAAAAAATCAGCTACGAAACGTTGGACATAATGTACACTATAGATCCAATGGATCTAATAGATATTTACAGAACATTTTATCCAACAGCTGCACAATACTCTTTTTTTTCTCAGCACATGGGTCATTCTCAAGAATAGACATATTAGGTCACAAAACAAGTCTTAAAACATTCAAAAAATTGAAATAATATCAAGTATCTTCTCTGACCACAATGGAGTAAAACTAGAAATTAATAACAGAGGAATTTAGGAAACTGTACAAATACTTGGAAGTTAAATAATATGCTCCAGAATAACCAGTGGGTCAATGAAGAAAGTAAGAAAGAAATTGAAAAATGTATTGAAAGAAATGATAATCGAAACACAACATACGAAAACTTCATATAGCAAAAGCAGTATTAAAGTTTATAGCTATTAGTGCCTACATCAAAAAAGAAGAAAAACTTCAAATAAACAACCTAATGATGCATCTTAACTGAAAAAGAAAGAGCAAACCAAATCCAAAATTAGTAGAAGAAAAGAAATAATAAAGATCACAGCAGAGGTCAGGCATGGTGGCTCACACCTGTAATCCCAGCACTTTGGGAGGCCAAGGCGAGCAGATCATCTGAGGTCAGGAGTTTGAGACAAGCCTGGCCAACATGGTGAAACACCATCTCTACTAAAAATACAAAAATTAGCTGGACGTGGTGGTGGGTGCCTGTAATCCCAGCTACTTGGGAGGCTGAGGCAGGAGAATCACTTGAACCCAGGAGGCGGAGGTTGCAGTGAGCCGAGATCATGCCACTGGACTCCAGCCTGGGCAACTGAGAGAGACTCCGCCTCAAAAAAAAAAATCACAACAGAAATCAATGAAATGGAAATAAAACAACACAAAGGATCAATGAAACAAAAAGTTGGCTTTTTGAAAAGTTAAACAAAATTTACAAACCTTTAGCCAGACTAAGAAAAAAAGCAAGAAGATCCAAATAAAATCAGCAATGAAAAAAGAGACATCACAACTGATACTGCAGAAATTCCAAGCATCATTAGGGGCAACTTTATGCCAATAAATTGGAAAATCTAGAAAGAATAAACAAATTCCTAGACACATACAACCTACCAAGATTGAACCATGAAGAAATCCAAAACCTGAACAGACCAGTATTAAGTAACGAGATTGAAGCTATAATAAAAAGTCTCCCAGTAAAGAAACAGTGGCTTCACTGCTGAATTTTACCAATCATTTAAAGAAGAACTATTACCAATCCTGCTCAAACTATTCCAAAAAATAGAGGAGGAGCGAATCCTTCCAAACTCATTCTATGAGACCGGTATTACCCTGATACCAAAACCACATAAAAACACATAGAAAAAGGAAAACTGCAGACCAATATCTCTAATGAATATTGTTGCAAAAATTCCCAACAAAATATTAGTAAACTGAATTCAACAATACATTGAACAGCTCATTCATCATGACCAAGTGGGATTTATTCCTGGGATGCAAGCATCAAAGATAGTTCACCATACACAAATCAATAAATGTGATACATCATATCAGCAGAATGAAGGACAAAAACCATATGACCATTTCAATTGATGCTGAAAAAGCATTTGATAAAATGTAACATCCCTTCATGATAAAAAAATCCTCAAAAAAACTGGATTTAGGAGGACTATACCTCAACATAGTACAACTCATATATGACAAACACACAGCTAGTATCGTACTGAATGAGGGAGAATGAAAGCCTATCCTCTAAGACCTGGAGCATGACAAGGATGCCCACTTTCACCACTGTTATTCAGTGTAGTAACGGAAGTCCTAGCTACAGCAATCAGAGAAGAGAAAAAAAAAATGGTATCCAAATTGTAAAGGGAGAAGTCAGATTATCCTTGTTTGCAGATGATATGCTCTTATATTTGGAAAAACCTAAAGACTCCAAAAACAGGCAAAACTAATCTATGGTGATAGAAATCAGAGGTGGCTGCCTCTGGGGCCAGAGATTGAATGGAATGAAACAAGAAGGAACTTTCTACATCTTGGGGTGGTTATTACACAGATGTATATGGATGTAAAAGTCTAAAAATTCACTGAACTGCACATTTAAATGTTTGTGCCTTTTTCTGTATGTAAGTCAGACCTCAATAAAAATTTAAAACAAAAACACCAAAAAGCAAGCCATGGGATTTGACATGAAACAGGAAAAGGGAGTAAGAAAGGCAAACCAAGCCACAAGGCAGGACAAATTGCCAATAGCAGAAAATCAAGTTCAAGGACCTTAGAGACTTTAGTATTGAGACACTAAATGCTTCCTCCTAAATGAAAAGAAGAGAAGAAATGAGCCTGGATGACTTTTGTGTTAGGTCATAAAAAGCCATGCTTTGTTCTCATGGGACTTGTGGCATTTGGTGTTTACAGACCATCGGAAATCCTCACTGCTTTATCTCTCAAGTTCACTGGTAGCTCTTGGAAAATCAGGAATCTGAGAGACTCACAGAAACTGCCACTAATGATGCCAGCTGCCTGTGCTTTAGAGGTGATTTATAGAAGACAGGCAGCACTGCAAAACCTCACAATTGCATAAATCAAATCCACCAATTCTCACGTATCTGCCCCCTCTTCATGGCTAGAGAAGCAAGCATGCCTCTCCTTTTACCTTCCAAATCTAAGCAAGAACCTCTCCTTGGTTCATTATTCTCTCCTAGAATAATGATGGTAAAGAGTTACAGAAAATGCAGTTCTCAGGCTTTTAGAACCTCCAGAAAAAGAGGAGAGCATAGAAAAAGTGGAGATAGATGCTGATTGCAAAGACACCAGTGTTGCTCTTTTTAAGATTGGTATTTACTTGATTGCTGCTAAGGTTGAACACTTTCCCTGTGCTTGCTTAGTATGTTTTCCATTTTACGGTAAACAATCAAAAAGTTGTTGTTTTAACAAAGTTCCATTTTTGTAGTGGAAGGAAAAAAAACTTTATGGGTAGACTTGTGTTCTATATATACCTCGGGTGCTCTTGTTGAGGATAACTTAACTCAGGCTAGTAATAGACACTATAGTTCGTGCGATACCCAAGCACACTGACCAGGAGGAATGCCACTGTTCCTAGTTACTGAGCAATTATCGCAAGCCAGTGCTTCACGCGCAATCGCATTTCATGTGTTTTATAGATGACGTGACAGATATAACATTTTTAACTATTTCCTTTTCATTTTTCCACCTCCCAGTAGTTTAATTCCTTCCCTGGAAGCTTTTTTCCTATTCTAAGCTGGAGTGTGAGACTTGCTGTCTTGAGGAAGGGGCAGGAGAGATTCCATCTAGAACAAAGAAAGTCAGCTGTTAGGAAGAAGACTGAGATTAGGAAAGTCCCTACCAGAAGGAAAAGAAGGGGAACTCCTCCCCTTATGACTTGGTGAGGAAGTAAGAAAAAGAGGGAGAAGACAGGGGTTGAGATGCTAGAGTCCTGCCAACCCCACAGTCCTGAGGTCCAAATGTTGGGGTGGGGTGGGAATGGAGTTTAGGGATTCCTACAGCATAAGGGATCATGGCCTGTCTTCCCAGGGTGTTCATAGTCCACGACATCACAAAGAAACCATATTCAACCTGGCTTCTGAGCACTAGATCAGAAACAGTAGAGGAATTGAATGTCTTCAAAAACTGGTGACTGTGGTTAACCCTAAGGAAAGTAATGTCTGGGAGCCCTATAAATGAGACACTGAGACCTCTGAATTTTGTACCTGTAGATGCCCATGGCAGATAAATCACAAAAATGTCCACAATTCTATACCCCCTCTTTGTATCCACACCTTTTGCAATTAGGCTTTGCAGTTCCCTAACAAGAGGCAAAGTCTATTTTCCATTCCTTGAATCTTGTCTGGTCTTGTAACTTGATGTGGCCAAAAGAATATGGCAGAAGTTTCCTTGTACCTTGCACTGTCTCTCAAAACTGCCCCTTTCATGAGAACAAGACTAAGTTAGTGTCCCGGAAGATGAGAGACCACATAGAGGACAGCTGAGGTACCTGGGTTAACAATCAGTCAACCGCAGTAACAAAGCCACCTAGCCAACCTGCAGCTGACCTCAAGTGCACGAACATTCCCAGCCAAAATCTGCTGAGATGAGAAGACCCAACCACCAAACGGAGCCCCGACTGAATTGTCAACCCACAAAATAGTAAATTAACTGAACATTTAGTTTTTAAGCTTCTAAATTTTGGGGTGCTTTGTTATGCAGCAATAGCTAACCAATACAATGCCTTGCCTATTAAAATAAAATTATCTGTAAGTAAAACTTTAGAAAAAAGCAATAGCTGAGAAAGAAATCTGCATAGATGAGCAGGTGATTCAGAAATTCCCGTGTAAGAATGACATGGAAAGTACTGAGGGTCTGGTGGAATCATCTAGGCTTGTGGCCCTTTCAAAGAAGTTTCACTATATAGATGTCATTGACAGGAGAACAAGTAGAGGGAGTAATGGAATTGAGCAGGGGTATCAATGCAAGGCCTCAAAAGTCTGGAAGAGACCAGTCACAGACACAGTGCAAAGTCCTTGGGGACAAGGCCAGACTAACCTCCTCATAGTAGACACCAGACCTCTGGGACCCAGGGGACATACTCAGATCCAAGGCCTGCCACCCTGTTGCTGGAGAATCTTCAGCTTCCTCTGCACCCAGAACCTTCTGAAGCATGAGGGAGGAAGTGAAATAATGAAAGGCTGAGTTGTTCTTGTACTTTTCCCTGAGTTAATTAAAAGACTGAGTTAACCTAAAAGACAATGGTGAAAGCCTATAGAGTGCTTACTCCACCCCACACATGCTACCATATTTTTATTCCTGTTTTACAGATGAGGAAACCGAGGCATAAAGTGGTCAAATGATTGTCCTAAGGTCACACAGCCAGACTGAGTAAAGCCAAGATTTGAACCCAGACAGTGTGGCTAAAGAGATTGCCTGGATTGCATGAATTGGCAAGATTAAGCTTTTCCTTCTTGATAGCCAGCACCAGGAGGCTCCTGAGGAAGTTCAGATCACTTACAGGAAACAAAGATGCCACAAATGCAAATGTTTGCACAATCTGAGTATGTTTCACTTGGACCCCAGGAAACAGAGGCTGAGAGAGTTACACATGATTATACTTTTAGGAATTAGGCCTGTACCCTCCCTGCAGTGCTAAAAGGAGGCCCCCATGGGGCTTGCTTTATAATAAATCCTTCTTCTTAAGCAATGTCACCTCCTCTATTTTCTGCACATCATGAATAATAATGGTTAATATGTTTAGCATTTACATTGTTCTGTGCCCTCACATTATTTCTCATAATCTTACCAAAACTGTTCTGAGGAGGGGATTGCTGTCGTTCCTACGCTGCAAATGAAGAAACAAAAGGCTCAGAAATGGGAAGTGACTTTGAAATCTTGCACAGCCAAGAAGAGGAAGATCCAATGTTTGCTTCAAATTCCACCTGATTCTGGAGCGCATCCTATGACCTCAGTGCCCACCTCCCTCCCGGGCACCTAGGATGGAGCCTATGGCAAGCGGTCATCAAGGTTTTAGCACAGTGACTACAGGAATCACAGCCCAGACACAAAAGCAGGAAACCCTTTGACCGGGCTCCTTCCTATTGCACCAACAGCCTGGTGTTGCTGCAATGAAAACACTTCCCCAAGCAGCTGTGGCCAAGAGACGCAGAAACTGCCTTGTCCACGGGCCCCGCCTCAGACTCCAACACTCACAAAAGAGCAGAGGAGCCCCAAGTCTTGGGGACCACAGAAGATGCCATGTGCTCCACGATGTCGGCCCCCACCTGCCTGGCCCACTTGCCTCCCTGCTTCCTGCTGCTGGCACTGGTCCTTGTCCCCTCAGGTAAGTGGGGTCTAGGACAGAACAGGCTCCACCCCCAGCTGGTCAGTCCCTAGAGGGGCACTAAGTGCTCTGCCATGCCTGGAGAAGCTTGACCCCATGAAGATAGAGTAAAGAGGGGTCCACTGAAAATTTGCCTGACTCCGGCAGAGAGCACACCCAGTGTCCCAAGAAGCAGCGTAGTGAAGTGATAAGCTCCCAGGCTCTGCGCTCACTCCCACTGGCTTCCAGCTTGATTGCTCCTATGCCCACGTCAGATGCTGCAGCTCTTTTAGCCCCAGGAGCCTCTTCTACAAAACAGGGACGCTCATGGGACCTTTCTCTAGGGCTACTGTGAGTATTAAATAGAAAAGTGGTGAGGCTTAGCCCTGGGCCGGCTGCATAGTTTATGAGACCCACTGCAAAATGAAAACTGCGGTCTTTTGTTCAAAAAGTATTGAGCAACACAGCAGAGCATTAAACCAAGCATGGGATCCTTCTAAGCACAGGGCCCTGTGCAACTATATAGATGGAACAGCCATGAACCAGCCCTGGCTCAGCTTAAGACGCAGTAGGCTCAAACCTCACCACTAACCAGTTTAAGTAATTTCTTTCTGAGCCTCAGTTTTTCCAACTGTAAAATGGAGCTAAAAATAGGAACCACCTTGGGACTTTCTTAGGAGAATTTAACAAGATAATACCCATAAGTGCCTGGCATAACAAAGATTTGATAACTCTTGGCAATTATTATTATCATTCCCATGTTTCCTCTAACTCAGGGGCAGGCCAGCTTAGCTCCAGAGTCTTGAGACCCCTGAATATATAGCTCAGCCTCTGAGTCCAGAACTCTCTGATCTACCAGGCAGGAATACTTGGCTCTCAGTGGGCTCATTCCATCTCCTGCCCATCTGGGCCTCTGCTCCAGGCTTTACTGAAATCTAGATTCTGTCCACGACATCTTTGGTCCTCCAGGGTGGCCATCCCCAGGAGAGATCCTGGCAGAACCCAGGTGTGGGGTCGGACCTAGGTGCTCCCTTACTCATTGGCCATATGACTCAAGACACCACTTCAATTCTCTGAGCTGATTTCCTCAATTCTAAGATGTGAATCATAATTGCTAGGTCTCATTCCACAGGTACTTTTGAGTGTCTGCTATGTTTTAGGCACTAGACTAGGAAATCAGAAATCTAAACTACTCAGAATAAAAAATATTCCCAATGATGGTTGCAATAGAATAGATGGAAAATAAGAGAAGTTGCTTAAACCAGTCAGTTGGAAGGTTTGAGTCCAGCTGCATCTCAAGCTGAGTCAGGGCTGGTTCATGGGTGTGCCCTCTATATAGTGGCACAGAGCCTCCTGCTTAGAAGGGCCCCATGCTTGGTTTAATGCTCTGCTGTGTTGCTCAATAGTTTTTGAACAAGGGACCTGCATTCCCATTTTGCACTTGGCCTCACAAATTACGTAGCTGCCCCAGGATTGAGCCTCACCACTTTTCTATTTAATACTCACAGCAGCCCCAGAGAAAAATATGAGTGCCCCTATTTTGTAGTAGAGGAGACTGGGGCTAACACGTTTTCTATAAGGCTTTTAAAGGGAGCCCCGTACAGGAACCATGAAAGGCAGAGGATGCAGATGGAAAATAGATGAGAAGGTCCAGCTCCACTGACAAGGCAGAGGCACTAGGACACCTCCTAAAGCCCAAGTGACGACACAGAAGGGGACTCAGAAGGGGAGAGGGAGGGAAGGGGTGTGGGCACCAGGACTGGGTCCAGGCTCCAGCTTCTTCCCTGGTGTTCACTTCCCCAGACTCACCCCTAGCTGAGATAAGACTTTCTGAGTGCTTCCTTCTTCCTCTCCTCCACTGCTTCTTTCTCCTCACACACGCAGGCTTCATCTTTACAAATAATTTATTTTTAACAGCTCTATTGAAGTGTAACTGACATACATTAAACCGTACATATGTAAAGTACACAATTTGATAAGTTTTTTTTGTAAGTGCTGGGTGTATTTCACACTTGTGAAATCATCACCAAAATCAGCATCATGAACGTATCCAGCGCCCAAAAGTTTCCTTGTGATTCGTCCTTGCCACTCCTCCTTGTCTCCAAAACAACCATGGATCTGTATTCTGTCACTATAGTTTGCGTTTTCTAGAATTGTATATAATAAGGATCACAAAGTTATACTCCTTTTTGGCTGGCTTCTTTTACTCCGCATAATTATTTTGAGATTCATTCATGTTGTTGCATATGTCAATAGTTCATTTCTTCTCATGTCTATCCATTGTATGGATAAACCCTTTCCCATTCACCTGTAGACAGACATTTGGGTTGTTTGCAGTTTAGGGCTATTATAAATAAAGCATCTATGAATATTCATGTACAAGTCTTTGTGTGGATATATACTTTCATTTCTCTTAGGGAAATATATGAGAATAAAATGGATCATATGGTTGCCATACGTTTAACTTTTTCAGACACTGCCAAAGTGTTTTTCAAAGGAGTTGTACCATTTCACATTCTCATCAGCAATGTAGGAGGATGGCAGTTCCTACACTTCCTCACCAACACTTATTATGGTCAATCTTTTTAATTTTAGTCATTCTAATGGGTACATAGTAATATCTTACTGTGATTTTTTTTTGGAGACAGGGTCTCACTCTGTTGCCCAGGCTGGAGTGCAATGGCTTGATCTCAGCTCACTGCAACCTCCATCTCCCTGGCTCAAGCGATCCTCCCACCTTAGCCTACCAAATAACTGTGACTACAAGCGCACATCACTACACCCAGCTAATTTTTGTGGTTGTCTGGTTCGTTGGTTAGTTTTTTTGTTTTGGTAGAGACAAAATTTCACCACATTGCCCAGGCTGGTCTTGAACTCCTGGGATCCAGTGATCCGCCTGCCTCAGCCTCCCGAAGTCCTAGGATTACCAACCTCTCACTGTGATTTTAACTCCCTAATATGTAATGATGCTGAACATTTTTTACATCATGCATCCTTTTTGGTGAAGTGTCTATTCGACTCTCATTTTTTAAGTGTTTCTTATTATTGAGTTTTGAGAGTTCGTTATATATTATGGATACAAATATTTTGCCAGATATATGCTTTGCAAAGATTTTTCTCCTACTCTGTGACTTGTCTTTTTATTCTTTTACAAGTGTTTTCCGAACAGCAGGAGTTCTTAATTTTTATGAAGTCCAATTCATCAGTTTGTCTTTAATGGATCATGATTTTGGTGTTACATCTAAGAAATCTTTGCCTAATCCAAAGTTACAAAGTTTTTTTTCCATGTTTGCAGCTAGAAGTTGTATCGTTTAACATTTTATGTTTAGTTATATGATCTATTTTGAGTTCATTTTTATATAGTTTGAGATATAAACCAAAGTTCATTTGTTTGCACATGTATTTCCAATGGTTCATGCACCATTGTTGAAAAAACTCCCCATTCTCCATTGAATTGTCTTTGCACCT
The DNA here is from genome assembly GCF_029281585.2 of Gorilla gorilla gorilla. Lineage (NCBI taxonomy): Eukaryota > Metazoa > Chordata > Mammalia > Primates > Hominidae > Gorilla > Gorilla gorilla. The sequence continues at coordinate 11,409,634 of NC_073245.2, read as the reverse complement.
TTGTCAAATATCAAATAATTATAGTTAGGAGCCATGGCATGCACCTGTACTCCTAGCTACTCAGGAGGATTGCTTGAAACTAGCAGTTTGAGGCTGCAGTGTACTATGACGATCACACCCAAAATAGCACTGCACTCCAGCCTGGAAAACATAGCGAGACCTCATCTCTTTTTAAAAAATCAGTTGCCTCTATTTGCATGGACTATTTCTAGACTCTCTCTTCAGTTCCACTGGTATGTTTATCTATCTTTGTGCAATACCACATTGTCTTGATTACTGTAACATTATCTAAGTCTTGAAAGCAGGTGGTATTAGTTTTCTAACTTTATTCTTTTTCAAATGGTTTTGGCTATTCTATAAATTTTAGATTTAGTTTATCAATGCTGAAGTGAAGCCTGCTAGGATTTGAATGGGAATGGCATTGAGTTTATATATCAACTTGAGAAGAATTGACATCTAAGCAATATTGAATCTTCCAACATATGAACAGTGTGTACCTCTCTATTTATTTAGGCTTGATTTTTTTTATCTTAGCAATGTCTTATAAGTTTTCAGTTTGCAGTTCCTTTACATTTTTGGCTAAATGTTTTCTATTTTTATAACATTGATGACTGGAAATTTTAAAATTCCAATTTCAAGTGGTTTATTGCTAGTATATAGTAATACATATAATTTTGTACATTGATCTTTTATTGCCCAGCTTGCTAAGCTCATTTATTAGGTCTAGTAGCCTTTTTAAGAAATTTTCATTTAAATTTTAATTATGTCATCTGCACATAAAGACAGTTTTCTTTTTTCTTTCAAATCTGGATGTCTTTTATTTCCTACTACCTTTTTGCACGGTTAGTACCTATCCTACAAAATTGAATAGAAATAGTAAAAACAGGCATCTTTGTCTAGTTCCTGATCTGCAGGGTAAACATTCATTTTTGCACCACTAAGCTTGATAGAGTTGTTGTAGGGTTTTCACAGGTGCCCCTTATCAACTTGAAAAACCTTCCTTGTCTTCCTAGTTTGCTGAGAGTTATTATTAGGAATGCAGGTTCAAGTTTGAAAACTGCTTTTTCTGCATCTGTTGAGATGATTATATGAGTGCATGTATATGCGTGTGTGAGTGTGTTAGTTTAGTAATATGGTAAATTACATTGATTGATTTTTGAATGTTAAACCAACTTTATATTCCAGGGATAAGCTCAATTTGATTATAATGTATTATACTTTCTAAATATTGCTGATTGCTGAATTTGGTTTACTAAAATTTTGTGTAAAATTTTTTATCTATGTTCATAAGAGATATTGGTTTTCCTTTCTCGTAAGGAAAAGGCTTCGGTTTCAAGATAACACTGGGACTCATAGAATAATTAGAAAAGTATGCTCCTTTTTTCAATTTTCTAAAAGTATTTGTATAAAATTGGTATTATTTCTTTCTTAAAGATATGGAAAATTTGGCTGGGCATGGTGACTCATGCCTGTAATCCCAGCAGTTTGGGAGGCTGAGGCAGGCGGATCACTTGAGGCCAGGAGTTCAAGACCAGCCTGGCTAACATGGCGAAACCCTGCCTCTACCAAAAATATAAAAATTAGCCGGGCATGGTGGTGCATGCCTGTAATCACAGCTACTCAGGAGGCTGAGGCAGGAGAATCGCTTGAACCTGGGAGGCAGAGGCTGGAGTGAGCTGAGATCACGCCACCATATTCCAGCCTGGGTGACAGAGTGAGGCCCTGTCTCAAAAAAAAAAAAAAGAAAAGAAAAGAAAAAAGATATGGAAAATTCACAAATGAAACTTTCTTGGATTGGAGCTTTATTTCTGGGAAGATTTTTAATAACAGATTGAACTTTTTAATAGATAATAGGGCTAACCAGGTTGTCTTTTTCTTCTTGAGAAAGCTTTGGCAGTGTATCTTTTTCAAGGAATTTGTTCATGTTACCTAATTTGTCAAATATATATAACTTGAAGTTTTCCATAATATTCTTTTATTATTCTATTAATAAGAGTAAAATCTGTAGTAGTATCACCAAACTTATTCCTTATTTTAATAATTTAGGTTCTTTCTGTGTGTGTCCCCTCTGTTCAATCTGACTAGAGATTTATCAGTTTTAGTGATCTTCTCAAAGATTTTCTTCTTCTCATTGATTTTTTTCTGTGTGTGTGTGTGTGTGTGTGTGTGTTGTGTGTGTGTGTGTTCTACTGTATTAAGTTTCATTTCCAGCTTGATTTCCTTTCTTTCACTACTTTGGGTTTAGTTTATTGGCCTTTTTTTCTAGTTTCTTAAGGTGGAAAGTGGGTAATTTATTTGAGTCCTTTCTTCTTTCCAAATATAGGCATTTAATACTAAAAATTTCCCCTTGCTTTAACAGGATCCCGCAAATTTTTATATTATGTTTTCATTTTCCTTCAGTTCAAAATATTTTCCAATTTTTCTTTTTTAATCGATACATAACATTTGTACATATTTATGGGGTTCATGTAATACTTTGTTACATGCATAGGTTGTGTAATAAATGAGTCAAGGTATTTAGGATATCCATCACCTCATGTGTTTTTCATTTATCTGTGTTAGGAACATTTTAAGTCCTCTCTTCAAGCTATTTTGAAATGTACAATACATTGTTGTTAACTACAGTTACCATACTCTGATATCAAATGGCAGAATCTTATTCCTTCTATCTAACTGTGTGTTTGTACCCATTAACAAATCTCTCTCATGCCCCTCTCCCTACACTCACTTTTCCCCACATCTGGTATCATTCTACCCTCTACTTTCATGAGATCAATTTTTTTAGCTTCCACGTATGAGTGGAAACATGTGATGTTTGTCTTTCTGTGCCTGGCTTATTTCACTTAACATAATGAACTCCACCTTCATTCATGTTGCTACAAATGACAGAATTTCATTTGTCTTTATAGCCAAATAGTATTCCATACTGGCCATCCAGTAGTGGTATTGCTGGGTGATATGGCATTTCTATTTTTAGTTTGTTGAGAAATCTCCATACTGTTTTTCATAGTGGCTGTACTAATTTACATTCCCACCAACCATGTATAAAGTTTCCTTTTCTTTGCAACCTTACCAGCATATATTTGTGGTGGTTTGTTTATTTATTTTGTTTTTTTTTTATTGTTGCCTTTTTAACAGTCGTTCCAACGGGGGTAAGATGATATCTCATTGTGGTTTTGATTTGCATTTCCCCGATGATTAGTAATGTTGAGCATTTTTTCATGTGCCTGTTGGCCATTTGTATGTCTTCTTTTGAGAGATGTTGATTCATGTCCTTTGCCCACTTTTTAATGAGATTTTTTTAACTGTTGAGTTGTTTGAGTTTCCTGTATATTTTGGATATTAGATTAGTCCCCTGTCAGGTGAGTACTTTGCAAATATTTTCTCTCATTCAAGAGTTTGTCTCTTCACTGTGTTGATAGTTGCTTTTGTTATGAAGAAGCTTTTTAGTTTAATATAGTCCCATTTGTCTATTTTTGTCTTAGTTGCCTGACCCTTTTGAGGTCTTAGTCATAAAATCTTTACCTATACCAGTGTCCTGGAGTCCCTTCCCTGTTTTCTCCTAGTAGTTTTTATAGTTTTAGGTCCTACAGTTAGATCTTTAATTCATCTTTAGTTGATTTTGGTATATGGTGAGAAATAGCAGTCTACCTTTATTCTTCTGCATATGGATATCCAGTTTTTCCAGCACCATTTATTGAATGTGTATTCTTGATACCTTTGCCAAAAATCAATTGGCTGTAAATACATGGATTTATTTCTGTGTTTTCTATTCTATGCCATTGGTCTATTATACCAATACACATCCCAATCAAGAAGAAATTTACAAAATCCCAGAAAAAGAACACAAAATATTGATACTAAGGAAGATCAGTAAGATACAAGATAATTCTGAAAAACAATACAAAGAAATCAGAAAACACTCCAAGACATTGCTCTAGGCAAAGGTTTTGTGGCTAAGACTTTGAAAGACAGGCAACAAAGGCAAAAAAAAAAAAAGACAAATGGGACAATATTCAACTAAAAAGCTTCTGCACTGCAGAAAAATAATCAAAAGAGTGAAGAGACAACCTCCTGAATGAGAGATAATATTCACAAAGTACCCATTTGACAAGGGACTAATATCTGGAATATACAAGGAACTCAAACAATTCAACAGTTAAAAAAGCAAACAAACAAATAAATAATCTAATTAAAAATGAGCAAAGGAAAGGAATGAATAAACATTTCCCAAAGAAGACATACAAATGGCCTAGAGGTATATGAAAAAATATGCTCGACATCACTCATCAGGGAAATGCAAATCAAAACCATAATGAGATATCATCTTATCCCAGTTAGAATGGCTGTTGTTAAAAAGACCCAAAAAAAGGCCAGGTGCTGTGGCTCGTGCCTGTAATCCCAGCACTTTGGGAGGCTGAGGCGGGCAGATCACCTGAGGTCAGGGGTTCGAGACCAGCCTGACCAACATGGTGAAATTCTGTCCCTACTAAAAATACAAACATTAGCCAAGTGTAGTGTCATGTGCCTGTAATCCCAGCTACTCAGGAGGCTGAGGCAGGAGAATCACTTGACCCCAGGAGGCGGAGGTTGCAGTGAGCTGAGATGGTGCCACTGCACTCCAGCCTGGGTGACAGAGCAAGACTCCCTCTCAAAAAAAAAAAAAAAATGATGAGGATGAGGAGAGAAGGGAACTCTTATACGCTATTGGTGGGAATGTAAATTAGCACAGCCACTATGGAAAACAGTATGGAGATTTCTCAAAAATCTAAAAATAGAGCTGCCATATGATCCAGCAATCCTAGAACAGGTATTTATCTACAGGAAAAGGAATCAGTATATCAAAGGAGTGCATGCATTTCTACGTTTATTGCAGCAATATTCACAATTGCAAATGTATGGAATCAATCTAAGCGTCAATCAATGGATGAATTGATAAAAAAAAAATACATATATATAGTGTCCCCAAGCACACCCACGATGGAATACTATTCAACCATGAAAAAAAATAATGAAATCATGTAGTCATTCACAGCAACACAGATGGAACTGGAGATTATTATGTTATTATGTTAAGTGAAGTAAGCCGTACTCAGGAGGCTGAGGTGGGAGAACTGCTTGAACCTGGGAGGCGGAGGTTGCAGTGAGCCGAGATAGTGCCATTGCACTCCAAAAAGAAGGAAAGAAGGAAGGGAGGGAGGGAGGGAAGAAGGGAAGGAGAAAGAGAGAGAGGAAGGAAGGAAGGAAGAAAGGAAGAAAGGAAGGAAGGAACGAGGAAAGGAGGGAAGGAGTGAGCCAGACACAGAAAGACAACTATGCAGGTGCTAAAAATGATCTCACGGAAGTAGAAAGTATAATGATGGATACCAAAGACTAGGAAAGGTGATGAGTCTCAGGGAGAGGGATTAAGAGTGAGGTTGGTGAATGGGTACAAACACACAGTTAGGTAAAAGGAATAAATTTTAATGTTTGATAGCAGAGTAGGGGGACTATAATTCACAACAATGTATTGTTTTTCCAGAACAGCTAGGAAAGAGGACCTGAAATGTACCCAACACATAGAAATAATAAATACTCAGGTGATGGATACCAGAAAAAAAAGAAACTTACAGTAGTAAACTCACATTTCTCCACTCCCAGTCTTTATTCTATTGATGTCATAACTTCTACATATACATGTGTTAGAAGCCTCACAATAGAATGTTATTTTTTTTTTTAAATCAGTTTGGGGCCTTGCTTTTAAGATTTGTTGGGTGGACCAGAACGCTTCTTTCTGGGCTGCATCTCTCTTCTGTGGAGTTTCCCCAGTGCCCTGACAATCATGGGTTTTACCAGTTTGGCTGGTGGGAACAGGCACCATTCTTAGCCCTGTGCTGAGTGATGGGCACAGTCCTGTACGTGTGTGTGAGGAAATTCCCTGAGACCAGGGAAAAAAACAGGAAGGATCAGTGATAGCAGATCTGACTGGCTCAAATAATGTTTGAGAGTGGATGTCGCTGAATTTCTTGGAACTAAGGACATCAAGGACAAAAGCAATCCCTAGGATTCAACATGCGGTTATCACTTGGTCACAATTGTGAGAAAGTTATTCTTGGTGGTTAACAGCACATGCCTAGCTGAAGATAGGTAGAAATAGAATTTAGAATTCCGTAAGTCTTTCCTAGACCCTCTTAGAAGGAAATGTTTGCTTCACCTTCTTACTCTCCTTGCCTCATTCACAACTGAGAAACACCATGATATACTGCAAACAAATGTGTGGAGTGAGACTGAGCTATTCACAAAGGCTGAAGGGAATACAGACCAAAAGGAAATTCAGGGTACAAAGCTGCTGACCTTGAGTTGAGCAGAATCTTAAGTCACCTGATCTGAGTTCAAATCCTGGACACAATATCTACTGAATGCATGGTTCACCTCATGTTTCTTTACCACTGTGAGCATTCGTTTTCTTTCTCATCTCGAAAATGGAGATTATAGGCTGGGCATGGTGGCTCACACCTGTAATCCCAGCACTTTGGGAAGCCAAGGGGAAGGAATCACTTGAGCACAGGAGTTTGAGACCAGCCTGGGCACCATAGTGAGACCCCATAACTACAAAAAAAATTAAAAAATAAATAAATAATAAATGGAGAAGTTTTTAAAATTGAGATTATAACAGCATCTACCTCACAGAATTCTTAGAAGGAGTACATGTGATGATGTTTGTAACCCAGAACATCCATGGGAGGCCTCAGCCCTCTTTCTCTGTATCCACTTTGAGGATAAACTCAACAGTTCAACCTATCTTCAAAATAGACTCACTTCATAACACATTGACACGAACTGCAGTCTGCTGATAATTCACATGAGGCAGAAAGGGTATTTACACTGAACCCTGCAACACACAAACCTATGTCTCTGAAGGGTGGCATTTGAAGATTAATAGTCAGAGCTCCAGAAACAGGTTGAGAGGGCTTGAATCAAGCCTGTCACTCTCTTACTGAGTGATGCATGAGTGTGCCAGAGCTTCCATAACAAAGTAGCATGGCCTGGGTGGCTTGAACAATATAAATGTAATTTCTCACAATTCTGGAGGCTGGAAACTGAGATCAAGATGTCTGCAGGGCTGGTTTGTCTGAGGCCCCTCTCCTCAGCCTATAGACGGCCGCCTTCTCCCTGTATCTTCACATGGTCTTCCCCCTGCATGTGTATGTTTAAATTTCCTCTCCTTATAAGGACACAAGTTGGATGAGATTAAGGCCCAACCCCAATGACCTCATTTTAACTGAATTACCTCCTTAAAGACCCTATCTCCAAATACGTCACATTCTGAGGTACTGGAGGTTAGGACACCAACATGTGCATTTGGGAGACACAATCCTAGCCGATGATCCTGGGACAGCTGCCTAACCTTTCCAGACCCTCAGTTTCCTCTGTCAAAAAATGGGAATGATGCCATTTACCTTACAGAAGCATTGTGAAGAATAAGTGACATAATGCATGCAGGGCCCAGCACATGGTGAGCACTTGAGTGTTATTTATTGTTTGTAGGTTTGCCATTGCATAGCTCAGTTCTCTCTTTGCAGCCAGCCATCTCATCCCCTCTTTCCCTTCCCTGTCTAATGACACTCCTGTCTTATCCTGGGCCATTGTTCTTGGCCAGATAATGGTTTGATTGTTTTAAGCTTGTCATTTAGGGCTCCAAGTCCTTCCTGCCCAGTGCAAGGTCTTTCTTCCTCTTTTGTAGATGCCTCTGGGCAGAGCAGCAGGAATGACTGGCAGGTGCTACAGCCCGAGGGCCCCATGCTGGTGGCAGAAGGCGAGACACTTCTACTGAGGTGTATGGTGGTCGGCTCCTGCACTGATGGTATGATAAAATGGGTGAAGGTGAGCACTCAGGACCAACAGGAAATTTATAACTTTAAACGTGGCTCCTTCCCTGGGGTAATGCCCATGATCCAACGGACATCAGAACCACTGAATTGCGATTATTCCATCTATATCCACAATGTCACCAAGGAGCACACTGGAACCTACCACTGTGTGAGGTTTGATGGTTTGAGTGAACACTCAGAAATGAAATCGGATGAAGGCACCTCAGTGCTTGTGAAGGGTAAGGATCAGGCCCTGCAGACCACACATTTGCTCCAGTCTGTTTCCCTGCACAGTCACCTTTATCCACTGTATCATGCTGTATCACACAAAATTTCAGTGGCATACAACAATACATATTTGTATCTCTACATGCACATTTACATGTGGCTGGGTGGTTCCACTCCTCATATCTCATGCCAGAGCCCAGGCTGGAGAGGTAGCAACTACGTGGGGCATGTTTTCTCATAAAGATGGCAGAAGCAGAAGCCCAGTCCCAACTCTTCAAGTACACCTCAAGCATCTACTCACATTATGTCTGCTAACAGCCCACTGACTAAAGCAAGTCACATGGCTCAGCTCCAAGTGAAGGGACAAGGAAGAATAGTCTTCCACCATGCACCAAAGGTAAGAGCGTGGATGTACCCTATTACAAGCACAGAGTCAAAACCTGAGGCTGCTCATGTCATCTACCACACTCCCCAAGTACTCAATCATGGCATCTGTAAGTCCACCTATGGTGACCTGAATACCCAAATCCTGGGCCTGTCATTGAATAGTAGTTCCTTCTTAAGTCAGTTACCCTGGCTCTACATGCCTCAAGTGCTTTGCTTGAAAAACAGGCAAAACAATTTGTACTTCAAGGGTCATTCAGGTGATTAAATAGAATGGATGCTTGTGGAAACACCCCATAAACTGGTGACATGGAGAGTATCTGTACGTGGGAGTTCATTTTAACTTGATGCCAGATTCAGGAAGGCTTCACTGGCTTCTTCCAAGCTATGATGGTGCCTCCTCTGTAGTCCTGCCGTCTTCTGGGTTTCCACCTCTGGGCAATTTTTTGACCATCTCCACTGGAAGACAGAGAATGGCTTCAGGGCCGGGCACTTGTGTCTTCCTGAGTTTCATGTTCCCCAATCCTACCATTGGTATGTAGTAGGTACTCAGAGCTTTTTTACTGAATGAGTCAACTGGTGAGTAATAAAGAAAGCAGGAGGGAGTGGCTGAGTGAAGAAATCTGGAAAGAAGGAAGGGAGGGAAAACACCAGGGAGGAAATGAGTGAATGATGGAAGAGGAGAGGGAATTCAACAAGGACCTCCTCTTTGGCTTCAGGAGCTGGGGACCCTGAACCAGACCTGTGGATCATCCAGCCCCAGGAATTGGTGTTGGGGACCACTGGAGACACTGTCTTTCTGAACTGCACAGTGCTTGGAGATGGTCCCCCCGGACCCATCAGGTGGTTCCAGGGAGCTGGTCTGAGCCGGGAGGCCATTTACAACTTTGGAGGCATCTCCCACCCCAAGGCGACAGCGGTGCAGGCCTCCAACAATGACTTCAGCATTCTTCTGCAAAACGTCTCCAGTGAGGATGCAGGCACCTATTACTGTGTAAAGTTTCAGAGGAAACCCAACAGGCAATACCTGTCTGGACAGGGCACCAGGCTGAAAGTGAAAGGTGAGACAATTGGTTTTGGACTTGTCGGGAGAGCGGAGCAGGTATTCAACAGGAATTTTTCTACATGTCCCGAACAAGCCAGTTCTTCACAGCCTCCATGTCTTTACATAAGTTTTTCCCTCTACCTGAAATGCTTTCTCCTTTTCTCTGAAAACTCCTACTCATCCTTCAAGGCCCAGCACAAATGGCCCTTCCTCTGTAAAACCTTCTCCTCCTCTCAAGCAGAGTTAATTTCTCCCCATTCTGGTTTCCACAGAACTCTGTATAGATCATTAATAATTCAACAAACATTGGCCAGGCACCGTAGTTCACTCTTGTAATCCCAGCACTTTGGGAGGCCAAGGCAGGTGGATCACCTGAGTCAAGAGTTCAAGACCAGCCTGACCAACACGGTGAAACCCCGTCTCTAATAAAAATACAAAATTAGTCAGGCGTGGTGGTGCATGCCTGTAATCCCAGATATTTGGAAGGCTGAGGCAGGAGAGTCTCTTGAACCTGGGAGGCGGAGGTTGCAGTGAGCCAAGATCGCACCCTTGTACTCCAGCCTGGGCAACAAGAGCAAAAACTCCATCTCAAAAAATAATAGTAACAATAATAATTCAACAAACATCTACTACATGACTGTTGAGCGTCCTGCACTATGCTAAGTACTGGAGACACTGCAATGAATTAGACATGTCCATACCCTAAACGTGCTCCAGTAGAAAGTCTAACTTTGTCCTTCATAGCTGCAGGGTTTGACTTCTAGCCCGCACCCACATAGAAACTGGCAGACTCATCCCAGAGATCCCAGCTCCTGGGACTTAGGAAGTGGTGGGAGATAAAGATAAAGGGAAGCATGACAAAGCCTCTCTCCCTTGCAGCAAAATCTACCTCTTCCAAAGAGGCAGAATTCACCAGTGAACCTGCAACTGAGATGTCTCCAACAGGTGAGTGTACCTACCTCAGTGGAGTCAATGAGTCCCCTACAGGCAAGGGGGCCATGAATGGCTTGGTCATGGGAAGGGAGCAGTCCCAGACTCCTGGGGCTAACCTGCCACCAAGAATGCTCCCAGGACTTCATCTCAACTGCAGAACTAGGACCCCAGAGAACCATGTTATAACAGCTCAGCTATAACGAACTTTCTCATAGCCAGGGCCATGTAAGTGTTTAGTGGGAAATGTTGTTTGAGAGGTGGTGAGCTCCCTGTGATTCTGAGTGTAGGGACACACTGTGAGGCTGTGCACAGCGACACTGGAGAACATGGCTTTGTAGCTAAGCCTCCTGGACGGAGCCCCTTCCTAGTGTAATGGGCAGGTTCTTGCCCCTTGAGTCTGGTATCTGACTCTATGAACTAGGGGGGAGGGGACAAGAATCAGAGACCCTACTTCATGGGGTTGTGTGTGCACTCAAGGAGATCACACATGCCAAGTGTCCAGAACTGTGCCTAGCACATCTCATGTTAACATTCGAGGACTCTCAGTATCTGGTGGGAGCTTGTGATAGACGTGGTCAGATTTGCCTTCCTGATGCTCGGCCCTGCTCCTGCCATTCATGGGGGCCAGACGGCCTGGGTCCCGTGACTTCTTTAACACATGTGGCCCTGAGAAAATCATTTCCCCACTCTGGGTCTGTCTCCTTATCTATAAAAATTGGATCACTATCCTACACTGTAGGATTACCTTGAGGATTGCTTTAGGCAATTAGGAATAGCAGAGGTTAGGGATGTGACTGAGATGATTACAGATGCAGGTAGAATATTGGGCAACCGTTCTCTGGGCCCAGGGCAGAGGGTAGGGTGGTCTTTGATCTCCTCTTTCAATGTAGAAAGGATACAGCTCCAGAGGTTATACAGCAGCAGGATGTGACCTTGCCCATGGGCAGCACTGAGGCGTGGGCTGTGGGGCCCTCACCACGGGTCCCACCTGAGCTCTCTCCTGTGCCTCCCAGGCCTCCTGGTTGTGTTCGCACCTGTGGTCCTGGGGCTGAAGGCAATTACCTTGGCTGCACTCCTACTGGCCCTGGCTACCTCTCGGAGGAGCCCTGGGCAAGAAGATATCAAGACCACAGGCCCAGCAGGAGCCATGAACACCTTAGCATGGAGCAAGGGTCAAGAGTGAGGGGTCAGCCCCAGAGTGAGGACCCTCTGAGTTGGAGAGGAGCCAGGGCTCCTCAACCATTTCCCTACCTCCAGTCCCAGACTCTAGGTGCCCCCAGGCCTCATGACAAACTCCTAGATCCCTACATCTGCTTTTGGTCCACCTAGTGAAATTCCCTTCTTTGCCCCGGGCTTCCCTCTAAAATGTCTCCCTTTCTCTTTTTGGCCTGTTCAAGACCTCCTTGCTTTTCAGTCCCTGGCTCAGTCTCTCCTCAACACCCTTGCCCCTGCTGCAGCCCTTTCTGGTGTGCCCTGCCCCTTTCCCCACCTCACTACATCCTTCTTGGCCTCCAACATCCAACTCAGAGTCTTCTTCCCAGGAGATGTCTGTAAGAATCTCTGAGCTCAACCAGCCAGACCATCTGTGCCCCTCCATCTACACCTCTCTCCCCACTCCTTCCTGCCTTCCTTCCATCCCTCTCATGGCTGGCTTGGGCAGGTGTAATATTAGAATGCAGGTTCAGCAACTATAACAAAGCTCTTAAATAACAGTGGCTTAAACCAGTGGAAATCAACCAGAAAGTTGACCATCAGCAGGCCAAGCAATACAGAGACTCCCTGGTATTGAGACCCAGGATTCACTGATCTCATTGGTACCAGGTCCACCTTCTAGGCAGCCAGACTGGAAAAGAAGGCAGGAAAGGCGAGCAGGACCCTCCCCTTTAAGTGCACAGTCAGGAACTTGGCCACCTCACTTATCTCTACTTGGCTGGAATGTGGTCACATGGTCACACCTAGCTGCAAGAAACACTGGGAGATGTAGTCTTTATTTCTGGCAGCAATGCTCCCAGCTGCAAGTTTTCACTAGAGAAACCAGATGGCAGATATCAGGGGATAACCAGTTATCTCCACCACAGCAGCATACAGACAGCCTCTCACCTGCCCTGTGGGACACCTGAGTTCAATGCCCAGCTAGCTAGCCAGCACTTCTTCCCACTATCACCTCCCCTGGGGCAGCATGATGTGGGGCAGTAGTTCCCAAGATGAGTGATTTTGCCCCCACTGGACTTTTGGCAATGTCTAGAGATGTTTTGGGTTGGCACAACCTGGCGGGTGCTACCACCATCTAGTGGACTGAGAAGCCCTGACATGGGGAAGAGTGTGCATGCCCAGGAGTCAGACACACCTGCCTTTAACCCTGAGGCCTCTGCCTCCTCCCTGTGCACCCTCAGTGACTAATCAGAGTCCCTTCCCATCACAGAACATCCAGGATACTAATGTGGACTTCTCTGCATTGTGTAAGAACCAATTCAAGACCAGGCACGGTGGCTTATGCATGTAATCCCAGCACTTTGGGAGGCCGAGGTGGGTGGATCACCTGAGTTCAGGAGTTTGAGACCAGCCTGGCTAACATGGTGAAACCTCGTCTCTACTAAAAATACAAAAAATTAGCCAGGCGTGGTGGTGTGTACCTGTAATCCCAGCTACTTGGGAGGATGGGGCAGGAGAACTGCTTGAACTGGGAGGCAGAGGCTGCGGTGAGCTGAGATCGCGCCATTGCACTCCAACCTGGGCAACAAGAGCAAAACTCCGTCTCAAAAAAAAAAAAGAACCAATTCAATTCTGCATTTACTGAGGGCCTACTATGTGCTGTGTGCACTGCGTGCACTCGATACATGTAAATTCCCTGTTCTCTTTCCAGGCAAACATTTATTAGCACTCACTATAGTGGGGAGTAGATGAGTCTAGATGTTTTTCATTACCACAAACAGAAAAACAGCTTGAACTAAGCCAGAGAAAACAGTAATTTAGTCTGAGAATGGAATAAATTATTGAATTACCAGACATTAGAGAGGGTAGGGAAGGTAGGCTGCATACTAACCCCCACCCCAAAGACATCCATGTCCTAATCTCTAGAACCTGTGACTGTTACCTTGTATGGCAAAAGTAAAAAGAAAAAGAAAAAAGAAAACAAGACTATGCAGGTGTGATTAAATTAAGAATCTTGAGATGGGGGTGGGGGTTTACCCTGGATTATCTAAGTGAACCCTAAAAGAGATGTTAAGTATCCTTACAAGAAAGACACGGGAGGATCTTCGATGTAGAAGAGAAAGCAATGTGACCACAGAGGCAGAGTTTGGAGCTATGTGACCACAGGTTAAGGAATGCCAGCAGCCACCAGAAGCTGGAAGAATCAAGGAAGAAATTCTCCCCCTGGAGCCTCCGGAGGAAGTGTGGCCCTGCCAATACCTTGATTTCAGACTTCGGGACTTCAGAAATATGAGAAAATAAATTTCTGTTGTTTTAAATTATCAGGTTTGCAGTGATCTGTTACAGCGGCCACGGGAAGCTGAAACAGCAGGAAAGCATGGAGGTGGTTCTCCACTAACTGGAGGTGGGTCCCACCTGCCCCTGCAAGCCCCCTAGCCCTGTAGGGCCCTGCATGAGCTGGTCCCTGCCGCCCCCTCTGACCTCATCTCCCCAGATCCTGTAAGCTGACTCTGCTCCAGCACCCCTCTGGGCTTTGACCACACAAAGCTCCCTGATTCATTCAAGTCTCTGCTTAACTCTTACCTTCAAGAGGCCTCTCTGGACCACTCTATCCAAAAAAGCACCTCCATCACTCTCATTCCTGCTTGCCACTTAAGTTTTCTTCATAGTAGTTACTGCTACCTGAAAACGTGTGTGTGGTGTGTGTGTGTGAGCGCGCATGCATGTGTGTGTGCACCTATGTGGGTGTGTGTGCATGTGTGCATGTGTGTGTCTGTGCCTGTGTGTGCCTGCATGTGCACGTGTGTGTGCGTGTCTGTGTGTGCGTGTGTGTTTGTGTGTCTGCTTCCTTGATGGTTGTTAGTTGTCCCCACTAGAATTTGAGCTCCCTGGGGACAGGAACCTAATGGTCCACTATTGTAGCCACCCTCATTCAATCCTGAAACGTGGTTGAAAGCTGACTCTGTGTCAGGCCCTAATCAGTGTGCTGAGAATGAAACAGAAGTCTGCTCTCTCAGAGCTTACCTCCTCCTGAGAGAAGACAGACAATGAGCAAGTAACCCGAGGTGAGTAACAGGCCCCACTATACTGAGTGCTGAGGGCCTTCACAACGCAGGAGGAGGGGGAAGGAAGTTGCCAGAGCAAAGGGGAAGTGACACTATTTTATGCAGGGTGGACAGAAGAGGCCTCCTGATAAAGTGACATTTGAGCAGACACCTGAAGGAGGTGAGGAAGAGAGCCCTGCAGATACCCAGGGGAAGAGCTGAAAAGTACAAGGAACAGCGAATGCAAAGGTCCTGAGGCAGGAGCGTGCTTGACTTGGCACAAGAACAGCAAACACCAAGCAGAATGCCTGGCCTGTATTAGACCCCGTAAACGCCTGAACTACATACATGGCAGAGATGAAGCACACAGTCTTCATCTGACTGTGCAGGTTTGAATTTGAATCTGGCTGTGCAGGTTCAAATTCCAGTTCTCCTACTTATCTCTTGGGTGAGTTTGTTTCTCTCAGTTTCCTTGTCTATAAACTGGTAATAACATGCGTGCCTCCCTTATTAGGTAGTTTTGAGGCTAAAATGCATTGGTATATGTGCAGCACCTGGCACATAAGAAGCCCTAAATAATTATTATAGTTACATTATTTCATTAGGCTACTGTTATGCAATTCTAACTATAAACTGTAGTCACTATCCTCCCCATGACAAGGAGCATGGCAGCCTACAGTGCCTGGGCCCCTTATCGGGCAACTTCAGATGCCAGATGACCCTACTCACCACAGACTCAGTTGGAAAATCCTATAGAAACTTGGCCCTGCTTGGGTCCAAGGACTTATAGGGACATGGCAGGGGAGCAAGGTGGAGGCAAGTCCACTAAAGAAGACAAATATAACAAAAGATGAACAATTTAAGGCCCTTCTTAGGGACTCTAGGAAACCTGCTGACCACAGATAGAAAGGGTGGGGAATGGATGGGAGACAGAACTCCTCAGCCCAGCCCTTCTGCTGCTTTGGGGCCCCAGGCATTGCACAGGTGAGATGACCCACCAAAGACAGAGCAGGGGGCATGCCACAGCCCCCACTAAGGGCCAACAGGCCACTATTACATGTCCTGCCTGGGCCTTCAGATCTGATGCCTGGATGTCAGTGGCTACACTCCAAGATCCCTGAATCAGGGCATCTGTTTCTCTCCCTCCCCTTCTGTTTTCTCCTTCCTGCAGCTCTTCTTTAGCTCTTTCCTTCCCTTCCCATGGTTCTTGTCCCATGCTCTTCCTGCCCCAAGGAACCCCCATCAAGGCTGCCAAAGTCCCAGACTCTGTGACTGCTCCCTGTGAGAGACGGGCCTATTCACGCCACTCTCCTCGGGCTCGAGGACCCTCCATCTCCCGCTGCAGGTAAGACCTAGAGCTGGAGGAAGAAAAGAAGCAAACACCATTTGACAGGAGCTTCCTATAACCTGACAACCCAAGGATGGCAGCCCTGCTGCAGTATTGGGGTGGCGGTATCGGGGTGGGGTGAGAGGAGGTGCCAGCCAGGTCAAGAATAGTCTGTCCTCTCCACAAGACACACTGCCCAGAGAGCAGCTACATGTCATTGGCCTGAGAAAGTGGGGAGTGCCAGGCCTAGTCAAGCACATTTCTAAATTCTATCTAAATGGCACTGATTAATGGCACTTTGCTACACAGATCATTCTCAACCTTGCTTTTTGACTCAACATTTGAGTTATATCCAGGTTGGTTACCTGTAACTCTAATTCATTCATCTTCAGAACTGTATAGTATTCCATTGTATTAACATATTACATTTGTGATTTCTGTTGATGGATGGAGACCTTAGTTGTTCCAGTTTCTCGCTATCCCAAACAGAGACAGTTTCATTGTGTCTCCTGATGCATGCACAAGTGCACACACCCACAAGTAGAACCGGAGGGTTATACAGGTTCTGTGCTTCTTCAACTCCACTAGATTGGCCAAATCATGCCCCAATGCCATTAAGCCAACATATACTGCTGCTAGACACAGGAAAATTCCTGTTGTTTCATGCTTATGCCAATATTTCCTATGGTCACATTACAGGGAAGTGCGGGCATCTTCAGTTCTTGTCTGCTTGGAAGAAAGATTTCAGCCAGGAGACACACAGCAAAGGTGAAGTAGCAGAGTTTATTGAAGAAAGATAAAGTACGTTCCTAGAAAGGAGTGGGCTGACCTGGCTGGAAAAGAGCATCAGGCAAAAAACAGCAGTAGCAGTGTTTATTTAAAGAGACAGTACACTCTGAAAGAACGAGCCAGCAGCAGCTGGTGCCGGGAGACCCTCTTTATGAGAATCTTACATGATTATTCGTGAAGGGGCATGAGGGAGTGTCACTTACAATCATGTTTTAGGTGGTCCCCTTGGCTGTGAATGTTCTGTGTTTGTACGCGCTAGTAAACACATTGCCTGTCTCATTAGCATTTAAAATCTCCACTCAAGAGTGTGTTTTGTTGTTATTATTATTATTTTTTGAGACAGAGTCTCGCTCTGTCACCTAGGCTGGAGTGCAGTGGTGTGATCTCGGTTCACTGCAGTCTCTGCCTTCCAGGTTCCAGCGATTCTCCTGCCTCAGCTTCCTGAGTAGCTGGGACTACAGGCACGCACCACCATGCCTGGCTAATTTTTCTATTTTTTTAGTAGAGACGGGGTTTCACCATATTGGCCAGGCTGATCTCAAACTCCTGACTTCGTCATCCGCCCACCTCGGCCACTCAAAGTGCTGGGATTACAGGCATGAGCCACTGTGCCCGGCTTGTTATTATAATGAGCAAAAGGCTACTGTAGGGCGAGTTACTAGAGGAGTGCACATGCTCGTCAGTGGGAAAGTCCCTACCACGGTTATCTCTGGGTAAGGCCTCGTAAGTCCCCTTTAGGGCCAGAGGAGCCCAACCACAAGACCAGAAGTTGCCAGTGTAGCCATTGTCTTTTTGCTGGCTGCCAGTGGGTGGCGCTGACTGTCAGTGAATGGAGTCTCCAGGACTTCTTTTCCCAAATGCTCCCTTGCCTGCTTATTTCTGGCTATCTGCCTACTCTAACAGTCAGACTTGTAAATGTTTTACCAGTTGGATAAGGCAAAAGGGAATCTCATTGCAGTTTTCATTGGTTCTCACTGCTGACTAATGCAACCAAGCATTTTTCCATACACCGGCTGGCAGTACTGTTATTTTATTATTATTGTCATTAGTTGAAGATGCTGTGAAAAGAGAGACAAATAGTCCCAACTTTGCTGAGGCAGTGGTAGTGTTGTTATTATTATTATTATTTTTTGAGACAGAGTCTCGCTCTGTCACCTTTTGTGAAGAAGGGTGGTAGAAGAAGGCAGTGCTGAGGCTGAGGTAGTAGAGAAGGGTGAGTGGTACCGGCAGCTTCCATGTATAGGGGCCTCTGGAAGGTCTGAATGTCAGTTGAGAAATCAATCATTTGCTCCACCTAGCAGCTCCCCTGGGCCCCTAAGCTATAGAGGGTCTAGCGCTTAGGGGACTGGAGTAGGGGGTCAGAGGAGACACCAGTCCTGGGTACACACAGCTCCTGCCCAAAGTGAAGTCACCACCAGTGAGGACACAGCAGAGGGGGTGCCAAAGGAAGGCTGGGGTGGGGCAGGGAGGTGGTGGAAGACAGGATTGAAGGGAGGGGCTGGGGTGAGACTGGAGTGGGAAGGAAGATGGAGATGAGCCCGGAGGGGGCTGGGGGTGAAATGGAGTGAAAGTGGGCTTTGGAGGGTGGGGTGCATTTAGTACTGAGGGTGGAGTTAGAAGGGAAAGTGGGGCGGGGTGGGTCAGGTGCTGGTGGCAGATCTGTGAGGTAGAGGTGAGGCTGGAGGTGGTAGTGGTGGTAGAATTTGGGGATGGGGCTTGGGTGGGATGGGGCTGGAGGTTGGGGGGCGGTGTGGTTGGACATAGGAGAGTGGAGCTAAAGCTGAGCCTTCAGCACCTCCTTCTCTAGTTTTGTTAAGGACACTTAGATAAGTGTTATGTAAATGTAGTTTCAAGTTCATGCCCTCACATCCCCTGCCTTAAACTCCAGTTGGGTCATCTGGAGCTGCCTCCAGAAAGCAGCCATAGGAAGTGACCAGCACAGTCCTGCAGTCTAAGGAGAGACAGTATGGTGTAGTGGTTAGAAGCAGACTCAGGAGCTGTGCAATACCTGGATTCAAAACTCTTTAGAAGTCTAGGTTTCCCCATCTGCAAAATGGAAATGATAACAATAGAACTCACTTCATAGGGTGCATGAGTTAGTGTATCTAAGGCTCTTTGTAGAGTGTCTAGGGGCATAGTAAGTGCTCAGTAAACACTAGCTGCCAGGTAGTGTTCTGGGAAAGGATGCCCTCAAGGCCTCTAGAAGAGGGCTCAGGGACCCTCTGGCCGAACAAAGAGCTTTCCCTGATGGCACAAAAATGAAGAGGGGGGTGACAATGAGTTTCAATGACTCCAATACCAGCCAGGGAACTGGACCTTGAGGAGCTGATCGCCTGCAGATCTTTAAGCTGGGGTTAGTCGTTGTCAGTTTCCAGGGTAGAAAGACCTTACTGGTTGCCAATCGTGAGGTCCAGAGTGAGCCTCTAGCTTCTTGGACTTCCTGGAAAGTCGGGGTGCATTTCGAGTTGACACAATGATGAAAGGGGTAAGGCCTAGGGACCGGGGCTGGTGCTGGGTGGCCTTGCAATAGAAAGGAGAGTCTCACACCACAAAGAAAGGACCCTCCTCCCATGCCTCCTGCCAGGGCCTATTGTGGCTGCAACCATGCTCCTAATAACCTAACCCAAGCCCTAACTCGTTTGTCATATAAACTTAAAGGATTTCTTGCACAGTGTTAATAAGACACCAAATTTTCCAGGAAAGCAACTACTGTGTCAATTGAGGGAAGACCGGACTTTGTGCTGTTCATAACCTGATTAAGAGGGGTTTTGACTAAGCCTGGGCACCTTCTCAAGGTCTCCTTGAGAAAGGGACACCTGAACTGAGAGCCGAAGAATGAGCAGGGGCCGACAGAGGAAGAGGAAGGGAAGAGTGTCCCACGGTGGTGTTGGAAATTAAAGCTCGAAGTCGCAAGGAAAACCAGCACTCAAACAAAAGATTTCTCAGCAAAGCCAATTTACTTCTGCAGAAGGGTGCCACTCGCACATCTGGTCTTCAGGAAAGCACACCGAACAAAAGAGAGAAGGGGTTTTTATCCCTAATGCGGTTAGTCTCTGCTTCTGTGTCCTGTTCCCATTGGCTGGGGCTGGACTGCACAATCTAAGCTAATCCCGATTGGCTAGTTCAAATGGAGCAGAAATGTGGGCTACAGTGGTAGGGCAAGCGGTTTCGGCAGGAAGAAGAGTTTCCGCGGGAATGGCAATTGTAGCGAGGGTATCCAAGGGAACAGATGTGAGTTATAGATTAGGACCCGCGGGAAAGTTGTTTACCGTAACTAGGGGTAAGGAGGTACAAAGAACAAGGAAGTTAGGCTTTGAAAATAGAGAACAAAGAGCAAGTAGGCTGAACAAGTAAGTTCCTCTCCAAAGAGGAACTTACTGTACCTCTTGCAAGAGGCAAGAGGGCAAAGAAGCTGAGGACCCAGAAGACAGGATTGTGCCTAAGAAAGTGGCCTTGGAGCACAGGCCCAAAGAAAGCGGAGAGAGTGCCTTGCCCATCGGTAAGGGAAAGGTGCTCCAGGCAAAGCAGCAGCTAATGCAACGGCCCTGAGGCAAATGCATCATAACTGGCAAGTTCCAGGAACAGCAAGGAGGGCAAGGCGCCTGGAGCAGAGGAAGCTAGCGGATCCCTAGATGAGATGGAGGAACTGGCCCATCTCTCATGGGTCCTGCAGGCAGGCCATGAGACTGTCTTTTATGCGGGGCGAGATAACGAGGCATGGACGTGTTGTGAGCGGAGGCCTAGCCTGTTCAAGGTCTGAATTTTTACCCCTAGAATGTAAGAAGCATGGGAGCAGGGACTTTGTTTTGCTCCCTGCCATATCCACAGCCCTAGAAAAACATCGGGCCATTGATAGCTGTCAGTAAATGCTTGACAAGTAAGTGAATGAACGAATGCACAATTAATGAAATGAGGGCTGCGTCAATGAATAACTGGGAATCTGACTCCTGCAGAGCCTTCAGCCCACAGGTGTATGTAAGACCCGCCCCGCCTCTCATCCTTCGGGCTCCCACCCCCGCCGTTAGGCTGCGGTTCGCGCCGCAGTCGCCAGAGGGCGCGGAGCGGCGGGGCTTCCCGCACGGAGGGCTTTGCGTGCGGCACCGCGTGGGGCGGGGCTGCGGGCGGGCTCCCAGCTGCTGGGCCCTCATCGGCTGGGCCTCGTCGACCGGCAAGCGGAACGCGGCAGCGGGGCTGGGACTGTGCGGCGGCCGCCGGAGCGCTTTGGAAGGCGCACGGGGCGAAGATGGCGGCGGAGCGACAGGAGGCGCTGAGGGAGTTCGTGGCGGTGACGGGCGCCGAGGAGGACCGGGCCCGCTTCTTTCTCGAGTCGGCCGGCTGGGACTTGCAGGTAGCGCCGCGAGGCGGGCTGTGTCGGGTGGGCCGGGGACTGCTGGGAGCGGGCGCCTGGTGCCTTAAGCCCGCGGCGGCCGAAGCGCACAGTCATCCCCGCTCTACCGCGGCCCGAGCCAGGCCTCATGGTCCCGGGACCGCTGGTCACGCGTCGCCTGCTCGGCTTGGGAGTGGGGGAACGCGGGCCAGCCCCAGCCAGTTCTGCCGTGCCGGTTTCACTCTGCCTCGCCCGCTTGCGGCGTCAGCGAGACTTCGGGCACTGCAGCAGCCGGCGAGGAGAGGGAGCGCCTGGGGGCGTGGCTGCCGCGCAGAGTATCTGCTGGAGGCCAGGCTGGTCCGAGTGAGCAGCTCTTGGGTGAAGCCCCACTCGGGACTAGGTGGCCGCTCATTTCCACTTCCGAAGTCCAGCCTTCCTAATTGCTGGGAGAATACCTCTGGGGTGGTGGCGCAAGGTTGGAGCTTCTTCACCTTGCGTAACTTATCTGTAAAATGGGAGTCTCGTGGAAATTGCTGTGTAGTTCATTGGCACGTACTGAGTATTCACTAAATACTTGCTAAGAAGACTTAAGCTTCACGAGGCAGGGATTTTTGTACACTGATGAATTCCCAGTGCCTAGAACAATGCCTGGCACATAATAAGCACTCGGTAATTAACTGTAGAAAGAATTGCATAAATATTCTTGGCCAGCCTCGTCTTAGGTAGATGATGACGGTGATGACTAATATTTATTGAGTACCTACCATGAGCCAAGCGCTGTTCTGACTGCTTTACATGTCTTTTGTCATTTAACCTTCGCATTTTGCAGCTGAGATTAAAGAGGTTAAGTAACTTGCTCAAGGCCTCACTAGCTGCCAGGCAGAAGAGGTAGAAGTGGCACTCAGTTCTGTCTGATTGCAGGCAGAGCCCAAGCTTTAAACCACCATGTGCCAAGCACTTCACATGATATGATTCGTTTAATCCTAGCAACACTATGAGGTAAAGACTAGACCCATTTTATGGATGAGGAATTGGAAGCACAGAGGGCAAAGAATTTGCTCAGGGTCACATAGCCAGTAAGTAGCGGGGTTGGAATTTGAACTGAGTCTGCTGCCAAACGTAGATTACTCCCCAAACATAAGAATTCGGTAAAGCATCACACCTAGATCACATCTAGACACAATGGGAAGCCCCTATGCTGGGCAGAAATAAAAAGTTTCTACCTGAAAGACCTAAAAGCACACAGTGTTGTGACCAACAGATCTTCTGTCTCGTTCCCCTCACATTGTAGTGGGGAAACTGAGGCTCATGCATGTGACCTGCCTGGCAGGAACAGGACTTGAATGTAGGCTCCCTGAGAATGCCAGTTCACTACATGTCCTGAGACAGCACACTGCCTCCCAGCAGATTACTTTTATCCCATGACAGCTCACTGTCTCCTGTGAAGTTGGTGACCCTGAGGACAGAGGCCATGTCTATTTCATCTCTGTGACCTCAATGCTTTCTTGTGTTTGTGCAAAGCAAGTGATTAGTAAATGCCTGTCCGTTGAGTTGGTGACAGAGATGTCACAAATGACCAAAGGATTCCCATATTCCTTCTGTATGTGTAGACCTAAGATGCGAGTATGCATAAATCTTAATGGATTATCTCATCCAGTGTGCAGGTTGGTGAGACAGGTACCCCCATTTCACAGATTAGGAAACAACTTGAAAGAAAGGAAAAGTAGCAACCTGGACTGACTCCACAGTTCCTGACTCCGGGCTGTACTGGAAGCGCTTAAGAGTAAGGGCCTGAGCACACTAGCAGGGACGGAACCTGGCTCCACTCTTTACCAGTTGTGTAAACTTGAACAAATTTTTTTTAATCCTCAGTGCTTCTGTATCAACTATAAAATGAGATGATAAGAGTACTAATAGCATAGAGTTCTTGAGGATTAAACAAATTAACATATGTAGAATGCTCAGAACAACCTGGCATGTAAATGCTCACTAAATGTGTGCTACTTTTACTAGATCACGTTTCTTCATAAAATGAGAATAAAGAGTGTCTTCCACTCCAGCCATTCTTACTGCCTTCTTTTCACCTTAGTGGGTGGAATTTGTTTCAGTTGACACGAAGACTAACAGCTGAGCTGTTAACCTTCTGGTCTAATTTTCTTTGGCCTATGGATGCAAGCTGCCTTGTAAGTGTTGGCCATGTCTGTATTCCTTTGTGCTCAAAGGAGATATGCGTTAGGTGAAGGCCTGTTTAAGGGTCCCAAGGTACTACCTCTCTGTTTCAGATCGCGCTAGCGAGCTTTTATGAGGACGGAGGGGATGAAGACATTGTGACCATTTCGCAGGCAACCCCCAGTTCAGTGTCCAGAGGCACAGCCCCCAGGTAAGGGCCAGCTTCAATTATTGCTACATGAGTGTTTCCAGCAGTGAAGAGGAGCTATTTTCTGACCAGAGGGTTCAGGCCTGGGTGTGTGGACCAGGTCTGAATGAGAAGATTAGACTGAGTCAATGGGTAGTACTTCCCAGCAGGCCTCAGTCATTTCCTATACAGAGATGCATGACTTTTAACTGGGTGTGGTTTATGGTTCAATCCTGGGGGAAACCACAAACCTACTTTTAAGACTTTTACTTATGTAGTATGAGGAATGACCACTGCAACTCTAAAGTTTTTAAGTAAAAGCCAAAAAACTTCCTTTCAAGGGTGCTATAGATCTGAAGGTTTAGGCGAAATGACTTAGGAAAGCTGTTTTGATATTTTAGGATGCCCGTTACCTTATTAAGAAGTCTTGTACAAAATAAACCTGTGTAACCCACCCTTTGCCAAGTTGATTAGGGAGACCTTGTCTTACTAGGTAAAACAGTGTTAACCTTTGCAATCCCATTTGCATCCCCTGTCGCTGCCTCCCACAGCACCCACAGCAGACTACTCCTGTGCTCTGCAGAGTGAGACAATGCTGGTCTTCCAGGAGACAGGCAGGGGTGCTTCCTGTAAAGGTGTCTGAACCTTTACAGAGAGTGTGTAAGCAGAGGTGTCTCCCCTCTCTGCTTTCGCCTTATTGCTCCTACTCTCTAGTGTATGTTTTAGCCAGGAAATTTTATTTGGGTTTGAATTCAACCCCAGAATATAACCAACAGTGTTTCTTTGTCATGAAGTGGTAAATTATGTTTCTCTCTAAAGGCAACTGAGGTTTAAACTATATTTCCTCCCTTCGAAGAAGGAGCACTAACCCCAGATCTCATTGCTTTCTTCTTTCCCTAACTCCCATCCAGAGAAAAGAGGTAGGAGGAAAGTGATCTTGTAACTGTTTGCACGTGCTAACCTATGAGATGTTGGTGATGGCACATCTGGGTATTACTGCTTGGGACATGTTGTTAGGGTAAGTGCTGTTCTTGCAGCTGCTAGTAGAGATGGCTGATTTTCTGGGGTATGAGTCTTTGACAGCCACCTTAGGGTGTTGTTGGGATGTTGGCATGTCAGAATTATAGAGGGGGAGAGATTTAAACTTAGTCTCTAATGCCAGTTACATGTTTACTCCTTTCTTTTCTCCAGTAATCCCAAAGTTCTATTAAGGCAGTGGTTTATTAGCATGGGCCCAGGAGCCTGACTGCGTTGGTTCAAATCCCAGCTTTGCCACTTAAGTAAAATCTTTGTGACCTTGGGCAGGTTACTTAACGTTTCAGTTCCTCATTTTCCTTGCCTGTCAAATGGTAATGATAGTGCCTACCACATGGGAGACTGAATGAGTTAATACTTACAAAGCAAATAGAACACAGCATGTGTTGTTATTATAATTTTAGTATTATCATTTTTAGCATTCATTCTCAATTGACCTGTTTTGTTTACTCTATCTATTCCCCAACAAGTATGTACATTTAAGAATAGGCATAAAAGTGGCCAGGCGCGGTGGCTCACACCTGTAATCCCAGCACTTTGGGAGGCCGAGACTGGTGGATCACGAGGTCAGGAGATCGAGACCATCCTGGCTAACACGGTGAAACCCCGTCTCTACTAAAAATACAAAAAAAATTAGCCAGGTGTGGTGGCAGGAGCCTGTCATCCCAGCTACCCAGGAGGCTGAGGCAGGAGAATGGCGTGAACCCGGGGGGCGGAGCTTGCAGTGAGTCAAGATTGCGCCACTGCACTCCAGCCTGGGCGACAGAGCAAGACTCTGTCTCAAAAAAAAAAAAAAAAAAAAAAGGCATAAAAGTAAAAGAATCAAGGACATAGAGTTTAACGTTAGAACTGAAGTGAGTAAAAAGACTGGACGCACATTTGGTCCAAGAGGCATTGCTTTATTGCTCTGGTTAAGGCTCAGACTTGGTAGTAGGCTTAGAAAAGAACTGAAGACAAGAAAAAGGGAGGGAGGAGGGCGCAGTGTGTCGCATGGTTTGTCCTTGTTGAGGAGGAAAGCAAATGCTAGGACTACATTCTCAGGAAAAACCAAACTTGTGCTAGCACCTCAGAGGAATTCTGCGTGGGGCCTGCCTCTGCTTCGACCTGGCAGTTGCAGGACACTTAGCCAGCTGCTGCCCTCTCCCATCCCCCACTTTTGACTTCTCACATACCCTTTCATGTTGTCACTGCTGCCTCAGAGCAACACCCAACTCTAGAATAAGGATTCTTAATATGGAGCCCGAGAACCCTAGGAGGAATCTATGAAATGAGCGTGAGAAGGTCTCTAAATTATTAATACCTGAAATTACTGGCAAAAGTTTGTGTACATGTTAGCAGGTATCTTTTGTGGCAAGAGAGTCCATGGCTTTTATGAGATTCTCAAAGGGCTGACAGACAAAAATGTTAACCATTGCTATAGGAGACAGTTTAAACTCAATAATAACAGCTGCCATTTATGGAGTATTTAGGAGTGAGGCACTGGGTTAAGCTTTTACATGAACATCTTTTTAGTCCTCACAGCAACCCTGTGAGGTTAGTACTGTTGTTAGTACTGTTACCACTGAGGTTAGTACTATTCCTATTTTACAGATGAGGACACTGAAGTTGGGTATCTTTCCAAGATCACAGAGCTAGTAAAACAAGGATTTAAATGTGGGGCTGTTTTCTACATTCAGCATTTCAGCTCTCAGCCCCAACGATGTTCTGCCTCTTCTTGTGGACATTCAAAGTCCTCCAGAGTTTACCCTTGGACCCACCTTCCTAATCTGATTCCCTTTTCCTCATTTCTTAAATTCTTTGTTCCAACGAAACTGATTTCTTTGGTGCTCTAATTCTTCCTTATTTTTGGTTCTCCTGCTTTTGTTTGAGCCTCTCACCTGAGCAGGTGTGCCCGCTCTCTTGCTTTCTGCCTATACAAATCTCATGCGTCCTTCCGTGTTTACCTCCATCCCCACTCTGCTGAGCGTGTTACTGCTAACCCTGTGACCAGGCTGCACGCCATAATTCTGTTCCACAGAACTCCAGTCACAACTATCACTCCTTCAGTTCTTTGACTGGATCCACGTACTACTGGGTGGCATCTCTCCCACATTGCCCTGAGCTCTTTTCCTGATATTTAACTTAATTTTTCTCCCCAAGTAAATTGTAAATTCCTGGAAGTGGGAGGGCTAGTATTTCAGGAGCAGTCACCAAAGCTCTGCCATGTTTCTCACCTGTGTTCTCTTCTGATACTGTTCAACAGCTTTGAAATAGGTAAGGTGCTCACCATTTCGCTGGTCAGGATGCTAATTCTTAGAAAGGTCAAGTAACTTACAGCTGCTGTTACCACAGATTCAAGGCCAAGTCTGCCTAAGTCCAAAGCTGCTTCTGCTGCCACATGCTACCTCCCTGCCAGCACCTCGCACCCCTGTATGCAGGGTCAAGCAAGAGGTAACAGTTTCTTCCTTTTTTCCCCTCTTTCATCCAGCAAAAGTTGTACTTTAAACTTCCGGGAACTATGATTGTCTGATTCTCTAAAATTACACTATCCAACAAGGTAGCTACTAGCTATTTAAATTAATTAAAATTAAACAAACATTGTTACTCGTTTTCTCTAACCACGTTTCAGATGCTTAATAGCCAAATGTGGCTAGTGGCTTCTCTGTTGGACAGTGCAGATAGAGCATTTCCATCATCACAGAGAGGCAGAGCTAGGGTAACCGGATTAAAAGCAGAAAATGTCATCTGATGAAGGAGTTTTGTGCCACTTCAGTATGCCAGAGTAGCCTGGGAGATAGTTCTAATATTGAAAAATTGAACTTTCTGAGATATTTAGCCAATTTGTAGAGACCATAGGACAAAAGTATTGTGCAATTGGTAATATCCCTAGGACATCCATGCCATAAGGTAACTGAAAGCGTTACTCCAGACAGTGGTTCTGAACTTGAATATATGTCGGAATTACCTCAGGGGCTCCTTAAGGCTAGATTGCTGGATACCCCTTCCAGAGGCTCTGATTCAGGAGAATTAAGAGGGGGCCTGGGGATTTGCATTTCTGACAGGTTCACTGTAATGCTGATGCTCCTGGTCCATGACCACACTTTGAGAACTGCTACTCAAGAGTAGTACTTAAATGTGCCACACCATGCAAAAGACTTTCCGTGCATCAGTACCCCACCTGCACACAGAAAGCCCATAAGTTGGTGCTGTGATTGTCTTATTTACATGTGAGAAAATGAAGGCTTTGAGAATTTAAATAGCATGTCCAAGATCCCAAGGGTAGGAGGCAGAATTGGGATTGGAATCTGGTACATGGATACCAGAATCAATGTCGGATACCGTCAGAGTCTGGGTGTATGAGTTTTGGGGGAAAGACACAAAGCCATAGCAGAGCAAGTGATTTGCCCAAGCAAGTGTATACACATATATTTGAAGGTTTAACAACAGGGAGATAGAAAATATTTTTTTCATAGATGCTCATCCTAGCCTAGTCATTGGAAGAAACTTTAGGCTGAGCATGTATGGAAAATTCCCTTTGGGAAGATGAATGAGTGGAACTAGTACTCTCAGGGTACTAGTACAGATCTCATCACTTGGATCCTTTTGAACCATGTCATATCAAGCATCAAGGAATGCCCAACAGACTGTTCTCAGGAGCCAGCTCATGCAGGGAGCTTGTTTGCTACGTTGATTGGTTTTTGTCTTCTCACTTCTAGTTGATGGAACCTCAAAACTCTTCTGTCCCCTGATTGTCTCCTTGAAATAAATCTTCAAGACTGAACTGGAGCTTTCTTCCTAGTAAACAGCTCATTAAAGCCTCACTAAACCTGTATTACTCTCTGTTAGTCTTTTCTCACACTGCTATAAAAAACTACCTGAGACTAGGTAATTTATGAAGAAAAGAGATTTAATTGACTCACATTTCCACAGCTGTACAGGAAGCATAGCTGGAAGGCCTTAGGAAACTTACAATCATGGTAGAAGGCGAAGGGGAAGCAAGCACATCTTCACATGGTGGCAGGAGAAAGCATGTGTGAAGGGGGAAGTGCCACACATTTTAAAACGATCATATCTTGTGAGAGCTCACTCACTATCATGAGAACAGCATGAGGGAAATCCACCTGCATGATCCAGGTCCCTCCTCCAACACTGGGAATTACAATTCAACATGAGATTTGGGTGGGGACACAGAGCCAAACCATGTCACCCTCTTTGTCCCATATTATATGGAAGCTGCTTTTTTCCCCTAAGAAATACAGAATTTTTTTAAATCTTGATAAAACTTGTCTTATGATCCTTGAAAAACTTAAGCTTGTTCCTTGAGGACAGATCTAAACTAGGTGGAAAGTGGCAGTGGAAGATAATTTCAGAGAGAATTAACCCTTCTCACGCTCATTTTTAGTTGTGCCCATCCCATACAACACTGCTATTTTTCTAAAAATAAATACTACTTCTTGACTAACCTGCAGCAGAAGTAGACTGGGGCTTGCTTTTCCTCCAGTGCTGTCACCCTCGTATTCATTCATTCCTACTTCTTGGCTATGTGTCCTTCCTTCAACTCTCTGGTCTCTGTGCACTGTGTATGCTGCTTTCCTGTGATGCTACACCAACCCCTTTTCCCCAGCAGCCCCATCACCATGATCGTCCACTAGTTCTTTGGCGGTTGGTCCAAATATTTCATTTTTCTGGGAAGCCTTTCTTAGTTTCCCTGTTACTCCCCGCTGTCTGTACTACTTAAGCCTGTACTCATTTTTAGTTGTGCCCACCCCACACAACACTGCTTTTTTTCCTAAATATTAATAAATACTTTCTAGTTTTTATTAAAGCCAGGGCAGCTTAAATTGGGATTCCATTTTACCTCACGATAGGACTTTCTAATTTATACTCAAATCTGTGTGATCTTGAAAAAATAAATGCCACATTATTTTATGTGTAATCTTAGGGGATTAACCTTTCTCCACATAACGTCCTCCTCTCACCTACCAAAAATGTAACCTCAGTGTCTTCACCTCCTTAGCAGCTGGTGATGAGGGTTACCTTTCTTAATGCTCCCTGAGATCATTTTGCTCCTTTCTGTGTCTCCAGTGATAATAGAGTGACATCCTTCAGAGACCTCATTCATGACCAAGATGAAGATGAGGAGGAGGAGGAAGGCCAGAGGTGAGTCTTCTAGAGGGGGTCAGGGGGACAGTTCACAGGGAAGTCCAGGGTAATGTGTAAATCACCTAGAACAGGACCTGGTAAACATGTTTGGTTATTGTTAGCCATTACTACTGTGGGCTGGTCTGTGTGGGTTATATCTTAGGAAGTCTCTTCTACTCCTTGTGGCTTAGAAGTGACCCCTGTTCCATTACTTAATGTATTTATTGAGGAATATTAGGGGAGGGAAACAAAAGATCTAGCAGTCCCACTTTTTGGTATTGACTAAAAAGATTTGAAATCAATTTGTAAAGAGGTGTCTACGTTCCCATGCTCATTGCAGTGCTCTTCACAGTAGCGAAGTTATGGATCAGCATAAGTGTCTTACCAGCAGATGAATGCATAAAGCAAATGTGGTGTATATACACAGTAGGAATACTACTCAGTCTTTAAAAAGAAGGAAATTGTCATTTTCAACAACATGGATAGAGAACGTTATGCTAACTAAAATAAGCCAGGCACAGAAACACAAATACAGCATGCTCTCGTGTGGAATCTAGAACAATTCCAATCTAGAACAATCGACAGAGTGTGGTTACAGAGGCAGAAGTGAGGGGATAATGGGGAGATGATGGTCAAAGGGTATAAAATCTTAAGACAGGAGGAATATGGTTTGGGGCTTTTTCTTTGTTAGATCTCTTGCACAGCATGATGAATATAGTTAATAAAACAGCATTGTACATTTCAAAATTGCCAAGTGTTAATTTCAAGTGTTCTCACCACAAAAATTTTGAGTATTTGAGGTGATGAATATGCTAACTAGCTTGATTTAATCCACTTCATATTGTTAAAGCATAACATCACTTTGTACACCATAAGTATATACAATTATAAATTGCCAATTTACAATTTTAAAAAATAAGGAAAAGAAGGAAAAAGCTATTCATTATATTACAGTCCATACGTAACCAGGTATCCATTTTTTGGTATATTTCTTTCCAGCTTTTTCTTTTTAATTTAAAAAACATCATGTAAAAAACAGAATAATAGGCTTATAAGTGTATATTTCCCCCAATAGACATGTACCCATCAACTATTTGTTTTTAACCTTTAGAACATTGTAATAAAAATATCCATTATGGAAAATACAGACTAGTATAATGAAAAAGTCTTAAACTCATCTACCCTTTGGTAACTACAGTTGATATTCTGGCATATTTCCATCCAGTCTTTGTTCTGTATATAAATATGGTTTTGTTGGATCAATGCTACGTCTCAGACGTTTCCCCATGTCCTTAAAATCCTTCATATGCCTTTTCATATGCTATAATAATAATCCGTTATATGGGATGCCTGACATTTAGATTATTTTCAATGTTTTACTACTGTAAATATCAGTGCTATGAACATTTTTGTGGATTAACCACATTTCAGATTTTTTTAAGGATAGTTTTTAAAAATGGAAATACCAGGTCAAGGGCATGCATATTTTTAAGGCTATTGATCACAGGCTCCCAGTTCTGAAGCCAGGGCTTTGAGATCCCTTAATAAAGACTTTATAGTCCATTTAGCAGAACTTCATCTACCTGGAATGAAGAAGAATGAACGCCAGCCTCATTTCATGGGTTTTGGTTCTCCACAGGATCTGCCTCAGTCTGTCAGACATTCCTAAGGAAAATTGTATAATAACTATTTCGGGAATGCAGTTATCTCATCATGGTCAGTCTTTGGGGAAGTGGGCTGAGAAATTACATGTGTTCTATTCTCTATTTTCATTCCTATTGTGACCTTCACACTGACTCAAAACCTTCCTTTTAGATACTCCTGGATATAAAAATATATGTTAATTTTAGGGTTTCACACTCCTGAGTGAAAGGCAGTGTCATCAAGTACGTGAATGCCCAGCTCCTAAATGACTTTCTCATTCTCCTCCCACCCAGTCACGTCCTCCAGGCAGTGACCTTCATTTCACATTCCGCTTACTTCCTTGACCCCTCAGCATTTCAGACCTGAAAGGATACTGGTACTGTTGTCCTTGTCGGGGCCTGTGGCTTTGCCTCTCATTCCCTGGTGAATGTCAGGAAATAGAGGGCTGAGACTAATTTTTATAGGCTCTCAATTTTTCTCGCTTGGGGACAAGCTGTTGACTTAGCTCTGAATAGGAGTAATAAGGAGGCAGTGGGCCAGGCTGCATGACAACTGGTTTTCAGGCCCATATAAAAAAGTACTAACTTTATTATCTCAAGCCATGCCTGGCCTATTGCAAAGCCCAGTGTGGGTGTCTTGGGGCTTGTATTTGAGATTGGAGCTTCTCTGACCTCCAGTACCCTTTCCTCAGGGGCCACAGTGTGTGTCACATGAATGGCAAGGTGAGGTGAGGCTTGGGGGAGCTCCTGGTGCTGTGTCACACCACCTTACCTGTGTGCATTACTCTGTGCTTGTTCTTTTGCATACATCTGCTGATTTGAACCTCACGGCTCTGACTTAAGGAGCAGGTAGGTAGGGCATGTGGTCCTTCCCTCCCATTTCAAAGACAAGGAAAGTGAGTTACAGAGTAGTGCACTGGCTTACCCAGGACATACAGTGGCACAGCCAAGACTGGAGCCTAGCTGCTTGTACTAACCATGCCAGTGCCACCATTAACCCCAAGTCACTAGTGGTAGCTACTTCTGACTATGACTGTAGTCACTGTCTCCTGGAGAGGAGCCTGGCCACCAGATTGATATTCCCAGCTGAGACTCTCTCCTGAGCTGATAAGCTGTTTTGCATGCTTGGAATGCCTTTCCCCAGTTTGTTCACCTGATAAACTCATCCTTATCCTCAAGATTCAGCCCAGAAGACACCCTTAAAGGAAGCCTTGGCTGTCCTTCCCACCCAGTGTTCCCTCACTGACTTCTGTTGCTGCTCACACTGCATTTTACCTGCTTGCCTCCTTCCATGTGTTCCCAGCTAGCCAGTAAATTCTTTAAAGACAAGCATTGTACCCTTTGCCTCAGTGTGCCCAGCACCAACCTGGCACATGCTCTATTCATGTTTTCCATGAGTGTTTCATGTTAGAGGTGTATTTTGTACACAGGTTTTATGCTGGGGGCTCAGAGAGAAGTGGACAGCAGATTGTTGGCCCTCCCAGGAAGAAAAGTCCCAACGAGCTGGTGGATGATCTCTTTAAAGGTGCCAAAGAGCATGGAGCTGTAGCTGTGGAGCGAGTGACCAAGAGCCCTGGAGAGACCAGTAAACCGAGAGTGAGTATAAGGGTCATTGTCTGTGCCCACAGGACTGAGATTCCAGAACTGGGAATGCCACCTTCTTCACCCCGGTAGTGACTGATTTTTTTCTTTTTTTTCATTTACTTACTTGGTCTTCTGTGCGGAACACGAGTGTAGTTTATCTCACCCTTTAACGTGAAACCAAGATTTGGGGCAGAGTTTTCAAACCTACAGCCTATGGTCTAGATTGGGTTCTGCATACATGTTTTGTTTGGCCTATCAAATTTGACTTACTTAGTGTTTTATTTTGTTTTACTTGAATTAATAGTCATCTGTTTTATATAAAATCGGGATTTCTGTCTCCTTTGAGAAAATCAAAAAGTCTTTGATATTGTCTTATACCCAAATTCCTACATGGTCACGGTTAATGAGAGTTTAGTAGCATCTGTTTCCTTTAGCCAGGCACTGCCCCTTCCAGCTCTTAACCCCAATTCTGGCCACCTAATTCATTTACCATACTGCCTGGGCATGTAGGCACTGAGTCTGATATCAGAGAAAGTGCATCTAGTAGCTAACAAGCTTGATCAGGAACCCTGTCCTCTTTCTTCCTCTTACCTAAGATATATATATCATTGTATCTGAGTAACCCTTGTACCATGGACCAACCCCTTAAATGTGTATGAACTTGTCCCTTATAGCCATTTGCAGGAGGTGGCTACCGCCTTGGGGCAGCACCAGAGGAAGAGTCTGCCTATGTGGCAGGAGAAAAGAGGCAGCATTCCAGCCAAGATGTGAGTGCATCCACCTTCCCATGAGGGAAGCTTGTGGACTGTTCTGCCATTTTTCTGAAGGGATTGGTTACATATTGTGCATTAACCAGCAGCCTCTGAAAGGGAAGCTAACAGAGACAGTGCCCTTGCTGTGGTTCACAAACAAAGATGCTTACTGGAAAATCAAAGGAGCTTTCATGGGTGCTGGGTGAGAGAGCTGGTGAGAACAGGTGGGGAAAGGGGATGGGCAAATGAAGGAGTTTTTTGAGCAGCCAATGGATCTCAGGCAGAGGTACAGTGTATCTGGGGTTCTCTAGTGATGTGTGTATAGCTGAAGAACTTGGTCTTCAGACCACCAGAGAAGACTTAACACCAATTTTTCTTTTCTTTTTTTTTTAGTTTTCCTCATTGTCCACTACTTTTTAGCCCTGTGCATAGGGTCTCCCTCCCCAGAAGTGTAATCATACACACAACTTTGAGTCTTTTTTATTCAGTATTATACCACAAACATTTTCTTGTAGTCTTGTGATCATTAATTTCTATAATATGTTTTAAATCATTTTGGGTTTTATTCCAAAATAAAGTCAAGCAAGAAGAAAATAAAAAGTTTATCCTCCGAGGCAGCTGCTAATGCATTGGTTTTTAGCCTTCTAGACCCTTTGCTGTGAATGTGTATGGGAGTTGTTGTGAACAGAACTTGTAGATAACATTTTTAATGACTGTGGAATAGTCCATGAGCAAGATTTGCCATGGTAGTTTAGTCGGACACTCACGGCATACCAAGCACAAGCAAAGCGTCAATTGAGTCACCTGCCCAGAGCCATATAGCTAGTGAGTGGCACAGTCAAGATGCAACCTCAGGTGTCCTAAAACAAAACCCCTGCTCTTAGTCCGTGCTAGGCCACCTTCCTATTCTAGGTTAATGCTTATTTAGTTTGCTTGTTGAGTTGCTTGTGCACACATGTATATATGTGTGTCTCTCTATGTGTGTTTTAATAGTAGCAACACTGAGAAATAGTAAAAACCTGCTAATTTGCAAGTTCAAATTGGTATGCTTGCCAGATCCCTGGTAACTGTTTACTCCCTGTCATCACAGGTTCATGTAGTATTGAAACTCTGGAAGAGTGGATTCAGCCTGGATAATGGAGAACTCAGAAGCTACCAAGACCCATCCAATGCCCAGTTTCTGGAGTCTATCCGCAGAGGGTGAGTGAAAAAGCCCTCCTGTAGGTCCCAAATCAGTGAGTGGATAGCAGTTGGGAAAGGAGGAGGCAGAATGTTTATTATTTGAGAAGTAAATTGTTTGAAGCAGATTCAGCATAGTTGAGATACGGATTCATAGATCTGCTCCAAAAACCTTGTATGTCCATTTTTCCCCTTTGGGCCTGAGGCAGACCTAAGTGGCCAAATAAGAAATAGGTGTCGGCCATGGCTAAACAAACAAGAGAAAAGGTGGAGGCAGACAGGTAGCCACCAGAGTAGCCTGCTCCCTTTGGAGGCCCAGCGATTTTTCACCACGGGACTGAGAGGTTTCTTCTCCCCTTTTCCCATCACTGTCATTTCCATCTTCTCTCTGTGGACCCCAGCATGGCCTTTTCTTCCACAGAGAGGTGCCAGCAGAGCTTCGGAGGCTAGCTCACGGTGGACAGGTGAACTTGGATATGGAGGACCATCGGGACGAGGACTTTGTGAAGCCCAAAGGAGCCTTCAAAGCCTTCACTGGCGAGGGTCAGAAACTGGGCAGGTAAGGGGCAGCACAGGTGAGAGCCAGACTCCAATCACACCTGCCAAGCCCAGCAGACCCTGTGTATCACTCATTTTGGTTATTAGCTCTTTACTGTTTACAAAATACTTCAAATTTTATTTGTATGGGAGGAAGAGTGTGGAGAACATGGACTGGAGTTAACAGACCTGAGTTTATATCTCTGCTTCACTTTCTAGCAGTGTGACCTTGGACTGTATAGCCTCAGTTTCCTCAACTATAAATTGGTACTAATAAGAGTCCATACCTCCTAGGATTATTGTTGCAAGGAATAAGTGAGCTGATGCATGTAGAACACTGTTCCATAGTGAGCAGTCAATGTAAGCAGAAAGTGTATGTAATTGCTGCTGTGGCTCAGTAATCTAGGGTGTTCAGGGAAGGTGTCATCTCCTTGATGGCTTAAGGCTGAAATGAGGATTCCAAGGGGAATAAGAAATTACAGACTCTCGCCTAGCCAGGCCTCACAGTGTGTTGCTCAGGATGCAGGGACACTCAGGAACCTTGCTGCCCCTTTGCAGGCTGGTGTGCCACCATTATGACAGCTCAGCAGCTCTTATTTCTACTTATTTGGCCCTTCCTGACACTCACTCTGTCACTTGTGACTTTTTCTGCATTGTGTCCTCTGCTACTGCCTTCTCACTCCTGTACCCTCTACTAACAGACATTCTCTATCTTCCATTCAAACCCTCTGATGATATCTGATTGGTTCATAGTTACTGGTATCCCTCATACGGTTCTCCCACCAGACTCTTGGCCAGCCCATAGGTAGGCTGCCTTCTCTCAGGATCCACTTAGCTTTGGCCATGGCCATGGGGTCACCTGATTAGTGTTCTTCGGAGGGAACTGTGCACATGATAGGCATTTAGAGCATAGTGACCCTCCTTGCCAATATGATCCTTATTTTGTAGAGAGAAAGCTGAGGCTCTTGGATATTAGGGGCCTTTCCTTGGGCACATGGCTGGTGTGTGTTAGAGCCAAGACCCCAGGCCTTCTGACTGGCATTCCTTCCTGCACTCCTGCACAATGAGACATCCTTTCTAACCTAGATCTGGCAGTTCTCAAAGTAGCTACTGCCCTTGCTCACCTCTCTGTCTTCAGAGATCAAAGCTTGGTCTTCCAACAACCATGCCCTCTGAGCTTCTGGCTGGCCCTCTCCTAGAATCCCTTACCTGCCTGTTGACCATTCATGCCTCATCAGGAGCAAGGGTCAGAGTTCAGGGTATTAGATTTACCAGGCCCAAAGTAGTTAAGTCATCCCTGTTCTCATCATTTCATCTACTGCATCAAGGGCTGTGGACTAGCCCAGGACAGCTATTCTCACAGAGAGTGTCCCTGTCAGTTGTGATGAGCTTTATAGGGCACCTAATTTTTTTTTCTTTGATTATTAAAGTAATACATGTTCATCTTAATAGAAAGTGCAGGTAAAGAATAAAAGCTGTCCTGAACCTAACACCCAGAAATATCTGGCAAGTGTATCTTTCTTCTCTTACTCATTTGCATGTATTTGTAAACATGCTGTTGTATCACCTGCTTTTTACTTTATCAGTGAAGTATAGCTATCATCCTTTATCAGTAAGCTGATTTCTACACTTTTAATTATAATGCTTACATAATTTTGTAGCCCATAAATGTGCCATAATTTAACCAGTCCTTGCTGTTAAACATTTAGGCAGCTACCAGAATTACAACATTGCAGTGAATATCTCTGTGATTAAATCTTTGTATACTTTTTAATCTTGGGCTAGACATATGATTGTTGTTTCAAAAGGGCTTCATATTTTTAAGATGTCAAATTGCCCTTCAAAAAGGTTATATTTTTTATGCCCACCACCAGTTACAAGGGAGGGCTCAGAACTTCAGAACACCATGCACTTTGGGTATGATTTTATAATACTAACAGGAAATGTTTCTACTATTGGAAAGTCTAACCATATTATGTGTGTGAAACTCTGCATCTCAGAAAATTAAAATATCTTTAAAGTCTATTTTAGCATGATAGGAATAAATATTAATGTGGAGAATGAGCACAAGATAGAACTTGATATCACCATGGTGTTTATCAACAAAGTGTTCACTGCCAGTTCCACTTGCATTTTATTTCAGTTCTGGCTTTTTATGAAAACTTAGCTTAAAAAAAAAACAGCCACAGTTTTATAAAGTTAAGTGAGATGGGACTTTAGCTTTTCAGTCTAAATCAGGACAGCTGCTTTAGTTTTTCTCATAAATTTTACTACATTTTTCATTGTCTTGTGAACCAAAATGATCAGAAGCCAAAAGTCTTGAACTTTTCTTGAAATTTTTTCCTGAAAATTTTCTCAGATTTGCTTCAAAAATCAGTCAGTACTGGGCTTTTTCGAAATCTTAATTATCTGGGAAAATACTTCAAGTGAATGAATAAGTTGTCTCAGTTAAAATATTTTGAGAAAATTCAGTTGTATTAAATTTTTTTTGTTGTTTTAGTAAAAGGCAAAAGATGTATACAATCTGAAGAGAAACCGGAGAATTTTGTTGTTGTTTTAGGTTTTACGTTAGTTTGTTTGAGTTGGGAGCTGATCTGAAGGTTCAAATTGCAAACAGCAAGAGTGCACTTGGGAGGAGGGGTCACTGCTGCTGGAAGTGAGCTTTAGCTGCTCCCGTGCCTTCTGTAGTGGTTATTTTTGTGGAGAAGATGGCTGGTCTCAGGATTTGTAACTGTGGCAAGAAAGTACCTAGTGCCAGTTTATTCCCCCTGTAAAGATAGGAGGAGTTGGGTGATTCGGGCTCTTGAATTGAGACTCATTTTCCCCATAACTTACGATGTTTGCGGGGAGACACCAAAAAACACTATCTATAGACGTCTGCTCTAACCTTTCCTGCCTGTGAATCAAGCACCCTCACAGCTGCAGATGGCCAGCCGCTCACTGGGAGCAGTAGCCCAGCTGTTGGCAGTTCTCAGGAAGAGGTGACAGGCCAGCTCCTTTGAACAGATGCATGTGGCTGCCCTGCGGGATGATTAGAGCACTATGGAACTAATATTCTTTGAATGATGTGCTCTTATTATTTGAAAAATCAGGAGGCCTGGTCTTCAGGTTTCCCCTCCTCTTCCACTCCCCATCCTCCTTGAGAGCAGTACAGACTGGGAATGCCTGTCAGGTGACCTTCCACTTACAGCCCATGGCAGCTGATAGCATTTCTAGTCGATTTTGGTCCAGAATTGAGGCAAATATAAGTGGGGCATGACCTTGAAGAATGATAGTAATTAGTTAGGCGAGTGTTTTATGTTGTTAGCTAAGCGCTATGCTAAGTATTTCATATATTTTATCTTCTTTAATCCTGTTCTAATCCCCATTCTACAAAGAAGGACCCTGAGACTTGGTGAAATCCATATTGCTGGCCAGTGCAGAGCTGGGTCCCTCCAGTCTCTGCCTTTACCTGCCAACCTGCATAGCATCCTGGATAGTCTTGCATAGCCACATAGACATTTGTTTGTACTTTTAGTATGTGTTGGGTACAGTGCATGTTTTTAGCTATTTTCTCAACTATCTGGGAAGTTTTAACTCTGTTTTATTGATGAGGAAACTGGGTCTTGAAATCCAGGCCTATATCTGTCTGAGTGTAAGGCCCAACAGGAGAGTGGGACAGTGTGAAGAGCACAGGATGGAGAGCCAAATAGCTTGGATTGTATACTGCCTCTACCGTGAACCAACACTGGGATTTTGGGCAAGTTGCTTAACCCTGCTGTGCCTCAGTTTCTTCATCTGTAATGAATCCCTACCTCATAGGCTGGGGGTTAAGCCTGTGGGTTAAGTAAGTTAATACATGTGAAGTACTCAGCACAGGGCCTGGCTTAGGAATGGAGGAATGGGTCCCTCATAAATAGTCACCATGTTTATCAGGCCACCCTGCCTCACCTAATTTTTAGGGAGTGTGTAAGAGAAACAGCCAGTCAGAGGCTACACAGCCAAGTCCAGGCATCAGGCTTTCCTCATCTCTTCCAGTGATGACCCACCAGCAGTCTGCAACAGGACATGCTGGGAAGCAAACCCAAACAGCAGCTGCTTCCTTGTGTGGAGGATTTCCTAAATATCAGGCCTTGTGTGCACATTATCTCGTCTCATCCTCACAACAGAACAGCTCCTCATTTTACACACAAAGACACTGAAGCCCTGGGAAGTTGTGACTTGCTTAAGGCCACACTGTTTGTTTAGTTTAGAGGCAGAGCGGAGGCCAAATGGTAGGTGGCACAGCTCCAAAGCTTGTGCCATTTCTCTAGCATCACACCAACTCTCCTTGATAATAGGGACAGTAGAGACTGCTTCCCCTAAAAGGCGTGGAGGTGTGGTAAGGAGAGTATCTCCATTTTATAGAAAAGGAAATTGAGGTGCCAAGATGCTCAGTAACTTGCTGAGGGTCATCAGCTCATAAGTGAGGAATGAAACTCAAGGAGAAGTTTGAGAAAGTGTTTTCAATGTAAATATTATTTTTCTAAAATAAACCATCGTAATTGTAAAGCTTGACAAAATCCTGGCTGGTGGGAATACACAGAATATATACTGAAAGAAGGCTTGTTTATTGCATTAGTTTTTAAAAATGATCCATAGCATGTGTGTGTGTTTTCTCATCTATAAAATGGAGATACACCCATCTCAAAGGATGGTTGTGGTGATTCAGTGAGGTCGTGGCTGTGAAAGCCCCTTTAGACAATACCTGCACAAAGTCGGTGTAAATGTCACTCCTGTTTTTTCTACTCCCCACCCCCTTGCCTGAATAGATATCAGCTATTTTGGCTTAACAGCTTCTTTCTCATTTTAGGCCTGCCTGAAAATGTTATAGTTCTCTTTCTGGCAGGCGGTGGTTTCAATGAGTACATATACTTTGAATTATTATAAATAGTTGAGGGACAGGCTGCCTAAAGTCTAATTGGAGAGTTGACCTAATGTCTGTGAAACTAATGAACAAAACGAGATAGTGTAGATCAGGAATGTCCAGTCTTTTGGCTTCCCTGGGCCACTTTGGAAGAATTGCTTTGGGCCACACATAAAATACACTGATACTAATGATAGCTGATGAGCTAACAACAACAACAAAAAGCAAAAAAAAAAAAACTCATAACATTTTAAGAAAGTTTACAAATTTGTGTTGGGCTGCATTCAAAACTGTCCTGGGCCGCCTACGGCCCATGAGCCATGGGTGGTTGGACAAGCTTGGTGCAGAGCTTAGGCATTTACAGGTGTATGAGATTTACCTATTCACTATTTCCAAGCAACTCTTGTGGCCTATCATAGTGTCATTTAAACTGTGTGTCCCAGCCCACACTTTTTGAGTCCCACATGCTTTGAGGCTGATGCATAGAAGCAGCTTCTCTAGTGCTAGTAATGTGGGTGACATTCTCCTCTGAGCTCTACTTTGTAATTCTGTAAGTCCATGTTTTTCACATTCACAGAAAACAGTAAGTTCACTTTTCAGTCATTCTTTAATTATATGCTTCAGGGCAATATTTAACTGTGCAATCTCTCAAAACCTTTAATGTGCCAATGGCCTCTGAAGCTGCTGGTGTAATATGTGGCCTTTCCTATACCTTCCTTCCTATGGAACACACTTTGGAAAGCACTTTCAGTTGGATTTGCTCTCAGTACCATTTTTGGGGCTGTGAAGGGGGAAGAGTAAGTTACAAGAACTGATCTAATTAGAGGCTTTGAGGGGAAGCAAACGCTCATCTAGTGGCCTTTCTTCTTTGCAAAGGTCTAGGTCAGGTCATCTGCTAAGAGAAAGACTGGGAGTGAAGTGGACAGGTAGTTTGGAGGAGAGAAGGCGGCTCCATACAGTTGTGGAGAATTGGGAGTCCTATGTGCATTTTGTGTTTGTCAGCCATCCTGAGTGCATTATGCAATTTTCCCCTTTAATCCTAACAAAAACTGAGCAAGGCCTATAGCCTTAACCCTTTAAAAATCTAATTACTACCTTTGTTGAAACTAAGGGTGTTTGAGTAATTCAAACCCTGGTCCATGTGATTCTGAGGTATGAAATCTAACACTGTGGCTGACACCATGTCCTGTTCATTGTATGATGAATCCCAGCAGAACCCAGCACTTGATTGGCTTTTCAGTGCCCTTTAGAACTCTCTCCCCTGCCCTCAATAGTGGATGTATGAGTACAGATACACATGTGAGTGAGGTGCACTAGGTAATGCAGGCCTGAAAATTCCATCACAGAAGAAGAATCTGGATTGCTTTGCCTGCATCCTGCCACTCACCTGCCAGGCTGTGCCAAGGCTGCCTCAGCTGCAGACTTGGAACACTCCCCTCCACCACTCCATTGAGGCTAAAACTGACCCTGTTCTATTGTGTCTTCCAGCCTTATGACCCTGTCTCTCCCACCCTAGGCTGTCCTGCTTTCCTCCCTTCAAGCCCTTGTTCAGTTGAAGACACCAAGGAGGAAAAAGGCCGAGTAACTTGCCCACATTACTCAGGAGCGAGGGAGCTAGCAATAACGTATGAAATATATGACTCAGGGTTTGAGGTGAATTCTGCTGGACCTGTAAGTTCCATAAGGGCACGATTTTCCCTGTCTGGGTCAATAGATCAGCAGCACCAAACAATGCCAGGCGCATAGCAAATGCTCAGTAACAGTCCAAGAAGGGATTCCCTTCTTGCTAGGGGCCTTGTTTCTGCTTGTGTTCTGATGCCATCCTCTCTCCTCAGCACTGCCCCCCAGGTGCTGAGTACCAGCTCTCCAGCCCAACAGGCAGAAAATGAAGCCAAAGCCAGCTCTTCCATCTTAATCGACGAATCAGAGCCTACCACAAACATCCAAATTCGGCTTGCAGACGGCGGGAGGCTGGTGCAGAAATTTAACCACAGCCACAGGTACCTTGCATTGTGTGGCCTAGCTTATTCTAGGAGTGTCCTCTGGGCCTCACGCAAATGTGTGGGAAGCAGAGAGCCGTTCTTCCTCCTAAATACCAGCAGGCACTCCATGCTTTCCCCAAAGCAGACACGAGGGTGGTAAGGACTACAAGTCTGAAGCCTTAAGTTCTGGTCCCCACTCTTCCGTTAGTGTGGCCAGTAACTGTTCACTTCCCCCTGTGTGTCTCATTCTTCATCTGTAAAATTAGAGTATTAGATTTCTCAGGGCTTTTTTTAAGCTACCAGACTTCAGAGTAAGTCCCGTGCTAAAGTCCTATGAAGACATCAAATTA
This sequence comes from Gorilla gorilla gorilla, assembly GCF_029281585.2. Lineage (NCBI taxonomy): Eukaryota > Metazoa > Chordata > Mammalia > Primates > Hominidae > Gorilla > Gorilla gorilla. The sequence continues at coordinate 11,367,131 of NC_073245.2, read as the reverse complement.
GAACTGCTGTGGTTGATGGAGGAGAAGGGGGTGCAGTGTCAGTGTCCCACTCACCTGGCTTCCTCCACCTCCCTCCCCACAAGGGGCCTGTGAAAATTACTGGGCCAGGAAGATCTCTTCTAGATCTGGCTGTCAAGAATTCTGGGAATGCCTGCTCTACATCTCAGACCATCTGGGCTGGATCAGTGCCTTCTTCATTTTAAAGATGGGGAAACTGAGCCACAGCAAAGTGAAGAGACTAGTAGGAGAGGTGCTAGAGGACTGTTGCCAGTAAATATATTTGGTACCTCCTTTCTGTAGAACAGAAGTGTCTAAATTTGATTGGTCATGAGCCAACTAAGCCAGCACCCACATGTGGGATCAGTGAATTGTTTGTCAATCATTGAGTATTGACTGGGCTCACCTGTGGGTAAAAGCGGGAGACAAGCGCCAGCTGTGAGCCAGGTGCATCTAGAGCCTATTCATACCTCCTTCATGAGGAACGTTCATTCCACTCAAGTGCCTGGTGGGTAAGGGAGTGACCCATCCCAGTGATGTGAGTTATCTGCCTCAGTTTCATTTCACTCATTAGGCTCAGCACACTGCTGCCCATTCCCAGGGTGGACAGCCCATGCAGAGGGCTTTGCTAGGTGAAAAAGCTTGGTTTGCTAAAAGTCACAGGCAGAATCCTGCAGGTCCACGCCCTTAGATGTGCCAAATTGTAAGTTGCATAGATTTTAGGGGTTTGGGGCTAAAAGGAAACTTATGTTTAAGTGCTCTAGGGAAGGAGGCATTGTTTCCAGGTGGTTTCATTGTCATACGATCTCCAGGTTCAGAAGGCAGGCAGTGTCTGGAGAAACGATTCCTGGCCCTGAGAAGTTGACCATTAATTTCTGACAGATAGTTTAAGTGCCTCCTGTGACATACAAAACAGACATACACTGTCCTTGTGAAATTCATGAGCTGCAGGAGGAGACACTAATTAGATCATCCCAGAAACGTGGAAGGAGGGTCAGGGATGGAGACAAGGAGCTAAGGAAGGCTGTCCTGAGGAGGTGGCATTTGATCCGAGGCCTGAGTTGTGATTAGGATTACAGAAAGGGGATCAGGCAGGGGAGCCTCTGGAAAGAAGGACCCACATGTGGGAAGAGAGTATGGCCTGATGAACTAAAAGTGGGCAGAAGAGAACGAGGGAAAGAGGGTGGTATGAAATTAGGTAGTCCTTGGGAACACAGTAGGGTTGTTGGTGTTTAGCTCAAGGAAAATGGAAACAACAGTGAAGGATTCTTGGCAAGGAAGGGACTCGGTCCCACATGCCTGCGCGTAGCTTTCGCTGTTCTGTGGAGAAAGTCAGGAAAGGGGATTCGTGAGGTGTTTAGCTTTCCACAGGGCAGGGGTGTGGACAGCAGAGGATGGCACTGCTCACCGCTTCCCCAACTCCTGCAGGATCAGCGACATCCGACTCTTCATCGTGGATGCCCGGCCAGCCATGGCTGCCACCAGCTTTATCCTCATGACTACTTTCCCGAACAAAGAGCTGGCTGATGAGAGCCAGACCCTGAAGGAAGCCAACCTGCTCAATGCTGTCATCGTGCAGCGGTTAACATAACCGCCCAGCCAGCTGCCTGGCCTCCCTCCTGTGTTTCCCATGGCCAGTGGCCATGCCCCATGGGGATCGCCCCTCCTGCCCCCTTGTGCACACCCAGCAGTCCAGTGCAACGTCTCCTCCATAGCTCTGGGTTCTTAGATCTTGGTTGGACGTTTGTTTTCTCCTTAGTTGCATTTCCTGGGTTTTTGTGACGATCAATGGACTTTAATGAAAAAAAAAATAAAAACAACCAAAAAAATTGAAGGAATATCACCAGCATGTTGTACGGAAACTCTCCCACTGAAGCAGGCTTTAATTGCTTTAAAATTATATTTGTCTTGGGGCCTGTGGGAGGAAACTTCCTTCCATCTTCTCTGCATAAAAACTTGTGGCACACAATGCTTATTCACTAGTGTGTCCCACCCGCCAGCCCCACAGATGACTGGAGGAAGGAGGGGAAATGTGTAGAAAGAGGCTTCGCCACCACTTGTTCCCACGAGAATATATCACTTGCCCAGATAAAACTGGGCGGCAGCCAGAGTTCCCTAAAGTGGGAAGTCAGAGCTACATGCACACAGTGTCTTCAGAAGGTGAAAATAAATATTTCCCTGTGCTCCTTTTACTCAACCCCTGGGATATCTAATCTTGCCAGGCCTTGGCCAGTTGAGATTCTGTTCCACCTGCCTGCCTGGCCCTTTCCTCCGTTACCATCCAGACTGCTCACCTCCTGGGGATTCTCATGGGCTCCATTATGGCTTGATTGACTCCACGTGCAGAAGTCTTGAGTGGACCTAGGAGGTAGGTGGGATATTTCTTTTCACTAGGATACAGCTCATGCCAACCCAGCCTAAGTGAGTTCAGAATCAGGGTATCTTGCCCTAAAAGATAAACAGTCAAAATGCCACTGAGCTGTTCACTAGTGATGTGTGGCAAATCAAATCAACTGTTGAAGGAAGGGGTGAGTTTCCTGTGCTACAAGCACCTGTCACTGTTGGTACTTGCAGGAGGCTTCTGCTGGGTATGTTTTGGAAGTGAGTGTCACTACTTGGCTTTGCTTAGCAGGTTCTGCTTCACACTTGTTCTTTGACCTGCTGACTTGTGACTTGCAGAAACATAGGCAGTAGTCCTAGCCTGGTAAAGACCCTCCACCACCCCTATAAGTTTGATTGCTATGCAGGTTTGGGAGAGGAGGCCTATCGGGCTCTTGGATGGAACCCTTTCCCGTATTAAACAAACCAGAGACAGAATCAGTGCTGACTCAGGATCTCCTGGTTTGGAATCGTAATGTGCCTCGATCCTCTTTCCAAGCAGGCCTCACCAGTCTCTTTCTCTTTCCTGCTTCACCCCTGCAATGAGCCAAGAACCAACACTACATCCACCTAGAACTGCAGAAGGGCTTGTGGTTTCAACCAAGACCCATCCTGAGCAAGGGACTTGGCTTGGTGCTTTTGATCCCAAAGTTCCCACACCGGCAGTGGCCTGCTGGGGCAATGGCATCTGTCACGGTGTTTTCTCCAGCAGGTGGAGATTATGGAACCTACATATGGGTCTGGAAAAACTGTACACTGTTGTCACCTTGACCATTAAAAACCAGAATGAGGACAATGGAGTTTTGTACTTTCTAATGGGTTGCTTTGATGGAAACTACAGCAGCCAGCAGAAGTACTTAAGTGCTTCACAAAGGTTCCACTTTACAGTGCAAAACCTTGAGCCCCAGTCACACTGCTAGTCAGTGGTAAGGTACTGCCTCTTCCCATCCAGAGCCCACGTTCAGCCACCATGGAGTGCAGTATACACTCCATCCCTAACTGCCAGGCCCGTATACATAACTTGACCTCCCCCTACCTCCTTCTCACAGTGTCTGCTTAATTAATTAGTATATTGCAGAAGAGATTGTAAAAACACCCACTTAAAACCTGTATCATCTACGGTAGTTTGCAAAGGGCCCCCAGCACCTCTGGGAAGTAAGCGAGGCAGGTGATCTAACTCTTATCTATATTGTTGATGCAGCCACCACAGTTGAGAGACAGTCCCTCTGACCTTGGACCAGGGATCACACTGGTCTGGTTCCAGGCTGGGGAAGGATGTTCCCAGCCCTAGTTTTCTGTTTTGGGCAGTCCAGATGGAAAGGCCCATCCACCCAGATAGGCTTTCACAGGTTTAAAAGAAAAAGGATACTCAGCCACTGGTTCCGGGGCTTCTGAATTCAGTTCTCAACTGGGGCATTTTGGATCTCCCCAAAAACTGGTTGGTAAGAGAAACTCCTGGCATTAAATGGGCCAGGCCAAGGATGCATGTCAGTTCATTGGACATGCCTTGATAGATGCCCAAAACTCATTAAAATGAAAAATAGGCAAAGTAATTGTCATGATGCCCTTTCTAAAAGTGCAGTTTTGACTAGTCTCTGCTGTGGGATGTGGGTTGTTTGATCTTGTTAACAATCATGCCCAGCAACCCTGTAGGTAGAGTCTTGCACAGATCTGGCTGCTTCCTCAGCAGAAGGCCAGGGAAGAAGCAGGCATGTGGTCAAGAGCTAGGCATGGCTTTAATGGCATTCCAAAGTGTCTTCCAGAGGGGCAGCGGCCCTTTTCACACCCATCCATAGGACAAAGCATGCCCTTCCCTGCCAGGAGCTTAAAGATGACTTAGAGCTCATTCAGGGGAAGCAGCTGGTACAGAAATAAGGGTTCCCTGCTGCTCCCTGTCTGCTAACTCCCAGCATTTCAGAGAGAACTGCCAACTCCTGATTCCCAGGCCCAAATAAAAGGCCTTCCTTCTTTAAATGGGGTTGGGCTCCTGTGTTTAGGGTGTGTGGCTGGGGATCCCAGTCCCCCTCTTCCAGGCCACACTCTTCCCAGGCCAGGACAGGGAAGCAGAGTAGAAAACACTTTTTGACTTGTAGCATCTGACCCAGGTCCCAGTCTGAGCTCCTGCACTGTGACTGTGCCTCTCTGTTTCAGTGGCCTCATCTCATGCCATGTCCAGTCCATCAGCAATCCTCTGGGTGCCCCTGGTCACCCCTCCCGTACGATCATCTGGGCCAGCCTCCATAGTCACTCATCTATGACTGCAGAATCTCATCAGTCCCCCAGCTTCTGCCCTTGCCCCACCCAGGCAAAGGGCTTCTTTGGCACCATTAACCACAGCCTGCCACTCCCATCCTTTAACGTCCTTGGGAGCTTTCCATTACCCCTGGAAACTTCTAAGACCTGCAGAGCCCCATAGGCCCTGGCCCCTTCCCACCACCCTCCATCCCTTTGACCTGCTTCATTTTTCTTCTCTCTGCTCCATCTAATATGTACTCTATTTATTAACGTGCTTCTTTCCTTGGTCCCCCCACTAGATTATAAACTCCATGAGGGCAGAAATGCCTGTTCCTCACTCTTGTATCCGGAGCAGGTGGCATGGTGTCTGACGCATAGTAGATCCTCAACAAGTGCGTGCTTGGATGAACCTGTGAAATGGAGACCAGACCTTATATAAAAGGATGGAAGGCAAGAAGGCTTTTAAAGCACCCCCATGTGGTGCCTGCTTGGGAACTGCAGTCCCTCCTCCCAAAGCAGGTTCTCAGCCATGAGGGGGCGTCCTAAAGGGCACCTGGAGCCGCAGGATCTTCCTGCAACAGGTGCTAAGAAGATGTGTCTGGGGTAGGAAGCAGGTGTGACAGGAATGTCCCCAGTCCCTTCTTGCCCTGTCTCAGCTGGACAAAGAGGTTTATTAACGGCCAGTTACCCTCCGTATTGAGCACCTGAGAACCTCAATGCCAGGACTAGGACTTGCTACTACTAATCGTAATAGCGGCTGCCATCATTTGAGCACTCACTTTGTGCCAGGCCGTTTGTGCCTTAACAACCCAAGGGTACCGTGGTTAGCCCACTATGGAAGAAGTTACTGAGGCTTAGAGCAGTGATGGGACTTGCCTGGAGTCACACACGGAGTAAGAGGCATTTGAATCCCCAACTACCTGAACGCAGAGCCACAGCCCTTGACCACGAGGCTCTACTGCTATGAAAAAGGCAGGCACAAAGGCAGTGGCAGGAGGGATGATTGGGTTGGGCAGGGAGGGACAGGGAAAACAGAAGCGGACACCCTTGAACTGGGTCGTGAAGGGTGATTAAAGGTTGGTTCTTTGACGAAAAGGCAAAAAAGTTGTCCTTCCTCAAGAGACAAACTCGGCATGTGGAGGCTTGGGGCAGGCTTTGAACTTAGGTTCCATCTTATACCAGGCATGACCTTAGACCAGTCACCTAAGCTTCTCTGAGCCTTGGCTTCCTCGTTCAGAAAACAGGGATAATGGTAGTTCCTACCTCTTATACTATGGGGATTAAAGATGTCTGTGAAGCCCTTGACGCATAGTAGGAACTTTATGAATGACAATAGGTGCTGCTGTGTAGCCCTTACCATGTGCCAGGCACTGTCAAACACTTGACCATGATCTCATTAATTCTCAACACTCCTGTGAAACAGGAGCTTTTATTATTCACATCTTTACAGAGAATGAAATTGAGTGCCTCGCACGTGGTAGACGACCTGGCTGTTGAACATCTGTTGGTTAAGTGATCGGAGAATCAGAGAGGAGAAAGCTGTCAAGGACACACACTAATAAATGACAACTGAGTTTGAACCAAGGGCCATCTAACTCCATCCTCCTGGCCTGGCCTCTGTACCATGAGCTTATTTTAAGTCAGCTCTGGGTGAACCACCTGCAGCAGGAAAAGCTCAGGCTTAGGAGTCAGCCTGCTGGGTACTAGCTGTGTGGCCTCGGCAAGTTCCTTAGTTTGATCATCCATGTGACAATATACTAAGATGGGATTATTTCCATCCCAATTTGGCTGGGTTCCCTAGGCAATAGGGGGCCTAGCTACTCCACCTCCCAGGATGAACTGGTGTCCACACACAGGGCTTTCAAAGAGATGGTCAAAAACTAGCTGTGTGTCTCCTTGCCTCTTTCCCACACCAAAGACGTTAAAGGTTCAAGTTGGAGCTCTGAGAAGAGTTTTCTTTAAAGGAAGTTACTGGAGGGCTTTGAGTACAGGGGAAGGGGGAGCTTTCCTTCTCCCTCAGCCTAGGGATTGGTGTCTCAAGGAGACCACTCAAGAGCTTGGAGATGATGAAGGTGCCAGGCACCCACCTCACACCTGAGCAATCTTGAAAGCAAGAGGCTGATGAAGCAAAGAGAACTTGGTGTGAGGGAGCTTGTGCTATATGTCCCGTCAGCCAAATGTGGACCCATGAGGCAGCCAGACTGGACTGTCCTGGGTCTTGCTCTGGAAGGACAGAGGGACCTTAGTGCAAGATAGACCTTGGGTTGCAGCACTGAGGGAGGAGTTACAATCAGCCAGCTAGAGAATCTATTGGCTTCCTCAAGGGAAGTGAACCAAGATCTGAAGAACCAACAAGTGCACCCTAGAGGGAAGCCCAGAGCATCTGCACCGGCCACAGGAAACCAGCAGGCCCTTCCCCATGTCCCCTGTGACCCTGCCCCTGAGAGAGGGAAGAAGCTGTACTTCTAAATGAAGTTCAAAATCTTGACTATGACCTGGGAATGGCCTTTTTAAAAAAAATTACTTTTACATAGGTAATATATTTACATGGTGCCAAAAAATGTCTTAGATACCTCCCTTCTTATCCATGCCATTTGCCCAATTTCCCCTCCCTCCCTCCCTCCCTCCCTCCCTCCCTCCCCACTGTAAGTTTCTTAGTTGTCCTTGCAGAGTTCCTAAATACAAGCCAATACTCTCTGTCTATTCTGAGGCATCCATTGTTTCCCATATTTTAGCAACTCTGAAATCAGAATGCATCATACAATCAGGCAGTCCTGGTGTCACCTAATACCTTAACATATTTATTTTGTCTATATGTTTCCTTTTTATTTGTGCCCAAAGTTGATATGATATAAATTCATGTCTAAATAAGTCTAAATGAGTTCTCAAATATAAAATTCTAAGCATTGTGCCAATTTAATCAGCAATGGTCTTTCTTAGTGGCATATAAATTAATGGTGCCTTTGTCACTCCTGGCGTCTTAGATCCAATAGATCTGCAGCGATTCTTATTCACAAGTATGTCAGCCTGCCCACCACTATCTACATCTTTTTCCATTTAACAGTAGATTTTGGATGTCATTTGTTGTGAAGGACATGTGGGTGTCTCCTGGGTTTTGCTGTTACAAACAGTACTACAGTGGCAAAGCTTGTATATGCAAATGTGTAAAGAGTAAATTCCCAGATGCGTAAGTGCAATTTACTCTTGCACCCGCAGTGGACTTGAGAGCCTGTTTTCCCACAGATTCGCCAGCAGGGTGCGCTGTGAGCATTTGCCTGTCAGGTAAGTGAGCAGTGGATTCACAATGTGGTTTTGTTTGCATTAATACCAGTTGTTGTTGTTGTTGTTGTTGTTGTTGTTGTTTGAGACAGAGTCTCACTCTGTTGCACAGGCTGGAGGGCAGTGGTGCGATCTTGGCTCACTGCAACCTCTGCCTCCTGGACTCAAGAGATTCTCCTGCCTCAGCCTCCCAAGTAGCTAAGATTACAAGCACGCACCACCACGCCCAGATAATTTTTGTATTTTTAATAGAGAGGGGGTTTCACCATGTTGGCCAGCCTGGTCTCAAAGTCCTGACCTCAGGTAGTCCACCCGCCTCAGCCTCCCAAAGTGCTGAAATTACAGGCATGAGCAACCGCGCCCAGCCCATGAATACTATTTATTGAGTATTTTTCTGTACCACATTATTAACTACATATTTCTCATGAATCATCCCATTTAATCCTCAGGCAAGCCCTATAAGACAGGTACCATTTTTAATTCCATTTTAGATATGAGGGTGAGAGAGGTTAAGCAACATGCCTATTCCACCTAGCCAGCATGTGCAAGTCCACAATTTTATGATAAATTTGACCTTAGTTTTTTCTTTTTTTTTTTTTTTTTTTGAGACGGAGTCTTATTCTGTCGCCCAGGCTAGAGTGCAGTGTCGTGATCTCAGCTCACTGCAACCTCCATCTCCCAGGTTCAGACAGTTCTCCAGCCTCAGCCTCCTGAGTAGTTGGGATTACAGGCATGTGCCACCACACCCAGCTGATTTTTGTATTTTTTCGTAGAGATGGGGTTTTGCCATGTTGCCCAAGCTAGTCTCAAACTCCCGACCTCAGGTGATCCGCCCCCCTCGGCCTCCCAGAGTGCCGGGATTACAGGTGTGAGCCACCGTGCCCGGCGATAAATTTGACCTTAGTATGTTTATTTCGGAGCTTGTACTCTTAATCACTCTGCATATTGCCTCCCTTAACATTTACTTGTGCATAAAGTGTTGAGTAATATCCAACTTAGGGTTGAATGTTGAATGTTTCCAGCTTAGGGTTTCCTGGAATGATGAATACTAGCATCTTACTCATAATGATCTGATCATAACATCTATGCAAATTTTAGTTATTCCTATTTCAGGATGGTATTCAAAGTCTTCATCGTACGTGGCCAATCTTTGATGAGTTGGTAAAATCTATATAATATAACCTGTTCATTTTTCAGGTATGTGAGCACATAATTATGTTTCTTTAGGATACTGCTTGCTATGGTTGCGGATTTTCTAACTTGCTTTCTCTGTTTTTTTTAGAACATTTTTGTGGGTATGAGAAATTGATGAATATTGTTATTCATGTTCTCAAAGAAAAAATATGCTGATTGGATCACCTCTTCTTTCCTTCCTTCCTTCCAATTGCACCAACTTCCCTGATGGGCATGGCTCTCTTCACTGTCGGGTTGGATTCTCATTACTGTCTTTTGGAGATGCCTGGGATGCACTGCATTGTACAGACAACTGCCTTCATCTTTGGAATGAGTTTTAAGTTGTCTTGTAATAGCTCTTTTGGCTTCACTGATAGAAGGACCCAGATAAGAACACAGTTTTTTCGCATTGTATTTATTAGTGTTCTAAAATATCTTTTTCTTGAAGAGTCTTATGATCAAGCACCCTGTATTTTAGGAAATTCAGCTGTTGTAAATCTACTTTTTTTAAAGTTCTTATTACAGCATGTAACAAATTACAAAAACATGTAATTTGTAAAAAAAAAAAAAAAAAAAAATCCTAGGAGACTGAAACAATAACAATCACCAACTACCTGAAAACTCAGAAAAATTTGGCCTTGTGCCCCCCAGTTGAGTCAGTTAATGAAGAGATTTTGAATAATGACCATGAGGGCAAACTGCCCAAATCAGGTTCTCAGCTCTGCCATTTATTAGCTCTGAGACCCTGGGCAACCCAACAGCCCCTCTGGGCCTCCTTTTCTTCATCTGCAAAATGGGTATGTCAGTATAACTGATGCAGAATAGGTGAGCCCCAAAATTAGTGCTTATCCCAGGAGGGTCCTTAGCTTTTAAGGACAAGCCAGTGGAATTGGCAATCTTTTGTTGAACAGTACTGCTCTTTGTAGAGCAAGGATAACTCCTAGGCAGTGCACTTCAGTCAGCAACATATGGGCTCCTGGCAACTGTATACTCACATAAACCCATTTTTAATTACATGCAAATTAAGGGGCAGGCCAATGCAAACTGAGGGACAGGTTATTTAGAACTTCCTAGGAAAGGGGTGGTAACTTCCAGGTAATTACCATGACATTTGTAAACTGTCATGGTGCTTGTGGGAGTGTCATATGCTAATGAGCAATGAGGGCAGCTAGGAATCACTTTCCTCACCATCTGCTGGTTCCTGCTGTTTCTTCACTTTGTATAGACCACATCCTGTTTTGGTCAGCAGGGTTGTGACCAGAAAATAAGTTCTGCCAGACTGCTGCCTCATAAGAGTTGTTATACATTTAGCCATATGAGTGAGTATTAACTGTTAACCATTTTCTAATTCATTTAATTTTTAAAATTATCATACAGTAAAATTAACTATGTTGTATATAATTATACGGATTTCAGCACATGTATAGATTCATGTAACCACCACTACAATCAGGACACAAAACAATTCCATCATCCCAAAACCTCCCTCATGCAATGCCTTGATAGTCACACTACCCCCCCAAACTCAATCCCTGACAGCCACTGATCTCTTCTTCATCATTGTAGTTTTGTCTTTTCCAGAACATCATGTAAATGGAAGCATACAGTATTTAACCTTTGGAGACTGGCCTCTTAGCATAATTCCTCTGAGATTCATCCGGAGGAACAATTTTCATATGTTGTGCGTATGAAAAGTTCATTGTTTTTTCATTGCCAAGTAATAGTCCATGGTATGAATGTGCAACAATCTGTTTATCTGTTCAACCATTAGAGGATATTTGGGTTGTTGCCAGTTTGGGGCAATTAGAAATAGAGCTGCTATAAACATTCATGTACAGGTTTTTCTGTGAACAAAATTTTCCTTTCTCTAGGGCAGCAGTCCCCAGTCTTTTTGGCATCAGGGACAGGTTTCGTGGAAGACAATTTTTCCACAGACTTGGGGAGTGGGGCGGATGGTTTCGGGATGATTCAAGCACATTTACGTTTATTGTGCGTTTTATTTCTATTGTTATTACATTGTAATATATAACGAAATAATTATACAATTCACCATAATGTAGAATCAGTGGGAGCCCTGAGCTTGTTTTCCTGCAACTGGATGGTCCCATCTTGGGGTGTTGGGAGACAGTGACAGATCATCAGGCATTAGATTCTCATGAGAAGCACACAGTCTAGATCCCCTACATGCACAGTTCACAATAGGGTTTGCACTTCTATGAGAATCTAATGCTGCTGCTGATCTCATCTGACAGGAGGTGGAGTTCAGGTGGCAAGCAGTGGGGCAAGGCTATAAATATAGATAAAGCTTTGCTCACTCACCAGCCTCTCACCTCCTCTGTGCGGCTGGTTCCTAACAGGCCATGGACTGATACTGGTTCATGACCTAGGTTTTGGGGACCTCTGCTCTAGGGTGAATACTCTAGAGATGTCTGGGGTCTGGGGTGGCTGGGTTATATGGTAAGTGTATGTTTAACTTTATTTAAAACTGTCAAATCATTTCCCAGAGTGGCTGTTGCACTGCACATTCCTGTCAGCAATATATGAGATTTTTGGGTGCTACTTAGCTTCACCAACACTTGGTATTGTCAGCATTTTTATTTTAGTCATTTTAATAGGTGTGTAGTTATCTTTTGTCATGGTTTTGACATTAGCATGTCTTGTGATGCTAATGATGCTGAACATCTTTTCATATGCCATTTGCCACCCATAAATCCTTTTTGATAAAGCATTTTTAAGAGTCCTTGCCGGCCAGGCATGGTGGCTCATGCCTGTAATCCCAGCACTTTGGGAAGCTGAGGTGGGCAGATCACAAGATCAGGAGATCGAGACCATCCTGGCTAACATGGTGAAAACCCGTCTCTACTAAAAATACAAAAAATTAGCCGGGCGTGGTGGCGGGTGCCTGTAGTCCCAGCTACAGGCTGGAGGGCTGAGGCAGGAGAATGGCGTGAACCCAGGAGGCGGAGCTTGCAGTGAGGCGAGATGGTGCCACTGCACTCCAGCCTAGGTGAGAGTGCAAGACTCCGTCTCCAAAAAAAAAAAAAAAGAGTCCTTGCCTTTTTGTTTATTGGATTATTTGTTTTCTTACTGTTGGATTTTGAGAATTCTTTACAAATTGTGATTACAAAAATATAAATGCAGAATATCTATGAGTCCACCGTTACCTTGATATCAAAGGCAGACAAAACGACTATCCGGTATATCTTATGAATATAGACTCAAAAAATCCTCAACAAAATAGCAAACCAAATCCAGTAGCACATTCAAAGGATTATGTATCATGACCAAGTGGGATTTCTCCCAGAAATGCAAGGGTGGCTCAACATAAGAAAAAAAATCCATCAATGTAACACAACTCTGTAAAGAGGGAAATGATTTCACAATAGATACATTAAATGCATGCAACAAAATTCAACACTTCAAACACTTTCAGGATACAAACACTCACCAACAAATCAGAATACAGAGAACTTCCTTAACATGATAAGGGGCACTTAAACAAAACCCACAACTCACATTATACTCAATGGTAAAAGAGCAGAAGCTTCCCCACTGAGAGCAGGAACAAGACAAGAATGCCCATTTTTACCACTGCTATTAAATATTGTACTGGAAGTCCTAGCCAGAGCAGTTAGGCAAGAAAAAGCAATGAACAGCCTCCAAATTGGAAAGGAAGCAGTAAAGTTATCTCTATTTGAAGATGAAATGATTCTATATATAGAAAATATAACAATACAAAAATGCACACAACTACTAGAGCCAATAAACAAATTCAACATAGTTGCAGATTACAAGATCAGTACACGAAAGTCCATTTTCTATGCATCAGCAATGAACAGTCTGAAAATGAAATTAAGTAACAATTCTATTTATAATAGCATCCAAAAGAGTAAAATACTTAAACCAAGGAGAAAGACTTCTATGCTGAAAACTACAAAACATTGCCGAAAGAAATTAAGACCTAAATAAATGGAAGACAACACATGTTGATGTATTGGAATATTAATTGCAAATGATCCACAGATTCAATGCAACCCCTATCAAAATTCCAATGGCATTTCCTAAGGAAATGGAAAAACTAATCCTCAAATTTATATGGAACTGGAATGAACCCCAAGTAGTCAAAATACTATTGAAAAAGAAACACACCAAAAAAGAAAGAAAAAGAAGCACAAAGTTTCAGGGCTCATGCTTCCAGATTTCCAAACATACTCAAAACTTCTATAATCAAACCAGTGTGGTACTGACATAAGGACAGACATATACACCAGTGGAATATAATTGACAGCCTAGAAATAAATATCTATGGCTAATTGATTTTCAATAAGCGTTCAGCACAACTCAATGGGGAAAGAATAGTCTCTTCAACAAAGAGTGCTGGGGCAACTGCATAATCACAGGCAAAAGAATGAAGCTGGACCCGTACCTCACTCCATACACAAAAATTAACTCAAAATGGATCAATGACCCAAATACAAGAGGAAAACATAGGGGTAAACTATTTAGAGAAAAACATAGGAGTAAATATTTATAACCTCCGACTTGGCAATGGATTCTTAGATTTGACACCAAAAGCATGAGCAACAAAAGGAAGAAATGGATAAATTAGACTTCATAAAAAGTAAAACCATTTGCACAATAAAATATGTTATCTAGAAAGTAGAAACACAGCCCGCAAAATGAAAGTATTTGCAAATAATGGACTTGTATCCAGAATATATAAAGAACACTTAAAACTCAACCACAAAAAAAAAAAAAAAATTAAGAAATAGGCAAAGAACCTGAATAGACATATCTCCAGAGAAGACATACAAATGGCCAATAAGCACATGAAAGCTTGTTCAGCATCATTTGTTACTAAAGAAATGCAAATAAAAACCACAGTGGGATACCACTTCACACCCGCTAGGATAACTATAATCAAAAACATGGAAAATAGCAAATGTTGATAAGGATGTGGAGAAATAGAAACCTGTACACTGGGATCACACAATAGAGAACACTGTAGTAACATTTTGGTCTGCTCACAAGACCCAGAACATTTACCAGTTTTTGTTGTTGGTTTATTATTTTTCTGTTAAAAAAAATTGTGAGAAGTTTGTTTTAGCTGGATGATATTTTAATAGTTGCCAGTGCTTTGGAACTATGTCGATGTCACTACTTAACACATATACCTTATGTTTTGTTTTATTTTGTTTTACACTCAGTATAAATCAGGAACATTTAGCCAACCACCTAGCATTTAGAATCCTCTTTTTTATTGTCTTCTAAGGATATGGATGTTCCCATAACAGCAACAAAAACATTTCATAAATATCACTTGATAGACTTTAAGCACCTGCTTAACTCTGAATGTGTCCCAAATATTTAGTGTAGATAGATAGATAGATATTCAACAAATAAAGCAAAATATAACATGCATTTCACATTTTGTCTTTCCCTGTTACAATTTTAATAGCAGAACTGTATGACAAATTTAGGTGATCCTAGCATATGTTAAATTCAAATTAATGTAAAACAGATCAACAACAACAAAGAAACTTTCTATTTGAGCGAAGTCATGCTTTCTATTATAATAACTTGGCTTCGGTTATCCATCAAATGCACACTTACACTGTTGTCTGATTGTTTATAATAAAGAATACTGAACCTATAAAAGAAAAAAGAAACCCTTGTACACTGTTGGAAGTTGCTGTGGAAAACAATTTGGTGGCTCCTCAAAAAGCTAAACATAGAATTACATATGACCCAGAAATTCCACTCTTAGGAATTATATTAGTCAGAGTTCTCCAGAGAAACAGAACCAATGCAATACATATAGAGAAGATTTATTATGGGAATTGTTTCATGCAATTACAGAGGCCAAGAAGTCCCATGACATACTATTTACAAGCTGAAGAACCAGGAAAGATGGTGATGTAATTCAGTTCAAGTCTGAGAGCCTGAGAATCAGGGAAGCCAGTGGTGTAACTCCCACTCCAAGGCCTAAGGTCTGAGAATCTGGGGGTGGGAGGCTATTGATATAAGCCCTAGAGTCCAAAAGCCTGAGAACCAAGAGCTCCATTGTCTGAGAGCAGGAGAAGGTGATCCAGCTGAAAAAGAGAGAGAATTTGCACTTCCTCCACATTTTTGTTCTATTTTAATGGGCCTTCAACACCGAAGTTCATCCATGATGTCTGCCCACACTGGGGAGGATGATCTTCTTTACTCCATCTACTGATTCAAATACTAATCTAGAAAACACCCTCACCGACACAGTCTGAAATAATGTTTTACCATATATCTGGGTATCCCATAATCCAGTCAAATTAATGCATAAAGTTAAACATCCCAGATATATACTTAAAAGAATTGAAAACAGGTACTCAGATACTTGTACATCCATGTTTAATAGCAGCATTATTCAAAATACCCCAAAGGTGGAAACAACCCAAATGTCCAGCAATAAACAAATGAATAAACAAATCGTGTACACATAAAATCGATTATTCAGAAACAAAAAAGTAATGAAGTATTGATAAATGCTATAATGGATAAACTTCCATGTTGTAAGGAATTTGGCCTCACTCAAAGAAATGTCTAGAATTTCCAACATGACAGGAGTGTCCTCTTTATTCCTGTTGAGTCACTGGGACCACACCTGATCGTTTATGTTGATGAGATTATTCATAACGCCACTCACACCTGATAGTCTTAGGGTGGAGGGGCTGGCCACACCAGAAAAACCAAGCATAGAATTTACTGTGAGAGCTTTCAACCCAACCTCCAGGGTTGGGGTGGAGTGGGCTGAAGATTGAGTTTAATCAATCATGCCCGTGTAGTGAAGCCTCATTAAAAACTCTAGATACCAAAGTTCAGGTGAGCTTCCCTGGTTGGCAATACTCTGCGCATGTTATCACACATCATGGTCACGAGCAAGTAACTGTCCATGACCCTGGGGAGAGGACCCCGGACACTCCCCATTTAGACCCCTCCCAACTCCATCCTGTGCATCTCTTCCTCTGGCTGGTTCTAATTTGTATATTTTTGTTGTGATAAACATAGACGTACATATAATAGGTTTCAGCGAGTCTTTCTGGTGAATTATACAACCTGAGGGTGGTTTTAGGAAACCCTTGAACTTGAAATTTGTGTCAGAGTCTTGGGAGTCAAATTTGGTGGTCTGGAAGACCCTACCTTAGCACAATGTTTTTGAGGTTACCTGCAGTTTGGCTAACTCTAGGTAACCTCAAAACCATTATGCTAAGTGAAAACTCAGACACAAGAGTCACATACTATGACAGCCACATGTTTTATAAAATATCCAGAATAGGTAAATCCATAGAGAGAGAAAGCTGATTGATGGTTGCTGTGTGCTGTGTGGAAGGGACAATGGGAAGTACTGCTTAATGGATACTAGGCTTTATTTTGGGTTGATGAAAATATTTAGAACTAGATAGAGGTAGTGGTTACACAACATTGAACATACTAAACGCCCGGTTAAAATGATTAATTTTATGTTACATGATTTTTGTGTGTGTGTGTGATGGAGTCTCACTCTGTCACCCAGGCTAGAGTGCAGTGGTGCGATCTTGGCTCACTGCAACCTCCACCCTCCAAGTTCAAGCGATTCTCCTGCCTCAGCCTCCCAAGTAGCTGGGATTACAGGCGCCTGCCACTGCACCCGGCTAATTTTTTGTATTTTTAGTAGAGACGGGGTTTCACTATCTTGGCCAGGCTGGTCTTGAACTCCTGACCTCATGATCCACCCGCCTCGGCCTCCCAAAGTGCTGGGATTACAGGCGTGAGCCACCGCGCCCGGCCTGTTACTTGAATTTTATTTCAAGAAAAAGAGAATATCTACCCTTACTCATTTGAGTATTTTTGTAGTAACTTCTTCAAAAGGTATCAGATAACCCCAACATCTGTGTCATCTAGGAGTGGGCATCTGTTGATGTCTTCTCCCAGGAGAGTTGACATTTTCCTGGATCTTCACAAGCTGAGTAGTTTGGGATTGTAACCTGAACGTTTTCTGTATTATATTTTGAGGCTCTGGGTCTTATTTAAGTTCTATGGGAAACATTTATATCTTGTGTTTTGGCAGGCAGTCAACCTGGTCAGGTTCAGGCCTCAAGTCCCAACCTTCTGTGTGTGGTGGTTCCAATGTCAGCTCAGTCTGCAAAGCCTTTGCTGACTGTCTGGTACCCTGTGTGCACTACCCAGCAGGGAGTCTGGGACCTGAGCATGTGGCCTGTTAGCACATTTCTCAGAGCCTTTATATGGTGATTACAATCAGATCCACACATGTGCAATTGGAGAGTGCCTCAAGGAGTTCGTAAACAATGTAAAGGGGTTGCTTTCACAAGCTCCTCCCTTTTTACAATCTCCCTGGTACTTTCCTGTTTCCTGGGGCTCCCTTTTCACACTCCCAGCCAGAAAGCTAAAGCTGCAGCATCCCGCTGTGCTGCGCTCTTCATGGCAGGGCCAGGTGGTGGGAGCACAAAGAAGAAAAAGCAACAGGGGTTTGCTCCCTTCCTTTTGGGATCACAACTCTGCTGATGCATGAAGAACATTCTCCTCCCTCTGAGTTTCAGCTCCTGCAGGTTCCCAATGCTTTGAGGCCTCTGTCATTCCTGCCAGGGACTCCCTGGTGGCTGGGGCATGGGAGAGCAGGAAGAAGAAAGAAACTCAGGGCAGGAGAGTGGCATTAGAAATTCCTGGTCCTTAAGCCAGCACTAGAGGGCTTCTACTGGAGTTTTCCTGTGTGGTCCCAGTCCCCACTTCCAGGCTACATTTTGTTCTAGCCAGGAAACAAGAAGGGGGCAAAAAGGTAAACTCAGGATGGTACTTTGATTTCTGATCTTCTTCAAGTTACCTTCTACCATTTACTTTTCAGAGTCCTCACATAGCTGGCCTGTGCATCCTGTCCAGGTTTTATAGCTGCCTTCAGCAGGAGAGGTGGGGTGGAACATGCTTATTACTCCATCTTGCCCAGAACTAGATCTGACCCCATCATAGTTTGCCTTAACATTTCCCTGATTATGAAGGATGTTGAGTATCTTTTCGTGCAGTCAGAAGCCATTGCATCCTCTTTTCTGTGAACCTCTATTCATATCCTCTGTTCACTTATGTATAGGAAACTAATGTCTCAGAATCAGGGAGACATACACTTTGAGATATGAATCACAATTTTTTTCCTATTCTGTTTTTTGTCTTTTGACTTGCTTCTGGTACATTTTTATCATTGCAGAAATTTATTTTTATGAATAGATGAATTGAAGCTCTTTGAGGGGAAAAAGTGACAGGAAGACTCAATTACCAGAGTCACTGGGACCTGCCCTAGATTCCATCTCAGCGCCTGTGAAGATTCCAGTTCACCCATCAGGGTGTGTGGACACTGGGAGGTCAAGATAAAGCTGCATTATCATTGCTCCCACCAGTCCCACTGATTCAGTCAAATGTCACATGCACTAGACTGGGCACTGGTGCCTCTTCCTCTCCTGAGTTTTGCCAGTGCTCCCCCAGCCTGTTTCCTGAGTGTAACGTGTGGCAGAGCTGAGTGGAGCTGGTCCCCTCCTGATACTCATCTCCGCTTATCTCCCTCAGGCACTGGGGAGTTCGCCACCTGTCCTTCCATCACTGCTGCTCTGCCTGTTAGAAAATCCTTTCTCCTCTGGATGCTGAATTGTCCTCCTACCTCTGGCCTCCAGAAATCTCTCTGGGGATTTCCAGGGGGCCCTTCATCTATGGAGGCTTCTAGAGGAGCCAGGTCTTGTTGACTTACTCCCTGGAGGTGGAGGGTCTCCCTCAGCTGAGACCGACTGCAGACAGGCCCCTGGAGCTTGACAGGCACCCAGTGCCAACCTCATTCAGCAGCCCATGGAAAGACCTTGGCGGCCTTTGTTTTCTTGCTGACTTGCTGTTAGACTCAGGCAAGTCTCTTCTTCCTGGGCTGCAGGATCTGCACATAGAAAACCTTTCCTGTTGTGGCTTTTCCATTAATTAACTGTGGGACCTTGGGCAAGTGACTTAACATCTCAAAGCCTCATTTTCCTCATTTGTAGCTTATTTACTCATTCATCAAACATGTATTAAGCACCTGCTAGGTGCAGGGTACGGAAGTTATAGCAGGGAATAAGAGACATGATTTCTGCTCTTACAGTTTATATCTTAGTGGGATAGATAGTAAATGAACACAGTTGACCCTTAAACAACATGTGTTTGAACTATGTGATTCCACTTATAGGCAAATATATTTCAACCAAATGTAAATAGAAAATAAAGTATCTGAGTCAGGCACTGTGGCTCATGTCTGTAATCCCAGCTACTTGGATGGATGAGGTGGGAGGATCACTTGAATCCAGGAGTTCAAGGCTGCAGTGAGCTATGATCATGCCACTGTACTCTAGCCTGGGCAACAAAGCAAGACCCTCTCTCTTAAAAAAAAAAAAAAAAAAAAAGAGGAAAGAAAGAAATATAGTATCCGTGGACTCCAATAAACACTAAAGGACTTGAGTACATGTGAATTTGTGTATATACAGGAGGTCCTGGAAATAATCCTCTGTGTATAACTAAGGACAGCTGTAAATAAATACACAGCAAGGTAATTTCAGATGCCAATAGTTCTCTGAAGACAATGAAATAGAAATGGGACAGTTACTAGCGGCAAATTTTGGGGCTATGTTAGGGTAGCCAGGGATCGCAACCCTGAGGAGTTGACATTTGAGCTGAGACCTGCAAGATGAAAAACCAACCAAGCAGAGATTTGGGGAGAAAGTGTGCTTGGCAGAAAGAACAGCAAGTGCAGAGGCCCTGGGGTGGAAAAGACCTTGCTATGTGTGAGGAATGGGAGAAATTCAAAGTGACTGACATGGAGGGAACAACAGGGAACTGAAGGAGGTGGTTGGCAAACATGGGCCAAACATAAGCCAACGCTGAGCAGGCCTGGCCAGGGGGTGGTGTGGCCCTCCAGCGTGGGAGCCTGCTGCTCTGAACACCCCATGATCTGGGACCAACATTTTAAAATCAGAAAATTTCACACATAAAAACCCATCTAGATCTTTGGCATCTTTAAAACAAACAAATCAGCATGAAAATGTGCTTATTAGTAGTACTAAATTTCTTTTCTTTTTTTTTAGACAGAGTGTTGCTCTGTTGCCCAGGCTGGAGTGCAGTGGCAAGATCTCAGCTCCCTGCAACCTCCACCTCCCAGGTTCTAGTGATTCTTGTGCCTCAGCTTCCCAAGTAGCTGGGACTACAGGCACGCACCACCACGCCAGACTAATTCATTAGTAATCTTTAAATGCAAAGGAAAACCACACGGAGACACCGCTTTGCGCTCATTAGGATAGCTATGATAAAAAAGATAGACAACAAGTGTTGGTGAAAATGTAGAGAAATTAGGACCCTCCTGCACTGAAAGTGGGAGTGTAAAATGGTGCAGCCCTTTTGGAAAACAGTTTGGCAGTTCCTCAAAAAGTTATGATAACAGAGTTACCATAGGATCCAGCAATTCTACTCCTAGGTATATGACCGAGGAATTGAAAACAAGTGTTCAGACAAAAACGTACACAGGCTGTTCACAGCAGCACTGTTCCCAAGAGCCAAGAGGTAGAAACAATCCAAACGTGCATCAGTTGATAAACGGATAAGCAAAATGTGGTGTTACCACACAATGGAATATTATTTGGCCATAAAAAGAAATGAAGTAGTGATACGTGCTACAACTTGTTGCCACACACTAGAGGGAGAGAGGATTGGGGAGTGACTGCTAATGGGTACAGGGTTTCTTTTTGGGATGATTAAAATATGCTAGAATTAGTAGTGATAATGGTTGCACAGTTCTGTAAATATACTAAAACTACTTACTTGCATGTTTTAAAAGAGTGAATTTGTGGTATGTGATTCTTTTTTCCCAGCTTTCTTGAGGTATGATTGACAAAATTGTGTAAATGTATGGTGTGCAACATGCTGATTTGATGTACATATACATTGTGAAATGAGTGCCCCCATCGTGTTAGTTAACACATCTGTCACCTCACCTACTTACATTTGTGTGTGTGTGTGTGTGCTAAAAACATTTAAGATCTTTACCAGACCCAAAAGTTTTTAATTACATGCAAATTAAGAGGTGTGTTATTCAGAATGCTCTAGAAAAGAACAAATGCCGAGTTGTTGCCATGGAAAGGGGTGGTAACTTGCAGCTCATTGCCATGGCATTTGTAAACTGTCATGGCACTGGTGGGAGTGTCTTATGCTAATGAGCAGCAAGGGTAAATAGAGGTTGCCTTTGGCACCATCTGCTGGTTTCTTTACTTCATCCTGGGACCAGGAAGTAAGTCCTGCTGGTCTCCTATGTCGCCTCCGCAGGCATAGGTATGGAAGCTGTCAGCATGCTAGTAGGAGCCCACATCTAGGGGAAGCTGGGGAGCCACTTCCACAGCAGCATAAACTAGGGCTCCGTGGAGTTCAATGGCTCATGGGACAATGGCTCCCTTGATGCCAACAGCAGCTTCCTGCTCACCAACTCTCTGGAGAACACAGTAAGGAGGGGCCTGCTGGCTTCTGCTTCCCTGTCTGTGAAAAGGGGACAGGAAAGCCTGCAGCATGGACACACAGATCAAACGGGAGTGTGTGTGTGTAAGGCGGCCTACCTGGGCCTGGCCCATGTGGGCCCTTGAAACATAGTAATAACAGCTAATGTCTGTAGACTCCTCCATGGCTCCCCATCACCCTCAGGAAATGTCAGATCCCTCAGCATGGTCTGAAAGACCTGGACAAGCTGGCCCTCGGCCCTTCTCCCTCACCTCCCACCCTTCTCCCTTACACCGGCCTCTTTTCTGTTTCTCAGACATGCCTTGCATGCTCCCACCACAGGGCCTTTGCACATGCTTTTCCTCTGCCTGGAAGACACTTCTCCCAGTTCTTTACATGACACATTCCCCCCGACCCCACTCCCCCACCACACGCTCTAATCAGGTCTCCAATCTTATGCCCTCTCTGGAAGCGGACCCCCAGACCCCATCCCCTTTGACTAGCTTCATTTTTCCTCATAACAATTTTCACCACCAACCATGCTCATTCATCCATTTGGCACATGGTTTCTGAGCATCTACTGTATACCAGGTGCTATGCTGTGCCAGAGGCTATAGCAGGGAAAAGACAGACACATCTTCCACCCTCACAGAGCTGACATCCTGCAGGGGAAACAGATATTACCCATGAGTGAGTGAGGCCCATAGCACATGCAGGCATCGGACAGGATGTGCTGCAGGGAAGGGCAGAGCAAGTTGAAATTTTACGTGGTGAGGTCAGAGGAAGCCTCACTGATAAGGTGATATTTGAGCAGAGACCTAAAGGAGGTGATGGAGCAAGCCATGTGGGAACCTGGGGAAAGAACATTTCAAGCTGAGGGAACAGCAGAGGGAAGGCTTAGGCAGGAACAGCCTACAAGCACGAGGAGAGAAGGGACTTTGCTTGGCTCACAGCTGAACCCACAGCACCTAGCAGTGCCTGACACATAGTAGGTGCTCAATAAATGCTTACTGGGTAGTAGAGCACTTTCTATCCCCCCGGCACAGTGCTAAGTGCATATTACTCCATTGATTTCTAGCAGTCGCCAATCAGAGTTGAACTGGCTTATATGCTGGCCTCCATTTCTGAACTGTGTGGCTTGGGCAGTTCTTTAACCTTTCTGAGCCTCAGTCCTCTCATCTGTAAAATGAGGCTAATATCATAGAGCCCACCTTAGAGAGCTGTTGCAAGGAGTAAATGAGCTAATATTATAATGGTGACTGTTCAATAATTGTTAGCAAGTATTATTATGGTAGTTGTTATTGTTATTAGGCAATGTAGGGAAGCAGAAGAAGTCACTATTTCCGCTTTCAAGGAAGGAGATGGCAGATGAATTAGGAAGTCAGGAGTGACACACAGGAGATTACCCTGTGGCACCAAAGATTCCCAGAGAAGGCAGAGACAAATGAGAACACAGAAATCATTTGAGAGAGAGAGAGACAGCAGCCCTTGGGCCAAGACTCAAAGAGTGGGTAGGATTTACAGAGGAGGGAGATGGGGATAGAAGGCCCTCCAGGCTGGTGTCACTGCACAAACACGTATGGAGGTGGAGTGGAGTACATCAGCCTAACGCAGTTCTTGTTCCCCAGTGGAGGGTATATGTGATGGTTGCCATGGTCCTGGGCACACTGTACTGCATCTCCTGCTTGGTGCTGGCTCTGGGGGTGAAAGAACAGTTAGGTAAGAGGGGGGTCATGGGGCCAAGAGAGGCAGGGGTGGTCTCGTGCTCTGGGGAGTCCCTACTTGCACTGGGGAGCCCAGGCTGTGGGAGCATCCGGAGAGTGGGGAGGATGGTAGTTCTCACCCTTGTGGTCTTGGGGCTTCTTTCTATGCTTAAACATTCTTGAAGATCTGAAAGAGCTTTTTAGGTGGGTTTGTATCTATTAATATTTATGTTAGTAAAATGGAGAAAAGCTAAAAATATTAATTTTAAAATTGTGAATGCATTACACGTTAACATAAATATAATCTGTTTTCAAAACTGACCATATTTCCAAACAAAAGGCATTTCGTGAGGAGAGTACATTGTTTTACATTTTTGTGAATCCCTGCATTGTCTGGCTTTAAAAAAAGACAGCTGGATTTTCATACTACTTCTGCATACACATCTGCATACACCATGTTGCACTATCCCATGCACATAGCTCCTGGAAAGCTGCACCATACACTGGTGAGAGAATGAGAGTGTAAAAGGTACACACATCTTAGCATTATTAGGAAAAGAGTTTTGACCTTACAGACCCCTGATAGCATCTCAATGACCCTCAGAGTTCTCAGAGCTCCCGAAAACACAGTTTGAGGACTACTGTCCTGGGTGGTCTCATCCTAACCCATAGCTTTAAACATCTCTATATAATTTCAGCTGCATTAACAGAAAGGCCCAAAATTAACAGTAGATAAGACTTTATTTCTCTCAGGGAGAAAAAAAAGTCAACCTATGAAGCATCTCTTCCATGAAACTGTTGGGAGCTCAGGCTCTGTCTGGCTTGTTGCTCAGCCATTCCTAAGGTGTTGCCCTCCTGCCACAGTCTAAGATGGCTCTGGCTCATCCCTGCATGCCAGCTATTCTAGGGAGAAAAGAGGACAAAGTGGGTATTTCTCTGCTCTTTACAGGAAGGACCCTGATGTTACTCATTTCGCACTTGTTCACATTCCAGTGACCAGTATCTACTCATATGGCACACCTAGCTGCAAGGGAGTCTGGGAAATGGTATCCATAATCAGAGGTCCTCTGTGCCTAAATATAAATCAGGGGTTTCTCAGAATAGAAAACCCAGAAATAAAGCCACACCCCATAAACCATCTGATCTTTGACAAGGCAAAAACAAGCAATGGGGAAAGGATTCACTATTCAATAAATGGTACTGGGATGGATAACTGGCTACCTATATGCAGAAGAATAAAACTGGACCATTACCTTTCACCATATACAATAATTAACTCAAGATGGATTAAAGGTTTAAATGTAAGACTTCAAACTATTAAAATCCTGGAAGAAAACCTAGGAAGTACCCTTCTTGACATTGGCCTTCACAAAAAAGTTTTGGCTAAGTCCCCAAAAGCAATTGCAACAAAAACAAAAATTGAAAAATGGGACCTAATTAAACCACAGAGCTTCTGCACAGCAAAGGAACTTCTCAACAGAATGAACAGATAATCTACAGAATGGGAGAAAATACTCATAAACTCTGCATCCAACAAAGGTCTAATACCCAGAATCCATAAGGATCTCAAACAAATCAATGAGAGAAAAACAACAACCCCATTAAAAAATGGACAAAGGACATGAGCAGACACTTCTCAAAAGAAGGTAATACAAGTGGCCAACAAACACTTGAAGAAAATATTCATCATCACCAATCATCAGAGAAATGCAAACCAAAACCACAGTGAGACACCATCTCACACCAGTCAGAATTGCTATTATTAAAAGTCAGAAACAACAGATGCCAGTGAGGCTGCAGAGAAAAGAGAACCCTTATAAAGAGTTGCTTTATAAGTTGACTTTTTTTTCTCCCTGAGAGAAATAAAGTCTTATCTACTGTTAATTTTGGGCCTTTCTGTTACATTTGTGGAAATGTAAATTAGTTCAGCCACTGTGGAAAGCAGTTTGGAGATTTCTCAAAGAACTACAAACAGAGCTACCGTTTAACCCAGCAATCCCATTACTGGGTATATACCTGAAGGAAAATAAATCATTCTATCAAAAGGACACATGCACTCATATCTTTATTTCCACACTATTCACAGTAACAAAGACATGGAATCAACCTAGGTGCCATCAGTAGTGGATTATATAAAGAAAACTTGATACATATACACCGTGGAATACTATGCAGCCATAAAATAGGATGAAATCGTGTCCTTTGCAGCAACATGCATGCATCTGTAGGCCATCATCCTAAGCAAATTAATGCAAGAACAGAAAACCAGATACCACATGTTCCCACTTATAAGTGGGAGTTAAACATTGGGAACAACACACATAGACATAAACATGGGAACAACACACATGAACATAAACATGGCAACAACAGACACTCCAGTAGACACAGCGGACTACTGGTGGAGAGAAATAAGGAAGGGGCGTGGGTGAAAAAACTATATGCTTACTACCCAGATGATGGGAACCATACCCCAAACCTCAGCATCATGCCATATACCCATGTAACAAATCTGTACATGTAGCCCCTGTATCTAAAATAAAAGTTAACCGTTTAAAAAAATAACAAAAATAAGTAAATCAGGAGTTCTCTTTCTATGAGAGAGGAGGCAAGAACAGTGGCTTCTTTGGTTGAATTACATTCAAACCCACAAGGCCCTATCAGGTCTTCCTAGTTTTCTCTCTACACTCTAGTCAGCTTCCCATCCCTATTCTTGTCCAGCCTCCCTGGTTTTCCTTCTGTTCCTCTAGTGAACAGTCTTTCCTCAAGCTTCTGGTTCATGTTGTTTCTGCCTCCTAGAACAGCCTTCTCCCAGACACCTTCCCAGCTGCTCCTTTCCACTCTCAACTCTCAGTGTGACCACCTGATCTCAAGTAGCCCCCTCCTACCTCATTATTCTTTCTTAGCAGTTTTTTTCTTCACATCACATTATTTTATAATCAGTATGTATTCACTTGTTAATTTTTTTGTCTTGTTTTGTTTTGTTTTTAACATAGACAGAAATGGGAACTTCTCTTTTGCTCCCCACAAAACAACCAGAGCATGGAACATATGAAGTAAAGAATAATATTTATTGAATGAAGAAATGAATTGTGAGTAGTGTTATTAACTCCTTTACCAAAAGTCCACAACTCTCTAGTGGTACAAGAGACCTGGGAGAAAAAATGCAGATCCATGAGGGCTTTGTAGCAGGAATCTTTTAATTGCAAATGATGGAGACACAACTCAAACTGCCTTAACCAAAGGGAGAGTATATTGGTTCACAAAACTGGAAATTCCATAGCTGTTCAGGCATGGTTGGGTGCCTGAGTAACAGGATGTAGGGCTGATGGTGGAGGATGTGCTACAGGCTAGGAAAGAGGGCAGCCAGGATGACCCATTGTCAGACGTCCAGACAATGTCCTCAGGAATCTGTCCTTGCCTCAGGCTCTCAACCCTGCTAGCATTATCTTGACCTCTTTGCCAGATGACTTACCCCTATGGTGGCAAGATGATCATCAGCAGCTACTGTATTACATCCTTTCCAGCTTCCTCCGCTTTCACAGAGGTTCCAGCAACAATCCCAGAGCTGCCTCTCATCGCTCAAATGGAGTCATATGACGCTGCCTAAACCAATCACAGTAGCCAGGGAGATGAAGTTTACTGATGGGCTGAGCCTTGAAGCTGGGGATGGGGAGTGGACTTAGGGGCAGTTGGGAGGGGACTCCCTAAAGGAAAATCTGGGTGCTATTCCTTCAGGATAAGAGCATGAGACTGAAATGACAGGTGCGTGGCAGACCCCAACCTGACATAACTAAGACAGCCCTCCCCTCCCTGGCTCCTCAGCTCCCTGGCAGCATCCTCACTACTCTCTTTCCCAGCCTCCAGCACATCCTCCACCATCACCCCTAGACTCAGTGGCTTCTTCTTCATCTCCTTGGCTTTCCAAGTGGAAGGGGGTAGCATAAGTGCAGCCTGAGGCAGCAAAAAGAGCACTGGGTGGGGATTCCAAAGCCTGCCCCAATTCTGGGTCAGCCAAGCATCCCTGTGTGACTTTGGGCTAGTTTCTGCCCCTCTCTGGGCCCCAGGGACCAATTGGCAAACACCTGATGACCTCTTCCTTGAGGCCAATCTTGCAGTCTCAAGAGGGTCTCCAGAAGGGCAGGGGCAACTTCTAAGGGCATCTTCCCCTTCTGGGATGGGGAAACTGAGGCTGGCCTCACAATCTCTTCAGCCACTTTCACACCAGGAAGGCAGGAAACACGTGTAACACTGTGATTTGCAGCCCTGTGCAAGCTGGGGACAGGGCTTCAAATCCATACTCTCTCCAGGTTCAGTTATCTCCACCCTGCAAAGGGACTGGCAAAGCCCCATCTGTGCACAGGCGATCACTAGCACACCACACTGTGCCTGTCATTCCCTGCTTTTTCTCACCGAGACAACTCAAAGGATCTTTGTCTTTTTCTGTAGTAACCCTGCAGGCCTAGGTGGGAGCTTCCAGTGCCTCTTGTCATCATGCTGGTATGTCCAGGAAGTGGGAGGTGGCACCAATGTGTAGCCACCCTGCCTGAGCCCACCAGCCTTGGAGTCAGAACACCCTGGGGTAAATCCTGGCTCAGCTCTTCTCAGCTATGTGATCTCAGTAAGTGGCTTTGCTTCTCAGGGCTTCAGGCTCCTCCTCTAATTCCCACCGCACAGCGCTGTGGTGAGCCTGAGCAAGATGAGCATGTCAGTGTCTGGCACAGAACAGGCATGCAAGAAGCATTGGTTTTCTTAGCTCCCAGGGTTATCTGGAAAAACCAATTGGTTTCTTACCACCAAGAGGCAGTGCTTTTTTGTAGTAAGAAACCAATTTCAAAGGCCAGAGAGTTGGGTTCAAATCCTGACTCTCCACTTACCAGCAGTGATTCTACAGATGTTATTTCGCCTCTTGGAGCTCAGTTTACCCATCTGTAGAATAAGGATGATAAACTTATCACAAGGGGCTATGGTGAGGAATAAGGGGGGTCTCGAGAGTACCTATCATGCAGTTGGGGCCCAGAATTGCTGTCCCCTTCACAAAGGCCCCTGGTCAACTGGGCAAGCCACATGCCTGCATTTGTCTCTCAGGAGGGATATTAATCATTTATTCAACAAACATGTCCTGAGCTCCTACTAGGTGCCAGGCACTATTCAGCAGTGAGCAAGACATAAATTGCTCTGCCCTCATGGGGTTCACATTCTGGTGTAAGTACAGGCAAAAAATAATAAATGAAAGTATGATGTGCATTGGAAGGGAGGAGGCACAGAGTACCATGGGAAAGGTCATAACAGAGGCCTTCACCTGGCCCCAGCAGTCAGGGAAACCTCCTGGAGGAGGTGATGTTTTAACTGAAGTGGGAAGGATGAGTTGGAGGTACCCAGGTGAAAATGGGAAGAAGGAGGCATGTCTGGGCAGAGAAGGCAGCATCAACAAAGGCCTTGAGAGAAGACCATGAGGAGAGTTAGAAGAACTATTAAAAGCCAACAGGCTGAATAAAGAAAGTTGTGGAGAGATGGGGGCTAGATCCAGGGCTGGGAGGTCAGGAGAGGCCAGACGCTACAGGATCTCCTGAACATGGTGCAGAATCTGGACTTAGTCCTGAGGCAACAGGGAGCCCCTCTACTTGGAGGAATCACACTCTGAGCCCCTACTGTGTGCCTAGCCAGTGAGGAGACAACTACCACCCACTTTTGCAAAAGGCTGTGATTAGGCAGGAAATATGGGTCTTAGAACCCTGCTGAGAAGGTCAGGCTGGCTTCCCGGAAGAAGTGCTGTCTGACCAGGGACTTAAAGAGTGAGCATGAGTCACCCAGACTGAGGTCTTCCAGGCTGAGGGAACAGCATCTGCACAGGCTTCGTGTCAAGAGGGAATGCAATGAGTCAGGGGAGCTGCAGGACAGGACCAAGCATGAGTCAGAGAGGCCAGATCAAAGTATCTCCTATGCCAGGGAAAAGAACGCTGGCTTTTGAGGGCAGTGGGGGACCATAGAAGGCTCTACAGGGAGGTGCATGGTCAGGGTGAGTTTGTAGAAGATCATCTCAGCTACACAATGGCAAATGGATTAGATGTTGCAGAGTGAAGCCGGGAAACCATGAGGAGACTCGGTCAGAGACACGGGGATACTCTCAATTCCTTGGCAAGTCCTGGTGGCTCCAGCTTCAACACTGATTGGAATCTAACCCTTCCCCCCACCTCCATTGCCCTGTCTCATGCAAATATTTCCATTCAATATATTTCTAGAAGCAGATTTACTGGATCAGAAAGTAGGCAGATGTATTTTGCTTCTTTTTTAATTAAAATATTTATTGAAATAATTACAGACTCCAAGAAATAATACAGACACATCCCATATATGCCCTTCACCTAGTTTCCCCCAATGATAACATTTTGCAAAACTGTAGTATAATATCATGACCAGGATATTCTCATTGATAGAATCCACCCAACTTATTCAGATTTTCCCACTTTTACTTGTACTCGTGTGTGTGTGGTGTGTATTTAGTTCTATGCAAATTTTATCACAGGCATAGGTGTGTGTATTCACCACTGTAATCACGACAGACACCTTCATCATCACAAAGATATCAAAGACTTTATCCTTTTATAAGCATCCCGTTTTCTTCCTTCAGCCACTCCCTACCCATCCTTAAGCGCTGACAATCACTAACTAATCTGATCTCCATTTTAAAATTTTTATTATTGCAAAAATAAATATTTGTGGAGTAAATATTAATGGAATCCTACAGTATGTAACCTTTTGCAATTGGCTTTTGTTCACACAGCATAATTCCTTGCAGATTCATCCAAGTTGTTGCACATACCAACAGTTCATTGCTTTTTATTGCTAAGGAGTATTTAATGACATATATATACTGCAGCTTGCTGAACTATTCACCCACTGAAAGACTTCTGGGTTGTTTCTAGTTATTAGTTCCTATGAATAAAGCTACCGTGAACATAGGTGTACAGATTTTCGAGTGAACATGTTTTCAATTCTCTGAAATGCTCAAGAGTGCAGTTGCTAGATCATATCGTAGTTGCATGTTTAGTTTTATAAGAAACTACCAAGCTGTATTGATTATTGTAGCTATAAAGTAAACCTTAATATTGAGTAGATTGATTCCTTCCACTTTATTCCTCTTTGTTGAGGTTATTTTAGCTATTCTAGAGACTATACCTGTCCTTATAAATTGGAAAATAAACTTATCTATATCTACAAAAAATCTTGCTGGGATTTTGATATGAACATTGAACCTGCAGATAAATTTGGGGAAAACTGATATCTTTCCTATGATGAGACTTCCAATCTGTAAACACAGTATGTATTTTCATTTATTTATTTGTATCTTTTATTTCTTTTATCTGGTATTTTATAATTTTCAGCATACATATGCTATGCATGTTTTGCTAAATATTTCATTTTCTTTGGAGAGATTATAAGTGGTATTGTGGTTTAAAGTTTTTTTCCATAGATTCACTGCTAGTGTATAGAAATGTGACTGATGTTTGTGTGTTTATCTAGTGTCTTATGATCTTGTAAACTCACTTTTTAGTTGGAGTTTGTTTGTTGTATTTTAAATTCCTCTAGATTTTCTACATAGTCAAACAGGTTATCTATAAATAGTACAGTTTTCTTTCTTCCTTTGTGATGTGAGGCATTTTATTTCTTTTTCTTGCCTTGTTGCAGTGGCTAGACCTTCCAGTATTGTGTAGAATAACAGCGGTGAGACAGAACATCCTTGTTTCCGTCTTAGGAGGAAAGCGCCATTAGGAGAGCATCATAAGAGGAAAGCAGTCTTTCACCATTAAGTATATTAGCTGTGGATTTTTGGTTTTGTATAATTGTTTTTACATGTTCTTTATCAAGTTGAAATAATTTTGCACTATTTATGACTTGCTGGGAGACTTAATGAGTTTTGGATTTTGTCAAATGCTTTCTTTTTGCATCAATTCATATGATTATATGCTTTTCTTTCTTTGGCTTGTTGATATGGTGGATTGATTGATTTTTGAATGTTGAACTACCATAGCTGTAATAAATCTAACTTGATAATGGTGAATAATTATTTTTATACATTGTTGGATTTGGCTTGCTTATATTTTGTCAAGGATTTTTGCATCAGAATTAATAAGAGATATTGGTCTGTAATTTTCTTTCTTTTTATTTTGTCTCATAATATTGGCCTCATGAAATGAATTGAGAAGTGTTTCCTCTGCTTCTATTTTTTGGAGGAGATTGTGTAAAATTGGTGTTGTGTTTTTCAAATGTTTGGTAGAATTATCCAGCTTGGAGCATTTCAATTATGAATTCAGTTATTTTAATGAATTTTTTTTTTTTGAGACAGAGTCTCACTTTGTCACCCAGGCTAGAGTGTAATGGCACGATCTTGGCTCCCAACCTCCACCTCCCAGGTTCAAGTGATGCTCCTACCTCAGCCTCCTGAGTAGTGGGATTACAGGCGTCTGCCACCATGCCCAGCTAATTTTTGAATTTTTAGTAGAGACAGGGTTTCACCAGGTTGGCCAGGCTGGTCTCAAACTCCTGACCTCAGGTGATCCACCAGCCTCAGCCTCCCAAAGTGCTGGGATTACAGGCGTGAACCACCGTGCCTGGCCATTTTAATGATTTTAGGACTGACCAAACTATCTGTTTCATCCTGGTTGGGTTTTGGAAGTTTTTTTTTATTTTTTAGGAATTGTTTCATTTCTTCTAAGTTATCAAATTTATGAGCATCAATTTATTTACAGTATTTCCTTATTATCTTTTTAAAGGCTACAAGATCTATATTGGCCTTCCCTGTTTCTTTGTGGTACTAGTGATTTGTATCTTCTTTTTATTTTCCATCTTGCTAGAGGCTTATCAATTTTATTTATTTTTTAGTAAATCAGCTTTTTTGCAGTTTTTCTATTGTTTTTCTGTTTTTGATTTTATTTATATCCGCCCTGATTTTTACTGTTTCTTTCCTTATGCTAGCTTTGAATTTATGTTGCTCTTGCTTTTCTAGTTTCTAGAGGTACTAACTTAAATTGCTAATTTGAGACCTTTCATCTTTTCTAGTTAAGCATTTAGTGCTATAAATTTTCCTCTCAGCATTACTTTTGCTGCATCCCACATATTTTGATATCTTGTATTTTTACTTTTATTTGGTTTTATGTAGTTTTTAAACTTACCTTTAAACTTCTTCTTTGAGCCATAGATTGTTTAGAAGTATGTTGTTTACTTTCCACATGTTTAGAGATTTTCTGCCTTTATGCTATTGATTTGTAGGCTTATTCCATTTTTGTCAGAGAACATACTCTATAATTATAATTCTTTTAAATTTGCTGAGGTTTCTTTCATGGTCCAGGATATGTCTATGTTGGTATATACTTCTTGGGTTCTTGAAACTAATTATATTCTGTGTTGTTGGTTGGAGTATTTTATACATGCCTATTAGATACCGTTGTTTAATGATGTTGTTCAGATCCTCTAAATCCTCACTGATTTTCTACCTAGTAGTTCAATTGATTGTTGAGATTGGGTTGTTTATGCCCCTGACTGTAATTGTGGACTTGTCTATTTCTCCTTTCAGTTTTATTAGCTTTGGCTTTACATATTTAAGTCTCTGTTGCTTGGTGCATGCACATTTAATATTGTTTTGTCTTCCTAGTGGATTGATCCTTTTATTCTTATGTAATATCCCTCTTTGACTCTAGTAAATTTCATGGTTCTGAAGTCCATTGTATCTGATATTCATTTAGCCACTTCTATTTTTTAAACTAAAGTTTGCATAATATATCTTATTATACCGCTTACTTTCAGCCACCTAAATTGTTGAATTTGAAATGAGCTTATCATAAACAACATATATACCCTGCCAATCTGTCTTTTGATTATTATATTTAATAATTTAAGATTGTCAAGATGACAGGTGTTGAGATGGTCAGTTAGGACAATAAGCCAAATGAAATTAATAGTCAAGACTTTGTTCACTTACTAGAATAGTGAAGTCCAGAGACAAAGAAAAAAAATGTGTTGGCTTTCCAGTGTTCCATTTTCCCCCATAGGACAGCATCAGGTGAAGGTCAGGAGGATCAGTGAAGACAGGAAGATTATCTCACTAACAAGGAGCCCTGAACAAGAAGCTACTGCCATTTTAGAATTTGTTTTTCCATTTCTGCTAAAAATGCCATTCGGATTTTGATAAAGATTTTATTGAATGTTTAGATTAGTTTGAAGAGTGTTGTCATTTAAAAAATATTAGGTCTTCTAATCCATGAACATAGTATATCTCTACATTTATTTATACATTTTCATGTTTTCCAGCAATGTTTTGTAGTTTTCAGTGTACAAGTCTTGCATTTCTTTTGTTAAATTTATATCTAATTATTTTATTATTTTCAATAGTATTATAAAGAGATTTGGTTTTTAATTTCATGTTCAGATTATTCATTGCTGGTATATAGGTATACAAATATTTTTGTATATTTATATTGTATCTTACAACTTTGCTGAGCTTATTAGCTCTAATAGTTTTTTGTGTATTCCTTAGTATCGTCTATATGCAAGATCATGTCATATGCATATAGAAATGGTTTTACCTCTCCCTTTTAAATCTGGATGCCTTTTAGCTTCTTTTATTACCTTATTGCATTGGCCAGAGCCTCCAGTACAATGCTGAATAGAAATAGTAATAATGGGCATTCTTGTCTAGTTCCTGATCTTAGGAACAAAGCATTCAATCTTTTTTATTTATTTATTTATTTATTTTTGACACAGGTTCTCACTCTGTCACCCAGGCTGGAGTGCAATGGTGCAATATTGGCTCACTGCAGTCTCTGCCTCCTGGACTTAAATGACCCTCCCACCTCAGCCTCCCAAGTAGCTGGGACTGCAGGTACACACCACCACACCTGGCTAATTTTTATATGTTTTTTAGAGATGTGGTTTCACCATGTTTCCCAGGCTAGTCTCAAACTCCTGAGATCAAGCAGTCCACCTGCCTCAGCCTCCCAAAGTGCTGGGATTACAGGCGAGAGCCACCATACCTGGCCTCAATCATTAATCATTAAATATTATATTAGCTGTTGGTTTTTTAATAGATGTTCTTTATCAGGCTGAGGAAATTCTTTTTTATTCCTAGTTTGTTGAACATTTTTATTATGAAAGGGTGTCAAATGCTTTTTCTGTGTCTGTTGAGATGATCGTTTGGTTTTTCCTTATTCTATTGATATTATGTATTTTATGGATTGATTTTTGGATATTAAATCATCCTTGCATTTCTGGTCATGGTGTATAGTCTTTTTTTATGTTGCTGGATTCAGTTTGCTATTTTGTTGAGAATCTTTGCATCTTTATTCATAAGGGATATTTGTCTGTAGTTTTCTTTTCTTGTGATGTCTTTGTTCCATATATCTCTTTGTTAAGGAGGAAAATCTTTCCCCAAAGTCCTCTGACAGACGTTCCCACAGTTCTCATTGGCTAGACACCTAATAGGATGGCTATAATAAAAGAGAAACAATAACAAGTGTTGGGGAGGATGTGGAGAAATTGGAACCCTCATTCATCACTAGTGGGAATGTAAAATGGTACAGCCACTTTGGAAATACCTAAAAAATTAAACATAAAAATTACCATATACAACAATGTCAATGTGTCCCATTGGCTACATGGCCAATCCTTGCTGCAAGGGACACTGGAGAACAAATTACTAATATTTCACCATCTGTCTTGGAAGATAGGCTCTTCCAAGAAGGGAAACAATGGAAAGGAATGGCTACTGGATAAAATGTCTGTTCCAGAGACCACATAGGTATTGGAAAGACTCTTCTGATTATGGTAAGGAGGGTTAGCCAGCATAAGAAAGGCTGGAAATAGGAAAACCAAGTAGGAAGCCACTGCAAACAACTAGGAGTGAGATGTTAAGGCTGAGGCCCAGACAGAAAGTACCTTCAGGCAAGAGCAGAGGCATTTCTCCTGCTGCCACTGAAGATAGCTTTGCCACACTCACTTCTCTTTCTCCTCCAATCTAATACCCCTTGTACTATGGTGTAGGGATGGCCTGGGAGTCAGGAGGTCCAGGTTCTATTTCAGCCTTCTCTGTGATTGTAATAGTTAGGGCAAAGGCTAGCCCCGAAATGAAATGGCTTATACAAGACAGAGCATTATCTTCCTCTCACATAACAGTCCAGGGAAGTAGGCAGGCTTGTTCCATGAAGTCATCCAGAGTCCCAGGTTGGGAGGAGGGTGGCCCTGCAATCCTCTAGCACATTGTTGTGATCCCCAACTTAGGATGTTGTGTCAAAGTTCCAGCTAGAAGGAGGAAGTAGTGGAAGACACTGGTCCAGTGTCTTCAGCTTGAGTCCCAGGACACTTCTGCTCCAGTTCCATTGCCAAAACCTAGTCACATGGCCATACCTGACATGGCTGGAGAATGTAAGCAAGCTGGGCATGTCATCTAGAATGCAATCAAGATGAAGTTTCAGGGGAAGTGACCACATGCTCAGCCTCATGGATTTGGTGGAAAACCAGCAATTTGCTTGGGAAATTTGCTGTGGTATGACCTGCTCTAAAGCCCTGGACTCAGATACCTCATGGGAATTCAGCAAAGTTTGTGCCCTACCCAACTTCACCATCAGGTACCAAGAACTCACAATGAACAGACATCTTGTCTACACCAACAGCATGGCAGGACATTCAGAATGTGGGATTCAGAGAAACAGAAGGCATGGCTGTGCTGTTAAAGACTCTTCTAGTCAAAGAGAACATGCTGAAACCAAGGCATGTAGATGAACTGTGTCATGTGCATATTTAACCTTCAAGGATTCAACTCATATACAAAGCAGAGCAATATCAAGGAGGCAGGGGTTAGTACTGAGCTTTAAACAAACTACTCAGCAGTAAAAAACGTACTCAGCAACAGAAAGTGACTGGAATGATGGTTGCCAGGAGCTGAGGGAAGGGGACAGGGAGTCATTGTTTAAAAGGTACAGAGTTTCAACTGGGGAAGGGGAAAAGTTCTGGAGATGGATGGTGGTGATGGTTGCACAACAATGTTGAATGTACTTTATGCCACTGAACCTACACTTAAAAATGGTTAAAATGGGACCAGGTGTAGTAGCTCACTGCTGTAATCCCAGCACTTGAGGAGGCTGAGGCAAAAGGATAGCTTGAGCCTGAAAATTTGAGACCAGCCCAGGCAACATAGTGAGACGATATCTCTAAAAAAAAATTTAAAAATTCACCAGGCATGGTGGTGTGCGCCTGTAGTCCCAGCTACTTGGGAGGCTGAGGTGGGAGGATACTTGCGCCCAGGAGGCCAAGGATGCAGTGAACCGTGATTGTACCACTGCACTCCACCTGGGCAACAGAGTGAGACACCATCTCAATTACAAAAAAATAAGGTTAAAACGGTCCATTCTCTGTTATATATATTTTACCTCAATTAAAAATAAATTTTAAAATTTTTCAAACCTCATCCAGCAGTAGGAAACTAACTGGTGAGGCTCACAACAATGTAAACTATCAGAATCACAAAGAAAGAGCTGGAGCTGTCCAATATGGTAGCTACTAGCCTCGTGTGGCTATCTAAATTTAAATTAATTAAAATTAGGTAGAATAAAAATTTCATTTCTTTAGTTGCACTAGCCACATTTCAAGTGCTTAATAGCTGCATGTAACCATTGGCTATTGTACTGGACAGTGAAGACATGGAACATTTTCATCATTGCAGAAAGTCCCATTGGACAGTGATGTTGTAGAACAAATCCACAGGGATAGAAATCAGAACAGTGATTGCTTCTTGGAAGGTGGTTGACTGGAAAGGGACAATAGGAAACTTTCTAGGGTGATGTAGGGAAAGCAAAACATTACCTCTCCCTTCTTAAGGTCTTTGGCTGGGCCTGAGAATTAAATTGATGTAAGATGGATTAATAGAAGAAAAGCCTACAGATTTAATGTGAGTTTTACATGACACAAGAGTCTGCATAAGGATGCCAGGCATAGTGGCTCATGCCTGTAATCCCTGCACTTTGGGAGGCTGAGACAGGAGAATCACTTGAGCCCAGGAATTTGAGATCAGTATGGGCAACATGGCAAAACCCTGTGTCTACAAAAAATTAACCAGTGTGATGGCACGTGCCTGTAGTCCCAGCTACTTGGGAGGCTGAGGTGGGAGGATTACCTGAGCCTGGGAGGTTGAGGCTGCAGTAAGCTGTGATTGCACCACTGCACTCCAACGTGGCAACAGAGCAAGACCCTGTTATACACACACACACACACACACACACACACACACACACACACGAGTCTTCATACAAAAATGAAGACTCAAAGAAGTGGCTAAATCTAAGTTCTTGCCTTTTCACTCTGAAGGGCTCATATTTGTAGGGGAACTCCTCCATGCTGGTGCCCTGACAACCTTGCACATTTTTACCTAGGCTACAGGGCAAGGCTTAACCACTGCTGACCTAAGTCTTGGAGGGATACCCCGTGGTCACCCAGATCATGAGAAGTCAGGTGGGCTTGCAAGGAGCTGCCACAAGGCCGTCTCTCACCCACCTCTCTATCTACAGGAAGACTGTCATGGCCATTTCTCATCTGCCTTGCTGGTTCTGATGAAGCGGGCCTGTCCACTTCCCCTCCTCCCCTCAGGGTACAGCTGCAGGCTGTAAAGCTGCTTCGCTGCAGCATATAATTGGCTCCTCAGCATCAGGGACCCATCACCTCTGTTGCATGTCACTTGGCCCCTTCTGTTCCAGTGTCATCCTGTGATCAAGGGCCATGGGGAGCAACACCATTGTTGTCTGTGTAAGTAATAAGTCATCTTAATCCATATGGGCTTGATGTGTTGCCACCAGCTAAATCAATGGCAGAGTGGCAAGCTAACCTGGCAGCTTCTGATACTACTTAGAATCTGTTAGCCTATCTGACAATATCACTTTCACATCAACATGATTGTCCCATCTGGGGGTCATCTGTAGCACACCCCTCATCCTAAGTTGTCCCTGCCCATCACCCTTCCTCAGTATCCAGCCACTATGGGCCCACTAGGTCAACACTTGGTTACTCAGAAGCCTGAACCAAGGGGCATTTTTCAGGCTCCACATGTAGCAAAATAAATCTTCATAATTAAAAAAAAAGTACACAAGGTTCACAAGCCAAATAATGGTCCTAAGTGGGTTCCCATGCCCACTCCATCTCTATTAGTGCAGAACATGGGGGGTAGCATTTGTTTTCTCCTGCATGGCTCCACAGTACAGAGCAAACAGCAGAGCTACTGGGGCCAGACAGACTTGGGCACATTTCTGGGCGTATGTGTTTTAGTTTCCAGAGGCTGTTGTACAAAATTACTACAGATACGGTGGCTTAAAAGAAATGGATTCTTCCCCAATTTACTCTTTCACAATTCTGAAGGCCAGAAGTCTGAAATCAGTATCACTGGGGCAAAACCAAGGCGTTGCCAGGGCTATGCTCCCTCTGGGGGTCCTAGGGGACAGTCTGTTCTTGGCTCTTCCAGCTTCTAGTGGCTGCTATCATTCCTTGGCTTATGGTCACAGCACTTCAATCTTCAAGGCCGGCAGCTTCAAATCTCTCATCTCTGTAGTCATAGTACCTTCTTTTCTGTGTGTGTGGGGTCAAATCTTCCTCTACTTTCCTCTTATATATATGCAACTGCATTTAAGGCCCACCCTGCTAATCCATGACAGCCTTCCCATCTCAAGATCCTTGACTTAACACATCTGCAGAGGCCCTGTTTCCATGCAAGGTAAGAGATTAGAACCTGGTACCTTTGAGAGGCCATTTTTCAAGCTACCACATGTAGCCATAGGCAAGTTATTCTATGTCACTAAGCCTCAGCTTTCCCTTCTGTAAAAGAGGGGTAATAATAGTGATGTTGGGATCAGGATTACATAAGCCACTCTAGGCAAAACACATATCACTGCATTTCTTATGGTTGAGTTAGCTTCCTGTTGCCTTGCTACAAGGTGAAGAGCCACTTTCCTGATCTCCTGGAGCCATTAAGACCCGTCTTGGCCCTTGGTACACACTGCTTGGTGAATCCTCCTAAAGCCATGGGTCATTATTTGTAGCCACTATGATCTACTGATCACAATTCCCAATCCAAATATCTGAGTACATACTTGGGAGTCTAAGAACTATTTCTGGGCTCCAAAGCATCTGAGAGATATAGTTTAGCTTAGACCAACACAGAATAAGAATTTCCTAGACATTTAGAGAGCTGAGGAGAAGAGCTGGTGTGTTTTTTGTTATTATGAAGATTAATTTTGCTACATCTCATAGCCTGAAAAATGCTCCTTGCTGTCAGAGTGGCCCAGGAAATTCCAGCATGTATAAGCCCTGTAGCTACTGACATAGAACATGAGAGAAGAGTCAAGGGAATGAAGGATTCTGATCCCTTCCACTTTCCCCAGCAAAGCCAGATCATGAAATGCCTTGTAAGGCACCTGAATTTTTTCTGAGTGCAATAGAAAAGCCCTGTAGGGAGGCACAGAGACATTTTTAAAGGATCTCTAAGAAAATCTCTTCTGGAACTGTAATACCTCCCCTTTGGGAGCTAAGAGTAAGGACTGAACTTCCTGAGGACTCCCAGGACATACCAAAATGGTTCTTTCCCACTAAAGAAAAGTTTCATCCTACCCCTTGTCTCAATCTTGGGCCACAAAGATTCCAGGTGTCCTCATTTCAGGA
Organism: Gorilla gorilla gorilla; assembly: GCF_029281585.2. Lineage (NCBI taxonomy): Eukaryota > Metazoa > Chordata > Mammalia > Primates > Hominidae > Gorilla > Gorilla gorilla. Next base: position 11,327,160 of record NC_073245.2, on the reverse strand, counting down.
GGCAAGGGCTTCCATTTCACCATTTTTCAAAGTGGGATTCCCAGACTAACAGCAGCAGCATCATTTCAGAACTTGTTAGAAATGGAAATTCTCAAGTTGCACCTTAGACCTACAGAATAAGGAACTGGGGTTGAAGCATAGCAATCTGGGCTCTACCAAGTTCTCCAAGTGATTCTGATGAAGGCTTAAGTGTAAGAACCTCCTACAGTCATTCCACACACACCCAAAGCAACTGATTACCCAGCAAGTACAGCCTTTGGAGATCAAGTGATCTGCGAGTTTGGGGATCATATTACTCAAGAATCTTTTAGTTGCAAGTGGCAGAAAATTCAATGTAGACGAGCAAAAAGAATTTATTGGCCCATAAAGTGGAAAGCTTAAGGGTCATCTAGAGTCTGACACTGCTGGCTCTATTATAATCAGGGTTCTCTTTTAATTAGTAACTACACCCAGAAGAATTTGGGATTAACTTTTTGCTATGAACTGAACTATGTTGCCCCTAAATTCATATGCTAAAGCCCTAACCTCCAATGTACTGGTATTTGGAGATAGGGCCTTTGGGAGTGCATGGTAAATGCACCTAATAGCAATAAATTAAGTATACCCTGAGAATGACTCTGTATGGCAGATGCACCTTAATGTGGGTTCCAAGCTAGGAAATCTGGGAGTAGCCAACTTGGAGATTCCTTCCTTGTGTATGAGGAACATCTGAGTCTATGAGGAACCTATGGCCCATCCTGTGGAATGCGGGCCATACAGGGGATCGAGACCTTTTGTTTTAGGTCAGGTGAAGTTGCTAGGTGGAGACTTTTGGGGGAGGGTTCTAAGTGAAAATGCTATATAAACTGCATGTCTTTTACAAGCAGTTGTGGTTCTTCTGCCCAGGCCACCACCACTGAGCCATGTGGTTATCCCATCCAGCCTGCCACCACTGGACTGTATGTACCGCGGTTCTCCTATCCAGCCCACCACCACTGGAATCTCTCTCCTGTATGTAAGCCCCAAATAAAACCTCATGTCTCATTTGCTGGCTCTAGGTCTCTTCTTTGGCCTCTTGAACCTGATGCCATCCCCATTGGAGTCAGTAAGGGTTTGGCACAACAGGGAGGTAATGAGGTTTAGAAATCATGAATGGGCGTAGTGGCTCACTCCTGTGATCCCAGCACTTTGGGAGGCGGAGATGGGAGGATCACCCGAGGTCAGGAGCTCAAGACCAGCCTGACCAACATGGAGAAACCCCGTCTCTACTGGGAATACAAAATTAGCCGGGCATGGTGGCACATGCCTCTTGTCCCAGCTACTCAGAGGCTGAGGTGGGAGAATCGCTTGAACCTGGGAGGCAGAGGTTGCAGTGAGCCAAGATTGCACCATTGCACTCCAGCCTGGGCAACAAGAGTGAAACTCCATCTCAAAAAAAAAAAAAGAAAAAGAAATCATGAGGGTAGGGCCCTCATGATGGGATTAGAGAAAAGAGACAGCAAAGAGAGTGCACTCTCCCTCTCGTTTTTCTCTAGCTCTTCCTCATTCTTTATCTCTTACATGTGAGGATACAGCAAGAAGACAGCTGTCTGTAAGCCAGGAAGAAAACCCTCAGCAGAACCCAACCATAGTGTCACTCTGATCTCAGACTCCACCCTCCAAAACTGTGAAAAAATAAATTTCTGTTGTTTAAGCCACACAGTTGACGGTATTTTGTTATGGCAGCCTGAGGCAACTAGAACACTCTGTTTGGATCATATGCAGTTATAGTTGGAATGTTTATGTCCCACTCCCCAAATTCATATGTTGAAATTTCTAACCCACAAGGTGATGGTATTAAGAGATAGAGACTTTGGGAGGTAATTAGGTCATGAGGGTAGAGTCCTGATGAATAGGATGAGCTCTTTTTTTTTTTTTTTTTTGAGACGGAGTTTCGCCCTTGTTGCCCAAGCTGGAGTGCAATGGTGCAATCTCGGCTCTCCATAACCTCCGCCTCGTGGGTTCAAGCGATTCTCCTGCCTCAGCCTCCCTAGTAGCTGGGATTACGGGCATACGCCACCACCTCAGCTAATTTTGTATTTTTAGTAGACTGAGTTTCTCCATGTTGGTCAGGCTGGTCTTGAACTCCCGACCTCAGGTGATCTGCCCGCCTCAGCCTCCCAAAGTGCTGGGATTACAGGCGTGAGCCACTGCACCCAGCAGGATTAGTTCTTTTATAAAAAGAAGCCCAAGAGAGACCTCTCACTCCTTCCATATGTGAGGATGCAGCAATAAGGCACCATCTATGAGCCAGAAAGCTTGCTCTCACCACACATGAAATCTGCCTTGATCTTGGACTTCCCAGCCTCCAGAACTCTGAGAAGTAAATTTCTGTTGTTTATGAATCACCCAAGGTATGGTATTTTGTTACAGCAGCCAGAATGGACTAAGACATGTCCATTCCTAAATCAGCCACTGTATTTAAGGGCTTGAGTCACATGACCACTCCTGGAGCTGAGTGTTGCATTAGTTCCACTTGAACATCACGGCAAAGAGTGGAGAAGGAGTGCTTCCCCAAATGAAAACCAAAGTGCTATTACCGGAAAAGACAAACATCACCAAATGTCCACCATAGAATTTATAAGAGTTTTGGCTATAGTTTCACCCAAGCCTTATGTTTTGTGCAGTACTAGACAGTCCCAGTCACACCCTGATGATACTGATACAGCAATGCATCTCACCTCCCCCTCCTGCTGCCCATCAAATTTAGGACCTTCAGAGCTGGCCTCATGTACTCACTTCCACCCACAAGCACAAGAGCTGGTCTAATCCCCATTCCCACAGGCCTTTTCACTCAATACACAGACTATCCAAAGGTGAAAGCTTCTACTCCTGGAGGTAGTGGCTTCCCTGTCAGTGGAGATATTCAAGCAGAACCTGGGCAGCCCATTGGAAGCTTCTTTGAGGAGAAGATTTGGGCATTTAAGTGGAGACCATGTCTCTGATTCCTGGAGCCTCCTAAGACTGTGATAAGGCTCAAATGTATCAACTCCATCTACTGATGAATGTCTGAAATTTCACCATTAGAGACTGTCCCTTAACCAGAATTCTTAAACCCTTTAAGGTATAAAATATACAGTCAAGATACTGTCAGACATTTATACATTTGATACTTCAAATCCAGAAGGTTTTCTCCATTGAGTAAAAGAAGAGAGCCATAGGAGCTCAAAGGGAGAAGAAGGTGGTTGGGAGTTTTGGCAGTTCCACCTTGGGGATCTCAGACCCCATCCATCTCAGCTATGTTTCCAAACTTCAGATTTGCAGAGGCCCTTTCAGAATGCACATTCTGCTTTTGAGGCTGTAGGTGTTTTAGCTTAGAAGCACACCTTTGCTGTTGCTCAAACTCTTGGTCTCAAGCAATCTGCCTGCCTCGTCCTCTCAAAGTGCAGGGATTACAGGTATGAACCACCACACTCAGCCAAGATGGAAAGTTTAAGCAAATAAAATAGAACATATAAGAAAGAATACAGTGGAAATGTTAGAACTAAAAAATAAAATGAGAACAACAAGAACAAATTCCTGGATGGGCTTGTAACCTGCATGGACCTTGGGGGGCTGAACAAAGGGGGCAAACATGGGAATAAAAGACAAAGACAAGAGAGTATATTTGAAAGAAGGGTCAGGGGGCTCCTTGCTTCTAGTGAACAAGGGCCCTGAGCTTTAGAGCCCTTCACATTTATTAGGCAAAAGAGATAGTCAGAAGAGGTGATGGTGATTGTTGGTCAGCAGTTTGATTTACAGCAGGCTTGCAAGACTGCATTCTTCAAACGATAGGCTCTGGGTATCCCAGTAGACAACCTCAATGAGCATGGCGCCAGGGAGTGATTGCTCTTGGCAAACCTCCTGGCAGCAGGTGCAGTCGTGGGTTTGCCCACATCCTGCATTCATGATAAACAGTTTACTGTTTGATCATATAGCCTCCAGTGGAATGCTGAGTTGGTCACGATCCCTTTGGCCTTTTCAGCTCCCAACATTTCCCCCATTCTGTTTATGAATTAATTGAAAGAACGTAAGGCCAGGCTGGGTAGCTCTCATTTTCCAATTGGCAGTCCAACGGATTTTACAGACGATGAACGGAAGACAGAGACAAAACAACATTATTCCAAGAACTACATATAAGATGTTAATGTGGTGCTTTAGATAGATCCAAGGGTTGAGACTCTCCAGGCCTTGCTGGAATTCGGTCCAGTCTTCTAAAGAAGGCTGAAACTCTTGAGTTTGCCTATGTAAATCAAGAATTTTGTTTTATAATTCACCAATATCAAAGGTGATGTTGGATGTGAAAGCTCCCTGCAAATGAGCTTTCACAAGGTCCCACGGATACTCACTTTGGTTATAATCTAAGTTGGCTACACAAATATGAGTGTGATTAAAATGACAGCACAATTGCTGTTGCAATTGTAACCTTTGTACTTGTTCCCCTAACCATGGGGATTTCAACACTGTCACTTCAGTTTGTAACTCAGTGTTAATTTTATTCTGAAGTAGCCACACTTGGTTGGCTGTACTTGGTTGGCTGTGTCCAGTTCTCTGTGTACCGAGCCATTTGAACAGAATTATGCAAAGCTACAGAGGACATCACAACAGAAGTTATCAGTGTGACTAAGGAAACAATAGTAAAAATTATCATGCCTAAGGCTCTACGGACACAGTGAGTAAGTTGAGTTAGAAGATGTTTCACAAAGTGTAAAGCAGGGGTGGCAGCCCAAGGCTTGGGTGGATTAACAGGAATCCACAGTCCAGGGATGCGACCCAGAATTATCAAAGTAGAGGTATTCTGTGTTTGCAATGTGCTGTGATTAATGCAGTGATATAACTGACAAGATTTACAGGTCAATTGGGTATTGTTTACCTGGAGCTGGTGCTTTTTAGCTGCCAGAAAGACATAAGGATTAAAAACACAAACCGTGCTGGGTGCAGTGGCTCACACCTGTAATCCCAGCACTTTGGGAGGCCGAGGCGGGCAGGTCATGAGGTCAGGAGATTGAGACCATCCTGGCTAACATGGTGAAACCCCATCTCTACTGAAAATACAAAGAATTAGCCAGGCATGGTGGCAGGTGCCTGTAGTCCCAGCTACTCGGGAGGCTGAGGCAGGAGAATGGCGTCAACCCGGGAGGCGGAGTTTGCAGTGAGCCGAGATCGCGCCACTGCACTGCAGCCTGGGCGACAGAGAAAGGCTCCGCCTCAAAAAAAACAAAACAAAACAAAACAAAAAACCAAAAAAAAAAAAAACCCATAAACCATAAATTGAGTGGTGATATTCTTTACAAATGTAACATTAAGACTGTGTCGTGGCTCCGGTCGGCCTTCTCTGCATCTTCGCACTCAGGCTCAGCTGGCTCATGGCCTATACTGGAGGGACCAGGCCCACGGCTGGCCACCCTGGGTTCCTCCAGTCTCCTGTTCCATGGTCACACACAGCTTGAGGGCAACCACACAGTCTGTCCATCTGTAAAAGCACAAGCATGCCCTCTTCCCCATGTCAGTAAACCCACCAGACCTTTCCATTGTCCTTCTTCTGGGGATTTCCATAACACTTTTGGATATACTTTCCTCTTTTCCTCTAACACTTGCCAATGTCTTTCTGCTGGAGTCTTACCATCCATACCAGGAATCAAAAAATTTAAAGTAAATAAAGCTAAGTGTAATTTTGTTTGAGGTGGTAACTGGTCTCCTACTCCCCCTTTTTGTTTATTCAACATACATTGTAATGTTTGATGTACCCGCCCTATAATGCCTTGTCCTCAAGGGATGTAAGGAACTCCTGTTTTATGGGTTATAGCCCAAAGCTGTAAGAAATTTTGAAAAGCATGACTAGTATAAGCGGGTCCATTGTCAGTTTTTAATTGTTTAGGAATCCCCATATGAGCAAATGATGACAGACAATGTGACCGTACATGACCAGCTGTCTCACCTGTTTGGCATGTAGCGGGCAGCATATGAGAATAAGTGAAACAAATTAAGCAGTTCGGGGTCTAGAGTACTTTTAATTGTAGCAGTTTCTATGCGACTGGCTACATTCACAACATAAGCTGAATCACAGACAATGTTGATAGGATCTGCAGCTGTGAGCTGTAAAACCTGAATGACTGCAATCAACTCCGAGTGTTGAGCTGAAACCCCAGAGGTCATTATTGTTTGAGTATGTTTAGGTCCATAAGTAGCTGCATGACCTTTGGAAGAGCCATCAGTAAAATAAGTCTGGCCACCTGGAATAAGCTTGTGATGAGTAATCACAGGAAGAATGAAAGAATGGACTTTATAAAACTGTAAAATTTTGTCTGAGGGATAATGAAATCAAAGGTTTCTGTAGCTGTAGCTGGGAGGCATGCCATTGCCGAACTCAACTTCTGCCTCTGGTTAATTGCCGCAGGGAATCTAATGAAGAATCTCCCTGCAGGGTTTAACCTGCCTTTCCAGTTACTGATATCGGGTTAGGGTTTCCTTGTAGGGATTTCCCTAAACCTTTCCCACTCTGATATCCCATGTCCTTCAACATTTTAAATCCTGGGTTATCCAAGTTTTCATTTGTAAGTCTCATATCCCATGCTGTAAGTCTCGATAAATTGATATGGCTATCAATTTATAGCCATAAATTGATAGCTATATTTTCAACATAAGGCTGAAAAGTACATGATTGTCCATCCAGACCAAGACAAGATAAAAATCTCAGCACTCTGTTGAGCACTTTTAGCTGCTCCTACTCCCACTAGGGATGTGGCAGTTAGTCTGAGAGGCCATGCTGGGGGCCAGTCCTTACTGGATATTACTGACACATCAGCTCTTGTGTCCATAAGCCCATAAAATTTCTTTCCTTTAATTTGCACTACACAGGTGGGTCTACTAGAGGCTATAGATTGTGATAAATAGATTTCTCGTGTAGCTGTGCTCCCAAACCCTTTATTTCCTTGTTTCTCCTTTAGTGGAGAAGGGTATAATTTGCAGGGAATAAGCAATAATTGTGCTATATATTCTCCCAGTTCAAAAACCCAAAGATCTTGTGACATTAAAACTACTTGAATTTCTCCTTCATAATCAAGAGTCAACAACTCCTGGGACTACAGTAATGCTCTGCAAGTTAAGGTGGCTTTTGCCTAAAATTAGTCCCATGTATCCTGCTGCTAAGGGTCCCCAGATGCCAGTGGGAATTCTGATAGGTTTGTCTCCACCAACTAACATTACCTGTTCTCTGACTGGGAGATCTAATCCTGCACTTCTGGGTGTTCCTGGAATGAGGGAATCAATGTTTCTCCTGGGACCCGCCCCTGAAATGGGGTTGTGTTCTGAACTGGGAATGCCCTCATTGTTTGAGGGACCCAGGTCCAGGCCCCCTTCTCGTTTCCCGACAGTGGGGGGTGCCATTCTGATGAAATCTTGAGCGGCACTGATTAGCCCAGTGATTTCCTTTGTTACAGCGAGGACAGAGTCCTGGCATGTTTTCCACTATGGGGGGAGGCATACTGCATTATAAGATCCTTTCTGTCCTGAGATCTGGCAGCATTCCTTTTTAAAATGTCCAGTTTTTCCACAATTATAACATTTTCCTACTTTAGGGCTTAATCCTTGGCTCCTTTTAGATTTGTCAACTACTAGATTAGCCATTGCTTGCGCTAACATTGAAGAGCCATGAAGCTCAGTTCCTACATCCTGACAAGATCTGAGAAAAGTTTTCTGTACACCTCACAGGTGCCAGTGCACGTTTACAATCTGCGTTTGCATTCTCAAAAGCTAAAGTTAAGGTTAGCATTTCTGTGGCAGTGGCAAGAGGAATTTGATGCTTCACTGCCTCTTGTAATCTTGCAAGAAATTGCGCGTAGGGTTCCCGTGACCCTTGCATGATATGTAAAAAGGACAGTACTGGGACTCCCTCTTCAGGAATTGTGGCCCAGGTGTGTTTAGTAGCCTGTGCACACTGCTGATAAGCAGCGTCTGGGAGTGCCATTTGACGTTCCAGGTCTGAATAAGGGCCATTACCCAATAGCATATCCTCTGTAATGTCTCCATGTCCAGCAATATGGTTCTGTCTAGCCTGGTCTGCACACAGTTCTTGCCAATTTAAATACCACGTCAGATATGCACTAGCAGACAAGCAAGTTTGAGCCAAGTGTTTTACATCAAAGGGTAGTAGACACATGGCACCAAATGCAGATTCTACCAGTCCTAAAGTGAATGGGCTCTGTACCCCATTATTAGCTACACTCGTTTTTAATTCCTTCAACAACTTAAACTCTAGCGGGGTGTGTTCATGAATAAACTGCTGTGGATTATTTGGATCAGTACTTACAGAAATAGGAAAAGTGCAAAGTCCTAAGGGCTCCCTTTAGCTATGGCTGCAGAGCATAAAATTCTTTGTATTGGGGTCACTGGATCTGAGAAGAACAGGAGAAACAGAATGGAGCAGAAGAAAATATCTGAAGAAATAATGGCTGAAAACTTCCCAAAAGTGGTGAAAGGCATACACCTATAGACTCAGGAAGCTGAGTAAACCACAAACAGGATAAACTGAAGGAAATCCAACTCCCACTTTTCAGGTTTTAGAACTTCAGGGAGGGAGTCACTTCCCCTTGTCATCAGGGATGCTTATGACTTCAGACTGAAATGATTCCCTGTCTCCTGTTACATAAAGAGAGTGAAAATAAATTTAATCAGTTCAGAATGATATTAAATGGAAGTCAGAATCTTCTGCTCTTTCTCCCAGTTCCATCTCTTAGTCACTCACTCTTTCTGTTTTTTGTTCTGGTTTGCTAAGGGTGATCCCAAAGAACTTAACTACTTAACAGAGTTGTTAATAACTAGGCTATATATAAACAGAATCTAAATTAATTTAGAAAGGAACTCTCCCAGTTACTTCAAAAAATCAGATAAATGCTTAATAAGTGCCCCTTGTCCCCAGGTCCAATTCATCTTAGGTCTGGTGGCAGAACTGATAGCTACATGCTTTCCTGTGTTTGCCCAAAGCACTGAGGAAGAAGTGGTGCAAATGTGAGGTTCTTGGGGAACCCCCATCTATATAAACAAAGCTTATATACATGGATTGAGATGGCTACTATCTCAAAGGCAGGTCTGTGTTTTGAACCGATACCCAATTCAGAGCCATGAGAGAGACCACAGGATGAATGTGAGGCAAGCCTTATTCTGCTAGGCTTCAGGGAAAACTGAATCCAGGAACTCTCTTGCCCCTGGTTGCTCTCATTCTCCATCATTTATTCTCGCTGCAGTCTGATTTTCTCTAGGTGGTGTGAAGCAGTGTCCTGGCAACTGCTGGGGCCCTCTTTTTAATTTCATCTTTCGATATCCATTCTTCCATTCTGTGAGCACAGAACCTCTGATTTTAGCTGGGTGTGTGTACACCCAGAATGAAGACTTTATTTCCTCACCTCCCATGCAGCTAAATTTGACCATATAACCAAGTTATAGTCAATGTGGAGTATGAGGGGAAGAGACGTGTGCAATTCTAAGTCATACCCTTAAAGGAAAAGGGAATGTACCCCACATTCCTCCTTTCCCCCTTCCCACTAGTTGAGATGAAAATATGTTGGAGAGCCAACTTGGACCATGCATATGAGGGTAGGGTTCTAAGGATGGGGAGCCACAAGTAGAAGAAGGATGAGTCCCTGGGCAGCCTGTGAAGTCCTACCTGCACTGAACCACCTGCCTCTGAACTGTTACATGAGAGAGACAGCAACTTCAGCCTCTTTTCAGCCACAGTTAATTTGGTTCTGTTACAGCCTGTATTCTTACTACATTAAAATTTCCAAAGCAGTCACAAGCTCACTGAGATTTTAGAAAAGGGGACATAGATGAGGGTTGGGGTGTCAAAAAACTGTGAGGTCATGTTTACAACACTACAGGAGCTGGTATGGTTTAGTTCTGTGTCCTCACCCAAATCTTATCTTGAATTGTAATCCCTATAATCCTGAGGTCAAGGGAGGGACCCGGTGGGAGGTGATTGGATCGTGGGGGTAGTTTCCCCCATGCTGTTCTCATGGTAGTGAGTGCATTCTCATGAGAAATGATGGTTTGATAGGTGTTTGACAGTTCCTCTTCACATACTCTCTCTCGTGCCTGCTGCTGTGTAAGATATGCCTGCTTCCCCTTCTGCCATGATTGTAAGTTTCCTGAGGATTCCCAGCCATGCAGAACTGTGAGTCAATTAAACCTCTTTCCTCCATAAATTACCCAGTCTCAGGATTTTTTTTTTTTTTTTTTTTTGAGACTGGTTCTCACTCTGTCACCCAGGCTGGAATGCAGTGGTGCAATCTTGGCTCACTACAACCTCCGCCTCCTGGTTTAAGCAATTCTTATGCCTCAGCCTCTCAAGTGGCTGGGATTACAACCCTGTGCCACCATGCCTGGCTAATTTTTTTGTATTTTTAGTAGAAACTGGGTTTCACCATGTTGGCCAGGCTGGTCTTGAACGCCTGGCCTCAAGTGATCTGCCCGCCTCAGCTTCCCAAAGTGCTGGGATTACAGGCATGAGCCACCGTGCCCAGCCTCAGGTATTCTTTATAGCAGTGTGAGAATCGACTAATGCAGAAGCACACACACACACAGATCAGAGAAAGATTAGTCACATGTGCCTCCTTATGTCCTAGACCATGTCACAGTGTTCTCTTGGGTTACAGTGCCTCTGCAGGTACTGCTCCTTCTGCCTCCCCTTACCCCAACACATACACACAATTGGCCTTCTAACCTTGGCTAAACCTGGCTAACTCAGGGAAATATCTGACCACATTCCAGACTAAGTGAGGCATCTCCGTTATATTAACACGCCCCTCACAGCATGTATTACTGTCTCATAATATTACAGATTTGAAACTTTACATTTATTCCGCATCTTTTTTTACTTAAACAGGTTATTTGATATCTCTCCCACATCATACGTAGATTCTGTGAGGTCAGGGACTAAGTCTGACTCCTTCACTGCTGTATCCTCAGCACCTAGCACAGTACATGACATACAGAAGGTGCTTGTCAAAGTCAAAATAAAATATGGAGATGAATCTCTAAATGTAATGTTTTATTTGGGGAAGCGAGAATTGCAACTCGGAGCATACACACAGATCTGGTGGTCTTTGGTATGTCCGAAAAACAAAGAGAAGGCTGGGAGTTTTATTAGAAAGGGAAATGCATTGGCACTAGTAAAGTTTCAGGGAGCTGGCAAGCTCTGATTGGTGACTGACAGTGGTAAGTAAAACTAGTATTAGGTTACGGCGGGTTGTTTCAGCAGTTACTAGCTGAATCTGGTCTTAGGGGGACAGCAGGCCATTTCAGCTGCAGTTAGTGGAAATATTGATTCTTGGAGCAGGCGCTGTGTGCCTCCAGTGCTTTTCCCCTGGCCCCTGGATTCTGATTCCGTTGGGCATAAGAAGAGTCACCCAATTCGTATTATCAACTTTCACATGCTCAATAAGAATGTATGCATGTAAGCTATGGGTGAGTGAATGAATGTGGACAACTCCTCCTCCAGTGAAGAAAAGCAGAACTTAGAACCTTGAGCCACTTATAAAATACTAACATACTACCACCTGTGCGCTGTTTTCTCAGAACCATGCTCTTCCCAGGATGAGTAACTGTGTGCTTCTAAGTGGAAACCTGATGACAGTCACCCAGTCAGTGACTGGCGGACCCCCTATTATTACTCCCATTCTTTGGGCAGAGAGATGCTTAACCGGCTGGAAGCACAGAGGAAGCGCAGGAGAACGAAGCAAGTCACCCGGCAAACACAGCTGTATCCGGAGGCCTCCGGGCTTCCGGAGGTCTCGGGGCTTCTGGGCTTCCGGTCCCTCCTCCGGAGGCCTGGGTTTCCGGGACGTGCGCGCCCTGTGGGGCGCGCACGCAGGGCTGGGCGTGAGGGGGCGTGCGCGTGCGCAGGCGACGCGCCGAGGGACTAGGCAGAGCCGTGGAAACGCCGCCAGGTCGCTGTTGGTCCACGCCGCCCGTCGCGCTGCCCGCCCGCTCAGCGTCCGCCGCCGCCATGGGAGTGCAGGTGGAAACCATCTCCCCAGGAGACGGTGAGTAGTGGCGCGCGGCGGCTCGGAGTACCTCTGCCGCCGCGCGCATCGGCTCAGCATGCCCGTCTCTGTCTCCTCAGGGCGCACCTTCCCCAAGCGCGGCCAGACCTGCGTGGTGCACTACACCGGTGAGTCGGGGGCCCAGCGGGGAGGGGGCCCGGGCCGCAGTCCGCAGCCCGGGTGCGGCTGGCCGTCAAGGCCTGGGGGCCCGGGGCCTGGGGTCCGGGGCGTGGCGGCGGCGAGGTCCGCATGGCCCGAGGCTGAGGCCTGGGCGGTGGCTCAGGGGCAGCCTCGGGCTTGCGGAACCCGGGCGGGTCTGAATCGGCGGTTGTGAGCGTTGGCTGCGGGCTAGGTGTTATCTAACCCATCAGAAGCATTTCTGCACCTTAGATGCTGCCCTTATGCCCACTGCACAGATGAGGAAACTGAGGCTTGGCGAGGCGAAGTCACTTTCCCAAGGTCTCACTTTCCCAAGGTCACACTTTCAGGAATGGGCAGAGGTCTGGCCAGGGACCATTAGGAAGGATTTGTACCATTTCTGTGCCCCTGCCCCCACTTCCGTCCCTCCCTTCACTGGAGATGAGGACGAGGTAATTCCGAGTCTGCAGAGCTGCTGCTTCCTCCGGGGAACTCGGAATTCGCCCCTTTGCCGCGGGTGGGGAAACATCCCGCTTCCTAAGTCATTGCTTTGGCTCTTCCTGGCCTTGGGGGAAGTAGAGCTGCACGGCCTTCTTCCGTCTTTTTACTTTTGAGCCACTTACAAATCCAAGGCTCGGTGGCAGCGTTGGCTCAGGCTGACCGAAAGCTGCACGTGTAATTAGCCCCCCAGCTGTTCTAGAAGTAGACTTCTCTCATCCTCATTTTAAAGATAAAGCATCTGGAGGCGAATACATAGTGAGAATACAAGCCAAAGGAAATTTTAGACACCTCCCCCTCCCCAGCCAGAATTCAGACATCAGAGTCGTGTGCCTTGAGGCTGTCTTACTCCTTCTCCTTACAAGGTTGTCCTGGTTTGTATGGGGGCGGGGAAGGGGGAGAGCTGAGTTGGCGGAGACTCAGTGGCTGTGGGTCCCACAAGGGTGGGAGTGATTGGTGTAGCCAGTAGCCACAGTTGTTGATACGAATAACCTTCCCTCCCCCTCCTCCTTCCCCTTTCTCAACCTTCCCACCCTTTCCTCTGTCCCCCCTCCTCCTCCCTCTGTTTTCCCACTCCCTCTCCTCCTCTTCCTCCTCCTGGGTAGTAGGCTGTGGGCAGTTCTGGCCAAGTTGCTCACGAATAAGCTCCACCTTTCTCTTCCAAATCATGGAAACATGGAGGGATCCCTCTATTGAGGGAAATGACTTTCACTGGAAAGAGGAAAAGGCAACTAACATCCCCCCTCCCATGCCCTTTTATTTCTGTGGCCCTTCCCCATGGGTAGAAATGGGGGCAGGAGGTAGAAGTTAAGGACTAGAACTTTAAAAATTCTGCCAGAGAAGGAGTTACTGAAACCCATCTTTGTGGGGAGCAGGCAGTCTCATGTCCGTGAAGGAAGCTGGAAAGTGCTTTTGATGTTTAGATAGCTGTCCTTGTAGGCCACAGTCAGCACCTGAGCCTGGGAGGTCTGGCAGATGAAAGCGCATCCTTTTGGTGATTTTTCATCGGAAGGATGAGGAGAGTAACCATTTACAGTGCTGGGGTGAGTGGGCAGTTCATTCAGTTCCGCAGCCAACTGGGGCAAAGATTGGGACTCAAGCCGTGAGGAGCTGCCTTCTGCCGCACCCGCTCCCCACCCTAGCTTGTACATAGCCACACTAGGGTGCTAGGCAGCATGTGTCCCACTCCCACGTCTGCCCCTCATGCTCGCCCATGTTCTGGTGCTGCCAACAGGACTGGACCCCAGCACGTAGGCAGTGCCGCACTTCACCATGCCTCTTGGTGAAATATCCCCACACAGCATGTCTGGAGCCTTTTCCTATGAGAACAGATGGTCAGGAGACCCAGAACACCATCAGGGTTTCCAGTGCCTCTTGAAGTGTGTGTTTTTCTCGCGGGTGGCACGCACCCACATGTTTCCAGAGCAGCAGCAGGACCCTGGCATGCATTAGGACAAAAGCTTTCTTTTTGATTTCGTTTCGATAAGCCCTATAAAGACGCCTTAGTGAGAAGCCAGCTCTGCCTCATGCTCACAGAATAGACTGTTTTCGAGCAGGCTGGCGGCTTTGTTCCCGTGGGTCTTTGTCACCAGCCTCCCAGGAATAACCTGTTTGAGACCTGTGGGGGTGTGAGAGGAGTGGGTAGGCACTGGGAGATCTCATCTGTAGCAGTTAAGGCTTTTAAGTCACTGGGAACAGAATCCATCTTGGGGGAACATGATCAGAAGGTGGAGGTTATAAAGGTTCCAGGGGTTTTCAAAGGCAGGAAGCCCACTGGGTCCTAAGAAGGGAAAAGAAATAATCATGATGCCTCTAGTTCTCGTCTCTGTTTTTTGGTTGTTGTTTTGTGTTTTGTTTTGTTTCCTGCCTGACTGCCTCAGTAGTCTCCTGTTAGAGATTTGTGTTTGTCTGCTTCTCCCAACTGGTGGGTGGTGGAAGTCCCCTGCATGCTCACCCCTCCCCCCTTCCCCCTCTCCATGGCCAGCTTCTCTGTCTTCTTTTGAGTATCTGGCTCAGATTTCTTGGCTGTGATTCTGATTGTTACTTCTCTAAGAAGGAGAGTTTGAGTAAGGTGAACACTCTTGATCCAGTCAGCTCTTGCCAGGTGTCCACTCAGCTGATTTGGGCACGGGTCCAGAGAAAGAGGGGTGGAAGTAAGGTGGCCAGAATCTCCCCTTAGCCATCACAGGTGTGCAAAGCACAGACTGACCTTTACCACATGGATGCTTTAAATGCCACTAATGGCTGTCAGTCACCTTGATGTCACTCTCAAGGGTCCCTCTGGTGACTTCCGTGACCTTCTAGCAGAGCACAGCATGAGCAAGGCCTCAAAGGAATGCCTGCACTACCTCTGTGGTACCAGAGGGAAAATACAAAGTTCACTATCACCAGCTAAGCATCTCCTAGGAGCATGACAGGCATTGAGGTGGGAGGGAGGTGGTGGAAAGGTAAGCTGCCAAGTAAGTGCCTTTAGGAGCCAGCGAATTCTCATGGCGCCTCCCTGCTGCCTCCAGTAGCTTCGTCATCCTTACTGTTAGCTTGTCCTGGCACACAGCTAGGTTTAGACCCCTCTTTTACTTACTTCAGCAGGCCGTGTGCCTGCCATTGTGAGAGCAGCCTCAAGGGGATTGAAGGAATGTTTTCTTTTTTCTTCTTAAAAAGTAACTAACTGGACATTTTGTCCTTGGGATCAGGTTTAAGTCAGGTATAGCCTCCCGGCTTCTGACTGAGAAAAACCAGGAGCCCCTCAACCTCATGTACTCAGGAGGTTGACTGGGAAGGCTGCTGAGGCTCCCGGGACAGGTGTGGCCACTTTGCTGCAGCCTCCTGCAAGCCCCTTGCTTTTCCTTAGCTTTGTTCCCCCCTCTCCTCTGCTTTATTCCATCCGCTCCCTTGCTAGGTATCTCTTGGTTGGTGATGTGATGTCTGGAGGGAGGCTCACCCTCAGCAGAGATGCCTCAGATGGCTTCCCCTGACGTGTGCTGTCTTGAGGCACACAGGCTGTAACTGTTGGGCAGGGCTGCAACAAGTCCCTTTGCCTTCCCACAGCAGATGTTTTTTGAGCAACAGCAGCAAGCCAGGCTCTAGGGACGTGGCTAGTGAACTAAATAGACAAAGACCTGATCTGGTGGGGCTTTGCTTATGATGAGGAGACTGATAGTATGGCCATGGGGCACATCAGGTAGTAAGAAGCACTGGAGAGATTAAAGCAGAGTGAGGGATGGGAAGGGAAGTTGGCTGCTTTTCGTGAGGGTGATTGGAAAAGGCCTCTGAAAAAAATGGCATTTTAACATTCACTCAAAGGACATTGGAGAGGGAGCTACAGGGCTGTCTAGAGTATCCAGGCAGAGGGAAGAGCTAGTGCAAGACCCTGAGGCTGGAGCCTGCTTGGTGCATTAGAGGAACAGCAAGAAGACCGGTGCGTTAGAGGAACAGGAAGTGGATTGTGTGAAAGGGTATGTGGCAGGAGATGAGGGGATGGTGGAGCCTCGTTGGTTTTTATAAAAACGTTGCCTTTTTCTAACTCAGGTGAGAGCCATTGGCTGGCTTGGCTTTTAATGCCCGCCCCCCCCCCCCCCCCAACCCACGCTCCTTCTGGCTACTGTGTGGACAATGGGCTTTTGGGGGCAAAGGCAGAAACAGGACACACTGGTTGTATCCCAGGTGTGTGGAGTGCCAGCTCAGGCAGTGGGCAGAAGTGGTGCCAGGTGGACAGTGATCCCCAAAGAGGATGTGGGTTCTTCGCTGTGTTCTGATCTTGGCCCTGCCATACAACAGGCTATGAGAGCTTGAACAAATTGTCCCACAGTTCCCAGCTTCCACATGCTGTCTATAAAATGGGAGTAACGATGCCTGCTGTGAAGCAAATGCCTATGGAGACTACCCAGTTGTCTCCAAAGTGTTGCTCTTTTTTAAAACCACAGTTCCATTGAGCCTCACTCATCGCAGTTGTTATGTCTGTAATCTCAGTCTAGAAGAGTCCTTACGCTGTTTTTTTCTTAACAACCCGGATTTCTTCAAAGAGAGCAGGCTAGTTATAGAATACTCCACATCTGTCTTACTGTTTTCTCATGGTATTGTTTAACTTGTTCCCTGCCTTGATTTTCTGAACCGGATGTTTAATCTTTTAAGTGTCTGAATAGATTCCGTTTAAGCATTTTAGTGTGAGTACTTCATCCTCAGCACACGTGGGAAACATCACTAGTTGTGATGCTAAATTTGATCTTTTCTGTAAAGGTACATTTTTCCCTTTGCGTTTAGCAGTGATCTGTGGAGTGCTTAGGTAGCCATAGATGGTCTCTTGTTCATCAGCCTTTCACCTAGTGGTGTTTACACCATCTGATCATTCTCCCCTGAAGAAGTCACTGGCATTCACAAAGTGTTGATTTTTAAAATTCCTTCATTCTTTCTAAACTTATTAGCTGTTATCCTTCTATAAGATAAGGTAAAGTAATTCTTTACCTTTAAATACCAATTTTTATTTTTATTTTTTGAGACACTGTCTCTGTCACTCAGGCTGGAGTGCAGTGGCTTGATCATGGCTCACTGTAGCCTCGACCTCCCAGACTCCCATCCTGGCCTCCCATCCGGCCTTCTGAATAGTTGGGCATACAGGTGCATGCCACCTGTCCTAATTTTTGTATTTTTTGTAGAGACGGGTTTCGCCAGGTTTCCCAGGCTAGTCTCAAACTCCTGGCCTCAAGTGATCCACCCTCCTTAGCCTCCCAAAGTGCTGGTAGTACAGGCATGAGCCACCATGCCCAGCCTTTAATTACCAATTTTTAAAATGAAAAATGAATGTTAACTGATGGGGTGTTGCCATTCCCAGTGGGGACAAGTGACTTTTTCCCCCTCTATTTGCTTTTACTGTACTGTGGGCTGAAATTTTTTGTCAGGGCCTTAAGATCAATGATACCCATTATTCTTTCTGATGCTAATATCATCCTAAATTTGGCCAGTAGGAGCCCTTTAAGCTGGCTCCAGTACCTTTTTGACAGGCTCCCACCATTCCTTCATCCATTTCTCGGTTTCACTACTCTGGTCCAATTATCAGCCATCTTTCAAAGAGCTCCTTTCAGTGGGGTCCATGACCTTTTTTTTTCTTGGTAACAGCTTTATTGAATATAATATACATACCATAAATTCACCTATTTACTCATAGATGTTTTAACTAGAACATTTTTAGTGCTTAAACTGATTTTTATGAATTACTGAGGGGTTTATTGTATCCATAAACTGGAAATCATTTGTCTGCCTTGGAATTTTCTCTAAAAATATTGTCACCTGCTGTTTCCCATGGAAGAAGCCAAGGTTATGAATAACTTAATCACATAGCATTCAGTTCTCCCTTTGGTGCTCATGGTGACATTTGTTTATTTTTACTTCTATTTTTTCTTCTGTTTTTTGTTTTCTTTTCCTGCTAAAAAGCTTAACCAAGTCTCTGCATTCCCTCCCCTGGACCCCTTTGATTTTGACCAGGTGTATTCTAGCAGTGCAGAAAGTCGGGGAGGTAGAAATAACCAGTTCCTAGATGCTACTGTCTCTTTCTGTTACATTTACTCTTCCTCTCCCAGGAGCTCAAGCCACCTTGGCCTGCATTCCTCGAATGCTCCAAGCCTTTTCCCACATGGAGGTCTCTGCCCCTTTGCTTAGGTGCCACCACACTGCCCCCACTCCCCACTGCATGACAGGCTCTTTTCTTTTCTTTATAGCACAGCTTAAGTAACACTTTGGATGCATACATGCATGCTTCTAATTCTGCAACAATGCACCCATCTATTTTCTTAGCCCCCATCATAGTCAGGATCCGTGTAGTTAAACATCTACTCTTTCCCCAACCGACTGAAGGCTCCAGGAGGCCAGACCCACACTAGTGTTGTTCTCCAAGGTCTCCCCATCAGTCTTGGCATAGAGTAGCTATTCAGTGACTGTTTGAATGAGTGGCCAGTTAGGACCTGGCATTCCCTCGGTCACTCAATGAATATATAAGGAGCTGGGCAAAGCATCAGTGTTGCCCTCAAGATGCTTACCCTGTAGGGAGTGGTCAGTTACAATGAAAGTACCTCAGGCAACCTACACCTATAGGCTAGAACTTCTTGGAGGAAGTGCCATTTGGTCTTGGGTGTGTATGGTGCAGTCAGGCAGGAGGAAAGCGTCTTCCAGGTATATACACAGGCCAGGAGGAGAAAAGGGTACCTTTGATTTTTCTGTAAGTACTTGATGAATGTCTGCTATGTACAAGACACTGTCCTGGCTACCAAGAATTTAGGAGTGAAGAAGACACAGTTCCTGCCTTCATCTCACACTGTAGTGGAAAAGACATAAGAAATATGATTAATAAGCAAGACTGTTGTGTATAAGCTAGTAAGTGTTAAGGAGGGAATAGGAAAAGGTTGAGATTTTAGATAGATTGGCAAAGGCCTCAATGAGAAAGTGACATTTGAGCAAAGACTTGAAGGAGGTAAGGATGTAACCTATGTGACTGTTTGAGCAAGATCATTTTAGGCAGAGAGAACAGCAAATGCAAAGGCCCGCGGGTGGAGGTATCCCTGGTGTGTATGTAGAACATAAGGAAACAATGTTCTGCGACTGGAAAAGTACAAGAGTAATCAGAGGTGAAGTCAGAGGGATGGTGGTAGGGGCAGAGGCTTGACACCTCTTAGAGGGTCTTGTAGGCCATTTTAAGAGTTTTATCTCCTGAGATGGGGGAGTCACAGGAGTTTTTCAGCCGAGGGGTAGTAGGGTCTGGCTGCTGTATCAGGTTTAGACTGTAGGAGAGCAAGAGCAGAAGCAGGGAGACCAGGGAGGGAGTTACAATAATAGTCTGTAATAGAGGTCCAGAACTCATGCCTTTAACCATTATACCCTACAGAAAATGCATATTTCTACCACTTCCAGCTAGCTATTGTTAAGTGGTATTTCTTTTGATTTTTTTGGAGATGGAGTCTCACTCTGTCGCCCAGGCTGGAGTGCCCTGGTGCAATCTCGGCTCACTGCAACCTCTGCCTCCCGGGTTCAAGCAATTCTCCTGCCTCAGCCTCCCAAGTAGCTGGGACTACAGGCGCACGCCACCATGTCCGGCTAATTTTTTGTATTTTAGTAGAGACAGGGTTTCACCATGTTGCCCAGGCTGGTCTCAAACTCCTAAGCTCAGGCAATCCACCTGCCTCAGCCTCCCAAAGTGCTAGGATTACAGGCGTGAGCCACTGCACCCGGCCTATGGTATTTCTTTCTCCCCCTCCCCATGTGATATAATGTGGTAGTAACTCCTCTTATTTATACTGTGATTAAAGTGGAAAATGGAGAGACACACCCACAGGGCATGCATTCTGGTCTGTGTTCTTTTTATTGCCGTTGGATCCTGCATATTCTTCCCATCATGGGCCCTGCCTTTGAAAATACACTTTTGGTTATAGGATCTAAAGGGATTTAGCCAAAGGTTAGAAGCATTTCCATACTGCGTATGGGAAATGTGCTTGCACTGTTGGTGATCTCAGGAAAATGATAGTGAGAGTGAGCTGGTTCCTTCTTTGGGTTGGCACTTGGACCTTTGGTCATACCCCTCACTTATAAGGAGTTCTCAGAACCCCACTTCAGGGAGGTTGTGCTGGAATACAGCCACAGAGACCCAGAAATGGAATAAGAATGTAAGATTTGAATTTGTATCTTTTGCCTATCTAAATGTAGAATCCCTTTTTACCCATCATGATTGAGACAAGTGGGTAGTTGGTATGCTAACATAAAAGTGACGTGGCTTCTGTAAACATTTTATTTCAAACTCTAACATAAATCATTTGCTAAAGGACTATGTCTTTATCTTTGAGTATGGCTCTGCTAGTGGAGTTTCCCATCATAGTTCTTGCAAAAACCAATTTGACCTTTTTTAAAGTAGAGCAGAGACTATTGTGAGAACATTTAAAACCAAACCTTTCCAGATTTTTAAGATTTCTTTCTCTAAATGTAGTCTCCCATATGATTATTCACTAGCAATAGTTTTTTAGTGACTTGCCTTTATTGAGTCTTTCCCAGCAGTCAGCTAGAACCGCTGTTTGTATTCACACTCATTTTATTGATTTACATACTATTTAATTACATTATATTTACACGGTAAATATAGCTACCATAAATGGATTTGGGGACAAACACAGCTAACCACTCCTCCCTTTGTGAACACAGAACTCATATGGGAATGAAGAAGTGATCATGAGCTAGAGACTAAAGCATGAGGGGAGTGCTCTTCACTATGCTGGGGTACGAAGGCTGTGAGTTTTATGAGTCTCCAAGTAAGGCAGCTGAGTAAAAGGTGGTTAAGAGAACTTCTGTATCTAATAAGAAGAGGGAAAGCAAACCGCTAAACCATTAGACCTTGAGCCATACGCCCATCTGGGAATGTTCTGAGCGGCTTCAAATGTAAAGCTGCAGAAAAATACTGGCTCCCCCTACCTCCATCCATTCAACCATTACACCTTTTTTTTTTTTTTTTTTTAAGAGACGGAGTCTCGTTCTGTTGCCCAGGCTGGAGTGTACTTGCGCGGTCATAGCTCACTGCAACCTCAAACCTCTGGGCTCAAGCGATCTTTCACTTGATCCACTCAAGTAGCTAGGACCATGTCTGGCTAATTTTTTTTTTTTTTTTTTTTAATTTTTTGCAGAAACAGGATTGGGGACATGAGTCTTGCTGTGTTGCCCAGGCTGGTTGCAAACTCATGCCAGTCTCAGACTCCTGGCCTCAAGTGATTCTCCTGCCTTGGCCTTCCAAAGCACTGGGATTACAGGCATGAGCCTCCTCCGCAGCTGGCCTCATTGTACTTTTTGTCATTAAGAAACTCACCTGCGTGTTGAAAGTAGAAATCCTTTTCCCTCTCCAAACTGTAAATGGCAAGGACTTTATTTTATTTTGAAGGTTTGGGGCTTAGGATATTCTGGTTTTTTGTTATGTTTGATTTTTGGTTTAGTTTAGTCATTTTTTTTTTTTTTAATCTTAAAACTTCCCATATTTTGTCCCTGTAAAATGCTGCCTATAGGAAACACTCCTGCAAAGATTCATGAGCAACTATAAACTGCATTGTGAGTCATGAGCTTTCACTACAAGTAGTGAAGGCGTAAGTCTGTAGAGGTGCCTTCTTCAGTCCTGTTACCCAGTAGAAGGTATATGGCACTCTGCCCTTCCCCAAAGCAGAGTGCCTTGGAAGTGACTCCATTTCTGTTGGCTTATTAGTGAAATAATATCCCAGTGGTCCTTGTGAATCTCCAGGTCCTGGTCTTGAGTCTTAACCACCGCTTCAGTGGCTTGAGCCAACCACCAGGAACATAGTCTGGGGATACTTTGCTGCCCAGGAGCTGCTGGCCAGGTCTCTCTCTGCTGATTCCTTGAAAAGCAACAGGAAAGAGCAGGCTGCTGTGGAGTAGACAGACTTGAGACTCTGCACCGTCTTGTTTTTTAAACCCTTTTGCTCCCTTTCCAAGGATTTCAGTTCAGGAGGAGACCCAGGCGAAGATGACGTCAACAGCCTTTGCATGCAGTCAGTCATAGCTTTGGCTTCTTTCATGGTCTTGTGCTTTTAACTGGAGCACATTTTCACATTTTTCTTACTGATTAGTAACTAAAGGTGCTTAAAGTAAAGTTTACCATTCTGGGATTACCCCTCATATTCTTGTTACCATATAGGGAAGAAGGTCTAAATGTGAAGGCCTCATGCTTGTCCTTCTGGTTCTTAAAAATCATGCAAGTAAAGCAAATCCAAGAGTGCTCTTGAGTACCAGCACCACACGTGCCACCAGGACACAGAACGCAGGCCAGGTCTGTGAGCTTGGGCTGCATTCAGTCAGGAGAGCCAAGACTAAATACTTAAAATAAGAATATGGAGCTATTCCAGCCAGTTTCTTAGGCATGAGTTAGCTTGTATGGCCAGGAATGAAATTGGTCAGTTCTGCAATTAGAAGGCAATGCTTGTGATGTTTTATGCTGAGTGGCCTTTAGAGCTTAAAGACTGTCAGCTGTCTTGTCTGCACTGTAACCTCAGTTGCCTTCTCTCGGCAGGGCACGCTTTCTTTAGGAAATTATGGCACTAACTTGGCAGGTGGTTTCACTGTTCAAGGGCTCCAGCTCCTGGCACAAGTGATCTCCAGAGTTAAAATTGGAGCAACTGCTGAGACTTGACTTGCTGCCTGCTTTACCTGTTCCCTCCCCAAAGAGAGGAAGCACTTTTCATTCATTGCCAGTGTGTATGTGGGAGCTAAACATATATAGCATTTTAGTAAATGCCACTGCCTACTCTTTTTCTTTTCCTTTTTTAAAAAAGTTACTGAGGCGTGATTGAAATCCAATATACTGCACATTTAAAAAATGTACAGCTTCATAAATTTTGATGTCATTGTTTCCCTTTGAATTCACCCCTCCTTACCCTCCTCTAACAACTACTGATATGCTTTTTTGTCAGTGTAGATTCGTTGCATTTTCTAAAGTTTTATATAAATGGAATCATACAGTACGTTCTCTTATGTCTGCCTTCTTTCACTTGGTATAATTATTTTGAGATTCATCTGTATTGTCCCATGTATCAATTGTTTGTTCCTTTTTGTTGCTAAATATTTTTCTATATATAGAAACATGTATTTACCAACTTACCCGTTGGTGGATGTTTGGGTTAGTTTATAGTTTTTGACTATTGCTAATAAATCTGCTTTGAACATTTGTGTACAAGTTTTTCTGTGGACATAGCCTGTCATTTCTCTTAGATAAATACTCAAGATCAGAATGGCTGGGTCATATGGGAGGTGTATGTTTAACTTAACTATCAAGCTGTTTTCTGAAGCTTTATGTTATATTCCCACTAGCAGTGTATGAGAATACCAGTTCCTTCACATCCTCACTAACACCTGACGTGGTCAGTCTTTTTAGCTTTACTCATTCTAATCAGTGGCGGTAGATGCGTTTCCTAGTGGTTTTAATTTGCGTTGTTATAATAACTAGGAATGTTTAACATCTTTTCATATGCTTACCTGCCCTCTGTCTTTTTCAATGAAGTATCTGTTCAAATCTTTAGCCCTTTTTCATTGGTTTTCTTAATTGTTGAATTTTGGTTTGTTACATTCCGGATATAAGTCCTCTATCAGATATGTACTTTGCAAAAGTTTTCTCCCAGTGTATGGTTTGTCTTTCGTTTTCTTAACAGTGCTTTTTAAAGTACTGAATTTATTTTGATGAAGTTCAATTTATTCTTTTATAGATAGTGCTTTT
This sequence comes from Gorilla gorilla gorilla, assembly GCF_029281585.2. Classification (NCBI taxonomy): domain Eukaryota; kingdom Metazoa; phylum Chordata; class Mammalia; order Primates; family Hominidae; genus Gorilla; species Gorilla gorilla. The sequence goes on along the minus strand of NC_073245.2, from coordinate 11,303,250 downwards.
TGACATCATACTAAGAAATCTTCACCCAACTCGAGGTCACAAAGATTTCTTTCCTATGTTTTTCTTTTATAAATTTGATAGGTTTAGTACTTAACATTTAGGTCTAGGATCCATTTTGAGTTAATGCTTGATAATGGTGTGAAGTTTTTACTGTGTTATGTGTGGATATTTTGTCATTTCAGCCCAATGTAATTTTCATCTCAGACATTGTAGTTTTCATCTCTGAAAGTTGGAGTCTTATGGTTCTCCTCTACTAATTCTAACATTTGTGTTAGTTCTGGGTTGCTTTCAATTGATTGATAAGTCTCCTCATTGTGGGTCCTGTTTTCTGCCTCTTTGCATGCCTGGTAATCTTTGGATGCCAGACATTGTGAATTTTGCCTTTTGGGGTGCTGGATATTTTTATTCCTATAAATTTTCCTGAGTTTTATACTGAGAAGCATTTAAGTTACCCGGAAACAGTTTGATGCTTGCGAGTCTTGCTTTTGTGATTTGTTAGGTAGGTCTAGAGCTCAGTTTAGGGCTGATTATTTCCTACTATAGGCAAGATCTTCCTGAGTATTCTGTCCAGTGCTTTGTCAATCATGAGCTTCTCCAGTTTGACCGGGGATGGTAAGCACTAATCCCAGCCCTGTGTGAGCACTGGATACTGTTCCTCTAAGCCTTTTGGATAGTTCTTTTCCTGGCCTTGAATAGTTTGCTCAGATACATGCACTGAGAGGGACTCTGCTGAATACTCAAAGAGGACCCTCTGCAGATCTCTGGGGATCTCTGTATAGCTCTCTCCTGCTGGTACTGTGTCCTATGGACTCTAGGTGCCTTGAGCTCCACTCCAGGTCCCTCTCCCTGGAAACTCCCAAGGATATAGGGCTGCCCTTGTTTCCCATGTCTCAGGATTTGTTGTTCTTCATTACAGATGTCTGGTGTCCTACAAACCATCGTTGTAGCTATTTTGTCTAGGTGGTTTTTAGGTTTTAGTGGACTTTTTGTAGGGAGGAAGGGGTTGGTTGGTTGGTTGTTGGTTGTTTCATGAACAAATCTGATCCCTGTCCTCCACCGTGACCAGAAATGGAAGTTCTCACTATCTGTTTTGACATTACAGACTGAACAGCATAATTCCTACACATGCACACTCATTCCAGCTTAACAAACACTGCTTCCACCTTCTCCCCCAGGCTGACAACTTAGGGCCATAGATAAGTGGCCTGTTCCTCCCCACTGGGGAAGCCCTCCTTCTCCTTGTCCTATAGCTTGTGCCAGTTGTGTGACACCCACTTAATCACATACCACCCCACCCATTTCGGGGGATTATTGTTTAGCTTTCGGACTTGATTATGGGAAGTCCTCTCCTTGGACTCAAGGAACCCCAACATCACTGCCACCACCCAACCCTTCCCTGCAAAGATTTCTCCTTAGAAAGTAGATGAGATTGACAGTTGGTGACTGTGGTCTGAAATTCTGGAGCAAGTCTCTTGCCCCTTTCCCAGGGACAACAGAGCATCCAAAATAGCATAGGAAAATTAAGATCCTAGGCAAAGGTCCTGTTTAAAGCTCCTTTACTTAGAAATCCTGCTTCCTGGCTTTTATGGTTTTAAGATACTAGGGAGAGGTTTGCCCCTCAGTGTCCAAGATAGGCTCAGGAGAGCTGGGGTTAGACAGGCATCCTCACATAGAGCCACTGAAGAACATACACATCTCCATGCTGGCTCAGCAGCAGCAGCAGCAGCAGCAGATTCAGGCTGTGTCCTGCCTAGTGCTCCTAGCCTGGTACCAGTCAGATAGATAGTTGAAGTATCTCACCTCAGGCAAAGCAACATTGATACATTGATGCATGTAGTGTCTGGAGGTTGCTTGGCATTGCATTTGATCAGGAATAAAAAGGAAGTTTAGGGAGTCTGTCTCAGTACCCTGTGGCTTTCACTGCAATCAAAATACGATCTTGCACAGGTCAGAGCCGTGTTCAAGTTTGGCAAGAAATAAGGCTAATTTTTTTGTAGGTATACCGTACTTTCCAAATTGTGGGTTATGAACCATTAATGCATCATGAAATAAATGTAGTGGGTCACAATCAGCATTCTTTTTAAAAATGAGAAGTATATGCCATGTAGTAACTTACATGTAAATTTTGTTTATACACAGACAAAATGTGGGTATGTGCACTGGGTCCTGACATGAGACACTGTTCCCATTGTCACGGATCAGGGATAGTTCTTTGTGGTTTTAGTTGCTGAGTTCTGTTTCTTTGTTATTCCTTCCGTGGCAGCATTACGTTGTAGTGTGCTCACTAAATGTCAGAGGTTTACTTCATGCCAGTTGTGTTCATTTGGCTGCAGGTAACTGAAGACCCAACCTAAGGCAAAGCAGACTTCTTTATGTTTGTAAGACTTTATTAAGAGCAGTTTCAGATTCTCAGCAAAATTGAGAGGCATGTACGGAGATTTCCCATCTATCCCCTGGTCCCACACACGCATAGCCTCCTATTATCAACACCCTCCACTAGAATGGTACGTGTGTTGCAATTGACGAACCTGCATTGACACATCATGATCACCCAAAGTCCATAGTTTACATTAGGGTTCACTCTTGGTGGTGTACATTCTGTGCGTTTGGACAAGTGTATAATGGCACGTATCCATTATATATAGTATCATACAGAACATTTTCACTGCCCTAAAAATTCTCTGTGCTGCATCTGTTCTTCCCTCCCTCTACCCCTGACTCCTGGCAATCACTGATCTGTTGACTGTCATCATAGATTTACCTTCAAAGCACACTTTTAATCACCTCAGAACATGAGTCTTGAGGGAAGTGGTTTGGGGCTGATTCAGAGCACTGGAATGACCACCTTGTGGTACGCCTGGCCTTCTGATAGTCACAGGGTGACTGCCATGCTCCAAACATCTTATCCTCACACAGCATTCAACAGGGAGGGCAGGAACTTTCTTCCTGAGTCTCTGTTTTTCTTTTTACTAATGAGGTAGGACTTTCCTGGAAGATCCCAGTAGACTTCACAGCAGGTAAAGTAGTGCCCAAACTAAGTAGGCGTTAGTGCCGAAACTGACCCGTATAGGGGAAAGGCTTGGATTGATTCCAGGTCATCTGCTGGGCCAGGCTATTGTTGCTGTTGTTGCTCCTGGGAAGTTGTTGTTTAATTAGGAAGGTGAGGGTGCCACAGCCTTGCTTCCAGGTGGCCCCTCTGGGCATGTTTTTCTTAAAATAACAGACCAGAGAGAAGCTCTTTCTGGTTTTCAGTCTCCTTTGTGGCTCACAGGCCCTGCCACTCAGTGGTTCTGACCTTGGGTGAGTTACTGAGCCTTGGAGTTGGTTTCCTTATTTCTGTTACAAGCAGTCTCACGAGGGTGGATGGAAAGGCTCCCTGCCTGGCCAGGGAATGGAGAATCATAGCTGTTCATTGCCTGCTCTCACCCTTACCTCTGAGGTTGGTTGGGTTGGGTTCCGTGTAAGAAGTGCAGCTTGAAATGGGCTAAAGGCAGTGTGTTTGTTGGGTATTGTGGAGCCTGGAGACCTGTTTTTCTCCCAGGTACTCATTTATAGAGAACTGTTCAAGTCCTGCCATTAGTCATTTCTTTTATCAGGTGGTGACTGCATTCTGGTAAACGAATGAGCTAAATGCATACCCCAGCTCACCAGTTCTGGGGCACCAGTTCCTTGGAGCAGGTACGGGTCCCCACCCTCCTGTCTACCTCTTAGTCCTCAGCTCCCAGCTCCAGGCTTCAGGCAGCACTGGTACCCATTCTGCCCCAGGACATCCGTCTCTACTCCTGCTCTATTAAGATACCACCACCCAACCCCCACCCGTTTCTTATTTTGTTAAAGTCCACATAGTCCAGTAGCTGTGATAACGCTGCCAATTCATCTCTGCCTCCCCATCCTACTTAAATGTTGACACTGTTTTTTAGGTTGGGATTTTTGTCAGGATTTTCTTTTTTTTCCTAAACTCTTACACAACAGAACTGTAATGTTTTTATGGATCTTCTGAGTAATGCTTAGAACCATGGTGAGTGCCCACCCTCAGTCTTCCAGTAAAATCAGTTTTATGTCCATTATATGTTAACCACTGGCTGACCCTCCAATCTGGGATCCTAATTAGAGAATTTTCAGGAACTCAGTGTCGGCTATCACAATAGGCTGGCAGTGGCTTCCTGAGAAAGCAATGCCGATGGTGTTTTTGAAAAGGAAGTTGCAGATATCTATTGCAGATGTCTGTTCCTCTTTTCTCATAGCGTCTCTGGAGTTCCCCTTTTATTGGAAGGCGCCGTCGTGGCTTGTCCAGCTTCTGGGAAACTGGAATAATAGAAAGAGCATGGTATTTGGGTTTATAATTTATAACGTAGTTTTACTATTTTACTAAATTATAAATTTACTATTTTTATAATAGTAAATTTTACTATTTACTATTTTCACTTCTCCCTGTCTGCCTCAGTTTCTTCATCTGTGAAATGGAGATAGTGCTGTGGAGAAAGAATTGCATTCGTTCATGTGTGGAAAGCACCTAGCCCATTTAGAGTAACTCAGAGTGGAACCACTGCCCACAGAGTTGCTAGCAGTTGGCTGGGTTTACTGAGTTAATTCTTGAAGGGCAACCACTGCAACCTCCTTAGTATTCCTGTTCTCTTCAGTCATCTCTGTTACAAAGTATCAGCTGTGCAAAAATGAGCATGGGTTGTTTTCTGGGGCAGCATTGGATAAAATAAGTGGGATGAATGCTGCACAGATTCTTTCTTTCATTTCTCTATTTCAGCCCAGGTTGGTTTTTACTTTCCCAGGAAAATTATGACAACTCAGGAACCAACCTACAAGGGGCCAGCTTTACGCCCCAGGTTCCCTGTTGGTGTGAGACACTTGGCACTAGAATGAGGGTGAAAGCTTGCCTTACAGCTTCCTCTTACCACATCCCATAGTGCTGACCCACAGCCTGGAGAGCAGCAATGTGTGTAGGTCACAATTAGTGAACCACAGAGGAGACCATGGGGGTGGCAGATGGTGGAGGGGGATTTGCCTGCACTGAACAATGGAGGAGCAATATAAACACATTATATGTGAAAGATGATGGGGGATTTTGGGAAGGAATATTGCTTCTTGCACTGTGTGTGACTTCTAGACATAGTGTGCACCTCGAGGGACCACAGTTATTTTTAGTTGGGGAGAAAATCCACGGGGTGCTAGGAGAGTCAGGGCAGGAGGAAGTTTATACTCCCCATCTCCAGAAGAAGGTGGACTGCCACTCATCTCTGGTACGCGGGGTCCTTTTGTAGTCGAGTTATTGCTTGGAGTCGGAAGAGCATTCACAGGTCTGGAGTAGGACTGTCGCAACTCCTTAGATGTCCAGTGAGGTCACAGGAAACCCTCCCTAGATACTGCAATTCCTGCCAGACTCTTCAGCACTGGCATCTCTGATGAGTGCTCTGCTGCTGGTTTCTGACTTGTCTTGTGTCATTACTCTGTTGCTCATGTTACAGTGGCCTTTTTCACAGGGATGCTTGAAGATGGAAAGAAATTTGATTCCTCCCGGGACAGAAACAAGCCCTTTAAGTTTATGCTAGGCAAGCAGGAGGTGATCCGAGGCTGGGAAGAAGGGGTTGCCCAGGTATGCTCTCTCATTTGTTTTGTTTTGCTTTCTAGTATTTACCTTTTATATTATTTTTATAGGTGGCATATTTATACGGTTCAAAAATTAAAAAAGTGAAAAGTCTCACCCTCATCCCATCCCATCTGACCAATACCCCCACAAGAAGCTCCTGTTGTTAATGTTTCTTGTACTGTGGTTTAAGCACACATAAAAACATAACTTTTTTTCTTGCTTTCACACACATACTGTTTTGCAGTTTACTTTTTCACTTAATGCATTTTTGACACTTGCAATACCAGCACATAAAAGAGGAGTAGGCTGGGCGCGGTGGCTCATGCCTGTAATCCCAGCACTTTGGGAGGCCAAGATGGGTGGATCACCTGAGGTCAGGAGTTCCTGTAATCCCAGCACTTTGGGAGGCCAAGATGGATGGATCACCTGAGGTCCGGAGTTCGAGACCAGCCTGGCCAACATGGCGAAACCCCATCTCCACTAAAAATACAAAAATTAGCCGGGCGTGGTGGCAGGTGCCTGTAATCCCAGCTACTTGGGAGGCCGAGGCAGGAGAATCACTTGAACCCAGCAGGCGGAGGTTGTAGTGAGCCAAGATTGTGCCATTGCGCTGCAGCCTGGATGACAAGAGCGAAACTCCATTTCAAAAAAGAAAAAAAAAATGAGGAGTAAGCTCTGTTACAGCTGCCTAGTATTCGTTTATGTAAGTGTGCTATAATTTACTTGGCTAGTGCCCTATTAATGAGTATTTGAGTCATTTCCAGTATTTTGCTATTATAAACAATGCTGCAGTAACTCACCTTGTACAGACTTTATTTTCCATGTGTGCACATGTTGCCATAGGACTTACTCTCAGAAGTGGGATGAGGGGCTCAAAAGCTGTGTGTAGTGTTTTTTGAGAGGTCTTGTCAAGTTGCCATCTCTAGGGGTTGCACTCTGGACTGCCACCACCAGGCTATAAAGGTGCAATCTCCTCCCAGCCCCAGCATCACAGTGTATTGTTAAATCTTTGGCCTCTGGACAATAAGAGTAAAACATGATATCAGTGGTTTTAATTTGTATTTATCTATTACCCATATTGTGTGAGACCACTTCTGAGACGTCATACTTATGGAGAAAGTCATTTCGTTTGTCTTGAGTGTGTTTCCTAATCTCTTTCCTCCCCATTTGTGGAAACAGCTTTTGTTCTGCCAACACTACAAAATTCCCAGGAGACAATAGGGACCCAGGGTTGCCAGATTTTAGTTGGATTCTGTCTTTCCATCAAACCTAGGAATTTTTTCTTGGCTCTAGCCAGGTAAAGGGATGTTTTTCAGTGACCTGAGACCCAGGGAACTTTATAATTAGGCTCTGCATGATGGGTAATTAGTCTGCTTCCCTCTCACCCAGGAGAATTAGAAATTTAACCAAGATGAAAAGACAGATTTCTGTCTCTCTTTTCCGGAATACACATTGCTCTACTTCCTCTATAAAATATCACTGATTTATCTCCAAATAAACTGCTCAACTTTCAGGAACTTGAAGCCATCCCACTCCCAGGTGTCTGGGTTTCTGTTCCTGCAGGGCAGAGGGTTGGCAGTGTGAGGAAGAGGCTTTGTAGTTTACTTCCCTTGGGAAACCTTGCCAACCATAGCTTTTTGCCTCTGTCTCCCTAGTCTGTCTGGCTCTTGGATCTGTAGCCCATCCCCCATCTTTCATGCCAGCCATTGTTCATACCACAACCCATCTTCTATGACTGTTCCAGCATTGGAACAATCACTGCGTTGTATGTACTGAGTGCTGTATCTGCCATCGAGATAGTGTTATCGGCCTACTTCACTTCCCAGGCTTGGAGAGGCATGGTCGAGTATTGGACAGATGCCTGACTCCCCCTTTAACTGGTACTTTGGGGTCAGTCACAGCCCTGTCATTTGTGAGAAGTCTGGGTAGTTTGAGATCTACATAAAATATCTTTTAAATTCTTCATAGCTTACTTTTTCAGCAAGTGAGTTAAAAACACAGGAAGAAGGGGAGATTGACTTGTGACCCTTTTCCTTTCCTTTTGATATTGTTTTGGTTTTACATGTTTGCAGGCATGGAATCCTGCCTGCCACAAGGACCATTTTGGCAGCTTTTTTTTCATCCATCTTGGACATCTTTTCATGTTAATACATTTAAAGCCACCACTATATTATTTCTCATGACTAATCCCTGGTGTGGATATGCCTATGAAACCACTCCTTCTGTGATGGACTTTTGAGTTGTTAGCAGAATATTCTGGAAATAGAATTGCTGAGTCAAGGAATATGATTGTTTTGAATTGTACAAGGTAAAGCCATACCTCACTATCCTTACCACCTTGGTCCAACATGTCCCAACTTCTGAGGGGAGCAAGGATTAGACACTTCACAGCCTGGAGCTTCCTCTTTATTCATCCTCTATCCAGTGGAGTCGGAAAGCCGGGAACATACACATGGAGACCAAAAGCAGAGATAAGTCAAAGGATGGAAATACTGCAGAGAACCTGCTTACTGTTCAGAAAGTAGATATTTTATACTTATTTGTGTATTTAATTTGAAACTGAAAATATACACAAATATATTTTTTAAAGTAGAAATCTCTCCTTACTGGTCACTCACTATCCTTACTGTTCTCCTCACAGCAAATGTCTGGTATGTCCTTCCAAAGATGTTTCCTGTTGTAGGCATATCAATATTTTCACAAATGGTATTCAGTAAATGCTGTTTTGTAGCCCAGAAAATCATACTGTCTTTTTTGAAGTTTTCCTATATGGGTAAAAGAGTATAAATAGAAAAAATACAGAAAAAATAGACTACCCTCAAGTATTACTTTCTGTGTATATATTTTTTTAAAGCAAAGTTGGGTATTCCTTTTTCAAGAAGAGCATAGATGGCACTTAACATGTCCTTTAAGTGACAGATCACTGAAGGGGGGACTAGGTGGTGAGACATCTGGAATGTTACCTGCCTAGCATTAGTCATTAAGACTTGGGTAGAAAGGTTGAGGGCCTGACCGTTCTGAGAGTCAGGAGGGGTTTTGAACTGCCATTGGGCTTCTTGGAGTGAGATGCAGGGGTGATGGAATATGACTGCCAACCTCCAAGTCCTGCACAAGGAGGTGGTGATGCCTGGGCAGCTGCAAAGTCACTGGAAAGTCAATACCATCCTGGCCAAGGAACACCTAGGTAAACAGCTCTTTTTCTTACAGAGACAGTTGGGGCATGTGTCCACCTGAGTCTGTCTTCCTTGTTCTTTTCACAGATGAGTGTGGGTCAGAGAGCCAAACTGACTATATCTCCAGATTATGCCTATGGTGCCACTGGACACCCAGGCATCATCCCACCACATGCCACTCTCGTCTTCGATGTGGAGCTTCTAAAACTGGAATGACAGGAATGGCCTCCTCCCTTAGCTCCCTGTTCTTGGGTAAGGAAATGGAATACTGAAGGGCCCTTCACTGCCTTTGCTCCTCCCATGTTATGCCCAGCGTTTGATGGGTAGCAGAGAGAACAAAAAACACCACAAGGCTATTTTTCCCCCTGCATTCTTTCTGTATTGAGTATCCTTTCAGTGTTATTAGTATATGCTTTGAATGTAAAAATTGGTCACCCTAAGGAAAGGAATTGGCATGTGTATGTTCCCAGTTGAACTCATGGAGATGGCAGCTGTTTAAATGTTTTTCTGTGTAGTTTATAAATTAAAACTGAATTGAGGACTATGGAAATGTAGGCCAAATTTGTAGTGCCAACATTTTAGTTCTTTGGAAATAAGACTCTTAATGAATGACTTTGTTCTACCCCATGTTTCTAGAAGCTAGAGGGAAAAAAAAAAAGCCCTCTGGATATGAGTATCATGTCCTAGCTTCTGCGGCTCTCTCCTCACTGTGGTTTGTGGTTACTGCCTATTAGATGGTATGAGGGAGGCATTACTGCATCGGTCCACCTGCTCAGGGTCCACACCTAGGACACTTGAGGCCCCCAGGCCAGCTTATCAGTGAGTGAAGTGGAAAAATGAAGCCAGAGGATGCTTGTGAAGTTGAAAGGATGCTCTTAGATCAGACAGTTCTAGGAAGGGATCTTAGGGGCTTCTGCATCAGCTTTATTGTGCAACAGGAAAGAAACAGGGCCAGAGAGAAAGGCCTTACTCAAGGTCACATCCAGGCAATGGCAAAGTAGGCCCAGAGCCCCTGTTTGTTGATTTTCCCCTCTTCCACCCTCATTTCTTAGGAACTAAACTCAGTATCCTAGTAGCACATAGCTTTTCATGTAAGTGTTAGAATCATTAAGTACGTGAATGCTACTGGCTTCCTTCCAACTGGCCCCAGACCTTTATATTTGCTCCCCTCCTGCCATAGGAACCAGAGGGCCACAGCCAAGGCCTGGGTGAGGACACTTTTGTTTGAAAGCCACAACAAATGGCTGCCATCCTATTTGTGATGGCAGTCAGAGCTACTTGTAACCTTGTCCTGGTGTGCACATCTGTAAGTGGAGGGGCTTTTTAAACTCTCTGTTTGAACCACACACACCTTGGTAATACAGGCCTGGTTAAGTTTGATAACTGGTTTCTTCACCTGTCATTGCTACTGGGAGGGAATCCCTGGCACTTTACAGGGCCTTTGTCTGCCCAGAGGTCTGCACCTAGGCCAAAATCCCTTTCCTGTTCTTTGATAGCTGAGTCATTTTTTGAACGTAACTGTACTCGAGGGAGCCTTGGAATTACTTTCCTGGTTGGGAACAGGCTTTCTGTAAACTTGATGAGGTAGAGGGAGGGGAGAGAGGGATAAAGGCTACAAGTCACCCCGAGTAACCCTCCCAACCCACTGCCAAAGAATGTCTCAGCTTCTTGCAAGAGTCTGGAAGGAAAGTTCAAGGGCAAACCCAGAAAGTTTTAAGTTGAGTGAATGAATGAATACTGGAGATATTTTCCCAGTATACTCAACATTATGAATGACCAGTTTATTCTCAGTCTGGACTGCACGTTAGAGTCACCTGGGAAATTTTTAAGACTTTCCTGATGCCCAGGTCAAACCCTAAACCAGTTAATCATAATCATGGGAGTGGAACCCAGGCATTAAGAGTTTTTTAAAGCCCCCAGGTGATGCCTATATGTAGCACAGTTTGAGACCCAATGATAGTGGGGAACTGTATTGTCAGCAGCATGGGTGGCTAGCCCTCCTGCTGTCCTCAGCAAGGCAAACTTAACCTTAGATTAAACAAAACACACAGATCAATTTAAGGAGAAAGTTTGTTTCACCTGGGACCCAGCCCAAGTCTTTCTGGCTGTCTCCAGCTGGAACAGAAGTGGCTTGGTCTCAGAATGTTTAGCTGTTGGGGAAGGGATTTGGCGTGGCAGATGGCATCGTGGCTGTCACCACTGCACACAAAGAACACTGAGTTGCTGGAAACTCACAGATTTTCTGTCCCCAACAGATCTGCCATGGAGGGATCTGGTGCCTCCAGACGTGTGCACATGAATCCATATGGAGCTTTTCCTGATGTTCCACTCCACTTTGTATAGACATCTGCCCTGACTGAATGTGTTCTGTCACTCAGCTTTGCTTCCGACACCTCTGTTTCCTCTTCCCCTTTCTCTTCGTATGTGTGTTTACCTAAACTATATGCCATAAACCTCAAGTTATTCATTTTATTTTGTTTTCATTTTGGGGTGAAGATTCAGTTTCAGTCTTTTGGATATAGGTTTCCAATTAAGTACATGGTCAAGTATTAACAGCACAAGTGGTAGGTTAACGTTAGAATAGGAATTGGTGTGGGGGGGGGTTGCAAGAATATTTTATTTTAATTTTTTGGATGAAATTTTTATCTATTATATATTAAACATTCTTGCTGCTGCGCTGCAAAGCCATAGCAGATTTGAGGCGCTGTTGAGGACTGAATTATTCTCCAAGTTGAGAGATGTCTTTGGGTTAAATTAAAAGCCCTACCTAAAACTGAGGTGGGGATGGGGAGAGCCTTTGCCTCCACCATTCCCACCCACCCTCCCCTTAAACCCTCTGCCTTTGAAAGTAGATCATGTTCACTGCAATGCTGGACACTACAGGTATCTGTCCCTGGGCCAGCAGGGACCTCTGAAGCCTTCTTTGTGGCCTTTTTTTTTTTTTTTTATCCTGTGGTTTTTCTAATGGACTTTCAGGAATTTTCTAATCTCATAACTTTCCAAGCTCCACCACTTCCTAAATCTTAAGAACTTTAATTGACAGTTTCAATTGAAGGTGCTGTTTGTAGACTTAACACCCAGTGAAAGCCCAGCCATCATGACAAATCCTTGAATGTTCTCTTAAGAAAATGATGCTGGTCATCGCAGCTTCAGCATCTCCTGTTTTTTGATGCTTGGCTCCCTCTGCTGATCTCAGTTTCCTGGCTTTTCCTCCCTCAGCCCCTTCTCACCCCTTTGCTGTCCTGTGTAGTGATTTGGTGAGAAATCGTTGCTGCACCCTTCCCCCAGCACCATTTATGAGTCTCAAGTTTTATTATTGCAATAAAAGTGCTTTATGCCGGCTTTTCTCAGCTCTGTGTCATGGTGGTTATTTTCAGGTGCCTCCCCTGCCATTTGGTGCAGGGGGATGGGGTTGGGCAGGGTGAAGGAGGGTGGCAGTGGGGATGCAGTTTCAAGATTGTGTCTTGGCAGAAGAATGCAGCAGTGAACATCCTTCCTCACTGGCTATTAAGGGGTTGGGAGTCGGAGGAGGAGGGGGAATGTGGGGTAGGTTTGCATCAAAGGAACTACCTGAAAGGGCAAGCTGGGATAGTCAGGGAACATCCCCTCCCCTGTTACCAAATGTTTATTAAATATGTGTTCTGGGCAGAGCAGTATGCTCGGGGTTCTTGGGTTACAGAAAAGTGGGAGATACAACACATTTTTGAGAAGTGAGTCACAGTCCACTTGGAGATGTGCTACAAGCAGCTGCAAGCAAATTAATGAGATACGAAGAGAAGACTCTGATTTTAAATTGGTATTCCTCAGTAACATTTAATGTAGAAAGACAGTCCTGTGGAGAGGCTGCGTGGTTGCAGTAGCTTCTCTGGACCCTGCCCTGGGTGCCAGGAACACTTTGCCCTTACTGAGAGTTCTAGAGACCGTCAAGAATGCTCCCACACCTTTCTAGACACCTTCCAAAACTGCCCAGGTTGAGAACCATTGATTTTAAAAAGGAAATTATTCAACAGCTTGCTTAATGGCTTTCTAAGTTCTTTTTGTTAATTTACGGTTTTTAGAGTGCCAGAGTCATATTCCAGGGTCACATCTTACCGTCCCCAACATTTTTATAAAAATTCTCAAACAACACAAAGATGATTAAAATGAACACCTGTATAGCCACCACCTAGATTCTATCATAAACATGTTACTGTATCTATATATCACCTGTCTATCCATCTGTCCATCAAACTATCCATTATGTCTCTTCAGAGTAAATGGCAGACATCACTACAATTCCCCCAGTACGTGTCATTGACTAGAGAGTAGTGTTTGTTTACACTTTTGTGCCCCTGCCAGGATAAAGAATGTCACCATACCAGAAAATTCCAATATGGCCTTCCCCAGTCAGTCAACCCCACCCCGCCCTTGGAGGTGATAATTGTAATTCTTTGCCACCATAGGCTAGTGTTGCCTGTTCTGAAATTTAATTTAAATGGAATCCCACACTATGTCCTTTCGCAGTCAGTATTGTGCCTTCACTCAGGCATATGGGAAGCTGTTCTCACTGAACTTGGCATTTCAGGGAAATCCTCTGGATTGGGGATGGGAGTCCTCAGAGATGTCCACATCCTAATCCCCAGGACCTGTGAATGTGTCACCTTACATGGCAAAAGGGACTCTGCAGATGTGGTTAAGTAAGGACCCTGAGATAGGAGGATTATCTGTATTTACCTGGGCGGATGCAGTGTAAGCACATGGATCCATACAAGCAATCAGTGAAGGCGACGTGAGGGTGGACAGACTTTTGAGGATGCTAAGCTATTGGCTTTGAAGATGGAGGAAGGAGAGCAACAAGCCAAGGAATGCTGGCAGCCTCTAGACGCTGGAAAGGTCAAGGAAACGGATTTTCCCCTAGGACTCCTGAAAGGAACACAGCCCTACCCATACCTTAATTTTAGCCCTGTGATGCCCACTTTGGACTTCTGACCTCCAGAACTGCAGAATTTATTACTAAGGTGATAAATTAGTGTTGCTTTAAACCATTTGTTACAGCAACAATAGGAAACTAATACAGGGCCAACTTTTTTTTTTTTTTCTGAGGTGGAGTCTCACTCTGTATCCCAGGCTGGAGTGCGGTAGCGTGATCTCGGCTTACTGCAACCTCTGCCTCCCAGGTTCAAGTGATTCTCCTGCCTCAGCCTCCCTAGTAGCTGGGACTACAGGCACGTGCCACCACGCCTGGCTAATTTTTTGTATTTTTAGTAGAGATGAGGTTTCACCGTGTTAGCCAGGATGGTCTCGATCTCCTGACCTCGTGATCCGCCTGCCTTGGCCTCCCAAAGTGCTGGGATTACAGGCGTGAGCCACCATGCCCGCCAATATTATTTTTAATGTATAACAGAATAATGTCAGGGGTTTTTTTTTTTTTTAATCCAGGATCCTACCACCCTAACAAACAAATCCAACTTCAATTTTTTTTCTCCTCCTTCCTATTTCTTGCCCTAAGCACTTACAACGTTTAGCTTTAATCACAACGTAGTACAAATTTTGCATTTCTGCTTTTTATCAGGAGTATTTGTCCCTGTTGCCATATGGTTTTTATAACTGTTTTAAGAGGGCTGCTAAGTAAATTATACCACATGAACATTAAATTTACTTAACTACCTTGTTAAAGGATAATTTTTTTTAGAAGTTAAAATTATGACTCATACAAATATAAAAGTAACATGTTAAAGATTGTATTTAACTTGTTAATTATTGAGAGAACCAGTAGGACACTTTAATTGGCTCAAAGGAGAATCCAAAGAACAAATAATTATAAGCCTAGCAGGAATGCTGAAATGAGTTTGCTTCGTAGTTACAAAACTGGCAAAATTGGCTGATACCTGCAGAACAATAATCAGTTATATTCCATTGGTCACAATTTGCATTTCTATGAACAAGAATCATCTGCATTATCAGTTTCCCTTAATTTACATAATTGTAAAGTAGCTCAAAGGCAGTGAAATGAAAGGGAATCAACTCAGAAAGGTGGGCTAGATTAGACAGAACACTCAGTAATTGGAGGCAGGGGTGGGGGCAGTGGGCAAGACCTATTTCAAAGTCCTTCACAGTGTTTCCTGATAGCATGTATTTGGATAGCTGGGTTATGTCCAGTTATTTGCTTTTATTAAATGTCAATACATCTTTGAACATTTTTTTCTTTCCTAAATACCTAGGTTCTATAAGATATAATACTGTTAATAGTAGGGGATCCCTAGGGTCAAAGGAGATTTTATGACTTTTGATTAGTGTTGCCAAGTTGACCAGAGTTGTATAAGCCTTTTCCCATGCCAAAAACAAAAACACCATCCATGTCCAATGGCTATCACTTCCATGGTGTCCTAAAAAAATCTTTAAAAACCTTCCTTTCTCCAGTGGTCCTCTGCTATGTCGTGAATGTGTCTCCCAAAGTTCCATGTGTTGGAAACTTGATCCCCAGTGCAGTGGGTGTGGGGAGGTAGGACCTAATGGGAAATGGTTGGGTCATGGGGGCTCTGCTCTCATGAGTGGATTAATGCTGTTATTATGGGAGTGGGTTCCTCATAAAAAGATGAGTTCAGCCACCTATTGGCCTCCAGCTCTCTCTCTCTTTCTGCCCTTCCACCCTCCACCATGGGGTGACAGCAAGAAGCTCCTCGCCAGATGCCAACACCTTGATTTTGGACTCCCCAGCCTCCAGAACTCCGTGAGATCAATTTCTCTTCATTATAATTTACCCCATGTATTGGTATTTTTATTATAGCAGCAAAAAGTAGACTAAGACACCCTTCCACCTTCTCATTTCTTCTCATATTCATTGGCCAGAATTAAATCTGTGGAGAATTTGACTGACCTGGATCAATCAAGACCCATCGCCCCAGGGCTGGAGAAGGGCTCAGACTCCCCTAAAGCTCTGAGCCCTAGAGCCCCTGAACAGATTCCGTTAATAAACAAGAAGCAGGGGGACCAGTGGACCCAGCTAGAAGTGGTTTATGTGGCTACTTACTGTATTTTCTTTTTTTTAATTCCCTTTTTTGTTTTACTTTTGAAATGCATGATGGTTATACTACAGTCCTAGGATTCAGGAAAACTTCTAATTCTACATCTAACCTTTGCTAAGGGTTAGATGCCAAATTACCTTTTGTTTTGAGTTTTTCCATGCATTAAATGAACTTGGGATGAGAGTGGGAATGTGGGTGGTCAGAGTGACCAGATGAACTTTAAGATACCTTGCATCTCTAAAATTTTAATTATTTGAAAGTTAATGATCCATGTGAGAAACTTACTGCTGTGGCAACCACATACCACCACCACCACCCCACCCTACCCTCTGTTTGAAATGCTTGTTCTTCAGTGCCGTAAAGAAATAGCACTTGAACATTAATTTCTTCAGCAAAGTCATTTTTATACTTTCTGCAGAAAGGGTACACTCGCCAGCAGTTTCGCCACGAGAGTACACCGAACAAAGGAGACAGGGTCATTTATAACTTGACAAGTCCACTTTACTGCTGTGTCCAGTTTCCATTGGCTGGAACGGGACCTCACATTCTGTATTTGTCCTGATTGGCTAGCAACTTAGAACTTTTTAAAAGAGGCAAAGGCAGAGGGGAATGAAGGAGGAAGTAACTTGTGGAATGCTGAGAAAGGTAAAAACACCTTCAAATAAGGAAGAGGAACAGGCTATGACCTAATGCTTGCTTGGACCAGTATAAGCACTGCCAGGGCAAATAGGCTAAATTGTGGGAGCTAAGAACATAAAGTACATTGATTTCTTCATTACGGCTAGCAGATATTTAAGAATGTTAGCACAGGTCTTTGAATAAGTTTTGCTCCTAAGAGAAGTTACTATTTATTCTTAATTAGACAGGGAGGAAAGTCTTTGAAGAGGAACCTCACTTTACCTTTTACACCCCTAAGAACCATGATGATAGACTGCAAAAAAGCATCCCATCAACCTTCACTTTTTCCAGGAAATGGCTGGCCACAGAAACTCTCCGCCCCTTTCGTCTTTTGAAATGTTCCCAAACTGCTCACCTGCCTCCTTGAAGCTAATCAAGTCAAATGTACTTGAAGACCACTTTGTCTCTTGGCTTGCTTCCACAAATCCTACCCTTATATGACATTTGCCAAGTCAACACTGTCAGTATTTCTCCTTTCTACTCTATAACGTCTAACACCTCTGAACCCTTACCAAAACAAAGGTTTCAGCAGAAGGGTTCCCTTGCTGCACGTTTATGAATAAATAGCCTTTGTCGATTTTATCTTGGACTTAGTTTTGTCTCTGACACATGTGGAATGGATGTCTGTTAGAATTCTGCCCTTGCCACACCTCTTGCTTCCTGGATAAATGTGGGTTCACTTGGGTTGATGACCTTGGGCTACACTGGCTTCTTAAGAACCACTGAGAAGCCAGCGTAGGGATTCTCATTCAGACCTCTGTAATTGAGTGAATCAGTGAAGGGCAGCTGACACCAACAATGCATTAAAATGTCAAGGCCGGCAGCCCTCTAGCTTCTGGCTGGAGTGTGTGATGAGCTCGTCTGAATTCCCTGAGTTCAAGGCATGCAGTGGGCAGATCGACTATGGGCCCATCAGAGGCTGAGTCTGCAGCAGCAGCTCTCCTGTACAGCATGCAGCAAAACGGCTGTCAGCTCTTATGAGGAAGGTAGAAACATGCCAGTGGGTATGTATGCAGGACTAGTGTATTGTTGGATGTGCCTGTTACTGACCACTGTGGTTCTGTTTAACATTAATTTGTATATTTCTCAAAGCCTCACATGCCCAAGATTTAGGCAAGTAAATTCAGTTAACCACAGAGTATACTTTTTGCCTTTCCTGTGATAACACCATTCTAGATGCTAAGAGTGAATGTAGGATAGGACAGAAAAGTGCTGCTGGCAAGGACCTTACATTCATGCCAGTGAAGGAGACCCAAAACAGATGGGCAAATAATGTCAGCCATCTGGAAGCAATGGAGTGAAGTGGCCAAGTGAAGTCCTGGAGGAAAATTGTTCTAGGCTAAGTCCCTGAAGGCTGGTGAGTTTGGGGTGCTGGGGAAACAGCAGTATGACCTTTAGGGACAGAGCAAAGGTGTGAGGGACAGAGTTAGGCAGGGGCCAGGTGAGGCAGGCTATTACAATATAAGTCTAGTGAGCAGTGGATTCCAGCAGGAGAATTATTTCTATTTGTTTTGGGGAGAGTGTTTTGAGACAAGGTCTGATCTGTCACCCAGGTTGGAGTGCAGTGGTGTAATCACAGCTCACTGCAACCTCAACCTCCCAGGCTCAAGTGATCCTCCCACCTTAGCCTCCCGAGTAGCACATGCCACTGTGTCGAGCCGTTTGTTTTTTTAAAATTCTCTGGAAACTGGGAAATTGACTGAAGGGTAGTATTCCTCCAAGCCCTTGAATCTAGGCTGGCCTCGTGACTACTTTGATCATTACAAGGCAGTGGGAAAGGATGTTCTGGGACTTCAAGCCCAGGCCTCAAGAGGACTGCCAGCTTCTACTTCCTTCTCAGAACACTGGCTCTGAGCCCAAGCTACATGGAGAGGCCACTGTCCTAGCTGAGAACCTAGCCAGCTGCCACCATGTGAATGAACCATGGTGAACACTCAGCCCATTCAAGCCCACAAATGCCCACAGCTCCAGCCACATCGCATGAATAGAGGAACCACCCCACTCAGCCCAGGAAAACCAGAAATGTGAGACTGAATCACTTGGTTTTGAAGTTTATTTCACAGCAATAGATCACTGAAACAAGGGCAAGAGTGGCGGATGGATGCAGGATACAAGCCAGCTTTGGGGTTCATTTAGGCAGGAAAGGATGGAGGCCTGGAGCAGATTGGCAGAAGTGAAGATAGTGAATAGTCAGATTCAGGACACACTTGATGGGTGCAGCTTTCAAGCTGGATTAGAAGGGAAAGAAGAATAGAAAAGCAGCAAGTCTCTGCCTGGCTTTCTCCAGATGACTCCTTAGAGCTTTAGACTCAGCTCTCTTTGATAACTACCACCATCCTGCACGAACCAGTTGCTTATACTGGCTTATATTGTGATCGTTGTTTTGTTTTTGTTTTTGTTTTTGTTTTTTTTTTTTGCTTTTTAAGTAAAAAATAAGGTTAAATCTTTGAGAAGTCCTTCTTAAGCAACAAAACCTCAGAGACACAAAGGAAATTATTAATAGATGTAACCACTTAAAAATAAAAAATGAAACTTCTCTATCATAAAAACATGCCATAAACAAAGCTAAAAGATGAGCTATAATGGAGAGAAAATATTTGCAAAATATAACAAAAATCTCATACACTAACTGTATAAGCAATTCTAAAGAAAAAGGTAGCCAAATAGAGACTAGCATTAAGCTGCTCTAGGAATTTCACATTATATTACCATATCTTGATGTATGAGTTTTAGACGTGTCATGTGGCCCCTCGGCCTCCAGTAGATATGCCCAGGCTTCTCACAGCATGGTGGTCTCAAGGTTCCAAGAAGGTGAGGAGAAACTTCAAGGCCTCTTAAAGCTTCAGCTGCAGAACTCACATAATGTCACTTCTTCCATGTATTGGTCAAAACAAGTCACCAGGCCAGCCCAGGCCCAAGGGTAAAGAAACAGACTCCCTCTCTCACTAGGACAAACAGCAAATTTCTCATTGCAAAGTGGTGCGGATACAGGGAGGTGTGGTTCACTGGGACCATTATTATAACACTCCCACGCAATGGCTAAAAATGCCTTTCTTCTACCCTCACGATTGATAGTTTAGCTGGGAATATTATTTTGTATTGATAATTATTTTCTCTTAGGATGAAAGCATTGCTACACTCTCTTGGAGCTTCCAGTGTTGTTGAGAAGGGTAATGTCATTTTGATTCCTGTTCCTTTATGTGTGATCTCATATTCCTTTCTGAAATCTTTCAGGATCTAATTTATCTATGGTATGATGAAATGTCATAATACGGCCTTGTGTGAGTCTTCTTTTTTCCTTTTCTCCCCTCCTTTTCCTCCGGTTTTTGTTTACTATGTTAAGCATTTGGAAGGTCATTTTAATCTGGATACACATGTCCTTCAGTTTGGAAGGTTTCTGGTATTTCTTTGATAGGTATATTTTCCACAAATATATTTTCTCCCAGAAAATATCAGAAGAGTGGTATTATTTTACATTTTTAAACATTTACGCTTGGCTTAATAGAATGAGTTCTCACATCTACTTCTGCATTCAATCTTGCAATATGTTGTTTTGGTTGAAATCTATGAAGAAATTACAACTAAGCACATTTTTAAGGACACTTGTGTCTGAACAGATAGTAATACAGAAACCAACATAACAAGAAATACCTGGCATCTCTTTATCTGAGGACTTTGCTAAATGGGAAATATTTAGTCATCATCTTGAAAAGAATTTATCCAAACTTGCATTGGTAGAAAACAAAACTGGCTTTGTTTCCCTGTATAAAAACCACTTAGCACTTCATTTGTATATTCAAATGTAGTTTGTGAAGAGAGCAATCAGAGAAATCATGTATCCAATTTGTAAATACAATTAACCAAGAGAATATACAGGTCAGATCACCCTTCAACTGGTCTCACAATTGCCATCACAAACTGAGTCAGCTGGCCAAAGTGATGGGGAGACATTCTGAGAAATGTGTCATTAGGAGACTTCGCCATTGTGTGAACATCATAGAGTATACTTACACAAATCTGTATAGTATAGCCTACCTACCACACACCTAGGCTATACGGTACAACCTGTAGCTCCTAGGCTACAAACCTATACAGCAGGTTTGTACAGTGACTGTTGAATACTACAGGCAATTGGAATACAGTGGTAAGTATTTGTGTATCTGAACAGATCTAAACATAGAAAAGGTCATGTGTTACTACATGACGTTATGCCAGTTGGCAATAGGAATTTTTGAGCTTCATTATGGTTTTATGGGACCGCTGTTGTGTATGCAGCCCACCATTGATGAGAACATCATATGCAGTGCATGACTGTACTTCGACCACCAGGGGTACAAGTGCATGGACTGGACAGAAGGAAAACCTCAGAGAACCTGAGGATGTGGATAAGACTGTTCAGTGAGGTTCTCAACTCATCACAAGCTACCAGGTATTCGGCATGGAGGGGTGGTGACAGTTATGCAGGACACTGACATATGATGATACAGTGGTCATTCTTACATAAAATGAAGAAGACTGTCCAGTAAATTCTATGAGTTTGCAGTAGATGGATCATCAAAGGATATGGGTAATCTTGTAGTAACAGGACTATGTTACTAGGAATTTCACTAGTCCTGTTACTAACTCATAGGCCATGGAGCAATATAAGACCAAGGTTACAAACCCCTAAAATTGTCTGGAAAGAGAATGACTTTTTTATGTACTTTGGTCTGAGCTGTTATTCATCAGTATATGACAGCAGATCAATTCAGATACATCCAGAAGAAGCCATCCTTTATTCTGAAATGTCCTAACCATACCTGAAATAAATACTAAGTGATGCATCAGAATTTTCCTCCCTGGGATCAATGAGCAGTAGCACTGAGAACAGAAATGGCAGCCGTGGTAACAGGAGCTGCTGTGGTCAGTAGGCTCTCGGGGTCTGTCAGGCAAGAGCATAGGATAGTGACAATTCAAATGAAAGCAAAAACAAACATAAAAAGGAATGAACTACTGAAATGCCAACAATATGGATGAATCTCACAGATATTATAATAAGTAAAAGAAACCAGACTTTTTTTTTTTTTTTTTTTGAGACGGAAGCTCACTCTGTCACCAGGCTGGAGTGCTGTGGTGCGATCTCGGCTCATTGCAACCTCCGACTCCCTGGTTGAAGCGATTCTCCTGCCTCAGCCTCCTGAGTAGCTGGGATTACAGGCATGTGCCACCATGCACGGCTAATTTTTGTATTTTTAGTAGAGACGGACTTTCACCATGTTGGCCAGGATGGTCTTGATCTCTTGACCTCGTGATCCACCCACGTTGGCCTCCAAAAGTGCTAGGATTACAGGCGTGAGCCACCGCGCCCGGCCCAGACTTCTACAAACATTACGTTCTATGTGATTTTCTTCATATGGAACTCTAGAAAAGACAAGTTCAACTTATACTGGCAGAAATCAGGCCAGGTCTGAGGCTCAGGATGGAGGAAACTGACTAGGAAGGAAGACAAAGGGAACCTTTTGGGGTAATAGAAGTGTTCTATATCTTGATTGTGGTTAGGGTTACATGGGTATATACATTTGTCAAACTCATGGAAATGTATACTTTAAATGGGTACATTTTATTTCATGTAAATTATACCTCAAAAAGTTTATTTAAAAAATACATGGGGCGGCCGGGCGCGGTGGCTCACGCCTGTAATTCCAGCACTTTGGGAGGCCGAGGCGGGCGGATCACGAGGTCAGGAGATCAAGACCATCCTGGCTAACACGGTGAAACCCCGTCTCTACTAAAAATACAAAAAAATTAGCTGGGCGTGGTAGCGGGCGCCTGTAGTCCCAGCTACTCGGGAGGCTGAGGCAGGAGAATGGCGTGAACCCGGGAGGCGGAGCTTGCAGTGAGCCGAGATCGCGCCACTGCACTCCCGCCTGGGCGACAGAGCCAGACTCCGTCTCAAAAAAAAAAAAAGTACATGGGGCTTCCATGTTCACACAAGATAAAGTGGATTCCACCCTATTCCTTCTGCTAATTACAACTAAAAACTAGACAAAATACATAAAGCAACTATCAGAAACCGCTAAAGAAGTAAACTAGGCAGACTGGCTAGGAAACTTGAGTCTCAAGGGATGACTTGGCAGGGAGTTCCCAGAGGCTTTCATAGTGTTCACATATTTCAACCTGGGCACTAGAGGAAGGCACAATCTGAAATGACCAACAAGCACAGACAACAAAAGTCCTAAGGAAAATGCTTTCTCTAGTCAAAGGACCTAGAAGAGGACAGTAATGAAGGATGGCCTTTTTTTTTTTTTTTTTTTTTTTGTTTGAGATGGAGTCTTGCTCTGTCTCCCAGGCGGCAGTGCAATGGTGCGATCTCGGCTCACTGCAGCCTCCGAGGATGACCCTTTTGACAATACTTGCTCTACTCCAGGTGAACACCATCAAAGAAGCCACAGCCCTCCTCTCCCCAACAGGCTCTGGAGAGACTGGTGTGGAGTTCGGTGAACCATCCCTGCTGTGCACTAATGTGGGGGCAACACTCCCCTTCCTCACCAGTGATTCTGGAGACAAGTGGAGCTCTATTAATGAGCCCCATCCTGCACTAATGGGATAAGAGGTGACACCCCGTCCCTCCTCCTCCTTCCCATGGGATGCTATGGACACTCTAGGGTAGAGCCCTGTTGACTACCACCTGCCCTGCAGTAACAGAGGCAGCACCTACCCCCTCACAGACAGTGTGGGCAGAATAACAGAGAGGAGGGAGCTGCAGAAAAAGTGTCTTTCAATTTGTGCACATCCCCAAGTGGCCTATGTGTGAAACTCATCAGAATTAACACAGCAAAAGCTTTAAGAACTGAGCTATGCTGTGGAATATCACTCGGGTTTCAGACTGGTCTCTGGGTAGCACACAGGCAGAGCAGACCAAGATAACGCTGAATTTGAAACCAAACTGACATTCAAACTCACAGACCACAGAAGTGAGTCATGATGTGCATTCTGAATTGAAGCAGGTTGAATGCATGCTAAAGTAAAAATATAAAAAGGAATCGGAGTTTCATAATACCCAAAGTACTGATAATATTGAATATTACTTGTCATGTCAGAAAACAGAAAATGTCAACCAGAATGAGAAAAGGCGATCAACAGATGCCAATACCAAGATGGTACTGATGTTGGGATTGTCTGGCAAGGATTTTTAAAGCAGCTATCATTAAAAACAAACAAAAACACTTTTAACAAGAAACTATGAACACTCAAAAAACAAAGTTGCAATAAATAAAAGATACAAAGAAACCCCAGCCGGGTGCGGTGGCTCATGCCTGTAATCCCAGCATTTTGGGAGCCCAAGGTGGGCGGATCACCTGAGGTCAGGAGTTTGAGACCAGCCTGACCAACATGGAGAAACCCCGTCTGTACTAAAAATACAAAATTAGCTGGGCGTGGTGGCGTGCACCTGTAATCCCAGCTTCTTGGGAGGCTGAGGCAGGAGAATCGCTTAAACCCGGGAGGTGGAGGTTGTGGTGAGTCAAGATTGTGCCATTGCACTCCAGCCTGGACAACAAAGAGTGAAACTCCATCTTAAAAAAAGAAAAAAAAAAAAGAAAAACCCCAAATGGAAGATTTATTTTATTTTAAATCATTTTTTAAAAAATAGAGACAGGGTCTCACTACGTTGCCCAGGCTGCTCTCAAACTCCTGTGCTCAAGCAATCTGCCTGCCTCAGCCTCCCAAAGCGCTGGGATTACAGGTGTGAGCCACTGTGCCCAGCCTATTTTATTTTTTATTTATTAACTTATTTCTTTTGAGACAGGGTTTGTCTCTGTCACCCAGGCTGGAGCATTGTGGCATGATCTCGGCTCACCTGCAAGCTCCACCTCTTGGGCTCAAGCGATCCTTCCACCTCAGCATCCTGAATAGCTGGGACTACAGGCACATGCCTTCATGCGCAGCTAATTTTTTGTATTTTTTATAGAGATGGAGTTTCGCCATATTGCCCAGGCTGGTCTGAAACTCACGGACTTAAGTGATCTGCCCGCCTCAGCTTCCAAAGTGCTGGGATTACAGGCATGAGCCACTACACCCAGCCCCAGATGGAAGTTTTAGAACTTAAAAAAAATATATATATATACAACAACAGAAACAAACTCACTGTATGGACACAATGGCAGAGTGGAGATGACAGAGGAAAGAAACACTGAACTTGAAGACAAACCAATAAAAGTTACACAGTCTGAACAGAGGAAAAAAAAGACAACAGATTTTTAAAAAATGAATAGGACTTTAAGGACCTATGGGAAAATACTCCAAGATCTAAATACTCTTTAGATGTATTGGAGTTCCATAAGGACAAGAGAAAGAGTGCAGTGCTGAAAATATACTTAAAGAAATAATAGCTGAAAACTCCCCAAATTTGGTGGAAGACGTAAATCTTCAGATTTAAGAAACTGAGCAAACCCCAAGCGAAGAGGACATAACAACCCTAAAATAATATGCACTAAACAACAAAGTTATAAAATAATGTGAAAACTGACAGAATTGAAAGAAGAAATAGATAAATCCACAATTACAGCGTGGACTTCAACATCCTTCTATCACTAACTGATAGAACCATTAGACAAAAAAAAAAAAAAAATCGTCAAAGATTAGAAGAAATTAACAACATGAGCCAACAATATTTAAGTGACATTTATAGAACATTCCATCCAACAGCAGCAGAATACACATTTTTTTTTCAAGTGCACATGGAACATTTACCAAGACAGACCATATCCTGGGACATAAAACAAACTTTAACAAATTTAAAATAATTGAAGTTATATGAAGGATGTTTTCTGATCAGTTGTGATGGAATTAAACTGTATGCCTCTCACTCATTCTTAAAATGCAAGGCTGGTTTTATACTGAATTAATAATTAGTAACCTTCCAAAAAAACAAAGTACAAGGCCCAGACGGTTTCATTGGTTTCACTGGTGAAACCAAATGTTTAAGGAATAAATAGTATCAATTCTCTACAATTTCTTCCAGAAAACAGAAGCAGAGGGAATACTTCTTAACTCATCCTATGAGGCCAGCACTACCCTAATACCGAAACGAGATTAAGATATTATAATAAAATTATAAAACCAATTAAAAAATTGGAAAATTAAAAACCAATCTCTCAGGAACATAGATGTACAACTCCTCAATAAAATACTAGCAAATCAGGAAGAGGTGGAGCAAGATGGCTGAAAAGAAGCCTCCAGCAATTGTCTACCCTGCAAGAACACCAAATTGCACAACGATCCACACAAAAAAGCACCTTCATAGGAGCCAAAAATCAGACAAGTGATTACAGTACTTGATATTAAAATCACATTAAAGAAAGAGGCACTGAGTGTGGTATGGAGAGAGAATATGTGCACTTCGGGAAGAGAGCACAGTGATTGTGGGACATTGCAATGGAACTCAGTGCTGCCCTCTCACAGTGGAAAGCAACGGGGCAGAACTTCGCGAGTGCCCATGCCCTAGCCAGGGGCAAATCATCCATCCCAGCAGTCAGAACGTGAGTTCTGGCAAACCCCGCCAAAGTGGGCTAAAGTGCTCTGGGGCCCTAAACAAATCTGGAAGGCCGTCTGGACCAGAAGGACTGCAGTTCCTGGGCAAGTCCTGGTGCTGTGCTGTGTTCGGAGCCAGTGTACTTGGGTGGCATGTGACCTAGTGAGACACCAGCTGGGGTGATCAAGGGAGTGCTTGTGTCATCTCTCCCCCAACTCCAGGCAGCACAGCTTACAGCTCCAGGAAAGACTCTTTCCCTCTGCTTGAGGAGAGGAGGAGAAGAGTGAAGAGGGCTTTTTTTTTGGCAAATTGGATACCAGCTCAGCCACAGTAGAATAGGACACCAAGCAGAGGTCTGAGGCACTCGTTCCAGGCTCTAGCTTCTGGATGACATTTCTAAACTTACCAGAAAGGAACCCACTGCCAGAACAGAAGCACCCAGTTCTGGCAAAATTCATCACCTGCTGACTAAAGGGCCCTTTGGCCCTGAATAATCAGCAGTGTTAGCCAAGTAGTACTGGCCGCAGGCCTTGGGTGAGACTCAGAGCCACACTGGCTTCATGTGTGACCCAGTACATTCCCAGCTACGGTGGCCTCAGGGAGAGACCCCTTCTGCCTAAGGAAAGGAGAGGGAAGAGTAAAGGGGACTTTGTCTTGCAGCTTGGGTACCAGCTTGGCCACAGTTGGGTAGAGTACCGAGTACCAAGTGGGACTCTGGGGCCCCGATTCCAGGTCTTGGCTCCTGGATGGCATTTCTGGACCTGTACTGGGCCAGAGGGAAGCACACTGCCCTGAAAGGAGAGAATCAGGACTACAAGCATTCACCATAAGCTGACTGAAGAGCCCTTGGGTCTTGAATGAACATAGGTGGTAGCCAGGCAGTACTCCCCACGGGCCTAGGACAGTGGTGGCCATGGGGAGACTCCTCTGCTTGAGGAAAGGGGAGGGAATAGTGGAAAGGACTTTGTCTTGTGGCTTGGATGCAAGCTCAGCCACAGTAGAATAGAGCATCAGGTAGACTCCTAAGGTTCCCAACTACAGGCCCTGCCTTCTGGACGACATCTATGGACCCACCTGGGGCCAATCTCAGACAGAGATTGATGAATATTTGGATAGATAATTCAAAATAGCCATTTTGAAGAAACTCAACAAAATCATGTTGATAACAGAGAAGAAATTCAGAATCCTATCAGATAAATTTAACAAAGAAGTTGAAATAATTAAACAGAACCAAGCAGAAACTCTGGAGCTGAAAAATGCAACTGACATACTGAAGAATGCATCAGAGCCTCCTAACAGCAGAATTTGTCAAGCAGAAGAAAGAATTAGTGAGCTTGAAGACAGTGTATTTTAAAATACAGTCAGGAGACAAAAGAAAAAAGAATAAGAAAGAATGAAGCATGCTTACAAGATCTAGAAAATAGCCTCCAAAGGGCAAATCTAAGAGTTACTGGCCATAAAGAGGCAGTAGAGAGAGAGACTAGGGTAGAAAGTTTATTCAAAAGGATAATAACAGAGAACTTCTCAAACCTAGAGATATATCAATATTCAAATACAAGAAGGTTATATAGAACACCAAGCAGATTTAACCCAAATAAGACTACCTCAAGACATTTAATAATCAGACTCCCAAAAGTCAAAGATAAAAAAGGATCCTAAAAGCAGCCAAAGAAACAAATAACATACAAAGGAGCTCTAATACATCTGGCAACAGACTTCTTAGTGGAAACCTTACAGGCCAGGAGAGAAACTAGCATGACATACTTAAAGTGCTAGAGAAAAACAAACCTTTTTATACTGGAATTTATCCAGTGAAAATATCCTTCAAACACGAAGGAAAAATAACGACTTTCCCAGACAAACAAAACCTGAGGGATTTTATCAACACCAGATCTGTCCTACAAGAAATGCTAAAGGAATTTCTTCAATTAAAAAAACAAAAAGGATGTTATTGAGCAATAAGAAATCATCTGGGGGCTCACACCTTTAATCCCAGCCCTTTGGGAAGCCAAGGTTGGGGGATTGCTTGTGTCCAGGAGTTCAAGACCAGCCTGGGTAACACAATGAAACCCCGTCTCTACAAAAAGTAAAAATTAGCTGGGCATGGTGGTATGTGCCTACAGTCCCAACTATTTGAAAGTCTGGGATGAGAGGATTGCTTGAGCCTGGGAGGTTGAGCCTGCAGTGAGCCACACTCCATTGCAGTCCAGCGAGGGTGACAGTGAGACCCTGTCTCAAAAAAAAAAAAAAAAAAAAAAATCTGAAAGTATAAAATTCACAGATAATCATAAGTACACAGAAAGACACAGAATATAACACTGTAACTGTGGTGTGTAAACTACTGATCTCTTGAGTAGAAAGACTAAATGATGACCCTGTCAAAAATAATAACTACAACTTTTCAAGACATAGTATAATAAGATATAAATAGAAACAACAAAAAGTCAAAAGCAAGGGGATGAAGTTAAAGTGCAGAGTTTTTATTCATCTCTTTGCTTGTTAGTTTGTTTATGCAATCATTGTTAAGTTGTCATCAGTTTAAAATAATGGGTTACAAGATATTATTTGCAAGCCTTATGGTGGCCTCAAATCAAAAGACATACAATGGATACACAAAAGTAATAGCAAGAAATTAAAACATACCACCTGAGAAAGTCACCTTCATTAAAAGGAAGATGGAAAGGAAGGAGAGAAGGAAAAGAAGACTACAAAACAACCAGAAAACAAATAACAAAATGGCAAGAGTAAGTGCTTATCAATAATAACATTGAAGATAAATGGACTAAACTCTCCAGTTAGAAGACATAAAGTAGGCCGGGCACAGTGGCTTACACCTGTAATCCCAGCACTTTGGGAGGCCAAGGTAGGTGGATCACCTGAGGTCAGGAGTTTGAGACCAGCCTTGCCAACATGGCAAAACCCCGTCTCTCTACTAAAAACACAAAAAACTAGCCAGGCATCATGGCGTGTCTGTAGTCCCAGCTACTTGGGAGGCTGAGGCAAGAAGATTGCTTGAACCTGGGCGCTGGAGGTTGCAGTGAGCCAAGATTGTGCTACTGCACTCCAGCGTGGGTGACAGAGAAAGGCTCCATCGAAAGAAAGAAAAAGAAAGAAAGGAAAGAAGGAAGGAAGGAAGGAAGGAAGGAAGGAAAGGAAAGAAGGAAGGAAGGAAAGGAAGGAAGGAAGGCAGGCAGGCAGGCGGGGAGGGAGGGAGGGAGGAAGGAAGGGAAGGAAGGAAGGGTGGCTGAATGGATTTTAAAAAAATAAGACCCAATAATGTCTTGCCTACAAGAAACACACTTTAAAGACACACGTAAACTGAAAATAAAGGGATTGAAAAAGACATTCCTTGCAAATGGAAACCAAAAAAGAGCAGTATATTTCAAGACAAAAACTATAAAAAGAGACAAAGAAGATCATTATATAATAAAGGGGTCAATTCATCAAGAGAATATAACAATTGTAAACCTATATGCACTCAACACTGGAGCACCCAGATACATAAAGTATATATTATTAGAGCTAGAGAGACAGACTCCAGTACAATAACTGGAGACTTCAGCATCCCACATGCAGCATTGAACAGATCATCCAGACAGAAAATCAACAAAGAAACATTGGACTTAATCTGAACTATAGATTCCATCTATAGACCAAATGGACCTAAAAGATATTTATAGAACAGTTTATCCAATGACTGCAAAATACACATTCTTCTCTGCACATAGATCATTTTCAAGGATAGACCATATGTTAGGCCCCAGAACAAGTCTTTAAAAATTCCCAAAAATTGAAATACTATCAAGTATCTTTTCTGACCACAATGGAATAAAACTAGAAATCCAATAACAAGAGGAATTTTGGAAACTGTACAAGCACATGGAAATTAAACAATATGCTCCTAAATGACTAGTGGGTCAATAAAGAAATTTAAGAAGGAAAGTGAAAAACATTTTGTTATTGTATAAAAAATTTACAAGTAGAAAAAAATAAGAAAAAAGAAAAAATTTGTTGAAATAAATGAATATGGAAACACAACATACCAAACCCTATGGGATACAACAAAAGCAGCACTAAGAGGAAAATTTACAGCAATAAGCACCTACATCAAAAAAGTAGAAAAACTTCAAATAATCTAATGATGCATCTTAAAAAACTAGAAAAGCAAAAGCAAAACCCAAAATCAGTAGAAGAAATAAAGATCAGAGCAGAAGTAAATAAAATTGAAATTAAAAAATACAGATCAATGAAACAAAAATTTGTTTTTTTGAAAAGACAATGTTGATAAATTTAGCCCAACTAAGAAAAAAAGAGAGGAGACTCTAATAAAATCAGAGATGAAAAGGAGACATTAAAACTGATACTGCAGAAATTCAAAGACACTACTATTATTAGACACTACTATGAGCAACTATATGCCAATAAATTGGAAAATCTAGAAGAAATAGATAAATCAACCTACCCAGATTGAACTATGAAGAAATCCAAAACCTGAACAGACGAATAACAAGCAATGAGATCAAAGCCATAATAAAAAGTCTCACAGCAAAGAAAAGCCCGGGACCCAACTGCTTCACTGCTGAATTTTACCAAACATTTAAAGAAGAACTAATACCAATCCTACTCAAACTATTCTGAAAAATGGAGGAGAAGGGAATACTTCCAAACTCATGCTACAAGGCCAGTATTACTCTGATACCAAAACCAGAGAAAGACACATCAAAAAAAGAAAACTACAGGCCAGGATCCCTGATGATCATTGATGCAAAAATCCTCAACAAAATACTAGCAAACCAAATTCAAAGACACATTTAAAAAATCATTCATGGCCGGGCATGGTGACTCATGCCTGTAATATGGTGAAACCTCATCTCTACTAAAAATACAAAAATTACCTGGGCATGGTGGTGGGGGCCTGCAATCCCACCTACTTGGGAGGCTGAGGCAGGAGAATTGCTTGAACCTGGGAGGCGGAGGTCACAGTGAGCCATTGCAGATTGCACTCCAGCCTGGGCGACAAGAGCGAAAGTCTGTCTCAAAAAATAATCATAATAATTAATTATGACCAAGTGAGATTCATCCCAGGAATAAAAGGATGGTTCAACATATGCAATTCAATCAGTGATACATCTTATCAACAAGAATGAAGGACAAAAACTACATGATCATTTTAATTGATGCTGAAAAAGCATTTGATAAAATTCAACATCCCTTCATGATAAAAACCCTCAAAAAACTGGGTAGAGAAGGAATGTACCGCAATATAATAAAACCCATATATGACATATATGACAGACCCATCACTAGTATCATACTGAATGGAGAAAAACTAAAATCCTTTCCTTTACGATCTGGAATAAGCCAAGGATGCCCAGTACACTATTATTCAACATAGTACTAGAAGTCCTAGCTAGAGCAATCAGACAAAAGAAAGAAATAAAGGGCATCCAAATTGGGAAAGAAGGAGTCAAATTACCCTTGTTTTTAGACAATCTGATCTTCTATTTGGAAAAACCTAAAGTCTCCACCAAAAAACTGTTAGAACAGATAAATTCACTAAAGTTGGAGAATACAAAATCAGCATACAAAAATCTGTAGCATTTCTATATGCCAAGGATGAACAATCTAAAAAAGAAATCAAGAAAGTAATTCCATTGGGAATAGCCACAAATAAAATACCTAACAATAAACTTAACCAAAATAGTGAAAGATCTCTACAATAAAAACTATAAAACATTGGTAAAATAAATTGAGGAAGACACAAAAAATAGAGATATTCCATGTTCATGGGTTGGAAGAATCAATATTGTTAAAATGTCCATATTATCCAAAGCAATCTACAGAGTCAATGCAATTCCTATCAAAATACCAGTGGCATTCTTAATAGAAATAGAAAAAATTCTATAATTTACATAGAACCACAAAAGAAAGACCCAGAATACCCAAAGCTATTGTGAGCAAAAGGAACAAAACTTGAGGAATCACATTACCTGGCTTCAAATTATACTACAGAGCTATAATAACCAAAACAATATGTTAATGGCATAAAAACAGACAGACTAATGGAACAGAATAGAGAACCCAGAAACAAATCCATCTGATCTATTTAAACAAAGATGCCAAGAATATAAATTGGGAAAAGGACAGTCTCTTCAATAAATGGTGCTGGAGAAACTGGATATCCATATGCAGAAGCATGAAACTAGACTATCTCCTGCAATATATACAAACATCAAATTAAAATGGATTAAAGATTGAAATCTAAGACCACAAACCATGAAACTACTAAAAGAAAACATTGGAGAAACTCTCCTGGACATTGGACTGGGCAAAGTAATACCTTACAAGCACAGGCGGCCAAAGCAAAAATGAACAAATGGGATCACATGAAGTTAAAAACCTTCTTCACAGCAAAAGAAACAATCAACAAAGTAAAGAGACAACCCACAGAATGGGAGAAAATATTTGCAAACTATCCATTTGATAGGAGATTAATAACCAAAATATATAAGGAGCTCAAACAACTCAATAGGAAAAAAAAATCTAATAATCTGAGTTTAAAATGGGCAAAACATTTGAATAGACATTTCTCAAAAGAAGACATACAAATGGCAAACAGGCATAGGAAAAGGTGCTTAACATCATTATCATCATCAGAGAAATGCAAATCAAAACTACAGTGAGATATCATCTCACACCAGTTAAAATGGCTTTTATCCAAGACAGGCAATAACAAATGCTGATGAGGATGTAAAGAAAAGGCAACCCTCATACACTGTTGGTGGGAATGTAAATTGGTACAAACACTATGGAGAACAGTTTGGAAGTTCATCAAAAAACTAAAAATAGAGATACCATATGATCCATCAATCCCACTTCTAGATATATACCCAGAAGAAGGGAAATCAGTATATCAAAGAGATATTTGCACTCCCATGTTTATTGCTGCACTATTCACAATAGCCAACATTTAGAAGCAATGTAAGTGTCCATCAATAGATGAATGAATAAAGACAATGTGGTACCTATACACAATGAGGTACTATTCAGCCATAAAAAAGAATGAGATCCTGTCATTTGCAACAACATGGATGAAACTGAAGGTCATTATGTTAAGTGAAATAAGCCAGGCACAGAAAGACAAACTTCGCATGTTCTCACTTATTTGGGGGAGCTAAAAGTTTTTTAAAATTGAACTCATGGAGATAAAGGTAGAATGGTGGTTACCAGAGGCTGGGAAGGGTAGTTGGGGGAGTAGGGAGGGAAATGGGGATGGTAAATGGGTACAAAAATATAGTTAGACAGAATGAATAAGATCTAGTATTTGATAGCGCAACAGGGTGACTACAGTCAACAAAATTTATTGCACATTTTAAAATAACTAAAAGAGTATAATTGGATTGTTTGTAACACAAAGAAAGGATAAATGCTTGAGGTGATGGATACCCCACTTACACTGATGTGATTATTACACATTGAATGCCTGAATCAAAATATCACATGTACCCCATAAATATATATACCTACTATGTACCCCAATTTTTTAAAAAAAAATTAGCACATCAAATCCAACAATGTATAAAAATCATTATACACCATGATTTGACCAAGCAGGATTTATTCCAGGCATGAACAACTGGTTCAACATTCAAAAATCAATTAATGTAATTCATCAAATCAATAAGTTTAAGAAGAAAATCATGTGATCATATCAATGGATGCAAAAAAGGCATTGCCAAAATCCAACACCCTTTCATAATAAAAACTCGCAGCGACCTCGGAATAATAGGAAACATTCTCAAATTAACAAACGGGAGTTACAATAATTCTACAACTAACATCATACTTAATGATGAGAAACTGGATGTTTTCCCCCCTAATATTGGGAACAAGGCAAAGATGTCCCCTTTCACCACTCCTATTTAATATTGCACTAGAATTTCTTGTTAGTGCAATAAGACAAGAAAAGAGAATAAAAGGCATGCCAATTGGGAAAGAAGAAATAAAGCTGTCTTTATCTCTGTGTACAGGATGGCATGATTGTCTACATAGAAAATCCCAAAGATTCAACAACAAA
Organism: Gorilla gorilla gorilla; assembly: GCF_029281585.2. Lineage (NCBI taxonomy): Eukaryota > Metazoa > Chordata > Mammalia > Primates > Hominidae > Gorilla > Gorilla gorilla. The sequence goes on along the minus strand of NC_073245.2, from coordinate 11,269,205 downwards.
AGACTCCTGGAACTAATAAGTGATTATAGGAAGTTCACAGAATATAAAGTTAATATTTAAAAGTTCAGTGCTTTCCTTTATGCCATCAATGAACAGTTGGAAGTTGAAATTAGAAACATAATGCCATTTACATTACCACCAAAAATAATGAAATACCTAGGCATAAATCCAACAAAATATGTACAGGATCAATATAAGGAAACACAGAAAACTCTGATGACAAAAACCAAAGAAAATATAAATAAATGGAGAGATATTCCATGTACATGAATAGCAAAACTCAATAATTTTAAGACGAGAATTCTCCCCAACCCTATCTATAGATTCAACACAATTCCAATAAAATTCGAACTAAGTTATTTTGTGAATATTGACAGATTCTAAAGTTAATATGGGAAGTCAAATGACCTAGACTGACCAACACAATCCTGAAAAGGAACAAAGTCAGAGGATTAACACTACCTGACTTTATGACTTACTATAAATCTACATTAGGCAAGACTGTGTGGTATTGGTGAAAAAACAGACAAACTGATCAACAGCACAGAATAGAGAGCCCAGAAATACACCCACATAAATATAGTCAAATTATATTTGTCAAAGAAGCAAAGGCAATTCAGTGCAGGAAGAGGGAAGAAGATAATCTTTTTAACAAATGGGAAAATCCAGACAGTCCTTCCACCTTTTATAAAAGTTAGATCAAAATGGATCTTAGACTTAAATGTGAAACATAAAACTACAAAACTTACAGAAGCTAATATAGGAACCAATCTATGTGGTTTGTGGTTTGGCGATGAGTTTTTAAGTTCAACACCAAAAGCACAACCCATGGAACAAAAAATTCTTAAACTGAACTTTATTAAAATTAAAAACTTCTGCTCTGTGAAAGAATGTTAAGAGAATGAAAAGGTAAGCCAAAGATTAGAAGTTATTTGCAAAACACATTAACTGATAAAGGACTGGTATTCAAAATTATAAACACTTAAAACTCAACAATAAGAACCTAATTTTTTACATGGGCAAAAGGTCTGAAAATTACACCTCACTAAAGAAAATATGCAGGTGACAAATAAGCATAGAAATGAAGATCCACATCATATGTCATTAGGAGATTGCAAATTAAAATGAGATTTCACTACATATCTTTTAGAGTGACTAAAATCCACAAAACTGGCAATACCAAATGCTGGCAACAGAATGCCCTTTCATTGCTGGTGAGAATGCAAAACGCTACAGCCACTTTGGAAGAGTTCAGCAGTTCCTTATAAAACTAAACATATTTGCATCATATGATCCAGTAATTGCACTCCTATTTACCCAATTGAATTGTAAACTTATGTCCACACAAAAACCTGCACATAAATATTTATGGTAGCTTTATTCACAATTGCCAGAAACTGGAAGCCACCAAGATGTCCTTTAATAGGTGAATGAATAAACAAAGTCTGGCACATCCATTCAATGGAATATTATTCAGCAACAGAAAGAAATGAGCTACCAAGCTAAGAAAAGACATGGAAGAAACAAATGCATATTGTTACATGAAAGAAGCCAGTCTGAAAAGTCTACATAGTGTATGATTTCTACTATGACATTCTGCAAAAAGCAGAACTATAGGGAATGTAAAAAGGTCAGTCAGTGGTTGCCAGGGGTTTGGTGTGAGGGCAGAGGGTTAAACACCTAGAGCACAGAGGCTTTTCAGGGCAGTAAAAACTATTCTGTATGGCAGTGTAATGGTGGATACACAATATTATGCATTTGTCAAAACCCCACAGATCTCTACAATACAAAAAAAGAGAACCTTAATATAGACTATAGTTAATAATAATGTATCAATATTGGTTTGTTAATTAAAACAAGTGTCATTGGTACATAGTGCCAAACTGTGCTCCATAGGTTCCAAGGGCCCTGCTTCATGTACTCTTTCCTTTGTGGTCTTTGTGTCATCAACCAAGTTGTTAGGGTTGATTTGCAAGGTAGCTGGTCCCCTGGTTCTTTCCTCTCCATGTGAGCCTCCACAGAACTGCTTGAGTGTCCTCACAACACAGTGGTTGGTTTCCCCCAGATCCAGTGATCCAAAAGACCAACATGGAAGCTGCAGTGCCTTTTATAACCTAGTTCGGAAGTCACACGTTTCACTTGCATCACACTCTACTAGTAACAGATCAGCCCTGATTCACTGTGGGAGGGGACTACACAAGGGCATGAATACCTAGGAGGTAAGGGTCATCTGGGACCATCCTGAAGGCTGGCTACCACAGGCCCAAAGCCTGTTTCTAGGCCCAGCTCCCGCAGGCCTTGAGGTTCAATCCCTACTTCCAACAGTGGGACCTTTATTTTTGGTTTCTGGTCGAGAAAGATTTTGAGAATGAGTGTATATGTTTATATTTATGTATGTATTTAAAAATTTTTTCTATCATTTTTGTTTTTCAAGTAAAAAGATAGATTTTAGCATGTGCTAATCTATCCACTTGATCCCCAAATCTCCTATTTCTCTTCTAAAAGTTTATTTTTCCATTATAAAATTACTACAGCTTTACAGTAAGAGAGGTATAGAAGAATTCAAAATCTTATCCCTTCCAAAACAACTTGTAATAATTCATTATTGTCTTTTCTTCCAGTATTTTTAAAATAAGTTTTTTTTTTTAATTTTATAAAACATGTAGCTAATGCATATTCATTTTGGAAAAATTATTTAATAGATAAAAACCAAAAACAATAAAATTACTAGCATTTGTAATTCTTCACCCAGATTTATTTATTTATTCTAGGTTTATTCTAGGTTTTTTTCCTGTGCACACACATAAAAATTCATATACATATATATACCCACACCTTTTAAAAGTGGGTTTCTACTGCATATGCCACTACTTGCCTGGGTCATTAAATTTATTCTTGGAGTGTCATTTAAATTTCTGAAGAGCGATCTGCTATATGAGTGTGTGTGTGACACTGTTTAGTCAATCACTATTTTTAATAACCTAGACTTTTTTTCACTACTATAAACGATGTGATGAAGATCCTTGGCTAAATCTTCATTCACCTCACAGTTATTCCTTAGAGTGAAATCCTAGAAGTAGTAGAACTCTTGGTTCAAAAAGTACGTACACTTTTCAGGCTTTTGATACATTTTATCAAAATCCCTTCCATCAGGTCTTCCTCTTGAGGCAGGAAAATAGGGTCTGGAGGCAGGGAACATAAGGCCAATTCACACTTCAGCTATGACAGGAAATATCCTCTCCATGAGGCATACACCAAGTAAATGACTTTGTAACTTTACTTCATCCTCTTCATTTACACAGGGCATACACGAAGTAACCAATGGAATCCTCTAGAGGGTATTTAAACTCCCAAAAATTCTGTAATGGGGCCCTTGAGCCCCTATGCTTGGGTCCATTCCCAAACTGTGGAGTGTACTTTCATTTTCAGTAAATTTCTGCTTTTGTTGCTTCATTCTTTCCTTGCTTTGTCTAAGCGTTTTGTCCAATTATTTGTTCAAGACGCCAAGAACCTGGACACCCTCCACCGGTAACAGTCTTACAATTATGCAGTTGTGCAGTGCACAGCCCGTGCCACTATATGTGGCAGTGTTGCCCACTTAGCAATGAGGAGCACATATTTTCCTGCATTATCACCAAAACAATGTTATCATCTTTTATTTATTATTATTTTTTTGAGTCAGGGCCTTGCCCTGTCACCCAGGCTGGAGTGCAGTGACGCAGTCTCAGCTCACTGCAACCTCTGCCTGTCAGGCTCAAGCCATCCTCCCATCTCAGCCTTCCGAGTAGCTGGGACTACAGGCATGTGCCACCATGCTTGGCTAATTTTTGTATTTTTTGTAAAGATGGGGTCTCACTATTTTACTCAGGCTGGTCTTGAACTCCTGAGCTCAAGTGATCCACCTGCCTTGGCCTCCCAAAATGCTGGGATTACGGGTGTAAGCCACCATGCCCAGCCTGGATGTTACCATCTTTTAAATGTTTGCTAAATGATGAGTGAAAAAGTATTTTGCTGTTCTATGCTTTTTTTTTTTTTTTTTTTTTGAGATGAAGTCTCACTCTTGTCCCCCAGGCTGGAGTACAATGGCGCTATCTCGGCTCACTGCAACCTCCGCCTCCCAGGTTCAAGCAATTCTCCTGCCTCAGCCTCCCGAGTAACTGGGATTACAGGCGCCCACCACCACGCCCGGCAAATTTTTTGTATTTTAAGTAGAGATGGGGTTTCACCATGTTGGCCAGGCTGGTCTCAAACTCCTGACCTCAGGTGATCCACCCTCCTCGGCCTCCCAAAGTGCTGGGATTACAGGCGTGAGCCACCGGACCCGGCCGTTCTATGCATATTTTTAATATACTGTAAGTGTGGTTCCAGTGACTCACTGAAGAAATATTTATTAAGGTCCTATAACACAATAGTAAACAAGAGTCCCCGTCGTCATGGACCTTAACTTCCAGTGTATGCACTGCATATGTGTTTGGGTGTCCTGCCCCTCACCTGTCAGGACAGGGACATCCCCATCATGGGCTCCTCTCTGCTCTGGAAAGACATTAGATGTGACCCATCACAGCCTCCTCTGTATACACCAGGCAGACAAAACCTCCCGAGCTGTCTCTCAATGTTGGCAGACTGACCACTTCTCAGTCTTCACAGGGGAGAACTAGGGAAGAAACAATCTCTGCCAACCAATGGCATTCAGACCTCTCCTGTCATGTCTGATGGACATGAGGTGGTCCCTCAATGGAAATAATGGACTCAGGACACTGGCGAGATCAGCTTGAAAGAGTTATCTAGGTCACGGGAAGACTGGAATGGTAATATTGAAGCTTTAGGAACTAGGGAAATTCGACCTGGGTGAACATTACAAGGGCAGGCCTTCATTGTTATGTACGTTCTTCTGGAAGTGATGGAAACAATATAAAAGACTTTGTGGCATAGCAGGAACTCAGCCTTTTACTCTGTTCTGGAAGGATCCTACCTACTCAGAGAAAGTAGCAACCACTGCACAGGGAACTGGGGAAGGTCAAGAGCCAGGCCATGACTGGCTGCATCTGCTCTTGCTCTGTGGCCATCTCACTACCCTTAGCTAAAGTAATGTGAAACATGGGGTGTATATATCATGCGTGTGTGTGTGTGTGTGTGTGTGTGTGTGTGTGTGTGTGTGCATTTGTTCTCTTCTGGGCCATCTGTTGTCCTCACAGCCCTGCAGTGAGTCAGACTCAGCCATCAGATTAAAAGTGGGAAAGGAGCAGAAGTTCCAGGCAGGAATGAGGCTGCCTTTTAACCAAGCTCAGCTGTAGCATAACTCACTGGGGATGGCTGAGTGACAGGAGTGGAAGATGTCCTTTGGGGCCACAGCCCGGGGCTGTGAAGCCAGTGCAGCAGTGAGACACTGGGAAGGGGTTTTTGCACAGGCTGGGAAGAGGCGCCCAGTGGCAGCCATGGGGCAACTCCAGGAACAGGGGTCCTTGAGAGCATCAGAGATCAGCCCCTTCACGTGAGGGGCCCCTACTAAGCATTAAAAGGCCTAGCTAGGTGTAAGGATAGCTGGGGAGCAAGAAGGATAGCTGGGGAGCAAGAGTAGAAGGGGATGGGCAGATGAGGCTGACCTGGCCCAGCACCAGCATGTGTTTGACTCCTAGATGGGTGCCCAGGGTTGGAGCAGGCAAGCATTTGTCATTCACTTCTGCCCAAGGCCTGACATCTCCATCATCCAGGCTAAGCAGAGCAGGGAAAGGATATCCCATCTGAAGCACAGAGAGGGTATGGCTTCCCTAAGGACACATAGCATATTATAACTGAATCAGGCTGAAGACTCAGACGCAATGGCTCCCTGTCCCGGATCACTCCCTCGTTCACTCCTTTCTGGGATGCCCATTAAGGACCTCTCCTTATGATCATCAAAACATTGACTGAGCACAAAAGGGCAGTGGGAGACCCACCTCGTACAGGCAACGAGGGGGACGTAGTCTGCAGAACAGTTGAAGGTAACAAGAAAACCACCAAAAGTAGGTCTGCTTTTTAGTATCACTGCACTGGCAATTTCAAAGTCAGTGATTAAATTAGTCCAAAAAACCTTCTGTTAGTCTTCAGTTCTAAACAATCATTGTGGTTATGGTTAAGTTTTAATATGATATTAGCACATTTAAAAACCGCCTATAATAAGCATTGTATTATATATAGACATTAATCCAGAGAACTTCCAGTTATATACTTGGCCCCCAACACACCCAGACTCAGCCAGGGGCATTTGTTTCAAGTTTGCTAGCAATTTGGAATGCTTCAAAGAAATGGTAACGATGATCGTAACTCATTCTCACACACTACCTCCCCATCAGCACCATCTTAAAGTTTCTTGAATGAGGGTGTGCCCGAGAATGGATGTCCAAGAAATCTGCCAGCCAGCAGGCAGAGGGGGAGTTAGGTGTTGTCACTATCTGCTATCCATTTGTTTGGGTGGCTGTGATAAAGTCCAGTGGAATTTTACCCGATTCCCTAACTATCACTTAAAATGACTTTTAAAATGATGCCACATGGAAATAACAGATTATATTGAGTATACAGAAGACTGATTTATTGCTAGCCAGACAATGCGATTGAAAGAGAAGGCTGGGCATGGTGGCTCAGGCCTGTCATCCCAGCACCTTGGAAGGCTGAGGTGGGATGATCACTTGAGTCCAGGAGTTTGAGACCAGCCTGGGCAACATGGCAAAACCCCATCTCTACAAAAAATAATTAGCTGGATGTGGTGGTGCATGCCTGTAGTCCCAGCTACTCAGGAGACTGAGATGGGAAGATCACTTGAGCCCAGGAGTTAGAGGCTGCAGTGAGCTATGATCATGCCACCGCAATCCAGCTTGGGCAACAGAATGAAACTCTTGTCAAAAAAAAAAAAGAAGAGAGAAAAGAAAAAGGAAAGTAAAAATTGCTAAACACCTCCAAAGTCTATGTAGGAAATATGTAAATGGTGGTCCATTTCCAAGATGAAGTGCCTCAAGTAGGCTTGGGTCTGCCAACTACAGAAGGACAGAATATACTAGGCCCTTGCTTTAATAGCCGGAGCCTGCTTGTTGGGGTGCCCTTAGTTGCTCTCATCCGAACCTAAGAGTTGAGTCTAGAATGAAAATTTACTAGCCTGCAAAATAGCTCACTTTATCTATTCTTTCATCAGCTTGCCTGACTACCTAGGTCATAGGTCAAATACTTCAAAAGCCCTTGAGCAGACTATAATTGCAATGCATTATGGGCTGCAACAAAATGCAGCGAGACAACCCTAAAGAAAACACCCAAAACCCCTACCTGGCCAGGCGCAGTGGCTCATGCCTGCAATCCCAGCACTTTGGGAGGCCGAAGCGGGTGGATCACTTGTCAGGAGTTTGAGACCAGCCTGGCCAACGTGGTGAAACCCTGTCTCTACTAAAAATACTAAAATTAGCCGGGTGTGGTGGTGGGGGCCTGTAATCCCAGCTACTCGGGAGGCTGAGGCAGGAGAATCACTTGAACCTGGGGGTGGAGGTTGCAGTGAGCCAAGATCATGCCACTGCACTCCAGGCTGGGCGAGAGAATGAGACTCCATCTCAGAAAACAAACAAACAAAAACAACCCTACTCAACAACCAACAGGTGACGTCTAGGAAGATTGTGACTCCATAATACTCAGCCTATGAGGAACCAGGAGAGGGACCTGCACACTAGAGGATAAATTGCTTGTTGTAACCGTGCGGGGTATGCCTGCCCACCAGACACCCGATCTTGCAAGACTGTATTAAAAGTCTCACTTCCGTTATTCTCCGTGTCTCTGAGTCCATTCTTTGGGTTTGGACGGGTGAGTCTGTTTCTCACAGTCTAGACTCTAGATGTGAAGAACTTTGATCACATCACCAAAGGAGATGGCGGTATGCAATTTTATAAGTAAAAATACACTAGTGTCAGTTTTTTTACAAGGGAAACCTGATTTGCATCTTTTTAATTAAAAAAAAAAAAACACTGTTATTAGGTCAGGTGCAGTGGCTCAGGCCTGTCATCCCAGCACTTTGGGAGGCCGAGGTGGGTGGATTGCTTGAGTTCAAGACCAGCCTGAGCAACATGGAGAAACATCATCTCTACTAAAAATACAAAAATTATCAGGGTGTGGTGGCGTGTATCTGTAGTCCCAGCTACTTGGGAGGCTGGGAGGATGAGGCGGGATGATGCCTTGAGCCCAGGAAGCGGAGGTTGCAGTAAGCCGAGATTGCGGCACTGCACTCCAGCTTGGGCGACAGAGCCAGACCTTCTCAAAAAAATAAAAATAAAAATAACCTGTTATTAAGAAGATTTAATATTTTCCTTTAAAAAATCATCGTACCTTTGATGGCAGCATAGAATTAAGTAACATCAACAAAAGTCAGGCTTTTTCTAGCTGTAAGCAACAGAAAACTCACTTCAAACTGGCTTCAGTGAAAAAGGCATTTGATTGTCTTGTACCTGAAAAGCCTAAGGGTGAGCAGTTGGCTTCATGCACAGCTGGACTTGAGGGGTTAAGCTGCATCACGAGGCCCTGGTCTCTCTCTCCATCCCCAGCTCCACCTTTTCTGCAATGGCTCCATTCTCCATGGGGGCAGGATGGCTGCCAGTTAACTCCAACCTCAAATCCCCTCAGGTTTGAAGCTTCCAGACTTCTCCATAATCAGGACCAGTTCTAAGCCTGATGCCATGGGCTGGAATTGGGTCACATGCCCCACCCAACCCCCATTCCTCTGAGGTTTGGGAAATGGAATGCACAGATCCGCAAGCCTCTCTTCCCCTTTTGGAGCCAGAAGAGTCAACTCCATCCACTGCACATGGCTGAGGTGGAGGAGAGGAGGCTTCCCCAGATGAAAATAGAGGACAGCTACCATTAAGGGGAAGTGGATAACAGGTGACACCCAAAGGCCATACCTGGAAGGTAATTATGTAAATGTATATTAATATGTAATAATAGTTGGAGGTTCAGAAAGGTGACTTCTGAATCACCCACCTGCCAGCCCAGGTGACCCAAGAGGGAAAGCATCTTTGTTAGACCATCTGGCAGAACGGGAGTGTCCATGGTATGGTAGGGGTGGGAAGCCAGAGGCTACCAAGGGAGAGTGACTTGCCCAGGGCCACACAGCCACCCACAGGCAGCAATGAAACTAGAAGACAAAACTCAGGTGTCTCGTTCCCTATCCAGTGCTCCCAGCTGGCCTTGTGAGGGC